>NW_023416309.1:56350703-57550703 GCF_014176215.1 Rousettus aegyptiacus
AGGGGGGCTCCGGGGCACCTGCTCAGCCGCTCGTGGGGTGTGTGCTGCTGCGGCAGGTCTGGGTCCCTGAGGCCTGCCTGTCGCCCAGGGGACACAGACCCCCTGGCCCTGATGTGATGCTCAGAGGCCGCGGGTCCTGACATCCACGGCCCTCCGCCCCTGCTTCTGTCCAGGGCTGGGCTCACACCTAAGTCCCTCCCCCACGTCCTGCCCACCCCGTGCTCCCAGACCCGTGCCCGGGAAGTGAGCAGTGGGTGGCTGGGAGGGGCGAGGGGTCCTCCCAGAATGCAATGCACCTTCCTCCAGACACCCCACAGCTCTGATCGCCCTGAGTGGGGCTTTCTACACCATTCTGCAGGTCAGCAGGCGCGGTCCGCCTCCAGGGCCCTGCTCCACGGGCTGCCCGCACGAGCGTCTAGCACCCTCGGAGCAGGGCGGGCGGCCTTCCTGGACCAAGGCCTGCACCCGGCGCAGCTCTGCAGCCGCCTCTCTCAATGTCAACGTCGTCACCTTTGTCACCTTCGCTGTAACCCCTCCGGAGCCGGACCAGACTGGGAATCAGACAAATGAGTTTGCTAGGAAGGCCGTGGAGTGAGAGCTCAGGGGCGCTCGGACCCCGGCCTGGGCCTTGGCCTCGCCTCCTCCCCCGGCCTACAGAACCCAGCTACCTGCTCCAGGTACAGCCTCGCCTGCAACAGGCAGGTCAAACGCTCATTTCCTGAGCCTCACCCAGCAAGGCTGGGCTGGGGGCGAGGTGCTTCGAGAAAAGGCTCCAGCGTGTGCTGGAAAGGGAGCTGCGCCCCCAAACCCCGAAACACGACACTGCGGCCCGGACAGGGGACCCTTCGGTGCTTTCAGGAGGGGCACTCCTGCGGCCACCTGCCGCCCTGCCCTCGCTACAGAGTCCGCTGGCCGAGCGTGCTGTGGAAGGCCTCTGGGGGACAAAAGGCACCTGGATGGAGGCCACCTCCCTCCTTCAGCTTCCACATTCGAAAGCTGCCCCTCGAAACGGCCCAGATGCCTCCGAGCAGGACGCTTGTCAGACAAACGCCACCGCTGACATCCTGTCCACATTTTTCAAAACGGCAGGCCCTGGCCGTCTTCTGCGGCGGCCGAGGACTCAGGGGACAGAGCCCCCGGGCCTCCCTGCGAGGCGCGGCTGAGCAGGGACCTTCTGCACTAGGGATGAGACCCTCACGCCCCTCCCTGGAACTGGCTCCCTCCAGGAAATGCCGCCCCAGCACTGCGTGGCGCTGGCTGCCGCCTTCCTGCCCGGCGGGGAGGGCTGGGAGGGGGCGCCGGGGACCCCACGCCCGGGGCGTCAGGCCACACCGCCGCCGTCTGGACGCGGGTCTCGCCGAGGGCACAGAGGTGACAGTGGGAGACGTGGGAGGTTTCAGGTCCTGCCAGATGCGCTCGCACCCCGCCCCCCGATTCCTTTGCTGCAACCAAGCAGGAGCCGGCGTGCTGGGGTGGGGGGGCGGGGGCGCCCCTTCCCCAGACCCCTGACGTGACCTCCCCCACCCAGGGCTGAGGGGACAGGGCCTGGCCCGTGGGGACCCAAAAAACCATGTCCCCTTCTGAGCCACTGACTGCATGGATCCCCACAGCTCCTGGATGGGGGAGCGCCCGCCTCCTGCCTTTGCCTTTGGGGTTCGCCAGCAGGCTGACCCCGACCGCCTGTCGCCACACCCAGACCCCCTATCACTCTGCAGAGCACCCAGCAGCACCTGAGAGTCAGCCCAGACGCAGCCCCAGTCATCGGCAGGCCCCGGGCCCGGCTCCCTCTGCCTGACTCCTGCCCACGGGACGCATCCACATGCAAGTGGGGGCACGAACCACTAACACCACGCGCCCTCACGCAGAACCCTAGGCTGGGACCTCGGAGGAGCAAGCTGGAGCCCCCCGGGGCTTCCCCTGTCTGAAAAGGTGGCAGGTGGGTGGTCCCGGGCATCAGATGTGGCCAGCGCTCACCCAAGTAGGACGCCCGGCCAGCTGGGCGAGCATCGCTCACGGCCGGCCTCCCCTGGAGCATGGGGCCCAGGGGGGCGTTTGTGGCAGGGACAGTTCAGTGGCCTGTAGACCAGGCCGGGCTGCTGTCAGGCCCACCAGCACAGCCCAGGGCTGGGGGCTGAAAAGGCCCGAGCTCCTGTGGTTTTGAGGTACCCGTGAGCAGCCTCGTGGCTTCAGGGCCCCGAGTGCTCCCCAGGCAGGCAGAGCGCAGCCCACACACCCAGGTGCAGGGCTGCCACGTTTCAAAGCCAGACGCGGCGGCCACAGGGCTCATCCAGAAGGACCGGCCTGGCCCGTCATGGTCAGCGGGGCGGCCCAGGACCCTTGGCGCTGGCGCCTGGCTCCTCGACCCTCTGCGCTGCCCCGTGCACACGGAGCTGCACCCAGCGTGGGGACAGGAAGGCTGCCCCGCCTCGTGGAGCCGCCGCCCCCTGCTCACCGAGCTCGCCGGCGGCCTTGACGTCGACGTTGTCGTAGCCGCTGCCTATCCGCACGATCACTCTCAGGGCCTTGAACTTCTCCAGGTCCTCCCTGGTCAGTGTGATGGTGTGGTACATCATGGCGCCGACGGCCTCGTTTAAGACCTGCGGGGGGCGAGCAGAGCGCGGGTTGGAGGCCCCCAGCACCCCGAGCCTGCAGAGGCTGGCGGGAGAAGGGCCAGCTGGGGACGAGGTCTGGCTACGACAGCCCCCCACCCCCCAGGACGAGTGGCCTGTGGTTGCGCTTTGGGGGCCCGGGTAACACGACGGGAAAAGAGACAGGGAGGCCTGAGAGGTGGCTTTGGGGGGAAGGTAAGAACGACCAGCCGGGGGAATGGGGGGGGAATGGGGGGGGGGGACCAGCGGGATGGCAGGGCGCATGCCCCGCGTGCCAGCTGCTGCCCCCTGACGTGGGGGGCCCTTTCCTCGCGGGGGAGGGGCGCCCACCTTCTCGTGGATCTCCTGCGTGGACTGGGCGTCACAGAAGGCCACGGTGGCCAGGTCCTTCAGGATGGGCATCTCCACGGTGCAGTCTCTGCCGTCCAGCAGTGCCACCAGCGGGCGGGGGTGCAGGGGGCCGTTCATGATCTGGGGGCGGATGCCTGTGAGGAGGGGGGACTCGGTGGGCGGCAGAAGGGGCCTGTCCCACACGCCGCGGTCCCAGTGAGGGGCCCCCGTCCCAGCCCGTCCTCGCCCTTCCTGGGCCTGCAGGACCCCAGGTGTCTCCGCGGCAGCCTCCCACCCTGCTCCCCCGGGCTCAAGACCACCGTCACCCTGGAGCCGCCAGGGGAGATTCTGGGACGAGCCAAGGAGATCGAGCGGGACATCGGTGCAGCTGACTCGGCTGCGGAAGGACAGGCACTGCCCGCTGGGCCTGCTGGGCCCGGGGTCCCGGGGGGGGTTGGGCCCAGGCATCTGCTCGAGCCCGTAACTGCTGCTGCCCCCGGGGCCGGCACGGGAACCGCCCGCCGCCCCTAGACCAGAGCAAGGCCCGGGGATACGCGGGGCGCACGGCTCCCCGATGCTGGGGCGGGCCGTGCCTCCCTGCACCTGCCGGGACACCGTCCTCCAACAGATGGGGGCGCTCAAGGCGCTCGAGTCCCGAGGGGGCTTTCTGGGGGAAGCCCCGGTGGCCCCGGGGACCCGGGCTCGGCTGCCCTCGCCTGGGCTGGTCCCCCCGCGTGCTGGGTGAGCCCCGCTCGTCAGGCACAGGGACCAGACAGACAGAGGGCACCGTCCCCCCAGCCCGGGCACGGCCAGGCCGGTCCTCTCTGCACGCGGCCCGAGCCGCGGAGTGCCAGCCCTCGGCCACGCGGACACCCTGCAGAGTGGACGAGTCCTGAGGTGGCCACGTCACCAGGGGCTCGCTCGGGGGGGTGGGGGGCGTGCGCCCCGGCCTGGGAGGCAGCGTGAGCCCTGCACGTCCTGTCCTCTCCCCCTCACCCCCGTCCCCCGCCCCGGCACGTGCAACAGCGCCCTCAGCTGACCGCTCCCTCCAGGCTCACACTGGCAGGCCCGGGGTCCCGCGGCCCACCCCCCAGGCTGTGAAGACCGCCCCTGGGCTCCAGGAGGGGCCTCGGCCATCGCGATGGCCAGGACGGCACAACCCCACACGTCTTGTCAAACTGGAAACGTTTAGTTTAGCGTCATGGGTCACGGGCGAGGGCGAGATGGCTCTCCGCACACCTTAAGCCTCTGGACACCCGGGGTACCCGGCCGGGGCTTGGCCTTCACAGAACCTACCTGTCCTTTTCTATGGCGGCCGCCTCGCTTGACTGGGCTCCTGTGGCCCCTGCCAGGAGCAAGCCATGTCCCTGGGCCAGCTGGCCCTTGTGTGACAGGCACGGTGACAGATGACGGCGGGAGCTGCCGGCCCAGGCTGTGCCCGCCGGCACGGCCTGGAACCCCCCAATGGGGTCCCGCCCGGGCAGCCCTGAAGGGCCACTGGGTCGCCGCCCAGCTGGCTGCACTCTGGAGCGGGGAGCTGAGCGAGGGGCCCCCAGCACTGCGGCCACGGGCTCACCGGCACTGCGCACGGTGGGGGAGTGTGGCCCGAGCTGCCGCACAGCGGCCTCTGCCCTGGGTGGCCTCGGAGGAGCAGGCCGGGAGGCAGGGTGGCGGGGAAGCGAAGGCCACCTCTGGGCGGCTCTCCGTCATCCCGGGCTGTGACTCCCAAACGGCCATGGCCCCTCCCGGCCAGTGAGTGGCAGCTGAGCCCCTACTGTCTCCCCGGGACCCCGGTGCCCACAGCAGACATCCAAGTGAGCTGACCCCCACATCTTCGGCACTGTGGGGGCCAGGCGCCCCCACCGCCCGCCTTCGCCAGCCCTCGACAGGGTGACAGGCTGGCCCGTTCCCTCCCCTCCCCTCCCTCACTCGCCACAACGCCCAGGGTCCGACTCCCGTGTGACCGGCCGTCTTGGACTGTGTGAGCCCATGTGCTCGCTCTGGGCTGTCCCTCTCACAGCGTGAGGAGCACCCCACCCTGGCTCCCAGGGGTGCTGGCATGACACAGTCCATCAGACGGTGTTTGCAGAATTCACGGTCATGATAAGAAATCAAAGTGGTTAATTAGAAAGCGACCACACAGGCCCCAGGCAGGCAGCTAGAGCCACCGAAGCATCTGGAGAGGCTGAGGGGCTGTCACGAGATGTCCATCTACGGCATCAGTGCATGCATCCCGTTACCTGGGAAACAAACTCCAGGTTGCCTAGCGATTGCCTCCCTCCCTGACTTGGGTCCCTTTCTCTTTGGCAAAACCCAGCGTTTGCCCTCACCCGGACTGGACAAGAAGAACGTAGCCAGGGCTGGATGCTGAGCGGGGACAGCGGGGTGGGCGGCGGAAGTGGGCAGTGTCCTGCGTCGCGCGTCCGGTGCAGGGAGCCCAGGGCAGGGCTGCTGGGGACCAGGCTCTCAAGGGGCCGCACAAGACCCCCAGCACTGGGGACAAGAGAAAGCTTAGCCAGGCCACGGCTGACTGCTTCCACGCTACACATGCGCCCTCGGGCCCGGAAGGGACGTGTCCACCGCACGCGGGCGAGTCCAGTGAAGTTCAAGCCGCCCTGCCCCGCACTGGCTGCCCCTGAGCTCCTGCTGAGGTGGAGTCGAAGGGGCCAGAAGACCCCAGGAAACGCCCGAGATGCGGTGCGGACACCGTCCATCTCGCCCCACACCCACCGAAGCACCTTCCAGTGCTTCTGATGATCTGATCGATTTTCGGTGCGTTAGAATATAACTGTCACATTATGGATTAGGATCCATGTACCTTAAGACGACAAGTCACCCTCTGACCATGGGAAATGGGGCACCAGCTCAGGGGCTGGCCCCCTGGACTTGAAGGGACTGCCCCATTTTCTCCACAGTTGGGGCAATTTGGGGGAGAAAGCGGGGGAACAAAGTTTAATAAGTCACTAAAAACAGGCTTGCGATCGAAAGCCAGGCTGCCAACCACTGGACATCGCTCAAGCCCCAAGGCTGACAAGAATCCCAGTGTCGCCCGTTTCCAGGGAGACAGAACGACAGATGACTATGTACCAAGGAACATCAGGAAGTGCCAGGAACCCAGCAGAGTCTGGGGAAAACCCTGCTCACGAGGGTCGGAAGGTCTCAGCGGCCCTCTAGTCACAGGGACTGTTCCCATCGATGGAGTCGCCCCATCTACCTCACGACAAATCCAGCTGCAACTGGACATCACGGAAAATAAATCGGCGCCTCACGCTCGGCAACCTGTCCAGCATCGGGTCTGCAGGGCGAAGGCTCGGCGCCTCCCCTGGCCAGTCACCTGCTGGGCCAGGCTGGCCTCTGCCCGAGTCCCCGCTCAGCCGAGGGGACGCAGCGTGCCGGCTGGGAGCCAGCGCCCACGCGCATCCCCGAGCCTGGGCCTGCTCAGAGCTGTCGCTGCACAGAAATGATTGTGACATCAGAGGCGCTCAGTGGAAACCAGAGATGCTGCCAGGCGGAGTCGCCGGAGTTTCGCTCAGAGCGGCCAGTCGTCCGGTGAACACCGAGTCCAAAGGCCTCGCGGATCCCGAGCGGGAAAGAGCAGGTCTCCGGGGAGGCGACGGCGGCTTCCTGGCCACCCAGCCGTCCTGCTTGCCGCCTCGCGCGGATAACACCGGTTTCCTCCCCGGGAGCTGCCCCTTCCCCGGTGACACAGGCTGACGGGGCTGGTTACGGCCGGGAATCCCATCTCGGTCCCTGTGCCGCCGCGTGGCTTTTAAAACGGTGTCCTCTCCGCTCCCTGACCCAGGCGAAGCCCCTGCTCTCAGCCCGGAGGGAGCTTTCGGGTTCCCACGGCTCAGGAGGGCACCGGGGCCGGGCAGGGCGGGGCCAGCCGAGCCGAGCCACCTCGGACCTCCCCCGCGCTCAGCCCCGGCTGAGGGCCAGCCGGGCAAAAACAGTGGGAACGAAGAACGGCGAGGACCTCCTGGCTCGAGACCGGGGCCGCGGACAGAGAGGAAGGAGGCGACTTCCGAACGAGCCAGGGGCGCTGCCCGCACGTCCTCCGCGATGGCGTGCGCCCGGGCGGGAGCCCCGCGCGGCCCCCCGTTGCGTCACGCGGGAGTGCCAGCAGCTCGGACGCAGTTGGGTCTGCGAGGTCAGGCCCTTCGCTGAGCCGTGGACGTACTGACTGACAGACACTGCACAGTACGTGTGGACAAGGAACGGCGTGAAGCCACAGGAAGCACCCGCGTGGCTGGAAATGTGGTCACGCCGCGCCCTCTGAGCACCGGGGGCCGGGCTGCCGGGGGCCACCCACACTGCCGGGGACCCCGGATGGCTGCGTGTCCCCACTCTTCAGCCCTGACTTCTGGGTTCTCTGCGGAGTCAGGGAGGCCCAGCTGAAAGATGGCCATAGGAAGGCCTTGGTTAAGTCCAATGGCCTCTTAAAACCTGAATTGTAACGGGCCACGGCCTCCCGGCGGCATGCAGCTCAGCGGACAGCTGGGCAGAGGGCAGGCCAAGCAGGAAGCCGACGTCTAAACTGGTGGGACCTCGGTGTCTGGTTCAACACAATGCAGAACCTCTGAGCCTCCAGAAAGATGAGCATTTGTTGCCACTTCATCTGGTTCCTCAGAGCGACCCGGAACCATCCCAGCAGCCTGCACTGCGAGGCGTCCACGCCACACAGGGGGCCTTCGATGACAAGGACACATCTGTGCCCTCCTTCCAACAGAACTGGAGATGCTCGGTGCCCCACCTGGAAGCTCCCTCCAGCTTCCAACAGACCCGAGAAGCATCCATACATGCTTGACACCACTCTCCCGGATGCTCACGTGCCGGGCCCCAGGGTTAGGAGGTCCGGGCGCCCCCACCTGCCTGCTGGACGCACCCTTTCCAGGGCGGGTCCTGGTTTTGAGTGTTTGGCCTCCGTCACCCTCGCCAGTCCCAAGGGAGGCTCCTGTGTCCCTCTGTCCCGAAGAAGCGACTCACGTTCCAAAAAGCAGGTGCCCCCAGCAGTGAGAGGCTGACCACCCCCCACTCCGACACAGTGTGAGGGAAGACGCCCCCAACCGGCCGGCCTGGAAGAACCTCGAAGGACATCGCTGACATCGGAACACGTCCCGGAAGCGCAGCCCCGGACGCGAGGCTCTGCGCCCCGTTTCGGAGAAACGCGACGCAGGTTCTGCACCCCCCCCGGAGGGTTCTGGGGCGCGAGAGTGAGGGCAGGGTGGAGGGCGGTGGCCTGGGGGCCGGGGCTGCAGACTCTGTGCCCAGGAAGGCTGGTCCCCAGGGGTATGGGGGGGCGTCCCACCGTCTTCCTGTCCCGGTGGGGTCGCACAGATCACCTTCCCGCTTCCCAGTGCGGGGACAGTCCCACGGAACGCAGCCCGTCCTTCCGGCCCACGCCCACGGGGGTGGGGAGGGGGTGGTGGCAGGCGCCCCTCTGCTGGCCGCGGGCTGCTGCCTGTGCCCCCACTTCCTGTGGGCTACGGGACACCGCAGGAACCGCGACCAGCCCACCCGTGGCCGGGACTCGCCCACCTGACCAACCTCCACGGAGCGTCGGGGGGTCCCCGCCCCCAGCGGGGCCTCGGCACAGCCTCAGGTGTCGGAGGAAGGTGAACCGTTGGGGTACAGAAGGGCTGCGGACGCCCCGCGAGCCTGGAGCTGCTAGGCAACAGCCCGGCCCTTGGAGGCCACCTCGCCACGGACCTGCCGGGGCCGAGGACTCGCCCCTGGAGCCCTCTGGGCTGCTGCCTCCGCTGCTGGCTCGGCCCCTGGAATGGATGGACCAAGGCCTGAGGAGCGGATCGCGGACCCTCCTCCCAGAAGCTCCCTGCGGGAGCCCGGCACGCCCAGGCTCACATTCCTCACTGTGCCGCCTGGGCCAAGCACCCACAAACACACGCTGCCACCCCGCTTCTCACCACGGCGGGCGCCGAAGCCAGGAGGCTTCCCGCTGACTCAGCTTTTCACGTGGCCCTAAAACAAAGCACGGAAAGGGATTCTTGAGGACCCTTCGACGGGCCTGCTGCCCAGTGGGCCGGCAGCCAGGCGCGCTGCCCTTGGACCCCAGAGTAGCCAGGAAGCCGATTTTCCAAGCATGACAGCTGGTCGGACATCCCCTCCCGGCTCTTTTCCTCTATAACTTTTTCTTAAAATCCAGTAACTTCTAAAGCGTTCCAGGCGCAAAGCCCAGTTCACGGGAAAACACCAGAACCCATCACGAAGTCGCATTTATTCCTTCACACTAAAAGCATGTGAGAGAACCGTCCCCGGCGGGGAAGCCGCCTAGGTGGAGGGGTCGGTCAGCTTTAAGCACTGTGGATGGAGGGAGAGCTCAGGGGCCCACGCTGGGCGGCTGGGGACAGCGTCCGACTCCAGGGAGAGCCCCCTTCAAGGGACGAGAACCATCAGTTCCTCTGGCTGGGCTGGCCTGAGGAAGAGGCAGGCACCCCGGACAGGAAGTCACTGCCAGCCGCAGGAGCGGCCCAGCTCACTCAAATCGGACATGTGAGCTTCGTGACTTCGTGACTTCGACTGGTAAAGGTTTTAATGAGGATCAGAAGACGAGGAGCAGTAAGCTGAGCCTGTGAACGGGGAGGCGTGGGGTGGGGTGGGTGGGGGGGAAGGGGAGGGGGCAAACTGCGAGCCTGGAGCTGCCAGGGGGAGATGGTCAAGGAACCCACCTCGCTGCTCAGGCAAAGCTCCTCTGAACACGGGCCCATCCGTCCCGTCCCGCACACGCGGCGAGCGCTCTAAGCGAGCTCGGTTCTCGCTCCGCTCGGGGTGCCGGGAGGCTCGGCGAGGCCCCTGCGGCCCCGGTGCCCGGCTCTGCGGGCTCGCCCCCCAGCTCCATCTTCCCTGCCCCCCGTGTCCACCCTCGTGTGTCAGGGCCGCTCCCGACAGCGGGGCTGAAATCCTCTTAGGACTAAAAAACGTTGACGTTCCATTTAATCTCGCAGAAGAATTAATTTCCTGGACTGACCCAGAAGGCAGCATGGAAGAGCGGCGAGGGGCCGGGCTTGGCGGCGGGGCGGTGTGGGGCCGAGTGCCGCCCCACGGGGCCCCGGCTGGGGACGGGCGCGCATCGGAGGGTGGCGACGGGGCCCCGCGTGCGCTGAGCCTCACCGCATGCAAAGCCTGGGCCCGCTCGTGCGTGACGTGGTCCTCGAGCCCTCTGGGAGGCCCGTCAGCCCCGTGTCACGCTTGGGAAAGCGAGGCTCAGATTTTTCAGCTTAAAAACGAAATGCCCAGGGTTCCCCCGAGAATTCAGATGGGATAATGGGGAGGCGCCCAGCTCTCCCGGAGCCTGATTTGGAGGGGAGGCTCTGGCAGAGGAGGCCCTGGCCGGCGGGGAGAGGATGGGGGTCCTCCTCCTGCCCCAGGAAGCTGGAATCCCTTCACTGTGAAGCATACATCACGCTGCATGAGAAAGCCTGGGAGGCCCCCGAGGGCGTCAGGGGGCCGCGGCCAGGACAGGGCCAGCCCTGCGGGCCGCAGCTCTGCTTCCGGTCTCCGGCCCCCAGAGCCGGTCGGGGCAGTGCCCTCTTCCCTGGGCCTGGCACAGCCGTTCTGGGGTCCGTGCCCTGCCCCTGGCCTTCCCCGCGGGTTCACACGCTGGCCTTAGGGGCGTCTTCCCAAGCATGCCAGGCTCCTAGGGGCCCCTCCGCGTGTCCCTAACCCAGTCGGCAGTTCACGTCTCACGACACCCCCGCACCCTCCCAGGCTGCAGAGCCTGAAGACCGGGCTGGGGTCTCCCCTGCCCACGCGTGACAAACGCCGGCCCCCGGGCGCAGCACGCGGGGGTCAGTGTCCAGGAGTCGGGCCCCGGCCGGCGGCCGCGGGGTGCGTTCTGTCTCTCGAACGCACTGCCTCGCCGGGCTGCTCAGTCTTGACGGCCGGTCTCTTCGACGGAAGGACTGGTGCCCTCACCCGGCCACTCTGCAGGGCCAACTCTGGGTCACGGTGCCCAGAGGCCGCCCTTCTTCGGGGGTGCAGGGTGTCCCCGGGGCTCTGTGCTGGCCTTCTCCAGCCTGATGGGCTGAGGGTCAGCACCCCAAAGACCAGTGAACCCCCAGCACGGATCTTCAAAGAAAGGCAGGGCCCCGGGCGGGATCACCAGGTGTGCGGGGCCCGGCGGGGAGAACCCTCCCTCCTGACTCTGACGGGACGGGTTCTCTGCTCCGGGGAAGGGACACTTTCTACCCCGGAGACCAGGCATCACCAGCCCGCCGCCTTGGTGACGGAGGACGCGGTGACGACCACTCGCCACCACCACAGACCCCGTGTCAAGAACCACAGACACCTCGGCCCTGCCCCACAGGGTCCCTGGGCAGTGTCCCCTCGGGACGAGACGGGCGTCCCACGAATCCGGCCACACCCAGAAAAGTGGCTGGGGAGACAGGGAAAACCCCCAGCAGGGGCGGGCGGGGCTGGGCCTCGGCCGAGCCCCCGGCGGCCCGTGCTCCGCCGTGCTTGGGGACAGACGTCTGACTGTGCGCCTGCTCCATCCGTCAGCGGGAGGGCTCGGCGACAGCAAACCTGGGGCTGTGGCCGACGCCGCGGGACACGGGGGAGGGGGCCTCGCCCGGCCACACCCGCCCGCAGAGCGCTCTGCAGTGTGCGGCAGTCAGCCGGGCCAGCGCGGGAGCGAGGCAGGCCCGCCAGGCGCCGTCACCCACAGGCTGCACCGGGGACCCGCCTTGTCTGGTCACCGTGAGCGGCCCGGTCAGCAGACCCGCGAGGAGGAGGCTATTATCCGTGGGCTACGTGTTATTTACAGGCTCCAAGAGAGCCAGCCAGGACGAAGCAGGTCGTTAGGGATGGAGATAAACAACTGTATGTTAAAGTATGCGAAGCACACACACGTCACGCGAGGAACCTACAAACAGACAAACAACCCACTGCAAACACACAGGATGCCTCTCCAAACGGAGAGGGGAGTGGCATGTCCCCCGCAATCCCTGCCCCCCCGGGGAGGGGGAGCGTGAGCAAGACGAAGACCCAAATGAAGACTGACTCGTGTTGGTGTTGGTCATGCGGTCATCAGCGGGCGAGGCGCTAGACAGACAGACCCACATCTAGAGATGGCGACCTCCCGTTTCAGCCCGGCTCAGCGGCTGAGGACGGGGCGGGGCTGCCGGCCCCAAGTCCAGGTTTCTAGACTTACATGGTGCTTTTCTTAAACATAAATGCTACCGTCTCGGGACAAAAGGAGCAAAGAAACTGCCCAGGAGCCTGACGGCAGGTTCCGGCAGGTTCCAACGGATCCCAGTCTGGCTGCCGATCCCCACAAGGCCTGCCACGCAAAATGCCATTTGCACAGGCCGAGAGGAAGCCGAGCTCTGACCCGCCGGCCCCCGGCGCGCGGCTTGCGGGGAGGGTTATGAGGACATGCTGAACGCACAGGAAGGGACGCAGAGGAGGACGAGGGCTACGGGAGAGATCGTCTGACAGAGAGATTCATCTGCTGGCCGTCTTCCGACTGCAGACTTCCTTGGCACTGGCTCGCTGCCATGCAAATGAAACAAATCAATATCCTCTGGTCCGCAGAAACCCGCGCTAACATCACACGCCAAGCAACTAACACAACATCCCTCGCCCCACACCCAAATAACAGGGCATGTTTTCGTCAGAAGGCGGTGCAAAATTAACAGGAAAATAAGAAAATAAGGCAATTTAACAGGTTCTCCTTCAGCAAAACCTTTCCAGGACTTCAACGAAGAGATAATCTTTCTGTGATTATGACCAAACCCTCCCGTTGCTTAGCAACACATAATTAAGGAATATGTTTTCAGATCCGCTTTGCAAGCCCGGCCATTATCAGATGAAATTACTGGAGCAACAAATGTCATCGCCATGCAAATGAGTTGCTTGCAGAGAGAGAATGTGTGACGGCGAGGGGGACGGCACAGGCCCCCGGAGACGAGGGGGACTGTCCTCCCGTCGCGCACCGCCTAAAAAAAATAAATAAATAATAAAAAAAAGTGAACCACACGACCAGATGCAAGGTAAGAAATCCGCACAGGGGACACACCCAGAGTCTACAGTGAGAATACAGAAAACTCCAGCCAGTCACGGAGTCTCCCCTTGGAAAGGAGAAAGCGCCTGGGAGTTGAGTTTCGAAGCGAGAATCGCCAGGTCTAACGGCAGCGGCCAAACTGTCACCGGCTCCCCCAGCGAGAGGGGACCCCAGCGCCACATCTCAGGGCTGCCCCGCCCCGGCCGCCAGGACCCAGCCGCAGGTGCTTAAGGGGTAGAGTCGTCGTGCTTCTACCCTGAATTTCATGCCAGTAATCCCTGCCCTAATAATAAGTTATTCACGGAAAAAAAAGAAAATCCACTTAAAAAGAATTGTTTTTAAAATTTGGGGGAGGCAGGAGGGAAGACCACAGATTTACAGCTTAAACTGTCAGTAAAGACTCTAGAGTTAAAAAAGAAATTCTAAGCGTTGCTCAGGTGCCGCCCACCTGGAAGCTCACCACCGCGCCCGAGGCCACACAAGTGACAATCGACACTCCTCCCGTGTCCGGCCGCAAATCAACTCGGATCCTTTCCTACTTCCTCGCCTCGGAAGTCGACTCTTCCCTACCAGAACTCCCGACCGCGTTTCCCAACCTGCCAGACTGAGTGTGGCTTTGAAACGGGGAGTTCTAAGGGATTTCAACGTCCTGCTTCGTCTAACTAACGCCATCTCAGATCCGAGGCGGTTAATCCCGCCTCTGACGACGCGCGGGCTGTTCCTGAGCTGCGGTGCGCGTGACGCCGTGGTCCTGACGGCAAAGGACTGTCCCACGATTGATTCAGGGGGGCACTGGCTGAAGGCTCCCGCCTTCCCGCCAGCCTCCTCGCGTGAGCGGACCGTGCCCGTCAGCCCTGGGTGATTTCTGAACGTCTCCCAGAAACACAGACGTGTTGGGTCACCAAACAGGGACCTCCACAGATCGGCCTGAGCTCAACGAGAGAGCTGGGAAGGCAACGCCGTCCCAGTGGGTCGGCCTGACCCGAAAATCTGTTTCCCCCGAGAGAACCGCGTCAGCTGGCGAGGCTGGGAGCCGGCTGTGGGGTGCGCGGCTCCGGCCCCTCCAGGCCTGGAGGGTGAGGACGCGCTGCCCCGTGCCCGGCCCGCGCCCCCGCCACGCAGCCACCCGCGCGGGGATGTGGGGAGGGGCGCATTACTTGGGTCCGGAGTGAGCATGGTGGACACGATGATGGGGGCCCCCGTCCGCCGGGCCACCCTCGGGCAGGGCGAGTGCGGCACGTGGAGGCTCTGGCCGGCGGGCGGCAGCATGGGCGGCTCCGCGGGGACCCCGGGCCTGCGCAGCAGCTGGGGGCTGCCGCGGGGGCTGGGCAGGGGGGACGCGGCCGAGCTGTGCTCGCGCTTCAGCAGCTCCATGGGCACCGTGGAGGCTGTGGAGTAGGCCGTCCTGGGGCCCGGGGTCGGCGGGGCCGCTCCGGCCTGCGGGGAGCACGTGGGGCCCAGCCGCGCTGTCAGGGCGCAGGGCGCCGGGGAGCCGCGCCCGGAGCCGGAGGGGAGGTGGGCGGCCTGGGCGCCCAGGCCGGGAGCGGCGTAGGTGGCCGCCGCCTCCAGCAGGTGCTGGGAAGGCGCGCTGGACGGCCGGCGGGCTGGGTCTGCAGCTCGGGGCAGCGCCGCCTGCAGGGGGCCCACGGGCTGTGGCGGCAGGCAGGCCAGGGCGCCGTGCGGCTCGCTGCGGTGGCTGAAGCTGCCGGAGCGTGTCCGTGGCGGGGGCCCCGCCCGGCCCGGCCTCCGCAGCTGCATCTCGGCCCTGCAGCTGCTGGCCAGGCGGCTCAGGACGCGGGCCTGGCCCAGGTTGGGTGCGACACACTTGATGTCTGCGTCCTCCATCGTGGCCAGGACGGCCGGGGAGTCGAAGCCCTGCTGGAGCAGGGCCCCCAGCGTGGCCTCCGCCACCCCCTCAGCCCGGAGGAGGGCCAGGAACTCGGGCCGCACGCCCCTCCTGCCGCCAGGCCCCTGGAAGGCGGACAGGTCGGCCTCACAATCCTCATAAGCCATCCTGGAGGGGACGCTCTCCTGTCCGTAGCCTCGATTCAGGGCAGCGGGGGCCAGCCCTGGGCCCACCTCGGAAGCGGCAGCCCCGCTGGGGTCCACGACCAGGCACGTGGGGGCCGCCTGCCTGGCGGGCGCGGGGTCCAGAGGCCTGTCGCTGACGTCGTTGTAGACCTGGCCGGGGGCGTAGGGCGCTGCCTCTACCCCGTACCTGCCGTCGGCGGGGTCCGCGGCGTAGCGTGCGGGCGACGGGGCCCGGCTCTGCGC
This sequence comes from Rousettus aegyptiacus, assembly GCF_014176215.1. NCBI lineage: Eukaryota > Metazoa > Chordata > Mammalia > Chiroptera > Pteropodidae > Rousettus > Rousettus aegyptiacus. The sequence goes on from NW_023416309.1 coordinate 56,365,938, forward strand.
CCGCGGCCCCGGAGTGGCCGCCCTACCTCCGGCCTCCCGGTACGGGGGCCCCGGGTCCTGCAGGGCGGGGGCCCGGCCTTGCACATGCTCCCACGTCATCCTGCTGCCAAGCACTCCGTAGCTGGGCAGTGGCCGGCCGAGTCCAGGGTCCCGCAGGTGCTGTGGCTCTCTGGGCCCCCGAGCGGCTCCGGACAGGTCGCCGTAGTAATCCCGTGGCAGCAGGGCACCGCGGGCGGACATCACGGCCTGTCTGCTGTCGTAAAAGGTGAAGTCGGGGACGGAGCTCTTCCTGCCGGCCCCTGAGCCGCAGAAGGCCTCGCGGCAGAGGTCGGGCGCCGGCTCGTACCAGGGTCCCTCTCCACCTCCGTCCGTCAGGGAGCTGCTCCGGCCCGGAGCCTCTGCCAGCTCCCAGGGGCCCTCGAACCACCCGGAGGCATCCCAGCTCTGAGAGCGCCCGACGCTGACATGCCTGCTGGGCACCGGCATGGGAAGGAGGGAAATGACGGCCGAGGCGGAGGCCTTTCTCTACGAACCTTCAATGACACACGCCGAAACCAGGCCGGCGGCGTCCCAGGCGGGGCCCAAGCCCTTCCGGACGGCAGCAAAGCCAAGTGCGTGGGTTTCCTATTTCAAAGGACGGCCTGAATTATTCATCCTCGAAACCTTAGCAGACAAAGCGCAGCGCGCACGGTCACTCCCCTCGCTCCCTGACGGCGGCGGGCAGTGCTGGCCAGGAGGCTGCGGGGCCTGCGGCCCCCGCCGGCTGCTCACATGGCCCTCAGCTCTCTGGCGCGGATTAGGAGCTAAATAAAACCCCTAAAGCTTTTGTTCCATGTGACATCCCTAGACCGATGAAGCCGCTGCCTCTCCATCAGGGCCTCCCGACCTGCGAGCAGGAATTATCTTCACGCTGAAGCTCTGGCTTATCTCCTCCGTCCTCGCCAGGGCGCTCTCTGGGCAAGCACTGTTCCCCCGCCCTCCCTCGCCATGGGGCCTCGCCCCACCCCTGCCTCCGACTCCTAAAAGTGACAGGAGGAAACCAGAAAAAGACCGCTTCAATGTCAATGCCATCTTAATCCGCCCCGATGAGATGTTAATCCGCTGTGTGCGGCCGAGGACACGTTACATGTGAACACGCAGGGGGGACAGAGAGACCAGCATCTCACACGCACTTCCGGGGCACGAGGTGCCGAGAAACAGGCCAGGTCTGCAGCGGAAGCGTCGCCGTCTCGAAACCTGGCTCTGAGAGGACGCCTCGGCGACGATTCGAAGGCGTGACATCGCTCAAGTCCGAACGCAGCCTCTACCTTATCATCACAAAACACAGATCCCTTCATGCTCCTGGGGAAGTGGGGGGGGATGGACCCCACCCCGAACAAAAACCACCACCTAAGCACATGATCTAGGAGTGGGCGTCTCAAGCCTGCGACAGAGGTCAGCGACTGCAACCGGGAAGCAGCCGCGACTTCGAGGCGCCTTCCCTCAAACCCGCTGGGAAGGAAAACCCGCCTCCAGCAGCCTCGGCCGGCTTGCCTCTGGCAGACAACATCCCACATCCCCACGGGTTGAGATCTTAACGTAGCCCACGAGAGACTCAGGTCCAATAACGCAGAGAGCAGTCACTCAGGCAAAGGGCCTCCCCGCAAACTGGGGCACCGAGCCATTTCCTGAGAGTATGGGGGGGGGCCCCGCCTTGTCACAGGGCCTTGTGGCTAAGGCCACGGGCAGTCGGGACGCTTTAAAATGACATAACACACGTGTCCGATGCCACCGGACCTAGGAGGGTTTTATCTCCAACTCTGTCTCTAATTATGTCTCTCTCAATTCATGACCCAACTGCGATCTTCCACTAAAAACAAATACCAGTCATTAAAACAAAACAAAACAAAAAACTTTTTTTTTTTCTGACATGAAAAATACTGAAGATTTACCGAGAGGGAAGAAAGTGAGCACAAAGGCCTTTCCAGGAACTGGAGGTCCACGGTGAGGCGAGACGGTTTAAAGGGGCACGGCCCACCCGCCCCCCACGTCCTGATCCATCGGTACATACTAATTACACTCTGGGACACACTCTGTTTAAACCAACACTGGCCCCCCCAAAACCAGAGCTGCCTAGCCTGGTATTTGAGCACCGTGGCCCCCACTTCTGACCCCCAAATGCCGACAAGGCCTCAAGTTACCTGGGAAAACGGCCTCTGCCTGCCAACTGAAGGGTGGGACCCGAGCAACCAGCCGCACTGCGGGGCCAGCTGGGTCCCCACGTCCGGGCGGCCACGGGCGCCATTCCCGCGTCCCTCTGCGGGCACGTTCACGGGCCGGGGCTGGGGGGCCCGGGCGGGGGAGACCATGAGACAGGCATGGCCTCCCACGGGGCAGTATTTACACGTCTCGGCGACAGCTCGAGGAGCCGAGCGCATGGGAGATACATCGGAACAGACAGGAAGACGTGACAGAGCCGCGAGCGGGATGGAACAGCAGCCTCCGGCTGCGGCGGCTCGTGCTGGGCTCCGCTGGGCTCCGCGGCGGGCGGCCTCACCGGTGACCCGTCCGAGTGAGCACGAGGCAGGTTTGCATGGAACCACACCCGGTGTCTCGGTGAGGACCCACCTTCACCGACAAAAGCCTGACCAGATGGCCCCGGGCAGCCCCCAGCCCCCAGCCTCCAGCGGCCTCGTCGCCTCCCAGGGGGCATCCTGCCCCGTCGCTGTGGGCGCTGCCATTCCTCCTACCACTGGTCAGAGACCGCGGCTGGCCAGGCGGGGCGGCCCGCGGCAGTCCTGACCCTTCGGAGGTGACCGGCAAAGGGGCACCTCTGACATCACGCTTTTCCCACGGGGCGTCTAACATCGGGCGTCGACACCCGCCGAGTGTCGAGTGTCCGTGTATCAGGCCCTGCTCTAGGCGTCCGGCCCCTGACAACTCTACAGTCAGGGATGATGATGTCGCACCCCAGGTTCTGGGGATGGAGAAGGTGGGGCCTTGCCCAGGGCCACAGGGCACAGGATCCAGCTTAAACTCCAAAGCCAACCTCAAACGACATAATGCTGTCACCCTGAAATTTCCAAAACCTCAGAATCGTAAACACGTCACTTATAAAATTAACTGCTTGAGTATCAGGAAGTAACTCGAAAACAGACGACTGCGCCGAGCCCTCCAAACGGGGAGCGCGGGCCTGCGCGGAGCCGGACCCGCAGCCGACGGATGGCAACTGCCGGAGCCTCGGCACCGCGCCACAGCGCCCTTGCCGTGGCCTCCCCAAAAGGCCATGTGGCGTTCGTGCCACGAGACCCCCCTCGTGGCGCAGACACGTCCCCTCGGAGGCGCAGGGACGGATACCGGCAGACGCCCGCGCGGGGCCTCCGAGGAGCAGGGAAGCGCGTGGTGACTCACCCGGCTTCCGGATGGCTGGTTTCGGTTCAAGTTCCTCACCTGCGGCCGCGGAGGACGTGCGCCCGGGCGCTCCGAGGCAGAGTGGCAGCCGGTGTGCGGGGAACGCCTGCCCGCCAGGCGCGGGGCAGCACCGGGCCGCGGGGCGGAGTCACGGCGGGCGAGGGGGCCCGGTTCCGTTGCCAGCCCCTTCCGACCGACCCCTTCTGCTTGGACGCTGCCCAGACTCAGGCCGCCGCGGCCCTGCAGCCCGCCAGATGCCGCAGCACACGCCTTCCTGTGTGCGGCCGCGACACCTGCAACTGGACTCGCGCTGCGCTCAGCACCCCGGCAGGTGTGTGTTTTATAAAGTACATCGAGGTTTTTTAGAAAGAACTGCTTTCCTGAAAACCTCACGTGGGCTAAGTAAATAAGCAAGAGGGACCGATTTCTGACAGTAACGAGTCACACAGACTTAACTTTTTAATCCCACAAAGACGCTTCCTTGCTACAGAAAACGGCACAAAGTAAAAAGCCATCATCTTCTTAAACCGAGATATAGACAGACAGTCTAAATTCTCTTGCAGACAGAATAAACCTAAGCCGATCGGGGTGCAATCAGCAGGACGGTGGCCAGCCTCCCTCAGAGCCAGGCCTTCAGCTCCCCCTGCCACAGGGAGTCGGCCCACAACTGCGGAGACCTGAACGCTCCAACACGGACCCAGGTGGCCCTGCCAGAGCAGGGAAAATCGGGGAGGGGGACGGCCATGGGCCCCTCCTGAGGCAAATCACCCAGGAGCATGTCCCGTTCTGATCAACACGATGGCCTGAATCTTCCCTTAGATGGGGTGTGAGCTAGAATCAGCGACTCCCACGGCCGGACTCACAGGAAGACCGCAGCCCCGGGTGCCTCTGTCCCCTGAACGGGGTCGTTTCCCGCCAGTCTGGTGGCAATAAATGCTTGCTCATCCTCAGGAAGCAGCCACACCCAGCCCTGGGGGCACGACATGCCCAGCCTTCTCCTCCCTGGAGCAGCACTGGCGGGCGGGGGTGGGGGGGTGCCTTCCATGTCCAACTCAGCCCTTGGGGCCACGAGACCAAGGCCAGGGCAGCTCTGAAAGTGAAGGTGGATCACCCCGCCCCCACCCCAGCCGCCTCCCCGTGCCTGCTGGACCCAGGACGGAGCGGCTGCAGGGTCCCCCCCCCCGCCCCGGCCCACTTCCCGCGGGAGGTGCCTCCCCCAGGGGCAGGCTGATGAGGTTAGTGGGTTACACACTGCTTTCTGGCAGAGATGGCCAAATATAGGCCTGAGTCCCCACTTCCTCCTTTTAAACACGCACAGGCTACGCTGGTTTGCTTTCTGTTTCTGTCAAGCGTTTTAGAATTTCTGTCTAAAAACAACTTTCTGCCTTTCAATTCTGTCTCTCCTTCCGTCCACTCAGGGTTCCCTGCCTAAGTGGCTCAGGTCATCGAAAGCAGAGGTGGAAAACCCCCCACGTCCACTGGAACAGCAGCAGGCAGGTGGCAGGGCCACACGGCAGCCTCCAAACGCCGTGAGCATGAAGGGAACATCGGCAGGGCTGTCCGGACGTCGGTGTAGGCATCAGAGGATCCACGCGGCACCCAGCACCCTGGGGTGCTCGCTGCATGCTCCCAGCTTCTGAGCCCAGAGCACGGAGGCCGTGGGCTGTCAGTGCCACCTCTGGAGGAGACCGGAGCCCTGAGGGGACTTCTGCAACCCGCCCTTTCGGGGTCGACCGCACGACAAGCGGCCCGAGTCCGCGCACGACTCCAGTGGAGACCCTCGAAGTGGAAACGAAGGTTGCACGTGGCTCCTGACGCGACCTCCAGACCCGAGCAGAAAACTCGATGAGAGCCACGTCACACACGCTAGGTTTGCTTCCCACGCGGCATGGGGTAAAAAGCCCGCTCTCTCGATGGCATGTTTGGAATGTGCCGGTGAAGCAGAGAGCCACCTGGGACCCCAGCTCGGGCCCGAGCAAGCCGCAAGACAAAAATCAGCCTCGAGAGGGCCGAGCCGAGTCTCCCACGGCACGCGAGGCGCTGCCTTCCTCTCCATAAAGACCTCCAACGACAGCTCTTCCCGCAGAATCTCCACTCCTCAGGGGCCCCAACGCACCCCGACGCTGCGCCCCTCACCCCGCTGCACGCCACGTCTGTTGTCTCTTCATCTGTACTGGGTCCAGAACATTCCAGAATTCCTTCCTCTTGCTTTTGCTCGGGATGTCCTAATTTCCTTCCACCAGGGTCCAGGTCAAATAACTTACCCCAGGGAACTTCCTCCATTCGCCTACTGTCCCTCTGTCCCTGGTCCAAAGAAATCTGCCACCTATCAAGGTGGGGACCCGGGCAACGCCACCGTCTGCAGGGACGGCGCGCGGCTTTCTCACCTACGGCCATGGAGCCTCGTGCCTGCTGACGCAGGTTTTAAAGTGACCTGCCAGGTAGCACTCTGGGGGGCTCGATGGCGACAGCCAGCCAGGCGCACGCGGTCCCCAGCAGGGCACCCGCCCACCCAGGCCCGCGCTGGAGGCACCGGACCGCGGTTCCGGTGAGGCGTGGCTTAGGCCTGGAGGCTGACGCTCTGTCCTCAGAGGCACAGTGACCAAGAACACAGCAGGCCGGGAAGACGAGCCAGTGGAGGGAGGGAGATGCACTGTGGAGGGGCCCAGGATGGCAGCCAGAGAACGAAACCCACGCCAGGACAGAGCCCACGCCCCGGCCCCTGACCACGCACGCCTCCTCACCCCCGCCCCCACGCGGAGGCGGAGTGGGGGCGACCCGGCGCTTTCGGAGCGGCGGGGAGTTTCAGGGCCTCTGCCGAGCGCGGGGAGTTTCAGGGCCTCTGCCCGCACGGTGCCAGGGGCCAAGAGAAGCGAGAGCCTGCATTTTGCAGGCGAGAACTAATAAAACATTAATCCAACTGCCGCCTGCAGAGAGTGAGGGTCCACTGCGCCGAAGGCACCCTAGCCTCACGGCCAGGTGAGGCAAAACACGGACCTTGTCCCTGGCAGCCGCTGCTCTCAAGGTTCAGCTCGGCCCTTCTCCCTCCCCCTACCGATCCTTTACGGAAGCGCCACATTGTTGCAGAACGTTCGTTTACACCAGGGAGTTTTAAGTCTTGTCTAGTTGACTATTGTATATTTACATAGCTGATGTAATTATCACTAATCACATAATCACTGGAAATGTGGATAATTGCCTGATCCAAACATATAATTACAATGTATAGCAACATTATAAATCCCATTTAAAACTTCACATTTTGGGGCCGGAGATATTTATTATAAATGCTAACGGACTACCCCATAGATGGCCAGCTTCAACACTGTTTCTTTATATAAAGTGTTCTAAATAACAGAACAAGTAGTGATTTTATATTGCTTTTTTAAAAAAGAGAGGTAAAAAGTAAAAATAGCATAAAATGAAAAATAACATGATGCCAGCCGGAGTCTTCCCCTGGGAAAACACAAGTAAGGACGCCCCTCCCGCGCCCCTGCCAGGAGTGCCCCGGTCTCCGTGGCCACCCACGCCCCGGGAGCCTGGAAGGTCTTAGACACCCTGGCTTCTCGAGCGTTCCAGGGCCACGACCGAACTTCCATGGTGGAGCCCTCCGCTGAGACACAGTGTCACAATGGCAAGCTCCTCCTGTTCACAGCGGGAACGACTCGGGAGGGACATTTTCCTCCACCTCACGCCCGAGGCATCTCCTCAGACATGTCTTGTCCTCGGTGCCACAGGTGACGCAGAAACAGGTTCCCGTGATCTGTAACCGTCTGCGTGAGTCACAGACCCCAGGTGGGGGGGGGTCCCCATTCGCCACCCACGGGCCCGTCTCTGCGCCCAGGAGAACGCCCCAGGGGCACGGAGCGGTAACACGACTGCCTGCTTAACAGGGGTTCGCAGGCTTCTTTGTTCCCTGCAGGAGACAGGGGAGGTCCTCTGCTGAGCTATGCTACCCGGGGCTTTTCACACCTCGGCTGACAGAATCCTCGGGACCATTTCTCCAAGTCTGTCGGTAAGACAGTCGAACAAAACAAAGTAAAATCAAATCTCTACTTTCTTTCACATTCTATTCTCAACAGCCCCAGGAAAGGGCGGTGTTTAACGACTTATTCGACCATACCCCACAATAAGATGGTTTAACAAAAAAGTCATCGGCAAAGCCATTCTGGTCTGTTTCGGTCCTGTAAATGTGGGGCTTTTCTGAGTCCCTTTTGCAATGCTGAATGATGGCGAGCCCTCTCCTCTGACCCACAAATATTCGGGGCAAATCGAACCAGCTCTGCCATGATGTGGGAAGGTATTAAAACTCTCTGGCTGGTGTAATTCACAAATACACCAGCAAACCAACCAAACAGAGAGAGGACACCCAAGACCTAAGTCATGCATCGAAGAGAGCCGCCTGCAATCCGGCCCCGGCCGGGCTGTCGCGGGCCCCACTCCGTGGAGCCTCTCACACCAGCACTCTAGGATGGTTTGATATCAGGCATCAGGAAAGAGCAGAACGGATTGTACATGTTGAAATAGAAGGGTTGCTTTAAAAAAAAAGAAAAAAAAAACATTGAAATCTGGCTTTTAAGTCTGCTCGCAAGACCGTAATTCCAACTGATTTGGATGAGTCCCAAAGGCTTCGGCTGGTGGGAAGCAAAGCGATACTCTGTACTGTGCTCACAGAGCAGAAACGTCCCCCCGGCTCCCCCCGGCGTGGCCGGCACAGCTGGGGTCTGATCCTGGGCAGGCAAGGAGGGACGGAGGAGCTTCACCCCTTCCTCCCCCGGCTCCGACTCCGGGGCCAGAGGGGACGGCAAGTCGGAGTGGGCCTGAGGAGGGGAGAGATGATGCAGGCCGGCGGGGAGGGCTCAGGGAGGAAGGGACGGGGCGTGGGGGACAAGCAGCGTCCCCGAGGCAGCGCCTGTGCGAGGATGATGCTCGGAGTCCAAGGCGGACAGGGTCCACTCAGGACAGGGCGGGATTGGAGAACGGGCCCACGGAGCGTCTTGTCCGGCAAGGAGCCCAACGGCCAGGGCTTCGCAGGAGCCGTGAGCAGAATCGGGGACCAGGAGCAAGAACACAAAGGTGCCCAGGCCCAGAGGGGCTCCCGGCTTTGATCATCAAACCCAAAACCGGGACAACGCAGTCTGGGTCGCAGTGGGGCGGCGCGGGGCGTGGGTGGCGCGGAGGAGGGACTATTCTGCGGCCTTCCGTGGAGAAGGTGCAAGAGCAGTTAGCTCAGGTTTACGGAACAGGGACGGGCGAGAATCCACGGCCAGGGACGTGCATGTGTGAGGCCTTCGGGAAGGAAGAACAAATTCCACCCAGCCGATCTGAGGGGCAGGCCAGCTGAAGACCAGCAGGGAGCCTGGGCGCCCCGCTCGGCCGGTCCCCCACCCCCGAAGGTGCTGAGTCAGCTCTCACATATGCAAACAGCGCCCAGGAAGCACCTTGGAGCAGCCGTGACGCTCAGCAAACACACGTCTGCGGCCACGGACTTCCGTCTGCCCGAGTCACTCATTCTAATTCCACGTGTCCACATTAAAAACATAACTGCTGCTGTCTCAGGTACACTACTCACAGATGAAATGCGTCAGGCGGCCGGTCAGACATGGGCGACAGGGGGAACGCAGCAATGGGGGCCCGGCCCGGAGACGCCGGACAACACCCTATCGGTGGTCAGAGAAGCTGTCCCGCATCCCGAAGACAAAGGTCAAGAGGGCCAGTCACAGGCTCGGCCTAATCCGGCCACGGGCGCCTGCGCAGAAGGGGCTGCCTCGTTTGCCCACGGTCGAAACTTCACCGTAACACCATGTTTGTGCCTGGGAGCTCACGGTAACGCACTGCCTTCCGGGTGCGCACACGCAGCCAGGTGTCATTCAAAGTGGCCTCGCCGGCCAGCCGCCCAGGACCGCCTCTGGAACGCCCCATCGCAGCCCGAGTGTAAGGCAGACACGCCCACCTCTGGGGCTTCTCCCTTCGTTTGTGGCCTTTTTACGTCGGGGCCTCCTCGGGGCATTGTTTGTCTCTAAAATATACTCGTGACAAATCTTTGCTCAATCTCAACGACCCGGGATTCTTCACTGCATCGCTCGAGGAAGGACCGATGGGAAGCGGGAACCGCACGCTTCGGAGCCGCCGTCAGGCCCCTCCCGGCCCCCGCCGCTGGGTGACGCGCAACCCCCCAACGGTAACAAGGTGACCCTGAACCGCCTGTAAAGGAAAAGAATGGGTGTGTGAACCATGCTTGGGAGAGAGGGTCTGGGGGAGCCCCCGGCAGTCTCCCCCTGACCTCCGGCCCTGGAGAGAGGGGCAAGGGCCCGGGCTCTTCCAGTCCGTTCCTCGTCTCACCGCTGATGTGGCATCGATGCTGGGCCCGGGGGTGGAACAGCCCCAGGCATCCCTGATGCCAGCCTCGGAACACTGATCCCCTAGGGCTCTCTGGAGCCGGGGACTCAGCAAACGGAAACGAAGTACTTTTCACCCCACTGCAGGGCAAAAGTAAACTTAAAAAAAAAAATCCCCAAAAATCAGGTGACTCCAGATTATGGGACATCGTACACACCTATCCTCCTGGCTCTTCCAAGACACCGATGCTTTTGAAAAGTCAAAAACGGCCAGAGAATTATTTTAGACTGAAGAGACCAAAGAAACAGAGAGGTGACGACTAGATGAACGTGTGTGTCCCTGGGCGGGTTTTCACGCAGGCGAACCAGCGAGCTGAGAAGAGCTGCGATGGGGTGTGGGGAGGCGAGTGTGTGGTCTTCATTAGAGCAGGTCCGACGCCGCTCAGCCCCCGGGGGTGGCCCAGCGCTGTGTTTACTCAGGGCAGGAGGCGCAAGCCGCAGCTGCCGCTGCCTCTGCGGCCCGCTGGCAGATGGTTCTGGGAAGGTCCGTCCACCCACCCACCCGTCCACCTCTTCCTCTCTACGCGTCTACAGAGAGGAAGCAACTGTGTGTCCATTGAACGATTCCAGCGATCTTTCTGTAGGTTTGAAATTTTAAAATAATTTTTAAACCCTAAATCCCTCCCCCCCTACCACACACACACTATGGCAGGACCCCAGGGATGTGGGGGACAGCCAGTGCCTGCTGAGCAGCACGGAGCTCTTTCGGGGCGCACGGTCGCACCGCAGAACACAGCTTCGATGCCTCCACTCCACGCGGCTTGAGCCACACCTACTCAGACAATTCCGTATGGACAGCTTGCAGGATCTATGCATTCCTGTCCCCAAATCAGTGGGCCAGTGTGCGAGCACATGCAGGGGTCTCGAGGGGGCTCCCCTCCATCACCTCCGCGACAGACCCTGCCGTGAAGTCACCAGGCCACACCGAGCCACGCTGAGCCTGGCCCAGCAGCACAGAGGCTGGCCGGCCACGAGCACGTCACGCCGAGCCCAGGCCCCCTTGCTCGGGGTTTCTTACCACTCTCTAATTAGGAGAGGATGGTGCTTAATCAACATTGCAGAGTTTTGTCTCCCAGTTTCCATCAGATTTTAATTATGTGTATTTTTCCTTTCATGAATAAAACACTTCCAGACATTTGCAAAGATACCAGGGATGGGAACGTAGCACGGGGCCACGCTGGGATCTGTAGGAATTATCTCAGAATTCATCTTTGTAAATATCTTAATGCAAAACAGAGAAAGTCCCGGAAGTTTAGGAAGTGAAAAAAGATGGTCCTGATATACAGCATCTTTTATATGCAGAACGATCTTAGGTAAGTGGAGAACAACAGACCTCGGTGCCTCCCCCCCCCCCCAATTTCCTGTTAGCCCCTCCCCCACCCTGGAGGCCAGGCCGTGTCCACCGCGGCCAGGCCTGCTCATCTCGAGGACGAGGCACAGGGCGCTGACCGAGGGGGCTTGGTGGTGGCAGAGGCCTTGGCGGGAGGTGGGGTGCGGTGGAGTCTGAACAGGAACCAGTTCCAACAGGTGAGGGGCAGGGCCCCGTGCCTGGTTAAAACCCGCCAATCTCGCTGGCTCTTACCTTCACAAATTCTGTCCAATCGCTGTCGCTTGACTTTGTGCTTATCCACAAGGGCCATTCTTTATCGAACTTTGCAACTCTCTGATTCAAAAGGCAAAGCGGTCCTCTAAGAACTTAGGGGAGCTCGCGGGAGTCTGCGGGCATTACGGCACTATGGACCCTGCAACAAGGAGAAAAGAGTCCTTACTCTCTGGACACCCGGGTGGCCCAGGACAACAGGTCACTCGGGACTTTGCTGCCGCTCTCCGCGAGGGGCACGGCCATCTGGGCGCCGTTCCGCTCTCTTGGACGCGGGGAGACGGGGCTGCTCCAAGCCCACCGTGCCCACCTCCTTCCTGCGTTCTGCCTGGGGACCGGAAGCAAGGGAACACACACCAGGCCACGGTCACTTGTTTCTACCGCACTAAATGGCAGCGTCTGGATCTCCGGCTTTTAACCTCAGGGCTGTGAACACCAATTAAAGACCAACCTGAATCATAGCAACTTGTAGTCCAGTGCTGGAGACCAAGCCAGTCGGCTGGGCCCGCCCTGCCCGTCTGTGACCCGTGGAAGGGGCAGGCTCATGGGCCAGTGGGACCAGGCGTGTGGGGGCAGTCTGGGGAGACTCTGGCCTCGTTTCCTGCTCAGCCTCTGTACCGGTGGAGGTCACAGGTCATGACCCGCAACTTCCAAAAGCCCGGCTTTTGACCCATTGCTGCAATCTTATTTTAACAACCACCACCAAACACACCTGGAACAAGCTGCCCTCTGTTACCCAGCAAATGAGGGGGACAAAAGTGGGGTTCCGGGGTTGAGAACGAGGTCTGTGGTCATTAGTTACGCAAAACGATGGCAGTCACTCTGTCCAAGGCCAGAATGCACGTCTGCCCAGGGGACGGTCCCGACCTTCTGGCCGATAGCGCCTGATGTCCCAGCAGGGAGGCTGCGAAGGCACCCCGCAGATTCCCAGTGACAATCACGTGGTGCTTTTTAAAGAGGTAGGCAAAAGCACAGTTTCTGATCACGTGAATGCCGAATGCAACGCCCCGGAGACGCCAAACCCTTTCCAAACCTGGGATGCTCCCCACACCTGCAATGACCGCGCTGGGTTCGTGAGATGAAGGTCATCCTCAGGCACGCTGGGTCGTCACCCGGAAGAGCGGGGTGGAGGGAGATGCAGAGAGGCACATATTTTAAATTGCTGGACCTCATGAAAGGCAATCACGCGAAGGGCGGGCGTGCGTGTGTGTATGCGTGCGTGTGCGTGTGTGTATGCGTGCGTGCGTGCGCATGTGTGTGCGTGCGTGCGTGTCTCCTAACTCGGAGACGAGCATAACAACGTCAGAGAGCTAGGACCTGCGGACCCGAGCACGTCGCCTGTGCGGCACTAGCAGGCTGGCCCACGGCTCGGCTGCCAATCCCGCTTGCTCAGGTCCCGCGCTCCAGTTATCCGAGCGCATGTGGCCTCTCCTCAACCCCGCAGTGAGGCCAGAGCCCTGCCTTCGCTGCCAAGTCACGGGGCTGAGAATTAATTAGTTAATATTTGTCGAGTGCCTTAGAGATGAAAAACGACGGCGTTTTCGTCTGAGGCGAGAGAGGTTCCACACCCTCCTCCTCCTCCAATTCCCCAAGTGAGGCGTAATCATTCTTTTTGCTTTCCTTTGAATTTTAATTTGTATAATTAGATGGCTTCCTGAAAAATTGATCAGTAGGACCTCGATTATGCAATCAGAGGAAGGAGCAGGCATCGGCTTACACAAATCGTCTGCGTCCTACTATTTAAAATTTTTTAAAAAAACGTGCCCGACTTCTGCGTCAGGCTTTTCGGAGGGTGGGGATGGGGGTAGGGGGGACACGCTCTACGGCTGGCCCTTCTGTGGGGTCCCTGCCGGCTGTGGCACCCACCCATGTTTCACCCTGGGATGCTGACAAGGAATTCAGAGTCGCAAGGCCACCAGGCCGAGTGAGCCTCATCCAGGCTTCATGGCAGCAGCCGCTGGTTCATGTAGCTTCCATCCCTCCCGCAAAATTTATTCTGAAGCAAGAATGGATGAAATGTGACGTTTCTGCCCTCCAAAGGAGCGAGGTGTTTACAAGGACTTGATCGCCAGGACCCCCCCAGGTCACACGGACGAGGCCTTCCTCGGAGCTGTGAGCCGCGGTCGCCGGCGGGCGTCCGTGCCAAGGGGATGCCCGCACCTGGCCATCCACACGGGCCCCGGGCTCCCGGGCGGCGTCTGCTACGAAGCCACGCTCTGCCTCCACGTCATGCGAGACTCCACTCATAAATCACGACCGACCGACAACGGTCAACGTTCAACCACAAATACATACAGGAGAAAAAAAGGGGGGAATGTGTTCTACTCTCCCACTCTGCCGAAACCGGGAAAGGCCAAACCATGCGGGTGCTGGTGCTGGTGGGAAGAAAGCTCTAGAACCTTGCAGGATGGTCATGGAGAAGCGGGCTCCACGGCTGTAGTGTGGGGAGCAGGCCACACGACAACGTGCCACCTCTCTGACATGCAGATTACTTTGAGCTGAAGGCGAGCGAGACCCAGCAAACTCAGGAAAAACTTCTGCCTCCCCGTTGATTAGCGAAATGAATTTAGATGGAGGGCCTGGCCCGGACAGAGAGCTGTGACCAGAGGTAACTTGTTACATGGATGACCCATGTGCAGGGCAGGGCGAGCATCTCATTACCAAACATCTGCTCTCCGCACCATCCCGAGCCCCGCCCTCCCCCACTTGGAGCCCCAGGTCCCTGTCCCATTACTTAGCTCAGGGTGGCCTCTAAGCCTCAACTGTCCTCACGTCTCACTCACATTTTCATGGGGCTTTTGTACATACAAAATGAAAATGTTCTCTCTCCTGTTAATCTGTCTTATGTCGATGTCATCATTAGACCAGCCGAAGAACCTAAAAGGGAAGATGGGAAACCAACTTCTCCTTCTCGGCACATGGTGCCGAACGGCAGGCCCCGAGAGCTGCTCGAGCCTCCCTTTGGTGACACAATCCACCGACACCAGCCCCCACCGCAGACTGTCATTCCCTCTGGCTCAGGCTGGAGGTAAACCTCAGCGAGACTCAAAGGTCAAAAGGCAAGTCAGGTCTCTTCATAAATAGGAACGGCGCGCCCGCGCCAAACCTCACCAGCACACAACACAACACTGCCTTCTTCCCGAACAGAGGGGCGCCGAAGCCGCAGGGCCGGCCACAGAAAGGGTCATGTTGTGTCGGCCCGAGATGAGGGCTCCGATCTAGGGCCGAAACGTTCGGTGCCAGAGAATTCCACCCGGAGAAGCCTGCCGACTGCTGGGCAGAAGCTACGGGCGGCGAAGATTCCGGCCCGTGTGGGTTTCAAAGCGGAGCACGAGATTTAAGAAAAGGGAAAACAGAAAGAACCGCCCTCGTTTTACAACCACTTGCCTGGATTACTCCACACAGAACAGAAACGCCTCAAAGGGAGGGCAAAAGAGACAGGAGGGCCTCCTCCTCCAGCAGGGTCCGAAACCCGGGCAGGTGAGTCTCACCGAACAGGACCACCAGCAGCCCCCCGCCCTCCGGCCCGGAACCAAATCGCGCAGTGCAGAAACCCAGGCCTCGCTGCCGCGCATTCTAAAATCTCAGAACCGCTTTTAACGTGTCCCCAGTTTCTTTATTCTAGGTTCCCAGGCTTCATAAAGATGGGGCAGATGAAGAAATTTACACAAGGTAATTGATGTCTTTCAAAAGGAAAATTCTTCTGTAACCAGTTAAACATGATGACAGCCTTCAATTCTTTTAAGGAAACCCACTTAGACATTATGCTAATCAAGAGAGACCAAGCTTCCCGATATGCTAACAAATTGAATTATCACAGGGAAGCCAGCACCGCTAGCTCTGGAAGGGAACCCCTGAGTCCTCAGAAGCTCGTCCCTGCTAAACCTGCGGGGAGGATGGGCACAAACTCTGGGAGGCTGAGATGATGGCTCCGAGCGGGGTGGGCACCGGGGCGCAGCCTCCCCCCGCCTCCAGAGCCCAAGGTCCCCACACGGACAACACCTGTCCTCTGGGCTCCCCGCGCCTCAGCCTACGGACTGACCTGCCTGGTGCATCGACAGGGTCGCTCACCCCGGACCGTGGGCGGCGCCTGCTGGCAGGGCAAGGCCCCATGGGCGGGGTGCCATCCAGTGTCCCCGCGGGGTGAGGGTGTTTTAACAGAGCCCGGAGAAAGCCGGCCTGCTGACGACACCCAGAACACCCTCCATGACTCTGGTCCCAGGGGCAGCCACGGGCCTGTGGGCTGCTCTGAAGAACCTGTTCCAGAATCTTCAGAAGCCAAACAGGAACCACAGATTCCTGTCTCAGGAAGACAGCCGGACAGAATCCTCAGACCTGCTGACCTGGGTTTCGTTCTGCAAGCTGTATCTGAAGAACACATTAAAATCCACATACAACAAAATCGATGTTCTACAGGGGCCTCGGATCAGTGGGGAAAATGCTGGCCTAGCCTCAGGCTAAGGAGTCAACGTAAGGCCACATTTAATAAGAAAAATTTCAGAACCGCACTTTAAGGAAGAAGACGAAACTCGGAAGGGAAGTGAAGCGTTTGTGGGAAACGAACTTACGGGAGCCAGTTTTGCAGAAGTCCAGAAGGCGCTGCTGCTCCTGGGCTATTTAACTTAGAAGCTTCTGGGCGCATTTAGGTTTTCTAGGCAAGGTGAGACACAGGCTTCAGGTGTCATATAGCACGGGAAGGTGTCCGGGGAAGTCCCCTGCTTCCCCAGCCCCCTCCCCCCGCCCTTCCCGGCGGCCAGCAGATGCCTTCCATACACACTGGATGGAGCCTTGCACTGGTTCCTGGAGCCTCGTTCTGCTTCCTGGAGCCTGTCCCCGCCATCCTTCTGCAAGTCTGGGGAGCAGAACTGTTTATCTTCCCCCAGAGAATGCCCGGCAGCCCAACCCTAGGGTGGTAAGGTCACACCCTGGTCACATGCCCTCAATCAGTTCAAGGGGCCCCGGGGCCCCACCCTCTGATGTCCAGGGCTGACGCAACACAGGCCGCTCCCGTGTGGCCGGCACAGGTCCGTCACCGTCTTCCCCACCCGGAGGCCCGGCGGGCTGCACGAGTCAGATGTCCATGGGCTTTAAAAAGGCACCACCATCTCTACACCATGTTACGGTGGACCCCGAGTCAACCACCCACATTTCTGCACTGGGACATGTTAATACACACAAAACAAAACTATCCTCTCAACAATTCAGGCCAGATCAAAATCTGCCACCAGATGGGTCACGAGAGAATCCAAGTTTTCAGAGCTTTTTACAACTTGGCTGTGCAGTAAGGAACTGTGGGCCTGGGACACGGTTCCTTGCATTTAACCCTCACCAAAACATTCTCCGAGGCTCTGAAGGAGACAAAGAAATGAAGTGCGAAGGCCCTGTAATATCAAAGACACAGAAGAAGCGAGTCTTCCAGCGCGTGGGGGCCCCAGGCATGCAGAGGGGTGTCCTGTGCGGTCAGTGGCCACCACGGGAGGGGGCAGATGGAGGAACCACGCTTCCACGAGACCGTCTCCGTGGCCAGGGATGCTGAGTGCACCCTCCTCTTCTCAAGGTGAGCGCACGGAACTGCACCTCCTGGTGTACAACAAGAAACGGCAACTTCTAAACGCTCCACGTGTTCAGGGCGATCATCGGGGATGGGCGACTTGAGCAGACACAGTGCCCAGCGCTCCTGGGGGATGTTCTATGTGTCCCGATGCTAACTCAACCCGGCGGTCTTCCCGCGCCAACGAGAACGCCTGTGCTAAGAATCTTCACACACCTTTAAAGCGCCAGGCTTACAAATAGGCTTTGAGAAGAAAAAACAATCATTTTAATAAAGTATTGTTTATAAAAATAAAAGCAAAACGGAACAAGAGTAATAAATGCAAATGAACTTCCATTCAGATTAAGAGGTGTAAGCAACACCGTAGATCCCCCGTGTTGGGCGCCAGGAATCAGAGACACACAGGTCGACGGTTCCTTCCCCAACCTTCTGGCCCTCGAATCTCCTTCCCCGGCCTAACGGCTCTGACGTGCCGGACGCGGTGAAGGGGACGAGCATCCCCAGGTTCTAGGCAGACAGAGGACACTCATCTCCTGCTGTGTACCGAGTGCAAGAAGTCACAGAACGTTCGCACCTGAGCGAGCGAGAGCGAACACCCTGAGACGCGGGCAGGGCGACCCCCACCCAGCACGGGAGGTCACCCCCGGCCCGAAGACCGCTCGTGGCCGCCGCCCTTGCCGCATGCATTGGCTGCGCCCCAGCGCACGGGAAAAGCGGACTCCTGGAGGTCATGTGACAAACTCGTGCTTAACTTTTAAGATACGTCATCTGTGGAATGGTGCGTGTGCGTGCGTGTGTGTGTGTGCACGCGTGCGTGTGGGTGTGTGTGGAGGGGGAACAGAGACGACTTAATATCTTTAAGGCAACTTCAGGTCATTCGGCTTATTCTAATATATATGAATTGTGCTTGTATTTAAATGTCTCATAAGAACAATTACAGGAATTAGATGGTTATCAAAAATAGCAACGATGAGATCTTAAATTTTTAGAAATCTTAACGTTAGATTTTGAAGACGTTGCTTCTTCACTTCTTGCCGCCGGAAGGCCAAGCTGCCGTCTCGGCTGCTCGCGAAGCCAGTGCGGTGTGGAGCCCACGGGCCGCAGCCCTTCCCGGAGCAGGCCCCTGGGAGGCCTAGTGCCCAGCGATGGGGCCCTTCGGCCGGCAGAGGGCACTGCGCGCCCTGCACGGCCTTCCCGAGGCTGCAGGGGGAGACCTGGGCTGCTTTGCTCATCTCTATGCCAACTTGGACTCTACGAGAACCTGGAGCAAGAGAGACCATATGCTCCCAGGAGGAAAGGCCTGAACTGGTGTCGGGGCGACACACGGTGTCCCCTCGACCTCAGGATGCAAAAAGGACGCACGTCTCCAATCGCCTTGAAGAAGAGATCAGGTTTAGGCTTTAGGACGGGGACGTGCAGGGGCCCTGCCGCTTCATCTCCGGCCGGCAGCTGAGGTCCCCCTTCCGGAGCTGCGTGAGCCGAAATTCCGGCAGAGCAGAGGCGGGGCGGGTCACAGAGCCGGGAGGCTCCCTGCCCCAGATAGGGCCACAGGCCACCCCGAAGGATGACTCTCCATTGCGTCCTCGCTTAAAGATACATCAACGAGGAATGAGCCAGTGATGAAAAAGGACCACTTGGCAGAGACGTCGTTCCTGAAAGAACCGAGGTGGGACTGGGCTTGGGTCAGTCCGGGCGTCGGCGACAGGCCGCAGCCGCTGGGGCCCCGCGCTTGCCCGGCCACCGGGCAAGCTCACCGTGCTCACCCGGGGCGCTCGCCGTGAAGCTCGGGGGACCTCGGAACACACGGCTTTTACAGGAGACGCTCACTCGGAGAGGGCGGGGGGAAGGAGTGGACTTTCACAGCCTCTCCAGGACCCGATTCTGGCCTGCAGTGCCCGCCTGGAGGGACAGCCCCTCTCTGGGCCCCGCGGCCTGGACCTCGCGCCTTTCGGCCACCGCCCTCCGCCTGCCTGGCTGACTGTGCAGAGGGAGGGTGGGCTGCTCTGGTCTTTTCTGATGGCCAGGGTCTAAAAAGCCACTTGTTCCCTCCACGCACAGGGCACCCGACAGCTCTGGCTGGAGGATGAAAGGAGGGGAGGCTTGGTCCCCCAGTGCTGAAGTGGGGGGCCACGCACGCCCCGCCAACCCCACCCCCACACCATTTCTAAGCCCTGGCTGCTAAGCAGAAGACGCCCCTGAGCTCATTCCTGGCCCGACCTGGCAGGCGATGCCTTTGGGAGACCTCAGGGCGTCCCACCTGGGCTCCGAATCTGCCTCCTCCAAGAAGCCTCCTGGGTAGCTCTTCCTGCTCTGCCTCTGATGCCAAAGCCCCTCCCCGCCTGGTTCCAAACCACATCTGGAGGGACGGCTCGCTTTGACCTCGCGGAGGACGGCACTCTGTACTTCAGGGTGGACAGTCCAGCCAGCCATGCGGGCTCCCTGGTGGCCCAAGAGAGTCTGAGAGGCCGGCGGGCATGGCCCGGGTCAGAGGCAGATGCGAGCGGGCCTTCGGGCTGGTCCGGTGGAGATAAAGATATCAGTGCGAATGATGGACGCCTGGGGTTCTCTGCCCGTTTTCAGAAGCAAGTGTCTGGAAAGATTATCTCAAAGGCAAATAGCAGGAAGAGCTCACTCAAACCCACCCACCTGCCTGAGCGCGCAGGGACCCAGCCTCCCAAGTCCAGCCGCCTGATGGACCAAACAGGCGCCTGAGCAAATCGGCTCAAAATCTGCAGCCCTGCCCGGCCCGCCCGCAGCTCAGTGCGTCTGAATGGGCCGGGAGGGGTCCACCCTTTACTTCCCACGAGGTGTTGCTGGCACAAAGGAGACACACAGGAAAGCCAGCTCGAACCCCCCGGGAACGGCGCACTAGAGTTTTATGACGACAGATCTTCCGCGTCTGGGACTTTACAGATATCAACACTCCACTGTCACGTCTCTCTACAAAGGAGGCCACTGGGAGCCCCGGGGCTCCCCATCCTCACGCGAGGGTTTGATGGAAACGGTGAGCAGAAGCCAGAGCCATCTCCAGGAAGGGCCGTTCTTCCCAGACGCTGGCTCTTCAACCCGAGTCATAGAAAGGAAAACCTCGATGTCGTACGTAGCTGTATGACATGGAACATAACGGCTGGCAGTTGATGCGTTTTTGCTGGACACGTGGATGTTCGCGTGGAGGGCAGGGGGCACCATGCAGACCCCGGCGGGTGTGGGGGAGGTGGGCCGGCAGCCGCTCCCGGAGTTAAACCGTCCTCTTGAATTATTTCGCCTGCTCCGCAGTGGCCTCCAGGTCTTTGGGGGTGTGCGTGAGGGAAGCAGCGGCATTTTTACATTTATTGTAGCTCAGTATGTTCTGAGCTTTGGCTAAAATATGCCTTGGTGTAGAGAGGTTGTTGGAACTGGGTAGAGGAGGAGGAAACGCTCCCCGTGAGACTTTCCCAGAAGACAGGAATCCTTACGCTGCCCCGGGTCCTCCCCGGCAGGGCCCGTCACCTGTCGCCATTCCAGCTCAGCGGCCCAAGGGTCCCAACTTTACTCGGGATCCTGCTGAGTAACTCCTGACGAGGTGATGCCACCGAGTGTCTGCTCGGAGCTTATTCCCGGGGACGCCGCACACGCCGGGGCCCCACGGGACACGAGCGGACGGGAGGGTGGCCCTGAGGAGCCGAGGCGTCAGGACATGGCGTTTACGTCCCCAGACCGGACGCTGCGTGGACACGGCACGAGACGGCGTTGCGTGTCCTGCCCTGGCCGGACCCCGCTGCGTCATCGACGGGGGCCCAGGCTCCACCTCAGAGCGCGCGCAGGTGAAGAAGGGGTGAGGCTGTTTTTGCAAAGGCGGGGGGGGGGGGGTGAGGCACCTCTGGGCTTCAGAGGCAGCGCCTCAGGTGAGGCCTTGGTGAGCAACTCCCACTTCCCGGGAAGGCAGGGCTCTACCCACCCCCCAGGCCCCGACCTGCTGAGGTTGGCCTCAGGGCATGAAGGTCTGAAGATTTGGGAAAAGGTGAGGAGGAGAATGGACAACTTCACAGAGATAGAGAGAGAGAGAGAGACATTTCCTGACTCACACTAACGGGAGCCAAACCACTGCCCTGTCTGTGGGGCAGGGTCACTGGCCAGTGACCTGGCACAGTATCCGACCCTGCACAGGACCCCTAAGGCTGCAGGGACAGGTCTTGATGACCCGCCTCGCTCGCACAGGGAGTACCCAGACCCGGACCTCAGGGACACGTCTGCCAGCTCTCCACCACACCCCGTGGGGTGCCCACGGCAGGCATGCCTAGGAACGGGGGGCCAGGGGGTGTGAACCACGACCCTGCCCCCAGAGGCCTGTAACCGCCCCCCGTCTCTGCCTGGGGTGGATCCCCTCCTCGCTGTGGACGCAGGAAAGAGAACACGGCGCAGAGCCTGGCGGGCCCCACCTGTCCCCCGCTCACGCCGCGCACTCGCGGCCTCCAAGACGCAGCCTGGAGTCCAGGAACAGGGGACAGGACGTCCCTGCGAGAGGGCGCCAGGGCTTCCGTCTTGGGCGGCCCTCGCACTCACGCTCCCCGGGGAGGCCGGGGACGCCAACCGCCATGCTGTGGGCTGCCGTTCGCAGAGGCCCTCGCGGCAAGACCAGAGGGTGGCCGCTGACCAACGGCCGTCGAGGAGCCAAATCCTGATGCCATGCAAGTGGCCTCGGAGGAGGACCCGGCCCCGGCCGAGCCTGCCACCCCGGCCGACAGCCTGGCCGCGGCCAGCCAGGACCCCAGCTACGCTGTGGGCTCCTGAGCTGAGAACATCCTGCGGTAAGGTTTTGTTGTTTTAAGGGTCTAAGCGTTGAGGTAACTTGTCCCACAGCGACAGACAACTCACGCGGGCTTCCCCGCTGTCCAAAAGCGGACAGTTCCTACGAAACGTGGCGTAAGCCAACGTGGCGTCAAGTGAAGAAGTGTTACCGCGCGTGTACACAGGAAAAAGTTTAAGCGTTCCTGGATCCAAAAAACAACCTGCCACATCTCACCGACTAACGCCCGACACCTTACACAGCGTGAGCTCGGGGCGATCGCGGCGCGGGCCGAGCGGGACCAGCTCGCTGCAGGGCAAACGCTGATCGCGAACCCTGCGTCTCGGCTTTTTCGGTAAAAAGCAAGAACCTCTTCGGGTTTCTTTCCGTGAGCAGAGCAGGGGCTAACAATGCAGGTCCTTCACAAACGCCCACCGAGTGGCATGCACGGGCTTTTGACAAGCGGGGGCCATCTGCACAACCCTGTACCCGATCAATCCAATCTCCTATGGTCACCGGAATAGGGCAGCTCAACAGGAAAGATAAAAACGAGAACACATTTGAACCCCAACGGCACCCACATTGCCTCTAGGACAGAGAATGCTAACAGAAAGCCACCAAAATGCTACACGTCCCCAGCCGCCCCACGCCGAGGCGAGGCCCGTGATCCGCCCCGTTCTGCAGACTCCCGGGCCGGCAGGTCTATGGGCCCGTGATCCGGAGTGTCGCCTGTGACTGTCTTACCCCAGATGCTTAAAATAAATCCCAGGGCTGTGTTCAACACACAGACTTAACCACGGCCCCCACGGGGTCTTCACTTTGACTCCCGCACGCCCATAGATCCGGGGACATTAAAAATATCTATCGGAGACCAGGCCCGACATTGAGAATGCAGCCTCCTCGACCACCCTCTGCACGGCAATTCACTGCTTAAACAGCCCTTTGCTTTCTGAGGCTCAGAAGTGGTCCTCGAACCGTGGCGACTGTGAAAGCTGAGCTCTTCAAATCAGAAGAAAACAGGACACAGGTGGCGTGAAAGGGAGTCCCGGGGCTTCCGAGTCCAAACGCAGCACATTCTCGCACCGCAAAACGGCGGGCGGGAGCTCTGGGGTGCCGGCGAGCCCCCGCCCGGAAGCCAAGAAGGGGCGGAGGAGGCTGCAGGTCGCTGGGGGCGCGTGCGTGCAAACACACGCTCATGCACACAGATCGCACACGCTTTTGTGACCTTGGTTTCTTGGGAACCGCGGCGTTTTTGGAGAATTCTAAGTCTTGGGAAGTTACCAAATCCAAACCGAGGCCCTCGCAGAGAACCTGAGACTCAGCAAGTCCAGGTCATTTCTGGCCCGTGTTTCTGGTCCCTCCCGCACCCTGCAGATATTGGCACAAATATCTGGAAGCCCAGGAGCCGACCTCGGCGACATCATCAGCCAGGTTGGAAGTGTGATGGCTACATCTCATTTAGTCACACCCACAGCCCCTGAACCACAACTGAGAGCCACCCGCCCACCACCCCCAAAGGCGGCACTGGCCAGACCCAAGAGAGGAAACGCCTATGCAAACGGCATTTGGGGCGCACCCGCAGACTAGGCCGAAAGACAGATCAGCAACAGAAAGGAAAACTGGACTGGAAGCTCGCAAAGCAATGAAGTCCAGGCGGAAACATCTCCACCCTGGCGGGGGGCTCGCCAAAGAGGGGCCGAGGGCCGAGCCTCCCGGGCACAGCCCCTGATGGCCGATGGCCGGGACACTTGCGCCGCCGTGAATGACGTGATCGGCTGGCGGCGCAGGCACTGTTGTGAGCGGTTTGTGAGCGTTAACTCACCCGACACACACACACAAACACACACGCACACACACACACACGCGCGAGCGGCCGGCGGACACATTGTGCTGCCCTGCATCCAAGAAGTAAGGCGTCTACACCGCGGGGAACACGACCAGCACGACCGCCCATCTCCGTCAGCAACCCTGTCCTGAGCGAGGCTTTGGGTGAGTCCCCAGCACCCCGGGTGCTCGAAGGGCAAGCCCCACCACAGACACTCTTCAGAAGAGGGCGCTCAGAGGCAGTCACCACAACCCAGCGCCCTGGGGAGGGGCGGGGACTCCAGGAGTCGGCTGGTCTCCTCGCCGTACTCCGTGTTAGGCTCCCGTGAAGGCTGAGACCCCAACGCCACCTTCCTGCCTTTGGAACAGACACGGCGGCTCTCACGTGAGAGGCGCCGGCCACGGAGGCTTCGGCCGGATCGCTCCCATGGCAATGACTTGTCCAGGCCGCACGGGCACAGTGAGGTGTGCCTGCTGGGGCCCCACCTCCCGGTCACACCCGCGGCGCGACCCCCAACGTTCGACGAGGGGCCACCGCGGCACCTATCCACACGCCACGCCTGCAGAACCTGGAAGGCCTTCCTTCCGCCGTGGTGACACGTCGGGTCCTTCACTGCGCTCTTGCCTTGCGAGTCTCCGCCACACCTTTTCTGCAGAAGCCACAGCTTCCCTCTGCTCCCGGGGCACAGGGTAGCTTCTCACGGTGCATCTGCCCAGGTCTGTGGAAACCCGGACCTGGAGTGGGCTCAGCTCCCCCTGCCCAGGTCTAGGGGGCAGAAGAGAGATGGGCGGAAGCAGGAGCCAGCGTCATCTTATTCTCAGAGGGGGACTCGGGAAGGGTTAAATGAGTTTTAGAAACAAAACTTATGAAAATGGTCTCAAAACAATTTGATGAGGTCAGCGAGAAGAGAGGCCTAATGACACTTGTAAGAAAAAACATCTGTTGGTGTCGAAAGGTCGGCAGGAAGTGAGTGGGATTTACGGGGCTCTGACCGGCCAGACCAACACTCCTAGAAAGAGACACACATGGCTTAACTTAGCCCGGAGGAACAACAGAAAACCCCTTTCGATTGTCCTCTCGGCGGCCCCCACCTCCCTCCGAACGAGAGGCCGAGCTCTGAGCCATGAAACCCGTCTGGGACGGGGACTGGCAATTAGCTCTTTGTTCATTCACTGATCAGCCACGGAGGCTAAAATATTCCTGATGAGCAGTCTTTGGGGAATGACAGTCCTCTTGCTGTGTGTGTGCATCTGTGTGTGCCTGCGTGTGTGTGCGTGTGCGTATGTGTACATGTGTATGTGTGCGTGTGTGTGCGTGTGCATGTGCGTGTGTGTACGTGGACATGTGTGTGTGGCCTCTCTGGGACCCAGAATCTCCAGTTTTTCTTTCTGGCTGGGAAACAACTTGGGTCACTTGAATAGCAAAAGCTTCAATAAATCCATCATCACAAAAACCAAAACACGAGGTTTCTTTGGAAAAACAGGAAGTGCTGGTACATAGCATGGCTTAAAATAGGGCCAAGTTCATCTGCTGACAAAACCCCAGCCTCCAACGCCCGTTGGTCTGATTTATCTGAGACCCGACTTACCTCTCAATCCTTCAGGATCCTGTCCTGTTCCCCCCGGCGACAGGCTGGCCTGGTATTTGTTAGTGCCCTGACACAGGTCACACAGGTCTGGGGCCTGGTCGGGCTTGGCCTGCTTCCTGTCCGCCAGCCCCAAGGAGGGTCTCAGAGAAGCCGGCCCCCCAGCACGGCCCCTGCAGGAATCAGGCCTGGTGCTTTTCATAGGCTGGGGGCCGCTTCGGGCGCCCCATCGGAACCTCGGGAAGCGTGGAGACCTTGGTGTTCTGGACTTAGTGTTCTGCTCGTTCTCCGCTGCTCTGCGGAAGCCCTGGCCATGGGGCTGAAACTCTCGGGCTACGACCTGAACCGAAGCCCTACACGGTGGCGGGCAGAGCAGGGTGCCGGCTCCGTCCACAGCCGAAAGACTGAGCCTCTCTCCTCCTCAGGATCAGGCATGAAAGCAGCCAGGAACGCAGGTTCTGTTCTTCCCAAAGGCACCCCCTTTACGGAACACAGGCACAAGGAGACTCCCCGAGCAATGTCTCGGAACGTTCTCCAACGGACGGACAACGTCGTCCCCACGCACGACGCACGCAAAGCCTGCACGCGACACGCAGCCCCGCGTCTGCCGCGACGCCTCGGGGTGCCGCCCCTCACGCCGGCCCCCGTCCGCGACCACCACGTCCTTTCCCACTCATTTTTGCCGCGGCTCTCCTCTCACTAACCACCGAGCACCGGGAGGAGGTGCTGCCGCAGCGCGGCACGGGCGAGCATCGTGACGACGCCCGTCGCGACCCGGGACCTCACGGCGCGCACGGGAAGATCGGGGAACCGCGTTGGCCGAGTTCTCGCCAGAGTCCGCCGCCCACTGGTCTGCGCCGTGCGGCGACCCCTCCGCCGGCAGGGAGGGCGGGCAGGGGTGGCTTTCTGCACATCGCGGTCTGGGCTCCCGTATTAAGTTACCTCTGTGCTCAGCTGCTAACCGCAAGGGGCGTTGGAAGGAAAAAGCGTCCAGGCTCCCACAGAAAACGCTAGTGGTTTCTGGATTCTGGTGTGCTGTTGGCTTATAGAGAAAATGGGCTGCTGACGTGAAGAATAAATAGGAGGCGTGAAATTTCATTTCAGAAATGAGAATTAAAATTCAGGTATGTGGACGACTACGAGAAACCGGGGGGGGGGGGGTGGGGCGGGACAGAACACATAACTCTGGGGGAAAAAAACGATTTAGATGAAATTTAGCACGGCTGCAAGACCCACCACCGCCAACCCAGCCCGATTCACAGTTCTCCTGGGCGAGGCCACAGCCAGCACCCGTTCAGGTGGCTCCACAGTGTGTGACATCGTGACATTTTAATGCTGCCGTCGGAGACATGCCAAGGGCATCAATGGGCATCCACGCTGGGGCCGACCCCTGCTGGGCCCATCTGGTTTCCTGCCCTAGCAGCTGGGGGGCAGCTTCCAGGGGCCATTAGAGCCTGCGTCTGGGGCTCACCGCACGGCCAGGAGGCGGGCCTGGGGGTCTGGCTCTGCTGCTCCTCTGGGCAAGACCCGTGGCATGAAGTGGGGCTCCGGGTGGACCCGGAGGCCGTCGCCCCCCGAGCCTGCTCCACCGCCCGCCGCACTCTACTCCGGGTCCTTCCCTACCGGGGGCCAGCGGCGCGGAGGCCCGGTCCACAGGAGCGCCACCGCGAAGCACTCATCGAAGTCGTTCTCTTGCAGAGCGAACAACATGGACAACCCGAGCGTATGCGGCAGAGTGTGGCTGCTGCCCGCAAGCACCGCACACGGCCGCCGATGTTCAGGCCCCGCGCGTGATCCTCACGGCCGCCTGGCACGCCCCGCCTGGCACGCCCCGCCGCGGCCTCGGGATGGAGGCCAGAGCACGAGCCATTGGAAATCATCTCGGTGCAAGCGCTTTTTTTTTTTTTTTTTCCTTCTTAAAGAAAAGGTCTCAAGTGACTTTCAAATGGAAATGCAATTTTCTTACCGCGACTGGTTGTGCCAGGCCACATCCCTGCGACGCTCAGGCCCCTGAAGGGAAAGTTCTGGAGCCTCAATCTCCGATCTCCGCCTGCAGTGTGTGCAGGGCACCCCTCGGTCCTGCAGAGGGGCCTGAGTGAGCGCGGCCGGTGTGGGCAGAGCTGCGACCGAGCCAAAAGGAGATTGCAGATGGAGAAAGAACTTTCTCAGGAAAGGCCACCACCTGCACGGAGACCATGTTCCCCTGGAGAGAGGCCCCCGCCCCCACCAAGGGGATGCGGGGTCTAGTCCCGGACTGCGGCCCGCAGTCAGAGACCCCCGTGACCAAGGGGTCAGGGGTGCTGAATGAAAGGGGTTGGGGAGGGAGTGCAGTCTCGCACATGTGAATGCTGTTTTCCCTGTTCTAGAATCTTCCAGCCTGGCCTGGAGGTGAGCCCAAGAGCACCCTGCCGCCAGACCCTATTACATCCAGGTTCCCCGTGGGCCCCGTAACCCTGAATTCTCACGGGCTCCCGCGGAGGCTAACAGCCCGGTACGCACCATCTTGTTTTCACTGAAAACAGTGTTCCCGGGACCACCCCAACGGGCTGAGCACAGACGCTGTGTTCCACCAAGGCCTTGGCACGGCCTAGGGATGTTTTCGGGACTCAGCAAATCGCTAAAGCAAACATCTTACTCTCGTCTTTTGGGACGGCCAAGCGCTGAGGAAACTCTTCCCAACGGGCCTTTCCGGGGAAGTGCCCCCTCTGGTGGAGCCGTCCGCACCAGGCACCCCGTTTGTGGGAAAGCTCTGCAAAGCTCAGGACCCGGGGCTGTGGGACCCCCATGTTCCTGAGAGGGGGTTTCTGTCTCAGGAACCACCCTCAGCAGCCGGGGGCAGGAGGGATGAAGGGGTGAGGGGCGTCTCCCCCTCCTCCCTGTCCCCAGCTCCGAGGCACAGCCACTGTCTGAAACCAAATACCAATTCTCTTCGGCTCTGTTGGAGGACGTGCCCCCATCCGTATCGGGGTGGCCTAGGACTCAGCCACCAGGTGACCAGGGGCCTGGGTGAGGAGAACAGTGCTATGAAAGCAAAGCCAGGGGCGATGGTACCAGAGGAGCAGAGGCTGGCACGCCTGGGCTCCTGCGCACGCCAGGGCGAGGCCACCGGCCCTCACCTCACGGCCACGACAACCGCAGCAGCGTCGCTGGGAGAGGCGGCTGTGTCGAGAGCAACAGCCACACGTTTGAGAGCCCTGGGCACAGTCCTCTCTGCGCTTCGCAGGTATTAACGCGTTCTTCCCGACAGGCTTAGGGAATAGGGATGTTACCAACGTCGTTTCAAATGACGAAGCCGAGGCCTCGAGCAGAAAACCACCTGCGGAAGGAGGCCCAGCTCCGACACCCGAGCCCAGCGGCGCCTTCCACTCGGGCCACACTCACAAGCCTGCGGGACGGACGGTGCCTAACCTCACGTGCATTCGGTTCGAGTTTTCAAAGGGCTGGATGATCGAACCACGTGGCCGTGCAGCTGCGTCCTCAGAGGGAAATGGGGGTGGGACAGGGGGCGGCTGGGACCTGGAGTCTACACCCCTCAGACCCGGATCATCAGACAGAAGGGCGCCCTGAACAAGAAAGGGGGGGTGGGCAGAGGTCACAAATTGTTGACTTCTCTTCGGTGCGACAATGCTATTTTTTCCACATCCTTAAGCGAAGGAGTCCGTGTCTTCTAGGAACACAGACTGGAATGTCTACTGATGCAGAGCCGAGGGCTCGGGTTTGCTTTAAGATAGCCTGGTGGGGCGTGTGGGGGATGTGCGCAGAACGAGGCTGGGCTGGGATGTGGGTGTCCCGTGCGCGGTTTTCTCTGCTTTTGTTTCTCTACATTTGCCTGTAGTTTTTTTTTTTTTTTTAAAGCCCTCCACCTGTAAAATGGGGGTGTCGTCGTCCACTTAGTAGAGCTGCCGTGGGGGGCTCGGGGATGCGGACGCGAACTGGGCGCACCGTGGAGCCCGACGCCGGCAGCCCCTGCGTCGTCCGGCGGCCCTGAGGGCAGCACGGTGAACGGACACGTGTGCCTGGATGTTGGTCCTGAGGTTCCAGGCAGACCGGGCAGCGAGGCTCGAAGGGTGCCTCCGGCGGCAACGCCGAGTACACCGCCCGGGCACCCGCCTCCACCCGGACTCGCGGCAACGGCCCGCGCCGGCCGAACCGGGACGGAGCAGAGCGCGAGCTGTCACGCTGTCCCAGATGCCTGGGGAGCCAGCGCGTGTCCCTCCGAGGGACGCACACGGTGGATCGCCCTGGCGGGTGGGCACAGCACACCTACTAAGAAAGGCAGGCAATTTCTTAGTCCACAAACCGTGTGCATGGGCCACACACGTGCCACTAGGCACGCCACGCCCCAGAGGGCAGCAAACGTCGGCTCACGGCCTAGCCTTGGCCAGACGAGGAGCCCCTAAGAGGTGGCAAGGGCGGTGCGTGACGAGACCTGAGCACGTCCGTTCGCCCCGCAGTCCTCAGGCAGAACCCTTCTCGCCGCAGCAAACTGTTAAGTGCCTCTCGACATACACCAAGGCAGAGGGACGTGCGAGGCCTTTGGCTTCCCACCAGCAGTAAAAATTAATTGCCACATAAAATTGCTGATTCCTACCAAATGAAGCTCTACGATTTATCAACTCACGGATGGCGCGAACTCGATGCTGGCTTAAGTACGTCACCTGAGTTATTGCTCTGTTTGGGATCAGTGACAGCTTTACTGGGAATGGAAGCTGTGCAAATTCATTCGCATAGGACGAACTTCCCGAGCAAACAAAGGCATTAGGCAGACAGGGCTCCCCGGCAGCCCCGTCATACAGATTCTCAGAGCCGGAGGATGGGGATCCAACGGGGTCACCTGCAGTGGAGCCATCACAGCCCTCCCAGGCCGAAGCTCCACCCTACCCAGGGGTGCTGCCCTCTGACACCCTGAAACCCTGGCTCCCCAACCGTGGTGATTTAATTATCCAACTGCATCTTCCTGCAGGAACCCAGTTATTTAAAATGCATTAAAAAATAAATGACTGCCGATTACCCTTTTATTTTCATCCAAGGCAATGAATTTATAAATAGCTTATATGGTATAGCGGACAACTGACCGAAGCACGACTCTGCAAAAGTCAAGAGATAGTGACTGAAGGAAACACCGAGCTTTCCAAGGGCGGAAGCCACCTTCGCTCTAGCTGGAGGCTGTGCGTGGGGGTGGGTGGGGCTGGGGGTGAGGGTGGAGGCAGTGCGTGGGGGTTGGGGGTGAGGGTGGGTGGGGTGGAGGCAGTGTGTGGGCCGGCCACTGGGTAGGCTATTGTAAGTCATTCCCTGGCCCTAATCCCATTCATGGGCAGCAATGGGCTGGTCTTTCTCCAAGGACACAAGCAACAACTCCTTCAAGCTCAGACCTTGGGAGGAAAAAACCACCTTGGGGCAGGCTTAGGGGCAGGGTATTCTCAGAGAGAACACTGCGAGGGTCATGGACCCTTTTTCAAAGGGTAATAAATAAGCTCTAACACTCAAGGGAGATGCACCCCACTGAAATTTAAGAATTTCAGTTACATTAAAGCACCAGGGTCACAAATCCACGTGTAAGTTTGCTTCCTTTTCTGTTTATGTTCAGAGTGGATACCCTGAATCCATTTTAATATCTCATTCATAAGGAGACTGTGAAACAAAAATCAGGTTCTAGTTTCCCCGACACACTGGGAGAGGCTGTGAGCATCCCCCCTGGCGAGGGCCGTTTCCGGCCGTTCAGGCCCCTCCCCGCCCACGGAGTGAGGAACTGGGGATACAGCCCCAGGTTTGTGGTCAAGGTCATAGGAAGAGGAAGAAGAATGAAATCTTTCTGGTTTGGTGACTTAATTCAAAGCTGGTTTTGTTCTTTTGTTTCTTGGCCAAGTTTTACATATTTAGGGTTTGAGTTTCACAAGGTTCCCTACCTCACTGGTTTTAGTACTTAATAAGCAAAGAATATTCTCTAATGATTGTTCTAAACACCCCCGCAGGTAACTATAGCTGTGCCGCGTAGCATGTGACATGCTCTGAGAACACGAAAGCGGCTGTGGGTTGGGGATAAAGCGTTCGCCACCAGAAGTGCACGGAGCCGTCCCCACTGCCACGGGCGCCCTGCAGAAGCCGGGAATCAGACAGGAGGCTGCTCCCGGTCACCCAGCCATCTGACGACTCAGCCGCTGGGAGGAAAATGGGTCCCGTGGAAACACAAACCAAACTCACAGGGAAGGACACTCTCCCCGTCTCTCCTGCCACGGGCTGCCCTCTGAACTTCCCCCTCCAACTCTAGTATGTGGTTCTTCCAGGAAGGCCAAGCCACCACCTGAACCCAGTGAAGTCCCGCGGCTGGGCCAGTCTGCCTGCGCCCCAAGGCCAACACAGGCTCGCGGACGTGACGGTTCACTGGGCCGTGCAGTCAGGAGCTGCAGCCGGCCCTCTGCAGAATCAAAATCGCTTTTTAAAATGTCACAATGTTGCCGACGTGCATCATGCGCTTAGGCCCACCCACGCTGCCTCTGTACTGAACAAACGCAGACATTTCTTTGGTCATTATTCCCTAAACAATATAACACGACAACTGTTTATACTGTGAAACCACATTCACGCTGTATAAGGTATCATATCGTAAGGAATCTGGAGCAACCCGAAGATATTCCAGAAGTTTCCACTACTGTGATTCCTGTGAACAATGCTCTACTCCCCTGGCCAGTCTTTCTGGCTCCCACGAGAAAGTCTGTGGTGACCCAAACGAACACCAGGGCCACTGAAGTCCTGAAGTCCTCCGACCCCGAGGTCGGGGGTGGGGTGGGAGTGGGGGAGGGTCCCTCGTGCCCTGTGGACACCAGCCACGCACGGCAGCTTGTCACCGCTGCCCAGGTTTCACCTCCAAAGCCTTCTTCGCTAAAAATCACACCCGCAAGCTGGCCCCACACGACCCATCCGCAACCCGGTCTACTCCCGAGAAAACCACCAGACGAACCACCACAGGGGGACGAGCCTGCAAAAGGCACAGCCCCGCGGCTCGGAACCGCTGAGGTCGGCAGAGGTGAGCGGAGTCTGTGGGGCGGCCACAGCTCGGAGGCGCCGACGGCGACCTGCGACCACGTGGCGGGGTCCTGGGGCAGACGGCGGGCCTCGGGCGCCCGCACAAGGCTGGAGTGATGTGGGCGCGCGTCGGCCTGTTCACGGCCACATGTGCACGGTGTGGCGTGGACGTTGGGGCGGAGGCCGCGCGCGCTCTGGGATGCGGGCGTGACTTTTCTGTAAAGCCAAGCGCTCTAGAAGACGACGTCCATTTAACAAGGAAAAACACTGCTTCTCCATGTGCCGTTTCTCAAACGTCTTACCACTCAACCTCGGCCAGTGTTTCGGCTGCGGAAACATGGTATGCGTGTCCGGAAACACGGTGGCCCTTGGGCGGCGGCGCATGCTTGCCCTCCGTGTCCTGGGTCACCTTGGCCCCGTCTCTGAAGCTGCCAAGTGCAGGCTCAGCCCCCGCGAGTGTCCAGGCGCCTCGGAGGGCCTCGCCCTGCCGCCTCGGGACCCACGAGGCCGGCGGCATCGGAAGACACCTGCTGCTGCGACCCAGGTGCGTTCCACCTCGCCCGTGTCCAACAAGAGGCCAGAAAGCACAGTGAGGGAAACGACTGCCTCGGATGTCAGCCCAGCCACGTGGCAGCAGGCACCCCTAACCCGACCCTCCGGGGTACACGGGATGCTTTGTGGCAGAGCCCGGGTCCTGCCCCAAAGACCTTCCTGGTGTGAGGGACACATATCTGCCCTGTCCACAAATGTCCGCTGAGTCCCCGCTGGGCACAGGGCAAGCACCACAGACAGGGTGACTGTCCCCAAATTCAGGACTCTGACATGTCACCTGCACTTAAAAGAACCTAAGCTATGCACAGAGGGAGCATCAGAAACCAAAGGGAAAAGTTCATTTGTGTGCAGAGGCCCCCACGCCCCTTCTCTCAATATAGTTAAGCTGTAAAAATCTAGGATGCAAAGAAAAAATCGTTCACATCTTTGTAGCTACGGTTTATTGACTGATGAAAATGGGAACTTCTCCCAAAAGACAAGGCACACGTTTTAATGGCGGACGAAGCACAGGAAGCAGGCGCCAGAGAGATCAGCGCCTCCCACGCGTGGGAGGCCGAGTGCGCCTGGCCCGCGAGGGAGGCCTGGGGCCGCTGCTCCTCTCACAGGGCTTCTGCGCCATCTCTCCGAGCCCCTCTGCTCCCTGCCAGCAAACACGCCCAGCCCGTCACCCTCCGCACCAGGCTCGGGTTCTCCCTGGACACCACTGCGTGGCCCCGGGCGGCTCACGTCCTCTCTGATCCTCCGGCTCCCGCTCAGGGAGATGAGCTGCAAGAACGAAACGAAGCGCCCTCACGGGGCCTGAGCAGAGCGGCGCCCGCCGGCCTCCCAGCGGACGGCCTCACGGCTGGTCACTGCCGGCCTGACTGGCCGTGACCGAGGCTCCCTGGTCCCCTGCTTTGTCCCCGAGTGATGGCCTCCCCTTCTGCTGGCCACCGGGCACTGCAGAGCAAACTGCATTTCGGTTTCGTAGGGTTTTAAATCCCCAAATCAGAATCGGGATTAAATCTAATCTATAAAACATCTACAACAATGAGTTTCGCCCAGCACACACTTGCTCAAAGTTTCCATTTAGACAATTCTATTTTCCAGGATTTAAACTAGGACATGGTCACTTCTGTTTATTTTGCTACTTAATCAGGAAACGGAGACTTCTGCTGACTAAACCCCCTTTTTTAATGAAGATTCCCACAGAGAAAAACTTGGTTGTTTACCTGTTCGACATTCCCTCCCAGAAGCTGGATAGAAACCAAAGATGTGAAATTATTTTCTTTACTGTACCACACACATACACCCTAAGGAATTGAATAATAAAGAAAGATAAAAAGTTACCTTCTCTAAATCAACTACTGACTTTAATCCTAATGTATCAACATTGCTTCCTTAATTACAACAAATGTATCACAGTTAGGAACGATGTCAATGAAGGGAAAACAAGCCAGGGCACACAGGAATCTGCACTGTCTTCTCAATTCTCCCGTAAATCTGAAACTGTTCTAAAACAGGAATGTAAAATATATTGAACATTTTTAAATCGAAGAAAAAAAAAAGCTGCCCGCTCTCCCAACACTGCATTCCTGTGAAGAACAAATCCCCGGTTGGCAGGGTTACCTGCCCCCCGCCCCCGCCCCGACTTCTGGTGGACTTACTCTGTGTTTAAAGCCGCATTCCACAGGCATCTAGATGCTTCTGTGGGCTGTGCCGGGGCAGCAGCCTCCTCTGCTGCGTGGGGAGGGAGGCAGTGGCAGGGTAGCAGCGGCCAGGCCCCCAGAGCCCAGGGGACAGGGAAGGGGCACTGGGGGACGAGGCGCTCCATTCGCCCGAGAGCTGCTGAAGGCCGCCAGCCCCTGGCACTGGACTAGAGGGGCCAAGCGGGGACTCGGGGGGCTGAACGGAAAAAGTGGGAAGTCAGCGCAGAACACCACTGACGGAGGAAGTGGTAAAGCCTGCTAACAAATCGGTCACTTGTGCAGTGAGCTTGAGCCCATGTGGAACAGGAAATTAATCCAACATGCTGAAGACTCGCATTCTTGGAACAAGGCGGGGGCGGCCCACCCCAAAAGTGAAGTAAGACCAGAAAGATGGCAGTAAAAACTTGCGAGACTCAAATTAAAGCAGAGTAATGGGGGCGACCGCAGGCCAGGGAGCCAGGGGATGGGCCAGCTGGCCAGGTACGAAAGGGCCTTTGGAGGAGAGCAAGGCTGACGACGGCGATGAGGAAAATAGCGGCAAAACAAAATCCTTAACAGATCGGACAATAAATCTCTGAAACCGGCGCTAACGGTCTGGTGTTTTTCAAATGATTTTTCTCCTTCCGTAACAAAACTGACGAATAACAATCGACTTCCCAGATACCCAGAAATGCACGCCCCACTGCCAAACGCTTCCAGAACAGAGACGGCACACCTGTGCGAGGATGTCTACCCAACGCCGGGGCTGCGAAAACAGACCGTGACAGCGGGAAACGGAAATCTGGAAATGTTTATCGAGGAGGACGAGCCAAAAAAGACGGCTGCATACAGATGTAGGAGTCGAGAACTGGGTGGAAGACAGGAGGTCAGGGCAGGCACGTCCCCTCCAAGCTCTGAGGGTGGCCGGCGGGGGCCGGGACAGCCACGTGACATGCCGTCTCCTCGGAGCCAGATCCGGAGGCCCAGAACGGAACCCGCGTCCAGCCCGTGCTGGTCCTTCAAGACGAGTGGGAGAGGACGGCAAGCAAGCGACAGACACCATTTCCTGGGCCGGCCTCAGGTCCTCATGGTAAGCAGGGAGGGTGACCCCCCAACACCAGCCACCACCGGCTGCCGAACGGGGCTGCGGATGCCCCAAGAGACGGTCTAGAAGTCTCTGGAGGGGCTCGCGGAGCAGACATGGGGTGACAGGTCTCAGAGATGTGGTCTACTCCCCCGAATGTGTGCTGCAGGACTAATTATGTTACAAGCAAGGCCCCGAATCATTAACAAAAACGTTGATTACAGTTTTGGCAATCATTATTTAAGCTGTTACTTAAATGGCTGGATGCAATAAATAGAGATATGACAGAAAGGCAAGCAGCTGCGTCAGGAACACTGTGTCACGGGAAAGAAAAAAACAGACTCGACAAGCCACAGCGGTTCCTCGCGGGCCACCCCGTCCTCACACTCTGCCGATAAACCCTCGTGACATCTCCTTCCTGCCACTGCCGTCACACGGACTGGTGTTTTATTTCTCCAATGTCTGTTCCCATGTCTTTTTCAAACCGGCTTTTTTACGAAATGAACATACTAATGGAATCGGAAACCAATTTTTATGTGGCAAACAATTTGTATGAGGCAAGTCGACTGCCTTGATTCATACAGGGGTTATCCCGTGTGAGTTACAACAGATCCCCCACCCCCCCTCCGCCCAAAAAATGAAACTTCTTTAGAACACAGATTCATAACGATTTGACATATACGATGGCCAACATCTGGACTGCCGTGAGGTATATAGGTCCACACTCGGTGACACACGCGTGACTCGAGATCTCCCACCACAGCCGGGGCTGGGTTCTGGGCTGGAGGCTGTGATATGTCATCTCGCCCAAGCCCCCAGGGCAGGTTCTGTCACCCGCAAGTCCACACATAGAAACACCATCAGACAGGCCTCAGGGACTTGCCACGGTGTGGGGATCCCCGCCCGAGTCCCAGGGACACTCCACGTCAGGTGCGTGCCGCGGACCAGGTGCGCGGCAGGGCCGCCTTGGCCTTGGCGCAGGTGGCGTTCTGCCGGGGAAGTCTTTGCTGTGGGGGCCGCTCCGTGCATTGCAGGGGACGCAGTGGCGTCCCTGGGCTCCACCTGCCAGGCGCCAGCAGCAGCCCCTGCCCCGGCCGGCCACCACCGGGTGACCTCGGCGCCAGCCCCCCTCACATGACAGCAGTCAGCAGGCGACAGACACCCAAGGTCCGTGCCTGGCGTGCGAGTTCACCTGCGGCTCTCCGCGTGGCCAGGCGGAGGAGAATACTGTTCCGCCAGGCAGAAGTCAAGTCACCCTTCTGGCCAGGACCTGTCCAGACAAGGGGACAAGCTGCCACGTTCTGAAGACACCTCGGCAGTGCGGCTCCGTGAGGCACAGGCCTGGTGGCGTCACCCAGAAAGCACCCGGCTGGAAAGAAGGGACTTTATCTGAATCATCACTGTTTTGAGCCTAACAAAAATTTTGGCCCAATGTGTCCTCAAAAAAGCCTCACATAAAAATGCACGTGTGAATTTTTAATGTCAGTGGCCCAGTGTTATCTTCTACTCTGCAGGATGAACTTTCTTCCCGCCAGAATTTCCCTTTAAACAAGGTCAGCTCTGTCCCCAGGAAGGAGGGCACCACACCACCAACGAAACCCGGCCTCGGCCCCGCGCGCAGGAAAACCATGTCCTCTCCTGACGACTCCGGTGACTGTCAGCATCGCCAGGGTGGGCCCGTGTCACCACGGTGGCCGTGCGGCCAGCTGCCCGGGGTGTGGTCTTGAGGACACGGCCACCCTCTGGGAAAATCAGCCCCTCGTTCGCACTGGCTGGCTGTTCTCGACACCCCCCCTTCCAGTCCTCACCCCAGGTGGGGGCCGGAAACGTAACCCCCCACCTTCTCCTCCGATGACTCACAAGAATCTTAATGAAAAGGGCCATCTAGCAAACGATTTCAACCTCAGAACATGAAAGTGCAGACGCGTCTCTGTCCCTGGAAGCCACATTTCAGCCCTCACTTTTCTCGCCTGGAAAACAAGGAAGGTGACCTGGTGGTTTCCAGAAGCTTCCTTCCAACCCTCCCACGTCACACCTTTCAAAAGCCTACGTTGCCACTTCGAAATTCTGAATCAGAATGTGACAAGAAGAGCTGAAAGAACCTTTTTATTTTCCATACAATTCCTTGGGACAACGTTCTGTGTGATTCAGACCCCGGTCACCGAGTTTTAGGGTCTGATAGTCACAAACCAAGGTAACTGATGGTGCCGTCACACTGGCCGCACACCCGCAGGGACGCGAGGTTCCACTGAGGGCGCAGCGAGCACGATGGCGAGGCCAGGCAGCCACGAGGACGACTGGGGGTCTCGAGAGCAATGACCCATCGGGCGTGCCGCAGAGGCCACAGTGAGCACCGCCCTTCGGACACTGAGTGTGTGCTTTGAAACACACAGCGTCTGCTTGCCCTCATTCTCCGGTGCTTTCCCCTGTCCCCAGCCCTCTCTAAGCACCAGCAGCTGATACACCCACCGCCCAGGGCGGCCCCGCCCCTCCTTAAAAGTTACAGGTGGGGCATGGCAGACAGCTCCGAGCAGGCGAGACGTCACAGCCACACACAGCTGTCGCCCGAACTGGACAGGCCTCTCCCCCCGGGAACACTGGCCCAAGGCTACAGAGTCCCAAATGTCCATTGCCAGAGAGCAGGATGAGTACACAAACCGGAGTATAGTCACAATGGAATATTACACAGCAGTGAAAAATGACCTGCTGTTCACACAAAACACAGACGACTCTCAGACACGATGCAAAGCATACAAAGAGTACAAACTGCAATTCCATTTTAAGTTAAAAACAAGTGAAGTTGCTCTGAGGCAAGTCTGAATAGCACTTTTAGGGAGAAGAAGCCATGGCTGGCGGGCCTTCGGGAGACCTCCGAGGGGCTGGTGACCAACTAGGACTTGCCCAAGGTGGGGCTTAACTAGCTGTGTTTGCTGTGTAAAGTCACTGAGGTGAACGCGTAAGATTTGGGCACGGTTTTGTTTATATAGTCTATTGTCGTTACGATTTTAAAAGATGTAAAAAGCCCCCGGAGTCTTACCATCCATTCTGAGCCCCCCACCTTTCTTCCCCCAAGCTCCAGAGCCCCACTATCCAGACACCGCCCCCGACACTGGAGGTGGCACCCACCTCTGTCACTTCCTACCTCCTCAGATCAGAAGAGGACCCCGGGGTACGTCTAATGACGCCAACCAACCATGCCGTGTCCACTCGAGCGGACGGGGATGCGGCCGACCCCTGAAGGACGGTACGGGCAGGATGCTTGGGTTCCAGCCCCCCTCCCCCCATGGCTCCCTCGCCGTGTGTCCTCAGCACAGCCCCCCACCCTGGTCAGCGCGTGCACCGTGAGCGGCTTAACCCGGAGGAGAGTCGACCCGTCTTCCAGGCCCAGAGGCCTCAGCTCGGCCCAGCTTGCCATGGTCCTCCTGAGCGAGCCAGGGGCTCCGCCCTGCCTCCCCGCCATCTCGTCTGCCCACACTCCTCCCAGCTCCCTCGACTCCTCACCGAAAGAAACACGTGGGGTGTGACGCAGAGCCGGCCCCTCTATGAAGCGCAGATGTGCCGACCACCAAGTGGAGAAGACGCACCAGGCACAAACGAACCCCACGCCCCAAACGCCGCACAGGTCAGCGCTGCTTCGAGGTGGCGGAGGGGAAGGCGGGGCTGAGCTGCCGTGGGGGTTGAGAACTCCACATCCACACCGGCCCGAGGCGGCCCGCTCACTCCTCGGGGCCTGTCCGCCAGTCCCCGGATGTCATCCCGGGAGAACGGGCATGTCCAGAGAGGTTTCCTCCTTCCCAGACCCTCTTTTCCTCCTTCTCCCTTGTCGATTGTCATTTCTGCCAGGATTCATCTCTCTGGCTACTTCCTGCCACTCCGTCAATTACAATAACAAGAAATAGCCCCGCAGTGATGTCATCCAAACTTCTCCTTCCTGGAGCGAAGGAACAGGTCGGCCCAGCGCCTCCCTCCACCCTGGAAAGAAAGAGGCCGCGGCGCATGCAGCCCGTGGACGCCTCTGTGCGCAGAGGCGCAAACCCCAGAGGTTTTATGAGTTAAATAGAAACAAAAACGTGTGTCAGGCTCCGCTGCCACCAAAATGTGGCTATTGTGAGGGGAGAACAAGCCGTCGAGTGTGCGAAGCCGTGGATGCAGGTTTACACGTGTAGAGAAAAGCCACATTTTTGAGACGCACGTAACGAGCTGCAGGGCACAAAGCGCAGTGTTCCCGGCACGTGAGAACTAGGCGGAGGTGGCGCTGTCATTTCTGGCACCTCTGGGGATACTGAGGCGCCCGTGGGTGGCATGGGAACATGTGGGGAAGGGACCGCTTCTCTTATCTGCGTTTTCAGAGTGACAGGACAGGGGACAGGGAGGGAGGAAATGCCCTGGGCCGGGCTCGGAGGGCCCTCTGATGCGCGTCCATCACCAGGCCTGGCAGCTGGCACTCACAGGTTTTTCCATTTTCCGAAAGGACCAAAGGATAGAGCTGTGTCCGAAGGCATCCTGTGGGAAGTCCTGCGCTTGAAGTCCCAGCAGAAAGGGTTCTCTGGGACACAGGCGCCTCCTGGGAAGCACAGGTACCCGGGTGAGTGGCAGAAGTCGCCATGACGAGGCCGTGGGGTGCCGTGGCCAGCGCCCAGCCGAGTTGTGTCCCTTTGAGGCCTGCGTTCAGCCTCAGGTCACCTCTACAGCAGAGTCTGACTGGGGCCACCATCTGGGGTCTGTTCTGTCATTTCAACACTTGGCATCAAGGTTTTCTTGGGTTTGGACCAAGCTGAGCCTGAGTCCAGACACAGGTGACGTCCCAGGATGTGCTGTTGGGGAGAGAGGTGGCCACTCTGATGCCCCACACTCCCCGGTCCACGCGAGAACTTGCTCTGACCTTGTCATCCCGACTCCCCAAGTAAGACCACAAGCACACGCCCAAATGTTGCCCAAGGGGATGATTTTTGTCCCGGGCCTGTCTGAAGCAAGGCCTTACCATCGATTATTATGTAAATTACTTGTTGAGCTTGAACCTCTTATGTTCATGTTCACAAGGACCCTCTGTGGCCCGGTCTGGATTTCTGTGGCCGCCTGGGATTTTTCTATTTCCACAGCTATTTTAAGCCCCAGCGCCCTGGCCAGGTCCTCGAGAGTTCTATCAAGGTTGATGTCATGTCTCGGGGTACACGAGCACCCAGGCAGTTTGACTGGGCAGGGACGGGGTGGGGGGGGACCCCTGGAGCCACAGTCAGTGCTGGTTCATGTGGCAGACGCTGCGATTCCTTCAGCTACCTCCTGGACTCTCCCCTGGACTCTCCCCCACAGCCTAATCTGACCCTTACCACCGAAGATGTCCTTCCCTGGATCATAACCAGAAACACTCCTTCCAGGCCAATCAAAAAACTGGGGGAAGAGTACCCTAAGCTCCAACTTTTTGTGGTTTAATTTCTCTGCCCTCCATAGGGAGTTTGAAAGCTGTGAGCGGGATTCCTGGTTTGTGGGGTTCCCTGGTCCCCTAGTAAGTGGAGGACCTAGAAAGGCAGCACCTCCCACAGCGGCTGCGGGGCTGGGTGTCAGCCATCACCCTCTAGCAGTGCTGGGCGTTGCTTCCAGGTAAGCACAGGTGCGTGCGTGTGTGGGAGCGTGTGCGTGCATGTGTGTGTACGTGTGCGTGTGGGGGAGTGCTGAATACCCCTGACTGATCGCTTCCTGGACCCGCTTCCACGGGTGGGACGTGGTCCTTCTGTCTGGTGGACGCCACACCCTCCAGGTTCTCCTCCTGCAAACTGAGATAAGCGAATAGCGGGCTGGTTTCCATCAGATGCCGAGAAGCAATGGTGAAAGGCCATTTTCAGAAGGCGCGCTATGCACAGAAAGCGAACTCGAGCCCTGGCTCCTGCTCACGGGTGCCCCTCCCCACCCCATAGCGAGGTGGCAAGGCCCAGTTCTCCTGAGCCGTCCCGGTGGGAACCAGCAGCCCTCATCGACAGAAGACTGAAACATCCACCAAGCTGCAGGTCTGAGCAGGATCGGTTCTAAAACGAGCACACGCGACTACTTCGAGGGCGAGTTTATCGACAGGGCATTTTCTCAGACGAAGCCAGGGAGACTGGTTTAGGAACCGCAAGCCTTTCTCCTGCGATGAAAACCGCTCGCCATGCTCAGCGCTCATGGAGAAGTATCGACGTTCTTTCCCTTTGATTCTGAACGTTTTAGGCAGAATTTAAAAATTCTGAGAACTGTGCTAAATGGTAACCTAAGCGTCTGAGTGATCTTGTCAAATAGAGTGTTCTTTCAAGTTACGTCTGCTGTATGTTCACGTACTTAATACCACAGCTTACTGCAAAGCGCACAAATCATCCTAACAGAGTGTAAATTTAACTACCATGGAGGCATTTTTATACTCTGCTTAACTTCTCTAAGGGGCCTATATTTTCTGGAGTAGACAAATCAAGCTTCCATGTAATTTTACTTAGGGGAACAGCAGTCAGAACTTCTAAAGAGAAATACACCCTGCCAGACTCCTTGGCTTAGGGGGCAAACAAACACATCCACACTTTCAACCAAGAAGGCCACCTGTCAGCGGCACACCTGTGCCCGGGCAGGTGACGATGAGTGACAGACAGGGTTATCAGAGGGCGTCGTTTTCCATGTCTCTGGCCACCGCCTCCTGACCCGTCTAAAATGGCAGGGATTGACCCCTGCTGAGTTGAGAGCACCCCCACCTGCATCGGGGCTGACCCCTGGGCCGGCGCGACTGCCACCATTAGGAACACGATCTCCCACGCGTCTTTTCTAAAACGAACACCACGCTCTGCGGCCAGAAAGGTCTCCAGATGCACGTGAAAAATAAGTGGGAAAAAGAAGAAAACCATGCCCGCGGCAGCTGAGGACATAAATTATTTACTGAGCTGAGGGAACCTTAGCCGTGGCCCATCTGGAGGGGCCAGACTTGGGTCTCAAGCTGTGTCCCAAAGGTCAACCGCGGGGAGGCTCTGCTGGCCGGAGAGGAGCTCGCGGCGAATGCTCGCCTCCGAATGCCTGCGCGTGAGATCACATTCGTGCCCAACCCGCCGGGCGTCCACGCCTACGCCCCGGTCCGTACCCATGCACGGATGTCAGAGGAAGGCACACACGATCACGTGCAGGGGCCTACATCCGAAAGGAAATGCTCCAAGAGAGATGGAAACGTCAGAAAGACACGAGATTAAACGGCCAGCATGAAGAGGCACCCGCTGGCCGGACATGAAGCAGTCCGAACCCCAGAACGAAGAATGACAGTAACGCGATAGAACCCCCTAGATGAAATAGGAACCCAGGATTCTTCTTCTCTCTCTCTGTCTCTGTCTCTCTCTCTCTCTCACACACACACAACCCTGGGTTCTCACTCTACGTAAGGGAAAAAGAGAAGCTTCTTGTTAATAGTAGAGAGTAAACAAAACTATGCAGGAAAATATGAGAGTAAACGAAACGATGCGTGAGGGAGCCAGAGAACTATCACTTTGCCAGCAGCATCATGACTGATGCAGACGCGATTCATCCGCGGACGTCGAGGCCAGCGGGTGCAAAGGTCTGAAGACCAACTGCAGGCCTCCGTGATCGCAAAGCAGCTCCCTACGACAGGCTAACTGCCAAGGGCAAGACGACGGCTTTGCGGCGGACGCGCCCTCAGCAAAGGACTGGAGTCAGCCGCGCGGGAACGGGGCACGCAGGCGTCTCGGGGCTTGCGACAGGGCGCCCCGGGACCACGCCGCTTCGGGAAGTCTTGACGGCAGTGCGTAACGTGACTCTCATCAGGAGAAAACCGGAGACAGGCCCAGACGGAGGGGCGGTCTACAGAACGACCGGCCCGTCCATCGACGCCGCGAGCGGAGGCGGGCGAGGCAGCGGCCTCGCGTTCGAGACGGCCGGGGAGCCGGGGCGACCCAGCTTCCTCTGCCATGAAGGGTGCCGCTGGGACGACCGGCCAGACCTACGGGAGGCCCGAAGATCAGACGACGCCGTCGACGTTAGCCACCCGAGCGTGGTCCGTGTCCGTGTCTGAGAACGTGCGGATGCTCAGGAAAAACTAAACCCTTTATAAATTTCATATT
Organism: Rousettus aegyptiacus; assembly: GCF_014176215.1. Classification (NCBI taxonomy): domain Eukaryota; kingdom Metazoa; phylum Chordata; class Mammalia; order Chiroptera; family Pteropodidae; genus Rousettus; species Rousettus aegyptiacus. The sequence goes on from NW_023416309.1 coordinate 56,409,456, forward strand.
TCTGCGTTACCAGTTTGCAAATGATTCTCCAAGGGTTCAGAAAAAAAAGAAAGAAAGAAAAAACTACAGTGCTTCTGGGTTTGTGTGAATGAAGAACAAAGCAAACGTGGTAGAATGTCACCTGGGGGTGTCCAGGCGACTAAACAGAAATTGTGCCCCATTCTCACAACTCTTCCATAAGCCTGAAATCACAGCAAATAAAAAAGTGAGTTTAGACTGACTGGTATTTCCCCTGTAGGACCAACATCGCTGTCTGGGGCTGTGGCTGGACAGACAGGCGGGGTCGGCGAGAACGAGGACCTCAGGCTCCCGTTCCCCACTTCGCCCCAGTTTTGATGATGACCTAAGCCGATGGCGGCCCCCTCTGCCATTTACGGTCTGGGGCGCAGTGGCCTCAAACAAGCTGCCGGGCTCTGAGAAAGGCCGAGATGCCAGGTGCAAAGGGCCGGCCACCTGCTCACCGACATCTTCCTGCCTGAGCCGGGGCTGCTTCGAGGGCCTGGCTACGGAGGACCCATCCTCCACCTGGACTGCAACACGTCTGAACCCCAGGCCGGCGCAGGCCCCTCTGGCAGTCTCTGGACTCGCCACCATGCGGCCCCATCGCTGGTGTCCCCGAGAGGTGGCGGGTGAGACCCAGGTCCTCGGCCTCGCCTCAGCCTCAGGTTTGGGAAAGTGCGTGGAGGCCGAGGCCGAAGGCTTCAAGAATTCACCGACCAAACGCCACTTCGCACGGATGGCTCCGCACGGCCACGGTGAAAGCCAGAGCCAGCCCAGTGGCAAGTCTGAGGCCCGAGGTGCCAAGGCCGAGTGTGTCCTCTGGTGGCCCACGGACAAGGCCTGGCCAGGCTCGAAGCTACCGCCAGGCAGGCTGGCCGCCTTCCTCCCTGGTGAGGCGCCCAGAGGCCCCCGGACCATGCTGCCTCTTAAAAACCCGAAGGTCCTCACGGCCAGCTGACACCATCCCCGCTTAAACACAGCCCCACTGGTCACTGTGGGGAAGACAGCCACTCCCACAGAAATCTTCTTCTGTGACTAATCTCGACTTTCCATTATCCAATCGACCCTTACATAAAAATGTAACGTGCCTCTCGCCTCAGGCAACGGCATTTTCAGCTAACTGTGCCTCTGCCCTCGTGGCCGGGCAAGGCCCGCGGGCGCACCCCACACGGCAGCACCCCCGTCCGCGCTTCTGCTTTCCACGGTCGGCCGCTGCCCGAAAATACTAAGTGGAAAATTCCAGACACAAACCGTGAGCTTTAAACGGCGCCCCACGGTTCCTGAGATGCGATACCTCGCTGCCCGTCTCCGGCCCACCTGGGACGGGGACCGTCCCTGTGCCCCGCACCTCCACGCTGGAGACGCTGGAGACGCTCCCGGCCCTCGGCCGCTCAGCGGCCGTGGTGGTCGCCGGGTGCACTGTGGCGGCATCGCGGGCCCGTGCTCCAGTCACCCTTATTTTACTGGATGTGGCCCCGAAGCGCGAGAGGCGTGACGCGGGTGATTCGGAAATGCCGAAGAGACGCCGGAAACGGGGTTCTTGCAAGAGAAAAGGTGAGTGCTGCCTGTTTCGCGGCTTCGATAAAGTAAAATATTTTTTTTCTGAAGGACTACATTTATTTGAGGGACCACATAACTCTTATGACAATATATTGTTATAACTGTTCTCGTTTATTATTAGCTACTGCTGTCGGTCTCTTACTGTGCCTAATTTATAAGGTGGGCTTTCTCACAGGTGTGCATGGAAAACGCACAGGATGTACAGGCTTCGGTCCTATCGTCCCTTCTGGGCATCTACGGGGCGGGGCTGTTTCAAGAACCGTATCGCCCGCGGAAAACGGGGGATCGGCCTGTGATGATTCTTTCTTGGTTCCTTTTCAAAGGACAAGGCCAGTTGGCTTCGGCCTAGAACATGGAGGAGGCGACACCCCTCTGCTGGTGGCTGTCCCCACCAGCCTATAAGAACATGACGGGAGGGCGGGGGGCACCCCTGCCGTCTCTGTGCCCCGGCGGCTGAGGCTGGACACCGTCTGAGGACGGTTAGCAGAAGTTCACGCCGAGTAAAGCTGGACTGATATTTTACCATAAAATCGACGGCTTCTACGCCCGACACCGCGCCTGATGTGGGCGGGGCCAGCCGCACGTGCTCCCAACGACGACAAGCCTCCCCGACACGCTGGAGGAGAGGGAGCCCGGAAGCGGGGGACGCACCAGATTCCACCACAGCCTGGGGTCCCGCCTGAGGGAGGGGACCCTGGCGCTCTCGGAGCAACGGCCCCAATCTAAGTAGGGTCGTCCCCAGCCACCAAGACCCTCAGAAGCACCTGCTACCCTCTCCCTCGCTCCGGCCCTCTGTTCCCCGGCAGAGGGTGACCCCACCCGCCCCAGAGGCAAGGCCACCACGCCCCGCTGCCTGTCGCCCCCTCGCACTGCCGACTGACCAGGGCTCTTCCCCACCAAGGCGCCTGGTCGTCCCGCACACGTCGCCCGCAGCTGCCCCCATCTGTGCCCCGAGGTGCCGACTCCTCCACCTGTCACGGCCGGCGGGCTCTGCGCCCCGTCAGCAGGTCTCGCCCGGGCGGGCTCGCCCTTGAACATTCTCGGGCTCTCTGCAAACAAAGCCCTCTCCTTAGCAACGGCTCACAGGGCAAAGCCCAGAGACGACCGACCCGGGCCTGGCTCGTGGCCACCGGGGCCCCGGGGGACAGCACCTCGGTCCCCATCCCCCGTGCCTACCCGTCGGGAGGAGCCGGGCGGGCTGCAAACAGCTGCCGGCTCCCAGATACAGAGTTTTATTACAGCGGCTGAGGGCGAAAGTGGAGGAACATGCCACACGGTTTCCAACTGCATCGTCGAGTCGCAGAAAACGCTCTCCTCTCGGATTCGCGTGCTGCCCCGACGGCCAGGCAAGCCGCTGAGAGAAGATGGCGAGGACGAGGTCGTTACGGCGGGCCCCGTCTCCTCCCCATTCCACGAGGGCCGCCGCCGGGATGTGTGGTGACGGGAGCGGCCCCGTGTCCGCCGGCGGTTACAGGGGGTGTCGGCGGAGTGTTAGCGCCTGCGAGATCCCATCAACCACGGACAATTCCCATCTCAGACCACGTCTGACGCCAGGCGAAGAACCTCAAAAGCATCGTGGGGCGCCCCGTCCCCCAGCAGGGGGTCTGCGGGGAAGCTGCACCTGCCGGCTCCACACCAGCCGCTCGCGAGTTCACAGGACCAGCCTGGCTCTCAGAACGCGAGTGATCGTGATATCCGGACCCGCCGCCGCCTGGGGCCACTGAAATGCCTCCTCGCTCCTGCTCTCCTCCTTCTAAGCCATTTTCCAGAGACGCCTAGGGGTCTTTTCCTGGAGGGGGATGGGGAGTAGAGAGGATTGTTTTTCAAAACTTAAATCTGACCGTGTTGCACTGGCCCTAAACCTCTCCAAACGGCTCCCGCCTCCCCGATGGTCAAGACCAGGGCTCTCTATGATGGCCAACCTGCTCCCGGCTGGCCCCTCACACAGCCACCGCGGCTGCTGTCTGTCCTGGGGGCTTTGTAGCAGCTGCTCCCTCTGCCTAGAGACCCCTCCCCAGACCTTCGCACGGCTGGCCCCCTCCTGCCACTGCGATCTCAACCCCTCTTCAGAGGCCCCCCCTCCACACTCCCAGCAAAGTGGCTGCTCAGTGCAAGACACATCACACCCTCAACTTGACAGTGACACTCCTCCAAGACAGCAATCCATCAGGGGTGTCTCACCCCCCAGAACCAGCTCAGTGACACCCTGGCTCACCGCACGCACAGAGCCTAGAGCTTGCACGTCGCCAGTGTGCACATGCACACACACGCAATTTTTGAACGAATGGACAAATGTGTCTATAGAGAGTAAGAGCTGGCCAGCCCCGGCCTCGACCCTGAAGGGGTGGGCTTGGGCAGTTCCCTGCCGAGGACAGAGCATCTGTGAGGGTCCATGGGCCCATCCCACACAGGGCAAAAGAAAGAAGAACCCCCCCAGGGGGTAGAATGTCCATCTGTGCCAGGGAACACTCGGCCGGGCCCCCCTAAAGGGGTGGGGGTGTAGCCGCTGAAGGATCCCAAGCCTTCTAGTTCTGTAATTCTATTGACCTGTCGCCCCACTTTGTGCCCTTTGAATTTATTTTCCCCTTGAGTCTTTCATTCTAACGAGTCAAACCCCACGTCTGGGGCCGTGCCGACAACTCGGATGTGTGTGAAGCCGAGCGCTCTCTGAGGTGGTCCAATGCACACCCCACGACACGTAGTGACCCCGAAGGCCAGGGCGGGTGCCAGGTGCTCTGACTCATGGCTGGACAACCTGGGTTATTTTCAAAATTCTCTAGGTTTAAAACTACGCACCTGCCTCCCGCCCCGTTCTGTCCTCTGGAACAAGTGGCCTCCCTCCTGCACGACACCCCGAGGACGGATGTTTCTCCATTCTGCTCGACAGCCCCAGGTCCCTGAGATGCTCTCCTGCCCAATCCATCTCAACTTGCTTTTCTGAGCTCTTCTGGAGTCGAGGGGCGGCTGCCACGTGGCCCGGGGATGCTGACCCCAGCATTCCAGGCCACAGAGGCCGCCGGGAACAGGCCCCACGTCCTCCTTCTGCCTAGGAGGACTAAAAGCCACGTGCATTCTTTTCAAGACAATGAGCACCTACTGTGTGTCGAAGACACAGCAGTCTCTCATGGAGCTCCCGGAATGGCACAGTGCTTAGTAGGAGGTAAACTGAACAGGAAGTTGGTGAGAGGTGTGGGGTGCTACCTGAGGCACCAAGAATAGGGACGGGGGAGGAGGTGACCTGTGCAGGTGTGCGGCGGCAGATTATATCTGAACCATGACCCAAAAGGAAGAGTACACCATGCAAACGATGTGTCTCTGCCTCCCAACCAACGACTGGCAGCATCGCTGTGGCCGCTTCCGGTACCTTCTATGCCATTTAAGTTCTATTTTGATAGCTTGTGCTTGTCACTCAATCATGGCTCAATAACCCAACCAGTGCTGGAGCCCCGTTTACCCATCGACACAGTGAAAGAGCCTGACTATCACCCTGACGACCTCGGAGCTTAGCTCCGCAGCCTGCCGCTTTCCGAACTGTACAAATACGTCAAAAGCGTCGGAAAATGTCTCTCTCCGGGGAATCGGTTAATGTTTCCAACGGTTAAAACCCAACAGCCCTGCCTAATGCTGACCAATGTTAAGTTACTTTAAAACACACACAAAAAGAGGGAGCGGATGACGCCCCCTCATAAGGGCCACTTTCCGCTGCGGTGAAAACCCGCCTCCCGTAAAGGAAGGTCCCAGGATAAGGAGACCCAGTCGGAGGGGAGGCGAATGCCAGTCTCGGCTCCCCCCACCGTCCCCCAAAGACCGATGATCGATGGCACCAAGCAAAACGATGAAGAGAAGACGAAACATCGAACCGGACCGTTTCTGTTTCGTAGCCTAACGGATGTGCGTCACTCCAGCCAGGACGCATCCGGCTAGTTGCTGAGCTGCACAATCGGTATTGGGGGTTGCGTTCTAATTTCTTCCCCCGAACACGCCAACGGAATAACAGCTCCCACAACTGTACTTATCATGCTTCCCTCAAAAGCAGCTGAGACCTACACAGAATATTTCTGAGCCTGACGAGATGCTGCAAAACACTTGTTTTTACTTTAAGATATTTGTTCTTGACGACGAATTTTAGACTAGGTTAAAAGATGCCTGTTTCCTAGTAGCATTGAAAAGGAAAACAAACTTTACTAATGGGATTTTGTTTTTAAAAATCAGAAGCGTCTGATGCTATCTGAATTCGGCGCAAAAATTATAAGCCAGAGTGACATAAACGCCTGATAGCAGCGTCAATGAAATTATTCTGTAAAGCTGACCAAATCTGACGATGGCTGAACCTGAGAAGTAACAACCTGACCCCCCCCCCCCCCCCCCAGCAGAGCTTGGGCAGAAGAGCCGACGGGGGTTACAGTGAATGAGTCTTGTCGACCCGGAGCCCTGTTGCCCAGGCGCTGCGTCTCCTTTTCTGAATCCACACTAGGTGTGCAGACAGGCACAGCCCGGCTGGGCCCCCGGTGACCGGAGCGAGTGCATGGGGCGCTGTAAAACCTCCAGGTGACGGGACCGGAGCAGCAAATGGGCATCGCACCGGGCCGACGGCCAGTGGGCCCCGGACTGACCTGCACATGCATTTCCGGCAGGGTCCCACCTCCGATCCTGATAAGCGGGCTTTTAATAAAGGGCTTCTCAAGACAAGAAGCCGGTACTGGCAATCCGGCTGCTCAGGGGAGCCCTGTAATGGGTGGGGTCGAGCTGTGGGGGGTTATCGTCGTGGCCGCTGCACGAGCCCCCCATCACTCAGCACTCGTTCTGTCCTCAGAAGCTTCTGGGGGCGCTGCACCTCCGCCTCACCCCACTGGTGGGGCGCGCGGCCTCCTTAGTGAACTGGGCCGACGGGCAGCTCCAAAAACACCGTCCGTGAAGATCACAACCAAAACGTGCTGGGCACAGACAGATGACATCTGCTTGTGTGGGCAGTAGTAGGGGAAGGCAGGAGAGAGCCCGAAATGGGATTTTCCTTTGAAAACAGAATTTGTGAAAAAGCACTTAAGAGAGGGACAGGATTGGGCCGACATACCACGGCAGAATACACATCATGAACTGAGACACGCTTAGATCTTTGTTTACGTGTGTGTGCACGTGACCACACACACGAAGCAGCAGTGGTTGTTAAGAGACTGGGAAGGAGCGAGCTGGTCCACCCAACGTATAAGCGCCGACCCACCGAATCCCTGTAAGCCTACAAAACGGGTACTATTGTCCCTATTTTTAAGAAGGAAACTAGGACACAGAGAGGACCAGCCATTTTTCCAAGGTCATACAGCTGCCAAAGGGCAGCTGGACGCCCAGTCACACACACACTGTTCTGCCAAGAGACACCAAAAAAAAAAAAAAAGAAAAAGAAAAAAGAAAGAAAGAAAAGAAAAGAAAGAAAAGAAAAGAAAGAAGAGAAAAAAGGGTGAGCTTCAACTCACAAAACCCCGAAACACAGCCAAGTGCACAGACCCCAGTGGCATCGGATCCTCTGTGAGCACGGGGCCCGAAGGCAGTACGGGAAATGCTGGCCGCATCTGCTGACTCGGAGAGGTATTCACGCGCCATCTGCGGCATGAGGTAGGGGTGCGAGGAGGGCGGGGTTCCTTTTCGCTCGGCCACCACTGAAACCCTCTGCAAGTCCACACGCACCTGCACGCTCCGGGGAGAGCAAGGGGGGAGAAGGCGGGCAGCGTCTGGGAGCTACGGAGGTGAGATAGCGGCTCTGCCTTTATAAAGCCTGCATCAAGTCGCCCCCTCTTTCATAAGCCTATGAGCCTTCTGGAAACATCAAGATGACCAGCAATTTTTTTTCCTATTTAAAAAAAATAAAAATCAACCTATAGTCATTACAGAACATTGGGGTAAAGGAATGGAAAAAAAAAAAACCACCTGAATTCTACCAACGTAAGATAACCACTATAAAATATTCAACATCAGATTTCCTCTATGAACATTTTCTATGCTTTTAATTTATAAATGTACATTCAGTGTTGAATCTTTCCACTTTCGAGATAAGCCTTCTACTTACCTCATTTCACACTGTGAAGGGATCATTTTAAAGAGAATCCGCTATTTCCCCGCTGCTGGATGTTTGAGGTACCTGTCTTTTTGCCATCGAATAACACCGTGACGAAACATCTTAACGTCGCGAAGCTTTTTTTGGCACAGGGCCGGGGAAGGGGTCACTGGGTCACAGGGCGTGCGCGCCGTCCTGGAAGTCCGAGGCCGGCGTCCACGTGCGAACATGCTGACTGATTACTTCACCGTCCCAATCCGACGGCACCTCACTAGCCCTCCGTCCAGACTCACGGACAGGACGTGTGCACGTGGACACACGCACACACACACGCACAACAGTCTCGTCCTACGGAGTTTTGTCTTAAAGTCAGACACATGGACACCTTGGCGTCGAGCAGGTGGTGACCACACCGGTGTCAGGAGTGGAGCGGCCAGATAAGTTCGCGCCAGAACTGACCAGTTTCTCGAGCAGCATCGAGCGTCAGAAGAGGAGCTAGGATGCTTGAAAAAGCACCCCGTTTACGCGCGAGAGTGACAGCGAGACGGGCGGCACAGGTGGTGGGGGGCGGCAGATGCTCCGAGGCCGACGGCAGCCCACAGCCCTGCCCTGCCCATCGGGTGGCACGTGATCGGGGCCCAGGGCCTGGAGGAGCCAACTCAGGTCCGAGCCGTCGTCCCGCCTGCTTGCTCAGCCACTGCCTGGGCGCCTCCAACTGGGGTAACCCCCACCGCAAACATTCTGGGAAGCAAGCTTCGCAGTGCCCCGTGATCTGCGGTGGGGACCGTCCACAGGAACCCTGGGGCCCTCACAAAAAGCAGAAGACAGGCTCAATGAACGGCTCTCACCAAAAGGACGCCAGCCCCTGGCCTGTCCTTCCTCGTCCGCCGGCTGCTCTGCTGAGAGCGTGCCCACCAGCCCGCATGTCTGGGACACCCAGGCCTGCAGGACCTATTTTAGGCAGATTTTCCACATTAGGAAGCAAATTGGTTAAAATGACTGTACGACACACCGCCCACTCCTGACGCTTTGTTGCATTCAAAGTCGAACACCGATGACGGAGAAGAGACCGCTGAGCATGTTTAGAGATGTACAGACAGACGCCCTTCCCGCCCGCCCCCCCCTTCTCCCAGACACAGCTGGGTAGGAATTCACTGACCTAATATTACCGGACAGATAATTCCCTGCCTTGGGGAACGGCTGGCGAAGCCCATAGCATCTGCCATTTCTAATCTATGTTCGGGAAACGGCAACCGGGGGCCCGCGCCCCCCATCCCCGAGGAAACTTTCAAATCCACCTATAGCCTCGGCGGAGCCACTGCTTTGCGCTGGAAAACCCGGGTGTCTGTTTCAAACTAAATCATCTCAAAGCCTTCGCTGCAGAAAATAATTGAATTAAAGAGTTGCCATAACTCGTTCGCGAGAGGGAGCAGCCATCCAGTGCCAAGCAGAGCCAGCGCTGCAAGAATCTGCCATCTTCTCGAGGTAGCGAGGGGAAAAGCAATAGAACGCGGTTCAAAGGACAGATGGGGCTCTCCTAATCGTCCCCGGATTCCTAGCAGCAGGGGTGGTAACCGAATGGCTTCAATTAAAAGCTAAAGGGACAGGGAGAAGCAGGCGGTGAGTTATGCCTGCTGCTGATGAGGCTCGTTCGGGTGAGCCGGAGAGATGCTCTGTCCCAATTCCGGAGAGCCCTGAGCTATCCCCACACGTCGCCGTGACAAGGTGACGACCAAATCTGTCAGTCAGGCGCACTGCCGCGATGGCCGTGTGAGTCTCGTGGAGGCTCGTCTGCCGAACCACCTCCCGGACAGGCACGCGGGGCCCCCGCCTCTGCACAAGCCAGCACCCGCGGGAGTCACGCGCTTTCGAGAAGGGCGCAGGACCCGTTCAGGAGGCGCTTCCGTGCCACCCCAGGCTCGGCACGAACGTCACCGGGGTCGGTCGGTGTGGCTCAAGCACAATGACAATGGACACGAAGCACATACGCAGCAGCTGCTTACACCAGTGGACCTCGGCGGGGTCACCTAAGGCACGTTCGGTGGTGTCCGGAGACCTTTCCGGGCGTCACACGGGGGTGGGGAGGGAGGGTGCTCCCGGCATCCGGCAGGGAGAGCCCAGGGGTGCCGTGAAACATCCTACGATGCACCGGGCACCCCACAACGGGGAACCGTCGAGTCCGAAAGGTGAACAGTGCCAAAGGTGAGGCGCTCCCTTCAGGAATCCTCGGCTGGCACCTGACCTCTCAGAGGAAGAGCGATGCTGAGAAGGAGCGGCGGCGGACCATGTGCCAGCTAGGTTTTTTGCCAACACGGGACATCGGCGACGTGGCTGGTGCAGCCGATGAAAGGGACGAATGGAGACGAAAGAATGAAATCGACCGAGCGCAGCACGTGAGCAGAGCAGACGAGGACGGGCGGGAGCTCCTGGCCACACGAGGAGGAACTCGGAAGTCAGGGTGTGCAGGCCCAGGTAGCTGAGTCACAGGAAGTAACGTGGCCCAGCGCCCGACCTGCCTCCCGGGGCGGCTGGCGCGGAAGCTGAGAACTCGGGGAATGCGGGGTCACGCCGGCGGCGGCCCGGGCGCTCAGGGCGGGTCTCCCAGCACACTCCAAGTCCACAGCCCATTCCCCGCCCTGCCACCGACACCGCGAGCAGAAGCTGGCCACGCGCCTACAAACGGATCTCAGAGAAAACACCAAATCCCCGACCGACAAAGGTAAAGAGAGGGAGGGAGGGAGGGTCCCAGAAAGCCAAGTTCAGATACAATCCTGAAAACCAACAACCGGCACCCGCCAGCCCACTCCGAGGACAGTCTCGCCTGAGCCCAGCGGTCACTAACTGGGTGGGGAGGAGTGACAACTGGGGGAGCAGGGGTCCCTGGTCCGGCCAGGCCTCCACCTCCTAGGCCCGAATGCGGATCTTCCTAGAAGCCCTTCCAACAGGAAACGAGGAGGAACGGGGGTGGGGTTGTTCACTTCCGCCTTTAAAGACCTGTAGGTTCACTCTCTGTCCTCGTTGTAAAAATAAACCACAAGAACCCCAAAGCAACATAAGTTTGCACATTTACCATACTAACATAAAAAACTGAGAATAAAAAAATTTCAGTATTCCTCAATTGCACAGCACCACTGTTAACTTTTTGTTACCAAAGTGAGTATTTCCAGCTCATCTTTTTCCTGAGAGTAGGCTGAAAGAGAGAACGAAGACAGTGAACTGAGTTCTGAATCTGCTCTATGGGGCGGGGCGGGGCGGGGCGGGGGCAACATTATGAAAAGGGAAAAAGGAAAGAAAACCAAAAAATATAATATGGCGATGTTGAAATTCCTACATAATCGGAGACCAAAGCTTCAGGAATCTAACACAGACTGATCCAATCTTATTCCCCAGCCCAAAGCAAGGACGACAGGTCTACCCAGGCAAACCCAAGCCAAGAAAAATACACGTCGCCACCACACCGATTAAGTCACGTGGGCATTTACAGAGCTAAATGCGGAGAGACCCTCCAGCTATCCGGAGGCAGCTCTGCCCGACAATTCTCATCTTAGAGGATTCACGTGCGTTAAAGATTTCAAAAAGGAAAGTTGCTTCTAACTCAGGTAAGAAATACGAAAGTCTACACAGCGTGAAATATCTCCGAGACCTGTGTAGTGGCATTAACTGGTGGTTTAATAGGGGGTAAAGGCTGATATACAAGAGTGCCCCAATTTCTTCAGAGAAATTAACATTTCAATCCTGTTTTTATCTAGAAGTCATTAAACTGTGCAACATGAATTATTGGAACTGTAGGAGCGAATTAACTCTATTCATCAACTAAGTCCAAACACTTCAGAGTGGGTCTGTAATGAAAAAACAGCTCTACGTTCCTCTCTCTTCTCATTAAAGGAATCCGGTTTTCCCTCTCAGTATATAAAACTGTCCTCTCTTCATATAATTTATATCACCATAAGCCAGCTCACATTCTAAACTATTACACGCCTCCAATTAATTTTTGCCGTTTTGCCTGAAAATTTAATGACGGTAGTGTACGAACCTGCTGACTCTGGACTACGTGTGTGCTCCCGATAGTAACGCTGGCTCGTAAAGTAATCGGATCCACACTCGGTGAGAGCACGTGGCCCAGGTAATGTGTAAACCAGGGCCACTCACGTCCCTCTTTTAAATCCAATTATAAAATTTAGTGGTCTGAGATTAAACTGCCCTCAACCCATCAACCCGGGTAAGAAGGAGGCAGCGCAGTCTAATTACCCACCAACTCCATTTCAATAAACATTTCCGCCACCAGGTAAGCCGGATCACTGTCCAAGACCTCGGTTCTCTGCCCTGGAAGCCGAGAGGGAGGCTGCGGGTAGATGAGGACGGGGCTCCAAGAAATCCCCCGCCCAGGGGCACACACGCCACAAGCGGGGTCCAGATGCCACGTGTGTGAGCGTGTGCGCGCGGGCATGCATGTACGCACGAGCGTGCGTGTGTGTGCATCCAAGTGTGCCTGAGCAAGCAAGTTCTTCCGCTGAGAAGAATAGGTCGGGGGTGCTGGGCGCTCGACGACATGCCCTGTGGGGTGACGCTCTTCGCCAAAGTGTCCAGGTGCAGAAAAAAGGGGAAGAGGCCTCGATGCCGACAACGGCGGCCACGGTCAATAACCACATTCACACGCCAGGCGCTTGAGCCACCTGAGACCGTCTCCGCCCTCAGCCACCGAACGGGCTTCCCGTGAAGCGGACGTGCTCCGTCCGGGGAACAGGTTACTCCCGGACTCGGAGCCCACTCCTCACCCGTGCGGGTAATTCTGACGCCCACACACACCATCACTGGTGGCTGAGAGACTAGTGGTAACAGAGCATGCGGCACTGAGCAGAGGTGTGGGGCATGCCTGGCCCGCGACACATCACTTAGCTGGAGCCACTGTTTTCAATGGGCTGTGGAAGGCCAGACCCTAGGGGGTAAGTGGGCCAGGCTTCCAGAAAGGGGGGCTGGGAGCCCCTCCCATTCACTCCCGCCCTGACTGGGCCCGCACGGAGCCACACCCTCACAGGGACAGTGAGCCAGCAGCGGGCAGCTTCTGCTGAACAGAGACACAGGCACACAGACACTCGGGTGTGAGCGGTGCTGGTCCAGCCTGGCGGCCACCCCCCCAGCCAGGCTGGGTCTGTGGGGAATGGAGCCTGGTCCAAGCCCCACACATGAAACTCAAACGCTCACCTACCTGTAAGCTCCCACCACGTCAGGAAGCCCCAGCTGAGAGGACGCTTGTTTGCAAACGAACTTGAGGGTCTACAGTGAGGGACTACAGGACATCCATCAAGTCCCCAGCTGACCAGGTACATTCAGTATCAAACCTTTCGACATGCAACATCTGAGGTGTTTGGGGAAACATGCCAGGTATGCGTCAAACCCAGGTCCAGGTTCAAATCCCGCCTCCGCTCCTGCCCGGTGCCAGGAGACGTCAGTTAACCCCCATTACCCATTAAAACAATGTAAGTAAGGACACCCACCCCTAACCTTGCGGGACCACGTCACGTATAGGGGACAGATGGGGCTGTGTGCCTAAGAGCGACCAGCATGCTCAGAACACTCGGCTCATGGGGCTTCCTGCTCAGGGCAAGCGCTGGACCAGGCTGGGCTTTCAAATCAAAGCCGCCTTCCACGTTGCCTCCCACGGCCAGGGGAAGCCAGCCGGCGACACACGCCCCAAAGCCCCGACACGCAGGCTTACTGAGGGGCCCCCCCTTTCCCGACTCAGCCTGAAGCCTCTCACCAGCTGCCAGAGGAACGCTCCTCCTCCACCAGGCAGCATGTAGAGGGTGCAGGGCCTCCTGCTCAATAGCAGAAGACAGTTATTTCCCGGCCGCACGAACTACCAACAGGTTTGCATGACAAATAAACTCTAGAGTTGCCAAAACCGCTACCTAAGAGACAGCACAAAGGTGCCCGGCTGCCAGGAAATGCAGCATCGACAAGAAGGGCAGAGGGTTCTGGGGACGGCTCAGGCCCCAGATCTGGCTTGCTGGGACCCCATCACTCCAGCCAGGCTGGTCGTAGGCTGGGGGTGGGGTAGGGGCGAGGGGGGTCGGGCGCCATAAGGGCCTCCGAGAACCAGCACGGTCCCAGCACACTGGCCAGAGGCGACCTCGCAGTATCTGCACGGCTCAGGCCCAGTCCCTCCATGCCAGAAAAGGCCTCCAAATTCCACACTGCCGAGCCCTGGGGAGGACACGGGATGTCTCGGCAAGGTCACATACAGACCGTGAAAACCTTCTCATCTGTTGAAGAGCGGGAGCCATTAGCTGTGTTACTGGCAAGCACAGATGTTGTCTATATCTAAAAATTCCCAAATAGATCAATTAGCATATTATAAAGAATTTACTTCCCTTTTCCCCTGACAGATCATAAAAACCAAAACACAATGCTCAGTTGGAAACTGACAAGTGCATATAGCAGGAGATGCTCTATTAAATGGAGACAAGAGCAGAAGAAAATGGTATTTATAATGATTAGCCACCTAATTAATTCTAAGAGCAGAATGTCAAAAGCTATAAATCCATTTCTTTGGTAACCGAAGCTCGACATCAAACAAGCCCCTTCTGCACCGAGAAGGGCGGCCCTAACGTCTCCCTGACATCCGCGCCCAGCGACGCGGCTGCGCCCCTTGTTCTGCATGTGAGGTGCCTGGGATGCACGTGGAGAAGCCACGGAGGCCGGAACTCAGGGAGAACACGCCCCTCCCCACGCCCGCCCCAGACTGGCGGCCACAAACTCTCCCATTAAAACACCCGACTACCACCAGTGCGTGTAAATATTAACGGGGTTCCCCCCTCCTGCGGCAACCAACTCAGCGCAAGGAGAGAAACTCCCAACTTCCGCCTGGGCAGGAAGCGGGAGGCCTTTCTTTCGCGTTCCCCCAACTTGGCTCTTAGGGGGCAGGTATGTGGAGACAAAGGTTTCACAACAGTATTATCTTCGGAAAGTCTGTGCGCTTTCCTTACTCGTGCGTTTAGAAACTACCCTTTGGGGGAGGAAGCGACAGGCAGAATGAGAGCAAGGCTAAGCGAAAACCAAAAATTGATTTGATAGATGCAGAGTTGTCCTTCCCATACTTCCTGGATTCTCTTCTAAGATGGCAAATCAAAATCTGCATTTAAATAGAATATTTTTAATGCAGAAAAGAGGCAGCCCTGGGGTCCGGAGGTATTGCATTCACTATCTATGGGCACGGCGTTGCATTTTAAACGAGATGCGGCATTTTGAAATTTACAGAATATATTACATATTCCAGATTGCCTTGTTATTACTGCTATGTTTACTAAATCCTCCTCTCCTAATAGGTGTGTTTCTTTTATGGCCAGGACTGTTAACAAAGGTAATGTGATATTACATCATGCCATCAACTGAATCTTGAGAAAAGATTACACCGATCCAAGGATCTCATAAGCCCCAGGCTCTGATCGTCCCAGCCATTATTCAGTGCGAAATTCAAACAGTCTGAATTCATTAACATTGGTTGCTACAAATCTGCATTTTCAGACTTTGCCATGAAATACAGGAGTCCAAACCCAGTGACCTGGATCTAACAGCCTTTCATGTGAAGTGGCCGTGTCAACGGGCCTCTCCCAGTGCAGCTCAGGATAAAGCCCCATGTGCGAGGCCTCTCCACCGCTGACCCGGTCACCGCCGGGGAGGGACGGGGCTGCACTGGCCTCATTCCCGTGGTCACACCAACGTCTGGGCAAACCGCAGAGACCTTGAGCCGCTGGCAGGGGAGTGGGCTCCCAGAGGACGCACGTTATTACACAGGTGTCCAGGTAGCCGGTCACACCTGGGAGCAGTCCCCTGACTGCCAGCACCTGGACCAGCGCCCCTCACAAAAATGAGTGAAGAACGCAAACCTAATGTGTGGCCCATGGGCAAAGCTTTGGGGGAACCCCAAGCCCTTCGTCCCCTGATGGAGACTCATCATTACCAGGCTGATGGGAAAGGGGAATCCGTCCCATTTCCAAAGTCCCAGGAGAAAACCACAACAGGTCCGAACGTCATGAGCGAGGAGGTCTCGAGTCATCGCTGTCTTTCATCTAAATGCTCTTATGACCCCAGCTCCAGTTGACTCCTTAGGGGCCATGGTCTGTGCTCTGCACCCCTCCAGCCGCAGGCAGGTCCCGGGGGCCTCCCCCAAAGCGCGGCTTACGGCCACCTCACTTCCTGCGCTGCTAGCGATGACGAAGCTGATGACAGCATCATTCTTCAGTAAGCCCTCCCGAGAGACCAGGCTCTGGCTAAGCCCTGCCACGACTGCTTCGCCGACCCCACACAGCTGAGGCCAGGCACCACGGCTCACGCCCGCCTGACAGAGGGAGCCTGAGGGACACCAAGTGCAGCGGGGTTTGGTCTGCTCCAGGTCGAAGCCATCGGAGGTGGCCAAGGTCACACGCTGCAAGCATTTCTGGCTCTGCCATCAGGACCCTTCCCCCACCCCCACCCCCAAGGCCGCGGCCGAGTCTTTACCGTGCTCTCTGGGGTCCTTACCCTCCCCCCCCACGTCTCTCCCCACCCCCCACCCCAAACGCGAGGAGAATGTGCTGTAGCCACACGACTGCTGCGGCAGCCACCGTCGGTATGACGCGGTTCCCGACGAGAGCGCCGGGCCGCCTCCGGCCAAGTCCGACGCCGTGTCGGTCCGCTGTTTAAACACGCCAGCGGAAGGCTTTCCGGCTTTAAACAGGCCTCCGCGGTGCTGCCGTTCGAGCCTGTGGGAGATCGCGGTACGGATCAGTGTGAATCCTCCTTCCGAGAGGAAGCTGCAGCCTCGTGTCGGTTTAGAGGTCATCTTTCGCTGTAATTAGGAAGTGGCAGTGAGTTTCAATCGAGAAAGGCCTGGAGCACTGTACTCTCGCAGTTAAGGTTTTTAACGAACGTGGGACTGAGGCCGTCAGTTACCCGCGCGGGAAGCGCCAGCTTCCAAATCTCCAAGGGCAGGCAAGGAGGTGGCCACCACGCTGGGCCCATGAAGGAATTAGATATGCAAGCCGTCTATCTGTCCTCTAGTCCCGGGGGAGCCCGGGTCACGAGACTCTGGGAGCCAGTTGGGTCTCCTTGCTGTCCTCGTAATCCCAGCTCAGATGCAACTGAGGCGGCTGACCGCAGCACCCCTGACCCACGAGGCGGCCACGAGCGCGGCACCCTCCGATGGCAGAGAAGTACAGCTGGGTGTCCACGCCACAAAGCGTTCAAACTCCCCTCGCAGGCAGCAGGCAGGGGAGATGCTCACACCTTCGCTTCCGTGCCTTGGAAGGTTCGGGCACGTGCTTTATTATTTCAGGACACGTACGCCTCCCCCCCGCCCCCGACAGGTAATGAATGTGAAAGCACCCCCAGCTCACGCGGAATCAGCCCTGCCTCCCAGATAGGTGCTGGGGAGGACCCTACAACCCCACACCACCCCGGTCCCGCTGCAGCTGAGGATGCCTTCGCTCAAGAACAGTCCCATGGCTTCTATGACGTGCAGACCGCAAACAGAAAATCAAAGCGAGGAGGGCAGCGGACAGGGCCTCTGCCTCAGGGAGCCTGCAGAAATCACTCTAGAATATTGGACGTTAACAAAGCACACTCCTCCTCAATCCAAGTCTGCTCCCAACACCTTTGGCTAGTTTCATGCGATAGAGCCAGAAGGCTCAGTGTCATCCTGGGCTTCTGGGCTCCTAATGACCAAGGGCTCAGGGCAGCCACTGGCCACCCCATTTTACTTGGAGAACACACGGAGGATTGAACATGTGAGAGCTGCCGGGCACCCAGCCAGGCTCATCCCAGGTGACCACCCAGGTTCGGGGATGCAGATGAGGCCGAGGGCAGCTCGAGTCTAGACCTCCTGGGACGCAGAACTCTCCCTTCCTCCGTGCTCCCCTCGTAACGCTAGGTCCCCCGAGTTCCCAGCTGTAGAAGCAGGCATCCATCTTCAGTCTGCAGAAGGGGCGGGACGAAGGTTGCCAGACCAGCGGAACGGAGGGCCATTCCGAAACACCTGCATGGCCCGGTCCGGAGTCCCAAGCTCCCCCGGGAAGAGGCACAGCCTGTTCTGAGGCTCTGCGTCAGGAACAGAAGTGCCGCCCAGCTGACAGCCTCCCCTGCACCCCAGGAAACCGATCGCCCTGCACGGCTTCAGCTGAATTTTTCAGGGAGTTGCAGGTTACACCCTGCCAGGCCAACAAAGGGTTCCTTTGAGTCAAACAATGTATAGCTGAACGGGCAGAGAGGCCCCAGCCACAGAAAGGGTGTCGAGTTACAGGGCGCAGGAGCCAGATACCTTCACCGCGTTTTCTGCAAATCTCCTTCGTTAAACAGCAGCGCAACACTGTCCGGTAAATCAAGGCCCACTCCGAGCGGATCTGACGGACGGAAGCCACGGGGACACCTGATCCCGCCTGCCTGGAAGGTGGAACGGGGGTTCTTCATGGGAGTCATCGTCGTTAGTCATATACGTTTAGGGAGAAGTGGAAATCCAACCCTGTAATCAGATGCTCGGAACTGCTGTTCATCCCTGGTTTGGTTTTTTTTTTTGTCTTTGTACATTAACATTTTTTCCCCCTAATGTTCTATCTTTTTGCCGTATATAATTAATTTTAACAGTTTCTGCAACCCACCCCACAAGTTGTTGTTATTTCTTTTAAATGGTATACTGCTGAGAAATTGATTTGTTTGCTCTCTGGGCCTAAAGAAACCGCATTATGAAATATGTATAAATGTCACTGCTCGAGCTGCCTCACAGGATAGGTACAGAAAAAGTCCCGTGTCACCCGCTTGCATCGGGGTCCACCCATGGCAGACCGTCTCATGTTTTACCCGTGTGCCCACACACACAAAACTGATGAATTATGTGTTTTCTTTTAAAACCTATTTATCCTTAACTGGTACAAGTCTAGGGGAATTATCTTAATTGCTATGTGGAAAGAACGAATTGCTAATGCATTCAGTTAACCAAGAAGACTTTTATTTTTAACAGAGTGGAGCCAGGTGGGAGTTGCCAAGTGTGCCAAGAATGAGTGAGTCAATCAATAAATAAAGCAACCGCGTTTGGTGGGTGTTAGCGGCAACGGGCCCGTGGACTCGCTTCCCCTGGGGACGGCCGACTCCCAGCCGCTCCCAAAGCCTGGCTTTAGAAAATGCGTTAAGTCAGGATCCGGAAGTCAGAGATGAAAAACTAAGCACCCAGGTTCCTCGGGAATCGCACGGGCTGCTTCTCGAGCTGCGAAGTGTTTCTTTAGCGTCCGTGGCCGAGGAAGCTGCTGCTCGATTGAAAATAATGCCGGGTGACGCCTGACCCCGGGAGGTGGTGAGTGAGCATCCTTCCACAGGCACCTAGTCGGCAGGACAACTGAAAGTGCCCAAACTAAGACGATGGGAAAAAAAATGCTGCTGGTCTAGGAGTAGTTAATAACAGCGGTGCTGGTAATACACAAATACCAAACGAAAATACTTACGCAAAGAAAGAGCCTTTTTCTCTCATTAATCACATCCAGAACCTAACATTTTTATAAGAGAAAGCGCATCTCCCCCACCCGCTCACACGTCCACGCGTCCACTCTCAATCCGAAACTTACAGTCAGCATAAAACAGCACTTCCTTCAACAAGTGGGGCCTTGGCCCTGTCCCCCGCCCCTCGGCAGGCCGGCGTCACCTCCATCCGCTCTGCCCCATTCTCTCTCTGCATCCATGAGTCCTGCACACAAGCCGCACGCTCGGGTCAAGCAACCCACGGTCAGGCTCCACTTCACATGGACCAAGCGCTTGAGGGAGGGGCTGACTCATCACACGCGTGAGAACACGAGCTTCTCAGAGAGTCCTGGAGCCATCGCCGACGACACAGGGACCCTGCAACACCGGCGAAGCAAGTCACGCCACTGCAGGGTTTCGGCAGGGGACGAGGGGGAGCCTGGGTCCGGGCTCAGGCCGCTGGCGTCTGAGCCCCAGGTCTACAAGCAGGCCCCCGGTGCCGGCAAAGGGACCTGAGCATCCTGCTCTCACCAGTGGGGATCTCAACCAAGGTCATAAGAAGAGAGGTGACTCGCACCTGCTTCCCAGCATCACACCTCGGTGGGTGCTCAGCGATGACGCACCTCCCACCCAGCGGGGGAGAGAGGGCCCACCGTCCCTCCCAAGCAGGGACCTCCAGCACAGCACAGCTCGGCAGGGACCCGGCCCGGCCAGGGTCCACAGGGCATCCAGGCGCGCTCACTGACTCCCAGACACACGGGTGACGGCCTGAAAAGTAAGATCCTCCGTTGCGCTCTGCGCCTCCCTGGCTGGGCAAGTGACGCTGATTGGAACCAGCAGTCGTGAGGGGCGGGAGGCCGGGCGCCCGACCGACCGCGTGTGACCAGGACGGACGCTCTGTGCCGGGACTGCGAGCTGCTCGACAAGGAAGGTCAGGGGCTGAAGCGACACTTCCCAGAAGCCGAGTCCCACGTGCGCCTGGATCCGTGGCTCAGGAGTCCGATCCGAACCAGAACCCAGAACGCCGGGCTGCCCTGCCCCGCCTCACAGGAAGCCGCTGCAGCGGCCCCAGCGCCTGGCCGGCCTCGGCCTCCTGGCTGCTTCCCGTCCGCAGGCTCCCTGGAGGTGAAGGCCCGGCGTCTGCCTCGGGTCTGTGGTTTCTGACACTGGTGATCGTGCCTCCGGCCTGAGGACCGATCACAGGTCCCCGGTGCGGGCTGGGGGGATGCACTGGAAGGCGGATGCCCAGTGCAGGATACCTCCCCCGCACTCCAACACTCAGAGCCACCAAGGTGCGGGTGTTTGCGTCTAAAGTAAGGCAATACTCTCCCTTCCGTTTTTCAGGAAGGAAATCTGTCTTGGCGTCAATGGGGCAGAGGCCCTGAGGACCAGGGGGCAGACCGGGACGAACCCCACCGACCCGCCAAAGCCATGCTTCCGAGGGCCACGGCCTGGCCCCCAGGGCAGACCACGGCAAGGCCCTGTCTCCACCGAGCGCCACACCAGTGCGCGGAGACTCAGATCGCCCTGCCGGGGGCCTCGCGCGGGGGGTGGGGGGGGTCACACTTCTGCATCATCACTGGGATCCATCCAAACGACACGGTGCACGGGCCCCTCTGGGGGCAGGCGGCTGGCGGGTGACACGGCCGTGCCTCGGCCAAGCCAAGGCCACCGCTCCCCGCCACCATCTCACAGAGGAAAAGCCAAGCACTTTGATTTCCCCTTCCACTGCTTTGCAGGCATCTAACAAAAAGGATTTATTTTTCCGACACTTGCGTTACATTACAAGGTAACTAACTGGGTGCCTTACGACTGTCAACGCCGAATGACAAAGAGGTGGGAGACCAGGGTCCAGCTGAACCTGGGGAGAAGCGACTGGTTTCAGAAGTCGGCGAACCAGAGCGCCCACCGGAGTTTCGTTTTTGGGATAAGTAACAACGTACAGAATGGATGGCACAAGCAGAACAAAGTGCAGCAGGTCTCGGTGTGCCACACCATTAACTCACCAGTAAGGACGAGGCGAGCCTCTTCGCGGGGACGAAGACGAAATGCTTGAACTTGTTAAGGAAAAAAAAAAAAAGCGACACTCCAAAATGCCAAGTCTAGAACAGCAGGCACGTGACGCTAGTGAGGGCTCACGCGCACCCCCAGGAGGACAAGGGTGCAGCACACAGGGCTGTGGCCTCCCGGGTCTGCCATGCCACGGCTGCGACTTTTCAGGAGCGTTGCGTCTTTCAGCTGCTTACCTCTCCTCCGCCCACCTTAAAAAAAAGGCCCGCCCAGACTAGAGACCTTGGCAGGTGAGGTGCGCCGGGCTGCAGCCAAGCTGCGGGTCTCCCTTGGGCTGCACGCAGTCTGAGACGTCCCTATGTACTGACTGGGGACGGTGCTGAGTGGGCGGCCACCCAAAAAGCGGGGTACAACTTGCTGGCAAGTGACGAATCACAGAGGTCCAAGATTTAACACATGCTTTCTGGGGACATGCGAGAACTCCACCCTGGGAGTATGTACACGTGTGTTCAGGGATGAAGGTTAACCCACTGGCAGGGTGCCCAGAGCTGGGGGACAGCCAGGTCCACGGGGCCACAGAAACGTGTGTACGGCTGTAGACACCAGAGGCACCCGCCCGGCAGCGGTCACGCTCCAATCCCGGCCACCTCCAAGGTCGTACTGACCCTCGAAAGCCCTCCCCAAAACCACCACTGCAAATTACGCCAAAAACACAGCAGTGCTGGGAACCACCATACAAGGCCAAATCAGCAATTGTGTGGCAACTTCTCTCTGACCCCGGATCCACGTGGGCAATGCTAGCCTGAGGTCCAGACCACTGTTACCCAGGACCCCACAGTGGTTCAAGTATCAGGGTGAGTCAAATTAAATGCTGTTGCTCAACAACCGTTAATATTTAAAAAGTCCCTTTCGTCCTTATACTGTGAATGTTGACTTTCTTATCTTGAGGAAATGGTTTTCCAACCCAGGGAGTTTCTAGAATGTACTGAGTGTCACTCAAGTTCTAGCTATGCAGACGAGATGCCCCCACTGGCAAGGGAGCCTCAGGCATCTTCCTGTGGAGACCCGGTGCTCCGGGCAGGGCTCTGATGCAGACTGGACATTCGTGGGCACGTGGGGGTCCCGTGGCTTTCCATCGCCACCTGACACATCTTCAGCCCCAGCACCCAAACTGGGACTAACTAACCTCCACCAGCCTCAAACACACAGACTACAACAGTCTCTGCCCGGGGATCCTGGGCCGGTTCCGGCACACGGGGGCCAGAAACAGGAGAATGGGCGAGAGCCAGAAAACAGGAAACTGTTGGCCTTGAAAGGCAAAGCTGCATGCGTATGGGTGAGGCCCGTGGTGACTTAACTTCCCCCAGGGGAGGCTCGGTGGCCTTTGCAGGCTCGCGTGTGCCCCAGTGCTCGGATTCTGAGAACTGTCCAAAGGTTACAGTCTCCACTGACAGGTAACCCTCACGAAATATCACGCTCTGCTGTGGTCCTTGGCAGGGCGAGCCTTCACGGGTCACTCCTAGGAAAGCTTTCTGAGCCTCTATATCAAATCTGAGCTTTTTAAAAGGCAGGGGGTTCTGAGACCATCCCAGTCCAACTACTCAATTCATAAGTGAGGGCTCCCAATGCCTGGAAGAGGTGGCTGCTAGTGACCAGGCAGCGACATTGGTGTGGACTGCTCCACGGGGAAGAGGTGGGAGGCACACAGTGAGATACTTTCGAGGGGCCACAGCCACTCTGCTGGTTGGGTTCAGCCTGGGGTTCGGCTCGGCCCCCCACTGGAGCTCACAGTGCCGACGCACGCCGGGCTGAGGCCACAGTGGCGGACCCGACCTTTCCTCAAACCAGAGGCTCTTTCCTATTCGACACTTCGTAGGGGGAGTTTAACAGAAAAGACACTGAGAAAATGTGCTCGTGCGCGCTTTTTTCTTGCTCTGAAATGATGCCGGTAGCTCAAGGAGAAAACATTCTTTTTTAAGCAGAACAAAAATCGATCACTTCTGAAAAGTCGCCACTTGGAAACTTTGAGGAAGATCAAGTCTTGCGAAAAATGGCTAAAGGAATGCTGAAAATAAACTCGGGACCGCCCCGAGCCCGGCTCCAGTGGCGCGCGGGACTACACCGATCGGTATTCCTCCACCTCACTCCACACGAGCACGGACGGACCCCAAGGCGTGCCCACACTCTCCATCGGGTCCACAGAAAGACATCGGGATGTGCTCGCGACGTCCTGGAGGCCGGCGGCCCCAGACACCCACGCTCGCTACGGATGCGCCGACGTCGGCGAGCGGCTCTCCTTCCGCAGACGTCCGCCCCCCGCTCCGCTCGAGCGACTTGGGGGCGACGCGAGACTACCTCCCTAACTCATTTTTATTCTTTGTAATTAACACGCCGAGAAGCCCTAAGACGGCTTCCATTCCGACGTGCGTGACTTATCTTTATGGAAGCGGCAGCGGCAGCAGCAGCAGCCACTTCACACTGAACTGTATTGCTTCAGAGTTAATTACATGTATTTTGCTTTTGATAAATGAAAATACCAGATGCAATTAATTGAAAGACGATCAATATGATCCTGCTATTAGACATTCCAACGAAACATCCAGAGGCTGCCAGCAATCCATCGCCATCGACTAATTGAAAACACATTCCGAAGGGGATTTTAGAAAATCTGAACTTTTACCTGGAGGTATTTCACGATAACTCACCGATATAGATCTGTCCGCAAACTCTACAGTTCACACGACGCGCTGTCCGTCTGTCTTTTTAAGGGAATCCAGCTTCACTGGCTCAAAACCATTTAAGGCGATGAAACCCTGAAAGTAAAATGAATTGGGTCAGTGAAGTGACTGCAGCGATTTGTTGTTGTTGTTGTTTACACCCAGCCATCCTTTAATTGCATTTTTCCAATGCCTTCGACTCTACGCTACCAGAGGTTATTAAATGGTTTCATTAAAAATACTATTTGTCTTGCTTTAGTCACACACCAGATCGAATTAAACAGTAGAGCACCGGAACGAACGAACGCTTTCCATCCATTCTGACACGAAGCCGAGTGTGCGAAACCAGACGGGGACACCGTGTCGTCGCCGTGGAAATGTCATGCAGCTTTCTTCTGGTCTCCAAGTAGCCGGCAAGGGCTCCAAACAATCAATACCCCCCCCCCCCCCAAGCAAAAAGTTATCACCAACTGTTTGAGAAACATGGAACTGTGACATGCAGCTCCTACGCGCGCGGTGGGTAAGTGCTATTAGCACGGACGCAGACAACTGTTAATCCACCGTGACTCTGATTAACGGTCGCAGTTGTCCATTAACGGAAGGCATTTTAACTTACTGCTGAAATTGATTACTCAGTTAAGAATTCAATCCTAATGTTCGATAAAACTGCACTTTCTCGGCGAATGCGACGGGGAAAGAGGCAATGCGTTAAGCGGCGTGCGCGTTTATTTGCCGACCCCCGGAACGCCCAGCAAACACAGGGCACCTGCCGTTCGCGCCAGCGGAACCACTTCCCGCGCGGCAGGGGACGGGCGGGGCAGCGACTCCCGTGGCTGACGGAAAAGGCGCACACCTGGGCAGCGGGCACGAGCAGGTGTCTTTTCTGTGGCTTTCCCGTAAGAACAGATGGAATTTCAACAGATGGAGTGTCCAGGTTGAGAGGTAACCTTCCTCCGGCCCGTGAGAAAGGAGAGGTATGGCTCACGGCAATGAACGGACGGCCATTCCCGGCCCGTCTTGCGACCAGTCAGGGTTCAGGTGGCTGATTAATAGTTGTCAGATGTATGAAATGACTAACCAGAGCTTCTCGACTGTACTCTACTTTTCAAACCGTTCAAATCTTAGGAAGCTGGAGTTTCTTAATACAGTTTCTCCTTTTTTAATCCACTTCCCGTTTGGAAAAAAAAAAAAAAAGTACAGTTCACTGCCAGTGTTAATTTTACATAAACATGCTCTTTGAGGCCGAAGCGAATCTGACTGGTTTTCAGTGGGGAAATAAAATATAAAAACTGTTCTCAGGGTTATTTCTAAACAGAACTTGTCTTTTCTCCTAATGTAACAGAAATGCATACATAAACCGGATTCATCAAATGAATCTTTGGCTGACTGTTCGAGAAAAATGTTAACGTCACGGGTAGGAAAGCTAGGTTTTCTAAGATGTGACGCTTTCAGCAATTGAGAATTACTGTATTTTGTAAATGGAAATACCACTACTAAAACCAGAACGCTATAAATAGGATGTCATTTGTTTCTAAAGACTATCGATATACTAGAGCGATGTCAAAAATAATTAAAAGCAAGGTGCCTGTGGCCAACTGTGGGGGTCAGGTCAGGGCTGCGATCGCGAGTTATCGGGGTGACTGCTACGGCCACAAACGCTGCTGGCGAGTGTTCGTGGGGCAAACAGGAAACGGGTGAGAACAACGTAACCTCTCGGGGTCCATCCCGGTGACGTATCCTGCCGATTACGTGGCCAGTCGGAGGGGCACCCCCTGACACTTTTCGGGTCCTCTCTACACAACGTCACGAAACAGAGCGTCCGCGTGCTCTGACACCAAACAACCTCTGCGTCTGCACTAGAGCCGGGGCCAGGCATGGTTTGAAGACCTGCTCGCGAGGGTGGCCTCTAGAGTCAGTTACCGTTTACCCAAGGCCAAGAAGTAACTGGCTCCCAACTGCGCCCGCGGACCACCGTTTACACCCCCGATTTTCCAATTCGAGGGAGAGGGGCGGCAGAGACAGTCCAGCCTCCTGATCACACTTTATTCATCTCCGGATGGCTCCACATCTGGAACGAGGTAGGAAACCAAATATTTAACTAATCGAATAATGGAATTTACATCTCTGACTAAGATGGCTTGTCCTAGCATGCCTTGGGCTTCCTTTCCCCTTCTATTTCTAATGCTTTGCAAACATTTATGGACACACATATATGTAAACAACGAACTTCCAACTATACAAGGAAATTTTACATATACTTTAGATATTTGGAATGTTGGTAACATTAGTTATCATTTTAAACAAAGGTCTGAAGACAAAACGTAACATTGCAAAACCCTCCTCATCTTATCGGTGGGTACAGACTCTTACTTTGAGATGTTTCCTAATAAAATTAATTAAATAGGAAACAGACAACTCTGCTTGACTAGAAGGCTTCACAGAGGAGGTGCCATTTTGTGGATTTTCAAGACAGAAATTCGAGACAGACTGCGCAGGTGAACACCGACAGCTTGTTTACTGAATCGAGAACACGGAAAGGCCTGGAAGCCTGCCGGGGTCATTGCAACGAGCGCCCGCGGCTACCGGAGGGCCCAGAGTCGTTCTTAAGGACCAGAGGTACAGAACAGCCACGGGAGGGCTCTCGGTGTGGAGCCACGTCCTGCAGATTCGCGAGGGGACACTCTCTGGGCGGGATTTCTCTGAGGACGTCCAGGAGGATACAGCAAGACAGAGAAAGGACTCTGCTGATTCAAGTCACCACTGCTCCTCCGCCAGCGAGCACAGGAGCCCGAGCGGGCTGCTCCCCTGAGCCGGCGGCCGCAGCGGGCAGACCAGTCCGCGCCACGCTCGCCTGGCCGTTTCCGCCCGGGGAGAAGGGCTATTTCGGGACTGTCCCATCGACCTGGGTGAATCTAGCAAACATTACTCGGCAACGGTGTTCCATCCACAGGTGATGACAATGAAGGGTACGCAACCCCACCCCCCACCCCCCGCCACCACACGCACGCACAGGAGGGGCGCGAGCAGCCCCCAGAGCCTGAGGGAGCCCGAGCCAGGCTGTGGTTCCGGGGCTCCGACACAGAAGAAACAAACAATTCGGGGCACACTGCCTGGCAGGGCACCCTCCGCCTGGATTTCCACTTTCTTCTTATACGAAGTCGGCGGGTGCACTCCCGGAGGACCAGCCCTGCCCGCGCCCGAGCTCCGTCTGTCTCCCGAAACTGCGCCCATGCCCTGCGCGCCGCTGAAGGCCCCCAACCCCCCCAACCGCCAAGCGAGGGGAGGGCAGAGGCGGCCAGCCGGGGCTGCCCCGCTGCCCCAGCCCCCCGCGTCATTCGTGTGACACGGCGCCCACTCCCTCCCACTTCCTCCACATTGGGGTCATCGAGGCTTTAAAACGCCACATCCTGCCCTGCCGTGGGCAGTGGGGAACGCCGCCCCCACTGCTCCTGAGTGGAGCACCGCCCCCCACCTCCTCCGGGATGGCCTGGGTCTTCCTCAGGAGAAAGGGCCTCCAGTGGACGTGGGTGGAGGTGGCCCAGGCTGCTCGCGGCTTCCACGGGTCTTGCCTTCCTCACACCACGCTCTTCGGGGATCCAGGGGGCCCCGCTAACGTTTACTGTGCAAGCCCGAACGGGAACTGCACGAGCCCTCCGTTAGGCGACAGCCGGGGACAGGGAGCGAGCACGCAGCTGTGAGGAACCGCACGTCCTGGGACCCCGTCCGGTCTGCGATGGAGGAGTCGGCACCCACCGGACCCTTTGAAAAAGACGCGGAAGGGCGGCGGACGGCAGGCACCCGGGAAACGCCCGTCATCGGCAGACGCGACACTCGACTCCAGGACGAGGGTGTCCTCGTCAGCATCTTCTAAGAACGAAACCCATCCCTGCCCCAATCCTGAGACAGGCGGTGCGTACGCAGCACGAGGGCCCGATACCCCCGACGGGTCCCTGAGCAGAGGCCCGCGCTCCCCCCACCCCGCCCCGCCCCACCCGAAGGTCCTGGTCCCAGTGAAGAGGCCCTGCCAGGCGGTGCTCAGGAAAGAAACAAAGGCTCTGAACCAACCGGAATCAGCCTCTCCCCTGTTAAGTGTTCCCTTGGCACGGATGTCACCGGCTCGAGAGGTGCCTGTCCTCACCACATTCACAACAGAGCCATGCCAGCACGACATGCCGGCACGCCAGGAAGTGCCCACCCTTCCACAGCTGCGAGGGCCCCCCTCAGGGCACCCACTGCCCCCCCCCCCCCGCCTCCGGCCAGGGCGGCCCAGCCACACAGAGCTGAGCTCCGGTTAGCGGACCCCGCCTGGCAGAGGCCTCCAGGGAGCCTTGGCTGCGGCCTGCAGGCGCCGGCCTCTGTCCCCAGGCAAGCCCTATTTCCATCTGTTAACTCCTCCTGCCGCAGACACAGCCCCCCAGCACGGCTTTGGGGTGTTGGTCTGTGCGAGGTGAGTGACCCTGAGTGACAGGGCCACGGCGGGGATGTGAGGGCGCGGGAAGTGGGTGCCGGGGGTTTTCCCACGGATCCACAGCAGGTCCTCACAACTACCTCAAGTTCAAGGGTGGAGGGTGGGTAAAGAGCCTCAAGCAGATGTGGAACCCAGAAGTTTACAGAAACCAAATGCCTGCCCCCTACAACAGACCTGCCTGTGCCGGAAACTCCCCCGGGCCAGATGGACGGGGAGAGCATGGGCAGCATCACTCACGGGCACACGGCAGGAGTGCCGTCCGTGGGGCACTGTGGGCAGCCTAGGCCCCTGGTCCAGAACGATGCGGGAAGGGCGCCGGGCTCCCTGTGCGTCCCCCGCCCCCACTGCCATCAGCCCCTGGGGCGCGCACACCCTGGCCATCCTTGGGTGACACCCCACTCCCACCTCTCGCCTGCCCCCCACCCTCCAGAGTCCCCATGGAGACGCGCAATGCCACACGGCCCCCGACAGCAATGGCGTGGCATCGGGGGTGCCACCGGCAGACTGGCACACGGTGCGCGGGCTGCCCGCGTAGGGGGCTGCTGGGGGCACCCCTGAGGGGGACGGGGGATGCGAGGGGCTGACGGCCGCTGAGACGGGGCCTCTCCCCACCCGTCCCAGCACTCGGCACACTGGGCCACATGCGCCGTCGGCCCTCTAGCCGGGACCCCTGGCTGACACTGCGACCTCACGAGCCCAAGTCGCTCTACTCCGTCCCACGTTACTTATGCGCCTGCCCAGCCTGTAATTATTAACTCACCCCCAGAAAGGCCTGAAGCGGGCTGGAATTCTGGTTTGCTTGTCACGTGGCAAAAACCAAGCTCACATCTGCTGAAGAGCAGAACGTCCTCTGGGCTCTGGACAGGACGGAATGAACACGGGGTGGCCCGAGATACCTCCACCTGGCTCTTGCCAGGTGACTCCTTCCCGTGATTCAATTCCACTTACCACTGCCCAAGAATAAACAAGCCATACTAATGAGCTTCGAGATAGCTATCCTTTACACGGGGGAAAGCTAATTCTTTCCATGCCCCCCACGGCCCACGTGGGCATCGAGGCACGTGAGGTCCAATCCGCACTTCATTATGACCCCCCGTAACCCCCACGTCCAAAGTTTCGACATCAATAAGAAAAAATGCCCTCCGGACAGAAACTGTACATACAGTCTTTGTAGAGGGAATGTTTATGGAAATTTTGTAATATTAACTACGTTCAGCTGGTTTTAGGTTTTAAGAATGTGAAAAGACCCAACAGCCAAGATTTCAGAACTCTCGTCTTCAAATGCAAGGACGGCCAGTGGAAAACCCGAAGGGAAGTCTTGGAGCGCTGCCATTTTCGTAAGAAAAACAAAATAGGATATTTTCTGTGTTGTCTCAGATGTAGTCAATTAATTTGTCCGTTCCCCGGCTCCAGCACTCGGCTTTCTGCTTTTGTGCCCTACAGAGCCAAGGGGTGCAAGACGAGCAGGGGGAACGAGCAGGGGGACCAGGAGCAGCTCGGCCTGGTGGCAGCTCAGCCTGGTGGCGTTCGCTGCGTCCATCCACCGGGGGAAACGCTCCATTCTGAGGGTCTCCGGCGATGGAGAAACAGTTAAGGGCATGAGGATGCCAGATTTGGGGGGTGGGGGGAAAGGGGAGCCCTGGAAACAACTGGAAAAAATAAACATAGAAAGCAAATCAGTAAATGGTGCTGCTGATCAGGCCTGAGACAGGCCGACTCTTGAAAAAAAGAAAAAAGAGAAGTTCCATGAGCAGCAACCCATGCGCACGTCGTTTTGTGGATTCGAGCTGTGTTCCCACACCCCGGACTGCCCAGCTGGCCGTGGGAGTGCAGGCAGCTGGTCTGAGCAGTGTGACCCTCGGCTCGGAGCCTGGCTGGGTCCCCGCGTGTCTGCAGGAAGAGTCACACGAGCCATGAAGGCCCCGTTAACTCTGAAGAGACCAGAGGAGTCAGGACCCCCTGAAAATCGGTTCGGCCCCAAGGGAAGCCTGGCGGCTGGAGTCTCGGCCCCACGTACGGGCCCTGAAACAGACGTGAGGAACAGGTGTCAACCCACATCACAAATCAGACACTTCGAACAGTAAGTGAACGAGGAAGCCAGCTGCCGAGGCATATGGAACCTGCCAGAAGGTGTGGAAGGGGAGACGGGCGCTGAGAACAGAGGCCGGCTAGCGATGACCACTGACCAATGCCCCTGGAACGGGTCTGTGGCCCAGGCGTCCTCTCTGGTGGAGAGGCGGGCGAGGGAGAGGTGATCTCTAAGCGCCTTCTCACCAGGCACCCCACAGACACCCTGTGTGCAAGGGGCATGGGGGTCGGCCGGTAAGCAGGGGGCCTCCCGCTGCTCAGTGCAGCGACCTAACACCTATGTGGTGACCGTCTTTAAAATAAACCCCGCTAATGACAGAGCAGAACACTGCAGAGTCGGTGAGACAAACACCCCCACCCCCTGTGGCGGGGCGCGAGGGGGCACACTCCCTCTCGGGCTCCTGAAGATTCCACCCCCCACCCCATCCTACCCCCAGGGAGAAATCAGTGGTCAATATTTACATAAACATAAGGAACCATCTAAGATGCCAAATAGAAAGAAAGTACTTGGATAACTGCCTCTCCTGACAGCCTAGAGAGACCTGTAGCTACCATGTTATCATGTATTACGATACTTTTATCAATAGGTTTTTAAAATTCAGACACATTTAACAGGAAAAACAGAGGTTAAATAGAAAAGCAAACACAAAACACAGAATTCAAATCGTACATAAATTTTAAAATAGTCTTTAAACAGTGAATTTCATTTTTTAGTATATACGTATATGCATGAGGCAGAAATACACATCTAGTCTTAAAACGAGCTATTTCTCATGCTAAGATTAAAGGCGATTTTTAAAAGGTAAGACTTTCAGACCACAAAAATCAATTTTCGTTTAATTTTCTTCATACTTTCCTATTATTTCTCCATTTTCTGCAAAGGGCAGATTCCCTACAATCTGGAAGATGTAGTCGAAACACTGGGGGGCTCCCACATGAGGGAGGCTGCTGAGCTGGCCACACAGAGCTTGAGAGGCTCCTGCACAGCCTTGGCCTTGGCCTTGGCTCCCAGCCTCAGCAGTCTCTAAAGTCATGGCTGCGCTACCAGGGTGGGTTCTGATGGAAGTAAGGTAAACCCCTCCATTCTCATTCAAGTTCAAAACTCAAAAGGGTGTCCCTCTTGGGGATTCCAGTGTGTAAGTCTGAATTCCAGTGCTCCAGTCAACCTGAGAGAATGGGGGGGAAGGGGGCTCCCCACCAATGCAGTGGGGAGCTCAGACCCCATCTCCCCTGGCGGCTGAGGAGAGTTAGGGTCCTGCAACGCTCTGGGCCAAGGCTCTGCGGACTTCTCGACAGGCTCCGGCCAAGTTCTTTTCCATAGATTAGACTGCAGAAGAACAGGAAACGGCATTAAAAAGAAAAGGAAGGAAGGAAGGAAGGAAAGGAGAGAAGAGAAGAGAAGAGAAGAGAAGAGAAGAGAAGAGAAGAGAAGAGAAGAGAAGAGAAGAGAAGAGAAGAGAAGAGAAAAAAGAAAAAAGAAAAAAGAAAAAAGAAAAGAAAAGGAGAGAGAAAAAAAAAGAGGACTATGACTTTGGGATCAACCGGCCAGTCGGCAAGCCCTGAAAAATGACGCACGGGAAGAGCAACCAAGTCTGGGCATCAACAGTATGACCCAGAGGGACACGCAGAGTGTGAGGCGGGGCGGTGACACGGAGCGGGACTCACACGGCCGGTCACAGCCCCCCAGGCCCTCGCCGCGTCCCCGCTCCAAGCCGCCACGTGCTGCCGAAGACCCTGCACTGCCCATCTCGTGACGGCTCAGGTGGGCACCGCCCCGGGAACGTGGAGCTAGGGCGGACGAGGCTGTGAGTGGCCCTAGTAAAAAGTCCCCTGGTCCCCGGTTTCGCTTCCTCACCAGAGTGTGCGTGACCATCGGCGTGGCCTCCGCGAGGCCGCGGTGGGAATTGCAGCAGCCAGATGCGCCCAACAGCTCCCATCATTTCACGAGCGTGTTTGTGGATTCGAGAACCCGGGGGCCTGGCGGGAGGAAGCCCTGAAGGAAACTAGGGTCCGTTCTATGGCAAAGTAAATTACGAACCCAAATCTCAAGGTTTGGGAGAGATTTGCGTTCCAAATGAAGGACATCACTGCCATCAGAGGGAGCTGCAGCTGTACCAGCAACCCAGGGACGACTTTTTACATCTATTTTACAGGGCTAGGAACGTTCCGGAGGACGGCACGTGAGGCAGCAGGGGAAAATGTGAGCAAAGCACCCACGGTCCAGCTGAAGGTCAATTCACAGGTCCAACGTATACGTCTTCCAGGGGCAACGCACTTTAAGAACAACTCCCAGAGCCGGATGAGACGCAGAGAGCATCTCATCCAGGAACGGGGAGGCCAAGGCCAGGGTCACCCAGAGACAATGGTCACAGGTGTCTTGCCTCAGTCCTATCCACTCCCCACCCCAACACGACGTCAGAAACCCTGACAGTGGTGTGAAGCCCCCGCCAGCCGAGATCCGCGTTAGGACAGCCCCTTCACGCCCGAACAGAGTTCAGACCACTTGGTTCCGACAGTACAGGCGACAGACACTGCAACACCCCCAACCCTGCCCTGAGAAATCCAGGACGAGGAGAGACAAGCCAGCCGCCAGCCCAGCCCACGGCCCGCCCAGCTCTGTGAACCACCGCGAGCACCAGGTGGCGTTTACAGGCGGGGCACCTCCCAGGTCCCAGCAGACCAGGCCCCTACAGGGCATGCCGACGCTGTCTACTGACCCACGGGCATGAAGTACGTAACCCCGAGACCCTGCACCAACCTCCACGCGTTCCCAAGTGCGGCTGCATTTCGTTAATTTCCAAGGCACAGACGGGCTCTTAGCATGAATGTTCCCAGGGACAGTAACTCACAAACGCTGCCCTCACTCATAAGATGAATGCGTAAACACACATGCACGCACGCTCCAAACACAGTGCAAATGTGCTCTCTGGAGGAAATTCTATTCTCTGGACTTGTGCTTTCAGTCCTCAGGAAAGCAGGCCAGAGCCCTAGGTGCCCGGGGCTCATTCCGAGAGGAGTCATGCCAACGCAGCCTGCACTTCCCTTGTGAATCAGACCTGTGTTATGAGCAGAGCGTCACTGCTAATAAAACATCGACGTTCAATAATCCTTCCTCCCAGGTTCTGTTTCTTCACATATTTCAGTCAGTGTGCACTGTGCAAAATCACACGACCCAGGTGAACAAAACTCGCAAGGTGAAGGGCCCTTCCCAAACCGGGCAAGCCCACGCAGCAACAAGCAACCCCAAACATCACCCCCGGATGGATGCTGAGAAAACGGGGCGAGCTATGTGGAGGCCAGAGAGGCATCGTTTCTCTGAGCATTTTGCAACCCTTGGGTCTCCACCATGGGTTTCCTCTCACCCAGTGTTCTCGTCCAAACTGCGTCCAAAATCTTTAGGAGGAAGTACTATTCCTCACCATTAAAAAGGCACAAACTAGTGATACATGCATCGACTTGAACGAATCTCAAAGGGAATTGTGCTGAGTAAAAATCTCAATCCCAGAAGGCTATATGCTATCTGATTCCATTTATATAAGGGCCTTAATAAAATTATAGAGAGAGGGACATATTGGTGTTTGTCAGGGTTCGGGACTGGGAAGGGGGCAGGACACCCTGACTCTGGAACTTTCTCTGAGCAAGCTGGGTCTGGGAACCTGGCCAGCCCCATGTACAACCATGTATATTGGCTGAGAACTGTCTCGGCCACCTGAAGCGAATGTGGCTCCAGATGACAGTGGGCGATCCTTTGGGTGACGGACTGTTGTATCGTGACCTTGGCGGTGCATTCTGGAACCTGCACACGCGATACAATGGCATGGAAGTAATTACACACCCAAACGAATACACGGAACGTCGGGGAAATCTGAACAATACCTGTGGGTTGTATCGACGTCAACTTCCTGCCTGTGTTATTGTTACTATCATTTTGCAAAATGTTACCATGGAAGAGGACTTGGTAAAGAATATTTATTACTTTCCTTTCGACTACAAGATGATTCTGTGATTCCAGTCAAAATAACAAAATTTAATTACAAAAATAACAGGTAGGTTTGCCCACCCCCCTTCGCCTGGTGTCTCCGTTGAGTTTGACTAGTGTTGGACAATAAACAGGGCAATTCCTACCTTTAGTGGACTGGTGTTTACCAGCAGGAGCCGCGAGGTGCTGGCCCTGAGGACACACCGTGGGATCCCTTCCTCTGGCCGCCGGAAGCCCAGGAGCCCGCCCGCCCGCCTCTGCAGAGCCAGAGCTCACGGCTTCTGAACCCTGACCTCCATCCACTGGGCTCAGCAAAGACGCCCGGTCCCTCCCTCTCCCCCAGCTGCTGCCCGGACGCCAGAGGCTCCCCAGGGTGTGTCTGACAGAGGGCACCTTTCCTCCCGGAGCTGGCCTGGGGGGAGAGAGAGAAAACCAGCCGCCGGGCCCCACTCCAGGACTCCCTGACCCGGCCCCGCGAAATCGAAACCACAGGCAGCGGGCTGGATCGGGCCAAAACCGTCCTGGGCTCACACACTCGGCTGTGCGCTGGGCTGGCCACCTTCCAGCGCCCAGCTCCCTCGGAGAAAGTTCTGGAGCTGGAGTGTCCTAGCACATCACCAGGGTCAGGCGAGCCTCCTGCCCGAGCTGACCCACGGCTATGGTCCTGCTTGTCCGGCAGCAGCCTGGGGACCCTGCTGGTGCCTCACATGCCACAAAAGCCGTCTGTGCCAAAACTTAACCACGCCATGTCAAGCGGAAGGTTTTCCGTGGCCTTCTGCGTCTGTCCTCCAAGATCCGCTGCCTCCCTTTTAAGGAGAGTTGGCTCGCTCCCCCCTGCTCAGCTCCCCCCCAGCTCTCTCCGCAACTCCCTGCTGATTCAAAGAATCTGAAAGAAAATTACAGCAGCATCACTGCTATTTCTGCTTTTATTGTCTTCAGGGGTTACACTTTTTTCGATAAGAGTTTATCGTTAATGTCTCCCAGTGACAATAATGAAAGTACCTCTCTCCCCCCAAAATGTGCCATTAGGTAAAAATGTACAGACAAAAACATATTTCAATAATAATACTATTTTTTCACATTCTATAAACCCCTAAATAGCCATTTACTCAGAAAAGCTGAACCGCTTTCAAATCACCAACATGGCCCAGCTTCAAGGCTGCTAAGGAAATAACCAGTGACTCTTCCACAGGGATAAAAATTACATTCCACATAAATTAAATATATAACTTGATTAAACATGTTTATGTCATTGCGATGACATTTAAAATAGAAATAATCATTTTCTTTCTTAAAAGAAAAACTCTTTCAAATATAATTCGAAGCTGTCAGACCTATCTCCTGCTACAGATCTGTAAAATGTCACATACCTTCAAAAGGGGACGGCAGATTCCTTTTAAATATGCAATTCCAAACAGTGCATTCTGAACCAAGAACCTATTAAAATACACCGCTGGCATTTATCCTGATTAAGTAAGTACGGCCCCTCTCCCCGTCCTCCGGGTGGATCGTGTGATGGATTTGTTCAGGGGCGCAGCACCGGGCACCCGGCCCCTCTGCCACCGCGGCTGGCTGCGAACCACAGGGCCCGACACCAAGTCACACCCATAAATCCTTAAGGGGGCAAAGGTGCCCTCTTAGGATTCCTGTAGTTTCCCTCCCAGATACCTTTCTGAACACTACGCAACCCAATTTTGGCACGGCATCAACGGCCCAATTGTAAGGCAGTGCTAATCAGATGCAAGGAAAACTCCCAACTCATTCTCCTCAGTCCATGGCCTACATATTCAAATGCTTATTCTCCAACTCAGTAGCAAACACCGTGCTATATTTAAACCCAGAGCACAGATATATCTCTCTTCTGAAACGCTGGAGGAGATGCAGATAACCCTCGCAGTCCGGCCCTCTTCTTTTCAACTTAAGGAATCTAAACCTTTGTCGACGTCGACCGTTTGGGGAACGCTGGGGCGCACAGTAGGGTCCACGCCTCCGTTACGTTAGCAAGAAGGTCCTGGGTGGCAGTTGTGTGAAACGCAAACGTGAGCAGCACCTCCGCCGAGATGCCAGCGAAGTGCTCCGCCTCTGCCTCTCCCGCTCCGGGCAAACGGCGGATGCTCGGAAAGAAAATAGACCGAATGACTTCGGGCTGGCTGAGCGTTGCTAACGAGCATGTCGCATACCAAGTGTCCAGAGGGGATGCGAACGCTCCCCAACCACCGACCCCTTGGTACTGGAATGACGCCCGAGTCACCCTGCAGCCAGCCCGAGTCACCCTGCAGCCAGCAGAGACGAGGAGAAAGGCGCGGAGAGACTGTCTGTCCTAAGCCCTTCTGGGGGGAGGGAGGAGGAGCGTAGTTTTCCCGGTCAATCTCTTGGTATTCCGCCTCAATGTGATGACATGCGGGCAAGCCAGCCGCCTGCCATCACCTGGGGAAGCAGCCCCTCACTCGGTACGGAGCTCGAGGCCACGCGGAAGGCGCCCCGTCCAATTCGACCGGTCGCTATCAACTGCCCCCATTGCGGGAGTCTTTCAAATCCATCCCAAATCAAATGACACCCCTAAAAGGGTTCCTCACAGAATGGCTTCCCCTAACCTGTCCCTCAACATTGTCCTTCTGACTTTTCCCGGTGACTCAGGCACTAACAGCAGCGGCGGGAACCCAGGACTGACATCTGTTACTAGACCTCGGTTGGGGCACAGGTCTCTACCCCAGGACTCAGCTCCCTAAGGAAGCATTGTTTTTATGATCAGCTCAACGACACACACACACACTGTCCCCTAAACTCAGAGGGGGGGACCAACTTAGGGCATCTTTGTTATCAGACACTGTCCTAAAATTTGCAGTTTCTGTATTCGCATTTTTAAAATCGCCTCTGGGCTTTCCCAGTCTCTTCCCCTCTAACAGCATCCTACTTTTTTGAGTCCTTCAAGTCCTTTCTCAAAAGAGATAGGATATCAAGAAAGAAAATGGAACCCACTCAGGAGGACACATTAGTTGCCATTTAAACCACGTCTCTCTAAAAGCACTGGCCCTGCACAGACTTGGAGAAGCCGCCAGCAGCCTTCCCGTGGCCGGCGAGGCCAGCGTCCCCAGACCGCTGGGTTTTAGGACGGCCCAGCTCACAGGGTGGCTGATTCGCAGGGAGCCATCTGGAACACACCTTGAGCCGCCAGCACCCTCACGCAGACACTAATGAGAATGCACACGCTACTCCGTGCCTACCGCTGGACTCCAAACACGGCTGTCAGCCACGAACGGGAAACAGGGAGCGCAGAGTTCACAAGAACCAGGGACACAGCAGGAACCACGGGCCGTGACCGCCGGACAGCACGGCATTTTGAGAGGGGGAGGCAGAAGGAGAAAGGAGCGGCAGGGCCCAGGAAAAAGCAATAATCCGAAAATCCAACAGCCAGGGAAAGCCAAGAGCAGCAGGCTGCGTCTCATAAAGAGGGCCTGGCTACTTTTTCCAGAGTGGGTGGGTGCCCTCCACGGCCCACTTCTAGCGGAGCGAATGGTGCCAACTCTGCGTCTTACCCGTGGGGGGACCAAGGGAGGAGGCGGGTGCCCTCCCAACCCACTGCACCACCTTGCGGCGGATAGCCAGCGCTCTGTCTCACGGTTTAAAATAGCTCCATCTTCCACACGATTGGTAGCAGTGAAGAATTTTACAGCTGCTTTATAAAACTAAACATACACCTAATTCTATGACTCAGCAATTCCACGTCTAGGAATTTATCCAAGAGAAATGAAAACACATGCCCATAAAAAGACATGTACAAGAATGATCCACAGTAGCTTTATTCAGAATAGCCAAAAGTGAGAAACGGCCCAAGCATCCATGAGCAGGTGAGCGGGTCAACCACTGGGGTAACAAGATTCCCACAGTGGAACAACACTACACGTTGAGAAAAAAGGAACAAGCAACCAACCCACACGGAAACAGTCAAGAACCACAAAGAACTTTGTACTGAACTCGAAAAGCTTTGGGGGGGTACAGACGGTATAATCACACCTATGTAATACTATACAGTGTACATACATACACATGTTAAACAGCGGTAAATTCCAGAACAGGCAACATTAATCACGTTGGGGTGGGGGGCAGTGGTCGTCTAAGGTGATCAGGGAGAGAGGAGTGGGCGCTCCCCGGAAAGGGCCAAGAGGAGGCTTTCTGGAAATCTTATGGAGTTACATTCAGTACGTTCTGTATCTTGACAGGGGCTGGGGTAGACAGGTGTGTGCATCTGCCCACATAAACTGACTGGCAACGCTCAGGATCCAGGCATTTATCTTACCTCATACCCCCGACTCCCCGGACACCGCCCCTAAGGTCCACCTCAGAGGAAAACTAAAGGAGCCACAAACAAGTCACCTTCGGGGAACGAGAAGCGATCACCGTCAGACCTGAGGTGGCCGGACGTGTGCTCACTGCAGAACCAGTCGTCCGCTTGGGAACCGTGCACTCAGAGCCGCAGAAGTCCCGCCTCTGGGATGAGGACCCCAGAAACACCTGAGGCAGGTGCTGCTTCCCCAACTGCCGAGATCCCCCAGGCCGAGTCACCACTGCAAACCCAAGTGTGAGAACAGCGTGTGTCCAAGTAAGGACCACTCTTTCCCTGAAGAGATTTGAGTCCGAGGAGGCCCTGGCCTTGTTTGGGTTACTGCAGACTGATAAAATGAGAAGTCTCTGCACAGGAAAAGGACTACGGTCCTTTAGACAAAAGCCCAGGGCGGTGCCGTTGGCATCTGGCAGGTCCCAGCGCCTTGAAGCAGCCGAGAAGGATGCGAGCCAGGCAGCCCGCGCGGTTCCCAGCCCGTCCCCTCCACGCATCTTCAGGGACAGCGCAGCCTTCTGGCCATGAGCAGCTCCCAAGGAGCAAACCCGTGGCCACGGACCCCTGGGAAACCCGCTGCTAAATGCCACACGACTCAGACATGGCCGTCACTACATGCTGTGTTCTACGAGGGTAGGAGGACTCCTCCATCTGAAGCAGCGTCCCCGGCTCAGGTCACACGCGGGCTGCTCTTACCAGCCTGTGGTTATCGCCCGAGGGGCTTTTAAAGTATTAAGTACAGAAAACGCATGCGACTTCCCAGGTCAGATACAGCGGGCGGACACTCAGGAAGGCCAGCATGGCACCCCGCCCCCCATTTTCACCGCTGATCCTTCACCCAGACGGCAGGGAGGCCGG
Organism: Rousettus aegyptiacus; assembly: GCF_014176215.1. Lineage (NCBI taxonomy): Eukaryota > Metazoa > Chordata > Mammalia > Chiroptera > Pteropodidae > Rousettus > Rousettus aegyptiacus. The sequence goes on from NW_023416309.1 coordinate 56,448,999, forward strand.
GATAAAAGCACACTTACGATGCGCTGTGCGACAGAACCGCAGGCCTCACGGCCCCCAAGCTCTCCGGCACGGCCCGGCCTGGCAGGTCCTGGGCGCCGCCCAGCACAGCCCTTAGAGGCAGGTAGACCAGCGGGGGGCCGGAAGTAGGCCTGCCGCCCAAACTGGAGGAAATGCCCGGGACCCGTCCCTCTACTGTACTTTATTTAAAATTCAATGTATATGAGGCCGGGTCCTCCAAAAAAGATGCCAAGACAAGATCAGGCGTGCGAAAGACCACTTGGGGAACGAGACCAGGGAGCCAGAGCGAGACCCGGGCCTGACTCTTGCAGAAGAAGCCAGGAGGGAGGGAGGATGGAGGGGTGTCCTTGAGCCGAGTCAGATGGCTGTGGGGAGGAGCCCCAAAGCTCGCAGGGACAGCCTGGCACTCCTGGCGGGTGGGGCAACTCTCCACGGGGCGACTGAGGGACCCGGGATCCTAGGCTGGATCTTCTGCATCCAGGTGATAGTCAAAAGAAAAACTGCGTAAAGTACACCTGTTTCTTAACTACGTCTGCCAGGAAGTGACACCTGTTCCCACCAGTGTTCCACTGGCAACAACCATCCTGGAGCCTCGGGAGAGGCCTGGGAGGTGGCCAGGCGGCCACTCCAGGTGTCAGTCCCCTCCAGGGAAGGGTCATCTGTGCCACGCTCACGTTCCGCCTCCATCTCAGGACAGGCTTATTCTGGACGCAACATTGGTCTCTGGCTCTCTCCGAACATAAGAATCCAAGGTTATCCGCCCACTGACCCAAATCTGAAGAGATGCCAACAACTCTAGAAATGCATCTATTAACCTGCCCTGCTGCCGCACAGCTAGCTGTGGCATTCGAGTGGAGGTCTGGCCACAACTGGACTTTCACTCATCAACTGAAAAGGCCGAGCAATGGTCCTTTTACTGAAGAATGCCCAACTCTGAAACGTTCAAGTCTGCAGAATACTTTCCTGTCTATCAAGTCTACGATGCCATCACATCTTAGGCCCAGGAATAAAGGAATAAAAAAAAAAAGGACCTGTCGATTCAACTCTGTGATCAATTTTATGACACAGCTCATTCTCAGAGATGTTAAAATGTTGAAAACCAATGAAATAATGGTGCTTTTGTTCAAGTGTTCCAACAACCCTTTAAGAAACACGAGGATCACCACTTCGCAGATAGTGAGCCACAGCCCAGGGCTGGGTGACTTGCCAGAGGCCATCCAGCCGGTGAGGGGCAGAGCTGGGAGAGGGTGCTTTCCAATCAGCTCGACTCGGCACCTGGATCTGGGTCAAGATCACAGCCCACCGGAAAACTCCGCTCTACTTATCAACCACACAGAATCTGCTTCAAATGGCAAATCAAGCACCTTGACTATAATATTCTTATAAACTCATTTGAATTAAAAAAAAAAAATCTTCACTGAAATATGGGTTTTCATCTGCATAACACTTTACCAACAAATTCCACGACGTTCAAGTGAGAACAGATGATGCACTAAAATATCGAAAACAAGAATCCGATTTGGTAAACAGTCGAGTGCTATTTTCACATCACCCTAATGGATTTAGTTTCAATAAACACAAATCAGCAAACACTTGGAAAATTTTAATGGTATGGTACAAAATGATGCTTTGAATGAGAGCCCCAGAAAACAAACTCTTTTCAGCAAGTGACAGATACCACAAGAAAAATCACAACGAATGACTCGATCAAAAGGTCCACTATGGCCCGAGGATTTGAACCTGACTCTGAGCTTGCTTCCTATATAAAGCTCCTTGGACTGTGAGTGAAGTAGCAAGCAGAACTCTGGACCCCCGGATCCTGCTCAAACTGCCAGGCACACCGATACCAGGTGTCTGGTGTGTGCAAATATGGGTACAGGTTAAGTTAGAGCTCACAAAAGATGACACACAAATCTGTGGACCAATTCTCGCCCAGGGCAGCCTCCTGCCTCTAAACCCATCTCAGGATGGCCCTCAGCACTGCGTGCAGCCTTCTGGGTAGTTAGTATCAGGGGATGGGGATGGGATTCAGGCCAAGGCGGGCGCAGACCCCTCCAAAGCCTGCTGACCTGCGTACCCATCCTCTAATCTGCGTCTCAATCCTGTCATCACTATGAGAGTGGTACCCGAGTTACATCTCAGCAGTGAGTTTACTCCCACTTAGTTAAACTCAAGCGTGCAAGGACCAGGAGATAGGAAAATAAATACACTGACGCTCTGGGGACACGCAAGCAGGGCCATCTCTTCGGGGGGCAATTATGTCATCTAAGCCTTGTTTTCTACGTCGGAAAACAGAGGTGGTTACTGGGAGGCTGTAATCCGATCGCATTCAAACACACGCGTGAACTGTTAAATCACGATGAAAAGACTGCACTGGTCTTCTAAAACGGCGTCTTTACCTCCAAGATAATAAACCAAAATGAACAAACTCAGAGTTGTTCAACCCCAAAGAAGAGCAAAGCCTGCTAACCTCCTTAAAACATAAGCGAACCATCGCTCCAGACCGCGAGCCTCGTGGGGACGAGGGAGGGGCTCGTTCTCATCGTACTTTTCTCCTGAGCGTAACACGCAAACCCAGACGCGATTAACAGCACTCGGCCTCTGGCAGTCACTTCCTGGCCATGGCCCCAAGATTAAGAGTTTTTGTTTTTGTTTTTTGCATCGGCAACGAAGTTTGGTTCCAGAAAGAAAGACACATAAAGGCACATTCAAGATTTCACCGGGTATGATGTTAAGTAAGAAACAAAAGACTACAGATCAGATTTTGAAAGCATGTATCAGGAGCAACAATCGCGAGCATTGAAAAGCCACGTCCTGGATGGAGCTCCGGCCACTTTCTGCTCGCTGTGTGTGTGCAAGGACCAAGGCGAGCCCCGATGACCAGACTCTTAAACCCTGTTACCTAGTTTTATTCTAACGGTCACGCCCTCCATCAAGGACCTGTTATTATTACTCCAGTCTCATGGGGAGAGAGACTGAGGCTCTGGGCATCATGCAGGAGTCCACAGGAGCAAAAGCCGACTCAAACCGTGTCCGACTCAAGTGCACCCAGCTGACGGTGAAGCATGACCCTCAGCAGAGGCCACGGGGCAGGGGGGATGCAGTGGAACGGGACCGAGTTTCAGGATGGACCCCGCGGGGAATTCAGGACCCTCTGCTTCCTGCCCCCCGCCTTAGCCAGGGCAGAGGGGGTGTTGGCACGGTTCTAGCTCTGAGCTCAGGGCTGATGCAGGTAGGCCCGGGCAGGGGCTGGGGAATCTGCTTGACCCCACGAGCCTCCTGGTTCCCATCACTGCTGGAGATTCAGTGAGTGAGTGAGGTCCAGCAAAGCTCCCAAGGGAGAAGATCCAAAAAGACTTGGCCGAAAAACCGTGGCACAGCAGCTCGAGCTCTGTGGAGCAAGCACCTAGCACCTCAGGGACCACCTCTGCAGGTGCTCAGGTAATCAGCCTAGAGCACCAGAGAGGGACTCCCTCCCTACCTGGAGTCCCGGTAAGGCAAGAACCCCCCACCCACCACCAGCTGAGGCCTCTTAGCCCAGCCTTACAGTCGGCTGCCTGGCCGCCCCTGCCCTCTGCTCCATTATCCACACCCCCGCCAGGGCTTCATGCCCACAACAGTCAGTCACCCAGGATCTTATGTGCGGTTTTTGGAATCTCGAACCCTTTCCCAGCTACACGGCGTCCTGCACAGAGGGCCAGGGGCACCCGCCCTCCTGGCCTGGTTCGGAGGGTCACTTCCTCCTACCTGGAGACACCAACACCCCTGAACTCGCCTCCCTTCCCCTCAGAGCCTCCCACAAAAGCCCACTGACCCAGGATCCCCCCCCCCCACTCCCCGCCTCTGTGGGCCCAGGAACCCCACACAGGGCATGACGTCAGGTCCCAGATTCCTATGAAACATTCTAAGCTGAATTCTTTTCCTTTTGAAAACGCAGGTGACCCTCCCCACTCCCTGGGGTTCGCATCCCAATCCACCCATGGAACCCCAAGAGGTCCACAGGCCTGACTCGGGCCCTCCAGCTTTGTTTCCTAGGCAACGGCGGCTCCCTCCCTCCAGCTGCGCACTGTGCACTGACCTAGGCGGGAAGGGAGCCTGGCTCGCGAGCTCCTCCTCCCACGCGGATGCGGGCGGATGCGGGGCGGGCGCAGACGCACTGCCTTCCTCATTTATAGGCAGGAGGGGCCAGGGTGGGGCGACCCCCGGCGGCCGCCCGCACGTGCTCGAGCACCTGCCCTGCGAAGCTGATTCCACTCTCGCTCCGGGAGAGCCTCGCCGAGGACGTGACGCAGCCCCAAAGACCCCCACCTGTCGGTGGGAGACGTGGCCGCGGGGAGGGGCCTGCCGGCGACACTCCTCGGTGGGCAGCTCCGGGTCCCCTGGCATGGAGCCCTGCGGAGGCGGCGCGACCGCCACCCCGAGCGCGTTGCCTGAGGAGCTGGGTCTCCCGGGTGCCTCTCCCTCCCTGTCCTTGCCCCCAGTCTGGACTGGCCTGGTTCTTGGGGCCCAAAGGGGCAAGCGGCCTCACCTGAGGGCTGCTGAGTTGGCCAGTGGTTCTCTGTCTGGCTGCCCATTGGAATCATCTGGGAGCTTTAAAAATGACCCAAGGCAGGCCCCACCCAAGACGACTGCTCTGCCATCTGCCCCTCCCCATGGCTCAAGATGACAAAAAGTCCACTCCCTTAGTGTGCCCTTCAGGGAGGGTGGAGGTGGGAAGGGAAACAAACCCCGCAGAAGCCCGTTCTTGCAGGAACCGTGTCCCTGGCTCCTTCCAGGGCTCCCTGCTCAGGTCTCCTTCGGTCCTGAAACAACCCCCCTGCAGAGAACTAATTCCACAGCGTGCACCCTTCAGGGGCCAGGGGATGACACGGGACCCTGGTCTGTCACAGGCCACCATCCACACACTGATGATTGGTCCCCCCGACATAGCTTCCCCAGGCCACAGACACCTCAGGACAGAGACCTAAACACATGCCCGGATGACTTCCTGGTGGCGCCACCCACGGCCTTGAAAGAGCCAGGAGCGATTTCAAACGGGCCCTGGGCAAAGTGGGTGGGGGTGGAGTGGCGGGGGCAGTGGGGGGGGGACGGAGGGACTGCAATGAGCAGGGGGCAGGTGACCCCATGTCCTCCGCCCACATCTTTAGCACTGATGTCACTACCAGGAAAAGAGATGTTTGTTTATTACAAGGTCGCATGTTCCCATGCTTATTCTTTCCCCAAGAATCTAAATTTCGTCACCCAAATCACAATTCGCCGAGATACCGAAAGCACCGACCATTTCAGAGGAGGTGTTTACCAAAGAAAAAGGGGGACATCGAAGCGACAGGAAGAGGCAGGGGCCGGGAGGAAGAATCACCGTTTGACCGGAGTAGGTTTTGTTTTTCACAAAGGGCTACGACACGGGCCTTCAGAGACAGCGTGTCTCTCTTCTGGGCCCGGCAGCTGTGACCAAACCCAGCAGGGTCTTGGGAACCGTCGGCCTGGTTTCCCAAGGGGCCTGTGACCATGGTGGGCTGGTCCTCAAGGTCCAGCCCCTTGTCCCTGCCATCTCCTTCCCCACCCCCGCCCCCAGCTGCAGCCAGTTCTCTTCAAGGATGGTGAACAGCACACATTATCAGGGGTCAAACTTTATCTTTTAAATGCACAATGTACTCGAGCCAAAAACAAAACACAAAGCCTTTCCAAGATGCGTTCCAAATTCCAGAAACACAGTGGGCTGGAAAAATGGAGCCTTGTTTCCTCTTATTTTTAATCTTACACTGGCGAGGTTTATAATAAAAGAGAATAACCTATTTATTTGCTTACCTTACTTGGAAAGACAATAAATTGGAAAGGCTTCATAAATCTCACAGGGAATTCCTTTAAACAGGACTGTCAGCAAAAATCCGTAAATAACCTTCTGCCAGTCTAGCAATCACCTCCACCACACATTCTTTTTCCTTCCTGCTTTTGTACTAACCTTCTAGCAAACAAATCAAATCAAGCACTAAAACGTTTTTATTCTTATCAAGGTAAGGCTCAGAAAACATCCGGGAGTCCACCAGGGCTGTTGACTTTGGGGGCTGCCTCTGATCCTTCAGAGTCAGATGCAGAGAAGGCCCCCAGAGGACTGGAAGAGGGACACCCTGTACCCCCAAAACCAGCTCCACCACTCTCATTTACAAAACTGAGGTTGGCGACCAACTTCACAAATAGAATTGGGGACCCAGCATTCACTCAGTCTGGATGGAGCAAACAATCCCCAAAGCCCTGGGCTGACACCTGATGAAACCAGGTCCTGTCTAGGTTGGTGACAGGTTCTCGGGCTTCCTCTCACCTGGGCCAGGCTGGGGTTAACGACAGTGCCTCTGTTCACCTCAATACCTCATAATCCCTGTGTTGATGGAGCTTCCAGATCCAGGCGGCTGCTGGTCAAGTTCATTCAACCCTGTGCTGACTGAGTTGAAGAAAGAAAGCTCGGGGACCTCGCGGCACCCAGACCACACCCCGGCCAGGCCAGCAGGCCCTGTCCCTACCACGCTAACGTGACTTACGAGGCAACCGCTGGAGGGGGCTGATTGGAACGACCTTCGGCAGTTTGGAAACAGAAGATGGACAGTCTCACACTGAGGTTTCAAGGACTGAGCTAAAAATAAGTTTAAATACGGGGCAGGAGGAGGCTCGAGGATAATCAACTGCGCAAGACTGAGAAGAGCTGCTGTAATCAAGTTACGTATCAGCAAGGGATAATTGCCATCACCAAACGGAAAATTTCTTCAAGCCAAAAGGTTAAAAAAAAAAGTTAGACCAGCCAATTACGACCCAGATGTAAACAAAAATGTATGTTTTCAGAAGGGACCGGCCTCTTGAAATGCCCGTCCGCTGCCGGAGCCTTGAGACTTCACGCCGAGACCCTGGTTCTGGGTACGAGACGCACGACTCACGACACTCAGATGTACCGTGTGCACACACGGACTCGCTCAGCTGCTCAGCTGTGCAAAGACAGGGGCTTCTGATCCAACGCCCACGAAGCAGGTGTCACCAAAGACCTATGTCCCTGCAAGTGACGAGCAGCCCTAAGCCGGCCGTGAGAGGCACGGCAGCCGTTACGACTACGGATGCAGCAAATACACTTCATTTTTACCTTCTCCCCTCCCGGCACGTTCCCGGTACTCAAAAAATGTAGCTATATTACCATCACTTAGCCAAACTAACGTATTTCTCCTACTCTTAGTGAAGGCAAAGGCCTTTTTTAATTGGCTTCCTCTGAAGCAGCCAGCCCACAACGCGCATGGCACCACGAGAATGTTTTCCTGGCCAAGGCCAGCTGGTCACAGCAGCGAGCGGCCTGCAGACCGGCCACCCACTCACTGCCGGGTCCCCTCGAGGGGGCTGGAGGAAATTTCAGGGTGCGCCCAAGGGAGGCAGCTTCTTGCGTCAGTTACCTGTGGAGACAGGGGTGGAGCCAGAGGAGGATGGGGGGTGGGGGGGGTGGCCTCCTGAGGGCAGGACACTGACACCAGCTCGGTGGCCCTGCTGTGCTCACGGCTGTGCAGCCCGGGGCTGACCACCCACTGTGCCTGTCATTGTGGTGGATGCACGGCTGAGTATGCTCACTGACACCCTTCAGGACAGAAGACACGTTTCTCCCTTAAATAAAATCCAGCATTCGACTTCAGCGTTCGACTTTACCCGTAATGAATCCCAGCCTCAAGCAAACTTTTTTCCTGCTGAGGAGCACAGACGCACTGAGCCCCAGAACCTCGCTGTGGCCAGGTCCCGAGGGCTGTCCAGGCCGGGAGGACACGCGTGTTCCCAGCAGTTGGGGTACTGCCCCCCAAAGTAAGAGCTGGTGGCCACACACACACACACACACAGTTCTGCTCAGGGTCCAGGACACCAGTTCCAACAGCCTGCTGGCTCCTGAAGCCTTTGGGACATGCTGGGTGCCAACCTTTCAGCTACTCACCCCAGGCTCCAGTCTCCTCATACCTGGAAGACCCCCAAATCCTGTAAACACCTGTCCCTATCACCACAGCACTGGCCACATTGCGGTTCTCAGCTGACCACCCCAGAGGCCAAGGATGCTGAGACGTGGATCTCAGGCCAGTGACCAAGGTGACATTCACTCTCAGCTCACAGGCACCAAAGGGTTCCCAACCACAGCGAATGCACACACAGATGCACCACGAGCCACCGAGTGTGAGGAACACTGTCGCCTGCCCTCAGTGCTGGGGCCGCATGGGCGGAGGGGGCCCGACAGGTGATGGGCAGTGAAAAGACATTTCCAGCAACCACCACAGTTAATGAACGTAGTGATCCCCGGAAAAGTTTTAAAATGCTGAGACTCGTTTCATGAAATTCTCCCCAACTGAATGGGAACAAGAGAATATTAAAAACTGTGAAGAAAGCAAGTCAACTGTCACTCCCTTCACGGAGTGCAACAGGGGACACTTGCCCAGCCAGGCCTCGGGGCTCAGGGTGTCTGGCACCTTCTCATTAAACAGCCCCTCCTCTCAGAGAGAAGCCGTGACCCTATCTGACACACAGCAGCTGGCAGGAGCCAAGGACTCTGGCTCCAGGGTGGGACATGACACAGGTGGCCCCCGGCTGGCACTGGCAGCCACTGGCCTTCCCATGGGACAGTTCTCCACCCGCCCCCCACCCCCGCCCAGGCTTTCCACAAACCACCCGCCTTGGCCACAAGAAGATGGCTGGCCTCTCCCTGCAGGAAAACGAATGGGGACCAGAGGACGCCCCACGGCCCTGCGTCCTGAGGGGGTTGCAGGAAGACGGAACGGCACACAGGAAGACGGAACAGCACACAGGAAGACGAGGCCGCAGCGCACAGTAAGTACGCCATTTGGCTCTCTCCGAAGCCCCTCTCCCAAAGGGGAACGGAGAAAGCAGCCAGCGGCTGGCGGTCACGACCGGCCTCTCTGGACCAGGAGCCAGCGGACGGGGGAGGCACCTGTCCCCAAGCACCTTCCAAGAGGGGCTGGCAGGGACACTGTGTGGAGGCGGCGCTGAGCAGCTGCTGTGTGCATGTCCCCAGGAGGCCCGGGGAGAATGGCCTGAGGTGCTCTGAGCCCAGAAGTGCAGACTCAGATCTGCCCACTGGTGGGGGGAGGGGCGGCGGGGCAGACACGAGCCCAGCTACAGCAACTGGCCAACCTGCCCGACCTGGGCCAGATTCCTCAACTCCCGGGCACCCCACGACGGCCTGGGTGCTGCTACTCAGGCAAATCCGTGACTGGCGGGTCCTCCTGGGCCATGTGAAACCCTTGGACATCAGAGTCCCAGGAAATCCTGGCACCTGCTTAACATCTGCCCAACTCCCCAAATGTACCTAGGCCAGCCTTTCTACACAGACAGGAGTCGGTGGGGGCGGGGCGTAACTGCTAGGGGGCGGGGCCTTTCCTCGGGGGCGGGGCCAGACTGCTCTGTAACCACGTGGCAGTGGCATTCACACCCTGTTCCTTAAAACCTGCAGAACTGCAGCGCACTGCAAGGGTTAATTATACTGTATGCAAATTATATCCGTATAAAAATTTTAAAAGCGCCAAAACAAATAATAAAAACAGATGACTTTCCTGTATGATCTCACTGCAGCCAGAGCGGCTCTTCCAACCGGTGCCGGGCCCACCCCACCGGCTCCCCAGGAAATCGCCTCTGTCCCCATTAGCAACGCCCAGAAGCGCTGCTGCCTGCTACAAACTTGCCCGCAATCCAGTGGCGCCGGCTGGGAGATGAACGCGGATGCCCCGCCAGGCCCGCGCCTGAACTGCTTTCACCTGGGGGCCCCTCCAGCACATCCAGCTTACCTCCAAACCCACGTGTCAGGAGGCAGGCCGGGACGGGCTCCCTGCAGCCGTCCTCCTCTCCGCAGGAAGGGCTCTGGCGGGGCTGGGTCTACCCTTGCTGGCGGCTGCCATCGTCACCCTGGGCGAGTCTGGGACTCAGGAAGGTGCAGGCACTAAGCCAGAAGCACCTCTGAGCTACCCCCAGAGGCCACACCCAGCCAAACAGGTCCTTGTCTGACGGTGCTGAGACCCTGGCTGCACCTCCATCCAGAGAACCCAGGTACCAAGGTACCAGTGCCAAAGGGCAGAGAGGCTCGGGGTCAGAGTTCACCCAGGGTCACACAGCAAGCTCAGGGCAGAGCCTCCCCCTGCTGGCTCCTTCCGTAGGGGAGGACTGCCACCACCCCGCGCCCTGTGTGAATGACCTAAGGGGAGGAAGAAAGTTTTTGACAACGGACAAAATGGCCTTGGGCTCTTTCTTGAAACCTGGGCCTGAAGGCCGCAGCAGGATCACGCCCTCCCCGGAGAGATGGACAGTGAAGCTCCAGCATAAGATAAACTGGGTCAGAACGGTGACTGACCCACCATGACCCCCCCACAAGCACCTGAGCGGCCCCAACCTCCTTCCTCTCCGCTCCACAGCCGGTGGGCACCCGGGCCTGCCAGCCTGTGTCCGGCACTCCTCTGACAGCTCCACCACTGTCACGCCCCCTACCCACGAAGCCCTCAGCTGGTCCCGCCTCCCAGGCACCACAGTTATGGCTCTAAAGCGCCTTGTCTGATGGCGGGACATCTGAACTCATCCGGGCTACCCCAGGACCCTCTGGCCCTCTCTTTGCATCTCCAGACCCACCCTTCCCACTGCCCCCCATCTCATTCTTGTCACTCCAACCGCAATGCCCCCCCTGAGAAGTTATTCAAGGTGAGTCAAGGGTCCACCATGTGTAGGCACACTTAACCCACATGGACACCCTGAGGTGGATGCGAGCCACGCCGCGACCCCTGTGAAGGCGCAGAAGCCCAAGGGGGGCATGGAGGTTACTCGCCCAAGGCCTTCTGCTAATTAGGACGGACGCAGGGAGTCTGGGACCAGAAACGCGAGTCTAGAAGTTATGTTCAGTCACAGCAGAGAACCACAAACCTCTTCTGATTCTTCCAGCCAGCCGGTCACCCTCCCTGACCCCTCCGCCTGGGAATGACCCACTCTCCCCCCATGCACCTAGCACCCCGCACCCACCCAGCTCTTGCACATTCCTCACTGCTCTGCTCAAGTGCAGAGGAGCTCCTCCTTGCTCCTGTCACGGCCCTGGCAGCCAGCACACAGTGCAAACTCGCCTTCCCTCCACGGGCAGTTTTCAGAAGCCGCAAATCCATCTCAATATCCCTGCATAAATTTCTACGAATCAGACTGAGTTACCTTATCATATAATGTAAAACTTTAAAACCCTATGCATAAAATATCATATATCTATTTTATTTGATCTCCTATATTATAAAGCTTTCCTAAATCTCTTACAGGTGGTTTTCCCAGTAATGCATAACTCCTTAATTGGGAAGTATACAAAACATAATTACACTGCCTAACTCCACAATATTGCTTATGGGAATAGCTCCGTTCACGCATCCTGCTTTATTCTGTATTTAATCTCTATTAAGATGTCTACATGCAAATAGATAGGTATGCTAGTCTTCATAAACACCATAAATCATAAAGTCATTTCTTTGCTAACTCAAGTCCAAAAACAGCCCCCAAAGACGCTGGGGCCCCGAAGGCTTCCACTCCTCGCATCAGAGCAGAGCCGGCGGCCTCTTCGCACGTGGCCCCGCGTCTCTTTGCCAGACAACGGGTAAGGTGGTAGCTGTAATTTCTCACAGTAAATGGCTCTGCACGCAACTCAAAGAGCACCCCTAACTTCCCTCAGAAAGCAGTAACCCCTCACCAGAAAGGCGATTCCTTCCAGCCCGAGTACAATTACCAACGGGGTACCGAGGAGCAGCACGAGGCCCCTGAAGTCATTCCTTGTCCAAGGATATCATACATGTCCTTTGCAAGCTCACCCTTCGACCAGCATGAGGAACTGAGGCCAAGGGCTCCAGACCCATAACCGAATGGACGCCCCTGCCCCCCTCCCTGCCTTCGAATGTGTGTGCACGCCCTTGTCCCCAGAACCGGGGTACCTGAACACACAGCGTGGTACTGGAGCTCAGATCCGGCTCCATCACCTAGTAACGGTGAGCCCCGCCGCGTGGCCGGTGAGTGAGACTGGTCTGCCGCCTCCACACCGGGCAGTGACCACGCGGCATCACCGTCTCACGTCGAGGCCGCTTGCTACTAAGAATGAAATAGGCGCCAAGTGTTTCTACAAACAAAACAAAGGTAAGTTGGCATCTAAGTGGAAACAAAAGCTATCGGCCTCGCCGAAGCTCATTAATTAATAAATTCATCAGCCGAGATAAAAAGGATTTGCCGCAATAAGCCTTTGCTTTCATTTCTGAGACGGAAGGTGTCGTCCCCGAATCCGAGCCTGGCGTCACGATGAAATCACGTGACCCGGCACAGGGGAACTCCTGGAGGTCCGCTTCCTTCACCTGCACGGTGAGGCGGACGTGCCTCGCGCTGGCCCCGCAGTCGAGCTCACGCCGGTCACCGCGAAAACTGCCAAGGCTGGTGCACCCGCCTTCGACGCACTGTGTACGGACATTCAGAGTGCGCTTCGCGGAGGGGCTCCTGTCTTAACAAAACTGCGTTTGTAAAAAGCATTTCTCCCCTTGCCAGGCTGCAGTGACACACAGCCCAGCGCTGCTCAATGGACACTGCGGACGGGTCAAGAAAGTTCAATGACAAGTGCATCTGAATATGGAACCGGCTCCGATTTTAACGGCCGCACAGGAAATGGCCCTCGTGATCCTAGGAGTGCCCGCTGCTGTTCAAGGGAGTAAGAGGATTCTTTTTCAACGAAAAAAGTGAGACCAAGTCGGGCAGAAACCCCTATTTCCACTTTCAAATCTATTCATTCAGATTCGGGGGGAGGGTGTTCGAGTTATGTAAAATCCTTCAATCATTTGTCATGCCAAATGTTCGAAAACTTGACTCAAGTGGGCGGCTGTGTTGAGGAGTGGTTTGTTTTGAAAGAAAGTCTGTGTGCTGTTGGCAGGTCCGGGTCTGGCTGCTTAAGAACCCACCGCCTCCCAAGGAGTTTGCTAAAAATACAGATGGTCGGGCCCCACCTGGAGCTTCTTCCAACAGGATGCTGCGTGGAGCCCCAGGAGACCGACTGCCGGCCAGGGGTGCCCTGGAGATGCCCCCTACTCCAGAGGCCGCCCTCTCGAACCACTGGGCACCTCCCCAGGGACTGCATGAGTCACTCTCACATGAAAACTACCAAGCCCACAGCCAGGCTCCTACCACTAAACGCACTAACCTCCACTCCGGGGGCAGAGCTGTGCTGGGGTGGGCTGAAGGGTACTAGCAGTCGCCACTGCCTTCCGACACAAGAGGACCTCTCCCTGTCCTGGAAAGACCCTAAGCCCAACAGCATGCTCCGGAGGATTGTAGGGAAACACACCACGTGGAGCGTGAACAAGGCAGAGGCGGGAAGGGAACCTATTCGCGATGACATCGCCACCACCAGCGCCGCCGTAACGACCAGCGCGGCCACCGTTTCTGCTGCTCTCACCAACATCTGTGACGCCAGTGACAACGGTGACGGGCGGCTAACGTCTGAGCACTTCCCGTGCGCATCCGCATCTCATTTACTGTGCGTGCTCCTTGGGATTTGCGAATGTGGAACTATGACATCCTGACCCCTGACCCCCAGATGCCCCTGCATTCCAGCTCCGGCTGCCTGCCAAGGACATTTTCAAGGCTCATCTCGCTCTCCAAGTGAGACTTTTTTAACGGCATGCGTTGAGCTCAAAAGAAACTGCTGGTCCATGAAATGACCAGCCTGCCCTGAAGGTGACAAATGGTCTCTTCCACAGACCCTGAGAGGACATCTTCCCAAACACGGTCCCCCAGCCCCGGCCTCACCATCTCGCACCCCCGTGATGTACTCCCAGCACCTGGACCCCACCCGATGCGCGAGGGAGCAGCGCTGCCCAGGGGTTCGCGTCCGCAGCCAGGCCGCGCTGGCCCTCGTGAGCGCCCCCCAGTCAGCCCCTGCGGCTCAGTGAGTGCCCCAGAGGTGATTAAGTCCTACCCATCTCCAGGGCCCAGTCAGGGAGGGACACACGCAAACACACACGGTGACAGCGAATCAGCTGCCCAGTGGGACCCCGGACTGTCACCAGACTCACCACTGCCCAAGCGCCCGCCACACACCGGGGCAGCAAATCCAGCAAGCCACCCGCCGCCTGCAGCACTCCAGAGGCGCTGACCCTGCCAGGAAGGAGGCCAGGTCGAGGCCGCCTGTGCTGAGCTTCACCTGCTCTGCGCAGCCGGGGGGGAGCAGGTGCGCCGAGCCCCCTGGCCGTCCTCAGGCAAGAGGCAGGCAGCACCCAGACACTTACTTGTTCTTCCTTCTCCGGGAAGGGAAAGTAGGTCTTAAATGGAAAGTAAATATTTTACTAGGCATTTCTCGAGTGACCTAATGCAGAGTAACATTCCACAGTCTAAAAACAACCTCCTGAATGGGTCCAGTTCGTTACAGTGGCCCCAGGAATCCAGAAGAGGGGCCGTCCCTGAACCCCGACGGGCCCACCCCTCCCCCTTCCCCACCCCACGCTGTGGATTCCGGGTAATTTTTCACAGCACCAGGATTCCCGTCTCCCACCCCTTCACCTGGCACTTCACCTGGCTCCATAAAACTCAGCCACCTCTCCGTGCAAAGAATGAAACCGCCCTCTGTGTGGGGCCCCCGCCCTCACCCCGGCCCCCACCCCGTGTGCATCCGATGCTCTTGCTGCACCCGGTAGGTTGGGTGGGGGGGGGGGCACACCGCACCTCCAGGAAAGAGTGGCTGAGTTACTTATTTATTTTGGATTTTTAAAAATTTAACCGACACCTCCGACGTGTCGGGCCTATTCTAAGCACTTTACAAACATGACCTCGTTGAATCGCGCAGCACGCACGCCCTGTTCCCGCATCCTGGGTTTGGAAGCGGAAGCCCTCTGCCAGGGCTCAGCACATCCCAAATGCAGTCAAGCACCTCCTTCCGCCCATCCCTCACCACTTCCCCGACCAGTCTGTCCCATCTGATGCCGCCTCCTTGCTGGTGACCATGTGTGCATCTCACTGCCTGCAGCAACCACTCTGAGGGCAGGGCCGGCCATTTCTCCTCGGGCCGGCCTCAGTTCTGCACAGGAGGGCAGTCCTTCGAGTGGTGCCCCTCCCTCGCCAACAAAGTGAGCACGCAGGTGACACTGAGGACAGCCCAGTGCTCCAGGAGTGCTGCCAGGGGGGCCCCGAACAAAGCTTTTGGATCCGAGCCTACAGCCCTGATGTGCCAAGTAATCACCAGGCTGCAAAACTCCCAGCTACAGGGAAGGCCAAAAGGTGGTCCCTGCACTGACCCCACCCCCTTCTCACAAAGGACAATGAACCCAGACGTGACTCCCCCAGTCACTCTCTGACCGCCCCCCACCCCCACCCCCACCCCGCCTTTGCCCAGGGCTGCCCTAGAAGATGAAAGGAATTAGAAGGGGAGAGGAAAAAAAAAAAAACCTTTTAATCTCCCTTGCAGAGAAACATTTTAAAGAACCAGAGTTCTACTTGCAACGTGTTTCAAGTGGTTTTTGCTGATCCTTTGGAGCTTCTAAGCTCTCGGGCCCGGCTGAGCCGTCGATGGCACAGCCCAAACGGTTAGTCACAGGCCCAGTCCCTTGACGTCCCTCCCTGGGAGACCAGGGACTCGAATCCGCCAAGCTTGCAATTACTGCGAAGAAAACTCAGGTCGCTTGGAGCCACTTCCTTTGTCCACCTCACTTGGAGCACATCTGGCCAGATTAGGGAGGAAAAAAAATTACCCGCCGTTCAAAGTCCTTAAATACTCAGGAAGACATCATTACAGACAGAATTCCAACCTTAATTCTGAAATCTCCTGGCTTTTGTCAGCTGAAGCCACATTCTTAATCCCAGGCTTAGTTGAGAAATGAGAAGAAAGAATGTGTGTGTGGAAAAATAAAAACCTCTCGGCCCTGCGTGCAAAGCATCTTGGAGGGGCAGGGAGGGCGACGGAAGTCTGCGGCAAGGCCGCGGGGAGGAAAACGGGGTCTCGGGGGACTGGCCCGCTCACGGCGGCACCAGCCCGGGCACGCCGGGACCTGTCGGACTGGCATCGAGTCCCGCCGGGGGGGCTGGATGCCGAGCCCAGGGGCTTCTCTGCAGAGCCAGGGGACCCTGACGCCCAGAACGGGACAAGGATCCTCACCTCCCACACCACAGCCCCAGACGGGTTCTGAGACCACCCACGAATCCTGGCTCCCATCAAGAACTGCCTGCCGTGGCCAGCCAGCAAGGGCTGATAAAGCCGCAGGGGACCTCAGAGCACTCCTGGCCTAGCCGCCTTCGGCCCAGGCCACATCCACTTTCCAGGCGACCTGGCCAGGAGGCGGCTCCGCCCTTCTCACGTCCTCCAGAAGCACGCTGGGGAGGCCTGAGGAGGGAGCCGGCCCGCCACGCGCCACTCCCTCCGTGTGGGGTGAGGAGGGATGGAGACCAGTTCCAAAACTGCAGGGGGGACTTAAAATGGGCAGAACATAATCATTACCCACGCTGGGGCTGAGCAAGCGCAGCCCGGCTACTGTGACCCGCTGGTCAACAGATCCCCGCCAGCACCCCCGTCAACCCCACGGAGACCAGGCGGACCCTGGAGGCCCAGGCCGCGTGGACACTGCGTCTCTATGCAGCCCCGGTCACTCTGAAGCCTTGGGCCACCAGCACAGGGCTTCAGGGATTTCCCAAGCACCCCTGTGTTTGCAAGCACCCACGTGTTCGCTAGAGGAAGAGAAGTACAGTTGGGAAGGAAGGTAATTCATAATTAAAGGAAAGCCTGTTTTTCAGGAAAATCTCCGCCTCATGGGGACCTTACCTTAAAGGAAGCCAAGGTCAGTGGGAAAGCTCCTGCGTCACCTGCTCTGGGTGCCTCTCGGGTGAGTTAACCACTAGGGCAGGGCTCCATCCCAGATTTCAGGGCACACCCAGCTTTGTGCCGTTCCCTTTCAATTCTCTGATAGCCTCTTTGAAAAGAAGAAGGCTGTTCCTTTTGCCCGGGAGTATTCATTCAAATTCCTTTCTAAGGCCAAGGCGAAGGCGGGGTGGCGGCCCAGGAGGTTTGCCTGGCAGAGTCACGTTTCTGGCTGGTTTTCACAAGAGTGGTGCAAAGAGACTCTTCCAAGGAGGTGAAATCCCCACCATCTTCCCTGTCTCTTTCCCCGGATCCCCCAATGCTGAGCAATAGGAACCAACTCCTAGAGCGAGAGGTGCACAAGGCATCCAAGTGGAAAGGGAGAAGCAGCTGGCGGGAGGGGGGTGCCCCACCCACCTCCAGCCCCTCCCCCAAGTGAGGTGCTCGCACAGGAAGGAGGGGTCACTTTGAGAAGGCAGGAGATCACTAGCCCGGACCAGAAACTTGGAAATCTCAGTCATACCTACTGGTAATTGTGAGACCTGGCCACTAAATCCTATTTTACCACACGTACAAAAAAACCCCTAAGCACTATGAAAGCTAGCCACACAATCCTAGGGGGTGGGGGTGGGGGTGTGTTCTTGGGGCTGAGGAGTTGCATCAGAGACATCCAGATGGAGGGCAAGGGAGAAAATGAGATCGTAAGGCTGGAAGGGGTCTTAACTTGCCTAGTGTGGCAGAGCCATCTCCAAATGTACCCAAGTCAAAGGCCAAGACTTCTCAGTCAATCAGAGAGAGCAGAGCCAGATGGAGCTGGAATAGAGAAACTTAGGGCCTCCTAACTTAACCTTCCTGACTCTCGGTTTCTTCACCAGTAAAACAGGGACTTCTTTCTGCATTGGAGAGAATGTGAGACTAAATGAAACAATGTGATCAGAGCAACAGCACTGAGCCTGGCCCTCAAGGCCCTTCTGGGTGTCTGTCCTTTGCCTGCAGAGTGTGTGGTCCAGCGGGGGAGCCCTGTCTCCTGAGCCAAGCTGGTCATTAACCAAGAAAGTCTAGTGAACTTAAAACAGGCCTGGTCCAGGAAACTATATAGAAATCCCCAACTGGCATTAGAGTGTGAGATCCTAACGAAAGATCACTAATCAAAGAAGGAAATGAAAACAAGCCAGACTTCCCATCGCCCCTGCGTGACCTGGAAGCACAAGCCTGGCCTGAGAGAGGTCATTGTTTCTGCGAGGCCCATTTGAATCCGGGAGGACATGCCAGCTTCAGGGGCAACCTGGAACTCTCGTCTCCCCTCTGCTCTCGGGGCGGCAAGAGGAGGCTCCCAGGGTAGGCAGCCCCTCTCGCACCAGGAAACCCTGCTGGAGCCTCACTGCTCACAAACAGCAAGACGGGAGTGTCATGGGCAAGTCTCCCAAGTGCCTCCTGCACCTGACGTCACCCTGACCCTGCTGTGAAAACCCAATGCAACGTACACCAAGAGTCTAGTGAGAGTGACAAAGAGAATCAGTAAATAAATGCTCAATAAATGGTAGTTATACTGTTACCTTAACGAAAATAAGAACTATTTAAATGACCTGAAAGATATCCTGAGCAACCCATCAACTCTGCAAGGATAGAAGGAGCCGAACACACAGGAATTCCTCTGCCAAGGAGAAGAGGGTGCAAAGTGGAAGAAGCCCCAGGTCCTGCTGGCTCGCAGAGCAGAGGAAGCAGTCAGCTCCCTGGTCACGGATGGAGTCGCGGGAAGGCGTGGGCAGCCCTGCAGCGTCCTGCAGCAACTGCCTCCGCTCCCTGTAGTACGATTCAAACACCCAGATCGGAAAGCTGAGGCCGGGACTGCGGCCTCCTGTCTAGCAATGTGGCCGTTTACCATTTGTTGCATCTTGGCCACCATCATGCAGTCAATCAACAAACTAGTCTGTTCACTAGGAGAAAGGGGGTGGGGGCACACGGGAGGGACTACGCCACCGCAGGCCTGGGGCTCTGGAGCCCGCTGCTATCACTGGGGGTGGCCCGGGCACGGTCCCGCCAGGTGCCTGATCACGGGTTTGGGGTCCACCTCGGGGTGCCACTCATCCTGTGGATCCCTCCCCGTCTGGGCTCAGAGGACAGGGAAGGGTGCGGGCTGGCGACACCGACGGTGTGGATCCCCTCCATCCAAGGTGACCCCCGCACAAAGGCCTGTGGAGAGACAGGTGGGCAGAGGGGGCAGGGCCGTTTCTATCACCAGCCTCCCCATTTACAAGTGAAAAGTCGAAGCCACAGGGAGGGGCGCTTCCGGGGGACTCAGGTGTAGGTGTGGGGAGCAGGCAGCCAACTCCGCAGAGGGGGAGGGGCGGGCGCTAGGTCCGCGGGCCCTCCTCACCTGCCGGTCCTGGAACCCCGGAACCCCGCCGTCCTTCCCGCAGGGCCGAGCTCCCGGGCTGGCCAGGCGCGGCGTGGGAAGGCGGCCAGACCCCGCCCCTGCAGGTGGAGAGCAGGTAGAGCTTGGCCAGGTGCGGCGGGCTGCCTTTCATCCAGGCCCAGCTTTGCCCTCCCCGCAGCAGAAGGTCGCGCAGGAGACCGGAAGTCGCCCTGGGTTCAGCCTGGACGGAACGCAGCGTTGCCCCGGGCCCCCAAACCCACGCGCGACAGAGACGCGAGTCGAGGAACAGCCTCTTTACACGACTCAGGGGCGGCAATTCAGTGTTTCTTCCTCGCATAAAATAGGAATTGCTCTAATTACATAGCCCGTAGGAGCGTCGTGAAGATTAATGGCTGTGAAATGTTTTTAAGATCAAAAACATTCTGAGATTTTACTTTAGGCACTTACATGTGCATATTGATATCTGTACAGAAAAATATACTCTTTACTGACTGCCCCCCGGAGTGACTTCTGGCCCGTAACCAGAAAGCACTGAGAAAAAGGTTCATGTCTGTGTGTTTGTGGGTCAGAAACCAGTCCCACTGGGCTTCCATGCTGGGTTTCCTGCTCGCCTCGTCCAGCATCGGCCTGCCACATAGACTTCTGGAGAAGAGACTAGAAAATCTGAAAAAATATTTTTCACCCCTACTGGGAGGAAATCATGGCACCCTGGCCCCCCACCCCAGTTCATTAGGCAGATGCAGGGCACCTCGGGGTCTCTGGTGTTTGGCCACTCCCAGACCCAGTGGCCACCCAGCTCAGCCAGTGCCAGGAGCCCACGCACCCCATCTGGCCCGGCAGCTCCCACACGGGGCCTCCCTGGTGTCACCAGCATGCTGTCCCTCCCAGCACTGCAAGCCCATGTGACCAGGAGACGCTGAAAGTTCTCAATCCCCTCAACTGTTCTGGGCCAGGCTGTTAGGAGCTCTCTGGGGCCCTCCCTGCCCGCTGCCGGTGCTGGCGGCACTCCAGGTGGACAGGCCCAGGGGCTGCAACATCCTATGGGCTCTCCACGGCCCACGTGAGCCTGAGGGCACGGCCCCTACCCCTTCCCTAGGCCCACCTGAGCCTGAACCAGCATGGGATGAACCGTAACTTTGTACTTCTGGGCTGGCGGACTGCACTAAAGACATCCATAAAGTCTCAGCCCTTTCCCAGCCTCTCGCCCCTATGGCCTCTCAACCCTACCCGAAGGAACTTCGCCTGCAGTTCCCCCCTTTCCCTCCTCCCCACACCTGGGGAGAGGTACAACACCCACACTTCCAGGTTTGATTTGGGCCTTTACACCTATCAAATGATTCTTGCTAGCCTCGACATTAAGCAGGCTTTTTAAACTGCCATGCCGGAAAAAAAAAAAAAAAATCCCATTAGGCCAGAAGAGTTTGACCTCTATGATCTCGGTCCACGGTTCCTTCCAAAGCAACTTCCTGGGATTCCGTGACTCCATAATGAAGTTTTTGTTTGTCCTGGGATAGGGCAGATAGCTTGCTGGAGGCCAGATTTCAGGCATGGCTGGCGCACAGCAGTGAGTTCACAACCCCTGGGCTAGCTGCGGAAAACCCACACACCACGGATGTTACTCGTCCTTTAAAAAGGCCCTGCCCGGGTTCTGCCGCAACCTGGGCTGCGAAGTGACACAGAAATATTGCTATTATTCCCAATTAGTCTTCAAGCCAGTGAACAATGTCTCTCCTCAAGTCATAATTAAGGACCTATTTTAATGCAAAAACTACATTTCAGATCAGAAGAGCACTTTTGAAGGGAGTGAAAGTAACAACACAAAGGTGTGTTGTTGTTTTTTTTCTTTTTCCAAGTGGGAAAGATTTTAAGAACCACAAGGCTGAAAAGCACTCCTCCCCCACCCCCATCCCCGAACTGTTTTGCGCTCCCAGAAAACAACAGGCGAAGGTGAGACTGCCTGCCAGGTTCAAGCAGCAAGAGCTGCTTGGGATTAACACCCTCTCTACACCAATCGACCCCTCCAGAAAGACAAGGCTGGCATTTGGGAAAGAAGTCACAATTCTCCATACAACCCAAAGCACCACTTGCCCCATGAGTAAGAACCCAACTGCTTTATCGAAATTTTCGTGAATATTAAACCAACTCTGGGCAACCATCTGTTAAATTTAGTTACAGAAACAGTTAAACCAGGTCACTTCTAAAACTGCGGAGGGACTAGGCTAGACAGATGGAAAGGTGAACGGGCGCCGTGGTCCTGACCAAGTGGCCTGGGCCGAAATCGGAACTGGGATCAGCCAACAGGGGTCAATGTCTACCCTGATTGCACTTAGGGTAGGGGTTAAATAGGGGGGTGACAGGAGGGCCTGTCACTTTAGCTACAGAGTTGGCTCCACTCTGGGACGTCCTCAGCTCCCGTGTGGAAGCCGGCGTGCACTGTGAACGGAGAAGGAAGCTGCAATCCACACGAGTGTTTTCGGCAGCTGTGCAACACGAAAATCCAACAAAACCTCATTTTAAAGGGCGCACTTTCCCAAACACTACAAACGAACTAAAAACGACTTTAACATGAGGAGTAATAAAAATAAACACAACTGCTTCCCGTGACTTCAGATGCCTCCACTCCTGGCAAGAGTTGAATATTTCTTAAAATATTTGGGGGGGGGGGTGTTTTTTACACTTTTCTTTGAAGGACCCTACTACCTGCTTTTAGGATCTTTCCCTCAAAAAAGCAGATTACTGGGAGGAGAAGCACACAAAGTTCCTTGGCGGTCCAGAAAAGACCACCTTCTATGGAAAACTCTGGAATGGGAGCAGGCCCGTGGCCCCTATCCCCATGCCAGGCAAAGACGGATGAATGGGACGCGGGTTCCCATCCGTCTGCGGCTCCTGAAGTTTCTGTGTCCTCCAGCCGTTAGAAGAATGAAGGCGAAACTGCCCCTCGGCGCTCGGTGTCAACATTCCCCACAAACAATGGCCTGGCTCTCTCCCTATTGTACATTCTGTATTCATTTGTGAATCCCCCTTTTTTTCCCTTTCTGCACAATGTGCAAAGCCCTGCTTTTCACTGGTGAGGTCCTGAATGCCCAAGTGCAGCCATCATTTAGGCTCTAAACATCCATAATGATGGCTAACAGCAAACTACAGATCATGCCCAAACATTTAATTTGCAAATGTCATTTGTCACAACGATGGCTTTTGGGTACTATCCATTAAATGAGGATCAAAAGAAACACCTAACACTTTAAAAATTATATTGAAGTTCTTTTTTTTTTTTTTTTTGGCAATTGTTAACTATAATTTTCCAAATCCAGAGATACGGTTTAAAAAAAAAAAACTCTTTCATAAGTCTTTGATACATATTCCATCAAACATATAGACTTGAATAAAAATTAACTTCAAAAGATTAGGTTAGGGGAGAAGTCACTCATTTTCCATTTTGCCTTCTGTCCCAAAGTGCAGTCAGCGTAGTGGCGTGAATCAGGACAAGCTCGCCAGCTGTAAGGGAGAAAACGGAAACCTGCCCGGGCAGTTCGGCCTCGAGACTGTGATCTATTAAAAGTTTTCACTAAGGGAGGCCCACACGAGCATTCCTTAGCTAGCAGTTTGCAAAAAGATGTGGGGGAATCAAATAAGCACCTCGCCATTTCCCACTCTGTGGGATCGCTTCTGCTAAGCACTTCTTTCCAAAGGGTCAGGCAAACTGCACTTCCATTTTTTTTAATTACTACAAAAATGTGTTCCACCCTCTGTAATGGAACGATCAGCCGGAGGGTGGAAATATTATCTGAGTTGTGTCCTGCCTAACAGATAAATTTCCTTTCCCAATCACGTACTGCATGAATATGTGTGTGTGTGTGTGTGTGTGTGTGTGTGTGTGTGTGGCCTGTATCAGGGACACAGGACACTTGGGCTGCTGTTCTTCACTGATACAAAGATTATTAACAGAGGAACCCAGGCTGCACTCACATACATTACGATGACAGGCTTTCTGTACTGAAATGACAGTGGTAAAAAAAATGACAACTAGGGTGGCCATTCTACCGTTGCTGTAAACTCTTTTTTTTTTTCCATTTAGGAAAAGCGTTAAGTGCAAAGGGTATAACTTTGCCTTCAAAAATGATTCATGATGGAGAGAACTGCAGGCCGATGGCACTCTGGTGGGCTTCTCCCGGTGAGACGTCTGGCCTTTTTGTTTTTAATCGGCGCATCTCAAGGATTTCAAACGGTGTGAGCCACCCTGAGCTCCCTTTGCTTCGGGATTTTGATAGTTCCCAGAAAAACAGCCTCTTGAAATCCAGCGCGATGCTTGTTCAGGACCTTTTTCACATCCCCGTCCTTTATTTACCTTGTGGCTCACTACACAGACACTGAAAAAGTGGCACGTTGATTTCGTAGTTTTGTTTGTTGTTGAGGCTGTTTCATCTCTCTCTGGAACGTTTTTTCAGACTTAAGAATAGGATTTCTGTTTGGAGTTTTAAAAGTCAAGAGTAAAGTCATTGATTATTCCCTGAAAGGGTAACTGACTGGCTAGTTAATAATTATACAGATAGCAAGTTTTCCTATTTCATCTTGTGTACACAACTAAGATTAACAGCCAGGGAAAGCAAACGAGAGACTCCACAGGGACAGGGACAGGTGTGCCCTGAGTCTTAAAAGGCCAAAATATCTCACAAAGTATGTCACTGGTGTATTTTTACGATAGCTAGTAGTGTTGGTTTTTAAGTAGCCAAACTTTTTTACTTTCTTAACTTTAGAGAAACACATTTTGCAAATATTTCTTGGCCGAGTAGATGACAAAATCCTAGACAGAAGTTGCAACTCATGCCTAGCAAAGAAATACACTTTAGAGACAAAAGAGGTTTTTCTTTAAAAAACAAAAAAAAAATCTCAGTTGAGCAAAGGTAATTCAACCTGCCCCTCCCCCCAGAGAACACCCATCAAGGGCCCGTTTCAAAGATCCCAAGTGAAGTCATAAATAACACAGGGCCCTGAGCACGATCTGCAAAGCCACCCCGCCCTCCACTGTTCCTCATTAAGGAACAATTAGAAAGGAGAGTGACCACATAGCCCCTTAGCCTTATCTTCCCAAACAGGAAATAGTTAAACCAAAAAGCACCTTCTCAGGTTCAAAACAAGCTCCAAATTCAAGATTTTAAAATTCTCTCTAATAACTGCTTTCTACAGGGACAAACTGGGGTCCCCTACCCCAGGGGTACAGAAAACCAATCAAGAGCCATAAATCCCCTTAGCCTTCCAGCTTCACTTCCTTGTACTGGGGGGAGGGGGTGACCCGACATCAACACTTACACTAAACCCCTCAATGCTCTACAGAAATATGCTGGCTTATTTCCTTTGTTTGGTCCTGTTATACTTGATCAAGTGTGAACGATTAAACTGGTTTCATTAAAAGCAAGTGCATTGACGGCTGACATCCAACTTCAATGGCAACTGTAAGCATATTTTGCAAGAAGGAGGGCCTGCTTTTTTGCTTGAAACCTACCATCTCATTAACTTTTCTTTGGGGGGCAATAAAAAGGGCACTAGAGGTTTTTACAGGAGAGCGTCAGAGCAGTTCTGAGGGCTGATGCCAGACAAAAGGATATTTAATGCTTCGACACTAGAATACAGTCCTGTTGCTTAAAATAAAGAAATCCTGTTCCAATATTAAAGCTGCTCTGACTGAAAGTGTTTAATTAGCATTTTGAATATCACTTTATAATTGCTGTAAGAAGTACTCTTTGAAATCAAATGATTATAAAAACAAGATCCTTTAAAGTCCCATTACTTCAAAACGTAAAAGGATTATTGAAAAAATTTTAAAAAGTGGAATTCTCCGAAGTATGCGAAAACTAACTAGTTCTACTTCGAGAGCCCCAGAGGCAGAACAGCAGTCTTGGGTCCTGTACACGAAGTAATTCTCAAACTGCCTTTGAACCCAAGCACCTAGCAGGGGAGACATTCTTTGAGAGACTCGCAGGAGTTCGATATATTTCGCCAAAGTCCGGAGACAGAATCATTTTGTCATCCAACCAAAATATACGTCCCCTCCAAATTATCCATGTCATTTAAAAATATACCAGTCTCTAGAATATCCAACAGAATTGCAAATAAGGCACTTAGCATTTGAAATTCCCAATGCATATTTATAGAACAGAATTCTCTTGTCTATCCTTCAAGCCACTCACATCTGACTCTCTAAGAACTTAACCCGATCTCCGATCTTTAAAGAAAAAAAACGGGGGAAAAATCCAGAAAGATACGTGTGCCCCGGATAGGGCAAGTGAGCCCGGCATGACGACGTAGGCCACTGCCAGCAGCCTCCCCCGCAAGGACGCAGAGCGAGCAGGAATTCTACAAAAAAATTCTCCTTTTCCCTGTAAAATACTAAACAGGGGGACCCCTGGAGCCAACTGCTGCTTAGGCCGCCTCCGGAAAAAGTATTCGGGGGCGGAGGGGGGATCACCGCACGTCCGCACACGCACACTCGGTGCCCGAGCCCATCCGCGGCGGCGGAATGCGAGGCACTGGAGTGTGAGTACGCGCGCGTGTGTCTCGCCGCGGCCGGCGGTGACCGCGCCGAGCGCCCGGGCCCGCGGCCTCCCCGCGCCACGGCGCCGCGTGGGCTGCGGGCGGCCGGCCGCGCCGCGGGGCCCCGCGCGGGAGGAAGGCCCCGGCGCGCCCCGGCTCCCGCGCGCCCCGGCCCAACTTGCCCCGGGGCGCTGGGACGAGCGCGAGGCGGAGAAAGAAAGGCGCTCCGCCTGGGCCGCGCGGTCCGTCCCGGCCACGCAGCACGAGGAGGCGAGGGCGCCCGCGGCGGCCGGGTCCCCGCCGCCCGGGGCGCGCCCTCGCCGGCCCCTCCTGCGAAACTTTTTCTTTTTCAGTTCGCCCCACCCGAAAAGTGCGGCCCGGGCGGGGGAGGCGGGCGGGCCGGGATCGCGGCGGCGGCGGCGGCGGCCGCGGGCGAGAAGGAAGTGGTGCCCGCGGGAGCGCGGCCGGGCGGAGGAAATGCCCGGCCCGCCCGGCCCCCGGCCCCCGCCCGCCGCCCGCCGCCCGCCGCGGCCCGCGCCCCCGCCCCGTGGCGACTTTGGCGGGCCGAGCCCGGCGCGGCAGCGGCGGCGGCGGCGGCGGCGGCAGATGTGGCCCGGCTGCCCAGCGGAGCCAACAATGCGGGGCCGGCAAAACAAAAGGGTTCCACTTCGCCTCCTTCCCCGTCTTTCGCTTGCGCTCCCGGGGCGCCGCGCGGGATCCTCGGCCAGCAGGGGCCGCTTCCCCGGGGGCCCTGGGCCGCGCGCGCCCCCATTTCCCGGCGGAACCCCGCTTTCCCCCGCCCCCGCCCCGCAGGCGCAAGGCCCCGCGCGCTCGGACTCCCGGTCCCGGGGGATCCGGCCGTATTGTCCCCGTGCCGCGCCGCGCGCTCGGCCTGGGTCGCGGGCACCCCCGCGCGCGCACCCACCGGCCTCGGGGAGCAGGAGCCGGGGGCGCCTAGGAAACCGTCGCCGAGACGCCGCCGCCGCTGCCCTCCGGACGCCGCCGCGCTCGGGGTTTCTTTCTTTTTTTTTTTTTTTTTTGCCAATCCTGATGGGAAGGAAGGTGACCGCCTACTTCGCATTCATCAACTCTCATCACAACAACAAAAATCCTGGCGCAAACGGCGGCCAACGGGCGCGATAGGCGGCGGCGAGCGGTAGGCAGGGACCCCCAGGCCGGCGCCCACCCCCGGGAGCAGAGCGGGGACTCGGGGCCGGGGGCGCAGACCAAAGATGTCCTCGGCTGCCGGCTCCGTGTCCTTCGCCCTCCTCCCCCTCCCCGAGTGGCGCAGTGAGGCGCGGGCGCGGCGCCCCCAGCCCGCGGCCGCAGGTGAGGCGGGGGCGGCGGCGGCCCCAGCCCTCCCCCGGGGCCCCTCTTACCTCGTCCCGGGCCGCCGGCGTCCACAGCGAAGGGCGCCCACCCGGGAAGCGGTGGCGGCAGCGGCTCCCGCCCCTCCCACCCCACCCGGCGGCGGTGGCGGTGGCGGCGGCTGTGCGGCACCCCCTCAGCGCGGCATGGCTCCCGGCTCGGTCCCTCGCTCCTCGGGCCGCCGCCGGCTCCTCTGGGCCGCTCCCGGGCCACCTTAAAATGACACACGCACACAGGGACACACACACAAAAACTTAATCTCTCCAGCTCCCTGCCCCTCCCCCTCCCGCCCTGCCCTGCCCTCCCCTGCTCTCCCCTCCCCTCCCCTCCCCACCCTACCCCTCCCCTTCCCTTCCTCCTCCGCCCCTCGCCGCCGAGCCTCTTCCTACTTCCCCACCCACCCCACCCCCTTCCTCCGCCCACCCAGCTCCCGATCCTCCCCACCCAGGTCCCGGCCCTGCGCCCGCCCGCCCGCCGGGAGGGGGCTGTGCCTGGGGGTCCCCGGCCCGCGCACGCCCCGCGCCGCGCTCACCCCCAAGAGGATGCTAATTCCAACTTGGATCGGGGGAGGGAGCGTCCTGGATGCCGAGCGCCTCCCGGCTATTTGCTCTTCTTTATTTGTTTTCTCTGGAGAAGGAGGAGGAAAACGGAGAGAAAAGGAAAGGGAAAGAAGCTGCGCTGGCCGCGTCTCCCGGCGCCCGCGGGCTGCGCAGGAGCGAGGCGGGAGGCGAGGTGAGGGTCGCCGCTCGCTCACTCCTCGCTTTTTTTTTTTTCTTTTTTTTTTTTTTTTTTGGCAAAGGCGGGGTCTCTCTTTGCAAACCAATGACACAACCCCACATGGGCCGGCCTCGCCCCCTACAGCGACTCCTCACTACAAATCGGCTCTCTCGGGGGATTAGTGGCTCCGCGAAAGTGCACATAGGCGCGGCGGGCGGGCGAGGGGGCCGGGCGCTGCGGGCACTCCCCGGCCCGGCCCCTCCCGAGAGGCCCTCGAGAAGCGCGGGGGGTCTGGGCAGCAGGGCGGGGGTCCTGCCACTGCGGCCGGGTCTCCGGCCCTTCCTCCTCCGCCCATTCCACGTGGGGCCACGGGCGGCCGGCCACGTGGGGGGGACGCGAGCCCGGGCGGGCCTGGGCGCAGCGCCCCGGAGTGGCCCTGGCCCCACCGGGCCCCCGCCAGGCCTGCGGCGCCGACCTACCCCCTTCCCGGCCCCGCGGCTCCAACTTCCTCCTGGGCCTCCGCGCGGGCCGCTTCTGCCTTCTCAGGCCCGCGGGGTCAGGCGCGGGCCAGCCGCAGGGGGCACTTGCTCTCCCCAAATCCGGATCCGGGAGACGGTGCCCGCGCCTGGGCCGAGAGGCGGCGATGGCTGCGGGTGCGCGGGGAGGGGGCCCTGTGTGCTGGAACTTGCAGCGGTTGTGTTCCGTACGAGAAGCAAAACATTTTTACACATTGGAAAAAAATGTTCCTGTTGCCTGGATCTCGCTCGGGCTATTTTTAAAGCCTCGTCTTGGTGGGGAGCTCCGAGCCCCGCGGGACAGAGGCGCGCTGCCGCCTTGGGGGCCTGTACTGGGCTCGCGCGGCGCCCCCTCCGCTGCCGGGAGCTCGCGCCATTCGGACGCCCCGAGGTTAGTGTCCAGACACCAAACCTAAGGATCCGGGCCGAGCCCCGGCCGCACCTGGCCTGAATTCCATGCCCATGACTCGCGGCGTTGAAGCCGGCTTCGCGGAAGGGAGTCAGCGGCTCCCGAGTCGCAGGACTCTTTCTCTGAGCCCCAGACCCCCCCTGACTCTCGTCTCACTTTCCTGAGGTCGGCCGCGCGTCCTCCAAGCGCCCCGGTGTGGGCTGAACTGAGCCTCTAGTCTGGATCTGCTTAACCCCCCCGTCGAGATGTTGCGAACTGGATTGAGACGTTGAGCAGGAAAGGCGTGGGGAGGGGTGTGAGGTCCAGCCTGGGCAGGCCTGCGGCCATTCGGAAGGCGAGTGGCTCCGTGTGGCCTCCTGCGTATGCGGAGTGCACCACACCCTACCCAGCAGAGAAAACTTAAGCTAGGGCCGGGGAGGGGGCGGCAGAGCGAGGGCCTTTGAGCCGCTGAACCCAGGCCTCTCGGTCTATTAACATTTTAAGAACTCGTGTGCTCAGGCCGCTGCGGGGACTGGGTGCCCAAGGCTCGTTTGCCGAAGTGCCTGTGCCACCGGCAGTGTGGGGGCCGTGACTCCAGAGGGTTCCTCATCAAACAATAAGGTTTTAAAACTTGATTGAAGACCTCCCAGATGTGACGTTCGCGCAAGACCTGGCATTGCACACGCGCCAGCTGTCCTAACTGGGTTACTAAGATGTCTGAAGCACGTTTCCCCCGAGGCCCTAATAGGCCCCCAGCCAGGCCCGCTCCCTGTCTTTCCAGTTCGCCCTTCAGTAGAAAAACTCCCAGATGTGCTTTGCCAGCTCTCCCCATTTTCTGGTGACCCCGTGTCCCCACACACATCTTCAGGGGTCCTCTCTGCCCAGCAGTTTTGCCTCAAGGTCATGGCGCCAAAGACATTTCTTGGCATAAACTATAACCGTAAATAGATTGTCTGCTTCCTTATTTCACAGATGATCTTTGGTTCTGAGCGGCCCTCTGATTCTCTCCCAGAAATCACAAAAAGTCAGCCAATTCTTCATATCACTTGTTCAACTTTAATGTCTGCTATGAATTCAACTTAACTTAGAAAATACTGTTTTGTGTCTGAGAATGTAAGAAGGCATCCTCGGAGCCCAAAATTAGTTCTCACTTCAACTTGACGCCTGAATTTTAAAATATTGAGCCCATTTTCCCCCAATATGTGAATTATTTCAAACACCAATTTAAAAAAAAAAAATGTTCCGAACAACAACAAAAACAGCCCAATCAAAATCGAGCAGAGATTTGAATAGACTTTTCTCAAAGAAAGATATACGCATGATCAACAAGCCCATGAAAAGATGCTCAGTGTCATTAATCATTAGGGAAATACAAATCAAAACCACAGTAAGATACCACTTCATGTCCATTAGGATGGCTTATTTTTTTTTTTTTTTTTAAGAAGTGTTGGTAAGGGTGTGGAGAAATCAGAAAACTTGTGCATTGCCGATGTGGAATGTAAATTGGTGCAGCCACTGTGGAAAACGGTTTGGTAGTACCTCAAAAAGCAACTTATGATTACCATATGATCCAGCAATTCTAATTCTTGGTATGTACACAAATGAATGGAAAGCAGGGTCGCAAATATTTGTACATATATATGATGTTCATAGTCAAAGCTGGACATAACTCGAATGCCCATCAAAGGATGAGCTCATAAACAAATGTTGTGTAGACAGCGGAATATTATTCAGCCTTGAAAAGGAAGGAAATGCTGATGCATGCTGTAACATGGATGAACTTCGAGGACATTACACGAAGTGAAATAAAGCCGACACAAAAGGACAGATACCGTTTGAGTCTTCTGGGACCTATCCAGAAGAGGCAAATTCATAGGGACACTGGACTGCAGATTGCCAGGCGCTGTGTGTGTGTGTGTGTGTGTGTGTGTGTGTGTGGTGGGGGGCGGGGCAGAGATGGGGCTCGTCGTTTAACGGACACGGAGTTTCGGTTTGGAATGATGAAGACATTCTGGAAATGCACAACAGTGTGAATGTGCTTAATCCCACAGAACCACACACTTAATAAAATGGTAAATTTTGGGTTATGTACACTTTACAGTAATATTCCAAATATAGCACTGAAATGCTAATTTTTCAGTCAGAACCTTCCATGATCTCCCATTTAATCCTATTTAATTGGTCAGGGTCAAGTTCTGGTATCCCAACGTGGATTGAGACAGACATACGAAAAGGAGAGTCATTAAGAGAGCAATAGCAGCAAATGACCGCCAGTGACTCGTGAGGTCCTGGTGGTTCTGGGCTACGCCTTTGACATGTATCTTTAATCCTCATGGCAGCCCCGGGAGAAAGATGCTAGTATTATCCCCATTTTACAGATGAGAGAAGCTGAGGCGACTCAACGCGACTTCCCTGAGATCACACTGCCGGGAAGTGAGGAGCTGGGGCTGGACCCCTTTCTGTCTGATTCCGACATCCCCTCCCCCACTCGAGAAGGGCTTCTGTTTAGATACACGTCTTCATTATTAGTACAGACCCAGAAATGGCAAAGTTAGTTACTTTTGAAACATATTTTTAGCATCTTCTTCTTGAAAGTTTTTCATTTAATAATAAGCCTTCAACCTACTCTTTAAAGAAAAAGAAATGAATAAAAGAAGAAAGAGAGAGAGAAGAAAGAAAGCCCAAGAATTAAACATGTTGTCAAACAATGGTTAAAAATAAAAAGGCAAAGGTGGGCACGGCATGATTTTAAGGCTCCTGAGGATCAATTTCAAAACAATAACAACAAAAAGCTGTGATAATGAAAAAGCAGAAAATAAATTATTGGTTACTAAGAATAAAGATTCTACATATTACTTTCATATTGAGGAAGAAGAAATAATTTAAAGAGTTCAAGAAGGTCGCATCTAACACTTCTTGTAAAAGGTCTGTAATCACTTTTTCCTGATAGTCTGAGTTAAACAGAAAAATCCAATCACCCGAATACTTCATTTGCTCAGGTTGTCTTGTGACTCAAGCTTCCTCAGTGGAAGGAGTTTGAAAGGGACACAGTACCCTGGGGTGTGGAGAAGAAGCTTTTTCTTTATTCTGGGGAACTCAACTCATTTGCCCAGGAGTCTCCATTCCTCGTTGGTGTTGTAATTGAAAGTAACTTCCCGTCTTCTGGTCTGATCCTGTTTCTTCTGAGTTCTGCAGCCTCTATGGGTTAATAGGTCTCGTTTGGTGTATGAAGTTCAAACTCCTTGTCGAAGTAATTTCTCCCCTTTTGTCTCTCCTTTCTGAGGACTAGAATTTGGGATTCAGATAGGGGGCGTTTTCCAGCCTCAAGGCTCTGGGGGAGGGCCAGGAAAAGGCCCGGCCCAGGGAGCCCCAGTACTGCAGTGTGGGGGCAGGTGTAAGCGAGGCATGTGTAACTCTCAGCATGAAGAGGGCAGGGGCATTGTTCCTGGGAGCCCAGCCATTCCCCTGCTGACCTATCACAGCGGACCCTCTAATATGCTGCCTTGTCCTCCAAAACTCCCCACAGTCCTCACACAGAGTCACCTCCCTTGTGAGTTCACAGGACCTCTTAATGCTCAGCTGCTTTCTGTGCCCTTCACGAAGCCATGGGTTCCATCCAGGCCACAGCAAGGGGACACACTCCTACCACGGGCCAGGGCAGCAAGAGTTGGTCCAGATGCTCCCGCACCCAGCGGAGTTTTCTGTCATCTCTCTCCACTCCAGAAGGAAGTAAAGGGCACCTTTCTTGAAAAACTAATGGTTCGCTTTTAATGGGCCATTAAAATTGTGTAAACCGTCATAATTCCTTTGTTGCCTTGGCTGCTAGGAAGCTCAAAGTCGCATGTAATGCTCTAGGGTGCCAAGCAGCCTATCGTCGTGTTCCAGAAAGCAACATCTTCCTTCCTCTGTGAAAAGCAATTGTGAACTCGCTGCGGGACATGAGCGGTTTGTGTTATTTGAACAGGCATATTAAATATGTTCATATAATTTTACATCCAGAAAACAAAATACCAATTGTTCTGATAATACAAATGATGGAAAATAAAACTCAATAAAATCTTCTTGCTTGGCGATGAGACACAGATGAATAAGGATCACTTCCTGGACTTGAAAATACTGGGGAGAGAAAGTGTTTTCTCTTTAATCCTTTAATTTTCTCTTAAATGTTGGAAGGAGTTTCTGATTTCCATTTTGACTTTTTTTTTTTTTTTATAAACGTCTGGGTTGTAGATATGTTTTTACGATAGCCACCTAAAAACTTTTTTGGAAGTCGGTGGGAAATCATTAATAAATACAGTCATAGCAATATTTCTGACTTAAGGCAAGAGACCTTTTTCTTAAGGAACGAATGGTATAAAGGGGCCAAGAGTTCCCCCCACTGGCAATTATCACATTTTGTAACCATGAAATTATGTGATAGTTTGATATGTTTTGTAGGGTCTGGACGGTATAAGGTGCTTGATTAAGTATTTCTTGGATGGATGGATGGATGGATGGATGGATGGATGGATGGATGGATGGATGGAAGGGCAGATGGATGGATTAATGGATCAGTGAATATATTTAAAGAAAGTCAAGCTATACAAAAGTCACATTTGCAAACTGACAGAATGAGGTAATTTTTAATTGAACGTAATAGTATTAAGGAGGTAGGATTTGGGTTATCTTTAAAAGTTTTTTAATCTTCATTTTGTTACATTTTTATAATTTATAAAAGGGGCAAACAAACTGTATGCAACAAACAGTTCAGAAAAAAATAACATGCATATAAAGCAAATGTGGAAAATATTAACATCTCGTAAACTGAGGTAACGGATAGGATATATGGAAGTTCTAACAACTTGTCTGTACATTTAAAATTTATTTCAAAATAAAAAGGTTTTCAAAAAGTAGTGAAAAAAACGAAATCTTTAGCCCCAGTGTGCAGTGCTGAGTTTGTAAGGCACTTCTTCCTCCACCCCCGTTTAGCAGGCTTTAAACAGGAGGGCATAATTCCTTCCCAGCTTCATGCCTCCCTGGGAGCAGCCTTGATGGCTTTGAACTTCATCCGGGGGTCTGTAAACGGCCTGCAGGACAGGCCCTCTGCTGGAGCTCAGCGAGCCTCTCTAACGGAGGTCCTTAGTCGTCCATTCCCTGTCTCTCTCCTGTTTCATTTCCAGGAACCAAGGGCTATAGGGAAAAAAAGGTAGTGGCCCTAGATAATCGCGGGTTCTTTTATTGTAACTGTATTGTGCAATAAAATGGACTAGTCGTGTGCACTGGAGGATGTCGAGAGTCTATGCAGCGAGAGTCGCTGGGAGCGGGACTCCACTGTCACTCACCTGTCTCTGTCACTCACCTGTCTCCGTCATTCAGAGTTCATCTCGCTTCAGAACCACAATTATCTGAAGCTGTCAGTTGCTGTTGGGAATCGAGGTGGGAATTTTGCCGCACGATTTCGTAGAATAGCTGTGCTCGGCGTGGCTATAATGTAATCACAATGCGATTCATAATTAATTCTAACCCGCGAGTACACATGGCCTTTACAGATGCTGTGGTCCTTCTCAACTCTGCGTTAAAACTCCTCCGCTCGCACCCTGGGCGGCGAGGGGTACAGATCGGAGTAGCTGGAGCTCTGTTTCAGAATTTAATTGGCATTTGAATGTAAGTCCATTAATTTCAGTTTTCGATTACACACACACACACACACACGTACACACTCAAACACTCAAAGCTTCTGGAAAACAGTGGCTCCAGTCCTAGGAAAACCAACATAAGCATGCTGACCTGCAGAAATGAGTGAATCTGCAGTGTAGCACACGGAGGAAATCAACATATTGCACTCCGACCATTCACCCAACCTGGAAGGCGGCCTGCTCCGGGCCGGCTGGGCTGGACGCTGGGTACGGAGACTGACCTGAGCTGACTGCCACCTCCCTAGAGGAAGGATGACAGGGAAACTGCCTGGCCCCAAAATTACCTCGTTTAATCCTCACCATAATTTGAGGCAGGGATTAAACCCAGTTGTCTGTGAGGGCTAAGCTCTGGCGGGATTAGGTGCCGGGCCAGCTCCACGGGTTGTGACCGGGGCGATCATACAGCCCTGTGCTCGGAAGAGCCCCACATGTGGTTTACTGCCCTGCTGTTGCCACCATGACATGTTGAATGCTTTTGAGCAAAGGACTTTGCGTCTCCATTTTGCACTGGGCCCCACAAATTAGGCAGCCAGTCCTGATTAAGTATCTTGCCCAAGGTCCCTCAGCTAGCTAGTGGCAGACCTCCAAGTTCAAGGCACTTCAACCATCTTGGGAAATTAATTTAAATACTAGATGAAACATGCTTATTAGTGGAACACAGCGTGGGAAAGCCTAGAATTCTCCACGAGCGGCCCATGCGATCAAACTGAAGCCAACATGAGTCTAAAAAGTCCCCTGGCCTCTTGGGAGACCACCTCCTCACATGTCCAGCATTTGGCCCTGCCCTTGGAACGTTAATTTTCCTATGGCAGGGCAGGCCCGTGCAAAGCAGACCTTCAGACATGTTAGCGGTCATGACTAACACCAGAGTCAGACAGGGCAGTGATGTGGCTCAGCCCACAGCCGGGCCCCCAGTGGGGCCACGGTTGGGCCGCTGCTGGGAATGGCCAGCGAGAGACGGAGACTGGAAACAGCCAACCTCCTTCAAGTGCTGCACGCGGGGGAAGGAGTTCCATCGTCCAAGGAAATCATTCAGCTCCCATTCAAACTGGTTTTAGGGTCTAAAGTTCTTGATATAGCCTGCAGTTCAATCATTTGCAAAGTGCCCTAATGACGGAGCGGACTTCAGTGAATCTGTCCCACCTGGGGAACTTGGTACTTAAAGAAAGTCATTCGTCCAGTCTTTTCCCTGACAATCTACAAATAAGGTCCATGTTCATCAAATCAGGTTGCCAGGAGAGCCCATTCGTGGTACATTTATCTGTCCAAGAAAGCATCATTATTTCTCGTGTACTGGGGGTGGCCCTTGTGTTACAGAAGAGGGTGCTGAGGCTGCAATGTTGGGCCACTTGCCAAGGCAGCCCAGCAGACAAGCCCAGCCGGAAGCTGCAGGTCTGGGGGCTGCAGGTCTGGGGGCATCCCAGATGCTCCCGCCTCTGCCGTCTTGCCTACCTGGGTGCTCACTGGGATGTGGACAGGTGAGTACACCTGCCCCCCAACTCATGCATCTCCGGAGACTTGCCCTCGCATTTAATTTGTACCAAGAAGAAATGAAGCTCTGTGGTCTGCTAGTTTTTCTTCTCCACTCCATCCAAGTCTTCATTTCTGGACTGTTCAAATCTATAGAAAAGCCGATTTAATAGTACAACGACACCTATAGCCTGCCACCTATTGGAACCCTTTATTCTCATTTTGTCACATTTTCTTTAGCCCTTTTTTTTCTGTCTATTCATAAATACGTTTTTTCTTGAACCATTTAAGAGTGAGGTGCAAACATTCTGAGGTTTTGCCCGCAAATACTTCAGCATGAACTAAGGAGAAAGATCTACCTGAAATCTTATCACACTTATAAAAATTAACAGTGCCTCTTAACACAAGGGCCGTCAGGTCAGTGCTGCTCAGCTCGCTGGGGCCGCCCCTCGGACTGCAACAAGCTAAATGCTGAACCTGAGAACAAGCTTTGAGAAACTTTCACAGCAATGTTAGATCTGTGAATTTGCATGATAAAAATTTGGGACTTGCACTTTATATATATTTTAAAAGTTCACTTTTATTATATTTTACAAAAGCATCAGTTTGCAACACCGAAAAACCAAAACAGAAACTTGTCCCTCGCCACAGATTGTTCGAGAAGCACTAATTCCCAGGCCATTTTCAAGTTTTCCAACTGTCTCAAAACATCCTTTGTAGTTCGCCTGCCTTTCTTTCTTTCTTTCTTTCTTTCTTTCTTTCTTTCTTTCTTTCTTTCTTTCTTTCTTTCTTTCTTTCTTTCTTTCTTTTTCTTTCTCTCTCTCTCTCTCTCTCTCTCTCTCTCTCTCTCTCTTTCTCTTTCTTTCTTTCTTTCTTTCTTAGGATTCAATTGAAGTTCACATGCTCCACTTGGTGGTCACAAGGTCTGCTGGCCTTTTTGAATAGGCATCGGGCCATCTTCCTGCTTCTCTTTGAACTTGAGGGTGTGACCAGAAGACAGGCAGGAAGTTCAGTACTTGGGGAGCCTGGATTAGGGAGGTCCTGTAACTTTCTGGGGCCCGTAGAAATTATTCGTTTATAAAACTATAAAAATGTAAGCCCGATGATCTGATAAATAATTTTCAAATTTCATATAAACGGTTTCTTACTGACAGGAAAAAAAACTAAAATATCTGCAGCATTCGGGCAGAGTTATGTTGGGTAACACGGAGAACCCTGTGTTCATGTTAAACATCAGCCAAACAAGAGATTAGTGATGTTCTGATGTTGACGATAGTCAGAAAAACCATCACAACATGTTTCTGCAGCGCTGGGTTTGGCCAAAGTCTTTTGCACACGAATTGAAAACTGCCAGGTTTGTGTTCAAGGTGGTTCTCAGCCAGCAGGTGGGAAGCCTAGAATGGGTTTCGGGACTCCTCCGCTAGGAAGTAGTTTGCATTTGTCTTAACCCGTTCCCACCAAAGAGAAACATTTAATGCGACTGATATAAAGCATGATAAAATTAACCACTGTTTATTGTGTGTGTGAAGCCTTCGGCATGGCACCCGGCACCCAGGAGGCACTTGGAGCGGATGCCACTGGGCTCCCCGCCACAGTCCAACTGCAACCTGAACGGTCGCACAGGCCCCAAACTGAGATGGGCCCTCTGTGTGGTTCAAGGCTCTACAGCTGCCACCTTGAAATTCTGAATGTTTGAACCCAGTGCCCTGCATTTTCATTTTGCCCCGGGCCCTACAAATGATGGAGCTGGCCCCACCTCGACCCAAATCTATTTAGCCCACCTCCGATTTTAACAGCAGGTGAGGTGAAAGGCTGGGTGCAAGCCCAGGCGCCCCCCGTAATGACAGCACGCACCTCACACACAGGCAACACGACTTCCTGCGTCCCCCCCCCCCCCCGATCCCTCTCCAATACCACTGGGTCCCACGCTGCTCTCGGGTACAGCCCAGAAGTCCAGGGGAGATAAAGAGTGTGGGCGGGTGGGGGTGGGGTGTTAGCGAAGGATTCGCATAAGTGACAGTCATCGGTGGGTAAACGCACTCTGTGTGTGTCTCGGAGTTCCTGGAAGAATCGAGCCCCATTCTTCTTCCCTACGCCCTGACTCCTGCTTCCTGGGGTCACCTCCCGAAACCCGCCCCGTGCCCGAGACCTTGTCTGAGGTTCCTTTTCTGGGAGAACCCACGCTCAGACGGTCTCCGCAGTGGGTGTTCCACAGACGTGTTGAATGAGTGAGCACTCAGCTCATAGGGCCAGTGACTGGAGTCGATGAGATTAACCATGGAAACATCCGGTTCAGATCCTGGCACACAGTAGGAGCTCAGTAAGTGGCGGCCGCGGCTGGTACAACTTCCTGTCTTACCTCTTTAGAGTGTCCCCTTTAGGAAATATAAAAGCAGTGTGACAGAGACGGACCACAAACGAGGTGGCTCAAAACAACAGGAATTTATTCTCTCACAGTCTAGAGGCCAGAAGCCTGAAATCAAGGTGTCGGCAGGGCCGCGCTCCCTCTGAAGACTCCAGGGGACGATCCTTGCCTCGTTCGGCTTCCGGGGGCCGCGCCATCCGTGGTGTCCCTTGGCTTGTGGAGGCATCACTCCAATTCCCTCCTCTGCCTCTGTGTGTCTGTTACCTGTGTGTCTGTCCTCTGTTCTCTTAAGAACACCGGTCGCTGGGGGCAGGGCCGCCATGATCCAGTAGGAATCCATCTTACCTTGGTTAGGTCTGTAAGACCCCATTTCCGAATAAGCCCCCATCATAGGTGCCAGGATTTAGGACTTGGCATTTGGGGGGACACCACTCTACCCAGTGTAGATAGAGAATGAACTTTACTCAAAATAAATGCAGAACACGTGGGCCCAGGGCTTGATTTTCCCTGGATGAACTGGCGGAATGAGCAAGCTCAGGCCAAGGGATGATGTGCACCTCCGGGATCCGTCCGCATGTCACCTTAAATGGCATCGTCACTTTTATGTCATTATGAGGAAGCTGGACTTCTTGAGTGAATTGTAGCCGTGTTTCCACATGGCCTTTTTTTCAAGTGGGCTGAGAATTTAACTTCTGATACAGGCCGTAATCCCAACTGGGCTTTTCCCACGTAGCTGTTTATAAATAGCCTCAGATGTTAATAATTAATACATGTAAAATATTTACGCACTTAATTAATGCCAGGCTCCCGTGCCAGGCACTCAATAGACAAAGGAAAACTGGGCACAGACCCTGCCCTCGAAAAGCTCTTGGTGTGCCCTCAATGGGAACAAACATTCACAAATTCATACCACGAGCATTTACCAGATACCGACTACACGCAGCACAAACTAGTTTCTGAGGGTTTGGCTCTCTCTACGCCCACGGTGCAAACGGGCTGCCCAGGGGACAGTTTCTAGGCAAAATATAAACACAGGAGACGCTGTGGAGGATTTCCATCATGAGCTGAGGCTGCAGACGGGGTTCTTCTCCTGACTCGGCCTTTTCTCTGACTACATGGTTTTGGGTAGATCACACCCCTCTCCGGGCCTCCTTCTCCCCTAGAAAAATGAGCCAATGAAATGAAACGATCGCGCAGGGCTGGTCAACTCTTATATCACTATTATGGTCAACTAGATATTTATTAAGCATTCGTCCCATGCCAGGAGCAGCGCGAAGTCCTTGCCATGCATCGTTTGATCTCACAGCCACCCTCTGAGGTGTGGATTTTAATTCCTAAGTCCATTTCCACAGGTCGTAGAGAATTAACTGTTAGAGCAGGGGTTTAAACTCAAGGGGCCTGGACGTGGTTCCATAGTGTAGCGGTGAGCACGTCCGCTTTACACGCAGAAGGTCCTGGGTTCGCGCCCCAGTGGGGCCACGGTCCATGGTCTACGGCCAAGTCGCCCCGAACAAGCCCGATGTTTGAGCTCGGAAGCTAAGCAGAGTCGGGCCTGGTTAGTACTTGGATGGGAGA
This sequence comes from Rousettus aegyptiacus, assembly GCF_014176215.1. Lineage (NCBI taxonomy): Eukaryota > Metazoa > Chordata > Mammalia > Chiroptera > Pteropodidae > Rousettus > Rousettus aegyptiacus. Next base: position 56,488,844 of record NW_023416309.1, read on the forward strand.
CCATCTAGGAAGACCAGGTGCTGCAGGTATAAATAATAATAATAATAATAAAAACTCAAGGGGTCTGAACCCACGACCAAGCCCTAAACGAGTGTGCTGGACGCCCTGTGATTCTGCGGTATTGGGAGGACTTTTTAGGGAGCAGCCGCCCGCCATGTGAGTGTGGGGAAGGACGTGGTTGCGAGTCTGGAGCTGGCAGAGCGGCGAACCCACCGCCCGCTTTCCTCTGGTGCCTTTCCCGCGCCGTGACTGCGGCCTGGTAAGCACGGAGCCCGTGGCCGCGTCCGCCCTTCGGCGGAACGTCTTTCTCCTGAGCTCGTTTTCACCTAACGGACAGCGCAGATCTCCTCCCCGAGAGTGTCCCCTCTGTCCTTCCCGAGAGTGTCCCCTCCGTGCTGGTTTCTAGGAGGGTCATAACCAAGTCTGAACTAACTCTGGCAGCTAGAGAGCAGCTTACAGGTGTCTCTCACACAGTCTCCCTGCCCTCGCCTCGTCCCGTCCACATATTCCTAGTTTCCTTTTACTCTGGTGTGCCCGACGTCTTCCATTTGCCCTCCAGACCTGCTCGGCGTCCTTTCCCATCCTGCTCTGTCTTGGGACCCATATAGGCTACACCAAATGCTCACTCGCCCATTGGCTTACGGTTGGGTTTGGCCAATGGAAAGCCAAAGTCAGCTGGAGGGAGGCGGGGAGGGGAGGTCACTGTATTTTCCCCCTGGTCTCCCCGCCTTCGCCCTCCCTCCTCCACAGCCTTCTCCCTGCTAGGTTGCCTTGGGAGGACTCTGCCTTTCCACCAAAGGTCATACTTCCCCCCACTTTTGAAAACATTTATTAAGATATAATTCACATGCCATAAATTTCACTATTTTAAAGTAACAGCACTTCGGCAGTTTATAGCATATCCACAGAACTGTGCAATGATCAGTACCATCTCATTCCAGAACTTTTTTATCGCCCCGAAGAGAAACGTGGAAGCATTAGCACCCACTCCTCATCCCTCCCTCCGCACTCGTCCACTGTCTGTGTCCGTGGATTCTGGACATTTCTTTTAACCCAACCCATACAGCATGTGGCCTGTCCACTGGCTCCCTTCACCGCGTAGCTTTTCAGGGTTCGTCCACGGCATACTGCGTGCCGGTACCTCATCGCTTTCAGGCTTCTTTTGACATTCCAGACCTCATTCCTTCTGGGTTCTAGTAAATTCTTCCTTTCTTTGCCCGTTGGGCCTGAAGGTGTTAACAGCCTTGCAGCTGCCAGTCTCGATTGCTACATTACTTCTTGGGGTTTCCCTGCACCCACAGTTTTATAAATAAACCCTCCTCGAATTAGCCTCTTTGGAATGTGCCTTGGTCTTCTGTTGGGACTCCAATTGACACCCAGTTAACTTGCACAATGTTTACATTTTGTATGAATTTCCATAATATAGCTCGCATACTTTTCACGATGAGTTGAGACAGAAATAAAGACAGAAAGGGTTTGCCGGCGACATGAAACTTGGTGGGTGGCTTGTCCTTAGAGCCCTTGCTCATTACTAAGTCCCCGAATGATTGTTAGAACTCTTGGGGGGCCTTACACCCTCCACCCCTGCTGTTTCTGGAAATACCCGTCAGGGAAAGCCGGGTACTTGGCTGTCTTTTGGAAGAAGCTGCATTCACTTGGCTCAAGAGAATATGGATGGAACTCTGTGTGAATGGCTGGGCTGAAAAGTGGCCAGAACTTTTAAGTCCATATGAAGATACACTTGGGAAATGTGCAAAACCCTTATTTTAAAAGAGGGCTCCTCGGGAGAAACGTTAGAAGCCGACAGAGAGCCACTTTTTTTTTTGCTTTCATCTTGTCACCACTGGTGGCTGAGAACAGACTGTCCAGCCTCTGCCCACTCATGAGGATTCTCAAAAGAGTTTTCAATAAATTTCGTTTATTAACAAGGAACCGCTCTATTTAAAAAAAAGAATGCCATTTGCAAATAACCTCCTATTACTTAGGGCTTTGATTTTTACTGTATTATGGAAGAGTTGGCAGGAGCAGCAGAGAAAGACAATGGACCCTGCAGTGGAGGACCAAGAATAACAAGGCAGGTCTTTCTTAAGCTTGTCACTCAAACCCAAGGGCTTCTTTCTGGAGCAATCTTTGATGTGAATGCTCAAAATGTTCCAAATCCAATGGCCATTTAAATCTTAATGATAAAACTCAGGAGCCATGCAACTGTTTAGAACAGGAAAAGGACTCTAAAAATCCTACAAAACCAAGTCTTGGGTCCTGGTGCTAGGGATAAGAGAAGAAGCTCAAGTCAGCCCGGTTCTTTGCCTGATTCGAGGATATTTTATTTTCAAAGATTGAGTGTCGCTGTTAGCATTACAAGGCAAACACGAACGGCTTGCTTACTATTTCATCTACATTATTTCGGGGGAACGTTTAAAATTTGAGGGGTGCACAATGTTGGCTCAAAGCAAGGAGAATTGCCCTCATATTCGTGGAGGGGGTTTCAACTGGTCCAACATTTCTGGAAGAAGTTCTGGCAATATGCATCAAAAAATGGCCAACGAGCCTATGAAAAGATGCTCAACACCATTAAACATTAGAGAAATGCAAATCGGAACTACAGTGAGCGATCACCTCGCACCCGTCAGGAGGGACACTATTCCCTTATTGAAAGAACAGAAAACAAGTGTCGGCAAGGACAGGAAGAAATCGGGATCCTTGCGCACTGTTGGCGGGAATGCAAAATGGTACAGCCACTACAGAAAACAGTATGCAGGTTCCTCAAAAAATTAAAAATAGAACTACCCTATGATCCACCAATTCTACCTCTGGGTATATACACAAAAGAATCGAAAGCAGGGTCTTGAAGAAATATTTGCACACTCGTGTTTACTGCAGCGTTATTCACTATAGATAAGAGGTGGAAACAGCCTAAATGTCTACTGAGGAATGGATGGATAGGCAAAATGCGGTATACATACACGACGGAATATTACGCAGCCTTACAAAGGGAGAAAACTTTGACATCTATTGCAACATAGATGAACTTGCGAGCATTACGCTAAGTGAAATAAGCCAGTCACGAAAGGACAAATACAGTGTGACTCCACTCACGTGAAGTCTCTAGAGTAGTCAAAATCATAAAAACACTAAGTAGAAAAGGGGTCGCTAAGGCCTGGAGGGAGGGAAGGGGAAATTAGTATTCGATGGACGTAGAGTTTTCAGTTTCGTAAGATGAAAAACTTCAAGCGATCTATTGCACAGCGATGTGAATATACTTAGCACTCCTGAACTGTACACTTAAAAATGTGTGGGGTGGTAAATTTAAACCATGTAAGTTAAATGTTATGTGTTTGAAAGCACACTTAAATGTAAAATAAAAGATTTTAAAGGAGTCTTAAAGCCTGCCAAGGAATTCCATTTCTGGAATTCTTTCCTGAGATGTTCTCATGGCCTTCTGTACACATGGGCTGTCACAAAGTGCCATACGAAAGTAGGGAAATAGGAGTGATCTAAACATTCAGCCACAGGGGGTTGGATAAACAAATGATCACAAAGGATCCAACGGAAAACTCTGCAGCCAATGAGAATTTTGTCATGTAAGACTTTTTAGTGGCTCAGAAAACCATCACGACATAGTACATTAAAAAGTCACGTTAGAACTTAGAATTATATAGTGCGATCCCAATTTTGCGATAATTCAGATGTACATGCTTAGAATAAAGACTGAGAGATCTATGTCGGAATGTGAACGGGGTCGTCTTTGGGCACGAGGATCTGAGCCGACTTTTTGCATGTCTGTGCGTTGGTCTCCAGTCTCCAGGATGGCTACGTACCACTTTTGTGATCAGAAATAAGCAGTATTTAAAAAGAAGAGCAGGCGTGAATCCCCGGAAGGGCTGTCATGCCCTGCGAGGTGAGACCGGAGGAGTTGAGAAGGGACTCTCCTTGTCTACTTTATGTATTTTCCTTGCAAAGTGTAGCGGCTGTCACCTTCTTTCCCAGGCCACGCCCACTGGATGTCTGTCAAGGGTCAGGGCTTCCAAGAGAGTCTCGAAAGCCCCACGACAGGCGCTGCCCGCCCTGGAAGTTCCGGGTGTTCGGTGGTGTGCCATCCAGGTAGGGCCCGAGCGGGCCGGGGTGGGCAGCGGTACCTCCTTGAGAGCCTGTCCTTGAGCAAGTGGGGACCGGAGAGGAGGACTTGACCCCTCCGAGCGAATAACCCACACGGCTCAGGAAGAGGACACCGGGCGGGAGAACCCTCTGCAGCTGGCTGCGGGTGTCTGCTTCCGGATCGAGACCTCGTGGCACATGCGGCGGGGAGCGCAGGGGACATTTCTGCTTGGATGAAGGACGTGCCGGGTTTGGCGCGCTGCCCAGGTGTGCAGGCATTCCGTGTTCTTCACCAGCAACTGCACCGTCAACGTATTCGAGGGTGACTCAGCACAAACGCGAAGTCACCTCGGCTTTTACCTTTAAAGGCATAGTCGTGACCAAGTGAAAGGCATCGCAGGAAATCCAGATTCCGACAAAATTTGCTGTGATCGTTTTGAAGGCGATCAGAGACAGGGAGGGGACTGTTTTCAACTCGTCCAGGGATTTAATCGGCTTCATCAAGCTGATTTTGCATTTTTCTAAAAGGTCCTCCGTTCTTAGGACAAATACGGTTATTTTCATCTTGATTTTCATTTTTCACGACACAAACATGTTTCATGTTCATAAATATTCTTTAAAAATCTCCCAAATGGTACATAATGTCCCAGATGACTGGACCATAAATGATCCTTTGGTTGCTATCGAAGTTATTGGCCATTTTATTAATATCAATACTGCTGCAATTAATATTTTTGTGCCATTCAGCTTTGTTTGCACTTCAGATGATTTCAGGAGTGAAACCGCTCAGCCCAAGCACGCTCGTCTTCCGGTGTGTTTTATTGTTGTCATCCAATTTTTATTTCATGCTGCACGTATATGTTTTTTTCTGTTTTAAAGGTGAAAATGACTTTTTCCTTAAATGTAAAAGAAATACATACTCAATAATAAAAAACAAAAAGAAGACCTAAAGAAGTGAAAATGACCAGGCAAATCCATCCCAGATAATCGTTGTTAACCTTCCTTCCAGAACGTTCCTTTCGTACACATATGTAACGACGCAACATTCTATGTAATGACTACACATGTTCATCTCTAACTTATTTTCCCTCGACATATCTGAGCACTTATTTATTTATTTATTAGCGCCTCCAGCACCTGGTATTTCTAATTTCTAATAATTAACAGAGGGCTGTGTAATTTGGGGGCCGTGCAGTGTGCCCCCGTGTGCGCATGTACTCTCTGAACTTGTCCGGACGTTTTTGAGGCTCTCAAATCCTGTCTCTAAATCACTTTCCAAACGGCTTCCACCCATCTCCGGTCCCACCGCCAGTGTGCGCCGGTCTCTCACTTGACCAATGAAAACCGTTTGCAATGTCCTTTTTTTTTTTTTTTTCCCCCGAGACGCTTCTAGCAAAGAGTAGAGCCAGGAGTCCTGACCCTAAGTCTTGGCAGTTCAGGCTGTTTTCTCAGAAAGAATGGAAAAGCAGCGTGGTGACCTACCCACCGCGGAAGCTGGCCGGAGGAGCCTAGGAGGGGATCCCGGGCTCCATAATTATAATTCTGTGTTAATAAAACCTATGCCATGTTTCAGAATTCAGATGGGGGGTTTGTTCACTGTAATGTGAAGTATCTTGGGAGAGCACTGCGCACAGATATTAGCAATTAACTCGATCCGAGAACCACAGTTCTTGCGGTTCGTAGAACACCCCACGAGCGCTCTAATTACACACGCGGCCCGAAAGGCTCGTGTCGCAGGAAGCAGGAAGCCTCCTAATTAGGCGGGACTTCCAACACAGACTAAGGATTGAGATGTCGAGGGTCAGGAGGCAGACACCCGGATCTGCACCGTGCCCCCGGGGCCCGAGGGTGTGTCACGTACAAATGGCGTCCACCCTCAAGGGAAGCGTGAGAACCGGAGGTGTAGGTGCGCCTGGCTCACTCAGCAGTGACCATTTGCGGGGCGGGATGACCTGCCGTCACGGGCACTTGGGGCCAGGTGTGACTTACCATCCTGTCCTGCAAACTCTGTCCATGTAACTCCAGTGCCCTGAGCTGCCACAGCCAGAGGGGATTGGGGTGCAGTGAGAGGGGGCTGGGGTGCCCGGAGCTCTGGGGAGCTGTTTCGCCCTCTCACTCGGAGGTCTGGAAGACGGCGTTTCATCTGAGAACTTTTCTGATCCCACTTTCCGCGGAAGACACCACTGTCCTGTAAACAGGGGACATGGTGTGCTTCGGTCAGGTTTTTTCCCTGCTCCCAGTTAAGGTCCCAGGAGGAAGGGACACGCGCACGTGTCGGCAGGGGGAGCGAGAAGCATCGGCAGACCATGGTTTTGTACATGGCACGAAGGTTTCCTGCGGCCTTTTCTTTTCTTTCCTGTTTCGTAGGAAAGGAGCAGATAGCAACTGAGGAAACAAAGCTCTACGGACTAGTGGCCGGCAGCCCAGGCGCCATAGGAGAAGACGGAGAGGCTGGCCCAAGCCACTGACCCTCATTTTGATTCACAAGCCCGGGCCGCTCTCTGTCTCTGTCTGTCTGTCTCTCTCTCACTCTCACACACATGCACATGCACATGCACACGCGCGCGCGCACACACACACACACACACACACTGTCTTGCCTTACCCAATACATGCGTGTCTATGAGAAGACCTAGTTCCAGAGCCAGCACTGGCCCTAGGCAGTCACTGCCCCTCTGGGCCTCGGCCCCCTCTGCTCTATGAAATCAGAGTGCGTGACCCACGGGGCTGTCGTGGGGGGCGGACGAGCTGGGGGACGCGAGTGTAGCAGAGGGCCGCACGCGGGTGGCACTCAGCGGCGGGGGCCAGTTCTAATCCTGAAGTCCGCAAGTGGAAGTGGCTCCGGGGTTGGGAGCACATTTGTCCCTTGGGGTCGCCGATCAGCCCCCGGTGCCTGCAACGGCCACAGAGGCTCATACGGCAGCCCCTGGGCGAAAAGCCTGCAGCGGGACCACGAGCCACTTGCCCACAGACTGGCATGATACACGCGCTCGATACATGACTGCTGCCATAACGAATGAGCTTGGGGTGGACCTGGGGTACAGAGAGGACTATCACCTCCTTGTGCTGAGGGGCTTCCAGCCCAGAGGGGAGTCAGAGCTGGATACGAGTAGAGAGAACCCAGAGAGCGAGAGGGCTTGCCGGGGAGCGAGGGACCCAGGAAGGCCGATGCAGCGCGGGGGGCGCCGGGGCCCGTCTGGGCGGAGGGCTGGAGCGAGCGCACGTGGCCATGCGTGTGCATGCCGTGCACGAGCACGCACGGCTTTACGTGTCTGCGTGTGTGCATGCGGGAGTGCGTGTGGGACATGCGTGCATATGTGCGAGCACGTGCATATGCACGTGTCTACGTGTGGGCATGCATGTACGCGGCCGTGTGTGTGTGCGAGTGTATTAGGTGTACGAGCAGAGCACGCCTGTGTGTATATATTTGTGTATCTCTGTGTGCGTACGTTTGGCTTTGCATGTATATAGGGGTCTTCACATGTATGTATGTGTGTGAGCATCGTGTAAAGGTGCACGTAAGTGGATGGGCACACGGCGTGCACCTACGCGTGTCTTGTGTGTCTACACGTGTGTGCGTGTAGGCGGAGGGCATACCACACAGAGGGGAAACACGAGCTCAGGAACACGGAGCGGTTAGTTGCCGTCGTGGGGCGGGCGGGGCCTGGGAGACGGCGTGAAGCTCGGGAGCAGCTGCAGGACGCCTTGGAGTTCGCTTGTTTCTTGGAGAACACCTGAGGGCCAGGATAGACCCTCTGGGTCCTGGGGCATCGCCGAGGCTCTCGGTAAGGAGGTGACGTGGCCAGACAGGGCCAACGCCAGCACCAACTGCGCCGTTCCCCTTGGCTTTGAGGGCGGCCCCGCACAGGCGGACCGAGCGCCGGCTGTGGGCAGGCGCATCTCCGCAAGCGAGGGCAGGACCACGGAGGTCGCTGCCGGTCCTCCAGCTCGGGCGACTTTGACTGAGAAGTTACGCCTGAACTCTCGGTTTATCCTCCAGCTCGCCCATTCCCGTGACGCTGCGTTAGAGAGGTAAAGGTTCCAGTCACTAGCTGCATCCTGCTGGTCTGTGGCTGCCCGGGGGCTCCCTCCACGCTCTGGGGATGGCGGCCTCCTACAGAGACCTTGGCACAGCTGGGTGCCCTGAAGAACCCAACACAAGGCTCTTAACAAAAAAATACAGGCCTGGATTTTGAACAAACTCTTTTTTTTGTGGGAATAATTTTTATGTTCCCAAGTATTCATGGGTTCAATTTTGCATACAATTAATTGTACTTACAAATGCCTCCTTGAGGGCACAATTAGTCACTGGCAACTCATTCTAAAGGTGCCAGAGGCTAATTGTACCCTCAAGTGAGAAGTTTCAGGTGTAATTAATTATTCTTTAATTATTAAAGTTATTATCCACTGGTCGATGCACAGAGCTGTGCTCAGATGAACTTGCGGGCACAAGGGTGGCTGAGATGAAGGGGTCTGCGCCCCCCTCCGAGCAAGCCTCTGCCAAGGAGAGGTGTGAAAAGAAATAAAGGACTTTCTGATGCCTGGCTCAGCGTGGGAAATTCCTCAGGCGACACCGCCGGGCCTGCTGAACGGGGCGGACAGCGAGGCGGGGAGGTCCCGGCCCAGAGAGCCTGCGGCCTCCAGCCTCCCTGGCCCGGCAGAAGCGGGAGAAGACGGTCCCTTCAGCAGTGTGACGGGGCAGACCACACGCCTCGGCTCCGAGCCTCGCCTGCAGAGCCGGCTCACGGGGCCGCCCGCCCCCCTCGCTGTCCTCCCCAACACGGCGAGCGGTCAGCAGACGGCAGCTCTCTCGAGAGGCGGTGCCGCAGGGGTGACCCCAGGAACGTCTTCTGCAGCCAGACCTCCCGGTTTTGAAACCTGAGTGCGAACATCGGCCACGTGCCCTCGAACAGCCCGTTTCGCCTCCCCGGGCCTCAGTGGTCTCATCTGGAACACGGGCCTTCAGACGAGCCCCCGACTTCACGGGGGCGTCGGGGCCGAAGGAGTCGGCGGGCCGGACGCGTTCGGAGCGTCCGCAGTCAACGTCACCGCGGACTCGTTTCCGAAGGAAAAAGCACTGCACGACATTGCTGCGAACGGTGTCTCCGTGCCGCGCCCTCACTCGGGGAGAACATCTGTGCTTCACGGCCAGGACCGGACGAGCCTCGTCAGCGCGTTCGAAGTGGCTGCTTAACATCCGCGCGATGAGACTGTGGGCGGTCACTTTTTTCTCTGTCTTTTTCAGTCTGCTTCACGTTTTTGTTTTTGTTTTTTTGGTCTTCTTCGGTTTTTGTTTTTAAAATGGGCAATGCCAAACCAAAGAAAGGATAACGCGTATGCTCCGAGCACTTCCGTGTGTCGCTCTGCACACGGATCTGCACGTCCAGGCCGCAGGTGTCCGCAGACGTGGTCGCGCTGAGTCGCGTCCTGGCCGGGTCCCCGCGCCTACCACGAGCGGCCACCTTTCTCCCTGGCCCCGCCGCGTTCTCTGCCCTCCCGACATGTCTCCTCTCTGACCCCGGGTTTGTCCGGGCCTGACTGTCAGTGGCTGTTCCGTGAACTGCTGGATGCCGGGGTCTCCCTCCGCATCTCCCCGGGACCCCGCTAGGGGCCAAGCCGGGGTCTCGGCCAACTGCTCCCTGTGCCTGAGCGCTGGGAGGCGCTCCGTTCAATTTTCTGTTTTATTGGGGCGACACCCTTTCCCTTTCTGCCTCCCCAGAGGTCACCGCCGACATGAACAGGGCGCGTGTCTCTCCTACTCCCTTTTAGCAATTTTACTACGCAAGGATGCAGCCGTAAACAAGGTGTAGCGTTTTGCGTGTTTTCAAAACGTACATCTACAATATCATTCTGCAACATGAATTTTCACTCAGCCGTCTGCCTCTGGGCTCTGCCCATAGTGATGCTTGCAGGGCCAGGTCTGCGGATGGACCGGGTGATGGAAACCGCAGGGCCCCTGCAGCCCGAGACGGCCCTGGAGCCAGAAAACTGTCCCCACGGCCACCTCCATGTTACACCGGGCATTTCCGGTTGCAAGCAACAGAGCCGACACCCAGCTGACGTAAGCGGGAAACGAGTTTGGTGACAGGCTATCGGGCAGCATAAATTATTGGAGCAAAAGAACCAGGAGCAAGAAGCGACATGGACGGGCAGTAACGGGCAGCGCCAGGAGTCCGGGGCCGGGAATCGTCCGCGGCCTTGTCGCGAAGCCGCCGGAAGGAAGGAAGGAACGAACGCCTTCGGGCCGATGTGGTTGTCGTTGCTGCTCTTCTGTCACTTCACTCGAGATGCCGGGTCCCCGAGAGAAAACGTCACTCAGACTGGTGCTTGAGCAAAGAGAGGCTGCATGGCTCGCGCGAGGAGGAAGTCCGGTGCTCGGTCGTAGAACCTGCTTCGGGTTTGGCTCGATGCGGGGCCCCGGCGATGCCGCCAGGGCTCGGTCTCTCCCCCTGTCCCTTGGGCGTGGCTCCTGGCTGTTCTCCCCTTACGCTGGCGTGAGGGCTCGTGCCGCTCCAGCCGCCCATGCTCCGGTGACGGACAGGGAAGGTGTCGGCTTCTGCCCCAGCATCCCCGAGACGGACTCGCGGCGTGGCCCTGGCCCTCACGAGGTCCTGTGTCCATTCTGAACCAAGCACCGTGTCCAGAGCAATGCAGCAGTGTAATTGGCTAAGGCCTGGTCACATGCTGTCCCCAAGTGGTCCCACCTGAAACTGAGAAGCCATAGCTTCTCAAAGGGAAATTGGCAGTCTTATCCAAGTACGCGGAAATAAACGCCCCGTTGGCAAAAATACAGTCCGTGCCCACTCTGGCAAGCAAACGAGAATAACCGAGAGCAGAGCTGTGGGTAAAGTAAGGCAAGGCAGCAGGCTGGCCACCGCCGGACCCGCCGGAGCCTGTGCTGGGGACAGGGAGGCCCCAGTATGCAGACGCGGGGAGCCGCGTGATGGGCTGAGTCAGCGGCTTTCTGGACCGCGCCGGCGCCAGCTCAGCGGGCTGGCCGGCCCAGCAGCGCCGGGGCTCGGGCCGGGACACTCTGCCACGCGCCTCCTTCCATCTTCAACGCCTGTCGGATGATGAACTTCAGCCACCTACTACATTTTCCTGGGATCGTCCCCGCAAACGAATTATATGAATAATAAAGTTTCAATATTTTTCATTCAGCAATTAATCTTGGTGAGCACGAAACTTCATTTAAAGTGCTGGTTTGGTGGTTGGAATCCATTAATCAGAGCGGAGAAGGAGCCGGCCAGGCGCAGGCCCCGCCTGGGTGGTGAAATATGGGAACTTCTCAAAAACCGGGGGGTCCTCACTGGTGATGAGACGCGCCACGCTGAGGCACAGCTGTCCCCAGACGTTGAAGTCGCCTGGCCTGTAGGGCCTTTCATTTCAGATTCTGTGAGCGAAAAGCTCCCGAAAGGGTTTCACATTCACGAGTGTTCACGGGAGGAAAGAGATGATCGAAAAAATAATTCATAAACCCAAACCAGTCGTTATTAGCATGGCAAAAACACAGCTCTTATGCACAGAATAGTTTACGTTAAATTAAAAACCATAACTTATCTCCGAGACACTCCATTTAGTACATCTGAGGTTAAATATGGTTCAATGCAGCTCTTTCAATTAAATTGTTCTTCCTTCGCTCTAGTAAAGTATATTAAACATAATTTCCTGAAAAGTAACAGAGATCATTACTCTGTTTGCAAATTGATATTGTGTTATTGAAAATAGGAAATATTTGCAAGGCTATTTCAGATCTCTGTATTTTTACAGAGAACTTAATAGTGGCAGTGAGTATACATCCGAAGCCCAGGTTTCTGGCTTCCTGGTCAAGGAGTGGGGAGGACTGTGTGTCGGGGAGGGACAGGGGGCACGAGGGGGTCTCCAGGATGGTCCTGGGAACCTAGGAAAGAATTCTCTGGAGTTCTGTGTCTTTCCATTCTGCACCCCAACATCCCCACGGCTGGAGAGTACCAGCCTGTCCAGGTTGATTGTGCCTCGTGTATTCATGTTTGACTTCCTGGGTTGTCATTCTGATCACATAAATGGACTCTGTGGCCTCAGCTGGCTTTTTTCTTTGCCCGTCCTATTAGAGAGGCCTGTGACATTTACAGGTAGCGAGGCTGTCTCTGAAATTTGCTCCCCGAGCGACTGTCACGGGACTATTTCAAGTTCATCAACAAAGCCCCTAAACCGCTTTTCCAAGGCTCGACATGGCTCCGGCGGAGCACGAGGTTCGCAAGACTGTTGCGTGGGCCCCGGGCCGGACTGCCACCCTCAGCGTGTGGCGGGTGGGAGGGGACTGGAAGGCCCCAGGGGAACGATCCAGTGGCACAGCCCAGCCGAAGCCTGGCCCGAGTCCTCTGTGAGGCAGAGTCCCTGGGAGGGGGGAGGTGTTAAGTCAAAGCCACCGCACACAGCGGTAGGCCCGCCACAAGGTGCCTTTCACCTGGGGGGATGCCTGGAGCCTGTGGGGGGCCGCAGGTGTGGAGGAGCGGGGAGCCCTGCTCTAACTGCGGAAGTAGCGGAGTGTGCCGCACACTGCTCTGGCCACAGGCCATTTGCTTGTGCAGGACTGAAGGGCTAAAAGTTAGGCTGACAATGTGCAAGAAAGAGCATCGGGCACCTGGCCTCCTCGGAGCCACCTAACCCAGCCCGCAAAGCACCACCGCCACCCCATGTTGTCATCACCCCCACCGGGGACAAGCGGCAGCTGCTCAGAGGCCTAGGGACCAGAGCGTGGGGTAGAAAACACTGCTCGCTGCCTGCAGCCAGCGGTGGTAGAGGGATCCTTGAGTTCCGTCACCCCAGCCTGTCCCACCAAGCACGCAGCTCCTGCCAACCCCGGTCCCAGACCCTCTGGGCTCGACTGTGACCTGGACGGCTAGATTACGCGTCTGGCAGGGACAAACCAGCGTAAAGCATCCGACACAGTGAAGTCTGCACGTGAAGTCAAGAGGGGCAGCCGCCAGGCCTGTGGGCGGGCGCGTTGGGAAGTGTGAGATGCTTCTAAACTGCTCACCAAAAGGACAGGGTCGCTTTGAACTCTGACAGCGTGTGACAGTGCCACCTCCCTGGACTCTTGCCAAAGACCAATGTTGTTCAACCGAAAATTTGGTCCAATCCCGTGAATAAAAAAGATGTCTCCTTACTGCTCTGATAGGCTTTTCCCTGAATGCCGGCCAAGGGCGGCAGCTTTTCTTAACGCGCGTGGACCGTCTGCGTTTCTTCTTCGTTTGGATTCTTCATCCATTTCTCTATTGGGTGTCTTCTTATTATTAAACCGAAGCCTTTCTCCATGTAATCTGATTCCTAAGGCTTTGTCATAAATGTGGCGAACATTTTCTCTCTCTCGGTACACCTCTCTCTCTCTTTTAACTTAGTCTACGGTTTCCTTTTTCCCAGAGAAATACTCCTGCATGCGCACGAAGCCAAGACAAGGATGCTCACTGCAGCGTTGTTTTTAACAGTGGGATGTTGGATAAAACCCATGTGCCCACATTAAACACACCACGGCACGTCCGTACTAAGTACTGAACGGCTAAGCTGCAGAGGAAAAGGCAAATGAGGACATGATACACACAGGGATTTGGAACATTCTGTAAAGCAAGGTGCAGAAGAATGTGTACAGTATGATACCACTTAAGTGAATAAAATCCCAGCAGATAAGAAAACCTCAACTACTTATTTTCATATGATATTTTTATAAGCATATATTCATAAATGAGTAAAAACAGATCTGGAAGGATCCACACTACGCAAATGCCAGTAGTTACTTTGGGCAGGAGCCTGGAACTGGGGGTGTGGTCCTCACGGGGACTTGGGTTTCACTATTTGTATTATATATTATTTTTATCCATATTATGTGAATGTTTCATAATGAGACTGCATGATGCATCAAACGTTTGTGTCTTTTTCCAAGATGCCTTTGTTGAAACGCAGCCTCCGGGGCATCAGGCAGGGCCTCTGGGAGGTGGTCAGGTCACGAGTGTGGAGACAGCTCAGTGGGACGCACGCCCTCGTTGGGAGAGAGCTCGCGTTAGCTCTGCTGTGTCCACCATGCGCGGGCAGTCTGAGACCCCGAGGAGGGCTCTTGCCGGGACCCAGCCCTGCTGGCACCTCGATCTGGGACTTGCCGCCTCCAGAATTCCTGTTGTTTATAAGCCACCCAGACTATGGCACTACGTGTAGCAGTGTGAGAAAGTAGTTCCTATTTTATATGAGTCATTGAAAAGTAAGAGCTGGCAGGTAGCACAGACAGACTCCAGAAAAGCCTGCGAGATCGGCTAGGAGGCTGGGCACCCCTGGGCCCCCGGGTTTTGTCTCTGCTGGGTCCACAGAGGCAACTCAGAGCCATGGGAGAGTGGAGGAGAGGAGGAGGGAACCGAGACACACTGAGCATCCCCTGAGGGTCAGGCCCTGTGTTAGGCTCTGTCCTTGCGTGGGCTTCCAGCTAGAAATCATCAGCGCTGAATCTGTGTGGACCTTGTTGTGCATTACCGTGTGACCCTGGGTGGGACATTTGACCATTTAACCACTTTGGGCCTCAGATTCTTCACCTGCGAAATGGGCATTCAATCACCTGTGCTGTCTAACTTGTGCCAGGTGGAGTACGAGGTGCTACGGAACAGCCTCCAGGTGCCCATGGGCCTGAGGAAGAGAATGTGAAAGGACCGCCCAGAGCCAGGAGGCCAGCGATTGTTGTCGCAGAAGAGGTGTCCAGTGGCTATTCCTTGGAGACGCCTGTCAGAGAGCGTCCATTATCCTCAGCAGAGGCCTGAGTCTTGGCGAGGCCCGGTCTCCCAGGGCTGCGGTGCGGTGCTTTCAAGCCTTTAATCCGTAAGAGGACTTTGGACGACAGGAGCAAAATGGGTGCTGTTGCAGATACGCCCCTTGCAGAATTAAATCCACGAAGGGTAACGAGGAAGGTTCCAGGGGGAGAAGCCCCTGGGGGTGGGGGGATTAAGATGGGAAGAGCCATCTACGAGGGGCGCGTCTTGCCGTTCTGGACCCTCGCCGAGCTGATCTGTCAGTGTTGAGGCTGGTGGGAAAGATCTGCAAAGATCAACTCCTCCGTGCAAGATACATGGTTTAAAATCATTGCGTATGTGTAAAATCATTGCGGCTGGCCTCCTCATCATCGAGGGGAACGGGGAGAGTCAGGAATATTTCAGGGAGGGTGTCTTCTGCCTCATGGCACAAGGTCTGCCGTGTTGTGTAGATTGGTTAATCGCGGGCAAAACACCCAGGCGCTTCATCACCCCCTGAAGCTGATTACGAATAACCCCCAGCGTTAATGGATCACTCTTAGCAAGAACATCATCCCGGGCTTTTCTTCATTATT
Organism: Rousettus aegyptiacus; assembly: GCF_014176215.1. Classification (NCBI taxonomy): domain Eukaryota; kingdom Metazoa; phylum Chordata; class Mammalia; order Chiroptera; family Pteropodidae; genus Rousettus; species Rousettus aegyptiacus. The sequence continues at coordinate 56,504,280 of NW_023416309.1, forward strand.
ATTAATTGATCTATAACTTTGAATCCTGGCCCTTGAGATTGCTGCAAAGGACATTAGAAATCAGCGGATCCAGCAGAATTCTTTTATTTCCCTAAAGAGCAAATGAGACCGTTTTTGTTGAAGTCGGGGCGGGATCCCACCTGCTCAGACCCCACTTCCTCCACAGTGGCCTCTTAAGGCCCCTCCTTGAAAGTCCAGGGCTCAGAAGCCAAACGCCCCCATTTTCAGAAGAGGAAACCGAGGCCCAGAGGGAGGAAGGGACTTGACCGTGATCATGCTCCAGGTAGATGTGGCAGGTGTGGTGGGTTCCTTGCCCAGCTCGAATTGCCCATCTCACATTACAGGGGTTAAAGACGCCGTATCACTCACCCTCCCAACCTCTCTTCCGGCTAGAGTATGGGCAGCGACTCAAAGCTCGACCACGTGCCTCCATTTGGTCTTGGCAGTCCTAGAATCGCTCTGGTTCTTGGTGTCCCGAGCTATAAAACGGGGAGACCACTTTCCATCTCATAGACTTCGTATGATTATCAAGCAAGATAAAAAGTTGAGAAGTGCTTAACAACTAAACCAAGGAGGAGGAGCATCTACAGCTATTGGATAGATTTTGGAACAGAGCCCCTGACCCCCGGTTTTGTGGTCTGGCCTGGTGCCAGGCACCTGGGTGCCTCTGCTGGCTCCTTCCCACAGGCCCCTGGGGAAGGGGGGGGCGTGTTCAGCTCAGTCCCTTCCCCTCCAGGTGAGCCTGACTCGGGACCCGGAGCGATAGGCCTCCTGGAAGCACCTCTTCTTGGGGACTCCGGCACTGGTTCTAAGCATCTTTATTTCTGGGGGCTGTGATTCTTATTTGGTTAAATAACACATTTTAAAAAGTTGTTGTGATTCCATACTGAAGCTTCCCATATGGTTAATTGGAAGTGTTCTCACCAATATTGCAGGCTGTAAAAACTAATGAGGTAAATGGAAAATGTATCAAGTGCCACAGTTAGAAATTAACTTATTGCTTAATGCCACGCTCATGACTAATGAAGTTCGGGGAGCTCGTCACGCACAGAGCAAGACGCGGGGATCAGCTAGCCCTTGACACGAGGGGAAAACCCTTCCACTTGCCCCCCTGCACCTCTCCGCCCCCTACCACGCCAAACATCAGACGCGTACCAGGCTCGCTCCAGATCGCCCAAACGTAATCCGTGCATGCGATCACGCGTTACGTCGCCAATGACAACGACCATTGGCATTCATCGACATTTGGTGCCTGGTCCTTTCTGTGCGTTATCCTGTGTGCTCCTCACACCGTCCTGAGCGGCGAAGCTCCAAAATCCATATGCATCCCACTTAGTGATTCATTCACTCACTCATGCGTATTCATTCATTCATTTACTCATTCATTCACTCACTCACTCACTCACTCATTCCTTCGAACGACATGTGGGCACGGACAGCCTACAGAGTGCCGGGCCCCGCGCTTTCCTGGCAACAGCAGGACGGAGCGGAGCCGCGATGAGGGGTCCAGGTGCCGGTCCTGCTCCCTCTGCCACTTGCTGGCCACAGGATTGCGCGGGGCCTTCCGGCCGGCCCTCCAGAGTCACGCCACCCCCTGCACTCCGCTCTGCGCCCCGGGAGGCTGGCCTGCGCGGCCTGCATCTCGGGACTCCCTTGTCCCCCGGCTTCTGGTCAACCTTAGCCTCTGGAGGGCACTGCCCAGAGATGGACATGAGAAGAGAGTGGAAGGTTTCTTCGGATTCCTCTTTGCTGACTATGCGCCATCAAAGCCTGAAGCTTCCTTCCAGAGGCTTTCCGTGTACAGCCACCCTCGGGATCCCCTCGGCCCTCACCCCCTCGCGCCCACGAGTGGTCAGGGCTCTCCGCTGTCACTCACCCAGAGAGCGTACCATTCCTCGCTGGTTTCACTGAACCTTGCCTCCGCTTTCGTAAATTTCCCCTTCGATAAACTGCCCTAAAATGACTCTTTTGGGTGGTGCTGCTGTCCCGTCGGCAAGCGATTCCGTGATAGGCGTGATACTCGAGTGCTAGGCCTGCAGCTGGGAACTGCGGATAACAACATTGCTGCTGTGGGACCCGCGGGAGCCACCCTACGTGAAGCGCATCGCGCAGAGTTCAGCACGGCGTAGACGCTCAGCGATCGCCAGCTCTGAGTACGGAGACCGGGCCTCAAATTCGGGCTTCCCGTGGACTGCTTCCTCTCCGTGGGCGGGATCAAGCTGGCGCCTGGGGCAAGGGGCTGGTGATTTCCTCAAGCAGTTCGAGTAAGGAGTCTGCCCTGGGTCCCCTTGGGCTCCCTAGGTACCCACTCAGGTTGTTGCCGACTGCCCGTGTGGGCTCGGGGGGCCTCACGCATGCCTGTCATCCTCTGGCCGGCCTGCCCTCCAGGTCTCCCGTGGGCCGTCCTCAAGTCCTCCCTCACCTGACTCCACGGGGCAGCTGCCGGCTCCTCCTCCATTTTTCCTTGGTGGCAAACCACTCCTACTGCCTTCTCGTCCTCCCCTCTGCGTTCAGCTCGCCGCCCTCGCCCCCACAGTACAGGGCCCTTTGCGTGACCCCCCGCATCTAGGTCGGTAGGCGGCTCCCTTCGGCCAGCAAATACCAACCAGCGCCCTTCTCCTCTCACGCCTCTGTCTGAGGCACAGACCCTGACCGTGGTTTCCTCCCAGAGAAAGCACGTGCTCATGGCTGATGAGCACAGTCACCAGCCCAAGGGGCAGCGGCCTGATCACTCCCCGGCCCTCTGGTCGCGCCTGTGGAGCTGCTGGTAGAAGGGGCCAGAAGCGGGTGGCTTTGAGATGCCATCTCCCCGTGGGCTCCTTGGGGCAGAAACTGTGTCTCCGTCTTCAGAAGTCCAGGTATGGTGTCTGGTTCATTTTGTGTTTCTTATGTGTTTGTTGAGTGAATGAAACAAAATGGGCCATCGTTTTCAAGTCAGTGAGGATGCATGGAACGCATCCTGTGTGCATGGTGCTAGAAGTCTCCATGAGAGAGAGCGAGACCCGGTCCTGGTCCTAGGGAGCTAACGGCTTTGTAGGGAAGAGAACACACACACACACGCACACACACACGTGTACACACGCACACACCCCGACCTACCACTATGCTGGCACGCGCAGACATCGAACACTCTGCCTTACTTAGCCCGTCACTGAAGGCTCGGTTGCCGTCTTGTCTCCCGGGACCTTGTGGCAGCTTGAAACTGGTCTTCATGCTGCTGGCTGTCCTCCCAAGTCTCTCCAGCACATCCGGCTGGATGAGTTTTGCCGAATGACGTGCACCCCACAGCCTGACCCTCCCAAGCTTCGGTGTCTCCCCACTTTATGAGTGAACCACAAATCGTCCACTTACGCAGGCCTTCAAGGCCCTTCTCATCTGTCCAGCTTTTCTTCCCAGTCCATCCTGCGTGCCTTCCTTTCCCAGCTTGCCAGGACCAGCCACTGTCTCCGGTGTGCGAAGGCCCATTCCTGTCCTCGACCCTTTGCTCGGAGAGCTTCTTCGCCTGGAGCATCGTCTCTTCCTCTCTCCAGCCTCATATCCTCCTTGCCCTTCGGGCCTCGGAGCAAACCCCACTCTCTCCAGGGAAATTCCTGATTAAACATACTGAGAAGGACCTCTTTTTATTTTTGGAATTTCATAGTACGGAATTTCTCGAAAATGATAGCACTCAAAGTTGGCCAGCAGGCAGCAAACAGACAATCTCTTCTATTGCCCGCAGAGTCTGAAGTGACACAACCATTCAGAAATCCAATTTGACATAAGTATCAGGAGATTTTAGAATTTTCTTCTTTATCCCAATAAGTCCACTTGTAAGAATCTATGTTATGGGGGGAAAAAAAAGGAACCGTTTTTGGAGGCTCCTGTGTAAGGGGATTTGCTGCAGCGTTACTTAGATGATCCCCAGATGGGGTTGGCCCAGCATGGAGACCACGAATGCTCATCTCGAGTGTCACGGCGTAGTCTACCTGAGCAAGGCCTCATGCTGACACATGCAACCACTCACCAACGGTGCTTTCCAGGAGTCCCCAGTGGCACGGGGACCTGCTCCGGATATAAAATCTGAACAATGGAGGCCATTCATAAAATAAATATTTTTATGTATGTACAAAGGCTGGAAGGAAATAGGTCAAAAGGTGGACAAAGATGATCTCCAGTCGGTAGGGTACAGATCATTTTAAATTTCTTCTTTATGTTCTTCCATATTTCTCTAGCTTTCTGTTTGTATTGCCTTTATGATTGAAAACAAACTCTTCTCTCTTTAAAAGAAAGCATGGACCTGTGTATTTCTCCTACGGAGGAATTCTCCTGCCATGATTTATAGCTCGGGGGTTACTTGGCTCCATTTTCTTATTAGATAATAACCCCTTAAAGGATATGGATTGGCTTTTTAAAAAAAATTTTAGCTCACTTTTTGAGACTCCTAAAAGCCTAATCCATTTTGGGACACAGTAGGATGTTGTTAACTAGTAAAAGAAATTGGATTGGCTTTCTTCGAATTGCGCCCTGGGGCCTTGGGTGGCCCGGGCCGCTGGAGGACATTGGCAGAAGGGCCTGGCAGCAGGGGCTGTACTGACAAAACACGGTGGCTGGGTCGAGGGACACCCGTCCTTGGCTGGAACTCGGTTCTGGTCATTTCACTGACTGATTTGGAAAAGGTTCCATAAATTGAGCAGATGACTGCTGTATAAAATCTCTTCATTCTTTCAGAACTTACTCTTATTTCTTGCTCTCTGATTTCTTGGGTTTATTTATATACCTGGCTCTGGAGATTAAACTTCTGCCATTTTTTTTTTTTTTTTTGGTAAAACCCTCAAACCATCTCCCTCTTCCCTTTGTCTTTTGCTTTTATATTTTTGCTAACCTGATGCCTTCGCCACCTCGGACTCTGCTGAAGTTTAAACGTGCAGAGGCAACCCCCAATTTATGATTAAGCATTTCAAATAAATTTGTCGTTAAAAAAATTAAAATCCTCACAGACCTAAAGAGTTCTCTGCCCTTTGCTCTCCTGGCTCTGCACTCATGAGACAAACCCATCTCGATCCACAGTCCTGGAGCCCAGGCACAATCAAGGGTGTGTTTTTCTTTGGCCCCTTCTTCTAAACTCTGAAGAAAAGCCACCACGCTACCTCAACATCTTCCACCTCCTCCAGCAAAACCCTTCACAGCGCATTAGCTCACAGAGGCCAGGAAGACCCAGAGAGCACCGATTTCTGCATCTACGTCCTTGGCCACACTGGAGAAGAAAGCCCTACTCTGCCTTCTTGGGCAGGGGAAAGGCGATTAGACCCTGCTTGTTTGGGTCAGGGACAAGTGGCCGATTTCTGTCCTGTCTGTGAGATGATAGGAGACTCTCTTCCCAACTATAATCACACCAGGGCCATTGCTCAATTAGATCATTCATTCATTCATTCATTCACTCGTTCCTTCCACTCAATAAATGTTTATTGAGCATTAACTGGGTGCCAGGGGCACTGTAGACTCTGGAAGAGAGTGAGAAGCCCAAAGGAAATGCACGACCCCATGGGGGGTGTGTGCGTAGGGTGGGGGCATTCCGGACTGCGGCAAGCACTTCCACGGGACAAAGCCAGGTACTTCCTGAGGCACCACGGTGCTCCAAGGACAGAAAAGGAAGTATGCACCAACCGAGGCCTCTTCATAAACGTTTTGCCTTTTACTTGTCCTCCCACTGTACCCTGAAGACATCTGCGTTCCGGATGGGGCCATCTGTGTGGGCTGTGGCCAGGCTGACGTGGGCCAGGGCTTGGAGCCCCGGCTTAGCGGGAGTGTGGCAGGGGACCTGTGTATGGCGGGAGCTCAGCCACCCTGTGGCCAGGAGTCCAAGCCGGGAAGAACGAGGTGGGCCCTGGCACCCTCGGCACCTCCAGGGCCATCCACCTGAGCGCCTCTATCTTTAGGCCTTGGGGCAAGGAGGCTTGGGAGTGTCATCAGCCTCAGTCCCGAGCAGGAGAGAGGGCAGGAGACAGAGTGTCTGTGTCCACATTCATGGTCACACGGCAATCGGAGCCAGATCTAAGGTTGGAACGGGTAGGTTTCTGGCTCCCAGATACACGTCCGAGCCCCAAAGCCATGCTGCTTCTTGGCTAAGCCCCTTCCACATTCCTCTGAGACCCGCCCCGCTTTGTCTCTGGGAATACTGTAGCTGTCGCAATCATCGTTCTAATAAAATACTCATCCGACGATCTATTAGGAAGGCATATTGTTGACAGGAAATGTGCATTTGCCATATTTCCCATTATATTGTCTATTTCCTGCCTCGTTTTTCTTGGGAGGGCAGGAGTCACTGGAGATAACAGCATATTGACAGAAAGAGAAAGCGAGCGAAAGAGATCGTTGACAGTGGGAGAATTTCGCCCTGTTTGGCTGCAGAGGTTTCCAGCAGGAAATCCACATTCGTTTCCTGTCGGCCTGTGAAAACAGCATCTGCTGCTCCCCCTCCCAGCCCCCGCAGACGAGTCACCTCCTGGCCCTGGGAGGCCGGCTCTCTGCTGGTCAGGTGAGGCCTATTTCTGGGGGCTGTGGCGGGGGCGGGGTATTCTTCGAGAATCCAGAAGAGAATGTGAAATTAACCGTGTTCCTTATGCCACTATCGCCTTAGGACTTAATGGAGGCTGGCCGGACACAAAGCCAGTAAGAACTGTTTTCTAGAAACTTCTTGACCACGACATTTTTCTCTTTCCATATCAGGTTAGAAATAGTGTATTGCCAGGGAAATCAAGCGCTCGCTGTGCGTGCACATGCCCGCGGCGCGCCCGACGACTGCCGGAAGCAGCCCCTTTCGGGGCGCCCGCATCCGTGCATGGGACTGTTTCTGGTGTGGCTGGCCTCGTCAGTGACCCTGACGGTGGTTCAGCTACACGCCAGCACACAGAGTGACGCTCTAGTTTTTCTGGGTTTGCGGGCCTTGCCAGCCGAGGGTCCCTGGAAGGGAGGTGGCTCGTAGCTGGCCGCGAGTTAGTGCCTTTAGCGGCCAGGACGGGCGTCGGGGGAATTCTCTGGCTTCTCGGGCCTGGCGCGCTTCCTCGCTGGGCCCCGGACCTTCCTCGTTTCCCACTGCTCTGGACGGGCTTGGGGAGATGTAAGTGGTCTAGGGTGACCAACGGGCCCCAGTTGCCTGGGTCTGTCCCGGCTTCTAGCATCGAAACCTCTTAGTCTCAGGAAAACCAGGATGGCTGGTTACCCCACGAATGCGAGTGATTTGTGTAACGACCACCACCGAATGCTTTCCAACTCCATGCCCCCGAGCCAGTGAAGAAACAGGGTTGGGAGGGAGGGAGTCACGGTTTTTGACGCAAGTTATAGGAACTCGACCTAAACAGTCTTAGGCAAAAGGGAGAGTTCCTGGCTCAGGTAACCCAACGCGGAGGCACCCTGCTGCTTTTCATGCAGGGACCCAAAGCTCCAGGCAGCCTACGTTCCTGTGAGGACAGCACCCCCCGCGGAAGGGGACCCTTCCATACCCAAACAGGCCTGGTAAGGCTTCTGGGAGCCAGTCTCCCTGCCTGACTGCCCTGGCCTGGCTTGGGGCGGGTGGGTGCCCCCGGAACGCTGGAGTTCTCTGGGTGGACGTGAGGACGGAGATGGGGCGCAGACGACGGGGACCTAGCCCGTCTGTCAGGACCGCGCCCTCCCTGGCCCCCCATCCCGGGCCCGCCCAGACTGGGCTGGGTACGCTCCTCTGCACCCTCACGGCGCCTCGTTCCTCATTGGGAGCGTTTTCCCACAGAATCCGAATCACCCCTTCCTCCCCATGGATGCAGCGATGGGCCTTTCTCCTCCCAGGAGAGTAAGTTTTGACTGAGGAGGGTCATTTGTGATAAATGCCATGTGTCTCTGTATAGCTATGTATTTATCTGGCTTTTCCTTCCAAAGCTTGAATTTGAAAATTTAAATCTTGCTTTTAAAGAATGCCATAAGCTTGAGAACTCTGTGAGGCCAACAGGGAAATAAGCGTTGTAGAATGCTGACTATGTCCCTATGCAGATAAGGGCCAGGGCTGGGGACACAGGAGCAAGAAAGATACCTGGTCCCTCTGCCTTGGAATGTGGCAGGTGTATACCTGAACCCAAACTAGGGGCCACAAGCTGAGGTCCCAGCAGGAAGCCTTCCTATCTGCTCCCCTGACCCTACCTGCGCTCACTGTTTTTGGAACAGGCCACGTCACCTGCACTCTCCTTGCTGACCTGGCCCTCCCTTCCTGGTCAGTAAAGATGGGGGTAACATCTATGTTGTTCACTGTATTATCCCCAAAACTCGGCATGGTGCCAGGCACATAGTGGGTGCTTCATGCACGCAATAACTATGCTGTCATGCTCTCCGCCAAGAACTTTATGTAGATTATTTGATTTAATATTCACCCCAACCCATAAGTCCAGGATTTAAAAAAAAATTATGGTAGAATATACATAAACGCAACAGTCATCCTTCCGAAACTTTTTGTGAGCGCATTTCAGTGGCATTAAGTACAGTCACACTTTTGTGTGACTGTCACCCCCATCCATCTCAGAGCTTCGTCGTCTTTGCCAGGAGAAACTCTGTACCCGTTAAACAATAACTCTCCCCTCCGCCTCCCCCAGGCCCTGGCGGCCACCTCTCTACTTTCTGTCTCTACAAATTTGGCCAATCTAGGTATTTTAGATAAGTGGAATTATACAATATTTGTCCTTTTGTTTCTGTCTTATATTACTTAGCACAGTGTCCTCGAGGTTCACGTACAGTGTAGCATAGTTCCGAATTTCATTTCTTTTTTATGGCTGCATAATATTCCACTGCATGAATATGCCACATTTTGTTTATCCATGAATCTGTTGATGGACACTTGAGTCTCTTCCGCCTTTTCGCTATGCTGAATGAGTGTCAGGATTAAAAAAAAAAATCTTCATTTCACAAAAAATGATATGGAAGATGAGAGAAAGTAAGCAGTTTTCCCCCGGGTACTTGAAGTCACAAAACTCGTCAGTGGCAGAAGCAGGCCTCACCTCCAGGCCTGCTGGAGGCTGCTATGTTACACTTCCTCCCAGATTACTGGACGAACAAGACCCGCAGAAAGGTACTAAATTAGATTATTAAGGCTAACACCAGCTGCTGTAACAAACGAACCTCTACATTTCCATTGGCTTAGCAGTGGACTGGAAGTTCACGTCTCCTTTATGTAAAGTGTGATGTGGGAGCTCCTGGGCTGGGGAGGGGCGCATTTCTCCACAGGGAGATCCAGGGGTTCAGGATTCTTTGGTGTTATAATTCCACCGACCTTTAGGGCCTAGAAATTCTCTGGAAGGGGAGAGAGATTGTGGAGGAAGCACAGCTGCTTCTACAAAACTACGGCCCGTGACCCAGTCTCACGGCCGGGCCTGAGACCAGGTGGGGGCAGGGCCGGGACACGTGGTCCCTCCCGGGGCAGCTGTTCCCAGCAACCTCTCTACTTCCTGGAAGGGGGAGCATGAACTTTGTGTTGGCTGCCCTGTGACTCTATCACACCAGCGAGGGCTGTCACATTTCCGGGGGTGGCGGGGGGAGGGGGGCGTGCCCAGGAAGCTAGGAGAACTCTCTCGCGCGTGTTCGGGAGGCCGAGGCGCCAGGGGTGAGTGGAGGCCGGTCTGGACATGGATCCGCTGCCTCCCATGGTCAATCTCACTTTCCAGCGCCCTCGATGTCATGGGTTATCTGGAAGGCTATTTCATGCGCCCGCCTCAGTGTGGAAGCACATTTCCATGGACAGCAGATAAAGATCTCTTAACCTTGCCTTCTCCCGCATCTCATCATAAATAGCTGATGCAATGCCATTCCAGGGAGCCTGACAGTTCCTACAATGAGATCTGGGTGCAGCGGCATCTCTTCCTGTTATATATGAAGAAGAGTGACGGCGTTCATCGCTTACGCTGACATCAATGAAGTCTGCTTGTGGAGGTCCCCAATCCATCCATTCATAATACCTTTTATGACTTTAGGCTTTTAAACACGGCACTCCTGTCTATTTTTCAAATGCATTACCATTATCGGCTCAGGGAGCCATTCGTCAATATTTCATTTTCCTAAGAATATCCAGAATATCTTAATTTTTATGAGGCTTCTCCGTGGGGGAAGCTGTCAGGTATGACGTTAACGGGAAATGGGGGAGGGGAGCCACTGCATGCTCCTCCTCTCCCTGGGATGCCCGAGGGTGGGCTGCTCTTTCTCCCTCCCTGGCTTACTCCCCAAATACGGACCCGTAAGAGATATCCCTAGCACAGCCGGCACCTGGCCGGGGAAGTTAAAGGGTTAACAAGAGGGAGGGAGGACACAGATCGGGTCACATCGTGGGTTACCCTGATCTCGAGACACCGAGACACCGAGACACCGTAGCTCTCCCACACCCGTGAGTTTGCCACCAAGAGGGTGGGGCCTCCTCTCAAGGTCAGCGGAGGCAACCCTTTGTCCCACCAAGGGTTCGAGGTGATGAAACCCCCTCTCTGCTCCCCACGGGCCCCAACACTGACGAGAAGAGCCCTCTTGGCCCCGAGGAAGCGACCGTTTGAACACAGGTGGAATGTTACAGGTGGCATTGCTTCCCAGTGACTCATCACTTTCCAGGGGCCACCAAGTCTCCCTTTGCCACTGGCTTTGGGTTTCTTCCTCACTGCAGATCCGCCAGGGTTTGGCAAGGTCAGTGTTAGATTCGGCCTTAGTGGGTTGGGGACATCTCTCCATCGGTGGATCCCTTGGACAGGCTGAGGCAGTGGAGACAATTCCTGAGGTGACTTAGATAAGAAAGATAATGACAGACATTGACTTGGGGAAGGAAGCTGATCAGTAGCCTGAGCCTGCCTGCAGCCAGAGACCGAGGGCCTGTTACGGACATGACGGCATCCGGGGACGAGGACGTTTGACTTAATTTAGCCACAACAAATCCTGCGCCTCACACGCACGCCGCCGATTGCAAAGGAGACCCAGGGCGGCTCGGCGAGGGTAAATAAAATGGATTCTCTCCACGTCATCGTATCGGAAATGATAAATGTGCTCAAGGAAGGGCCTCGAAAGCCTGCCCGCTGATTAGAAAAGGCAAACGAATTGTGAGATAGTGACTCATAGATGGAAGGGGTGGCGGCCGAACGAGTCTCCTTGCAGAAATGTCACAGGTCTGATCTTTTTGTGTATTTCACGTCTCCCTTCGGTTGGCGGGGGCATTATAGAGATCCCAGAACCAGCTCTGGCTTGCCTTCCGTCTAAAGCCTGTCGTGGAGCCTCTCTGTTTTCTTAATGGCAAGGACAGCGCCTCATTCATCTGTCTGCCTGGTGCAGAGGAGTCATGCTGTGTTCATCCAGTGGTGTGGCGGTTAGGAAGACAGGTCTCAGTGACCTGGGTTCAGGTCTCCACTGCAGCTCATGTAGGCTGTAACCACAGGGAACTCGCTGCAGCTCTCAGAACCCATTTCCACGTGTTTGGAGTGAGGTTAAAGAGGACGTAGCTTGCAGGGTGTTATATGCAATGAATAGGATCAAATATTTAGTTCGAGCTGCAGGAAATTGCTCACATTTAACTTTTTAAAACTTAATAGCCATTTCATGTGGTTCTACCTAATATGTATTAGTTATTTGTCACTGAGTAATAAATAGCCCCCAAATTTTGCTACCCAAAACCAAAAAGCATTTATTAACTTACAGTTTCTGCGACTCAGGAGTCCAGGCGTGGCTGAGCTGGGTGGCTTTGCCTCCACGGGGCTGCCGTGAAGCTGTCACCGGGGCTGTGGTTTCATCTGAAGATCCGACTGAGTTGGGGACCCAGCGGGACGGCGACGTCAGCTCCCTCTGAAGGTGCTGGTGGGAGCTGATGGAATGAGGGCCCCAGTTCCTTGCTGGATGTTGGCTGGAGGCTGGTGCACACTTCTCCACAGGGCCGTCTCATGACATGGGCGCTGTTCCCCCAGAGTGAGCAATCTGAGAGAGCGAGAGCGAGAGAGAGAGAGAGAGAGAGCGAGCGCGCGCGTTAATTTGTTCGGGATGGAAGACACAGTCTTTTTAGAACCTAATCTTGGAAGTAACATTTCACCACCTCGCTGTATTCTATTTGTTAGAAGCAAGATGTAGTGCAGCCCGCAGTCAGAGAGGGTATTACACAGGGGTGTGGAAACCGGGAGGCAGGGGACACGGGGGCTCATCTTAGGAGCAGCCTACTACCATGCATGACACAGAGTCTGGCACGCAGATCTCGGGAAACGGTAGGTCAGGAAAATTAACGAAGGGAAAGAACAGCAGCACTACGGACGTTTCTGCACGCGTCCGAATTCGGCGATAACAGAACTTTCTTTCTTGTGAAACGGTATGAATAGAATGATCTGGAATAAAGACGCCCGGTGGCAGAAGAGGATCCTTTCCCATGGAATGCCTTCGGCCTGCTCCACCTCGGAACCGAGGATCTCGCCAGCAGAGTCCTCGGGGAACGCTACCTCGGCTGCCCCAGGGGCCAAAGCCTGGCTGCGAGGCGTGGACCAGGACGGAGGTGTCTAAAGGGCTCAGAATGCCGGAGCACTGCGGGGCCTACGTCGTCCTTGGGGGGGAAGGCCTCGCTCAGGAAAAGGCCCCCCTGGGAGAAGAAGCTCGAGGCCTGGGGAGAAGAAGGGCACGGGGCGGGGCTTCGTAAGACGGCTCGGCGCCTTCCGAGAGCACCACTGTGCCCTTGACTCTGGTTCCTGTGGAGCAAGAAGCATCTAGGGTGGAGCCAGGAAAAATATTGGAGTTGATGGCTTGGCATTTTTAAAGCTGCATTTACTGAGCATTTACTAGGTGCCAGGCTTTGTGCTAAGTTCTTTAGAACGAGATCTCGTTTTTGCCCACAATGGTCATAGGAATTGAGCTATTGCTGTCCTTTTACAGGTGCAGCTCAGGGCGACCAAGTGCATTGACAAGGTCACTCAGCATGAGGCTTCAGAGCCAAGTCTGTCTGGGATAAGTAGGGAGGGCAGGGCTTCCTGAGACTTCCAGCACTGGTGGCCCTGAGGACATCACTGGGGGCCGGCGGGGCCGGCAGGTGCTCTGGGAAGCCACCTGGCTCGTAGCTGGAGGGTCCAGGCCTGAACCTCAATGTCTCCTCTTATCAACTGGGTGACCTGGTCAGGTCCCCTACCTTTCCGAGGGGGCCTTTCCTCCTTTCTCTAATGGCGACAATCATACCTATCCGAAGGCCAATACCAGTGGGTTCATTGCCTGTATGGACCACTGTGGATGGAGGCGGCCTCCTAGGCTCCCAGGAAGCACTGTGGGGTCGAGTCCATATCGATTAGTTATGTCTGCCCCAGGGAAGGGAGGGTCGCGGGGGCATGTACGCTTTTCCTACTGTCGGCCCTGTTCGAAGGCTTCCTGTGAGGTTCAAACGTGATGAGGCATGTGGACATCCCGCATGCCTTGGCGGTACTCCGTCAATATCTAGTGTGTTCCTTTTGGTTCATTCTGATGCAATTGATGATCAAGCCATCGCCGCACTCGGAAGATGCCGACCAGCTCGTAGTAGATGCTCGATAAGTATGGACAGCATCGGAGGTGGACTCAGCGCTCTCGGAGCCCACACCATGCCCTATCGCAGACCCCCGGACCCACGCGGCTGGCAGAGGTAGCCAGTCCTGGACTTGAGGGCGGCCCGTGCACAGAGACGGAAACGGCATCGGAACGGCGAAGGTATTAACTTGGTGTATTTACACCCCCAAGTGCTTCGCTGTCATCGGGAGCAGCCCCTTCATGAGATACAAGTAATTTGTGCAGGCTGATCGGGGTTTTCTCATTAATATGCAAATGAGGCATGCCAGTTGTTAGGTTAGAAGAAAGCTGTCATGTTTATTGTGACAGATTTAATGGATGTGTTTGGATTGTGCATTCAATGTGTTTTCAAGAGCATGTCTTATCTTTGTTTAGGCAGTAAATCAAAAATGTAAACAACAATTCATTAGCATCTGTCAGAAGCTCAAAGCCACATTGTTTCATTTGACAATCTTCCCAGAGGTGGGGAAAAAAACTCCTATGTCTGACTTACTCAAGATTAGTTAGAAATCGCACCGTCCCCCCCACCCCCGTTTTGTTCAGCAGTGTGTAAGCGGCGACTGAAGAACAGTAGCTCTGTGCGAGGACCTGGAGGGTCACGGGGCCGCACACAGGATGAGACGGCTCCATCCTGGATGCACCTTGCAGTGCCCTCAGGAAGCTACGCCTCCGAGCACCCCATGGAGACCAGGCTTTCTGGGGAAGGATCCTCCTGGAAACAAAATCATTGCTGACCTGAGTCCAAAGGACAATTCTCCAGTGACGCTGGAGGGATCACCGCCCTCAGAAACAGCGTGAATTGCCTCTGGACTTCGAGCACCAAGAGCGCCTAAGGAGACGATCCAAGTTCCAACGAAGCCCTCTCCACGTTTCACGATTTGCTGAGGACATCCGTATCCATCAGGTCATTCTGGTCACATCCCTCAGTCAGGGCGTGCATATTAAGCCCAGCTTGCAGAAGAGGAAACTGAGGCTCAGGAGCAAACCTGGGGTGGCTGGCTTGTTAGAACTGCGGCTAGAACCCAGCTCCCCTGACTCCTGGGCCAGCGTCCCTTCCATCCTCACACCCTGCTAGATGCTGCTGGAGGAAAGTCATCCCACGGTCACTGGGTTAGAAACAGCACTCACAGGTGGTTTCTGGTCCTCCCCCAGTTGGCCGTCCTCATCTGTGGTAGCACCCTCCCAAACTGAGATCACATGAGTCCCCCGAAATTGGGACAGAGGGCCTTGCTACCCATTTTATAACAAAAGTGGGGGCCACAGGTAGGGACCCCTTTAGTGCTTAGCCACCTTCCTCTCTATTGCCTAAACTGATCCTTGAAGTATTTCCCCAAACGGCCGTCTACAGATACCAGTCTCCAGCAACAGGTTACCGAGCAAAAAGCACCCCTTCATCCAACGAGTTTAGAAAATGCTGCACACCTCCGACACGAACATGCACATTGCCGGTGAGAGGGACCCAAATCTCAGGGGGACCTGTCTGCAAACGGGTGTTCCAGGCTCCCACCCTCCCTGCTACCAGCTAAGGAAAAGTCTGTCGGTCTGACCCATTTTAATGGGCGGAGTCAGAGAACTGGAAAGTGCTGGGGAAAAAAGTTGGGTGGATAATAAGGTCAGAAAGGGCTCAGAGACGCTCCAGAAGAAGAAAAGAGGTCAGAAAGCTGGGCAGAGAGAGCTGAGCCCTCTGGAGAGGGACCGTAGGGGAGGGAGTGTAGGGTGACGGAGGAAGAGGAGGAAAGAAGAGAGGGGAGACTCTGGAGGAGCGGCGCGGCGTGGGGGGGTCGCGAGGGGACGGGCAGTGCGCGGAGGCGGAGCTTCCTGAGGGCGCGCCAGGTGCGTGCGGGATGGAGCGTCTCCTCCTGCGTGCGTCGCCCTGACCCTCCAGGGTCGGCGCGGCGCTCTTCAGAGCGTTTGCCACGTCTTGCACAGTACCCCGTCCTTCAGGACTTTGTAGAGTTAAATTCCTCCCTTTCTCCCGGTTCCCCTCCTCTGTCCTTCCCTCCCTCCCTCCCTCCCTTTCTTCTTTTTCCCTTTCATCCATCCATCCATCATCATCTATCCACCCATCCATCCATTATCCTTCCTTCCTTCCTTCCTTCCTTCCTTCCTTCCTTCCTTCCTTCCTTCCTTCCTTCCTTCCTTCCTTCCTTCCTTCCTTCCTTCCTTCTTTCCATCCACCATCCCTCCATCCATCCATTATTTATAGCCCCTGCCTCCCCTTCCCTTTGGCTGTCAGACCACCGTTTCCCTTTGCGCGGGACTGGCCCCGATGGCCTGATTTGGTCCTGAGCATGCGCGTTCTGCTGCAGAGACGCCCCTTCGGCTTTGTAACCCTGCGTTCCTCCCACCCGTTTGGCAGCTGTCACCCCGCAGGACCCCGAGGACCAGAGTCTGAGATCTGGAGTCACCACCGTCCCTCACTCCCAGCTGCAGTGGGTTCCTGCTCCCCCCAGACACCCCCCCCCCCCCACCAGCCGTCACCCTCCCGGGGTCTCTCTCCACCTCCGTCCTTCGTTCTCCCGCGTGCTGACTGCTCCTCACTGGAAAGACCCGTCCGTCACGCGGCGCCCTTTCCCTCCAGCCCGCAGCTCTTCCAAAGAGTCGCCTGTCCTCGCCCCCTGCACGTGCGCCTCCCATTTTCTCTCCAACCCGCTGAGGTCCAGCTTTCCTTCCCCTCGCTTCAGTCAAAGGCCCGGGCAGAGGCGGCGCCTGCCCCTTCGTTGCCGTTGCCGGGTCCGGGGGTGGGGGGTGGGGGGTGGGGGGTGCCTCCTCCCACGCGGCTGGAGCCCCTCCGCCTGCTGCCGGCTCCTCCCCAGGCACTTCTCCCGCTGCTGGCCCTTTAAATCGGGCCCCTCACCTGTCTGTCCTAAATCCTCTCTGAAGAACTCTCTCTGTTTAGCCTCCTGGCAGTGGGGGTGGGTGAGGGGGGAACTGGGGGCGGGTCCCCACGGTCTGCACGCAGACCAGCCCCGCTCTGGGGTCCTACCACCTCGGTGAGATCCACCTGGTCTGCCCAGCGTCCCCAGGCCTCCAGGCCTCAGACCCCCACCTGGTCTTCATCTGACAGGCAGTGTCTAAAAGGCCTTTGATATGACCTGCCCCCTCCCTCGCCCCCTCCCTCACCCTGCTTTCTGCCCTCAGCCCCGGGCCAGCCTCTCCGGAAGGCCCCCTGCGCCTCAGGTCGGTGCCTTGTGCTGACTTGTGCTAGCCTGCGCCTGCCCGAGCCCCTGGCCGCACAGGTGACCACCGCCCCTCAAGGCAGGGCGGTGCCTCTCCGCCTCCCTGCAGCCTCGGAACTGGTGGCTAGCGGCTTCCAGCCCCCACTGCTCCCACGCTGCAATGCCCGCTCCTCTTCTGAACAACCCCTCTCCCATCTCCGGCTTTCTAAAGTTTCTGGGTCTCAGCTGGGTGGGCAGAGCAGCAAGGAGGCCAGAGAAGGCCATCTCGTGGGCTCTGGAGGGCCAAGATGGGTGGGTCGGAGGGGCTGGTAAGTGAGCAGGTGGTTTGCCTCACAGAATGCAGACGGCGCAGGCAGAGTGCTCTCTGCCCGGCTGAAAGGCTGGGGACACTATTTGCCAGGCTGCTGCACACCCGGAGCTCCTGGGCAGAGGCTGAAGCTGCATAAAATCCCCCAAAAGTAAAGAGGTTCCCTAGCATTGCCTCCTCCCTGACTGCCTCCCGCCCCCCCACCCCCACGCCGTGACCCAGGGGTCAGGGAGCCACGCAGGCTTGGGCCCTGGACCTGGACATGAAGGAGAAGAAGGTTAAGATCCTTCACTTCCAACCCTCATCAAGATTTAAACCGAAGCTAAAAGGGTACATTAACCTTCCAGCAGCACTCGAAATCTGGCTCCTCATTTAGTGGGAATTAAAGTAATTGGTGAACTTGTACTTGAGACATATATTCACATAAATAAAGAGCTATGATCTCTAAAAATAACACTCATTTTTTTTTTTTTTAAATAAGGTAAAGATCAACATGCAACACACCCCAGGAGGCTCCACATCGAGCAATTAGAAAGCTGGAGAGAATGGGGGAAATGAAACTGTTTATTCAAAAATCAATATATTTATCCTAAAAGGGGTTAGAGAACCACATGAGTCAAGTCTGGTCCTGCCGCAGCCCCCAGAGCCACCCTGGGGGCAGGTGGGTCTCAAGCAGGAAGGGGTTAAGATATGGATTTCAGCTCCAAGTCGAAGGAAGACCCCTGGGTGAGCTTTCTATTGTGTCAACTAAAAATGTTTTAAAAATCAATTTAATGGTGTATAAAAGGATCTTCCAAAGACTGAGTCTGCCCATCCACGGCCAAGTAGGCCTCTGTGAGCCTCAGAAGCGAGGAAGTTGAATGCTCCCCGGCCTGCTGCTAATGAGGCGGGACCAGTCGGGTGATTTTGGATGCAAGGAGAAAAACTCTTTCTAAAGAGTTCTAATTGCTTCTGCAGGAGCAGATAATAAAGACCCAGCCCTTCCCATCAGCTGAGCCAGTAATTGCACACTTTCCCTGCCCCCAAACAGGTCCAGCTGGTAGGTTATGCAGTAATATCGGAACTAGAATAACAAAGATTCATTCAACAAACATGCACTGAACTCCTGCCGAGAGTCAGGGCTGGGCTCTGGGCCACAGGGATGGACAGAAGGCTCAGGAGGCCTGAGCTTTGCTCTCAGGGAGCTCACGCTCTGAGATAGTGGCTTTCAAGCTTTTTAACCTTGATCCATTAGAAGAAACACACATTACATCGTGAAGAGTGATTGAAGAGAAAGAGAGTGGGGGAGGAGGGCAGGGGCCTTCTGGCTCGGAGATCAGCGAGGGCCGCATGGAGGAGGCGGCATTCGAGCTGGGCCCTGAATGATGGCGTGATGCTTGCAATTTAGACAGGCTGTGTTGGGAAGGGCAATTACATTTTTAATCGTATATAACTTACTATGTTATTATCCTTAATATAAAAAACAGCATTATCCTTCTCCAGGGGCTCTCCCGCCTGTAGCTTCATTGGATCATTCCAGCAAACTGTGACCACGAGTTCCACGAAATATTAGCTTCGTTTGCTCAGCGGGGAAACTGAGAGTCAGAGAGGTACGGGATTTCGGCAAGGACACACAGCTCCTGGGCTCCCGCAGCACGCCCCCTCCCCTCCCCCCATCCCCTGGAGCCCACAGCAGGAAGCACCATGCTGGGCTCTGCTCGGTGACGGTGCCGGAAGCCATCGGAGAGCAAGCTCCAGGCGTGCCAACCCGGCCCTTCAAGCATCCCACCCAGACTCACAGGTAAGCGCCCCCGCCCCGACGCCCCCTAAAACCTCCCTCGTCCTCTGCGAATCTCACCTCCTGGTCCGGAGACCTGGGCCGAAGCCACGTCTTTCTCTTCTCTCCCCTAACCGCCAGGCTGAATCCCCAGCTTCATCTGCTTGACTTGTTTCTCTCAAGAAACTTACAATTTAATCAGGAGTCCCTAATAGTACACGCATTCTAGATTGCAATCATTTACTGCATCTAGCCTGGGGCTTTTCTGTCTGTTAGAAATATCAGGGTTATTTCCTTCTTTTAAGAGTTTACGTTAAAAAAAAAAAAAACCAAACAAAACCAAACTTTACAAATAACGTTTGCTGTTTAATGTTCTCCCCTGAAATATCAATCTGCAAAAATAGAACTCCTTTTTTACAATTCATCTTAGGGACAGAGTTCCAGTTTCTTATAATGTTATGAATGCACCGCAGATAATGGTCCAATAGTGCAAATGAAAGGCACACATAATCAAAATGATAATGGAGCGTATTGCACTGCTTGTATAATAAAATCCATACCAATATGGAAATCATATCTCAAGGCAACATTCCTCTCTTTGATTTTTGTAATAATTGTACATGGAAGAGCAGGGCAGCGAGAAGGGGGAGAACAAAGGCCTTTATTGCTTCGTCAGGCAGCTGGCGTTCCGATGGTCCGGCCTGTCCACAGCCATCCCTAATTTCTGAGGGCAGCTTCTCCCCTTCCCGCAGAAAGGGTGCAACGCTCCCATCAGCTCTCTCCTCAGCCCTCTCTCCGTGAAGACTGACAGTTAGACTAATAAATGAGCTATGGTGGCAATGTTGATGGGCACCTTCCGCCTCCTGTGTCACGGGGTCTCAGGGTTTGGGTCACCCGAGAGCCAGGCCCCCGGAAGCTGGGCGGGAAGGGAGAGGGGGCCTCGCTGTGGCCTTACAGAGCCTCGGGGCTGGTTCTGCCCCACCCCCAAACTCTTGTGTTCTGGCACAGGCCATCATCCTGCCTCGGTTTACCAAGCCCTTGGTGGGATAGTCCGGGTGCCAGGCACTGTGGGTACAAGACTGTGTCTGGGGCACGGGGGCATCCAAGAGGAATGGGCAGAGGCCCTGGCCGCAAGACCTCACAGACCAGATGGCTTTGCACATGCCTGCGAGCTTGCAAGCGTGTCGTACAATTGGCGGGAGGTGTCCGGCGGGGGTGGATATGTGTCGACTCGAGTATGACCCTGGCCTTGGCCTTTCTGAGCCTCATAGGTGGCTTGGGGAGCAGAGCTGGCCGGCAGACCCAGGTCCTCAGCACCACGTCCACTGCTTTCTACCACCAGACCGGGGTTCTCTTTGTGTGTGTGTAGCGGGTAGAGTCTGGGCAGGGAGCGTGGGTCCGGGGGTCCGGGTGGAGCAGCCTGGCAGGTTCCGCACCTTGTCGGTGCGGCGGGCTTTGGCTCTTCTAACAGGCGAGCAGAGGTGTCTCGCGGCTTTACCTTGTCTTTTCTGATGACGCGCGATGTGCAGCATCTTTCCATGTGCTTGTGTGCCATCTGCAGATCTTCTGTGGTGAGGTTTCTTTTAAGGGTTTGAGCCCGTTTTTAAACTGGGTTGTTTGTTTTCTTATTTTGTTTACTTTGAGGAGTTTCTTTGTGCATTTTGGATAACAGTCCTTTATCGCTTGTGTCTTTTGCAAATACATTTTCCCAGCCTGTGGCTCGTCTTCTCATTCCCTTGACGGTGTCTTTCGCGGGTTAGAAATTTTACGTTTCGCGGAAGTCCAGCTTATCGAGTGTTTCAGGGATTGTGACTCTGGTGTTGTATCTGAAAAGTAATTGTCAAGCGCAAGGTCACCTAGAGTTTCTCCTATGTTCTCTTCTGTGAAATTTACAGCTTTGTATTTTATATTTTGAGTTAATCTCGTGAAGGGTGTAAGTAAGACCTGCGTTTTGATTCTTTTTTTTTTTTCCTCCACTGTGATTACCTTTGCTCCTTTGTCAGAGACCTGGCGACTATTTACGTGGGTCTGTTTCTTTTTCTATCCTGTTTCCTGCCCCAACATCGCACTGTCACGATTCCGTAGCTCTACAGGGAGTCTTGACGTCGGGCGGTGTCAGTCCGACCTTGTGTGTCTTGCTCAGCGCTGTGTTGACTATTCTGAGTCGGGCTTCTCCATATAAACTTTAGAATCAATTTGTTGATCTTCACAAAACAAATTGCTGAGATATTGATTTGAATTGCGTCGAATCTATAGATAACGTTGGGGAGAACTGAAATTTTGGTAATACTGAGTTTTCCTAGCCACGAACATGGCAAATCTCTCCTTTTGGTTAGTTCTCTGATTTCGTTCTTCAGTGCTTTATAGTCTTCCTCATACAGAACTTACACGTATCTTGTTATATACTCAAGTATTTCATTTTTGGGTGCCAATGTAGATAGTACTGTGTTTTTAATTTCAAATTCCATTTGGTCATTGCTGGTATACAGAAAAGCAATTGACTTTCGTGTATTAACCTTGCATCCGAACTTTGCTCTAATTGCTTATTAGCTCCAGGATTTAGATAATTGATTTCAGAGCTTTCTTCTTGTCTAGGTGCATGCGCATATGCAGTCGATGCTATATGTTTTCCTCTAAGGACTGCTTTTGCTGCAACTCGCAAATTTTGATTAGTCATCTTTTCATGTCCATTTAATTAACATATTTTAAATTTCTTTTGAGATTTCTTCTGAGTTATATATTATTTAGAAACGTGTTGTTTAATCTTCACGTATATCTGAGTTTTCCGGGTATCTTACTGCTACTGGTTTCTAATTTAATTTCATTGTGGTCTGAGAATAGATATTGTACGACTTCTATTAATTTAGATTTGCGAAGGTGTGTTTCGTGGCCCAGGATGTGGTGTACCTTGGTGAATGATCCATGTAAGCTTGAGAAGAATGTGTATTTTACTCCTGCTAGATGAAGGAGCAAGAGATGTTCATATTCAGTATATTGATGGTGTTGCTGAGTTGAACTGTGTCCTTACTGACTTCCTGCCTGCCGGATCTGTCCATTTCTGAGAGGTGTTGACGTCTCCGACTATAGCAGTGGATTCATTTATACTGCCTTGCTGTTCTATCAGTTGCTACCTCACATATTTTGACGCTCTGTAATCAGGAGCCTACACATTAAGGAATGCCAAGTCTTCTTGGAGAACAACTTCTTTATCATCATGAAATGCCCTCTTTATTTCCGATGAGTTTCCTCGCTTTGACGTCTTCTCTGTCTGAAATTACAGCTACTCTAGGTTTCTTTCGATTAGTTTTAGCATGGTATATCTTTCTCTATTCATTTACTTTTAATCTATTTGCATCTTCATATTTAGAGTGGGTTCCTAATACACAACATGAAGTTGGGTCTTGTTTTTTGATCCACTCTGAAAATTTCTGTCATTTAAAGGATGTAGTGAGACCATTGATATTCAAAGTGATTATTGATATAGTTGAATTAATATTCACCATATTCATTTCTCTATGTAGATTAAGGTTTCTGGCCTATATTATTTTCCTTTTCTCCAATGAACTTCTTTGAACATTTCTTGCAAGGCAGGTCTGGTGGCAACAAATTCTCCCAATTTTCGTTTGTCTGAGAAAGTCTTTATTTATTCACTTTGGAATAATAATTTGACAGGGTACAGAATTCTAGGTTGGTGGTTTTTTCTCTCTCAACACTTTAAATATTTCACTGTACTCCCCTTGCTTGCATGAATCTGCAGAGAAGTCGAATGTAATTTTTATCTCTGATCCTCTACAGGTAACATTTTCTCTCCTCTAGTTTCTTTCGGGATTTTTTTTCTTTATCTTGGCTTTTTAGTAGTCTGAACGTGATACGTCCGATAAGCCTGGCTGTAGTCTTTCGGTATTTTCCTGCTCCGAGCTTCCTGGGTTTGTGGTTTGGCGTCTGATATTCATTGTGGGGACATTCTCAGTGATTAATGATGCAAATGTCGCTTCGTTTCTCTCTTTTTCCCCTTTTGGCGCTCCCGGCATGAGTACGCTGCACCTACCGTAGGTGTCTCGGGGAGCCTGCTCTGCTTTTTTTCCTCTTTGATTTTCAGGTTGGGAGGTTCTTATCGTCCTACCCTCCAGCTCAGGGACCCTTTCCTCAGCCGCGTCCATCTGATCAGCCCATCTCAGACACTCTTCATTTCCGTTAGTGGCTTCGATCTCCAGCGTTTCTTTTTGGTTCTTTCTGACGGTTTCCATCTCTGCGGGCACTGCCCATCTGTTCTCGCATGCTGCCTACGGTATCCATTAGAGCTCTGGCATATTAGTCACAGTCGTTTTAAATTCACAGTCTGATCATCCTAGTATCCCTGCCATGTCTGTTCCGATGCTTGCTCCGTCTCTTCAAACTATGTTTTTTTTTTTTTTTGTCTTTTAATATGCCTCATAATTTTTGAATTGATATTCGGACATGATGTACTACTGGGTACAAGTTGCTGCTGTAAACAGGCCGTCGGTAACGAGGCGGAGAGGTGTGGGGCAGGGCCTCCGAGTGAGCCTGTGTTTCCAGAGCATGAACTTTATAAATGTTTCTCAGTTTGTTTTTTTTTTCCCTCTGAGATTGGACAGGAGTTGGGTATGTCCCCTCCTGAAGGTCACTTTGGCTCTGACAAAACCCCGGCCGTTTAGGTTCCGATTAGCTGGTTTCTCCGGAGGGCAGGCCAAGTTAAGGAGAGAGGAATGCTCTGGCACATTTCGGAAGTTCATTTTCCCCTCCCGCTCCCAGAAGCGTGAGGGGTTTTTCTCTGACATATCTTGTGAGCAGCAGGTCGCGTTCCCGGAGGTAAAACTCATGACAACGTGGATCCTCCTGGAGGTTTTAGCTCTCGGACTTGTTCTAACTGAGTCTCTGGCAATTCGTCAACTACAGTTCAGGGTTTCCTGCCACAGCACTGGTTCCCACGGAGGTTTGTGACTATCTGTACCTGCCTGTCTGCCTCTCCATTTAAGGGGCGGCAGTTTGCCCTTCGACCCCACTTCTCTTACAGATCTATGAAGAGTTGCAGCTTGTTCAGTCATCCAGCTTTTCACCTGTTGTTAGGTCAGGGCGGTGACTTCCAAGCTTCTTACTGGAGGTCTTTTAGGTATTTTCTTATATAGCGCTATGTCTTTTTTTAATTGTAGTAAAATTTACGTAAAGAAAATTTACCCTACGGCCATGCCACCCTGAATGTGCCCAGTCTTGTCTGATCTCAGAAGCTAAGCATGGTCGGGCCTGGTTAGTACTTGGATGGGGGACCACCTAGGAAGACCAGGTGCTGCAGGAGTTTCAAAACAAAAAACAAAAAAAAGAAAATTCACCATCCTCACTGTGCAGCTCAGTGGCGCTGAGCGTACTCACACTGCTCTGTGGCCATCGCCGCCATCCATCTAGAACTCTTTACCTTGTAAAACTGAGAGTCTACCCATTAAACAGCAACTCCTCACTGCCCCCACCTCCTACCTCTGGCCGCCACCATTCCTCTGTCTCTCTGAATTCGACTATCCGGGTTCTTTATATGAGGGGAACCATAACATATTTGTCCTTTCGTGCCTGGCTGATTTCTCTTAAGTTTCCTGCGTGTCGCAGCCGGTGTCGGAACTGCGCTCCTTTTGAAGGCTGCGTGATATTCCCTTGTATGTATACATCCTATTCTGTTTACCCAGTCAGTCATCTGGCAAGGAACGTTTGGGTTGATTCCACCTCTGGATAATTGTGAATAATGCTGCTATGGACACGAATATGCAACTACCTGAGACCCTGCTTTCAATTCTTCTGGGAGGACGCCCGCAAGGGGAATTGCTGGATGTGATAGGTTTGTGTTTACTTTTTGAGGAACTGCCATACCGTTTCCCACAGCGTCCGCACCATTTACATTCCCACCGGCAACGCACAAGGGCTCCGAATCCTCTGCCTCCTTGCCAGTACTTGCCATTTCTGTTTTTAAAAAAATGTATAATAGCCATCCTATCGGGTGTGAAGTGGTATTTCACTATGGTCAATTTAGGTTACTTTAGTGACTTTAGATCACTGAGGCACGTCCTGGGAGCCCAGTCCCCCCCAGACTGCCCCCATACACCCGGACGCACCGCCGGCCCCCAGAGCCGGTGTGGACGGAGGGCGCACACTCCTGTCCCCCAGCTTCACCCTGCAGCGGTACAAAGGGGAGGTTCAGAGGCCCAGGTGGACATCGTCACAGGACTGCAGCCCCGTTCCGTCACTAAGGAGAGAGGGCTGGATTTCTGGGTGTCGAGTTCCTCATCCCTGTAAACACGACAGCATTTCTGCTAGTTTCTGCGTCACGCAGAACGGCGGTGTGGACGCTCACAAGTTCGAAGGGTGTGTGCGGCATGGTCTGCCTTGGCAGAAGCCATGGAGCTTATCTAAAATTTACTTAGGGGGTCTCTCGGGAGCCCCCCTCAAATAACTAGGTACTGAGCCTCTCGAAGTGCTCAAGCCGGGGCTGGGAGGCCGCTGTACTAACCGCTGCCAGGGAAAAAGCACCGAGTCTAAACCCAGGACAGAGCCCGCAAGCGGCATCTGGAATTCAAGGGGTTGGGGTCCACCAGACCAGCACTGCCCAAACTGTGACGCGCCTCTGGTCACCAGGGATCTCGTTAATGTGCTGATTCTGATTCAGCAGGCTGGGTGGGGCCTGAGAGTCTGTGTCACTCACAAGCCCCCAAGGGACGCCGATGCCGTTGGTCACTGGTCGCTGGCCCACCTGTGAGTCACGAGGACCTGGAAGACCTCTGAGGTGCTATCTTATCCTGAGACCCCTCAGTCCCTAGGGACCTGGCCCTGCACCCACCTCCGGGGCTTTTCCTGATGACCTTTTCCTGCTGCCTGACGAAGAACGTGGCATGGTTAGTAGCTTTCTGCTGCCGTTGATTTCACGCGCTACGGAGGTTTTTGTTAAATGGCATAAAGCTCTGCTCCCCGAGGTTGGGGAGTGCGTCTCACCAATCCTCCGCATCCACCTGCATGCCTAGCACAGTGCAGAGTGAGCGACGTGCTCCCAGGACTGTTTGTTGAAGGAATAATAACAACAGCCCTTCATCCGAGGGAAGACTTCACAGTTCACAAGCACCCCCGCACGCTTTAATTCATTATCTACCACTTGTCTTCCATGAAGCAAACAGCTCCTCCTGGCCTACTGGCTAGGTGTGAATTTTCTCATTTTCATCATCACAGCAATCCTGTGAGTTACCTGCCTGCAAGGAAGGGGAGTCTATTGTTTGGACAAGTGTGAAGCGTGCGTCCTAGCAGACGATGGCAAGCCCGGCATCCGTCCCCGCCTCCCGGAGGAGAGGTGGGCCCACCGGCAGGAGCAGGGCCTCGCTGCTTTCTCACTAAGCCATCTCAGTGGTGGCTGGCCAGTGTTTCCGAGTCCCAGCCCTCTGCGGCACCCCCGACAGTGACAGTCGTCCTCCCTGGGCCAGTGGCCTGTGGTGTAGACCACCATACAGCCTCTTTCCTGTCCTTTGTCCTGACGGCCCTCGCCCTGCAGAGAACAGCTCAGAGGACGGGATTCTGGTCCTGGCTCCATCACTCCTGACCGCGGGACCCTACGCCAGGCGCCAAGCCACTGAGCTTTGGTTTCCTCTTCCGTGAAGTGGGGTCATGCTGTCTGCCCAGCAGGGCCGTGGGGCTGTCGTGAGCCCGCGCCAGGAGTTCAGTGTGACAATGCGTGGTGCCTTGTGAAGGGACGTACATGCTACTTATTAATCAAGAGCATATGTTGAAAAACAGAATTGCTTTATTTTTTATTTTTTGAGTTTGGGTATTTACATGGAGGTATTCTCAAACGCGTGATCGTTTTAGCGGCTCATCTGTTTGTCTTGCTGTGTAAAAAAAATAAGACATGAACCCCCACGGAAGCCACCAGCTCTCTGCTCACAGTCCCGAAGTTGATTGCCTTTGTCATCTTGACATTTCCCAAGGGTTTGCCAGAGTCATCTGACATCGGGATGGCAGCTTCGAGTTAAAAGTTAATTATTCTTCTTTATTGTACTGAGGACACTTAATTTTTTTCAGTGATTTACTCTTCTTTGTAACTATAGATGTGGTGATTAGAATGTCTTGTGTACTATACCACAGATTCTTCAAAGATGATTTATCCCCATCGCTGATTTAAAACTCTTCCTTTATAAGTTTATGTTCCTGATTCTGCGACAGAGTTCAGGGACTCCGGCCGGGCCCAGCGCCTCTGTGGGGGCCATTAGACTCGCTGTGTGCATATACAATTAAGGGATTTCAGAACACAAATTACCGCCTTTGGGGCCAATAGCCAGCACAGCTTCTATCTGTCACGTCGGCTCCTGGGACGGCGCTGTGTGTGTTTGGTAAATTAACACACAGCCACGTTGCTTAAAACAACGCTCAAATTTAAGACGTGGTGAGGAGCAGGAAACACCAACAATAAAGGGATCAGGGGAGAGCCCGAACGGCGTATTTGAACGAGGAGAAAGTCCCGCCCGGCCCCTTCCGTCGCCGTGGCTTGCTGCACGCGGCTGTGTGAATGCGCCCGTCCCTCTCCCCTCCTGTCGGTTCGCGTCGGCTCTGAGGGACCTTTGGGGGCTCCAGCGCGTCGTAAGTCTCATCCTCGGGAAGCGTGTCATGGAGACAACGGACAGCATTTCGGAGTTTGGGGAATGGGAAGGAAGTCGCTCCCCGGTTTAGCAGGCGCAGAGGGGCGTCTCGGATGCCAGGCGGCGGGGGACCCGCCTCTGGCTTCGGCATCCGAGCCGGGATGCCTGCTTTCCGTTTGGAAAGTTGACTTCTTCCCGACACTGCAGCATCAAATTTTTTTTTTTTTTTTAAATATTTTGGCCACGGGTAAAACCAAGTTCAGCGACGATATTAACGCTTTTAAAAATACGATCGTCCTTCGGAGCTCAGTTAACAGAAGCAGGTTCTTTAACACAGACGTGTTTGTGCCCTGATGTTGACGTGGACCAGAACTGGCTATTCGGCTGGTGTAGACGTTTCCACATCTCCTCAGAAGGAGGCGAAATGACGGCTCTCCACGCAGAAACCCCTCCGATCCACCGTTCAGGCTTCTCGGCGGCGACCTCCGGGAACGTCCTGCCGCGGGCCTTTTCGTACTTGCTCGATGCGTGTTTCACACGTAAAGATGAGTCACTTTAAAAAGCAAACAGAACTTCCGACTTTGTGCCCTGTTTTCTCTCTCTCTTCTCTTTGAACCCTTTCCCAAGTCAGCAAATACTTGAGGACTTGAGTTTCGATGGCTGCAAAGATTCTGTGACTTCGCTGAGACCGCTCCGGCGAGGACCCTCCTGCCCGCGACTTTGTCCGGTCTACTGTAATTTCCTTAAGATACAAATGCTTAGAAATTGGGCCACTGTAACCAAGGTTATACCCATGGGCATTACCGCGTATTCCTCTTAAAAACAGCAATTTCCTTGGTAAAAGAAGTAAATTTCTTCCAGACAAACCTGGCGTACTCGTCGTAGTATTCGCGTGGAACATCTCAGCAAGAAGGGCCGAAGGTAAGCGCTAGCACCCGCCCCTGTTTCAGGAGAAGAAGTGGAAAGTGACGAAGAGACCCTAGAGCCACAGCTCCCAGGGGAATAAAGCACAGGTGGTCCTCTGCGGGCAGGACGGGCAGCCCAGGTTCTTTACCCGCCGAAGGTGACTCAGTCCGGAAAGCGTCACGGGGTTTGGAGTTTTGTGAAAGAAGTGGCTGTTGCACTGAGCTGGAGTAGCACTGTGGCTGGAATTGTGATCATAGAAGGTTCCAGAAGCTTTACTCAGTCAGGTAGATTACGAGGTACCGGGTTTTCGTTGAGCGGGATTCTGTAGGCTACCAGCACCAGAATGTGAGCGCTAGGGTGGCTCCAAAGCTGCTGCTTCTCGGTTCGTTAGAGAACAGCTGAGTCCCTGGATGTCACTCACGAACTGCCTTTGACAATCTATTTTCTTACGAGCAGTCGCCTCAACGGGAAGCTGTGGTTTCTGCCTTCTCAGCAGCCCCCCCCCACCCATGTTTTCGGGTAATGGCTCCCTAATTTTTCTAAGGAGACAACTATTCCCCACTCTCAGTCCATGTGTTTTGGATGGGGTTGGTCCCACCCTTGGGATCCAGGAGATGACGCATCACCTAGATCAGACAATCAGAATATGCTATCTCCTTGAGCACCATAATTAACTCAGGAATGGTGACCAAGTTCACCCAGGCAGAACAAAGCTCAGAACCTTTGCTTGAGCAATTGTTGAAAGGTGCTCCTCTTTTGTCCTTTGAAGTTACATTTGGGAGATGTTGCAAAACAGAGATATGGAAATATGCATTCTGAAGATACAATGTGCGCTCCTTGATCCAGATATACTAAAAGCAGGGCTATCCCTGGATTTTTCAGTTATTTGAGAATAAATATAATATGTATGTGTGTGAATACACACACATATATATATACATATATATAAAATTTTATTTTTATTTTTTCTTAAGCTGGTTCGATTTGGGATTTTGCCACTTTTAGACAAGATTCCTGATTACTACAGTGATACTAAGTTTCAATTTGATTCAGAGATCTAAGTGACATCATGCGAACGTGCCAGGCCCCGCAGGCAGGTGAACGCGGCCCAGCCCTTTCCTGAAGGAACTCGCGGTGTAGGGCTGGGACGCGATGTCTCACAGACGAAGCAGGGCAGGGACGGGCAAGATCACATTCTGCTGACAGGACAAAGTCAGAATTCATAGGAGAAGTGACATTCGTGATGAGTCTTGGAACATGACCAAGCAATTGACAGGTGGGATTGGCGGGCGATGGCTTTTCTCATACAGGACGTAGCAGGAGCCAACGCTGAGAGGGAAAGCAGAGTGCTTTTGCATTTAGGGGAAAACGAGGAGATACAACCGGAAAGGAGAGTTGGAGTCGTGTTGTTTGGATCCTGAACTCCACGCTGAAATAAAACTTAATGAGGCTTCTCTCTCTGTATTTGGCAGAGAAGCTTATCTCAGTACGACAGGAACGACTAGAAAATCTACACAAAATTAAATTAAAAAACCCCTCAAACCTCAAAAACACCTGTTTGAAGGCAGCGCAAAGCTTCCGAGATCGCCAGTATTCGAGGGGCTAAGACCTTGGGGGTGGGGGGACGGGATCGCTGAGGGCAGATTGGCATCAGCCGCTTTTACTTTCGGGTACGTGGTTGATCTTTGGCTGTGACAAGAGGATGAAAAACCTGGTGAAGGGCACGTCCTAAGGGGCAAAGAAGCCAACAGAGGTTCCAGCCATCTTGCACGACTGGGGAAGCAAAAATTGGAGTTCGGGGGCTGCTTAGGCAGCCGGAAGGTAAGGAGTCCAGATTACAGAGAGAAATGAAAATAAGTGAGCCAACAACTTACTCCCTGGCTTTCACTGTTAGGCACTTATCAAGTCACAGGCACACAGGGCGAGAGACTAAGAATCCAGGAAAAAAGTGGCTGAAGAAATAGCAAGGTGTTGGAAGCTTTATGGTATCGGGGCAACAAATATTTGTATTCAGGGGCCACCCAGGACGAGGGGCCCTGGTAAATACTCCAGGCTCTGCCTTGGAGAGTAGAGGGCTACATCCGTACGTGGTGAAGCCCAGGACTTTACACCAGCCTCAGGTCAGCAATGCCCCTGATTAGACTGGTGGCAGACTGCTTGATTCTAGCTCTCTGCCAGGTGACAGGGTTAAGTCTTCTCTGGAGGAAGACAATGCCCTCCGGACCTTCTGCACTTCTTCATACACCATGTCCAGCTCTCCATAAAAAATTAGCGGGCATACCAAGAAACAGGGTCAAAAGAAGAAAAGTGGATGACAGCGACGGATCCATAGACAAGTTGGATATTGCATTTTTCAGACATGGACCTTTAAATAACTAATTGCTATGCTAAAAAATAGACAATAAGATTGAGAATTTCCTTGGAAAATTAGTCCATAGAAAGAATCAAATGTTTCACAACTGGTAAAGCCAGTAATTTAAATTAAGAACACGATAGATATTTAACAGCAGGCTTTATACAACTAAAGATGGGATCAGTCAACTGGAAGACAGGTCAGCAGAAAATGTCCAGACTAAAGCTTAAAGTCTGAGTAGAGTGTCATCTCTGACTAATTTAAGTGAAATTAAACTAGAAACCAATTTTGAAAGTTAATTAGAAACCCTCCGAATGTTTGGAAATTAAGTAATATAATTCTACAGAACCTATAGGTAAAAACACAAGTAATCACAATAGACATATTTTGAACTAAGTGAAATGAGAATAGTACATATAAAAATTCGTGGGATGCAGCTAAACCTCTAGTCAGGGGGAAATTTATAAGGTTAAAATAAATAAGAAAAGAAGAAAAGTTGAAAATCAGTGATCTAAATATCCATCTCAAGAAATCATAAAAGGAATAACAAATGAAATCTAAAGAAAGTAGCATAAGGGTAGAAATTAAGATAGAAAACAACCAAATAATAGAATAAATTAATAAAACCATATGTTCATTCTTTGAAAAGACTAATAGAATTGATAACCCCCTAGCAAGACAAAAAGAGAGAGAAGGCATGAAGTGCCAAAATCTGGATTGAAAAATATATCACAATAGATCCTACAGATATTAAGAATAAGATAATATTATGAATATCTTTATCCCAATACATTTAAAAATTAGGCAAAACAGACAACATGGAAGAAAAACAGCATTTATTACAAATGACTTGAAAGGAAATAATCTAAATAGTCCTATATATATCAGAGAAAGCTCATTTTTTCCTTAAATTCTTCCCACAAAGAAAGCTCCAGATCTAGATGGCTTCACTTGTGAGCTCTTTCAAACATTTAAGGAAGAAATACATGACCAGTTTTATAAAAATTTAGAAAAAAAAAATCCCTCTCAACTTGCTTTATGAGGCTAGCATAATCTCCCAGTATCTTGGTAAGAACATTCCAAGAAAGGAAAATTATAAGCTAATTTTTCTCATGGATATAACAAAAATCTTAAACAAAGTATTCTAAGTAGAATACAATTATACATAATATCCATATTGGGAATGCAAAGTTAGCATAGCATTAAAATTAATCACTGTAATCACAACATTAGCAGAATAAAGAAGAAAATCTAAGTGCAATAAAAACATTTGCTCAAAAGCAAAAACAAAAGTAGGAATTGAAGGCAACTTCCTAAATTGGATAAAAGTCCTGCAGTAACACAGCATATTCGATGGTGAAATAGGAAAAATTTTCTCTCTGAAAAGGCATTAGAGACGAGGACAGCCACTGTCACAACTGTTACATTTTACTGGCTTGTGTAACAAGGAAAGAAAAGGAGAAAAAGGAAAAAAATATTAAGAAGACATAAAACTGTTGCTATTCATAGATGACATGATTGTGTATGCAGGAAACACAAAATAATGTATAAATTATTAGAATTAATGTTAGGTAGGTAGTCGGGCATGAGCGACAGGAGCCAAGGCCCAGCTCTGTAACCATGGAAACTTCCCTTGAAGACCTTCCTTAAGGACCTCCCAGACATACCTCCTTTTTAGGGTTATAAGTTACCCCGAATCCTAGAGCACAATGGCCATAAAGCTGCTGGTCTAAACCAGCTACAAACACATGAGCAGAAAGTACTGCCCATAAGTTCAGCCTCATTATACTATCATTATAATATCATGACTATGCCTGGAAGTTCATGAACCTAATGATAACAGACTGAATTCTGGGTCAGCACATGTGCACAGCAGAGTTAGATATAGCAGCCAACTGTCAGTCAAGGTGACCTCACCTACGGGTCATCTAGGACCTCCATTCACCATCCAAATATAAATGGTCCTTCCCATTTCTGCCTCCTTACAGTTCTGGCTGGAAGCCCACCCATCCCTTTGGGGTGCACTATCTTATCTCGTCACCTCCCAAATTCCACGGGGCTTCGGCCTTCCCTAGGGCAGCATGTCTCCTTCTAAAATGTCCTTTCAATAAATCTTACTTTTCCTCAGTCTTGCTGACCTGTAATTCTTTACTGCGTCGGCAGGGAAGAACCGAGGGGCCACATACAACGCCACCATCCACTATCTGCGTCCTCCTCTGCCCCCACGCCACTGAGGCAATGCTGGATTTCACGTCATCCCACCTGTGACATTAATAACTCAGTTTAGCTGGGTCTGAATTCAAGGTCTGCATACAAAAATAAATTGTATTTCTTTATGGCAGTAACAAAAAAATCACAAAGTAAAACAAAGAAATAATGTCCTGTAATACCAACCCCCTCACTCCCTGCAAAAATTTAAAAACAATAACAATAGCCAAAAAAAAAACAACAACAACCCATATCAAATACCTAAGATCAATCTAATAAAGAATGTGTAACTCTTCAACACTAGAAAGTACAATATACTATTCAACGAAATAAAAGATGACCTAAATAATGGATGTATATACCATGAATTAGAAAATTTAATAAAGATATCAAATCTCCCTCAAATTAAAGTGCAGATTCAATACAATCCAAATTCAAATTCTAGGAAGATGTTTGTGGAAATTGCAGTCTGATTCTTAAGTTTATATGAAAATGCAAAGAGCCAAAAGAGCTAAGACGATCTGAAAGAAGATGAACAAAGTCGGAGGACTTTCGCTATTAGATATCGAGATTTATTATATAGCTGCCATTATATAGTAGTTAAGAGTGCATGGTATTCATACAAGGATAAACTAATAGTGGAATGGAAGAGAATGGAGGCTAGAAATAGACCCACACATATTAGATCAGTTGCTTTATATCAAAAGCGAGTGAGTAGCACCGCCGTGCAGGACGGAGAGAATGGCCTCGTCACTAAGTGGTACTGAGTCACCTGGGTATCCATCTGGAAAAACGAGGAAGCCTGACTCCTGTCTTTACCATACACCAAGACTAATTCCCAGGGGGGGTCATGGGTCTAAATGTGAAAAATGAATCAATAAAACTTGTAGAAGAAAATGTAGAGAATATTCTCATAACCTTAGGGCTAGGCGAAAAATTTTAAAACAGGACACCAAAGGCACTAATTACGGAGGACAGGACTAAGAAGTCGGACTACATTAAAACCATTAATGTTTGTTCACCAAAAGACACCAATAAGGGAGCCAGAAGGCATGCCTCAGAGTGGAAGAAGACGTCTGCAATGTATATATCTGACTAAGGACTCATAACAGAACACATTTTTAAAAAATCTCACAAACTAATAAGAAAAAGACAAACAACCCAACAGAAAAACAAGCAAAAAGCTTGAATAAATGTTTTGCAAATGAGCAATAAATATCCAAATAACCAATAAGCAACTGAAAAGGTACTCATCTCATTAATCACCAGGAAAAGGCATATTAAAGCCACAGTTGAGTCTCCATCTGATGGTGAAGAATAAAAAGCCGACGGTACCATGTTGTTTTTTTTTTGGGGGGGGGGGTATGTGACGCCATCGGAACTCTTAGTTACTATCGGTGGGAATGTAGCTTGGAACATCCACTTTAGAAAACATTTTGACATCATCGCCTGCATTTGGACATATACACACGCTGTGACCCTGTGCTTCGCTTCCTAGATAGACACATGCTCAAAATAGTTAAGGACATTTATTCGTCCAAGGACATATATGAGAACGTTCGTTGGCAGCACCACCTGCAAATGCCCCAAACTGGAAATGACCCCAGTGCCCATCAACAAGAGAGAATTAACTCATGGCATATCCATCCCATGGAGCATGCTACAGTGAAGAGAAAGAACGAATTACAAATACATGCAAAAATATGGATGAATCTCCCAAAAATAATTTTGAAAGAAACTCAGGCACGAAAAAGTATATACTGCTCGATTCCATTTATATAAAGTTCAAAAGTAAGCAAAACTGATTTCTGATAAGAAGCCAGGAGAGTGTTTATCTTTGTAGGTGGGGGTGATGTGGGGGGCTAGGAGATGCTCAGTGTTCTACATGCAGATTTGGTTGGCGTGTTTGCTTTGTGGATGTTTACTGAACTGTGTGCTTCTTGGAATGTATGCCATTCTTCATTAAAAAGTTTTGTTTAAGAAGCTTCGTAGATGACCCCGTACGATCATGGGAAAGGTCTGCCTGATTCACGGTGCGAGGAGAATGAGGCGGGACGCTGTCGGGGAACCCCGGGGAGGAGGGGGGACAGCATGGAGCAGCTCGACTAATACTGCCCGAGTGACATGGGATCTGAATTCTCACCCTGTTTCTGCCCTTGGCTGCAGGATCCCGGCCAGTCATGATGGTTTTCTGGGCCTCCCTGGGACTGGGTCGTGGGTTTCCAAGCCCGGGGCTTCACGGATGGGTTTTGTAGGTCCGCGTGTATGTGCGTTTTTCTGGCAAGAGGGCCAGAGCTTTTTACCAAATTCTTTAAGGTGTCTGGATCCTAAGAAGGTTAAGTCACTCGAGAGACACTCTCCGGGCCACCTACAGCTTCACCTGCCGTGGTTTTCTGGGCCACAGCGATGTGGTAGAAGGCGCGTTTTGTGCTGGGTGGCGCGGGCGGGCGGTCGGGGTGGAGTTAGAGCGGCCTGGGGCAGACGGGGAGCGCGGGTGGGCGGCGATGGCAGGAAGGTGGGGACCGCCCTCCTCTCCGCCATCACACTGTCGGGTCGTCTCATGGAGAGGTGGCGGAGGGCTTTCTGCGCCAGACACAGTCGGCCTCTCCTCCCAGGCGAAACCCTCACGATGATCATCTCTTTCCCTGACGGAATCGACTCGGCCCTTTGCAGTAAGAATTCCTGGTTTGTGTAGCGTATTGCTTTGGGGGGACACCCCGAAGTTGTCACGATGGATCAAGTCACCGAGAGCACCAGGACAATGGGAACTGTGAGACTCCCTCCCGAAAGGGCGTCTTTTCTCTCAGGAAACAGGTCACACTAACCATTCACATCAGAAGGAATCAGCCAGCCGGTTGCTGAGGCCGGAACTTGGCCTGCGGATCGGCCCCTGCCCCTCCCCCGCGCTCGCTTGACACATGAAGCGATGTGATTTTTCGGTGGAGAAAACCTCATCGTAGGCGACAGATAAACACGTTTCGTTACTATTGATTGATGGCATCATGTTAGGAGTTTTAGAAGATCTCACACGTGCACGTTTAACGTGGCCATTTCTGAGTGGAAAGGGGTTTGCGGGGGCGAGGGCCGCCCTCTGCGGAGCGTTGGGAGAGTCGGCCACGCCATCCGCGGAGGCATCACGCCTCTCTGCAGGGGCGTTTCCAGACCCTCCTCTCTCCCACGTTGCCCCAGGCTTCCCGCTGGGTTTTATAAGAAGACAAGGTTTCTGGGTGTTTGAACCCACAGCTCTCTCAGACCTTTCACTCTGCCTCATCTAGAGAACGATACAGGTGGTTCGGCGGGATCCTGCAGCCGGCGCTGTTGGGACAACGCGGTGCCTGGCCACCAAGCTGTTCCGATGGCCAGAAACAAGACCGTCGAGATGAACTTTGGAGGATAAACAGGACTCCGATGGAAGAGACAGAGGGGAGGCATTTGGGCAGAAGGAAGTCTTGAGAAGGCATGTAGACACGAGGATACATTGGCTATTTTTGGGAAAAGGAGCTGCCTGGTGTGGCCAGAGCTAGGGCCAACGGGACGTGGGACTGTCAGAGCCCTTGATTTAGGGGGCTGAGCGGGCATTTCAAGTAAGGTCCCAGGTACTCCGGTCATTTACCGTGACAGTCCGGTCTTGTAAATGCCCCAGCAATACCTGGAGACCGGGAAGGTGGGTTCCAGCCGCCCGGAGAGGCCACGGAACGTTTCTAATTTTGTCCTCATGCTAAAGCGAAGGCTACGTTAGACCGCAAAGGTAAATACACGCAGAGAAAGCCGCGAAATTAAAAGTATACGGGAGGAATTGAGTTGTTAATCATATTGCAGCATTTCACAAGGAATAGGTTGAGTTCTCCAATGAAACGATGACTCCGGCATATAAATTAATCTTTTGTATAGGAAGAAATGAAAGTCATTAAATGTCATTGTCTTATTTTAAAAGCAGCAATATCCTGCCTGATTGCAAGTGCTTAGAGGAGGATGATTAGACAGAAGCCTTATCTTCACTGTTCCAAGGAGAAAATTGGAGAAAAGTTATCCAATTATGGATGATAAAGCAGAGAAAAAAATCCGAGGAGAAGCCGACTTGGGTCAGCAGGTCATAAGGAGCGTGTTCCGCTTGGCGCCGTGACCCGCTCACGGTCGGCAGCCAGCGGCGCACACAGCCATGGAAACGATCGGGTCATTAACGCGCTGCCCGACATCGCGCGTATTTGTAAGTTCTTTCTTCTCTTAATCCATTTCCAGGTCCCGTTATTGGCCAATGGTGGTAATTTTGTTATCAGTCCCTACAGAGTACTCTAAGGGCTTTCAAACTGGTCTTGAGGATGTGGACACATGATTTCCTGCCCGCGAAGCTCAGTCTCCTCATCTGCAGGCAGGGTCTACAGGGCATTCTCAGTGAGCCTGTGCTGGGCTTGATGGCGGCAGGTAGCCTGGGTTCTCACCCTCATGCTGTTGACGTTCCGGGCTGGGTGACTCCTTGGGGTGGGGGCCGTCCTGTGTACTGCGGGATGTTTACCAGCATCTCTGGGCTCTGCCCACTGGCACTACCCCCTACTCGATGCCGCAGTTGTGACATCCGAAGATGCCTCTCGACATTGCCAACTCTCCCCTGGGAGGCTAAGTCCCTTGGTTGCATAGAGCCTCTGACTTTGCGGAGTCCGCACTCGGTCGGTAGGAGCTGTTATTCTTACTCAGAACCTTCTAAAAGTCGCCTTCAAGCCTGATGTCGCCGCTAAATGCGCCCCATGCGTGGTGACTCAGGAACTGTGCCGATGTCTTTTCTTTTTATTTTCTTGCCAAATCTAAGTCTTTAATTCCTAGCTCAGAAATCTATGGTTCTGGTAAAATAAGAATGTTTTCTTCCAAAGGAAGAAATATTTTCCCTAAGTGTTGTTAAAATTGTGGATTCTCTATTTTCCTGCTGGATCAACCGACGGGGCAGATAGCATCACCGCGGTGAATATCACCTGAACCACACCTGGTAGAACGAAGACTAATGGAGCGATTGCCATGGAACAGGCACCGCGTGGCTTGCGCGGCTCCACGAGCCTCTGTGTGACTAGCTCTGATGACACAAATGCACGTTTAAAATAAGTACCGGCCCGATGACACGGCTGTGAAAACACGACCGGGTCGCCTGGATACATCGGCAGAGACGGGGACAGAGTCAGCTTTTCCAAATAGCCGCACGCGGCTAGCGCATTGGCATTCTAGTTCCTGCAGGAAGAAGGAATGTCGCCACGGTCAGCATTTTACTTTGATAATTTCCCTTCCCTTTCGGCAGATGCTTTATCACCAAAGGAGACATTAGGGAGGAGGAGAGAGGGTTTCGTTTGGGTCGACTTAGAGAAACGGTGCTAGTTGCCCAGGACTGCTGCGATCGATCAATTACTGCCAACTGGGTGGCTTAAAACAACGATAACGTATTCCTTCACGGTTCTGGTGGCCAGGAGTCCGATCACAATGCTGGCGAGGCTGCGCTCCTTCCGGAGGGAGAGCCCTGGCTCGCCCCTTCCCGCCTGGGCGTGTGACGGTGTCCCTCCAGCCTCTGCCGCGGTCCTCACGTGGCCTCCGCCCCTGCGTCTCTGTGTCTCCGGGGCCCACGCTAATCCCAGATGGTCTTATCTGGAGATCTGTACCTTAACCACGTCTCTAAAGATTCTTATTCCACATACGGTCACAGTCGGAGGTTTGGGCAAACAGATCTTTAGGGGAGTACAAGTCAACCCACTGAAGCGTCATTGTCCCAAGTGGCGCGTTGGAAGGTAATGATGGCCGATCACCTCTGATACCTCATTATGGACCAACTCAGCCAGCGGGGCTTGGTCCCCACCTCCCCGGAGCCTTTGGCGTTCCTCTCACGTCTGAGGCAGTGTGCGCTCCGGCTTTTCCCTCCGGTTCCCCTCTTCACGGAGCTTTGGGTGTGAACCGGGGACCTCTGCTGTTGGTTACGGCTCCATTACAAATGTCAGCAGGAGACGCTCCGTGCTGTGCCCTGCCGGGCTGCGGAGGGAAAACATTCTTCTTGAAACTCGAGCACTTCTGAATTTGCTAGTGGCGGCTAATGAACTCATCAGGATGAAAGACATAGTTAACCTTGAAACCAGGAATATAAACAGAACTCGTAGTTTGTTTTTCCAGCTCTGAACATCAGCTGATGTTTGATCTGTGGCCGTGGAGGCCTCTCTGCAAGCACTTCTCTTCTTGTGGGTGGCTCTTTGTTGGAAGTTCTCTGTTACGCGAGGATCTCAGGATCCTCGCGTGTAGAAACGGAGGAATTCGAGCTGTGTGATTTTTGAGGCCCCTTCCAGCTAAGACATTTTTTTTTTGGTATCGTACACATTAAAATGGAACTCTTCCTCTTTAGTCATAAGCTTGCAATTTCTCTTCAGTTCTAAATTGGCTACTGTTTCATCCACACTCCTTTTCCCTCCTCCCTCCATCCCTCCATCCTCCCTCCCATACATCCATCAGTCCATCCATCCATCCATCCGTCCATCCTCTCTTCACCTAACCATCCCTTTCTCCCTTCCTCTGTCCAGCCTTCTATCCATTCATGTCCCCTTCCCCCCAGCCACCCCTCTGGCACACAGATTTGTCACCTACTGTATGCCAGGCAGCAAGCTCTGAGGGTACAGTGGTGAATAAGGCGGACGAGCAGGGATGGCCCCGGGTTCATGTAATCTGGGGGATCCTCTCGAGAATACAGACTCACAAATACAAAATTGCTAGAGGGTCCTCACGGCCTGGGAAAGGGCCCATGGAAGCGAGATGCCTTGAAGCTTTGGCTTTGGTGGTTTTTGCCAAATCCTCCTCTCTCTGAGCTCAGAGTCACCTGATGAGGGCTTCCCGTTGGGCAGCGATTTGGGTAAACCTGGCAGAACCCCCGAGACCATGCCCGTGAGGATCTGGAGTCTCCCTTTGCTCCCTTCATTGGAATCTGCACTTGACCTTTTAATTCTTTCCTCATCATCTGTGCACAAACTTCAACCCCCCTCCCCCTCCCTGGTTCCTGTAAAAGACCCATTTGCCCCAAGCGCTCCACGAGTACGGCAGTTCTAGAAGCTGCTAACACGGCCACCTGCTCTTTGCACAGCCTTCTGCCTCCCCTGCTGGCCTCTCCTGATACCTCTTCCTTCCCGTTCTTCCAGCTCCCATGCTTGCCAGCAACTCTGCTTCTGTTCGAAGGGGGGTTGTTTAATTAATTTTTTCACAATCCAGGTGGGAGTCTCCTTGAGAGAAATTCACATGTGAGCTGCCTGAGAATATTTGCCCCTCCTGTCTACTCCGGGTCAACACCAGGACCACTCTGCGAGGGTGAGAAGGGGCCGGGAAACGGGAAGGCTAGTTCAGGCTCACCTGAGTTTCCTGGTCCGTGAGTATGGGAGCAGCGCAGTGACCCCGTGGGGTAAGAACCACAGACGGGGTGCGAGAGGCGCCGCACAGGGTCCCTGGGGTGTGGCCTTGAGCGCCACCGCACTCGAGTCGAGGAATTGAAGGGCTCTGGTCCCAGCTGTTCCTCACGTCCCGGTGGCCAGGGCACGGATGCTCCTCAGCCCAGCTCCTGGCATGCCCGAGGCTCCGTGAGTCCCCGACTGTCTGCCAGTTCCCAGGCACTGTGCTCAGAAGAGTCTGATTCATCTGCACTCCATTTTGCTGGTGTTTTGTTCTGGTTTTTTTTTTTTTTTTTTGCCATTGTGCTGGAATCTTCCAACTCTGCTGGGGCAGGACTTTGTTCTTTGTATAAAGCACACCATCATCCACAGGGCTGGGGAGCATTGTCTGTGCGGCATTATATAAATAACAGCAGAAATAACCATAGAAACTTAGCTCCTAATAGCTCTTTTCATCATCAAAGCATTTCGAAAATACTAACTAATTAATAAACAAGACAGAATGTCATAGTCAATCAGTGTATTTTGAGCAGAGCAGCCACAGCGCTTCAGGGTGGGAGTCCTTGGCGAGTTTGCAGAGGCTGTTGGGTGGGTCTGGTCCAATGGCTACTGGGCCAGCGGCGGGCGACCCTCAGGAGCAAGCCCCGCCCATCACGGGCGCGTTCAGTCTCTCCCCTGCGCCCCACGCGGGATCCCTGCGCCTGTCTGCCCTGACGGCCAGAGAATATTTTTTTTTATCTCCTGCAGCAAAAGTTTGCAGGTCTCAAATAGGGCCCCAGAGGCCGGAGTAGGTGTGGTTGGTTCCAGATTGTCCCAAACCATCCAGCTCCCAGCCCGAAGGTCACCCGAGGTGCAGCTGCACCTGACTAGGCACTCGCGGCGGGGGGCTCGGCCCCGAGCAGACTCGTTTCTCTTCACCTTGATTTACAAGGTACCCAGTTATCTTTCTGACATACAATCTGGATCAAGCTCCAGGATCTCCCAGTTGCCTGGACTGACTGTTACTAAAAGATGCGTGCATGGCTTTAGAGGCTACGCCAGGCAGGGGATGGGGACCAGAATCTGGGGGCAGGGTCTCGAGCCCCCCTGTGATACCCGACTCCGGCGCGCCTCCTTCCGTCACCGACTAATGATTCTTATAATAATACCCTGCCCTACCCCAACTGGACTTAAAAAGTATACATAACTGGATTAGAAAACAAACAAGCAAGCAAACGAACAACAAAAAAAAAACCAAATGTGACCATCCTAAGAAACTCCACATTTACCGTGGATGCTAATTCCAGGAGTTTGCCACCACAAATGAGTCAAGGAATTGAAGGACCGTTAAAGCATTTGGAAACAGTCAACACCAGAATCTTTAACGTCTCTGTTTGTGGTCACCCCTCAAGCAGCTGTGGCTGCATTTTAAAAAGAGTCTCTTCTCACCGAGAATCTTCTCGGCCGTACAAAAATCTGTGCGAGTTTCCCCACCGAAGCTCTTCATCCATGTTGAGCTGCACATCTGTCTCTCCAGATGTGTCTTTCCGTCTCCCGCTGGCAGCGAAACAAAATTCTGAACACGGGTCCCCCTGTCTGGACTGTCCCTACGCAGAGGCCCGCTCTTTCCTCAGCAC
Source organism: Rousettus aegyptiacus (assembly GCF_014176215.1). Taxonomy (NCBI): domain Eukaryota; kingdom Metazoa; phylum Chordata; class Mammalia; order Chiroptera; family Pteropodidae; genus Rousettus; species Rousettus aegyptiacus. Next base: position 56,546,138 of record NW_023416309.1, read on the forward strand.
CCGGCTGAAAGTCCTCGTCTTTGGGAAGGCTTCGCTGAGCTCTGCAGCCATGGCGCCCTCCTCTGACCCCCACCCCCGCGTTCTGCTCCGCACCCGTCCTGGCTCTGGCCACGCCCCCTGCAGTGGGCTGATCTACACTCCCTCCTGTGGCTCCTTCCGGACTGAGAGCCTCCTGAGGGCTGAGTCCTAGTCTCCTTCACAGTCACCTGGCTCCAGAGCCTCATACAGGGGCCCAGGAAGGACGTGTCCCGTCGGTGCTGTGGGCCGTCTCGTCCCTACCCAGTTTCTGCCTCTGCTCCCATTCGCCCACCCAGCTGGTGGCTCAGATGCCTGGGGCCATCTTGTCTCACAGGTCCAGAGGGTGAGCTACTGTTTCCATGACAACCCCTTCGCACGTGGGTATTTGTGGTCACGTTCGCACAAAGGACAGAGCAAACCCGCAACACTGACATGCACGTTTTCCGCGCCTGCAACATTGTACAGTTTGTTGCCATAACATCCGAAAGTGTATTTGCTCGAGCTCCCACTGAAGCGATTCCTGCCGCATTCTGGCCTCCAAATGCCGCTATGTAGGACGTTTATGACAATTTCTTATGCTCCCCTTTCTAGAGAACTGAAGCTTGGCCCTTTAAATATTTTTTATTCTCTAAAGTATTTTTTTAAGGAATCGGAAAAGTGAACCTGCCCTAATGAGATGAGTAAACAGAGCAGGATTCTACCTGTAAGAGATGCCCAGTGAGCACCTGTTGCTGTCTGTGCCGAGCTGTGATGAGGCAGGCTCCCTGCTGATGCTGAAAGATGACTCAGTTTCCCTTTTAGCTCATATGTGTTCCCCCTCCCCCACTTCCCTACTTGCTAATGGCGGGCGCTCATTCTTTTTCATCTTGGCCAATCCAATGATGCCTGAATAGCTTTAAAAGCGAATCTATGTGAAACAAACGCTTTCTTCCATTGCGGTTGCAGTGATCCGTTCTCGAAATTCCTTTTTCGAGCCAGTGTAGATGTTCTTCTCCTTGACTGTGGCTTACGGGTCAGCCATTTCTGCCTATTGGTTTTCTTCAAAGCTGGAAAATTCATGGCCATGTTTACAAATTTAGACGGCGGTTTTCAGAAGGAAATAAATTATGCAGATCTCCTAAAAGTCCTCTGGCCTGAAAATCAACTCGGGTTCTTATCCATCACTCATCTCCTATGTCTCTGCGGCCCCTGCCCCCTCCGCCGCGGCACCCCAAGTCCCCCTTCTCTCTTCGAACATCCGGTTCCTCCCTGTCCTCGGCGCCCGTCATAGTCCTCAGTTCTCGGATGCCCAGGAGCTGTTTACTAGGTGACGGGTGGATGTCCCAGGTTCTAGAGACGCACGTGGGGCACAGGAAGGCAGACGCTTGCTTAGGAGTCCAAGACCTGAGTTCAGGTCCCGGCCCAGCTCTTTCCAGCGAAGTTCTTGGGCCAGTAGCTCAACCTCGAGGAGCATTATCCTTCCCCGTCTGAAAGGTGGGGATAGCAGTGCCCAGTGAGGCATGAAGCAGGGTGAGGCCAGGTGGCGATGGGTGCGTGGCGGGGGGGGAGGGGTCGGCTAACCGCCAGGCCCAGGACAGCTTTTCTCTCACTCATATAAGTGAGTCCTAAGCCAAGAGCCCTGGGGAAAAGCATGAGCTGTTGCCTTGTAGATTATGTTTCATTTTAGATTTTTTTTTTTAAGTAGCTTTTGGGATCAGTGACAGAATGAAAACTGGCCCTCACCGATCTTTTCCGCCGAGCGAAGCTGGGCCGGCTGGGGACAGGAAGTGTTCGCTGTGTGGTCCGAGGGTGGCCTTGGACACTGCGCCTCTTCGGGGGGCGTGGCCCGACCAGCTCGGGAGAGCTCAGCTCCTTCCGGCCTCCTCTGAGTGTCACTTACTTTGTGCCAGGCACTGAGCTGGGGACAGAGAGCTGAGCCTGACCGCGCAGGTCCTCGCCGGGGGAAAGGCGCAGAGGTGGGGCTGGCCGGCAGCCTCTCTCTGGCACATCTGCCGGCCTCCGTCCCCTTTGTCCACGCTGGTGCCGTAGGGGCTGTTACAGACGTTGAATGTCACCCTGCCCATAGGTGACGCCACCACGGTGTGACATGCACATCAGTGCTGTCAGACGGTTGGAAGAAAAGGGGACATTAGGCCCAGGGAAGAGCAGGTGTGGACCGGGCGGCGTGGGAGGGGCCTCCTGGGGACGGGCGGTGGCGGGGTGAGGATGTGCGCACCACTGTCAGCCAAGGAGGAGGACGGGGAGCACCCACTAAAAACGCAGACGGAGCACAGTCACTTCACCCATTCACCATCTGTCTGTCCAGCCATTCCTCTGTCTGTCCATCCAACACGGGCTGAGTGTCACTATGTGCAATACGGACGCCAAAAATACCAAGACTCTGTCCTCGTCCTCGGGACCTCGCAGCCCAGTGGACAGAGACGATCGCCTGTGTGGTCTTGATGGAAAAGCTCTCAGAGCCCAAAGTCAGGAGAGGCTGAGCCTGTCGGCGGGTCCATCCTGCGAGGACCAGGGGCCACTCTGGTGGAGTCGGGGTCTTTGAGAAAGGCCTCAAAAGATGAAGGTGGGCAGGATGCGGGGGACAGAAGATGGTGAAAAAAGGAAGGGGGGACGGCCTAGGAAGAAGGCGCACGTGAGCAAAGGCAGGAGTGGGGAACCCCAGGGACATGTTGGGGACTAGAGAGGAGTCACGGTTGCCTGGGGAGCAGTAAATTAGGGTCCCGATAGAGGAGGGCTGAGCGGTAACGGCTAACACCCCGGCGGGGTGTACCCTGCACTGAGCCCTTGTGTCCGTGACGGTACATGACCCTCACTCCAGCCCGATGAGTGGAAGCCACTGACCCCCCTCCCCCACTCTACAATGAGAACACACAGGCGCCTACCCAAGGGCAAAACGCTGGCGAGACCCCCGAGACTCTGAAATTTCAGACCCAGGGGCCCCGCACTGAACCGTCCCCTCCAATCCGCATGCTGAAGCCCTCCCCCCAGGGTGTGGTGTTTGGGGGCCTTTGGGAGGTAGTTCAGGTTAGATGTGGACATGAGAGCGGGGCCTCCGTGATGGGATTAGTGGCTTTATAGAAAGAGGAAGAGAGAGATGGCTCTCTCTCTACCACAGAGGACAGAGAAGGCAAGCCAGGAAGAGGGCACTCGCCAGGAGCCAGGTCGGCTGGTGCCTTGATCTTGGATTCGCTAGCTTCTAGAAGTATGAAAAATAAGTGTCTGATGTCTGTTGTATAAGCCCTTCCTCTCCCTGCCCCCTCCCCCACTCCCTTAGTTCACAACATTTTGTTATAGCCGCCGGAGCTGGCTAATACACCTGATTTGTCTGGGCCTGTAGGCTCCTCTCACCCAATCAGGGTCACCTCACCTGTGGGCCTGCAACAGGTGTTCCCCAGGCTCCTTCACTGATGAGCATCATAAAACGAGCCATTCATCCTCTTCCTCAGATGCACTTGCTTTGGGGTGCCTCTGAGTTCTTGGGCATCCCCTGGATACTGCCGAGCATTGTTTCATGGCAGAGCTAGGAGCCGACCCTGGGCTGCAGAGCTCAGCCTGCCCCCACGCCATCACCCCGCCCCCCGCCCCGTTGGATTTCCCCCAGAGAATCCATCACTCTTGAAAAGAATCCTTTCTCCTTGTTACCTTCATGCCAAGGTTATCTACTCAAGTATGTACAGAGTAAATGAGGTTGTTTGGCTTATGGATACAAATAGATACTGCTTTTTTGACTTGCAAAATGAATTCCACCGTGACTGGCTCAAACTTAAGTATGCTAATGCTCAATGAACCAGTTGTCTATTTATTTCTGTTTATGCCTGCAGACCCATTAGCAACTTTTTTCTTGTTTTCTTTCAGAATATTAAACGGTTCCAACATATTCTAAAAATTAGTTGATTAGCTAGTTAGAGCACATTTTAACTGCTAGCTCCGCTGAACCAAAGGAGAAAATGAAGGTAATTTTGTTTGCAAGGAATGTATGATTCGGAGCTGACTCTTGAAAGATGCGCCATGTCAACGTAATGAGGGAGCGGAATATCTTAGTTTGCATCAATATGGAAATAACCGCTCGCTTTGACAGACCTGCCGCCGAAGGCATCGCCTGCCTGCTCATTATGCATTCCGGCTCTGATTATGAAAAATAGTGTGTTTTCTTTTAAAGAGGAAGCCACATTATCAATCACACCACACCAATTATTTCAGAAAGCGATCACGGCAAGACAGGCGCGGGGCTTCTCGGCTAGAACAGCGCCTGGTCGGCAGGCGGCTTCCTAACGGGTGCGATATTTTTATTTCGTGACAGTTGTTAGTATTAATTAGGAACGCTAACGAAGTATTTGGCGTGGAGGCACCCAGACAACCTGCTTTCCTGGCTCTCATCGGGATCTTTATTATTTCGTTTTAATGAGCCCTGTCTTAAATAATGTCAATGCACTCCTGATGCTACCTCCCATCCGGCCTGATGGTCCAGTGGTTCCTCTCCCCGGGTTGTCACATCCGGGAACAGAGGAAAGAAAGGGAGGGGACAAAAGAGACACGGCCCGAAAACCCAAGCCCGTGACATGCAAGAATGAGACAGGTACGGAAACGAAACGACGGTCGCGGGGAAGGGGCGTTTCTGTGTGTGCGCGCGTGTGTCGGTGTGGGCGATCTAGCTCTGCGTGTGGCATGTGGGTTTGGAGATGACTCACTTTTATTCCAACCTCGCAGACAGGTCAGAGAAACAGGAGAGGGGCCGGGACGACGGCTCGCAGGCCACCCCCAGGGCGCGGCCACTTTGGATTGCGATTCCACTGGACTGCCAGCTGCGTGGGCAGGCGACAGGTCCCGCGCATCTCACGCCTGGCAGGTGATTTCCGGCGCCCGGTGTGAAGTCGGCACTCGGGAACTGTTTGCCGAATGAATGACGGAAAGAAAGGCACTTTCTCCTTCTAGTTTAAAACCCACAACCGGATATATTTGGAGTGAACGTGGAGGCACACCTTTTTCTTGAGCAAAACACAGTGACAAACTAATACGAGGCCGGGGGCACTGGCTAAGCGTGCGGGGACCGAACGGACCTGGACGCGCTCGGGGTGGCCTCGGGCACGCCGTGGAAGGAGCGGGGGTGTGAACCGGGGGCGAGGACGGCGCCCGGCGGGGGAGGGCGTTCCGTCCCTGCGTCACCGCTCAGTAAACGCTTGTGGAGTGAACGAGCCGGGGACGCGTCGGCGCCCCGCTGGCGACCTGCCCCGCGAGTCCCCCAGCACCGGGCACGTGGGCTGGGGGGACCGTTTTAGCAGTGGCACTGCTGGGGGGTCTGGGGTGGGGGCGCGCAGGTGCACAGACCTGCGCATGCGTCGTCAACGCTCCAGGACGGGGACCAGAGAAAGCCGGGGTCCTCGTTTTCTCCAAGAGACACGTGTACCCACTGCGCCCCAAGCCAAGTGCCCTCCGCCCACGGTGGGCATCCGCCTGTCCCCAGGACCTGCCTGGGTTTGTCCTCCGCGAGGCGATGTGGAGCTTGGAAGCAAGCCTGTCTTGGGGTGCTGCCACTATGGAGAAGAGGAGGAAGGCCCCCTGGTGACCCCCTGAGGTGCTGGGCACGGCAGAGACCCTGAAGCCTGCGGCAGGGGGTGCGGAGGGTAGATGTCCCCTGGACGGAGGGGCCCGCCTTGGCATCCCGGGGTTCCTTCTGCAGGGAGAAGGCCCCCTCCCGCCCTGCTCTGGAACGTTCCACAGTGCCTTCAGTGAACCAAACTGACCTTCGCTTCCTGCCTGACCTCCTCGACCCTCCTGCACCCAAACTCTCTCGCAGTCAGCTGGGGGGGAGGGCGAGGGGGAGGAGCATGGAGGCGGTATGAGACCCGGCTCGCAGATGCCAACAGGTCACTGGGAGCTCTGCTGAGCTGGGGCGCAAATTCCTAAATTGGTGGGTGGGGGGGGGCGTTCTTTTTTCTTTTTTTCTTTTTTAAATAAAAGCTAGATTAAGCATGCTCGTTTTCTCCCTCGCGATTCAAAAAGGCGACACTCAGGGGCTGACCCTGGACGAGTCAGGTGGGGGGACAAAGGGGAAGGACGTGGACCCGAGTCAGCCAGACTTGGGTGTGAGCCCCCCGCTCCACTCAGCGACGCTGGGACTTCGGTGCCTCTGCGTGGCTCGCAGCCGGCACCCATTAGAGACCTCGGCGTGCCGGGCAGTTTTAAGTGCTTTGCGTATATTAATTCATTTATTCTCACAGCGACCCTCTGGCTGTGATCGTGGCCATTCGTAGATGAGAAAACTAAAGGCGACAGGCTCCTGCTCCCCCGCGGTGAGTTACGGTCGGGTGGGAGGCGCCGGCACCGGCCAGCGGCCTGCGCAGGACTGGGCTGGGAAACACCACCCAAGGGCTATTCAAGGCCCTGGGGGGCAGGGAGGTGGTTCCCAGATTCCTGGTGCGTGGGAAGGCTTCTTGGCAATGGCGGGTTTTCACACAGCCCCGATGGACCGGGGGCGCATTGCCGGGTGGGGCGGGAGCCGGGTGCTGCAGGTGGTGGGTAAGCTGGGGCAGAGGGCAGGCGAGCAAGGGCGTGCGCAGGGCACGGCGGCTCCTGCCGGGAGGCTGCTGGGTGCACACGTGTGCGTGCGTGTGCCTGTGTGTGTCAACGTGCGTGTGCGAGAGAGAGGAGGCCGAAGGCTCCGCCGAGCCCTCTGAGTTTTGTTCTGTGGGAGACGGCGCTATCTCCCAGGTGCAGACTCTGAATCTAAACCACTTTTTAACTCTCTATTATTGAATCTGTCCATCTTTTTAATAAGATGTTTTTACGGCCGTGAAAGCCTGCCCTTTCCGATCAAGATAGACCACTGGATTTGACATTTAATGAAAAACAGAGCCCAGGTCTGCAAGAAAAGGGGAGCGAGATGAGCACCCGTTCTTACGGAGACCACCCCGAGACGGGGGGGGGGGGGCGGGGCGCGGACAGGTCTGGCTTCTGCTTGCGGGACCTGGTCAGCGCCCGGCTGAGTCTATCTATGGGCACAGCCACACTGCTTGCTGCCCCCGGCCCGGACGGCAGCTGGACAACGGGGAGACGCAGGCTTCTCTGGTAGTTGCTGACACATCACTCCCTTTGGGAAGCAGAAGGGACATCTGTGGAAATTGCCGGAACAGAGGGGCACGCACTGAGTGTCCTGGACAGGGCACGCACAGGGCTGTGGGAGGGCCAGCCACGTCCCTCTGGGGTCTCAGGGACTGGCTCGTGCGGCAGGAGGTCCCACACCACCCGGGCGGTCATTCCAGTTGGCGAGAGCAGCTTGAGCCAGACTCGCTGGCCAGACGGAGTGACCGTCAATCAGCAGAGAGGGCGGGCACTGGTGAAACCGGGGAGAAGGGCGACAGGTAAAGGCGGGAGAGCTGGGGGCTCCCGAGGCGGGGTGCTCGCACAGGGGCGGGGGTCTGCGGTCCTGACCCAGGAGGGCCAGGTGTTAGCATAGCTCTTAGCCAGGTGCAGGGCTGCCTGGCAGGCCCTGAGGACCTGAGGACAGGGAGGAATTCGCAGGCTGGCCGGAGCGCGCTCAGGTTGCACGCAATGGAAATGAACTCTGGGCTTAAGCGAAAGGAATTTTACTGGACAAGTCTCTGGACTCAGAAGGGAGGCTGGAGACCTGGCTGTGAAACAGGCAGGAACCAGGAAGCTTGCCGTGGGGTGGGAGGGCGGGAGCAGAACTGTGGGAGCAGCCTCACGGCCGGGTGCACGAGCGTCCTCCGTTCCTGGATAACTGGTCTCCCCGCTCAGGCGCTGCACTCGGCAAGCACTCAGCTGCAGAGCCGGGCATGAGCCGCCTGTCTGCCTCTTGGCCCTGACTACAGTCCCACAGGCAAACTCAGTCCCCACGAGGACACTGGAATAGTGTTGGGGAGGGGGCAGCGGTGGGTGGCCCGAGTCACAGCAGAGCACGCTAGAGGTAACTCTCAGCTGCAGAGTGTGGGGACCACACTCAGTTGCCCAGAGCACTGTCGGTGAGCAGCGCTGGCCCTTTGCCCATCAAGGTGACCTGCGGAGTCCCCATGCATCTCGCACTAGGCCCCACTGGCGCCTCGTGGGGCTCTGGGTAAGGCTGTCTAGGCGTCCACACGGCACAGAAAGCCCACGTCCTAGCCACAACAGACCCGCGTCACGCGGGAGAGAACTAGTCCCAAGGCTTCGCAGCATCAAAGGCAGGACAAAGTGTCTGCAGCTTTAAAGAAGAATCTTCTAGCTTAAACCCTTGTCGCACCAGGAATGCACGCGCTTCACGGAAACTGCCGTACACGCTGGAGAAATATGAAAAGTTATGATTGACCGAGCCGGGCGAAAATGACAAGGCACGTGACCAGATGGTATTTTGGGGCTGGGGATGGAGTTGGACAGGATTACAGTATCGGCGAGCACAGCGTTCCTCCCCTCCGGCCCTGCCGCTCTGGTCCCGGGTGTGCAGACTCAAGAGAAGGGGGATCGAATGACTCTAATTTCAAGCCTTGTTCCTCTAATGGTTCCTTGTGGAGCGATGTTAAATCAGGATAATTATCACGGAGCCCTGTGCTTTGAGCTACTCTTGTCAGCCGCAGCTGTGGCCCGTGGGCTTTGCCATTTCTCTCTGAGCTGGGTCTGTAAGGCTGGGCTACAGATGTTTGCAGATCATTTCCCCTTAAACGTTGTCACTGTCATTTGGGTAGATGCCACAGAGATCTCGAGTTTGGCGTTGTAGGCCCAACAGTTGAGGCTTTTCATAATCCTGGGGAACGAGAGCACAGATTGACACGCGGCGGGGCTCCGAACGACGACGGACGGCCCGCGCCAGCGTTATCCATCCCCAGGGTGGCGAAGGTCCGCCCTGCGCCAGGAGCCCGGCCTGGGGCTGCGGACGGACGGACGGAAGGCGCCTGGGGCCTGCGCCCCCTCCGCAAGCGCGTGGACAGCAAGAGTGTGGGCGTTGACAGCGCGGAGGGCGCGCGCGCGGGCCGAGGCGCTGGAGGACGGATTCCCAGTGGGCGCGGAGGGGCCGGGAATCTGCAGGGGGTGACGCTTGAGCTGGGAAGCGGGGGTGGGGGGGGGCGAGGAGGAGTCAGCCAGGAAGGAGGTCCGCTCCAGGCGGGGGGACTTCGTGAGTCACGACAGGGAGGCGCACGAGCGAACTGCATGTGTAGAGAGAGACGCGGAGGGCAGGGTGGCAGAGCCGGCGTTAACTCTTGAAACAATCGTGTCTCTGATCGTAGCGATGATATTCGAAGGTCGCGACGGTTAAAGCTTTGGCGTTGCTGTCTATTCTTTTCCCCCACATCTTCCCCACTCTCCCTCCTCCTCTGCGTCTGGTTTCCTTTCTCTTCGTTAATCTCTCTCTCCAGAACTGGGATGAGATTGAACATACAGTTTTATGCCTTTTTATCACTTACTGATTATGTATGTCATGAACACACCCCCGTCGTTAAATATTTTTCACCGATTTTTAAACTTGTTTCATCACATGGATGTACCATCATTTTCTGAACGATTTCTCTGTTAAACATTCAGTTTGTTTTCAGTGTCTTGCCATATAAATAACACTGCAGTGAACACCGCAATGAAATGTTTTGTCCACATTTCTGATGATTGCTTTAGAAGAAATGTCTAGAAGTGGAATTAAAGGGTATGCATATTTCTAAGGTTCTTAATACACATCATTCCCTGCTTTCATTTAAAAAAAAAAGTTTAACCAACTTCCAGATATTAATGGCAAATTGAACACACTAAATTTGCTCCCCCTGCCCCCCACCGTAGTAGGGAGATTTTTTCCTAAGGCACAAGCTTGCAAGAATACGAGAGGAGAACAGCAGCACAATCTGGAAATCTGGGAAACAGATGGACGAGTGGTAACGGCTTCGGCAGATCTGAGAAGACTGAACTCCCAGCCGGCGGTGGGAAAACAGAAAACCGACTCAGTGTGCGCAGTCGAAGCCTCCAAATTCGCACGAGTAGGTGGCACTAGGTGACTCCCAAGGAAGCAGAGCGTTGTTCCAGAAGCAGTCAGATCCCTGGACACCAAACCCCTCCGCGACACACACACACACACACACACACACACACACACACACACTGTTGTCTGGGTGCCGGGAGATTCCCCACACCCTTCCACTTTGCATACATTTGGACGTTAGTCTCTGGAGAAGGCAAAACTGAGCAACCCCGCACTGGGCTCTCAGATGCAGTTAGGACCGGTGCTTACCACACTTGATGAGCTAAGCGAACCGATGCAGGGTGGCTGCTGGGACCCCCAGTTCTCCCCTCCCAGACTTGTGGATCGCTGACAGCCAGGGGGGGCCCTCCTCGCTGGAGACCGAAGGGATTTTCTTTCGGGAGCTTGTTCATCACAAGAGGAAACACTGGGGGTAACAACGTGCAGGTTTCCAGGGGAACCTACAGGGAAGTTCATGGTTGGCACTCCCCACTCACACGCTTGGCATTTCCGAACAGATTTTTATTTTCTGAACAGATTTTTAATACCTAAACAGATATTTATTTTTATTTTAGGTAAAGGTGACCTAGGGTTACCAGACATCTCGTCTCCAACGTGAAAGGTAGAAGCCAAAGCAAACTATCAGAAACCCTGACCCCTACCTCACACCACACACGCAAGTCAGTTTGGATAGACCATAGATCTAAATGTGAAAGCTTCCAGAAAAAACATAGAATATTGTCATTAACTTGAGGGAAGCAAAGTTTTCTTAAACAGGACACACTAAAACCCCACTAATTATAAAATAAAAGATGAATTAATTGAAGTTCATTAAAATTTAGTGTTTCTGCTCATCAAAAGTCATCATTTAGAGACTAGATATTTGTAAGTCACACATTAGACAAAGGGTTTCTATCCAGATTGTACAAGGAACTCTACTGAAATCATTAGAAACTAGCCAATAAAAAAGACCGCCTGCTGATTAAAAGCCTCTTAGAAACAAAAAACTTAAAATAAGTACTTGAAGATCAAGTTGAGGAATCTCGCAAACATAGGGCAAAAAGACCAAGGGGTGAAAAATAAAAGATTAGAAAATTGGTGGAACAGTTCAGACAGCAGGAAGAGAGAAAATGGAAGGGAGAAAATCAGAGAACTAATTCAAGAAAAACTTCCAAGATAAAAGGGCTCGTGAATTTACCATGAATCGAAATAGAGCCACGTCATGAAATTTCAAGGCATCGAGAACAAACATACTATGGGCTTTCGCTGAGAAAAGAAATAAAATAAACCCAGCACAAGAAGACAAGTCATATTCACAGAGACAGGTGTCAGATTGGCTTTGGACTTCTCAGCCCGCACGCAACCTGGAAGCCAAAGGCCAATGAGTGATGCCTCCAAACTATGGAAGGAAAACGATCTCTATCCTCAAATGAGATCCGAGTATCAATGAAATCCGAGAATATCATAAACTTATTTTCAGACTTGCAAAGTCTTAAGGAATTTGCGCTGCGCACGCCCATCTCTCAGGAAGCTGCTACAGTTGATATTTTGCCAAAACAGCAAAGTTAACAAATAGGAAGAGACAGGGGACTGGAGAAGGGACAAGGAGAGCAGCGGAAGGACCCTCCGGGACGGTGGCGAGGGTCCCCCGGGTCCCGGGGAGCACCGGCCATGGCGGCAACAGGTCAAAGCCACGGGGGCGGGGACAGAGCGCAGGGCCGTCCCTGCCAGAGGCCTTCTGCCACTCTCCTTTTTAGTCTGCATCAAAAAAAAAATATTAAAAACATTGTGGTAAATTAGATATGACATCAAATGTGCCACTTCACCCGTTTTTAAGGGTGCGACGTGATGGCATCGATGACATTCTGACATTCGCAATGTCGCGCGGCCATCGCCACTCTGCACCTCCGGTTTCCTTCATCACCGGGAACGGAAAACCCTGTGCCCGCCGCGCGGGGCGGCCCGGGGCCCGGGGCGTCTTCGTCTCCCTGCCTCTGGGGCACCCGCTCGGACAGCGAGGGTGCCGCCCTTTCAGGACCCAGCGGGCCGTGGGCCTGCGACTCGGTTTCATGTTAATTACCATTCACGCCCCTTCACATGCAAGCGGCTGTCGGTACGGGGATAAAAATGGCTGCGGAAAAAGGTGAAACCAGCCTAAGTCTAGTTCGAGAGACGTGTTCGCGTCGCCGCACGGCGCACGGTTTTGCTGTTTGCCAATCCGATGAGAGACGTGACAGTGCTACCGTTTCGCTTGGCCGATCTCTCTTACGTTTACCGGTCTTGTATGTCTTTCTGTCCCTCGGCCCACCCAGTTTTTATTTTCCACGTCGAAGGCAAGGTTAAGCAGTGGGGAGGCAACTTTTCGTAAGAATGAGTCCCACGTCTCATGTGCTCCTAGAGGAGACAGGCTGCGTGCACTTGAACCTGGCGACGGCCATCAGAAGTGTAACGCTGGTCATCTAGAGGGTCAAAGCGGCCAAAGCAGTTAGCGAACAGAAAGGAGGACTTGCTACACAACCGGGGGTGCCGCCGTGGCCAGCGCGAGGTCTCCCGGAGGCAGAGCGCCTGCTCTGGCGAATGCACTGGGTGCAGAGACGGGACACTCATGGGCCCCACGTGGAGGTCCCCTGGGAGTACCTTGACCTACCGCCCTGCAGCCTCGGGCCCGCTATTTTGGCAGTTTCCTGCTGAAAAATGCCCAAGATGGCATCCCGCTGGTGTGGCGAGAAGAGTTACTCGCAGAGGACCAATTTTTTTGGGTACGTTCTCCACGATAGTTAAAGTCCCTGAATTTGATAATTATACTGTGCATACATGAGTGAATGTCTTTGTTCTTATGAAATCTAAGCCAAAATATTTAAAGGTGACAGGTGACTGTTCAACTAAGTCTCAATCAGTTCAACAAAAAGAATTCTTTATACGGGGGAAGGGGGAGGATGGAGGGAGAGAGAGGGAGAGAGAGAGTGGGGGGGAGAGGGAGGGAGGGAGAGGGAGAGAGGGAGGGAGGGAGAGGGAGGGAGGGAGGGAGGGAGAGAATGGCTGGATTGGTGAACACAGGTGTGTGGGGGTGAAGGGTACACGAGCGCTCACCACAGTAATACTGTAACTGTTTTAAAACACTGGTTTGGCATTTTCCAAAATGAAATGTTGAGCTGGGCAAGGAGATCGACACCCTCTGAGACTGTACTGAGACTGAGCATCTTTCTGGAGCGGTCGGGGCGCGAGGCTGGCTTCAGCACCTGTGAGGGCGTTTGCCCGCGATGGCAATGAGGTTCCTAGCGACGCCCCCCCCAAACCCCGTCAGCTTTCACGTCCTCCATCAGCACAGAGGGTTGGGAACGTTCTCTAATACTTCTCTAATATCGGCTCGTACACCATCAGCCCAGCCTTGGTTTATCCCAAACCAAATCCAGCCACAAGGCTGCCGCTTAAAGAGAAATGGACACTTGGCTATTTCCTAGGAAATCTGACCGCTCAGGCGGCCGTTCCAGAAGACACTGGCCCAGCATCTAGATAAGTGTCACGTGCTGATTCGGCGACTCACAGGAGCCGTCTATGCTGATCGCTCTAGCTGAGTAATTCCTCTCCCCTCTATCCCGAGTTCGTAGATCTGCTCCACGGAAAGGCTTACGTTTGCCAGGTGTGGGATAAAGTTAATGAAAGCAGTGCGATTTACGGTGGCACGGAGTGCCGGGCGACCGACAGGCGACCAGCGACAGGGGAAGCAGCAGAAAGCCAGGATGTGTGCGTCGCACCTTGGTGCAATTAGACACTCGCTGGGAACGCACCGGGGCCCAGGCCAACATTTCCTCGGGTTATCAGGGCTGCTTTTGAAGCTGCGGAGGCTGGACCTCAGCACTTCAGAGGAAGCTGGAGAGCAGGATCCAACCGCGGCTGGCTTCTCCTCACAGCCGGGGGGGGGGGGCGGCTGGGGAGACCCGGCCGAGGGAGAGGCGGAGCCGACGGGGCCCTGTTGGTTTGGGAGGCTGAGTTGGGATGATGCTGAGGTGACCTGGGGGTCACGGGAGGGCAGCGGGAGGTGGTGGGGGAGGAGCAGGGAAGCAGGCCAGTGGGTCACCCAGGCCAGCGGGACGCCCAGGCCAGCGGGATGCCCAGGGCAGCATGGCCTCAGGGCGTCTGTCCCGGGCTCAGCTCAGTGGGTGTTCAGCTCCCACGGGGCTAATGAAGAACAACCACCTGGGATTTCCTAGAGGAAAAGTGAAGGATGGATATGGAGAAAGGGCTGGAAAACAAGGACCCGGAATAATGGTCCTGGGCCTGAGTCACCTGGTCTGGAGAGGCGGGGAGGGTGGGGTTTGGCTGGACCGACCGACATGCGGGCCAAGCCCAGCGAGACTCGGGGAACAGAGGCGGGCATGCGGGCCTGGCGCGGGGCGCGGATGCAGTCTCTGCTGCATCCCAGGCGGCCGCGATCGGCGGCTCCAGCGGCGAAGACGTCACAGTCCAGAGCCAGCCCTGAGCACCCGAACCAGAACGTCGGCGCTGACCTCGAGCTGCCGACTCTTCCTTCACGTCAGAAAGACACCGAAACGTCCAAACCTCACCTTCCCCACTCACGTCGCTTTGGGAAACGGGCCTTCCCGCCCCGCGGAAGTGGGGACCGGCGGGCCCGGGGTGGGGACCGTGCTTCACGCGACATCGTCAGTCTGGCCGGAGCCCGCGTCCTCACACTCCGCTTTCTGCGCGCTCCGCCCGGTGTGGCTGCTGGCCTGCCGCGTGGTCACCTTGGCTCGGGCCCCAGGGCCCGGGGCTTCAGTGGGGCAATTAACCTGAAGACCCAGGGCTCCTCACCTGTCAGCTCTGCGGTAGCCCTCTGGAGGGCCCTGGCCTTCTCATCAGTGGGGACGGGGGCGCCTTCGTCCTGCGCTAACAACGGCACTGAGGTGACTGGAAGGGGGTGACTCCTGGACTTAATGCGGTGATTTGATTTGTGACCTTTCCTCCCTATTTTAAAGAGAAGAATGAGCCACGGTGATTGTGCACTGTGTTATTTTGTTCTGTGTTTAACCTCTGACATTAGCGCTGGGTCAGCGCCTGCCCTCCCCGGGCCCCGGGAGAGCTCGGTCGTGTTTACTCATTCGATTCTCGGTTCTTCTCTCCCTCCCTGAGCTGACATTTTCAGCTGAAGTGGAAGAAGGGAGAGAAGTGTAGGTAAATCTTTAAGTTCCTCTGTTTCTTGATTCCGGACTGAAGACTTTCGTTCCTGTTTCAGGGGGTCAGAGATCTCTGGGCGGAACAATTTCAAAATTCTGGCCCTGTGTCCTTGAGGCGAATGGTGGGAACCCATGGGGTGGACCCCTCCCGTCCACACACACACACACACTCCACCCGGTGTAGCAGGGAGCAGTGCCCGAAACAGACTCAAATCAAGGGCGGGAGAGACCAGGCAAAGGTAAGCCACGCCCCTGTCCGTGGCCAAGGCCTCAGTTCCGGCCAATGAAAATTGAGGTTTTCTCCGGCAGTTTCTGAGAAAGTTTTTCCTCAATCGTTAAGAGAGCCAGGAGTTCTTTTTTCCCTCTGAACATAAACAGATTCATCTGTTGCCGTGAATGTCACCGTCGGCTGTCAGTGTGGACCGGCTAGAGGATGAAGCTGATGTTGAAGATGGTGGGGATGTCTTGTCAACCACGCCTGGCGTCCCGTCTACCTCGGGTCTGGCGTCTCGTGAGCCCGTGACTTCCCTTCGGGCAGGGGTTTGTTTCTCGTAGCCCAAACCCCCGAACCGATACCTCACGCGACCTACTTCTTTTCCTTCATCGAACTTGAACAGGCATGCTTCTGCGCCCGACAAAGTCCTCCTCCGTCCCTTCCTGCATTCTTTGGGGACTTGTGTGTGTGTGTGTGCCCAGAACTGTTGAAAAAAAAATTGATCAATGGATTGTCCCTTCTCCTGCCTGTATCTGTCAATTTCTTCCTCTCTCCTGTTCGGGTTGTCTGAGCTCCATACCCTCCAAGACCCAGCTCGAACGTCATCTTCTCTGCAGAGCTTTCCTGATGCCCCAGAGAGGGGAAGCTGCTCACATCCTCGTTTACGCCTCCGCTGTACACCGAGTAAGAAGGGGTCAGCCAGGCGGCTGCTAGGAGGTCAGCATGACTCGGATATGGTTTCGCCTGTGTGTGAAAAAGACCTGCTACCTCTAGCTTGGCCAAGACAAGTATCTACTTCCCATTTATGTGAAACTTGGAGCAAGAATGTGATTCTGCTCCATGAAGTCCTCGGGGTGCAAGCTCCTTCCTGTCCCCCAGCATGTGGCTCCACATTGCCTTGCATGTTGCCCGTGTTTGCGTGGGCCAGGACAGCTGACCAGCAGAAGGGGACAAAGGGAAAGAGGAGGGCCTGTCCCTTCCCTTTAAAATATACCCTTGCTTCTGCTCACATCCCATTGACTAGAATTAATTAAACAGCCTCGGCTGGCTGTGAAGGCATCTGACAATTGTCATCTTAATATTCTCCGTGGTTCTGTATCCAACTAAGAGTTTGATTATATTGAAAAGAAGAGAGATTATTTAGGGGCAACTTGCAGTTTCTGCAAAAATTCTTTAACATTGATCACAGATTGGTGCTAATTAATGCAGGTTGTCACATACGACTCCTTAGCCAACAGGTGGCATGTGACTTGGTTCCACAAGCCAGGCACAGAGCGACCTCAGGCCACACCCTCTAGCTTCACAGCCGACAGTGACGGCTCCCTGGACCTGGCCGTATCGGGGCACCAACATTCCAAAAGCGAACTAGTACGTGGCCAATGAGCACAGTTCCATTTACTGAGAATGAGGGATTCCTTTCATTTTCCACATCTTACACAGTCTAATATGATCCGACTCCCCAAGCAGTACTTGCCTGGTTTGGTAAATCACGGAATGAAACAGAAATGAAAATATGCATCGCTGCAGCGCAGCAACGCTTGGACGGGAACCTTCCGGCGCGTCGGGAGTGAGACTTCGCGACCGTCTCCATGCATAGTACCTCTGTCCCCGCGGCCTGCGAGGGGTCGTGCTCCCCGGTTTGGGGCCTCAAGAATCTGCTGAAGGACAGACGGTGCCAAATAAGCCACCGCCTCGTGCTCGGTGCATGCAATAAGTCGCTATTCCAGCCATTAAAAAGAGTGATGCCAAGAAGGGTGATTAATAGAAAAGAGCTTCCTCTACCCCTCTGACTGTGAAACGAATATTTCAAAGGTGAAGGAGATGCGGAGTAACTAGCCTGCTCCCAGGTAGCCGTGTGTCTTTGTCGGGTCCAACAGACTCTAGATTCTCATTATTTGTTAATAAATTCTCCACCCCACCCCCCATCCTCAAAATGAACTCTAAGATCCTCGAGGCCAAGCATGTACCTAAAATCTCAGTATCTTCAGCTCCGGGGAGCTGCCTCTGAAGCCTAGGCAGGCAGAATGCTGGCCAGGCGGGTCGGTATGAGGGTCTGGGGGAAGGTTTCTGTGATCAGGTCAGCTGGGGGCATCGCCGTGTAGGACAGTCGCCTTTTGGAAATCCACAACCCATGCCTGAGTGCCAGAGGCCCTGAGGAGGATGCTGTAGATAACTTGATTTAACTTAATCACCCCAGTGCGTCCTAAGCTTACATAACTGCCCTCGTTGGGGGGTTATAGTTTGGTTTCTTTAAACAGTTATTCCCGTGGTGTGTTTTGAGGGTGCAGGAAGTGTAGAGGTCAGCGCGGTGGGTGTCCGTATGCCTACCGCCTCCTACGTTCAGTCTGAACAGTCTGCCAGATTATTCCAGATGGAGAAAGAAATCCGGCACACTGCTGAGGCGGCGAGGAGCCTACAGGGGGCGCGCTGGCCTCCTGGGAGCCTCCCCATGAGCCTCGGCCACATGTTCATGCTCCGCACACTGCTGAGGAGCCCTCCCGCATCATTGCCATGGCAACACCATCCATCCTCTCAAGGCCTCCCCTGGCTCCCCGCGGCTCCCCAAGGAGCAGTCTGCACGGCCTTCCCACCCGGGGTCCGTGACCTGACCGGGGGAGCGGGGGACCTTCTAACGACGGCACAGGCTGCCGCACACGTCCACATGTCCTTGGCGGCCCTCACTCCTCTCTCGCCTGCGGGAAGTGGCTGAGGCGCGGCGCAAACGCCCCCTCTCTCGGGGCGCCGCAGTCGATCATCTCAGGCCCTGCGATTCGGACCCGCGTCGTGCTCCTGGGGACGCTCGTGGCGGTGCGGGATTTTCGTCACGCTTGTGCCCAGCCTCCTAGAGGCGGGGAGTCTGTGCGCTACGTCTGTGCCTTCTGTGGCTCTTGGCAGCCCTGATCGATGGCGGATGAATGACCGACGGGGCGAATAGGTGACCACAATGGATGGTCTCGCGTGCTAGGATTGGGAGAGTGAGGTGGAAGAAAAACCCGGAACGGCCACAAAAGTCGCGTTCTGTGAAGACTGGGCCCCCGCAAGCGCTTTAGCCTCGGAAGCTGGGGGACCGGCGGCCCCGCCCGCAAGGTGTCCACCAGCGTGAGGACGGCGAGGCGGGGGCAGAGGTGACGTGGCCAGTCCTGGACTCGGGGTGAGGTGAGGATGGGGCAGCCCTCGGAAGTAAAGGTGTCCACTACAGCCACCGGCGCAGACCCAAGTGACCTGATTAGGGCTGCAAAAGGAGGTTCGGGGCTCCTTCAAAGAGTTAAGCGTGGACTTGCCGTACGACCCTGCGATGCCCCTCCTGGGCATAAACCCCGGAGAGCTGAGAACAGGTTTCGCACGGAAGCTCGTGCACCGGGTTCACGGCGTCACTGTCCCCGTAGTCAAACGGCAGCGCCCATCGGAACGCCCGGGGACAGAGGAGCAGATAAAATGCAGCACATTCGTGTGCCACAACGTCATTCGGCCACGTGAAGTCACCGGAACACTGACCCTTCCCGACAGGGTGGATGTTGCAGACGTTACGCCACGTGAAAGCAGCCCGGCGCGGAAGCCCACGTGGTGTGTGATCATATGCGAGACAGCCAGAGGGGGTGAATCCATCCGACAGAAAGCAGATTCGCATTTGCCGGTGGGGGCGGGGAGGCAGGTTGGAGCACGGCTCCTCAGGGAGTCCCCGCCCGCCTCCCGGGTGACGAAGATGCTCAGGGAACTGGGTGGGGTGGCGGCTGCGCGTCATCGTGAATGCACTGGACGCCTCTGAACTGTTCGCTTTACAACGGTTCTTTCTGAATTATGTGAATTTCACCTTAATTAAAAAAAATAATTTAAAAGGGGCTGGAGTTCGGGGATCCTGGCCTGGGGATGATGGCGGCTCCTGTCAAGAAGCATCGAGAAGAGACGTGACCAGGGGTCTGGAAGTGAAAGGGCGTCCAGGGTGAGCAGGGGTGAGGCCGGAGAGCAGAGCAGAGTTTCGTGGCCTGGGAGCTGGGTGTGGGGAGAGGCCCCGTGGGCACGGGCAGCCGGCGGCGCTCGGCGCGCGGGAGAGGTCGGAGGAGAAGCCGTGGGAACGCCTCGCTGCCCAGCATCCTCGCCGAGCTCCTGGCCGCGCCCCAATCCGCGTGGGTCACGGGGGTCTCAGCGCTTAGGGCAGGTGGCTCTGGCGGAGTGCTAGGAAAGAAAGCCAGGTGGGGATGTGTGGAGAGGAAAGGGGGCTCCAGACGCAGGGGGCCAGGGGACTGGAGGTCACCCGGACAGGGCCGCGGGGCGGGTGAGAACGTCCACGTGAAGATGGTGGGTGGAGAGGATGCTCGACGATGAAGGGAAAGATCTGGAGAGCGGAGGAGAGTAAGGAGCCAGAGCGGGAAGGGCTGATGCTGAGGGCGCCGCTGTGGGCGGGGCCGGCGGTGGCGCTCACAGCTTCACTGACCTCTGGCCAGTGGAGGGTGAGACCCATCGCACTCCTCTGCTGCCCTACGCTCCTCGGGCTACCCCGTTCCTGCCTGCCCATCACCCGTCCTCTCCCTAAATTATCCAACCCAGGGGCGCCGGGCAATGTGCAGCCATTCCCAGCAGATCGCTGAGGCCCGAATTAAGCCCAAAGGTTTGAAGGACGTCACGGCAGTTGTGGTACCTCCCTGCCGCCACTCTGCTGGCCAGCCGGCACTGGCACGCGCGACTCCATTCTGTCCCAAACGAGTTCAGAGCTTAAGATGCGAGCACTTTCCAGAGACCATCTGTTTACTCTTCTGCTTAAGGAACTCGACTCTCCTAGGATTGGAGTCAATAAATTCTGACGTAGAGGGATATTTTTTTGGCTGGTCTAGAAATTGAATGTTTTCCAAATGGTGCATTATTGATATTAAAACCGATCTGTGCGTCGCCAGCCATCAAAGAAATGTACTAAATAATATCTTCAGGAATGAAAAGGAAATTGAAAAGCCTGTCCACACGTATTTATCAGCAAAAACACTAGTCTCGACCGTAAAACTCAGCAAGAGAGAAATCTACAGATTCTGCACACAAATGAAAGCTCCTTAGGCATATTAGACTTAAATCCAGCCAAATCCACCTGGATCACCCGACACACACCCAGCTGTCCCAGGTGGCCCTGGCTCTGCTCCCCTCCCCCAGCGTGTGGCCACTGGGGAGGTACGAGAGGAAGATTTAGGGGTGAGAGAGAGTTGGGTTTGAGGCCCGGGTCTCCATCTCCTCCTTGCCTCACGTAGGAGCTGTGTGTGGTCTCGCACAACTCATTCGTGGCCTCCAGAGCCTCCGTACCCTCATGAGCGTCACGGCCTCCTCGGAACCTTGGGGCGAATGATAAATAGCCCATGGCGCACAGTAGGTCGGTACAGCTTCTTTTCATTTTCTTTTCTATCCACGGCTCCGTCCCCCCCGGCCCCCGCCCTGCCACACACACACACACACACACACATACCACACACACACACACACGTGTGGGCTCTGAGAAGCGCCGCGGAGCCGGTGCCCTGCTGGTCCATCCTCTCCTCCCTGAGGCCGGTTTGCTCGCTTCCTGTTTGCCGTCTCCGAGAACGTGATTTCCTAATACGGAACACTAAACAGAGTCGCGGATATTTAATCATCGTTTTGTTGAATGCATAAGGATCGTGTGCAGTATAATTCAGTGAGTAACTTAAGTAAAGCAACGGCATAAATATTTAAAGACTCATTGAGGATGCAGCTTTAATCGGTATTGATTGCCGCTGCATGTTTTATAGGATGTTATAAATTTTCCGTACACCATCACGACCAAAGAGGACGGCTGGCCCCACGATGTGAAGGCAACACAGTCTCCGCTGGTCGTGGAGAGTGGAGTCTGTCACCTGCTCTGCCACCAGGAGTGGTACCAGGTCCGTCCAGGGGCTATAAGTGAACTTCCGAGAGCGGCCGGATCTTACACAATTATTTAAACGTCGGGACGGAGGTTTTCAAGCCAGTATCACCAGTGGTCCATCAAATGTTTTCTTAAATGTTACCCCTAGAATATAGTAGTGATAAGCCTTTTTAGGGCTGTCACTTAAAAACCCCATCATGTCCATTAAATGTGCTATAGTTTAATTTTAAGCAGGTGGGGTTCCAGCTCAGTCACGTGGGCTGACCCTGGATGGAGGCTCAGCTGTCACCCCCACGCATACATATAAACTTCCAATAAGTCACTGTGCATGGCAGAACGTCACTTTCCTGTAACTCACTCCATCTCTGTTAGTTTATTAAAAAAAAAAAAATCTTTCCTCCTCTTATAATTGCCTTGCTTAATATACCATATTTTTTAATTATCTCATTTACAGGGTTTTGGAAGAACCGAAGAAACTGGCATGGCTCAGAACATTAAAAAGCCACATAGCAGCACTGTTCTGAAAGGCCTCGAGGAGAAATTTATCAAGTATATGTTGCACATATGATTTCCTTAAAGTGTTTGTTTCTGTTCCATTTCAAGCATCCCCGTTGTCTAAACGGAGGGGTTTTTATTTCAGTTCGTCCCACATTCCAGGAGAGGGATCCTCATGGACACGAAGACGCTGGCAGTTGACCAATCATGAACCACGAGCCCAGCGTTGTCGGAGTGAAGGAAAAGACACACAGTGGCCTCTGGGGACTCAGCCTCGGCCCCAGACTTTGTTGCACCAAATTGAAGCCAATAAAACTTCATGCTTTGGTGGGAAATGGGAAGAGTCTGGCACTTTCTTCAAAAGTATTTCTTTTTTTTTTTTTTTTTAACATGGAAAAGGCTGCAAGTGAGAGGAAATCACACAAGGAAGTCAGGGAGAACATTCTACGTGCAACGGACATCAGAATCTTAGGAACTTACGCTGCGGAGAGCAGCAAACGGAGTCTGATGTTCGCCCAGAGAGGCAGACGGCCCGGAACGGCCCACGACACAGCGTCGAAGGAGAAGAACGAAGTCAGAGGCCTGGCGTCGCCCGACTTCGGACGTGCTAGAAAGCTACGGTAGTCGGGACGGTGTGGCGCTGGCGAGAGAACAGACTCCTGGATCAGTGGAGGAGCAGAGAGGAACCGTGAGCCGGCCGGCCGTCAGCAGAGGAGCCAAGGCGAACCGAGACGTTTCGACAGACGGTGTTGGAACGACTGGACCTGCACCTGCGAAAAGGGAGAAAACCCTGACATTTGCAGTGGTGGGACCGGTTTATTACACGTCAGGAGGAGGAAATGCTGAAGGAGAGGCCACGGCAGAGCCACTGCGGGGGACGAGGACGTCTCTTCTGAAGACTAAGACTAAGACGTCCTGCCGCGTTCCGAAGGTCGGCACGGCCCGCTACGTGGCGGGGCTTCTGCCGCGTTTTTCTCTCTCCATCGAGACGGCCTCTGCTGCTCTTTCTTCATCGTGCCCAGGGGGTGACGCAGAGCCCTCAGATGTGCCCGGGCTTATTACACCCGTCTGGGGACTCCTGCTCCGAGCAGACGGGAAGGCAAAGTAAATACTCATTGCTTTGTCCGGCCTTATCGCAACAGGCTCGTGAATGGTTGCTTCCAAAAAAATATATTTCACCTCTTCGAGTAGAAGAAAATCAATAAGAATAGTAGGTTTATGGGAAGGTCAGCCTCTCTCATCGTCGAGTTTCTACGGAAGCTCAGAAGGAGCCCATTCCGGACGATCCTGCATGGGAAATGTCCTGACTGAAATTCTGGGACTCAATAAAAGATTTATGGTGGAAATTCTGCAAGTAACGTCTCGTTAAAATAACTTCTGTGCTAAACTCAAGTGACAAGCGATTGCTCAGACTTGTTCCCGGGCCTCCTGGGCCTTCTCTTTGATCTTTTATTAACTCTGTTCTCCAAACTTGAAATACAAGAGACGACAATTGTTTTGCTCCATTATCTTTGATTTGAGTGTCTCTTTGCTGTATCCTGAGATGTGTTTTCTTTTTCTGAATTACAAATGAAGTAAATGTCACCGTTTGATGGTAATGGATGGCATTTAAACACACACTGAATGTCGCAGTTGCTTAAAAGTCAAGACCCTTGTAAGCAATATTAAGTGTGAGGCAGAGGGCGCTTTCTGGGAGGGAGAAGACGGTGGGGAGAGTCCGCAGCCCTGGCGCTGAGAGCCAGGAGCACCGCCCGTCCTTGGCTCTGCTGGGCGTCTGCTGCGCCGAGCTCTCTACTGTTATAACGTGAAAACAAAGGAAAGCTCAAGTGCACACATCAGGACGGCAGAGCTCAGAGGGGAGTGGCAGCCAGAGTCGTCGCTCGCGACCTGCTGGCTGCGGGCAGAGGATCCTGGTTGTCCGCGGTTACGGACTGAATTGCGTTCCCACTAAATTCACAGGGCGAAGCCCAAACCCACAACGTGACTACATTCAGAGATAGGGTTTTCAAGAGGCTAATGAAGGTTAAATGGGGTCGAAAAAGTGGGGGCCTAACCTGATACAGCTGGTGTCCCCACGAGACGAGGCAGAGACATGAGGATTGCGCGTGCACCGAGGAAAGGCCGCACGAGGACACAGTGAGGAGGTGGCCGTCTGCTAGCCAGGAAGCGAGCCCTCGCCAGAAACTGACCCTGCTGGCGCCTTGACCTTGGACTTCTGGCCTCCAGAACTATGGTAACAATATTTCCATTGCTTCAGCCGCCCAGGCTGTGACATTTTGTTGCGACATTCTTAGCTGACTAATGTATCTACTCACCAGTGGATCCTAGCTGCCACTGTGGCTCCGGCATGGTCATGTGACCCGACCCTGGCCTGTGAGAGATAAAGGGGCGCCCACTAGGGGCTCCTGGAAGGGATTTTCCCCCCAGTAAGAGAGAGAGAGAGACATGCGAGGAGAACCCCTCACCGTTCTTGTCTTGCTTTTGAACGTTGTCGTGAGGACAGAAGCCCGGAGCTGCTCAAGGCACTTTTCCCTTTGGGGAAAGCCAAGGGGACCACCGGGGAGTGACCCAGAGCCTGAGGCTGTCGAGCCAGTGACCGGCCCTGGAAACCGTTCGCTCCTACCGTCTTCGGTATGCGAGAAACAGAACCCTCATATCGAACCCACTTCTGCCTGCATGAACACGCCTGGGTTGAAATATGCAAGTGACATAATGATTAGAAAACACAGAGGGAGTCTGTGGGAAAGTCTGCCATTCTACGCGGTGCCCCGCCAGACCGAAATCGTCTCGTTCCAGGGAATTCTAGTTAACTCAGGCCCTTAGAAAGCTGACTCTTCAGCGCCGAGGTTTCTCGCTGTGGACGTTACCAGGGGCCTACGAGCAATGGCGACGACTGCGTGATCCCAACCTCGTTACCATGTTTCTCGCTCAACGGTCCCCGGCTTTATTTAAACGTTCCCTCTAAAGTGCATCAGCATTTCCCCCTTCGTCCTCGCTCCCACCCCGAGCACCCCGAGCACCCCGGCTTGCTCCCGTGCGGTTTCCGTGGCCGCCCTCCTGGTCTATGTCACTTACTCGTTTCTCTTTTACTTCGAAGATGTCCAGACCGAAGTAGCACATGCACATGCTCAGAAAATAAAGTCGCACAGAAGGATTTGCAACGGGCCCCTTCTCAATCCAGCTCCTCAGAGGCCATCGCTTTAACCATTCAGTCATTGTTTATTAACTTTATCCTCCCTCTCGCTCTCGTAGAATTACATCTATTTTTAGTTTTTTAAAGAAATTGTTTATGTCTGTACACATATACTTAATGATCTACAGTTTGGCAGTTTCTTCGAAAGTTAAACACGAGTTTAGCATGGGTGCCAGCGATCCGCTCCTGGGTATCTGCACAAACACATATGTCTGCACTAAGACTCGCACGGGAGTGTTCTTAGCAGCATTCTTCATAATCGCCAAAAGGTGGAAACGACCCGAACGTGTTTCAGCTTACAAATGGATAAATAACACGTGCTGTGTCCATACAAAACCATTATTCACCAATAAAGAGGAACGAAGGGCTGACAGATGCACACCGCGGATGAGCCTTGAAAACATTATGCCAGGTAGAAGCAGCCAGACGCAGAAGAACGCGCCGTGTGCGAGTCCCTGCGTGCGAAACCTGGAGACAGGGATGTGAGCGGTTGCCAGGGGCTGAGGGCGGGACGCGGGGGGACGTGCCGGCGGGCGCGAGGGCTCTTCCCGAGGCGGCGGCGATGTCGCCCGGCCCTGTCGGTTTACGAGCAATCATGGAATCGTACGCTCAAAGAGGGAATTTCATGGTATGTAAATTACACCTCGAGAAAGCTGTTCACATAGAAAAAAAACAGAATTCTCTGTTTCTGGCTCCATCGACTAGAGACGGAGCTCAGGTGAGGCTGTTAGCGCCCACCTCTCGTCTCCCCCGCCCCCCCCCCCCCCCCCGCCTTCCAACGCTTCCAAGCTGTGTATTTACTTTTGTTTTGCAAAGAATGCCAACATTTGGTTCTGTTTATCTACAAATAGAGGATTGGAATCAATAGGCAGCATTTATATTAACATGGTTATTGCGAATCCTTTTCACAAAAGAACCAAGGCTTGTCCTCTGATCGCATTTCCTTCTCTATAGTTCCAATACTATTTTTTATGGACCACTCGAAAGGGGACGTTCAAAGGGATTCTCCATTTTTGCATGCCATCAATTCCTTGAAACCATGTCACATTTAATTTTTCTGCATATTTGAGCAATACCTTTCTTATGCATATACTCCCTTTCCCTGCCCCTGGATTAAAAAGAAAAAATCTTTCTGCTTTAGAATAGCTGTACTCTATTCCGGAAACCACAAGACCTTAGTTATGTGTCTCGGGCTTCTCTTGGCTGTGATGGTTTCTCAGACTTTCCTTGGTTGTGATCACTTGGACAGTTTTAAGGAGGACTGGTCAGGTAAATTCCAGTTGGGTGCCCCTCTATGGGAATTTGTCTTATGTCCTTCTCATGCCCAGACTGGAATTGTGGGTTTGAAGGAGGATAATCACAGAGACAAAGTGTCATTCTGATGACTTCATATCAAGGGTACATATTACCAACATGACTTATCGCTGTGGATGTTGACCTTGACCGCCAGGCTGAAGTCATGTCGTCAGGTTTCTCCACTGTAAAACGACTTCCCACCTTCCTCGATGTCCCCTTTGGAAGTCGCCATGGGCAACCTGCACTCAGCCGGTGGGAGTCGGGCTTCACCTCCTTGAAAGTGGGGGATCTATATAAGTCATCTAGAATTCTTCTGCATAGAAACTTGGTCTATTCTTCCCCATTTATATTTTATGTATGCAATCATTCATTTTTATTAGCATAGCCTTGTGAATACAGCATGGTTTTCCGACCTCTCTACATTTGTGTAAAAATGGAGAGATAAACTGTAGCAAAATCCCAAATCCATGGACAGGTATAACAAAACTACGTAACACTGGATCGTTTCTATCTACCAGCAAGAACCACAGCACTTGCTTGTCATCGGCGCCCGTGACAGCAGAGGGGGAGGAGACGGGGCGGCATCTCCTGACTCTGAGTACAGAGGAAGCCCTGAAGGCCGGGGTGCACTCCCTGGAAAGAGGGCGGGAAAACCGGAGAAGGGCAGGAAGTGGGAGAGATCCATCTTCCGAAAGTAAGAGGCCAGTGCCAGGGGCCCACGGTAAGACATAAAGGGGCTCCCACACGAGGGAGGGAGTGCTGGGAGCGTGATAAAAACCGAGCAGTACCGGGGTGCAGAAAGGAAGGAAAGAGAAGATCCAGGTCAGAAGGGGGCAGAGGGACAGAGGTAGGAAAGCCCGGAAATCAAGCCACGTTATTTTGGGGGCACCTCAGAGAAGCAGCAGAAGAGGGAGCTCTGTCAAGTTTAAGAAAGCTGTTTTGAATTCTTTCTCCTTCTAAAAACCTAGGAGAACTAACTCCTTATAAAAATGAATAATAGAAAAGTAGCAAGACCAGATCTCATGCAGAACAGTTATTAAAAAAAGAGAGAATAAAGAGCAGAATAACAGCTCCACAGACACCTGCAGGAAAGGCGTGCCCGTGAAACAGATCAAAACTGCAACCCGAGCAAAGAAAATGTGAGCCGAGGGTTTTATACTGGGCAAAACTAACTTTTCAAGCATAAGGATGATGAGCAAATTGTAGCAGTGATCCTACGAGCCTTTCCCGAAGATTCTATGAGGGAGTGAGCTTCAGACACCCCAAATGACTAGAGAGTGGTCAGCTGGCACACATACAACACGCAGCTACCCGTGGAACGCAGACAAAATGAGGGAAAGAGGGAACACTCCTGGGCCTGGCGGCTGCGTGCTCTGACAAGGCAGTGAGACTTTGGCGGCGGGGAGGACCCAGGGACGTGCATTTGGTGTTTTTAGTAAACTTATTGGCGGTAGTATAAATATGATTCTGGGGCTGTCGTATGTGCCACGTGGGACAAAACAAGCGATCCACTTTAGGGAGATCCGATTCCATCCTTCCTGACGGCTTCGAAAGCCAGGGATTAAAGCGAGGAAGAAAGGGAGAGGTCCAGTTTCTTTCTATTCCATGTGCATATCTAGTTTTCCCAGCACCATTTCTTGGAGGGACTGTCTTTTCTTCCCTGAATACTCCTGGCTCCCTTGTCGAATCTTAGTCGATCGTATATGCGAGGGTTTATTTCTGGGTTCCCAATTCTGTTCCGTTGGTGGACGGGGCCGTTTTAACGTCAGCACCACGCGCGTTTAGTTACTATAGCTTTGTGGCATAGTTTGGAATCAGGAAGTGTGATGCCTCCAGCTTTGTTCTTCTTTCTCAGAAATGCAGGGGCTTCTGAGTTTCCGGGTGATTTTGTGGTTGTTTATTTGTGTGAGAAATGTCTTTGGAATTTTCGTAGTGATAAAATCCTAAAAATGTTATAGCAATAAAATCTTTAAAATTCTATGAGAGAATAAATGCTAGAGAACAGTCAATGATATATGAGAGAGAAACTTACGGAGGGAAAATTCATCTTATCTGGTATCAGACCACACAAGAAAAGTATTGCAATAAAATAAATATGAAGAGACAAATACCTTAGTGAAACAGAAGAATGAATCCAAAATTACAGCAAAAAAAGAATTTAAGAAATGATAGAAGGGATAGTTTACTTTGGTGGGAAAAGAAAAGATTTAATAAACTTTGCTGACATGACTCCCCATACATCTAGAAGAAAATGAATTCTTATCTGATATCCTATTCAATTACAAATTAAAACTTTCTGACGGAATTAAATACAAGAAGCAAAAGCTAGCAAAGCTCCAAGTATCATTTAGCAGTGAGGAGACCCTCGCTACCAGAACGGCAATTTGAAAGCTTTAAAAGAAAAGACATAATTGAACACATAAAAATTAAATGCCTTTGTAAGGTAGATAATATTATAATCAAAGTCAACAAACAATAGATTTGAAAAAAATATTTAATAGAGATGACAAAGGTTATTCCTATCTATTACATACAAAGAGCTCTTCTAAATTGACAATAAAAAGCTGATAGAAGCAACCCGACAGAGAAATGGATAAAAAACGCAAACGGGGAGTTTATGGCAGTGTAAACCAGAAAAACCAGCAAACATATGAAGAAAAGCCTTGAATTTATCCATGGTAAAGGAATTGCAAATTGACGTAACAATGTGATATCATTTAAACCCATGAGAGTGTTTAAAATTAAAATAATACAATGTGTGTAAAATAAAACGCCAGCTCCCTTACGTGTGTGCGTG
The DNA here is from genome assembly GCF_014176215.1 of Rousettus aegyptiacus. Lineage (NCBI taxonomy): Eukaryota > Metazoa > Chordata > Mammalia > Chiroptera > Pteropodidae > Rousettus > Rousettus aegyptiacus. The sequence continues at coordinate 56,575,116 of NW_023416309.1, forward strand.
TGTGTGTGTGTGTGTGTGTGTGCGTGTGTGTGTGTGTATATATATATGTCAGTGGGGACTGCATGAATTCATTTCCATCTGTGTATGATTTTATACACATGGAGAATTAAGAAAGGCTGCATTCTTGATTGCTAACATAGGTTGGTGCTGGAGGGCGGATACGAGATGAAAAGCAGTAGAGAGAGAAAAGCGAGTCAAACAAGACAGGAAAACCGAAAAACGAGACTATTTTAAAAGCACTCATGATATATTTATGTACATATGTGAAGTTATATCTGTGCGTATATACATATGTAGGCATTTTTCACAAAGAAAACATTTCCCTTAGGATCTTGAAGCCATCGGTCTATCATCACCACCCCTCTCATTTTATTATCATTAAAAAAAAAAAAAACATAGAAAAGTTGAAATAATGGTACAACAAACATCTGAAAGTCCTTTGCCTAGATTCAGCTATGGATGACAGGTGGATATGTTTGCTTTATCTAGAACTGTGTGTGCCTGTGTGTGTAAAGTGCGTACCTATATTTGCGCACGCGCATTTATTTGCTGAACTATTTGAAGGTGAGCTGCAGGCAGAACGGCGCTTCTTCCCTAAATCCTTCGGCATGCGTCTCCTGAAAGGACGTTTCCCCCAGCTAACCGCAACACCGTTACCGTGCCGAAGAAAATTAACGCAGGTTTTACGTCGCCGTCTAACATCTATTGCCCAGTCGGCTCTCTTAGCTGTCCAGATGCTGCATACACGTCCTTTGTTTTTACTTATTTTTGAACTAGAACCCGATCGAGCCTTCTGCGATGCATTGTAGCATTCCTCTTCTGCCTTTTCAAATCTAGGTTTTTCCCCGTGACGCTGACCCGGGGAAGAGTCTTGGCCAGCTGTTCGGGTGAATGTCTGCCTGGCGTGGGTTGACGCTCCCTCCTCGGTCTGACCCTGTATTTATCCCTAGACTTGCCTGGAGCAGAGCACTGACCCGTGGTCAAAGCTAAAGACTGCACCAAATTCCCGTTTTTCCGTGCCTCTTGCCCTGTCCTGCCCTCCGTCTTGGGCAGCCAGGGTCCGCGCGGGTGGACAGCCCGCCCCCCGCCGGGCACTCACCCCCCCCTTGTGCTCTGCTCCCTGCCTTCGCCCCCAGCTGGGCCCCAGCGGTTACCACCTCACCCACCATCTGTTCTCCCTCGTCTATAAAGTCCGTCCTAGTCTGGGCTGAGCAGAGGCAAAGGCTAATGAGCTACCACTTTACAAGGAGGCGCACTTCTAGGTTCAAAGGGGGTGAGGCAAGGGAGGGCGAGCCTGTGCCAGGGCGCGCCGGCCGGTTAAGCACGATGGCGAGTCGGTCTCGCAGGCCCACCCTGGGAGGGGGCGATGCTCCCACCTCCCGTGCATCCGAGGTTTACTGCACGAGACGGCAGTGCCCCCACACTCCGGGGCGCCCGGGAGTGGGAACCCAGGGGCTTCCCGCGGGGTCCCGTAACTCGGCATCACCGGGGGAGACCAAGGCAGGAGGCCGGGCTTGGTCAGGTGCTGCCTGTGGGAAGCCGGCCAGAGCCTTCCCTGCACTGACCGGGACGGCTGTGTTGGGGACGAGGGGCGAAGCTGAGAGGATCTGAAATCGAGTTGTTCCACGCGTGACCCTGGCCTCTCCTTCTCGTCGTCGTCACCGACGGACATCTTTCTTTGGTGTCTGCTGATTTAGAAGGGCGAGAGGGACGGTAAGCACGTGGCCGGCCCTTCGCCGCGCAGCGAGCATCCTCTCCATCCTCTGCATGGGCTCCGCGTGGTCCCTGACGGCGGAAGGTGGGAACTCGGCGGTGTGCCTGGGGCCGCCGAGCGGCCGGCTCTGTGGGCCGAAGTCCCGGTTCGCAGCGTTCGCTGATTCCCGTGGTGTAAATTCTGCCTCCACAGCCAGTTTTAGATCCTAGTGTGAGGCCACTGAGTGCGGAGTTGGGAAGAGACACACACTGATCAGCTCCCGGGTGCTGGGACAGGCCGGCGCCAGCCCGGCCCCGAGGGGTCTGGACCGTGCGCGCTGGGGACAAAGGCAGCGTGGGGGGCCTGCCCCGCCCGGCTGCGAGCGGCGGCGGACGTAAGTAGCATACAAACAGAATCAAAAGCGCAGTCCTCGTTGGCTGACCCTCTGCACACCGCCAGTAACCCGCTTTCGAATGAAATATGGGAAGACAGCTTGTTCCTAGGATGGAGACTGCTTCTATTTCTCAGCCGTGCCTGACTTGTTTTGGGCCATGTCCAAATCCAAATAAAATATCACTGACAACAACGACGACAACGAAATAGTTCGAGGAGGATGCGAGGAAGGGCAGCGACGGACCGGCGGGGCCCCCGGGGTTCGCAGCCGGGCAGACCCGGCGTCTGAGCCCGACGCCCACCCCGAAGGCCTGCGGGGAGTCCCACGGCGCCGCCCCAGGGGCCTGCCTGCCCGCCCCGCGCCTGCCGGGGGGCCACCTGCCTGCCCTGAGGCTGCCTGGGGCCACCTGCCCGCCCCGCGGCTGCCCGGGGGGCCACCTGCCCGCCCTGAGGCTGCCTGGGGCCACCTGCCCGCCCCGCGGCTGCCCGGGGCCACCTGCCCGCCCCGAGGCTGCCTGGGGCCACCTGCCCGCCCCGCACCTGCTCGCCCGCGCGGTCGACGCGCACGAACCCCTTCACAGCAGCGGGAGGTGAAGTGCGCCCCTCTCCTTCTGTGACACACATCGACGTCATCCAGGGCGCGTTGCCCAGCCCCGCTTTAGACGAACTAAACGCAGACTTGCGTGTGGCGCCAGGGTCACGCGCCAGCTGGCCTGCGAGCACACGCCGACGGGCCGCGCCTCGCGGTGAGTCCCCAGGGGGCACGACTGAGAAGTCAATGCTCGCCTGTCAGTGACGGTGCTTCCGGTGGCGTCGGCCGTCACTAGAACACCCTCGAGGCAACGGCTTTGAGGTCGCCACGCCTAATGGTTGCCAGGCAAGCGATGGTCATTGCCGTAGCCCCAAGCGCCTTGGTCACCGCTGTGCGCCCGGGGACACGTCCGTCCTCGCGCTCGGGAAGCGAGATCTTCGTTTTGCAGATGCCCCGTGGCTGGTTTCTCGCGTCCCGGAGGTAACGGTCCTTGCCCCGCGTGTAGCCGACGGTTCGGCTGCGGGTGGCCGCGTGCGATCGCGAGCACGTTGCTCCGCCACCTTCCAGCACCCGGCGTGTCCCTAGAGAGGCCCGGCTCTCATGCTCGTCCAGGCAACGAGCGCTTTAATCTCCGGAACAGTTCTGAATTTCCATGGGACTCTGAAGCCACGCCCAAGGGCCCGGGGCGTGGGGCTGCCTCTCCTTCGAGGCCCAGGCGTGGGGGGCGGGGCGGGCTCCGTCCTGAGGGTTACGCGTCACCCCACCTCCGTCTGCGCCTTTTCCCTCTGCGCCCGGCAGCCCGGTGCAGCTGCCGCCCGCCTTCTGCGTCTGGCTCCTTGCTTACTCACCGTTTCCACGTTTCTGTTCGCGTCTGCTGTCACTTCTATGAGGCTTCCTGGGCAGAGATTTTTTTAGATCGGGGTGATCAGGAAACCACAGCCCATTGGGCAAACCTGGCCTATTCGTTGCCTGTTTTCATGTGGCTCGCCAGCTAAGAATGGATTCCATGTTTTTAAACGGTGGAGAAAAAAAAATATTTCGAGGAAGGTGAAAATTATAGGAAATCCAACTTCGGGGTTCTTCGGTGAAGCCTTCCTGAAGCACGGCCTTGCCCAGGCACTCACACTCTGTCTCAGGTTGCTTTGGGCTGCGGTGGCGGAGCTGACAGCTGTGACAGAGACTAGGTGGCCCCGGCGCCTCAGATACTAGATTCTCTCCAGCGACGCCGGAGAGATCCCGCTGCTCCAGACCCTCGCCGGCACTTACTAGCCGTCTTTTCAGTTTGAGTCATTCTGGCAGATATGTGTGAGTGTTCACTGTGGTTTCAGTCTGCGTTTTAAGGGAGAGGGGGGTTGGAATTGGGGGTATGGAGGGTTTTTTTTTTTAGACGTAGTTGATCAGCCAGTGTGATACCAAGACCAGGAGGAGGCGATTGTCAGGGTGTTGCTTCAAAGTGCGCGATGCCTGGGACGATCGGGCACGGAAGGGAAGCCAGAAAGACGCTCACGGCGAAAGCTCAGCTGGCCGGAGCACGGAAACACCCTCTGGCTGGTCTTCCAGCTCTTACCTCAGCGGTCGTCCAGAAGGACTGCACGAGCGGCCGTCTTTCTGGGGTGACGCGTTCCCGGCTAACGGCTGGTAACGAGGTCTCCATCGCCCCTAGTCCAGCGCCGCCGCCCTTGAACGGAATGCCCCCAGGAGACTTGACCCCTCGCTCCTATCTGCAAATGTTCCATAAAACCCGACTCTTTCAAAGCAAATGCACGGGACGCTCCTCCGGGCGTTGGAGCTCTGGCTGCCGGAGACCCCTGTTCAGAGGCCCGCGGCCCCGCCTCCCAGGTGCTCCTGGCCTGAGGACCGGGCGAGGCAGGTGGTCGGCTGCACCTGTTTCTGCAGGATTGTTTACACTGAGCCATGGGTCACGGCAGGAAAGGGTGGTTATTTTCAAACACAGTATCTTCTCTGTGGGTTCGACAAGCGCCTTCCACTCTGCATGGGTTAATTTGTGGCGCGAACCACCATGCCTAGCGCATTCCGTGCGGGCGGCTGGCAAGGGCGGCCCGCCTCTCCAGGCCCACGTGGCTGCGATGGGCTCCTGTCGAGGGGCCGGGGCTGGGGGACCAGTGGCAGGCACGGGGAAAGGTGGGTTCAGGATCTGGGGGAGGCGGCAAGTGGTCCCGGATGCGGAGGGAAGCGGCAGCCTGCGTGGGGCCAGGAAGCAGGCGGAGAGAGGCCCTTTCAGACGTTCATGGCCCAGTGGGGTGACGAAGGGCCCCTGGGAAAGACTCCCCGTATTCTGGGGCCCGTGGCTTCGGGCTCAGTGGAAATTTCACGGACAATAAGTATGGTACAGAATGTAGATGTGAACATATAAATCTTCTTACCCATTCATTTCTTACGTTTGAATGCCTGACCGAGGTCCGGCTACCGTGAGCCAGCCGGGGCCCCAACTGGGTGGCCCTCCCCACCCATGGGTCTGGGAGAGGGTGTCAGCGGTGCTTCTCTGCTCCCAGCCTCTTCTCATTATGCAAAGATTACAAATTTATGGTCTCAGGGGACAGGCAGGTGACGTACATAAAGGCAGGTGGAGGGCCGGCCTGGGGCCATGGGGGCCCCCAGCTCCCCTATGGGACCGGGTCTTAGTAGGAAAAGATGGACATCTAGATTTTTCCTTGAAATCAGAAGAAGAACATTGGTAGATGAAACAAAACATGTCCGACGTCCCCATGGGGCAGCTGTGGGGGAGAAGGGTGTGGGGAGGGGGCAGGGGAGGGGGGAGCTTGGCGTCTGGCCTCTAGTTCTTGTAAGCCACTGGACGTGTGACACTGGCCAAGCCCCGTGCCTTCTGGGGCCTCCTTCTCCTCATCTGGAGAGTCATGAGTGTGGCAGATTTCATCCCCAAAGCGTCATCGGGCTCAGGATCTGGACCCCGGGCACGGTGTGACGCACACTCCACTAGGCACTCAACGCCCGGTGATGGGCTACCGGGTTCGTCGCCTGCGTTTGGTAAGTGAGCGAGTGTGGCCCGCGGGGCCCAGCGGCCTTGCCCAGGTCCAGCGTGGGTGTCGCGTGGCCGGGGCCGCTGTGGTTCCTGCGTCAGGGTGCGGCTGACTGAAGTCCCTTGGCAAAGCGTCCAGCCCCAGGACCCCACGCCCCGGGACCCCACGCCCCGGGACCCCACGGCCCGGGCAGAGAGACCCTCGTGCCGCTGCCCCCGCTTCATGCATCATCAACCCCGAGTTACTTTGGATTAGACCACGCCATAGTCACCTTCCAGAAGGAGCCACTGGGATGGCCATCGAAGGCCACCTGGAGTGTGGCGTGCAACACAGGCGCTTGCAGGCGGCGGTCCACGTGCAGGGCCCCCGCCGGCCCTGTGGCCCTGGTCCCACGTCTCGGCTTGGGCGCTGGCTCTTCTGTTGCCGGCAGGTGCCCCAGGGACGTCGGTGAGGGCCACACCAGGGCGGCAGCGATGACAGTGACCCAGTTCCCCCCTCCGCCATCCACCCCGGTCTGTGTGGTTCCTGCGAGCTTCACAGTGCCCGGCGGCCAGCCGTCCTCAGATCCGCTTCAGCCTGGTCAGTCCTCCTGCCGCTGAGCCACCTGTCAGCCAGCACCTCCCACGCCAGATGGCCGCCCCCTCCCGCCCCTCCGTGGCAGCCCGGCCAAGCCAGGCCTGGCACGGACAAGAGAGGTCCCGAGCGGCTATGGCCAAGGTCAGAGCATCCATCTGGACACAGGTATCTGCAGAGCTGAGGCGCTGGCAAGAGGGACGTTCCCAGGCTTTGGCTCTCGGTTCCCGTTCGGTTTTGCTTCACAGTCGGAACTGTGCTCAGAGGCACAGCCGCTCCGGCAGGTGGGCAGACACCTGCATGCGGCCTCCGGGAACGGCCCCACAGCCAGGCTCTCAGTGGCTGCTGAGGGCAGACAAGCCTGGGTCCTTGTCAGAGAGAGGCTTGACCGCCCCTCGCTCCCACTCTCCACGTGCCCCTCCTCCTGGGAGGGCCTTGAACTCTGAACCTTTTTCGACGTCATCCCTTGAAAAGCTTCCTCTTAGCTCTTCGACTTGACCTCTCAGATTGAGTCAGTCTGAAAACGTGAGGCGATGTTATTGTTCCAAATTGTTTACGAAACAGGACGCCAAAGAGGAGACAATGCTTTGCGTTCTGAACAGTGAGGAATCTAAACAGACCGACTCTTCAATTCTCTTATTCTTTGGGGTGCGCGGAAGAAGGCCACTGAATTGTTTTCATTTTGAACCAGACCTTCTCCCTTCAAATCCCGTGGGTCGGTGATATATTCTGAGTTTTTAAAAAATCCCACGGCATTCTGAGTTTCCAAACCAGCATAACCCGCTTCTTATTCGAAACCAGTGAGCAAACATTTGTTTTTAGAGCCAAGATGTCAGTGTCACCATCATCATCATCACCATCATCACCACCATCATCACCACATTGTCATACCACAATATATAGAGTTTTACTTACATGGCACACTTCTTCTGGGTCCATTATCATGAGGTAGCGTGAAGAGTTTGAGCTACAGGTAGGTTAAATCTAGATGGACGGCCAGAGGAAAGAGCTCACTAAAAAAAGCACAAACTGCGCCATCGGGAAGTGGCAGCTCACGTGTGGTTCCAAGTACGTGAAAAGGAGAAGGAGAAAGGACGGGAGACGGACTGCTGAGTGATCGCTGTGATCAGCCCGAGAGACATTGTTGAACTGTTTTGTTTGCATAGACGCTACTGTGAGCTGACTTGGTAGACACGGCCATGGAACGATTCTCTCTAATCTGGCAACGTTAATGCAACTTTTCATAACTGATGAGACAGGTTGACATAGTAAATTTCATGTGGAAAGAAAGTCTGTCTGAAGCTCTGCCAGCTGAGATAAGACAGAATATCAGATAAGGTTCGACTATTAAAATTGTAGATTCATTCCCCTGTAGTCTTCATGGAGGAGAGCAAGGTAAACGTTTTTGGCGCTATTGCTTCCGTTTGTATATTTCTTCTAAACACGAACATGATGTTGTTTATTCATCTGTTAATGACAGCTGATTATCAACCCATAAATATACATGTTGGATCTAATGGTTTGTGAATGTTAAGCATGAGATAGTAATATTTGTGGGTATTTAGAGAACTCCATAGTTTCATCCCAATCACTATCTAGCTTGTCAGTTTTCTGTAGAATTATCTGATTCTGTGTGCTGTCAGCTGAATCATGTATTAGGCAGAAAGCAGCAAACCCACCATTATTGCTATTTTTTTCTTCCTGTCAGTAAATAGATTTTAAAAAGAGAAACACAACTCTCTTGTGTAATCTAGATATCACATTTTCTCTATGTCTTTTGGAAAATAGCAAATGTGATTTCTTAAGGCTTTCATTTTCAAATCATTTCAGGAACATTAGCAAATACATTATGTATGCAGTATTTTTGTACCATATATTGGAGAAAATAACAGATATGAAGATGCTAAAGTTCAAATTAAAGGGCCTCCATCCTCCAGCCCTAAAGTCCCATGGTGCTTATTTAAAATTAAAAAAAGTATTTGGCCACCAGCTATTCACTCCCCGAACGCCAAGATGCATTTATTTTCTAAGCAGAGCCAGAGCAGCCTGGTGTTTAAGCTTTGACAGTATGCTAATGTGTGCTGGAGAAAGACACACAGTTCCCCAGGGTACGACCGGGAGCCTCTGAGAACTTTCCTTAAAATGTCTTCATCTTCCATTCACCCAGAAAACAGTGATTAAGCACTTATGAGTGCCAGGTCTGCACTCAGCTTGTGGGGGAAATTGGAAGTGTCTGCGCTGGAGGTTCTCAAGGCTGGTGGATCAGGAGGACAGGGCAGCAGAAAGGGCACGGTCAGCATCCCAGCCTGTCTACCTGCCCAGGGCGTGGCTTTCACCTCCCACGCCCTTCCCCGTGGTCAGGGATGGGAATACCCGCCCGGGCAGCTGGGGGTTAACCGCATGACCTCCAGATACACACGCCTGCAGCTCTCAGGACGCTCCTGGTTTATTTCCATTTCTTTCGCTTCCCCGCCTTGACCCCTTCTGATTTGATTTCTATTCCATACACTCCACCAACAATGCTTTCTTCTCGGCCTCCATTTCTGCTGCTGCGCCGGACCCTGCTGACCCTCAAGCTCTGCCTTTCCTCCCCTTCCTTGTTCTCACCTTCTCTCTCTAGAGCAGCGGTTCTCAAAGGTTAGGGAGCCTCAGAACCACCTGGAGGACTTCTTAAGACATAGCCTTCTGGGCTCCACCCCTAGAGTTTATAATTCAACAGGTCTGGGATGGGCTGGAAGGCCTGAATTCCTAACAAGTTCTCTGGTGCTGCTGATCTCGGGCTCACTCACTCAGAGTTTCTGCATTTTCCCACCTGCCGAGATACATGATTAGTTCCTAAAGCTGTTTTTAATCAGTTGTACTGGTTATTGTTACCAGGTAATTTATCTAAATATTGAATGAACTGATGAAATATGGGGGAGCGAAGAAAAGCAAGCATGTCCGTAAGATGTGAGTCGAATGCTACGGGAAAGACGCATTACGAGCGGGTCACTGAAAAATGGCTACTGAATCGGAAGTGGTCAAGACACCCGGAAAAAGGTCACAATGACTGAACATCAAAAAGAGAATCTAGAAGGTTAGTCAAAAAGATTATTCGTAAATGTCTTTAAGTTCCTGCTTCCTTATAAAGTATCTCAAACGTAAAAATGGATGCTAATGTATTAGTAATCTATGTAAAAAATACATCTGAAATGCTGTTGAGTACTGTACGCTCAAAGAGGTCTTGCACTTACATAGAATACCGTCGAATACATATAAATTTGTTTTAACCTAAATATAAAATTAAAGCGTTTTTTATTTATTTATTTTTTATCGATTTCCTGCTTGACTATTTTTGAGCCAACTGAACGAGAGAACTTCCATGGCCTCCACTGTCGCATCTTGCCGTCTCAGAGCAGTTTTTGTCCCCCATGCATGAAACTGGAAGCTAGGACCCCTAATGAGGATTCCTCGGTGTCCCAAGTGGTATTTTGCTCTTAAAGACTGTCAACTTAGCGTTTCGAATTGTGCGAAATTGTACATTTTATACATCGCCGCCCGTCTACTCAAATCATTACTGTGCCCCGAAGTTTGCAGAGAAGGAAGTCCGAATCCTCGGCGTGGCATTTAAGGCTCTCCCCCTGACCCAGCGAACACCTGCCTCTCTCTTTCTCTCCGTCACTTCTCATTTCTCCCCTTCTTATACCCTGAACGAGGCATGCATTACCATTTCCTGATTATGCAACTTGTGTCTTTTGTACGAGCTCTTTCCTCTGGTCACCCATCTAGAGAGCTCCCATTTAGCCTTCAAAGCCTAGCCCAAACACTCCATCTCTGGGAAGGCTTCCCCAAGAGCCTCCCCTATTCTAACAGCTCCTCGTGCATGGTCTTTGATAGTGTTTGCCAGAGCGCTATATATATATTAACTTTGGTTTCAGTAGAACCTGTAGGATCTTAGCTTTCAGGGTAGAATCTCAGTTTTTCAATCTATCAAATTAGAAACTCTAGGGGTGGAGCCCAAAGAACATTGGTAATCTTTAACCACATTTTACTTTACCGCCTGACCTGAGCCGTGCTGCGTCCTGACACTTGGTACAGGCTCAGCAACATCGGCGAAGAATATGAATAAATGAATGGACACTAATGACCTCTTACATATTTGACTAACCACCTGTGGACATAGCAACCCACTGCAATTTGAATGACAAGTTAAGTATAATATATAAGGTCTTGAATTACACCACTCACTCTTTGAGTGCTTAGCCATTTCTTCTTGTGTTCATAAATAAAGCCTATCCCTGTTCTAAAAACTGTTTTAAAATCCCGGGAGTGAAGCTCAAGCCACTGAACAGATACAAAACGTTATTAAATGTGATGGCTTCAGCGCCTTTCCAGATTCATCGGGGACACTTCTCAGCTGAGGGAGCTCGCTGCTCCTCAGGCCCCCCAGCCGTGCGATGGTGGTCAAGGGACTGACCTCTCAGCGGCACGGGCAGCGTTCAGAGACCGGAGATGGAAGCTACCAGAACACAGCGGGGATCCAAGAAATTAACCGACTACATTCAACCGTTGACTTAACTGGCTTCGTTTTTGTTCACTTGAGTTTAAAAGCAGGAACTAAAGCTGTGGAGAACGTGGCTGACCACATGCATATCCTGAGACCCAGCGATGCCTCCGAGGTATTTACCTAGTGGCAGAGCTCACACAGGGGCATCGAAAGACATGACAAGAATGTTGGCAGCCTCAAGTCCTCGCTATAGTCCCAAATGTCAGCATGAGGATGGAAAAACGCCTTGTGTCGCAGTTACACAAGGAAATACCGCATCACACAGCAACGAGAACAAATGCAGAACTGCGAAGTGGGAAACATGGTTGACCCTCTTAAGAGCAACGTAAGGGAACAAGTCAGACGCAGACAAACACACGCAGTGCGTCCAGCTGGCAGGACCTGTACCCTGTGGCGAGAGAAACTGTGAGCGGCTACCGAAGGGGGTAAAAATTAGGGGGGGTGCGAAGGGGCTCTGGAATGCTGTGATGTTCAAGATCCTGAGTCAGGGTGCTTATCCAGGTGTGTTTACTTTGTAAAACGTCACAGAGCTATTTATGATCTACGTGCTTTTTGTACGCATGTCACACTTCAGTAAAAAGACAAAACCGATCAGGTGACGGGAAGGATGGATTTGAAAAACACTTGCAGGACAGGGCAAATGCCCCCCATGGGCCTGCGCCGAGAGAGAGGGTTCTTTGAGCACAGGAAAGAATTCACATGCTCACTGAAATCCGCGAGTCAAAAGGAAAGTTTATTAGAGAAGGGGGCAAAAAAAAAAAAAAACCAAGAGAAAGCAAAGATATAAAGCCAAGACAAGAAAAAAGGAATCCAGTTTGCATATCATTCTTAGAGTCTGTGAATTACAGCTTAAAGACCTGTTTACCCATTTTCCTCTGACATGGGCGTACCTCGAGGAAGGATGAGAGCATGTAGCGTGAGAAGATACCAGTGTGTTGAGTGAAAGGCCCGCTGGCAGCTCCCAGCCTTTGATCCTTAGGTCCCCCATGACTTCGGCCTTAGGGAACTGAACGATTTTATTTTGCATTTTGCATAGGGCGTGACTTAAAGACTCTGCTTTCCTGCCTCCCCTTCAAGGGGTGGGGAAATGGGTGGTCAGCGACCCCAGCAGAGACCTTCCGCTGTTCCCCAGGTCTCCTCTCTGGGCTGGCTGCAGGGCTGATCGGCGCAGTGCAGTCTCTGAATAGAGCTGGGTTTAACTCTCGAGTTCTGGAGTGCACAGCAGCGAAGAGGCAGCGAAGGAAGCGCCAAGTCTCTAGGTGCGTCGGGAATGAAAGACAACACTTCTGGCACCAGCGGCTCGTTTTCTTCTCTGAATGACGCGGTGAGGACGCTTGTTGCCTGATGAGACAGCGGAGAGTCGCCATCTGGAAACACAATCTAACGCGCACACCGTGCGTCAGGGTAAACTCTGCGTCCATTAAAGATTTATACGAAGGGCAGAAAACCATATGTCTACTAGGGAAAAATGAGGGCATTTCTCTTGAATCTTGGAGTGTAGAAGACCCTTCTAATTGTGATGCAAAGGCAAGAAAACACTGATAAATTTGGCGACACAAGGGTAAAAGCCTCCCGTATGGCAAAACCACCATGGCCATGTTACAGACAGAAAAGAAAGGCGACCCGCAAGTCTACAAGGCGAAGCTAAAAGATCCGTGAAAACCAAACAGGTGCGTTGCACTTCCTATCATAGTAAAAGGATTAAGCGTCCTAATAAGCGAAGAGCTCCTAGGAATTGATAAGAAATAACGGAAGCAAAAATAAAACTCAGTAGAAAAATAGGCAACAGCATGAACAAATAGTTTACAGGAAAGGAAATACGAACTGCTCTTAGGCGTATGAACAGTTGCTAACCTCTCTCATGGTAAGGGGAAGGCAAAGAAAAATGGCGACTCCGCCCTTCACTTATTAGACTGGAAGAAAAACATGTTTCGTGACACTCCATTGGTGAGGCTGTGGGGAAACGGGCCTGTTTCTGCGTCGCCGTCGGGTGTGTAAACCCGTGCAACACTTCTGTAGCCTGTTTGGCCATATCTATCAAAATTAAAAATGTGTATTCCTTGGACCCTGAATTCCAGTTCTGGGAATTTATCCTACAGATTTACTAGCTCACGTACAAAATGACGTAGGTACCAGGTTATTCATGGCAGCATTGTAATGGGAAAAGCCCGGAGACAATCCAATGCCATCAACAGATGGCTGGTTAGATGGGTGATGCATCCACACAACCTCTGTGTAGATAAAGATCACCATTAAGCAAGAAAGAACAATACATGTAATATGTCGCTTTTCGTGTGAAGGTGTGTGCGGTGGGCGAGGGCAACGGAAGACTCCATGTTCATACTTGCTCGACTCGTGTAAAGGAGCTTGGAGGGATAAATTAAGAACCTCCACGCAGCGGTTACCTGTGTAGCGAGGTGGAGGTGGGCGGAAGTGGAGTGTGTAGCAGAGTTCCCCCTGATTAGCTTTTCCTATTAAAAGATGTTTGATCTTTGTGAATATGTTAGCTATTCAAATAATTTCAAACAAGCAAATGATCACGTCTTAGCCAGCACTGGTAGAGTTTGGGGTAGAATGCCCGTCTGCTTACTAAACTGGTGATTTGGCAAAGTAAGATGGGAGAGAAGAGATTTGCGTTCTTTTGCGGTTTTAGACTTTTCATTAATAGAAGAGCGAACAGGAGTCATCCTACCCTCCAGATTCAGGTTTTCTTTCCATGGCTTTTCGTGAAGTCAAGGGATTTAAGTGTGTTGTCCGACCTGCCCTTGAGACTCATGGAGAAGGACGGTTTCGGGAGTCCAGCACTGGGCGACGAGGCTCACCCAAGGGAGGTGTCTCCAGGTCCCTCGCATGCAGCTTCGCGGGACGAGGTGAAGGTCAGCAGGGCAGACGTGCAGGCTGCAGAGTCCGTGAGACGCTGAGCCAGCGCCAGCCATGCCCGATGACCTGGCTGCTTCGAAAAAGAGGTAGCTTTTAGGTAAAAAGGGTTCTGGACACGGAACGTGACTTCTTGGTTCCTTTGATGCATCTTGACAGAGGAGTCTGCCTCCAAATCCGTGGCCCACCCACGGCTGAACTTCACACGCTGGCTCTGCAAGAGCAGGGAGCCTGGCGCGTCTTTGTGTAACATGCGCCTCCCGCGTGAATAACGGAATGAAGCAGTTTGCGTGTGTGTGTGTGTGTGTGTGTGTGTGTGTGTGTGTGTTTGTGTATCTATTATTTGGGTCAAACTCTCTCGATAGAGACAACGAGGTAAAAAAAAAAAGAAAGAAATTAACAGGCAGGGTGCACAGGGCGGGCGGACCCGGCTCGGTGAGCGGCTCCCCATTAATTAAAGGGAACAGGAGGTGAAGTCAGTGTCTGCAAGTTACAGACTTTGAGAAATTGTCTCAATAAAGGAGAACTTCATTTGGCCTTAGGTAAAAGCCAATCAATAAATTAGTCGGCTGAGGGCAGAGACGTGGAGGGAGAAAGAATAAGGAATGGGAGCCCAGGCTGGGTAAAAATAGGACGCAGCGCCGAGTCGGGCGTGGGGAGGGGGCGTGGGGAGGGGGCGCAAAGCAATTTCCAAAGGGAAACAAAGTAAAACGAAACCCCAAGCCGCTCCAGCGCTGGCCTGCCATTTCTCCGTGATGGATTGAGAGGCCGGTCTCCGGTCTCCGGTTAGCCATGGTTGGCCGTGGGAGCCGCGGACAGGGAGGAAGGCGGACGATTGTCACAATCCCTGGTCATCTATTCCCCCCCGAGTGATCGTCTCCGTTAGGACAGAGAGGAGAGCCACCGGTCCCTGTAATTCTGCGCTGAGCTGTCGCTAATGACGCCAGTGCGTTTCGGGGAGGTGGTGGGCCGAGGGGGGCGGGGGTCACTGGGCGGAGCCGTGCTCCGTCTCCGTCTCCGGGAGGTGGCCGGGGCGGGGATGCCGTGGGCTCCGGGCTGGCCTCGTAAACCTTGAGTCATGGCGACAGAGTTCTCTCCGTCATCGTTTACGCCTGCCTTCCGGGCCACACTGCTGTCATTTAGTGGCCTTCCGCCACGCAGAAAGCACTCTGCTGCCATTTGTTTGTTATTCCTCGCTCTCCTGAGGTTCTCTGTTCTCACTCCCTGTCTGAAGGAGGGGGAGGGGGAGGGAGAGGCAGAGCAGAGACAAGAGACTGTGTCCCAGGCTGCGGCCTGCGGCATCCCCACCGCCGGCCCCCTGCACGGGACAGGTGCCCGGCCTCCCTCCGCAGGGCCGGCCACCCTCCTGGTGGCCCCAGTCGGGCCACTGTGTCAGGGCCGGAAACGGGGCTGGCATCCGGCCCCCTCCCGCACGGTTCCGTTAGGACCCGGGCAAGTCCTTCTGTCTCTTTTGTGTGTCCTGAGCTATAAAACAGACAAATCATGGCGGACCCCACCCCCATGCCCGTCCCTGCGGCCCCCACAGCGATGCCATGACGGATCTTTTGTTTTTTCCTAATGTAATAAATCTAACAGACAAAATAGGATAATCAAGGAAAAAATTCACCAGGTTCTGAAGAAGAGCAGCTTTCTACAGCCTCCTGCTCACCCGCATCCCTTGGGAGGTGCCCCCAGCCCCGTGAGTGCATTTCACGTCATGGTCCTCCTCTGTTCAAAACCCTCCACGGCTGCCACCTCACTACCCCGCCTCACTGGGAGTCACCATGAGGCCCCAGAGGGGCCCTCTGGGGTTTGCCCCCTCCTCACCTCTGCGCATGACCACCTCTTCCTCTTCCTGCCCCTCCCCGCTGGGCGCCAGCCCCTCACACCTCCTTGCCGATTTTCACACCTGCACAGGTGCCTCTGCCTCTTAGCCTTGCTAGTTCACGAAGCTGAGCCCAGCTGAGCAGCAGGAAAGAAGCAACGCATTCTGCCCAGGGAGCCTGGATAAGACTAACATCTGAGTCCTCGTCAGAAATTATGGAGACCAGAAGACAGTGGGACGACGGATTCAAAGCGGGGCGGTGGGGGGGGGGGGAGACTGTTGAGCAAGAATTAAATCCAGCAAATTATCCTTTGAAAACGAAGATGTTACTACATTCCTAGGAACAAACACAAACGAAACAATTTTGTTGCTAACATATCACAAGAAAACTCTAGACCAATAACCCCTATGAGTATACGTACAAAAATTCTCAACAAAATACTAATAAATTGAATCCAGCAACATATGAAAAAGATTGTATAACACAACTGAGTGGGATTTATTCTAGGAAAGCAAGGTTGGTTCGGCATATGAAAACCAATCAATGTCATACACCATATTCACAGAATAAAGGACAAACCTCACACGATCATCTCAGTAGGTGCAGAGAAATCCTGTGCCCAAACCCTATCCCTGCCACTCACTGAGTCTGCGGTCCTTAGCGAATGCCCTGACTACTCTGAGCTTTTGATGAAAAGCTATTGTGGTAAAGGGTTGTTTCTTCAATGGTAAAGGATTAAATCAGTTAATACAAGTAGCATAATCAATGTGTGGTAGTAATTCTTAGCGGAGAACATGAGAGATTCTCATGCAGTAGTGGGCTCAGGTGTGTGTATGTGCATTTAATTAACAACTTTTAATTGAAAAAGTATATATGCGCTAACCAATAAAATTACATAGATGTAGTTGACGAAACTTTTCTCCCTCGTGGTGAACAGTTTCAGACATTTTGGGGGGCATGTGTGTTTTCTCACTCCTCATGCACGTGTGAGGGGTGCCACTGGGAGCCACGCGTGCCTAGACTGAGACTTTTGAATGCGTGAAACAGCCTGGTGCATAGTAGGTGTTCGATGAATTTGCTTCCTCTTCCCTTAGTGCACTTTGCGTGCCTCTGGTATGGTTTTTATGGAGCTTATTATCACACGTATTGTTATGAACTGTATGCTTTGCCTTCTGGACTAGTTTATAAACTCCTTTGGAGGGGGGGGGGCCTGTCTTCGGCCCCCTTTACGCTTACTCTAGGGTCACGTGTATAGCAGTTGCATAGATTTGCTGTTTAAAAATATGTTGTTGGAACACATTAGACTTGATGAACTAAATGAAACGATTAATTTTGCTTTTGGGTGACTTCGTGAAGTCATTTGGAAATGTTACGATCGAGCCACACTGCGCCAGAAACACTTTAACGCAGTCGTGTTGAACAGCAGAGCACTGGGCACATAGTAGGCGCTGAAACGCGTGGAATTCGCTGAGTCGTGCTGACGCAAGGGCTCATCGTTACTGAGGAGAGAACAAAGGAAAACACGGAACCCGTTTAAGACGTGAGACGTGTTCCTATGGGGATGAGCAATGAGGTCTCACCTCTACCCAATGCACGAAGCAGGTTTTTGGAGGGGAAAACAAAAGGTTATTTCGAAGGCGACTGATTTAGTTCAATTTTCACGTGGCCGTGTTGTGCCAAGTGATTAGCATTTTCTCGTTAGCAACTGTGATGTGGCTAAAATATTTGGCACAATGCTGACTTCAGAAGTCAGGTGCTGGGCCAACCTTGCTAAATGGTCGAGATGTAATTCTTAAACCACCCAGCCACTTCGCGATGGTTGAAACGGGCCATAATAGCTTTTCCTCAAAAGAACAATCTTTTTCTTGGTGGGAAGAAAGATATTTAAAGTACTGAAGATAATGTTGAACAGGAGGGAAAAAAGGAACACGTTTGAAATGTAGGGATATTGGATATTGAAGAAAATTCGCTCCCTTGGGGAGACGCCAGCTCTGGTCTCTCAAGCTGCGGAGCCCCAGAAAGTTCCGGGGCAATGCCCCCTCCAGGACCCCTCTCCTCGGGGCCTGCACTGCTCGCCCTGGAATTCATTTTTATTTTGACTTTGCCTTTTCATGTCAATTAGAGACTCTTTGTTAAAACGATTATATAATTTTGGCAGAACTATGTTATTGCAGACTGGAGGATAAAGAGCCTCTTAAATGCGACTAATGTACTCACGATCTCCCGCCCAGAGCACGCTTTCTCACCGGGGGCTTCCGCAGGCATCTTTCTGAAGAGCAGCAGAGAGATGCAAATGCCCGAGATACAGCAAGGCTTGCGGCTGGGATGGGGGGAAACCCTTCGTTCAAATAGGCGGGCAGCAGAGGTCGTAGGGAGCTAACATGTCCTTGGCTTTGGAGCTCATCCCCACACTCAGTTCCTATCGTGTGATAAGGTGACACTGAATGGGGCTGGCATCCTTCAAGGGTACTGTTCCAGAAAATATCTGCAAATAATTTGACGTGCTGTCAGCTAGCGGACTGCAACGCATTCTTATAATTCAACATACTAATGTGGTTCTTGATGCTGTAAGCTATAAATAAGTTGGATATGCAAAAGTTTCTATAATGCTTATTTAATTACAATATTTCAAAAAATAAATCTTGATTCTTCCATCGTGTTCCAATAGAAATCTTCCGCCCTGACGGTTGGCTGTGACCTCAGGCTGTTTCTTTCTTCCTTTGTCTCATTCAATATCACTGGAGAAATGTGCTTCTTTTTCTTTTCAGCCTTTGGAAGTAGCTCTCTGGTGCTATATGCTCCCATCCTAGTCTCTGCTTGTTAAATGACTGAACTCAATTCAAGTAGAATAATGCCAGCAGGAGCCGCATCTGTGGGCACAGGGCCTTGAGCCGGAGCCACCGAAAGATGAAGCTGGTAGCTCAGGACCTGTATCCCTGGTTCATAAAAGGCCGATCATATCACAAAGTCATCGGTTGTTGACTTTAAGAAAACCCGTGGAGAATTATCGATTGGTTTGTGGAGGAGGTGGCCTTGCCTTGGACCTGAGCTTTCACCAGGTAGAGGCATGGAAGCCAGGTTGCAGGCAGAATTACCCGCTTGCGCAAAGACAGAGAGGCAGAAAGAGGGGGCTCATTAAGATAAGACAAATTGTAGTGGTGATTTTTCTCCTGATGAGTTTCTGGAATGAGGCCATTTAAACTATCGATCAGCTGAGTGTATCCGCATGGCCGCAGGCGTGGCTGGCTGGAGACCTCCAGGGACTTCTTGGAGCTGAGTGTAGCCCAGAGCACTAGGGCTGGTGTCAGCAGGTAAGGGGACCCCAGGGAATGAAGGGCACCTGTTCCGGTGGGGGTGCCCGACTGAGAGCTCATGGCTACACACCCTTCCCCTGGGGTTGCTGTCATTGGTCTTCGAGGAGTCTGGCATCTGATAATGAAAGGTCACTAACATGATGACCTCGCTTACCTAACACGCTCATGCCCCAGGGCGCCCCAGGGCACCCCGCGTGCTCATTCAGGGTTGGAGTGGGAGATGCTAGGGGGTGGCAGAGGCAAGAGGAAAGCTTAGGGCTCCACGTTGTCCCCAGGGCTATCCCTGGGGCCAGAGTGGGTCCTGCCTTGGGGGAGCTTAGCCATGTGCAGAGGCAGTTGGGGAAGAGTAGGTTAGCGTCCACCCCATTGGGGCAAGAGGCATGTTGCCATCTCTAATTTTTAAAAAAACTTTATCAAAATGTAATTTATATACCATCCACTTTGCCCATTTAAAGAGTACAATTCGATGATTTTATATCTGTAGAGTTGTGTATCTACCATCACAATCAATTTTAGAACATTTTCATTACCCCCAAAAGAAACCCCATTCTCCTCACCTGTCACTCCACCCCTCATTCCTCCATCCTCCCAGCCCTAGGCAGCCTCGAATCTACATTCTGCTTTTATAGATTTGCCTGTTCTGGACATTTCATATCATATAAGTGGAATCGTAATAGGTGGTCTTCTGTGCTGGCTTCTTTCAATCATCATAATGTTTTCTAGGTCCACGTGGTAGTTGGGCTCTAAGGTCCCTAAGTACCTGACGCGCAGTAGGTGTTACGACACAAATGTGCAGTGAAACAATCACTAGTTACAGTAGCCATGGGGCAGCCATGACCTTGGACTTGGCATCTGAAGACTTGGGTCCTTCCCAGCCCAGCTCGGCCACATGCTGCCATAGACGACCCTGGATTCTTTCCTGTCTCCCTTTAGTTCTCATCGGTACCACCACAAAAATGGTCTCTGGTTTATGGAGAATTAACCAGAATGACTCAGAGATTATAAATGAGTTTTGTAAATCTTAATGCGGTATCTAAATTTAGGGAAATATTATGAACAGAGCAGATAAAGAATACAAAACACTTTCAGCAGAGTAAATTTAGCAATAGCCAAAAGCTAAGTAGCACAGATAATTTTATAACTTATTTATTATTATTATTATTTTTTACTCCTTCACCTCTTCTCCTGCAGTACAATATACAGATGAAGTAGGGGTTAAGTCAGGCTTGAAAATATTTTTGTTGCTTTTTGAGCATTCACAATTTTGGGGGAAAGAATTTGCTCGTTCTAGTTATATTCTACTAAGCAGGACTATATCTACAGCTATGATTTCTTTTATATTTTAAATAAGTAGACTGGCTTTTTCCCCCCCTCAAAGTCATAATTGTATTTATTTTAAATTTATATCCTGTCTGCTTCAAAAAGGAATTTGAGGCAGCAAGGAAAATCATAAGCTATAAAATGAGCAAGCTCCATTTTATACTAATAAAATAAAAGTTAGGATCTCATCAGTGAAACAACTTCTCTTTGTGCTGTACTGTGTGCAAATATTTGGATTACTAAAGTGAATTTATGAAGCAATTACTTTTAATGCTATAAGAGGAAATTAAGTACTCATTGATTCTTGATTTATAAGCTAGAGCTAAAGATCATGAAAAAAGCAAATATAACTTAATTAAATGTCCCTTGGCTTTGCTACGATTGAGGTCTTCACTCATAAAGTTAGTAAAACAAACCATTCCTGGGACATAAATGTATATTGGTTCTTCCAGTTGGGAAGGCAAATAATTTACTGGTTAAATATATTCAGCAAAGTTAACCCAAGTGAGAGATTTTCCCAGTGTCCTCTGGGGCTTGAAGAGATAAAAGCTTTTGTCGTAGTTTTAAGGAAACCAGTATCCTGGGAATGATAGGCACTAACTTGCTGTAAAAGGGAGTAAAC
This sequence comes from Rousettus aegyptiacus, assembly GCF_014176215.1. Taxonomy (NCBI): domain Eukaryota; kingdom Metazoa; phylum Chordata; class Mammalia; order Chiroptera; family Pteropodidae; genus Rousettus; species Rousettus aegyptiacus. Next base: position 56,595,811 of record NW_023416309.1, read on the forward strand.
AGAAGTGCATCTCATTTTTCCCCCCCATTAGAAAATATATTTTAATATGCTCACAAAATAGGCTATAGATTTGTGAAAGAAATAGAGCATTATAGTCAATTCATTGGCTGTTCACTTGTGGTTATTCATTGCTGACAGCAAACGCATTAACCTGGGATAATTTAATTGAATCTTCTAGTAATGTTGCTATTTTTCTGCTCTGAAGTATAAATGATTTTTAAAAATTGGGTTCTGAAATGTAACACTTCAAGTGATGTATACAGCAAATCGGAGCCCGTGCAAGTCCCTTTTTGTGCTCCACTAGTTATTGATTAGAAAAAAAAGAATAAAGAGAGAAATAAAAGAAAGAAAGAAAAAAACCCACAGTGGCAAAAGAGTGTCAGATGGAAATAAGGCGCAGTGGACAGGGGGTGCTCTCCGAGGCCCCCTCTGCTCCCCCTCCCTTCCTGCAGTTGTGGGTCCTCCATGGAGGAGGCGGGGTCGGCATGAGGCTGCTCATCCGCTTCAGTAATGGGAGGGTTTATTCCCATAAACTGTAGATGAGCGCAGATGGCCAGGGTTTCGGAGTTTCCCGAGGAAAATCGAGGTTTGAGGAGATTCTCTTCTCTATCGCTGGGACGGGTTGGGGCTCGCCTTCGCGCCAGGTGGGCTGCTTTGGAGAGGAACGCGGCGAGGGAACTGGCTTTGCAGATTCCAGGCGGGACCCGTTAGGGTGACAGTTACACGAACTGGGGGCGATGACTTCTGGATGATGACATCGCTGCCCCTGGGGCGGGGACCCCGGGGCGTGTTTCAGGAAGGACGGCTGGGCTGGTGGACGTTCGCCTGCATCGGTCTTGCCTGGTGGTTGGGCCTGCATCTTGGTCTGGTGGCCCCTGTGCCTTGGGGGCATTCTCCAGTGACAGAAGTGTTTCCTGCCTGTTTTCCACCTTGCGGCCAAGTCCACGCCCTTGGCCTCGATGGCAGTGTGCTCTCCTCACAGGTGCTCGCCGGCCCCACTGTGCAGGCTGGGCACACTCGGAGAACCCCAGAGTAGGCTAAGAATATAAGAAAGTCAGGATGAAAAGTTGCAGTGGTGTGACCAGGACGGCCATGCTGAGTACCACGCACTGGGGGCTTCAACCACAGAAATGCATTTCCTCGCGATTCTGGAGGCCGGAAGTCTGAGCTCAAGGTCTCTGCAGGGCTGGTTTCCTCTGAGGCCTCTCTCCGTGGAGTGCAGACGGCCACCTTCTCCCTGTGTCCTCACGTGGCCCTCCTGCTGCGTGTGTCTGTGTCCTAAGTCCCTTTTCTTATAAGGACACCGGTTATAATGGATTAGAGTCCACCATGAAGACCTCATTTTATCTCAACCACCTCTTTAAAACCCTCTCTCTAAATCCAGTCACATTCTGAGACACGGGAGTTAGGGCTACAACGAACACATTTTGGGGGGACACAATCCAGCCCATGACGAGGCAGACATACACGGTTGAGCCGACAACAAAGGAACTACATGAGCAAGCCTCGTCTTTCTTACTCTCCGTTTTCTGTCCATATCTATCCGTGGCACACCTGCCGATTTCCTTCGTGTAGATGTTCCCAGCACGGCCCGCGTCAGCCCGCCGGTGTGACTTCATTGAATGCAGAGTTGAGAGAAAACCTGAACAATCGATCGGCTTTCGTGAGCAGGTAAAGCCGGGTCCAGAACACAACAGATTTCAGCGATCAAGACAGAAAAGCGAAGGGGAACAACTGAAGCACAATTGGGATAATTTTAAAGCTATTCCTCTAAGGCGCGGTAATGGAAAGAGGTTCGAATATGTTGATTAAAATAAATTATCTATAATTTTGTCATTTTGCTCCTACTATTAAAAGTAAGAATTTTATAGACATATGGAGAATAAAGACTGGGTGAAAGGAGATAATGATACAAAAAAAATGTTAAAAGAGCTCACATTCCTGGTAAGGTGGCAGACTGGGAACCGTGAAACACACACACACACACACACACACACACACACACTCTCTCTCTCTCTCTCTCTCTCACACACACATACACACACACACCTTTTAAAAGTGTCGGTGAACTAGAAAGTTAGTAAGAAATATTCAGAAACCAACTCTAAAAGAAAGCAAGAATCCAGACAAAAATTGGGTCACTGAGATAGGTTGATTTTCTTCTTGAGAGCATTCAATTAACACGATAACCTTAAACTTTGACTCTCAAAGCTCCACAGGAAGGGGAGATGAAGCTCAAGATGTTCACAAAGATGGGGTCTAACAGGAGACTAAAGCAGTGGCTCACTCGCTCTTTCCTTCCTTCCTTCCTTCCTTCCTTCCTTCCTTCTTTCCTTCCTTCCTTCCTTCCTTCCTTCCTTCCTTCCTTCCTTCCTTCCTTCCTTCCTTCCTTCCTTCCTTTTTTAGGCGAGGCAACCCTTGGTTGACGTCACAGATTGCAGGGACCTTGTCAGTTTACAATCCCTAATTTTTATTTTTTATGCCTACAGCACCTGGTCTTCCTAGGTGGTCTCCATTCAAGTGCTAACCAGGCCCGACCCTGCTTAGCTTCTGAGGTCAGACGGGACCGGGCTTGTTCAGGGTGGCATGGCTGTAGATGCAATAGCTTTCTTAACTGGGGGTGATTCTCCCTGTTGGGGCACATGGGGCAATGTGTGGAGACATTTTTGATTGTGATGGCTGGAGACGTGCTCCTGACATCTACGGGGTGAAGGCCGGGGATGCTGCTAGCATCCTGCACTGCACTGGACAACTTCCCACGACGAAGGATCATCTGGTCCAAGGTGTCAGTAGTGATGACACCGAGAAACCCTGCTCCACGGAGTTACATAGCCAGTGTAAGAGTGACCTAGAAACCAGATCCCCGGATGCAAGCAAAAGTGTGTTTCCCAGCACAGTGCTGGGAGCGGTGTGCCTCCATGAGAATTCACAAGCAGAAGCTGCCAACGTACAGATTGGCACCTTGAATTCATTCAGACTGAGGCTACTTAATCTCAGGCTATTTTAAAGTAGCTCCAGGCCAGTTGTCCTCCCAAGTACTTGGCAGAAGCAAATTACCTCTCCTTTTGGGGCAAATCTACCGTCAACCTGGGTCTCATGCATATAAACTTCCTAGAAACATACACACATAGTAAAAGCCACAAAAAAAAGAATGAATCAAGAGTGAAGGCCGGCAGAGGGGACAATCAGACCTTCACGTCTTTCAGTTGTTGAAATTAACAGATAGGGCATACAGAATAAGGCTAGTGAATGTTTAAAGAAATAAAGTAAGTTAATGAAAATACGATTAAAAAATAAGAGAGTATAAGTAATGACTGGACAGGTTTGAAAAATAGACAAGTGGAACTTTAAAAATGAAAAAGCAGAATGATTATTAAAAAAATTTAATGGAGAGCAATTAAACACAGCCGATGGGAGTCAGCGAACTGAAAGCAGGTCTAAACACTTTCCCGCGGTGAAGCACGCAGAGATGAAGACATGGAAGAGAAGACAGGGTTGACGAGATGTGGGGATGGAGCGAGCGGGGCCAACGTGCGGGTAACCAGAGCTTCCGAAAGGGCAGTGAGAGAAAATGGCGCAGAGGTGACATTCGAAGGTTAACGGCCAGTCATGTCCCACAACGCACGAAAGATGCCAGTCTACAGACTGAGAAAGCCCAGGGCATCCCAAGCAAGGTGGACAAATAAAAGGAAATCCTACGCGTAGACCCGTCACAAGGAAACGGAAGAACATCAGGAACAGAGATAGTCTTTAGAAAACTCCGGAGGGAATTACATTACCTTCAAAAGAATGGCAGTTAGACTGACTGCTGACTTTCCAATAGGAACAACAGAAGCCCGAACGAGATGGAATGATGTCACCGTATCATAGGAGAAAGTAACTATTGACCTCGTATCATCCACCCAGTAAAATATCTTTCAATAAAACTGGAAGACTTTGCTGTCAGTGGAATTCTAAGTAAAGGAAATTCTAAAACCTGGACTTTGGGTAGAAGGAATGTGATTCGGATGGAAGGATTGGGACGTAAGAACCGTGTGCAGCTAAACAGGGACGCACCAAACAAAACAATATTAACAATCCCTGAGCTGAAAGAAGATGTATCAGAACTCACAAAAAATAGCACTGACGTCTGGAGGTGGCGATAAGAATTGAAGTGTTCTAAGGTCTTGTTTTGTTTGAGAGGAGAGTAAAGAGAGTCATTAGTTATATATATTTTGATAAATTAAGTGTGCATGTTAAAATCTCTAGGGTAACCATTTAAAAAATGAAAATGAGATGCACGGTTTCTAAACTCATAGAGGGAGGAGAGAAGAACCCGTGCGCAAAAACTTTAAAACCTAAACCAAATATCTATTGTTCAGGGATATAAACATGTAATAAAATTATAAAGAAAAATGAGAATAATAAACACGGAGGCCGCGATCACGGTAAGCTAGCAGGGAGTGGCAGGAGCCACGAGAGGCGGGAGAGACATGCAGGGCATTGACTTCAAAGGTAAGTGGAAAAAATCGTTCTTCAGCTGGGTGGTTGGGTACATGGTGACTGAATTGCCGTCATTTACATCTAAGTGTAATTCATAATCTTTTGTATCTGGTTAACATTTGATCACAGAAATAACAGATTATCGAAAGAAAAGGGAAAAACATTCCCATCAAACATTTTCTGTTTTCTGTAACACTGATGCCACTCTCAGGAGCCAGAGGGGCTTATGCGAACGGCTCAGCTCCCTCTCCTTCTGGGCCCTGCTGGAGGACTAGAGGCTTAGCTTCGAGGGAACAAGATAGAGAAAGGGAGACGTGAGAGAGTAAAAGGGGTGGGGAAAAGAGGGGGGACTTCAGTGAGTGAGTGTATGGTCTCAACAGCAGCGAGGCGCCGAGGTGCACGGGCACACGGACGGGGCAGTGACGGCTGTGGCAGTGATCGGGGCTTGTCTGACCATGCAGGCGGCGTCGCAAACGTAAGCATCCTACACACGGCGAGGGTTCCAAGGTCAACAGCGAGAACTGAAGCTACCACGAGGAGAGCTTAGCTTTGCTCCCAGGGCAGAGGCGTAAAGAGAATCTAGGTGCATCGCCCATAAGGGTGAGTCGACGGATGGGGTTTCATTTCTAAAGGACATAAATAGATAAATACATTGAAAAATACTATCTAGGATAGGCTAAGATATGGCAAACAGAATGAAAAAAAGCAGCAGGCGACAGTATGAAAACCAAACAAAGTGAAAATCAAGGGACGAGGCATGGAATGACTTGTGAAGGTAAAGAATAAACATTGCTGGTCGCTCTTCCAGACCCTGTTCCCCCAACGTTGTTCTGACTTTCTCCTGAGGGACTGGTCATTTTCCTATTAGCCATGTGCCTTAAGGTGGTAAAGACTCACTTTCTGCTTTGGGATGGGCACCCAAATAATATAAATACCACAAAAGACAGAGTAGAAAGGGGGAGAGAAACCAGGGTCTCGGCGGCATCATCGGGGGCTGCTGGAGCAAGCCTTACCTAAAGCAAGCTTGACAAGAACCAGTACATTCCCCTTAACCATTTAAACACGTTTGAGTTGGGCTTTCCACCACTTGGAATGGAAAGGATTTTTGCTATTACAAACGGTATAGTACATAACTAAGGTAAAATTGTCATCATCTTTTCAACTAAATGAAATCTATCACTGAAATATAGGAAAACTCGAGAAGTGCAGAAGAAAACCCACGGAAACAGAATCGTCACGGAAGACTTCGAAATGCCTTCAGGAACCGAACAGGAAACAGAAGTGAACATGTGGAAACCTGAATCACGTAACTGACAAAGGGGATCTATAGATATGTTAACTTAGCACAGCGTATACGCATTCAAGTACCAGTGGCACGTTTACACGTTTTCACAACTAAACCACGACAGGAACGTGAAGTGTTCCCCGCAGGAGAAAAAGTACCACAATCTCTGCCAAATGTCTTAGGAGCTAGTAACAAAAGTACACAGGAAACAAAGCCCCGGACCTCCAAGCCAAACAAAAACCCTTCTTGCTAACACATTTTTTTTTTTAATCGAAAAGGAAATAAAGCTTGTAACCATAGATAGAATATCTAGAAGATAACGAAAATAAAAACACGGCTGTAAAACTGTTGAGATACAGCGGAAGTTGGACTCTAAGGGCAGTTCCTATTAAGCACTTAATTAAATGAAAAAGAAAAAACACACATAACTCAAGTATCTAAGTAACAAAAAGAATTCGTACTTTCTGCCCAATTTTGCTGTGAACATGAAACTGTTCTAAAAAATCGTCTGCTATTAAGAATTCATAAATCTTAAAAAATAGAATTAAAAAACTGAGACACAGAATTAAGTATTAATAAATTAGAAAGTGGCATCACTCGTAAATATGACATAGTTCTTTGAAAGGGGAAGAATCAATGCAGTGTGTTAACCTACTAACTAGCCCAAATATACAAAACTAGGATTCACACAGGGAAATTAAGCACAGATATTGAAAAAAACTGAAAGATAATACTTTGCTTCATTTTATGCTAATCAACTTAAATATAAACGAAATAAATGAGTTCCAAGGCAAATGCCTGAGACCATCATCAAAGGAAAGGTAACAAGAAAATCTAAATGCTAACCAATGAAAGGACCGAGTTGTTCAAGAAGATGACCCTGCAATGTTTCCACACCCAGAGGATGTCATGGGCAGTTCCTTTAAACCTTCAAGGAACAGATAATTCCTGTGCATCCTTAGCTTCTTCAGAGCACAGAGAAATAAGGAAAGACTCAAAAAATCTTGTTAGAAAGTCTGAAGTTGTAAAAGAGGGCATGCCACAAACCGACCAGCTTATTGACAAAACAACGGCCAATCTCACTCAAGACCCGGGGGAAAATCGGAACCCTCTATTAAAATAGTCTATGTGGGATATTAAAGGAATTGTGACCAAGAGGAGTTTTTAGTAGAGAAGTAAAGATGGCGTAATAGTAAGAAATCTATTAATATATTCCATCGTGTGTTATCAATAGATACCAAAAATTTATTTACTAAGTTTCAATATCAACTCCTTATTTTTAAAAATCTCATGATAAAATAGAAGTCAATGAATATTACCTAGATAGAATTTTATGTGCGTGTATGGTATGCGTGTGTATTTTATCCCTAAAACAACAGCCGTTGTCCTGCTTAATAATAAACCAGTAGCAGTAACGCCTGTTGAAGTCACTAGAAGACAGGTGCTGGTTATTGCTATTATTACTGTTTGAGAATTATCAGCAAATCCCCACGTAGCACAGGGGCAGCAGTTTACACTCCCATGAACTCCATGCGCAAGTGCCTGTCAGCCGACACTCTTGTGTAAACCACGTATTTCTGCCCTCTTAAATCTTCGCTGACTGGATAAAGGAAAGAACATTTTATAGTAGGGTTTATTTTTATTTCCTTAAGTGTTAGTGTGCTGAATCTTTGTGTGTTTAAAAGCCATTTGTTCTTTTGAGAATAACCTATTTAAGTCCTTTGCTTGTTTTTCTGTTTGATATTCTTTGATTAGCTGTATTTGTAAATTAACAATGACTCATATATCACACAATATTTGTCTCAGTTTGTCTTTAGTCTTGATGCTGTCTTTTGACATAAAGAAAGTTAAATGTTCTTTATATAATAAAACATTCAATCTTCTCTCTAAATTTTTCTAGCCTTGGTGTTTCTATTGACAAAGGCTCTATTTCAAGAGCATAAAAATCTTCCCCACTGTTTTAGTCTAACAATTTTACAGTTACAGTTACCATTTTACATTGAGCCCTCTAGTCCACCTGTAATTTATTTTGGTGTAGGGACTGAGGCTGGGATGCAAATAGCTATCAACCTTTCCCATATCCATTTACTAAGTGGTCCATCTTTCACTCACTGACTTTGGGCATCCTCCTTAAATTCTATTTTCTTTTGAAACCTCAGATTTGCTTGAGCACATTTGATTCTGTTTCGCTTGTCTGATTATTGCTATGCCAGTACCTACTGTTTAGAAACCAGCATTATAGGTTCTAATATTTGCCAGGGCAGGTGCTCCATTATTCTTCTCTTTCATGTTTTTTGTTGTTGTTGTTGTTATTCTCACAGGTCAGTTCTTCCCCATGACCTCTAGAATTACTTTGTCAAGTTCCAAAAACGTCCTCTTGGCATTTTGATTGAGACTCTGTCGAATTCTAGTTCGATTTGGAAAGAAATATTGAGTATTTCTACTTAAGAATAAAATTTGTTTCTCTATCTTAAAAATCATTTTTATGTCCCTCAGCGGAGTTTTATAATTATTTTTCATTTCAACTCCATTTTTAAAAATTTTATTATTAGTTTCAAGTATACAGTACAGTGGTTAGACTTTTATATAGTGTATAAGATGATCCCCCTAATTGCTCCTTCTCTCCTCTGGCTCTCCACACAGCCATTACCTTCCTGCTGACTGCATTCCCTACGCCGTGCTCCTCATCCCCGTGACCATCTTTCAACTATTAATTTGTACTTCTTTTACCCTATATCCCTTTCTCCCAGCCCTCCAACCCCTTCACCCCTCTGGCCATTACCAGACTGTCCTCTATATTTATGAGCCTGTTTTTGATTAGTTTGTTATTTTCGTTCCTTAGTTTCCACATGTAAATGAAACCATATGGTATTTATCTTTCTCTGTCTGACTTCTTTTACTCATAATAACCTTTAGGTCCATCCATGTCGTTACGAATGGTAGGGTTTCATTTTTTTAATGGCTGAGTAATATTCCATATTGTATATCTGTGAATCATCACTTCTTTATCCAATCGTCTGTTGATGGCATTTAGGTGGCTTCCATATCTTGGCTATTGTAAATTATGCTTCCATGAACATAGGGGTGCAGAGATCTTTATGAATTATTGCTTGGTTTTCTTTGGATAAATACCCAGAAGTGCAATTGCTGGTTCAGAAGGTATATCCATTTTTGATTTTTTGAGAAACCTTTAGACTGGTTCCCATAGTGGCTGTACCAATTTGCAATCTTACCAACAGTGTATGAGGGTTCCCTTTTCTCCACACCCACGCCACACTTGTCATTCTTTGATTTATTGATGACAGCCATTCTGACAAGTGTGAGGTGATATGTCATTGTGGTTCTAATTTGCATTTCTCTGATGATTTAGTGACCTTGAGCATCTTTTCATGTCTATCAGCCATCTGTATTTCCACTTTGGAGAAATAGCTGTCCAGATCTTCTGCCCATTTTTTAATTAGATTTTTGTTGTTGTTGTTGCTGTTGTTGAGTTGTATGAGTTCTTTATATATTTTGGATATTAACCTCTGTATCATAAGCAAATATCTTCTCCCATTCAGTCAGTTGTCTTTTTGTTTTGTTGATGGTTTCCTTTGCTTCATGGAGTTTTATAAGTTTTATAATTTTATTCATGTGCACGCTTCATTAACTTTACTCTTAGGTATATTATATTTTTGGTACTATTGTGGATTTTCCATTATATTTCCTTAAGTCATATTTCAAAACTGGTTATTGATTATATATTAAAAGCTATCTGTATATTCATTTTAATTGGTAACCTACATGGTAATGTAAATAACATAATATTATGAAAAATAACTATTTTCTAAAAATATGATAGTAAAGAGAATGGCACAGTTTTACACCTTTGCAAATCTCTTTAACCGTTTGGGATAATGTAAGATAGCTCAGTTCTTTGATCTGCTTTTGCATTCAATCGATTGTATCATTGCATATCATGTAGCCTCTGGAAGACTATACTATATGTTAGTAAAACAATGACAGTGAAAAAAAATCAAATGACATCTTTATGGAAGAATATTCTTAGGGACCTCCAGGGGTTCCCCAAACACAATTTGAGAACCACTGTCCGTAACCACTATTATTAACATTATTTACATAGGCTAGATAATGTAATTAAAAAAAGAATTCTGCTGTTTACTGAATGCCTGCCTACTGTGCGCTGGAGCCTCTGTTCAAGGCTTCGGAACAACCGCGCAGGGCGGGCACTATCATCTCCTGCCTCCTCTTCCTCCCTGCACTGTAGAGATAAGCAAACTGAGACGAGGGGGTCGGGGGGTGGGGGACTCAACCATTTTCCCAAAGTCACACTCTAGTAGATAATGATACTAAAATTCAAACCAATGGCTATCTAACGTCAAAGCTCAAACTCTTTCCCATCATCCCTGTCTCTCCACCTCTTTCGTTAAAAACAGTTTCATTAGAAACACTATATAAAGGTGAATTAAATGACAGCAATTTCTTTGATCTTCTCCCCAGGTGCTCTGTTAAATGCGACATGCTATTATGGTTCTTTGTATGACCAGGACCTAACTGACCTAAGCACTTGCCTGGCCACTATCTATGCAGGACACCCCAAGCTCCTCCATGTGCTCGGGTGCCATTAATTCTGATGAATGGCTGAGAACATGCTTTTAACATATTGCATCACACACCTTGGCATAAGAACGATTATTCTGTAATAAATGAAAAGCTCACATCCTCTCATGAAGAATAGGCAGCAATGGTAGATCAATTTCTTAAAAAGATTTCTTCTTTATTACTGTCAAGGGGTTAGATCTAGGATAGTGTAGCACACAGATAATAAAGGTGAAATACAGGATACTTTGCAGATAACTGCTATCCACTTTCTTTTTCCTGACAGTTATAGAGAGAAAGGAAAACCACAGATATCTGATTAGACTCAGAGACATCCTTTCACTATGTGTCTTAAGAGAGAGGAACAAGTGAGAGAGCAGAGTAGAAAGAGATAGAGAAAAAAAATTTAGAAGGATAAAGAAAAAAATTGAACAGTCCTGTATTATATGGGTGGTTTCTGATTGCTGCAAATCTGTGAACAATACTTGAGATTTATCTATTCTCTCTGGGGATTCCTTGCTGGGCTAAAGTTGACATCTGGAGCTATGTATAGCTTCTGTGAAAGGATCCCTTGGCAAATTAATTCCACGGCTTTGTCTTCATTCATAATGCGTCTCTACAAACAGGCATCGGAATTTAGACCAGGAAGTAACGAAACGGTCCTGGACAAACTCGAAACATTTGCCTGTTCTGAAGTCATGCCCCATCTCTTTCTCTTTAACCCCAGATGGATCTTTTCCCACTGAAATGGTTCTTGCTTTTATGATTGTCAACAGGGAAAAGTAAAAACAAAGATGCTACAGCACAATTTCTCCAAAGACTTCTTTATGCTACTACCATCACCTGTATAAAAACAGGAAAAAAATCATCATAAAAATTTTTAAGAGAAAGGAGAAAGGAAAAAAAAACCAGCTCCTCTGCCCTCCCTGCCCACACTGGCCCAGCCTTGAGCACACGGTAAACGTCCTTTAAGAGTGACCACTAGTAACTGTGGGCAGATTCAACTTTTTGATGGAATTATTTCAAGGTCGAAACTTAAGGCTCCTGTAAGCACAGTTCCAAATCATGATGTGCCCCAAAAGACCTTCACCCCAGACGCCCTTCACGGTCATGCTCGCTGAGACGGAAGTACGTCACGAGAGAATGTGGAAGGTGAGGTTCAAGTTGACGACACGACCAACTTAGCAGTCGGTGGGAAGATCCGGGAATTACCTAGATTCGCTGTAAGTTCAGGTAAAAACACGTTATTTTTCTGTCTTTCTCTGTAAATGATCAGTATACTGTTTGAAAGAAAGTTAAGTATAGATTGCAAAGAGTATAGATTACAAAGAAATTATGAAACAGAGCATGAAAATAAATATATTTCATCATCTTGATACTACTCTTTGTAGCATTTTAATTTTTTCCCTTCTGATATTTTTTCTCCTATGTATATATGTATGTCTACACTCTTTTTTTTTTTTTTTTTTTTTTTTTTTTTAAAAAATGGCCACATTCATGACCCAGCAATCCCTCTTCTGGGTATCTGCCCCCCGAATTTGAAAATATTTATCAGTAAAGATATACGTACCCCAGTGTTCACTGAAACATTATTCACAGTGGCCAAGACATAGAAACAATCAAAGTGTCCTTTGATGATTGGCTGAAGAAGATGTGATAGCTATATACAATAGAATATCACTCAGCCATAAGATGGTATACTGCCATTTGCATCAGCAGGGGCAGGTCTTGGGGTCATCATGCTCAGTGAAATAAATCAGACAGAAAAAGTTGAGAACCATATGATTTCATTCACAAGTGGGATATAAAACTGAAAGCAACAAACAAGACAGACAAACAGACAAAAACTCATAGACACAGACAACAGTTTTGTGGTTACCAGAGGGAAAGGCAGGGCAGAGAAGGGTAAAGGGGGTCAAATACGTGGTGACAGAAGGAGATTTGACTTTGGGTGATGAACGTACAATGTAATATAGATGAGGTCTTATAGAATTGTAACCGATATGATTTTATGAACCAATGTCACCCCAATAAATTTAATAAAAATAATAAAAATTTACAGATGCTCATATTCATATGATGATACAATTTGTGTCTTGGTTTTTTAAATTTAGCACCACATCATAAGCACTTACGAAGTTCCTACATGACCTTAGTAATCTACTTCGTGGACGTACCGTAGATGATTATTTTCTCATGACCCCTCCCTCATGACTCTAAACTTACGTTGTGTCTACATTTTGTGTGTGTGTGTGGACTGTTGTCACGCATGCCGCTTTCCCTTTGTTTCTCGCTCCGGCCTTTTAAAAATCTTCGTTTTCTTGTGTTCCCAATGCTCACTTCCCCCATTTCTTACTTTCCTCACGGAGCACTAATGTTAAGCCACACCATGTCTGGCTGCAGGACGCACCCACGGCAACCTGCACACACCACGTAAACCATCCCCCCTCCCAGTGCTGGGGTTCCGGGCTTCTCCAAGTCCCCACCGCTGCCAACGACCCCTGTCCTTGTCCTTGTCCCTTTTGAGAACATACCTGTACGTACATGTTCATTTTGGCTCTCTTTGAGAATTTCTTGGGAAGGTCTATCCACAGTGAGGTTCTGGATCATAGGACTTATCCTCTTTGGCTAAGAACAGCCGAGATTGTCCTCAGAATAGCTGAGTAACTTTCTACATTCTTATCAGCAGTGCACGAAAATTTCGTATCTTCACGTCTCTTCCAACACTCGGGGTCACCCCACCTTCCAATCTGTGCCAGTGTCATAGATGTAAAGTAATATCTCTAACTGACACTCTCTGGTTAATACTTATTTGAATGGCTTTTAATTTGCTCGCTAGTTTCGGGGGATTCCTCTTCTGTAAATTGCCTTTTTACACCATCCCCCCGTTTTTCTATTGAGGCTGTCTGTCTTCTTTCGATTTGCAGGACTTCTTTGAATATTCCAGGTATCCCCAGTTGGTTCTGAAACTGCCAACAACTTCCACTCTCATCTTTCTCTAATCTTTGTCTACAGCATCTTTCATGGACCAGAAAGCCTTTACTTTTGATGTAATTAGATTCATCCATCTTATGCTTTATGATTTGTGCTACGGAAGCTTCATTTAGAGAGTCATTCCCTTCTCCTAGATTGTAAATACTCTCTCCCCTATATCTTCTCGCATGAACTTTATAATTTAATATTTCGCAATTAGGTTTTAATTCATTTGGAGTTTACTTCTGAATCCACATTCAAAGAGGTAGGAATCTGATTTTTTTTTTTCTTTCATATATAGTGAGCAAGTTTTCCTAACCCTATTTCTTTGTGGTAGGTTCGAATGAATGCTAAACCTGCTTTTTTAGGGTTAATTTAGGTAATCGTGGGTTTTCACCCCACTTGCATATCAGAGTAAGTGTGTTGAGCTCCTTCTAAAAACTGCCAGGGGGAAGTCTGACTGGGATTACTCTGAATTTATACAGTAATTTGGGAATGGGTGACATCGTTATAATATTAAATCATCCTGTGTGAGAGCGTGACAGTCACTCCATTTATGCAATTCATGCACTACATACTTTATTGGAGCTTTAACGTTTTCTCCATAAAACCCCTGTGTAGTCTTTGTTAATTCTTTAGATATATAATGTTTTTTTTTTTTTGCTATTGCAAATTGTATCTTATTTTTTAAGTAATATTTCAGTTGGTTATTGTCGATGTCTCCTAATCTAGTAACCTTGCTGAACTCTTTTTAGTCCTTTAATCAATTATTTTTCTAAATGTATTGAAGTAATTATATAGTTTTCTTCCTTATTTGATTTGATATGGTGAATATATTGATTTTTGAGTAGTATATCAACCTTGCATTCTTGAAATAAACCCTTGGTTAGTTTATTAACTATTGGCTTATTATTTGAATATTGCTGGGTTTAATTTATTAGTATTTTGTCAGGAATTTTGCATCTAGATTTGTGAAATATACTATACTTTCTTTTTTTATAAATGTTTTTGCCTGGTTTTGATACCAGTGTAATTCTAGCCTCATATAATGAGTTGGGAACTATTACTTCTTTCTCTGTTTTCTTTGTGTAAAATTGGTATTATTCTTTTCATAAAAGGATAAAAGTCACCAGTTAAGTTATCTAAACCTACAGTTGTGTTTGTGGAATGACTTTTGATTACAAATTTAATTTAAAAAATATATGTAGGGGTGTGCAGATTTTCTATTTTTTCTTGTTATAGTTTTCATAATTTTTGTCTTTCAAGGGTTTGTCTATTTTATCTAAATTTTCAAAATTATTGGTTTAAACTGTTCATATTTCCTTATTATCTTTTTGGTATGTATAGGATCTCTAATTATCTTTTTCATTCCTATATTGATAGTATGTTTCCACTCTTTTTAATTGATCAATACATCTAGAGTTTTTATCATTTTACTATTTTATTAATATTTTCAAAGAACTAGCTTTTGACTTCATTATTTTTTTTCTACTAGTTGTAGGAAAAACATTTTATTCATAATTTCTATTTGTTTTGTGTTTAATTTCTATTTCATTTTCTATACTCTTGAAAGAGAAATGTAGATTGTTAAGGTTAGAATATTATTCCCTTTTAAAACAAGCATTTAAAGTTATACATTTTCCTCTAACCACTGCTTTAACTTTAACCTCGAATTTTGATATGTTGCATTTTCACTATCATTTAGTTTGAAATATTTTCTAATTTCTCCTGTTATTATTTTTGCCTCATGAATCAAAGTGTTTTAATTTAAAACTACTTAAAAATCTTAAAGATATCATTTATGTTGGTTTCTAATATAATTCTATAATGGTAAGAAAACATACTACGTGTAACTTCAAATGTAGCAAGATTCGTTTTGATGAATGTCCCTTGTCCACTTGTATTTTGAGGTCGTTGAAGTTTGTCATACATATCCTTTACGTTAAGTTTGTTAATAATGCTGTTCTCTATTTGTCTGACTTTTTGTCTGCTAGGGCACCAAGTACTGAGAAGTGGATTTTTAAAATCATTAACAATACATTTTTTTTCCTTCTCCCTACAGTACTTCATTTTTTAAATGAGTTCTTATGCTCTGCGAAGGATGCAAACACGTTGAGGATTGTTATGTCTTCCTGGTCGGTGGACCGTTTTATCATGAGAAGTCTCCTCGACCTCTTGTAGTAAGTACCCCTTGTCTTTCATTCTATGTCTGATACTAATAGAGCCATAGCAGTTTTCCTGTAATGTGTAATATATAGTTAAGATTTTGGTGTATCTTTTTCGATTCTTTTACTTTTAACCTAGTGATGCCTTTGTAGCCTTTGTGTATAAGGTGGAACTCTTGTAAAGAGCCAACAGTTAGGTCTTGCTGCTGCTGTTTTTAAATGCAGTGGAATTAGGCTGAGATGAGTCAACTCAGAATAGAGGATGCATTACACCAAGATGGGTCCAGGCAAATGGTAGCAAAGTGGGAATTGTTTTAATAAACAAGAAGTCATCTGGTTAATTTGGAAGGAAGAAGCTTTTAAATCCAACTATCCAGGTGGCTCACATTTACCAAGCTATTTTTTTGTTTCATTTTTTTCCCCAAGTGATCAGCAAAGAGTATCCTCTTCCTAAACTATTTCTTAACCTTCAGTATTATCATTTCTTGACCATCCTGATCCAAGAATATATTACAGGATAGTGGAAGGCACTTCATTTCAGCCTCTTGGCAGGGTGTGGGGGGGAGGTGGAAACCGAGAAAAAAAAATCAAATCGGAAATTTGCGCTGGTCCCTCTTTAGAACTCTGTGCATCACTGAAGATGTGCTCACTAGATAATTAAGTACTCTCGTGATAATCAAGGCATTCGGATGCTGGACGGAAAGAAGAGATTTCACTACTTCCCAATAGCCTCCAGTCTTCAGGCTGTGCGTCCCTCACATTCGGCTGGTTCTATGTGTAGCGGTTCCGAAGAGGCTGCAGCGTCACCCAGATACAGCCACACAGATCCCCGTACTTTGTTACTATAACAAGTTCTCCTCCACGAGGCATGAAGCACTTGGAAAATTGCAAACTCCTGTTTTAACCAGGATGATTTCAAGAGTTTTAATGAATTTTTTTTAAAGGAAAAAAATCACCCTAATGATAGTTTTTTGTTTTTTAAATCTCTGACCACTCTTAAGGTAAACAATTGCCATGAATTACTAATAACTGTTATGAGACTCATCTCCTAGTCTCAGCAACTCAGCAGTAGTGTGTAAGCTACAACTTGCATTAAAAAGTCATCTCATGCTGCAAATCCTGAGACCACAATAACTGCTAACTTTTATACAAGAGATACGGTTTGTTATGGACACGATGTGTGCTATCCTACAGGTAACCCAATTCACAGTTGAGGCTTATCACAGAATTCTTACATATCTAACGGTTTCTCAGCTCTCAACCTAACGTGGTAGTAATGTTTTTAAAATTCGCAGTTGTAACAGTACAGACTGACCGAGTTTGCTAAATGATTAGAGGAACACAAGTGTTAAACTCAGCCTTTAAGAAACATATTGAATCATGAATCGAAGTGCTGTTCACAAACCTACCCAAATCGTGTTAAAGTTTTCTACATGAAATAGTTTCTTTGTTGTGCCGTCTTTGAAATCTGAGCGAGGAAGGTCCAGTTGTTTTTCTGGTCTTCTAACTATGTATTTGCAGGCCTCTGACTCTTGTTCGGTCTGCTCTGTGAATGTGGACAATGAGAGGCCATATTAATGTGACACTTGGGAGGACAATGGCCGAGGTCCCAAGTGAGGTTGAAAATCTAGATCATGAATCTCGATGGAGAAAGGTGTCATTCCATAAATATGCGAGACGTCCTTACGCTGAGCGATCTGCCATGTTGGCCTTGTCTGTGTGTGTCAGATGCTGAGGTGCAAAGCCCTGAGATTCGGCGGTCCCAGCATAGGCCGCCTTCGGGAAAGACGACTTTCACAGGAAACTGGCCCAACGACTGCTTTTTACTTGGTTATGTTGCCAAAAAGAATGTCTGGCCAAAGTGAAAGACAAAGCAGCGTTATTTTAACTGTACGAAGTGAAAACCCCAGCAATCGATACCATCTACGACCCTAACCTCTCTGATGGGTTAGGCTGCAAAATGTGGGTGGGAGACCGATTCAGACAGGCTTTTAGTTTAGGAGCGAACCGCGCTGTATTTCTACTCTGTAAAATGTCACCTTTTGCTGTTAGATACGAATGTAAATCAGAGGTCAGAGCTGAAAATTTGGGCTTAGAATAATTGCCCCATCGGTCCTAAGTAATGCTTGCCTCCCAAACATTTAAGCATTTTGCAATAACATGTACAAAATGTGCGGCATAAATTTGTAAAGCTCGCCTTCTATGAAAATGATTACAACATTATACCAAATAATGACAATTTATGGGTCTCTGGGAAAACAGGAGGAATCAAATTATTCATGAAGTCAGAGTTCACCTGATTATCGACGGGCTGTAGGAGACTAACAGGTAAAAATGGTACCTGTAAGCACCAGGTAGATACTGTGCCCTTAAGTTCCTTTTATGCTCTGTGAACTCCAGGATTTGAGCCTGTCTTCTAAACTTTGACACGGAGAAGCCAGGAGAACATGCAGTGGCCATGCCTAGCCGTGTTCAGGGAGATGACACTCTTTGCCACCATCCGATTTGAGAATGTGTGGGGGGATATTTACCAGGAAGGAGGAGGTGGGGTGAAGGGAATCTTCTGGAAAAATAAATTGTAGAGAAAAAAAACAAGTAAAAAAATTTTAAAAAGACTGACAAACCAGTCATCTATCTTCTGAAGAAAGACTGAATCTATTTTGCTTTTCATTAATAAATGTTGCCTATAACAGCAGTACATTATATAAGCTTTCAACAAATATTGTTTGGTTGGTTAATTTAGGTCTTAAAATGTTAGAGCAGGAGGGGCCACTGTGAGGGAGGAATTTCTTACAGAATGGCTCTGGCAAATAGTTAACCAGATGGCCCTCGGACCTTCTGTGGGACCCACACCCCTCTCCCTCACGAGGCGGCCTGGGCACCGCGGGCAGCTCCGTCTCTGTGACGGGTTCCCTCTCAGGCGACCACATCCTCTTCACTGACAGAGAGCACCTTCCATGGGTGACCTTCGACTCTGAAAGAGCCCATGGGATGACCCTCCAACCTTGGGAGAGGGGATTCCGGCGCCTTCAACCCCCCTTCTCCAGGCTAAAGAGTGTTTCACAGCCTTTTTCCTTAGAAAGCATGAAGTCAGCAAAAATGCTTCTTAACCTCACCTACATCGTTATTCTCTTGGAGAATCAGGTGCACGATAGCTCCCAAACCTGCAGCACGCCTTAGTCGTCAAGGACTCTCCTTCCCAGCCCAGTGCAGTCTCCTGTATCGTCCCATTTCACAGGCGAGAACGCTTCGGCTTAGAGAGAGGCCCCGGCGCACGGCTCAGGTCTTGCGGCCAATAAGAGTGAAAACCAGGACTTGAACCCAAGCGGTTTCCTGTCGCAGCCCGACCAGCAGCAGAGAAAAATTTTTCTTTTTGTGAAGGGGACTCACGCCGGACGTCCCTTGGAACCATTTCGGCTCTTTTTATTTGACGTGATTCCCCGTTTAAGCGTGTCGAGAAGGCGCAGCTCAGCGGGTACGTTTGCTCCCTCTCGAAGCACGTGGCCCTGACGACGGGACAGCTCCTGTCCCCACATGGTCCCACGGTCGGTCCTGCGGCCGGACCCGCCGCCGGACCCGCCGCCGGACCCGCCGCACTGCCCTCCCTCGCTACAGTCGCACCCGCCGGTGATCCGGGCTGCACGTAAACAGTGAAAGTCTCATTATGTGCTCAGAGTCCACATAGCCATCTCCATGGAAACTCTGTCTTCATGTCATATCTTTAATGAATAGGTAATGAAAATGATGCTGCATTTACAACTTCATTACTAGCTTTTTTTTTTTTAAAGCGCACACACACACACACACAGAGCCGTAGATTTGAATTATGGTCGCCGTCATGTTTTAGAAGGTGGTGAACGTCACAGAGGAATTATCAAGACTGTCGTTTTAGACTGAATGGAGGGAAGACAAAAAAGAAATTGCCGAAACCCTACCCACCGTGCCAGTGACTTGGAGCGTTAGTCTCGCTCTTCATCTCATTATGATTTTAATAATCTGGGCACAAAATAACTCCGTGCGCTTAGAAGCAAGCATGATATTTGGGAGCAGGGAAGGGAAATTTAAAATAAACTTGTTTCCTTCGGGAGACTCCCAGATGACCTGCCGCTCTTTTTGCAGAGGACGTGTTAAGAATGGTTGTCTTCTTCAAGACTTTCCTGTCGCGAGAAGGTTGATGAGACAGGGGTCTGATCTGCTGTTAAAAGATTGCTTTGATGTCACAGAAAAGATCGTTTAATCATGACGTCTCATCACCGAGGGGAATTAATTCTGGTGGCGTCACTGCGAGTATCTTACGAAGGACTTTTACGGGAACGATTAGCAAGGAGCTACGGAGCTCCATCCTGACGCTCTGATCAAATCAGGTGGGCCGGTCGGAGAGGGCGGCAACAGAGCCACAGAGCGACAGGGAGGGGGCCGTGATGTCGTCTCCACATACACACCTGCCCCCACCTTCTGGAATGTTCCCCCGCAGACAAATGATTGCTGCCGCCCTGCCGCCGCCCACGCCCCTCCTCGCCCCATGCCGGGGACGGAATGTGCGGACGGGGTGAAAATCTCAGGGGCGGTTTGATCAGCACAGAAAACTGTTTAAAGCCTGACTCCCTCCCGTTCCATCGGCCCGTCCTGCTCGCCCGTCCTCCCCAGGTCACCTGTCCGATTGCTCAGGAAGCGGCGCGGGTTTCCCTGAAGGGTTGTCGCGTCACACACCCCTGAGCGGGGGCACCCAGCTCGTTCACGGGGCGGCGGACCCTCACTCCCCAGACCCCACCACGGGGGGTTGTGACGAGCTTGGTGACAACCGGGCTGAAGCCCACCGCCGTCCAGTCCTGGACGCACGGGGAGAGGACGCTGTCGGAGAACGCAGCAGATCACCTTCGAGTGCCCTCAGGGAAAAAACGCCCATTTGTCCATGAAACATAACTTACCTGTTCATTACAGTTCTTTCCCAAAAGAGCTTTGGACAGGTAATTTTTTTTTTTCAGTGTAACTGTCAGTACTTGAAAATAATAACGCTCCATTTTTTAAATAATCCACTGCTGATGAGAGGCATCACGCTACAATGAAGAAAAATGCCATCGGGCTCCCTCGGCAGCTTGCTGCGTGGCCTTGGGGCACTCACTCGTCCAGGCCTTGGTTTCCTTACCTAGACACTGGAGAGGTCGAGATGATCCCTAAGCAGTTCTAGCTTTAATACTTTATGAATTTGTGCACTTTCCACCAAACTCTGGCCTGCCTCCCGCCCCCAACACGCACACACGCACACACACGCACGCACACACACACACACGATTAGCTGAAGCGCAGAGTTGCCTGCACGGTGGGCTGAGCCTGCACCGCCGTTGGAAGCATCCTCAGGGCCGTGACCCGACCCGAGCGCCTGCTTGCTGTGGCCGTCCACGGCGTCACTGCGGTGCTCACGCACACAGCCCTGGGTCGAACCGCAGCTTCGGCCTCCCTGGGGAACAGTGGCCTGTGTCTCCGAGGTGCCCTTGATGTGAGCTGGAGGGGGCCACGTTGCGGAACCGTATGCGAGCCCATGTTGAGCACGCCCTCAACACCCAGGGGGTGTCCCTGAGCGTAGGCTGTGGGCAGGGGGCGGGGCGGGTCTCGGGGAAGGGACGGGCTCCAGGTTTTCGTCAGCCCTTCCGCATTTGGGGTCCAGCTGTGTGATCCTGGGCAAGGGGCTCTGAGCCTCCGCCGTCTGCAAGTGGGGACGCTAGTTCCCGCCTTCGAACGTTTCTCTGGGTGGGAGTGAGGACCACCCACGGTGACGGGAGCGAAACTGACTTATAAACTACAATGCGCAAGACAAACCGTTACAGAAAATCCATTACGGAAGAACAGAGCAGGCTCCCCAGCTCTGCCGGCCTCACTGCTGACCCCCGCGGGCCCCCGAGCGCACACCACGCCCAGGGTGGGCCCGGGTCATGGGCGGCCCTCTTCCTCAGCCACGTTCTCCTTACGGGTCACTCCTTCCTTTCCCGATTCGTACCCAAAGCGCCTTCCACAGTGCTGAGCAGAGAGGCCTCCACGATTATAACCCTGCGTCCACGTTTGGGTCCTTTGATAATGAACTCTTATAGGATCCGCCAATTACAAAGTGGTTTAACTCTACAGAACAGTCATCTTCTCAAGGACAAAAGAGTCTTTTGGTTAACATGTTCATTTCTGAAGCTCTTCCCTAAGGATACAATCGGAAATACATAAAAAGGTTATACGTAAAGACGGTCACTGAGGAGTTATTTATACGAGCGAGAACTTGTGATTAACGTAAACGTACGAGACAGATAAGGGGGGTCGGGCTGGGAACGGGCGCACAGTGGTGACACACGAGGGGACAGACAGGAAAGGGGACGCCAGACTCTGCTAAGGCAGGATGAGGGAGAGGGGTGGGGCCGTCGGGGAAAGCCCCACCCACCACGAGGAGCGCGGCAGGCCAGGGCCAGTGCGCAGGCCCCGAGGCGGGAACGCGGGCGGCCCGATCGAGGGGGGACAGAGGGCAGTGCGGCTCGAGCGCGGCGGGCCTTGGGGACAGTCGTGACGGCAGGTGGGGAAGGAAAGCAGGGCCAGATTCGGCGGCCTGGTAAAGAATCAGCTGAGATGAAGACAGAGGGAAGCCCAGGTGCGCGTGATGAGTGGGAACCGCGGAGAGGGATGCGGGCCCCAGCCGTGCGCCGTGTGGCAGGGGTTCGGGAGGGCGGAAACGGAGAGGAGCTGGTTTCCACGGGACGGAGGTCGACGGGCGCACCAGCAAGAGGCATGTGCCTCCCCGACGCCAAAGCAGAAGTCCCGCCGGAACAGGCCAAGAGGAGACAAGGAGAGGCTGCAGCTAATTCTCCCCAGGAATTCTGGTGGGACGGGAGTGGGGCCCCGGGGGGCCTTTGCCAGCAGGATGAGAGCTGGGGTGGCCTGTTGGTGCTGTTGCAGGCAGAGAGGGAGACGCCGATGGTTCAGGATGGAGGACCAGCAAGTCCCCGAGCAGGTGCTCAGGAAGGGTCAGGATGTGCCGGGACGCAGACGGCCCGGGGCAGGGGCGGCTGGGCTGGCGGGTCGGGCACAGGAAGATGAAAGTGGTCCGTTCACTGCCTCTGTTTCGCGCACGCGCGCGCGTGTGTGTGTGTGTGTGTGTGTGTGTGTCTGTCTGTCTGTCTGCAGTCGGGAGAAGACGTGATGAGCTTGGGACGCGTTGGGTGCCCGTTGCGATTCACGGCTGTGAATTTTAAAGTCTCCTCCAACTCCCGCCCACGAGCGCGAACGTGAGCTTCTCTCCGGCAGCCGCCAGCTGCTCAGGCGGGCCCGGGGGCGGGGGTGGTCATATATGTGCAGCCCAGCCAAAGAGATGGCAAGGAGGTACCCCAAAACGCTCGTGGTGGGAGTCTGTCAGGGGCGAGACCATGACCGCGTTTGTTTCTCTTTTTCTCCTTTTAATTTTACACATCTTCTAAGTTTTTCATGTGGAGCTTAAATAATAGGAAAAAATAATTATGGATTTTTAAAAGGGAAAATTTGGAAGCAAAGGTAAACACAGTCAGAACTCCCCAAACGTCAGATATTTTTATGTGCCAGGGTTTCTCAGTGACGCTCCGGCAAAATATTCAAATCGGCTGGAGAGTATTTCCAATGAGCTTTTTTTACAATTAATTTTTTATTTTGGGTAATTTGAGATTTAAAGAAAAGTCACAAAGATAGCACGGAGTTTCTGTACACCCTTTACCCAGATTCCATAAATTGACATCTTACATAAACATGTGACGTTTGTCAAACTTAAGAAATTATCGCTGCATTATATAAACCACGCCGCACATGGTAATTTTCTCTTCCAGGGTCTAATCTGGGATACCACGCTGCTTTTAGCCAATTAGCTCTAAAAGATTCCTTGGCCAAAGTGCCAAAATGGTTAAAGTCATCTACCTCATAGGGTCACTGTGAGCGTTAACTGAAATAATCTGTAGGAAAGAGCTTTGTAAAGCGAAAAGTGCTTCACCATACTAGATGATGATGATGACGATGATGATGATGATACAAACGTCCCATTGGGGCTGGAGCCACAGGCTGGGACAGGGGAGAAATGGTAAAAGAGGGCACACTTGTCTACCACCTCGCACTTCCGTGAGCACCTGGCAGTCTCTTTGGCCGAGACGAAGCTGCCACGCACTGTCTACTAGACATCCAGGCGCTGTGATGAGCACACATATTAGCTTCCCGTGGCTGTTGCCCCAAAGTGCCACAAACCAGGTGGCTTAGAACAACAGGGATGCATTGTCTCACAGTCCCGGAGGCTGAGGTCCGAAATGCAGGAGCCAGCAGGACTGGTCCTTCTCAGAGGCTCCGATGGGGAATCTGGGCTGCGCCCTCTCCCGGCTTCCGGGGCTTGCCGGCACCCCGTGGCACTGCTTGGATTGTAGGAGCACCATCACGTCAATCATCGCCTCTGCCGTCGCGGGGCTCCCCTCCCTCGCCCTCTCCCCCACCCTCCTTCTAAATCTCCCACTTCTTATAAGGACACGAGGCGTTGGACCAGGGCCCACCCTACCTCAGCATGACCTCATCTTAACTCAGTTGCATCAGCACAGACCTTGTGTTAAACCTGGTGGCATTCACAGGTTCTGGGTGGGCCTGAATTTTGTGGGGACGCTAGTCCACCCAGTAGAAAGCTCTCATTCATAAACTCAATTCTTATGGCTCTTTACGTCACGAGGCGGATACCTTTATCAATCCCAATGTACAGGGAGAAACATTGAGGTTGGAAAGGTAGATAGCTTGCCCGAAGGCCGAGAGCTTTAAGCGGCTGGTCCCACAAGCTCCACACTCTGCCCCGCTGTCCCAGCCTTCCTCCAACTGGGCTTCAAGGTCATGTTCTCAGGATGCCTCTGAGTCTCAACAATAGTTTAAAAAGTTCGTCCTTTTATTCCGACTCTACTCTTCTAAAAATCCATGTCGGCACACGACGGAGCCTTGCCATGTAATCCATTACTCCCCAGAGCCTGCCCCTGAAATCGTGGCCACGGTTGAGCTGGGGTCAGGGCCAACCGCGAGCAGACACAGGACTGCACACGTAGAGTGTCTCACCAGGGGGAGTCCAGATGACGTCGTGGCATGCCTGTGTCCCAGGAGCAGAACTTGGGAGAGCTCTGGAGACAGAGGAAGTCGAGGGCGACGTCAGCACGAGAAGTCCAGACTCTCGGGTGTCCCCAGACTCAGCATGGGGGCGGCCAGAGGAGAGTCACAGGCGAGAAGCCATTTAATTCTGGCTCAAAACAGCCTGTCTCTTTATTTATTTATTTATTTATTTATTATTATTTATGCCTACAGCATAATCTCATGAATTCCTTGGGTTGGCCTTACTTCTTTATATTCTGACATTACTCAAATATGTACGTTTAATATGCACAAATTTTATTTTATGTCAATCATACTCCCCACATATGTCTGAAGAAGGCAACTTCTGGACAAATAAAGACTTTAAGTAGGAAATCTACAAGAAATTCCATGTTACCCTCCCTCGTTATACACACGCTGTCTATGACCTGGGGAGTGGTAGGCTGATTCTTGCCTTAGAATCGCGAGACATCGGCCGGCCCGCTAATCTCACCATCGCACAGGACAGGAGAGGGCTCACCCAGTGCCTGCCACACCTCTGTGCAGGGGTGACGATCTTTCCCCACTCTCTGCCAGACTTCAAAGACCTTGGCTTAGAAAACAACCTGCATTGTTTTCCTCTTGTCGAGCATGAAATGCCTTCGGGAAGGACCCACCCAATGAGACTTTTATTTTAGCATCTTCCCATGTCATATGGTTCCACGGCCAGTTCCTCCTTCTCTACTCCATGTCCCTAATGCTTCCATTTTCTCTCATTCCCTTCCTTTTCTTCCCCGAAAGCCAGTGAAGCCAAGCTTACAACCGTCTTCTGTAAAATAACATTTCAGACCCTTGAGGAGAATCATTCAATCACCCTCCATCCTTGCGCAAAGAACACATACTCCTTATGTTCATGCTTTTCATATTTCCCTGTATTTTTCCCCAGACCAAGGCTTCCTGGGCCCCTGGTTGAGAGTGTGCTGTGGGAAAGGCACTGATTTCCGGGAGTCCAGGACGTCGCGCTCCAGGGTGTGGGGAATGGGCCTGCTACTTTTTCGCTGTGCACCCTGGGGCCACGTGGCCTCTCCGAGCCTCGCTCTCTTCATCTGATTATTGGGCATCATGAGATCGATGGGAAATGCTGACGATGAGCAGGTGCCCGCTAATTTGCCTCCTCTGCCCTCGCTCTCCAGTCCGGAGACCAGCGAACTCCCCTCGTCCCTTGTAAAGCGCCATGACTGAACTCTACTTATCTAGGTGGATTTAAGATATCGTTTAGACACTGTATCTCTGAAAATTAATTAAGCAAGGTAATCATACCTCGTATTGATATAGTCTTTGGTCTGTTATCTTAATTACGCTCTATGAAGCTACTATAAAACTGTTAAGTAAGATTACTGAAAATTAATTAATATTTATCATGTTCCCAGAAGCAAAGGAAAGCCTCTATAAATCAGGCACGGTGAGCGAAAGAAAATTCTTCCTGAATTTGCAGGACCCGGTGCCACTGATGCTGCTGATTTGCAGCTAAATTAACCCTCAGGTTTCAGCCAACACTGTTGAGATCAGCAGAGACCGCCAAGTATGAGACCTAGCCTGAACTAAGAACGAAGAAGAAAGAGTTAAGAATTCGTGGAAACCTTAGCCCATTGAAAAGGATGGTGCTTGAGACAATCCCTGAAAAGTGACAATAACTGTCCTCGCTTCTTTTTAGTCCCTTACTTCTCTTTTAGTCTTGTCACCAGCTTCCTAATTTGTTGTCTGTCCATTCGTATGCACCTGTTCTCCCAGGAGGAGGAGGGGCGGGCTGGTCTCTGGTAGAGGCAGAAGGAAAGATACCAAAGTGCTGGACTGAGGCAGCTAATGACTTATCGATCACACTTTGAATTTGTACTGCGGCGACGTTCCATCGACCTGTCCTTGTTTTATACTACGTGGCCCGGCGGTACCTGTAATTTGGTGACTTACTAAATGAATAGTCATATTTGGGGTCTGAACCTACTTTAATTGGCATGGTCTTATTGATGCCTTCCGCGAAGCATAAACGTGCTTTACCTCTAGGCTTCTTCTCATGTACCATCGCAGATTTTTTATTCAAGTTTGTTTCAGAACAGTTTACGTTTAATTATGTAAGAGCGCATCTTGACTAATTCAAGGAGAGAGGGGGTTGGTAACCTTATATCTAAAAGCCTATCTTAAGCCTAGTCTAGTATTTGTTGAGCTGGAATTTACCTACTATGTGGTATTGGGGAAAGAATATGAGATTTAGTAAAACAGCCCTGATTACAAATCTGCTCTAACACTTACCAGATACGTAACGCTGGGGACTCACTGCCTCAGTTTCCTCGCCTTTAAAATGAGGACAAGCAGCGCTATAATAACAGTTCCACCCATCCCTCCAATCTGATATCTTATTATATTTTCTAGGCACACAACCATGCATTTGAAAGTGCTTTGTAAACTAAAATTCCGCCTGAGGCTAGTTATAGCTTCTCGATTTTCTGGTGACATGGACATCCGGACTCTCGGGCTGGAACTAAACTGGTACCATCTGAAAAGATTTTTGCCTCTAATGTTTTCAAAAGACATGAATTCCGTGCTTTTCCACAATGGGTTTCCACTTCATACCCATGTATAAGGTTGGCGCGCACACACGCACACACACACGCACACGCACAATAAACCAGAAAACAAGCAGCATGGATGAGGATGGGGAGAAACTGGAGCCCTTGTGCATCGCTGGTGGGAGCGGAAAACGGTGTAGCTTCTGTGGACAAGGACATGTCAGTTTCTTGGAAAATTAAACATAGAATTACTGTACAGTGTACCAATTCCAATTTTGGCCAGATTCCCAAAAGAATTGAAAGCAAAGACTTGAACAGAGTAATGATCACAGCAGCGTTATTCGCAACAGCCCAAAGGTAGAAACAACCGAACTATCTATCAGTGGACACACAAAACGTGGTACAGACACGCAATGGAATGTTATTCAGCCTTAAAAAGGAAGGAAATTCTGACACGTGCTACAACATGGATGAACCTTGAAGACTGAATGCTAAGTGGAATAAGCCAGACACGAAAGGACCTGTGTTTTGTGATTCCACTTATGGAAGTCCCTGGAACAATCGAATTCATAAAGACAGAAAGCAGAGTAGAGGCTACCAGGGACTAGAGGAAAGGGAGACTTGTCTAATGGGTACGAAGTTTTCCTTTGGGAAGATGAAAAATTTCTGGAGAGAGACGTTGGTGATGGTTGCACAACAATGCAAATATACTTAGTGCCACTTAAAAAAATGCTTAAAATGGTAAATTTTGTTAGGCATATTTTACCGCAACAACAACAAAAATGTTCCCCTGTTTTCCCCCCTAATTTGTCTTCTTTGATTTGATTATCAGTCTTTTAAATATCAAATCTCAAAGTGACCCAGCTCAAAAGGCTCAGTCGAAAACTGGTCAACAAACCAGCTGCCCGGGTATGGCCTTGGCCGCTAAGCCCCCCCTCCCCCACAGTGTGAAACGCGTCGGCTCCGCTGGGGCAGCTCTGATATTGATGCGTAACCGTGATTGGAGCTGATGCACCCATGTCTCCTGCCTCCTAACGCTAGCCGCGCCCTGTTCTGCACCTTTTTCACGAGCGTTCACTTGACTTTCCGTTCGGTTTTGCTGGTGGCGGCTCCGTGCTGCGCCTCCTTTCATAGCCCGAGAAGCGTGGCTTGCCTCGCGCGACACCTTAATGTGACCACTGTCCTCGTCCCCTCTTCGCTTGTCCCGGCTCCGGGAGTCCCTCGGTGAATCTGCCGTGCATCGGTGAAGCACGACCCTCAGCCGCGTCGTGTTTCAGGCCCCCTCAGGCCTGTCTGCTTCCCACCCAAGGGATGTCGGCGGCGTCGCCAGCACCCCGCGGCTCGGCCGCGTCCTGCCCTCCCGCCAGGGGCCCTGTCTTCCGCCACCGGGGCCTTTACCACGGTCGGCCGCTTTTCGCTCTCCGTAAGGTTACGTTTTCTCATTTCTCGGTACATTTTCCTCCATTTCTGCCTCTGCGCTGGAACAAAGTGCGTGTCCAGCCTTGTTCTCTCCAGCGGTTCCCAGCACCGCACGGGTGTGTACCAGGATCACGGGCACGGGCCGGGATGGTGGCGCGGGCCGGGACCGCCACCCCTGCTGCCGCCTGCCCCCTCCCTCCCCTCGCCAGGCCGTCCGCTGCGCCTCAAGGTCATTTCCACCTCCCTTTGCTGGTTGCTGACACTTCGCCTCAGGCCTCTAAACAGGAAATTGGAAATTTAAGAGTGTTTTCTGTGCTCTTTTTTATTTTCCCCAAAATGATATTGTAGCATGAAAAACATCTGATTCCAAAGAAAACCTCTGAATTTTGTGATGGTTTTTCCTCCATTGTTGAGCTCAATTCACTGTCTTTTCATCGCTTTGCCATTTAATCATGTTAGCCTTGTTCCGCGAGATGATTTCAATCTCGGCCTTGTCTTTTATTGGCTCTGGTCTCCGGCAGCCTTCACGGGACTGGACTTGAACGTGGCAGTCTGCTGCGCCCTGGGCGGGGAGGCAGCTCAGCACGCCGGTTCGAAACGCGGCTCCGAGCGGACATGGGGGTTTGGCCCCTACATCCACCACCCGCGGGACTGTGGTGAGCTCTGGGACCTGTGGCAGGCGACTCGACCTCTGGGGGCCTGTGTCCGCGTCTGTAACGTGAGGGTCTTCACAGCATCTGACCCCCGTGCGCGATCACGAGCTACCATACGCGAAGTCCTCGCCGCGAGTCGGCACCTGTTCAGTGCCTGGATTGCATGCGCCACCCGGACAGGACCTCAGCCCCGGGGCTGCCCCTGGGCCCGCACCCGCCTGGCTGGCACAGAGCCGAGCGTGAAGGAGGCGGGCGGGAGGGTTGGGACAGGCGATGCTCCCCGGAGCCCCGCACGCCCCAGACTCCAGCGCCAGCTCGCGGGGCCTTCTCTCGGTGACGCCCGTCCCCTGGGTCGGCCGGGCTCCTCGTCCTCACGCCCACACTGGAAACACGCGCCGTGCTTCCCAGGCGTCCGTCTGGCACGCTCTTCACACTCGACTCCTCACGTCTCGTCTCGGCCCGGAGGCCCCCTGCTTCCCCGCTGCCCCCTCCAGGGACCGCACGCCTCTCCTGCCCACTTCCCGCCCCAGGCCGGCTCACCAGTCGGCCTTTTCTGCGCTCCTGTGATCCGCCTGCCTTCGCCGGCATAGTTCGGGAGCCCGTCAGCCTTGCTCGTGGGGGTCCTGGGCGTGGCTGCGCCCTGCCCAGCAACACAGGGGCCCCCCGTCTTGCAGAGGCGCCTTTTCCCATTGCCCGTCTGGCTCATGTCACCCCAGAGGGCAGGCTCTGTCGCTGGGCAGCCTGGGTTTGAATCCAGCTCTCCTACGCTCTAGCTGGGTAACCCTAGGCATGTTCCTTAACCTCTCTGTTTCTCGTAGTAATAAGGATGACGGCTTCTGCACCTCAGAGCTGTGAGGATTGAATGAGATGAAGCCAGTAACACACCAAGTGTTCAGAGCACAGTAACGCTCCCCGTGGCTATTTTTATCAGCCGCCTACCGCAAGTAGCAAGTCTTCTCGTGTTTCCTCGCTTCTGGTTTTGCTCGGGCCAGGCCCCTCGGAGATCCCCAGGAGAAGGTGTGTCGGGCAGCGCTCACCTCCGGGGCCCGCCCGGTCTGCATCACACGCCTCGCCATCCGGCCCTTTGCTCCTCTGGGCGTCTCACAGGTGCTGGAAGCGCCCGGCGCAGGAGTCAGAGGTGAGTTCTCTGGCGATAGCGACGCAGCTCGACTTGAATCTGCACTTCCTGTTTTGTGCCTCCAGCGGTGACAGGCTTCGGTCACATGACCATCACTGTGAGCTAGGCACAGGGCTAGTGACACAGAGGTGCCCCCCGGACCCCGGGAGCTCGTGTCGATGACAGACACACAAATAGAATCTCAAAAGCCCACGCAGAGCCGCAGTGAGAGGGGTCGGCACCAGGTGGGCTCCCCACATCCCATCTTGAACTTCCCCAACCCATTTTCCAGCCAAAGCCAGGGGCTGTCTTCAAACGGGAAATGTGGTCACGTTCCCGCCATCTGGCTCCCTGGGATGAAGTCCTCAGCGGGACAGAGGGTGGATGGGGCTGGCGTGACCCCAGCCTGCCGTCTCCACTTGCTCCCACCCCAGCCTTCCCCACCCCCCACCACACCCGCCTGGGTCTTCGAGCACCTTCTACCTGGGAGGTTCCGCACCCCACCTTCCACTCCGATGCATCCTCCAGAACTCGGCTCATGTGGAATTCTTTCAGAAAAGCCTCCCTGACCTTCAGGGTGACCGCGGGGGCCTGGCCACACGCTCGTGGAGCTCCGAGTTCTTGTCTAGCCCTGACCACATTTTGTTCCGACTTAGATTCTGCGACTGTCGCGACCGTTCGTCTCAGCCCGCAGTTTCCCCGAGGAGGAGCGGTTCAGCTCACCGCGGCGCCCCCAGGGCCCGGGACAGTAGCAGAAACACAGCGCACAGTGATGAAGTCCTCCTACTTGTTCGGAGGCCGCCAGGCAGCGCCCACACCCAGAAGGGGCGGGTTCCTTAAGCATGGAATTTCATGCCAAATTCCTGTCCGGCTTTAAACAGCTCTATTACTAAAATTTGGGGAGAAACGTCATAAGGAGAGCCACATGGGGGGCGGGGGTACGTTTCGCATATCTTGCAGAAGTGGAGATGTGTGTAAAGTGACATTCTCTGGAAAAATTCCCAGACTGTGACTATTAGCCCACGATGAACACCGAAAGTCGTTTCCTCCAGGAGCTGCGCGGAGCTGCAGAGCAGCGCGTGAATGAGGGTGTGCTGTCGCCGCGGGGACCTCCGAGCTTCCCGTAACCTGGGGAAGGGGAGAGGCAACAGTAAATGTGTCTGCGGCACCTGCGCTCACGACTGTGCCGGCAGAGGGAAGATGGTGCCGCACGGACGCGGAACTCGTCGCGTCTGTCATCAGGGCGCTAATGAGAACACACCGCACACGCGTCACCGAAAAGCTGCAACCGAGAGAATCAGCGTCTCGCTGGAAGAAGCCAGAAACGGAGTAATCAACGTCAACAAAATCTATTGTTCCCAGGTTGCAAAACTGAGGGATTATTTCTCCTGCAAGTCGGAATGAAACCTGTTTACATTTGTCAGCAAAGCGATCACATTTTACACCATTAACGTTTGGCAAGACGGAGCACCCTCCATTAGCTAATCTGCAGATGCCCCGACCAGGGAGACGGGAGAACAAAGAGCCGTGTGGCCCTGGCTCGTCCCAGCCGAGCCACCATGACCGGCCGAGGCTGCATCTGGGGTACGACCCAGGTAAGGCGGCAGCCTGGCCGGCGAAATGGAATGGTTCATTAACACGATTTGGGATCTGGCGGCTGCTGGGGAAAATGTCGCTAGGGGGCATTAAATGTCAGGAGGTGCTCGGCAGGGCTCGCTGGCACGTTCAGATCTGCGTGGGGTGGTCATAAAAGGCTTGGGACGGAGCAGTAAATAAAATAAACACCCCTCATTAACTCACGTCCCAAGGATGGCGAGCTGGTGCCGGGTGTCGGGCTCCAGCGTCCTCGCCTGAGCCACCAGCGCCGAACGTCGCCCTGGGACCCCTCCCCAGTCTCCGCCGTGGCTTTCTCCTGGGGAAATGGCCACGTGACCACGTCCTCTAATTTCCATCCTTCTTGGAAAACCCTAGTAAGCGCCTTTCCCAGCTTAACCTGCCCCCATTTCCAGCTGTTCTTCCGGGCTCTAGACTCATCGGTCATCTGGGAAGTAAGAGTCACAGGTACCGCCCACCCCCTCCCTGGCCACTGGACATTCTCCCTGGGGAGAGAAGCCCTCACAAGATGCTGCAAAACAAAACTCGCCTGGTACGGGGGCGGATGTCGCTGAGCAATGAACAGCAAAACCTGATCACGGAGGCGGCACTAATGACTTGCTGGTAATTACCCAGCGGACCCACTGCAGCCGAGACGGAACGGCGGCCATCGGTCCCCACGGCTTCCTGAGTACGTGGACTTGCGGAGTTTTGTGAATATGAATCTAAGAAACTGTTTTGGCATATAAACACTGTAAGACTTATTCGGAGGGAATCATGGTTCGAAATCTGCGCTGACACGGAGCGGGTGTGCGTGAACGAAGGCGCGAGGGAATGAAAGAGTCGAGGGAAACTGGCCCCCAGCACGGGCGCGCCGCAGTGGACGGAAGGGAAGCGTTCTGTCTTCACACTCAAACTGGCCTTCCAAACAAAAATGGGACAGACACCGCCCCACACGGAGCGCAGACACACAGGGTCCGGGAGCTGCGCCGAGTGTGGCTTTCACGTGGAAAGGTGAGTGGCTGTGGTAACCGAGGTCGCAGCCACGTCCGCCAGCGAGAGGCCCTCGGCGGGGACCGGCATGGGAGGCGCTGCTCCGCGGCGGGCGGCCCCCGGCCCACCCCCGGCTCAGGGCTCGACGGGCTTGGATGGGCCTCTGCTCTGAGAGTCTCGGGCGCTGCTCCTCTCGGCTCCTCCTCAGAGCCCTGGCTGGACAACGAGAAAAGCCCCCTCCCCTGGATCTCCTTCGGTCTCTGTCTCGGCCCTGTTTGTCACGCCGCCCGGGAGGCGGTGGGCACCAGGCAGGTGACGGGAACGAATCCAGGGACGACCTCGGGTGACACCGCAGGGCTGTGGCTCTCAGTCACACTCCCCTGTGCTGCTTCTCCTGCTTCACAGGACCCCGGGGCTGCCGGGAAGGGCGGGGCGCTTACTGGGGCTGCAATTAGAGCCACGAAGCTTCACACGGTTGGTGGGTGCCTAACGCTCCTGACTCACGGGGCCTGACGGTCCCTGGTCAGTGCGGGTCCCCTGGCCGGGCTGGGCGGAGGGTGCTCGGGCATAGAGGAGGCATTCCCCCCACCCCGCGAGGCGACCACTCTGATGTCCCCAGCCCTGGCAGTCGTTTCACGTTATGTTGGTGCTGCGGGCCCAGAAAAGTCCCTCCGGAGCCCGCGATCAGCACCCCAAAAACAGGAAGCACAGTCTCGGAGCGGACGTCTTGCCAGGGGTCTGCTTCCGCGTTGCGGGGGGCATGCCAGGCAGCCGTCCTCCCCCGTTGCCCGCTGGCGCCGTGTGCGCAGGCAGGAGAGAGCTTCAGAGGCAAAGGGCCCCGAACCAGGGGTGCGTGGGGGGCGTCCTTCCTCTCCGCCTCTTCGAGCCTGGTCATCATGCCCTTCGCGGAGACAGGACGGGAGACAGGTGTGGGCTGCGCAGACCGTGGCCTGCTGCGCCTTGCCTGGGCCCCCCCGGGCGGTCGGTTGGCCCCTGGACGGTCCCCATTCGGTTTTGCCTCCCGCCTCTGCACACTCAGCATGTGGCATCTCTCGGTTATTCCCGCAAATAACCAGCTAAATCTTCGAAGCGCCACACGCTTGGCCACAGGTGGACCGAGTACTCCACTCACACCCTTCCGGTCTCTGGGCCTTCGGGCTGGCGAAGGGTTTAGGACCCAATTTCTCAGCGCCCAGGCTGAGAGCTTGGGTCAGCCTTACTGTGGGCCCAGGGACGGCCCGGTTCACACACCACCCTGGAAATGGGCAACGACGCGGCTTTCCTCTTGCCAGAGCTCACTCGCTTTCGGCATCGTATTGGTGCTGGCAGGCGCCAGGCTCACCGGTTCCTTGGTCGCCACGGATCTGTCGTTGGGCTCCCTGGTCCTGCCTTTGACCTACGAGCCTGTGAATGCTGTGTGTCCTGTCCTGTAGCCACGGCTTCTCCATTCAGGACATGGGTGCTGGACACATCACTGACCTGAGCGACCGTGGCTGGGCAGTCCTCTCGAAGTCACACATTGATTATCAGTGCAGGAGGCTCTCGCTCCGAGACCTATTCAGAAACACGTCCTAAGACGACGGTCCAGAAATGTGGTTTAAACGAACACGCTGAACAGTCGGCGTGGTCGGAAGGAGGCTGCGATGCGGCGGGCGTAGGAGTTGATGCCGAGGCCCATCTCGGGCCCTGGACTGCGGGTGGCGTGCATCGGAGGCTGCACAGGAAACCTCCAGGGATGCAGGAGGCTGGGGGCGGAAGAGAGGCCTTGGGTGCAGAGGCCGAGGGAAGGAGCCGGGCTGACTGTGCCACTGGAACAAGCCTTCTGGTGCAGATGCTTGTTTTAATTCTGTCTTCCGTGTTATGGACTAATAAGTCAGACGCTGAGTTAAACGGTCCCCTCCAGGGAAACGCCCCTCCGTCCTGGCCGCGCCCCCTCCCCACCGCCCCATCCCCAAAGCCTCTTCCGCACACGCTCCAAGCTTTATTTCATCCACTTAATGCACTCTGCTCTGTGCGCAGGTACTTAAAGTCTCCCAATGCTATCACTCTGGCTCCTTTACGGCGTTTTTTATTTGCTCCATCATTTCACAGTCCAGTTGCTCTTTTCAGGCAGGTGGACTATAAAATACTCCGATAACAAGTTCACAGTCGGAGCCGACGCCGCCTCCGTCCGTGATGGCCGCAGACTCTCCTCCTCCTACTGGCCCCCAAATCAACGCTTTCAAAAAGCCGCACGTTCTCCTACCCAAAGAAGCGATTTTTCTTACTCTTCGGCCGGCCGCTCTGAGGAGATCCCCTTTCACGCTAACCATTTCTCTTTTCAATGGCCCAGACGTTTCCGCCCTGTGTCTTCGCGATCTCTCTTCTCTGAAGGTACTTTTATCCATTGCTATGCGTTTGATTTCCTCTCTCCCTCTCCATTGGTGTTCATAAACGTGAAATAAAATCGGAGACGTAGCCCGTCTCCGTGAACGTCTGACGTCTTCGCAGGCTGAGTCTTTGTGGCGCACCTTCGCCGGCTCAGCACCCACGTGACGAGGGGGACCGACCGCCGAAGGCCTTCGCCCCTGGGGTCAAACCGCCGGCGGGTCCACCTCGCACGACCCGTTCCGTGACCCTGGGTGTCCCTGAGCTCGCGCTCCCATTTCATCCACGGAATGGAGCGGCGATTGTGTCTCCGAGGGCGTACCCCGAGGGTGGGAGGTCTGTCTCACCACGTGCGCTGGAGGGGAGCGTCTCCCTCCCCCGGGGCATGCCTCAGAGGAGAGCACGGTTTGTGCCTCGATGTCAACCAAGAATGGCCCAGCCAACATTCCAAACCCAGGTCAAGGGCCAGGTCAAGGCCAAACCTGCCCCAGCCAGACCCGGCTGGTCCGGAGCCACGATCCTCTGCCTGAAGCAGTGTGGACATTCACTCACTAACTCAGATCCACGATAACCTTTCGGCCTGTGTCACCTCACTTCATTAATCCAAATGTGCTTTAAAGTCTGTTTTCCAAAACCGTCTCCATGGCTTATCATATCAGTAGAAATTTGGTATCGACCAGGCCAAATTCAAGAGTATTATCACTATCTTTCTTAAAATTAAAAAAAAAAAAAAATTTACCTGTACATATTAACTGCGTACCAGTCCAAGGGCGAGGCACCCGGCAAGGGCTCTTAACTCGTAGAACCCTGTGAAGTGGGTGTTATTTTCACCCATTTTACAGATGAGGAAACTGAGGCTGAGAGAGGCTGAAAGTCTTTGCAAGGTCACGCGGCTAGAAAGCTGGCGGCAGATGGGATGCGCGCTTACGGTTCCCCACCCCCGCTGTCAAGCGAGCCCCTCCCACGCCCGCCGCAGGGGCGAGGACTGTCTCTCTGAGGCCTCGTCCGACTGGACGCTCGTGGGCTCACACGGGCTGGTGCGACACTTCGCACAGCCACCTGGAGTCCTGACGCTGTGGACCAGTACATCAGCTGCATATGTGAAAGATGGGGCATTTATTATCTGCCATCCTTCTTCCCATCAAACTCCTGCCACTCTGATTACCGGCTGGAGCACAATACGCCTCTATCTAATGACAGTCCATTCACAGCACATAAATCTCATTTTGCATAAAAGTTGGGAATTTTTTCTTCTCAATTCATCCGACTAAAAATAATCACCCAACGTCGAGATTCTTTTCTCTTCCATCTTATTTTCCTCCCACATACGTTATTCTTTTCTGAATAGAAAGCACCTTGAAAATAAGATGAATGGATTGATTTATTAGTAGGATGTGAAATCTACTTAATATCCCAGATAACAATATTTTCTTATAATGTGCCATTTCTAAAAATTATCTGAGATGATTTATGGTGACAAATACACAGATGTCAAGATCCTTAAGACAAGTAAAAGGAATCAAAGACTGCGGATATAGAGAGGGATGTCCAGCATTCAGCCGAGTGAGAGCCCCACAGAAGTGCGATGTCCAGTGGAGATTAATTATAACAGTAGCAGTCGTGACACCTGCCGTCGGCTAGCACACACACTGTTCCAGCTGCTCTGTTGCACTATTTCAGTAAAGTCTTCCAGCCAGCCTGCAGGTAGGTATTACCATCCCTGGTTTTGGGATGCAGCGACGATTCAGTGATCATAGTAATTTGCCCAATGCCCCCACTTCGCAGGCCCCAGAATGCTTTGCCTGCCTGCGGGTCTGGCTTACACAAGCTGCACGAACTCCCTGCAGAGCGCCCGCCCCCCGCGCCCCAGGAAATCTCTCTCTCCAGACCTTGCCTGTTAGATCACTTGCTCCCTCCCTCTGCCCATGCTTTGCGCCAACCCAACCCCTCAGATCCCTTGCTTATCTTTTGTCCACTCCTCTCGCCATGCCGTGTTCTGGTCTGCCACGCTTCTGGCCCGGGCCGGCTGAGGAAGCTAGCGCTGCCTCCTTTGGCCACAGGGAAGCTCCATCCAGCACCTCCCACCCTGTCCCTGAGCTGCAAGACCCCCCAGCACTCAGACAACCCTCCAGTTGGCCCCCACTGTCTTGAGCTGGCCTGGATCTAGTCTTTAACCCACTGACCAGCCACAGCCCGATTTTATGAACTGAATATGTCCCTCTCAAATTCATATGCTGAAATGTGATAGTATTAGGAGAAAGGGCTTTGGGAGGTGATTAGTCCATGGGTGTGGAGCCCTCACGCATGGGATTAGTGTCCTTATAAAAGAGACCCCAGAGAGCCCTTTGCCCTCTCTGCCACGTGAGGACAAGGTGAGAAACTGGCTGTTTGCAACCAGAAGAGGGCCCTCTGCAGAACCCAACTGTGCTGATCTTGGACTTCCGGCCTCCAGGGCTCTAAGAAAGAGAGTTCTGTTGTTTATAAGTTACCCAGTCTGTGGCATTTTGTTCCAGCAGCCCAGACTGAGACACCTGCCAACCCGCGCTCCCTTTCGCGGGGCCACCGCC
This sequence comes from Rousettus aegyptiacus, assembly GCF_014176215.1. NCBI lineage: Eukaryota > Metazoa > Chordata > Mammalia > Chiroptera > Pteropodidae > Rousettus > Rousettus aegyptiacus. Next base: position 56,633,669 of record NW_023416309.1, read on the forward strand.
TCTCCTTAGTGGCCTTCGGGTGACTTGCTTATGGGGAGGGCCCCGTGAACAGGTACCGAAGGCCTGAGGAAGTCCCTAAGTGATGGGACGACGGAGGGATGATGGCACGTCCGACACCGAAGACCACGCCAGACTCGAGCCTGCCGACCTCTAGGGCTCTTCTCCCCGTACTCTGGCCTCCCAGGCATGCCAAGGTCTCTTGGGCTGGTCCCCAGCACGTGGACCTCTGCCTGTATGACACAACCTCAGGCCGCCGTCCATCCTGGGCTCCCTGGGGATGGTGCCTCCTGGAGCTGTGTGATGCTGCGGCCCTGTGCTGCCTTCGCTGCTTCCACGTTTTGCAATGGCGCCCTGGCAGCAGAAGAGTTTAACCACTACAATTCCAGAAGCCTGGACATGCCCCGGCGCCCTGAAAGCTACAACGAAGACGTGACCTTGCTAAGGCACTGACAGGCGGTGGAAGGCCACAGCGCTTAGAGGAAGACCAAGCTTGGGTCTCCCCACAAGTCTCTGCAGCTGTCTCTGCCCCGGTAAGAAACGGTGGAATATTCTACAAGAGTCACACTTGGCTTCCTTATGATGCCAACTCAATACATTGTTTTGATGGAAACATCACAAATCCATTTTGTGAGAAGCCAGTGATATTTGTACCCAAGAATTCAATAATAGGACATGAAGCTCAGGGAAAGAAATAATCAAATTGTCCATCCAGAGTGGAGTTAAAATTGTCGTAAACATTGATCCTTCATTGCAGGGAACAGAAATAATAAACAGTTGCTGAAATTGCAAAGCAGCAGAAATTTCATTCTCTAATTGTCAAAAAGCATTAAACATCAACTATTTATTTTGCAGCAGAGGAAGCACAAACAGACTCGAGTGCAACCCTTCACCAGAGGTTGTCCCTAATTGTCATGCACAGATTGCAACAGAGGTTACTGGGAAAAATTGTTTGCATTTATTAATCAAAAGGAGTCAAAGGCACACAAGATATCATCAAGGCTCCCTTGTGCTGGGGGTAGGCTGACAACTAACATTCCTGATGAAGTGTTCACAGAGTGTTTGCAATCTGTTCAGAGCCTTTTTTCCTTTGCAGGTGCAAACCTTTCTATCTGCAACATCAAAGAAACAATCGAAAATTAAACATAGTAAACATCGACGATACAGGTTTCAATCTTCCATTTTTTAAGACAATGGGAGAGGTATAATTAATTTCAAGGCAATATTTGTGTTCTTTCAGAACCCATTTGTGCACATTAGCATTTCATTAGCTGCACACAAAGCGCGGTGGCCCCTCTCCCCCTCTCCTTTGCCCCTTTTGTTTTTTTAAAAATTGGAAAGTTGAACTACTCAGAAGATGTCTTTTACTCCAAAGCATCCATGCATAGATAATTGTCTTGCTTGCTCAGCCTGTTTGATCAGTAGAATAATTCAGAACTGCTCGGGTAAACTCAGGCAGGAGAAAATAGATCGAGGGAGAAAACCTTCCCTTCTGGCGATGGCAGGAACGTGGGGAGGGGAATACAGCCCCACGGGGTGGTGCCGCTGCGTCCTGTGTCTAATACGCTCGTTGTGGGCACCTTGTGACACCTCGATTTTCTTTCGTTGCTCCTCCCCACCCCCGCGCCGTCTACTTCTAAACTCCCACGGAAGACAAACCCAGGGGAAATACAAGTAGGCGTTATTTTGTTTGACACCTCAATGTTAGAAGTGTTTTCTTGTATTCTGTTTGAAAACAATGTTTGGCTTACGGACATGATATTCAATGGGTGATTTTCTCTGCATCGCCTGGGTTTGAGACTAACAATCTTTTCCCTGAAGGTTTATTAATTTTATATATCCTGGACAGGAGCCTGGCTTTCTCGAACATTATGCAAGGTCACTCACGTTAATAAAAATACACCCCTTTATTGTGCTCCATAAAATGGCATAATATTAACATGAATTCTGTGGCTATTAATATTTTTTTTAGTAAGTAATAATGCTTAAGATTTGGGTTGAAAATATTCATTAAGGGATATGAGTCATTCCGTTACTTTATCCATTATTCAATTACATACACGTAATTATTCTATTTGTATTTAAAATCCCAATTTGCATAGTAGGGCTGGGGCATGGGATATTTGCTAAAGAAAATTCACCATGGGAGACCGAGGCCTTAACTCTGGGGGGTGGCCTCAGCCCTCGCCTTCTGGGAGAGCCGCATGTGACGCCTGTTCTGTCTGGACACGTCGGGTGCTACAGGACACATCGTGACCTGCTGTGTGTCTGATCAGCGCGGATTCCACGCGTATTTACCCGACTTCTACTCTGTGTCCGAGATCGGCCTTGTATCAAGCTGCGGCACCGGCGGCTCCACACGGAAACGTGCCCGAACCCCTCGTAGCGCCCCTTTCCACGGGTAAGACCAGACGACCGATAATTTATTTTTAAGTTGCCCTTGACCATCAGAGGATATTTTAGAAGAGTTGTAACTGGAAATTCATAAATATTTTATTAGGGTGACTCGAAAGCAATACTAATGCAGGGCTGCTATCATATCCCCCTGCTCGGTGCTGAAAACGGCTGGAAGAATTGATATAGCAAAATACCCTGCAAAGTGCCATCAAACTAAGCAGCTTCAGAATAGCCCACGGGTTGCCGGGACCAGTGGTCGCAGCTGCGGAGACACACAGCCTCGCACCGTAGGGCCTCGGCTTCGGCTCTGGGTTTGCGGTGCGCCGTTTGTCCGAGCTTGTCCCCCTCTGCTGGGGCTTCGTTACAGAGATCTCAGCGACCGCGTTAGTCAGCAGCCTGGCAGGGAAAGAGAAGGAAGGCTGGGTCGGGGGCTCGTCCTCCTTGTACTCACAAAATGTAACTGTGGGTAAGGGAAGGCGTTTTGATCATTAAGATGAGACGCTTCAGGCTTCTCCACTCGAACGACTTGGATGGAGGGTTTCTCTTCTTAAAAACAGAAAGCGTAGTTCGAGCTTCCGCGGGAGGCGTGAAAACGCCTTCTCTTTTTTGATCCACTTCTGCGCTCCTCCCGGGTTGGATTTTAATGTCGCGCCTCAAGCCTCGTTGTTCGAACAGAGTACGGAAAGCGGAGGTAACCAGAGATGGCAGAACTGGATTAGTTTTTCTGAAAGCTCGCTTTCTCACTTTAGTAGAGCTTCTGACCACCGGCAATATTAACTTCTGGGATAAGCGAAAGCCAGGGTTACAACATCGCAGACGAACCTCAAAGAAAAATCTTCAAAGGACTGATTTCCCGCGCCCGTGGGCTTCCTTCGGGTGCACGTCACCTGAGTGTCACCTGTGGGCCTGCCTAGGTACTCCTCACGCTTGCTCTGTGGGCTCCTCGGACTCAGGGCCGCTCACATCTTCCCCCCCACCCCCTTATGTTGAAACATCTGACGAGGTCACTTGGACGTGCACCAGTTTAAAACTGTCAGCCTCGCTCAGGCGAGCAGCTGTTAAAGAACACACTGACGTTCCCCAGTAATTTACTTGTTCGAGATGTCTTCGAGACATGAGGCTGAGAGCGTGACTTTACAGCAGAAGGCCTGTTCCCTGGAGGGCTCACAGCTGGAGAGGCGTTGACGCCCCTGCAGGCATCGCAGACAACAGGCTGCCAGGCTTCAGTGGGGTGGCGAAGGTTAAGTCTAGGGGAGCTCTCTTTATTTGCTAGGTCAGTGATTTCCACATCTTCTTTCCAAAGACTGCCTTCCGAGGACAGCGGTTCTGCTCAGATGCAAAGTGTCTTCAGTGATAGGTCCTGTGTTTTACTTTTGAGAGCTTAAGGCCCCATCTGATCAAGAAATAACAAATTCCGCGTGACACGGAGCGCGGCGATTTGAACTGTGATAAAAACTGAAAGCGTAGAGCTTCCCCGAATCTCATCTGCCTACTGAGACTTGAAAACGATTAAATTCTGGATTAAAATTTCCCATTCAGCTAAAAAAAGGTTATTTTATTCCCTCTTCATGGTTCTAAAATGACTTGCTGTGCGACCAAATTCATGTGTTTTACAGGAACTAGTGACTGGGTCCCTACTGTGTGACAAGTCCTGAGCTCGCGTCTGCATGTAAAGATGGAAACACACGGCCCTTCTCCTTACGAGGCTCGCGTCTCGGTGGGAGCCTGCAACCAGAAAGACGGTTCGCTTACGACACGTATCAAGCGAGCTTCCATCGAAGTCCCCGTCATGCCGTCCCAGGGCACCGTGGCAGCACGCAGGGCAGCCCGCTCAGCCTTCACGGGGCGCAAGGGCCCAGCATGAGCCACGCACGTGCAACCAACGGCCACACAGTTATTTGACGACTGTCGTCCGCGCAGTCAGCCCGCGGAGGAGGTGCGCGTCCTCACGTAAGGAGCTGGGACGCTCCGTGAGGAAGTGACGCGCGTGCCAGGAAGACGAGGCCACCAAAAAATATTTTGTTTTAAAAGAACTATGTTGTTGAAAAACATTTAAAGCATCAAAGGGGTCTTCGTGTGAAAAACCAGAACCTCCCTGAACGCCGTGATTAGTGAACACCGGTCCTGCCCCGAACCTCCACGGAGACGTCTGGTCTGTGACTTGTCACGAAGGGTTGTGGCGGGCGACGTGGCCGCGACGCGATTATTGAACCCGTAAAACATGATCGTATTTTTTACGCATTAACCCTGAACACCAAACGTATGAATAAACGTCCTGGGCTGCCTGGACTCAGGGGTGTTTTCTAAGTGTGCACGTTTTCTGACAGGACTAATCTTCAAGGACCTTTTGTCCTGAGCGCGATGCCTCTGCGGACGTTTCGGAGGGAACCCGAGGTCCCGCGAGGAGCGGCCCGCACGCAGGGTGCGGGGTTCAGAGCCACCTCTGCGCTTCGCTCCGTTCTGCAGACGGGCACCCGCCTCACCCGCCTCACTCCGCCGCTTTGAGCTTCTAAGAGTGGCTCCCTGGCCCCGACCGGTTCTGGGCGGAGACCAGGGAAGGCGTGGCCACAGGGACCGGTTCTGGGGTCCCGAGCATTGTTCCAGGAGCACAGGAGTTTGGGGCAGCTGAGGGGTAAGGTCAGATTTGCATGTGTGAGACCCCGCTCTCTTCTGTGCACTTTGGGGGGAGGGGTTAGAAGAGGAAATGCAAGGAGCCTGGCGAGGACGCCCCACGAGAAATAATAATCAACGACTAGTTACCAAACGCTTCCTCTGGACGTGGTCCGATGGGAGCAAATGGGAAGGCAGGCTCCGGAACAGAGCCAGGGTGCAGGTAGGAAGCACCTCCGTGTGGCTTTGCAGGCAGATGGAGAAGGGTGCGCAGTGTGGGAACGGGAGGTGGCTCGGGGTGGTGGCCCAGTGGACACCTGGGGGAACACCGTGGAAATCGAGGCTGATCAGGTAGGGAACTTCGAAGGGGAGCAGAGCCTGAGGACCACGGGAAGAGACGGAGGCTTGGCATTTGGCGAGAGGATTTGGATTTCTAGCGAGCCCGAGCCGGTCGTACTGAGGAGGAGACTGTGAGGCAGATAGGACTGGGCGGTCCCATCAGTGCCGATGGGACTCCGCCGCAGCCGGCCACCGGGGCCGTGGCCGGGGGCGAGAGCTGACGTGTCTGCCTTTACAATGTCACCATCACGAACATCTCCAGCACTAGGAAAAGGCACAGCAATTGTTTAACAAAACTAAGGCCTGGTGACAAAGTGGGGGGGGGGGGGGCAAGTCAGTCACCTTCAATAATGGACCCCACTTCTCCGCCCCTCTCTCTCTCTCGTCTCTACACCTTTTGAGAGGGGCATGTTGTGTTCGCTGCTGTATTTCCAAAGTAGAGTGTCAGGTCACTGCTGTATCATGTAATTCTTACTTAAGAAAATGAAGCTCAGTCCTTGTGACGGGCAGACAATGATGCTCCCAACGAAACACAAGCCGTGATGCAAAGCGGTCGCGACAGCATTTCCTGAGAGGTGTTCCTCCCCGTGGCCGTATGTCAGCCCAGAGGAGACGTCGCCGCGATGGTTCTGGGGAATGGCTGCTGCCTTGCCCTTGCCCCACCTTCCTCCTCCCACCTCACTGAGCTGCTGGACGCCCCCACATCTGACGCCCCTCCTTAGGCTCTCCCGCCACGAACTCATCCTCTCCAGCTGAGAAGGCCCCACAGTCCCTTGGGGACACACACATTCATCAAGTTGAATTGACCTAGACCTACTTTCGTTGACTATGAATGTGTCCTTGGTGGTCTAAGGCCAGTAACTCCCACACACTCGGGGGACGAATGCTGAGGAGGGCAGCATGCAGGGTTTGGGGGTGGGCCGGACCTGGGTCCATTCTGTCACTTACTAGCTGGGTATTTTTGGTGAGTTATTTGACCTCTTAAATTTTCAGCCTCCTTGTCCATAAAAAAAGGATACTACTATCTTGCACGTGGGATTGTCAATAAGGGCAACATAGAATGACCATAAGAGTTTAGCACGTGGCTCACAGCAAGAAAGCTACACTCGGTAAGTGGCCGTTACGTGGGACGTCATGCTGGAAGCTCCTTCAGACTGTGACTCTGAAATAAAGCTGTACACAATCAATAGAGTTGGGAATTTTCCCAAGTGTTAGCTTGAAGATTGTGTGAACGGAACTTTCTGAAAGTCTAAGCACCCTTCACCCCAAAAGACTTACTCTTTAGGACTGATACCAGAAAAAGAGGCCCGTAACAGACAGAATGAGGGGCGTCCCTGTTAAACATGGGAAACGAAGAGCTGGAATGTAAGAGCCGTGTCTTTTTTTTTTTTTTTTTTTTTATGGTTGAATTCCTGAGTGATCAATTACTACTGCCTGGGAAAATTTTTCCAGATGGTAGTATGTACCTTCAAATAAGTGTCTGTATTAATAAAAGGTTATATCCACGTTAACGTATGTGGCATGGGACAGTTTGTGAGAGCTCAGTGCAAGCTGACACAGGCTCAAGTTCCCCCTCCGCACTCAAAGAGAAAAGAGATTTAAAGTCCCTGGAGACTCGAGATTGCTGGGAGTCAAGGGTGAACTGTGGTGGGCTCCCTGGAGTCAGTATGTGTCTCAGCAAAAAGCCGGTATGTTTAGAAGGAGCCTGCTTCCTACTGTTCAAGACGTGACTGACCAGCGCTTCTCGGAAGAAAGCCTCTGTTATGGATGGATGTTTGCATGCCCCCAGAGTTTGTGTATTGAAACGCAACCCCGAGTGTGATGGAGTTGGGAGGCAAGGGCTTTGGGAGGTGATTAGGTCACCTAATCAGGAACAGGATTAGTGTCCTTACAGAAGAGACCCCTAGGAGCTCCCTTGCCCCTTCCACCATGTGAGCACATGGCAAGAAGATGTCCATGAACCAGGAAGCACATTCCTGCCAGACACTGGACCCGCAGGCACCTCGATCTTGGACTTCTCAGCCTCCAGAACTGTAAGAAATGAATGTCTGTTGTTCATAAACCTCTCGGTCCACAATATTCTGATAGAGCAGGCTGAACTAAGACGGTCTCTTCCAGACTCAAAGCCCAACGGGGGTAGCTTTAAAAACAGGCTGGCCAACATCTTATCCCTGTTTCATTCCATATTAGGTCATAATTAAAACATCCACTGGCATCATCGACTGAAACTCATAAACATGGATATCACCTACTTTCATGGCCAACTAAACTCTACTAGATTTTTTACTACACGTTACCAAATGTCGAACGTTATTTCAGCCAAGTTCTAACGCAGATGAGACAGCTTTTCTGAACTGAAGTCCTAGGTACAAGAAGACAAGGTACATTCACCAGCAATGAAGGCAGAGAGAGAAAATGCTGGCAGCGTCCTGTCCTGCCACGGCGGCAGTGATCAGGGACCAGGCTCAGCCCTTCTGTGTGCTCAGTTCCCGACAGGAGGCTTCCTGGGCCCTCTGAGGACTGATGGTGTCAAAGGAGAGATCATTTCAGGCAGGGGTGCAAATCGGTAAAAAAATCTTGCCAAAACCGTGACTGTTTTAAAACAGCAAATTATGCGCTGATGAACTCTGACATCATGATACCATTTCCCGGCCCAACCTGGGAAGGCACCACCCTAGGACCCTCGTGTTCGGACAAAGTCCACTGCTGAGTCAGGCATGAAGGGGCTTTGATGAGGTCGTTGCCACTCAGACTCCCTCCCACATGTGTCTGTGCAGATATGGCCAAGAGGACTTTGTTGAGTTAGGAGTATGTGCTTAATTCAATTAGTAACTCAAGCCCTGGATGTGCTATTGTGTCCAAAAATGCTTTTAAATTGCCACATTTTTAATAGAACAATGAAGAGAGATGATTTACTAAATATTTATCTCATTAATAAACACGAGATAATCGTCGCTTTTTATTTTGAACTGACTTTCCGTTTGGGTTCCGTGCACATTTCACAGGCCCACCCTTTTCTCCTGATGTGAGGGAACTTAATCACAGAAGCACGACTGGACTTCTACTCTGCGTGAAAACGAGGCGACCGAAACTGCTCTCCCCTCCCCACAGGTCGCCGCTACGAAGAAACGCAACTGAATATGACGGTTCTCCGCTACCCGTTGTTTTTGGATGGAGTTTGGGGATTATAGGCAATTACACAACGGTACCTCCATGACCGCTCACACGCAAGGACTTATTTTAAAAATCAAGGGGAGGCCTAGGTACAGAATAAAACGAACCGTGGTAACGAGTGTCCTGTGTGCCTCGGTCACATCTGCATGTCGGACATCAGTGTAAGGAAAAATGGTCGGCAGAGAGTAACGAACCTGCTACCTCAGTCTGTTGGAAAACCACGTGGGCAAGGCGCGGCGTCCCTTCACGCCTCCTTATGTGTACCCCGACGTCGCCCTTCCGGAAGGGTGAAAGGCGAGTGGCGACGTGGGGTGGTGCGGCACGTGGGTGGGTGGACGTGACTGGCTCCTGGCTGTCCCCGCCTGGTTCCCGAGAGTTAGGGATGCGGATGGCTCCCTCGACAGGAAGACCCTGCCGCAAGCCTCGGAGGCTGTGCGCTGCACAACGGCGGGCGTGGGCGGGGGGGGAGGCGGACCAAATTCACACGCACTTCAGTGAGAACGGTGCCCCCAGAGTTGTGCGATGTGGTGGCACGCCCCCCTCTCCCAAGTGAGCTCCTCAGGGGCAGAGCTCAGTCCACGCCCTCTCCGGCTGGCCCCTGGCGCCTGGCCTCTGGACCCGGCTCCTGTCGCCAGTGACCTCATGTGTACTAAGGGTCTTTCACCGCATCCGGCCCTAGAGCCCTCTGCAGCTGAGTTGAACTCTGGCTTCATGCAGCTCCTGAGCCGGTTTTCCCACTTAGTGACAGCTGGCCGCCCCGCTCCGTGGGGTGGAACCCGGCACACTTGCGTCTGGCTAAGCCCCTGCCACAAGGAGCTGCATCCTGCCCTGATCCAACCCCGGAGCTCATGGTCAGATCTTCTGCAACAGTGGCTACCGCCTCCTGGACTTTCAATTTGTCTCTGCTGGACCCCACTATCCAGGCGGGATGCCCGAAGATTCCCAAAGCTGGGATGAGCTGGAATAATCGCCCCCTTGGACACACTGTGTGGGGTTGCCTGGCTGTTCTCTGTATGCACCCCCGACCACCCACGGTGATCGGGTTCTTTGACCCGGCTCATCCCAAGAATGAGTCAGCCAATCTGCTATGCTGCCCGTCTCTGGCAAGTGTCCCTTGATGATACTTCAGGAAAGAATTTTATCTGATCACTACAGGCAAAGATCAAAGAAAACTAATTCTGCTGTTTTTGTTATAACATCAGCGAAAGAAGTCAAGAATATAGTCTCAGAAGGAGCATAAAGTATGCCATAAAGTCCAATACATAATTAATGAATACCATGTCTCTAACACAGTGTTCTTCAAACCGAGCGTACGATGTGTAATTATTCCTCACATTGTCATAAAGGAGGGAGGGGGCACAGGCTAGCGACCTCTTACCAATAAGGGAAGGGGAGAAAAGCCAAACAATTTTTCCGAAGAAAGCCACCGCGAGGGAGTACGAGGAAACCCAATAGTCTTGAACCCCATTTGTGATGCCCTTCGAATGTTGGTCTAAATCTCCATCTCAAAATTCCAGGCATCTCAGGCAGTCACTTGGTGCACCTGTTTCACGACACCTGCCGCTGAGAACCCCAGCACTGCCACACCTTCGAACCTGTTTACGAGTCCCGCCAGAAACGCGTCTGATTACCCACGAATGGCCTTGGTGCAGCGGTTACGAGCACAGACCCTGTGCCGTGCGCCCCTGTCCCAGGACGAGTTCCACTACCGCTCACAAAGCTCCTCTGTAAGGATTGATTAAATCCGCAGATGGACGGATGGTGGATGATGTTTTGATTAGTAGATGTGCTGGGCAGTGCAGAAGCTCTAGCTCTGACTTACTGCGTTACAGTCACGTTTCATTTTGACCCCAAAATGAAATCAATTACCCATCCTGATCACCCTTGCTGGTTACTGTGCTTGCTTTGAAAGATCATTGGTTAAAAAAAAAAAAAAAATCAAACACATCCTCTCAGGTAAGTTGAACGTATTCAACAGAATGACCCCACAAGTTCTACAGGCAGCTCCTAGAGGCGTCGTTAGAACATTCTGAAGGGCCCATGGATAAATGTCTCCGGGCAGAGTGTACGAAAGTGAGAGGTTTCCTGGTGTAAGAAAATAGGAAGACGTTTTTAAGATGCGTTGGCGTCACACGGCGGGCCTCTGGGTGACGCTCGGTGCCAGCCACCTCATGAGGGATTAGATCGAACATGCTTATTCACACCCTTTTGGTGTCTTTATCAAATCACTGCTTCGCACTCACACTCACAAAAGAAAGTTTCAACACGGTAAATTACATTCGATGTGCAGGCCTTCTTTCATCTCTAAACTTTAAAAGAGCCTAAAACCGATTCTGGGTTGGCGCTGAGTGTATGGAACCAATCCCTCTTTGTAAGAACCACGTTTCTAGTCAGCCTACTAATCAAACGTATCTATTAAAGGGCCTCATTGTAGCCGATGCTGAGCCAGGCAAATGGGGAGACATTTCAGCGCTCCACCGAGCCCCCCACTCCGCTGGTCGCCGTGGCAGCGCGGGGTCGCGGAAGACCCCACACCCGGAGCCACGGCGTGCTCTGCGGCTTGCCTGCCGAGGCCGGCGCCCTGCTGGACCTCTTCTACCTGCGTGGTACCGATTACTGCACTTGATCTCTTAACAGCCCCGTGAGGCCGTTCTTATTAGCACCCTTGTTTTACAGGCCGGGAAACTGAGCGGAGATAAAACGCCTCGCCAAGGCGTCACAGCTGGTAGGTGCACACTAGGACGGGACCCTGCCACAGTCCCTGTCTGCCCCCCACGCACCCCCGTGTGCGCAGAGGACCCGCAGGGAACAGAGCCCCCCTGAAAACCCTGCACGGACCTCCCTGCGGCCCCGCACAGCCACCTTGTGTCACATGAATTTATGGACACACATCATAATAACACAGGGGCAGGCTAACTGGGTAGAGGCATCTATTTTTCCTCCTGCCTGCAAGCCTTAGATGCAACAGGGGGAACAATTCTTTTCAATATTAACTCTATAATATTGAGAAGAAAAAGACATGTTAGTGGTTTCCTAGATGAAAGGCAGCAGAGAGGGAAGGATGTACAAAGAAATGAGAGTGGAGGAAACCATGGCTGCAGGAGGCACATTTCAGAAATCTACAGATTCGGTCGACACAAACTTAAGCGCGGCCACAGGATATTGGAAGAGCACAGTTTGTGAGCTTGATCTAATAGCTAGCTATATAGAATTTTCTAAACCAAAGTAGAGAATAAACATTCTCCTCAAAGACCCCTGAAGCACTCGCAAAGGCTTAATGTGAATTATGCCGAAAATAAAACCTCAACCAATTCCAGAAAGCTGAAATCTTGAGTCCACCTTCGCTGCCCATCCTGTATTAAAATCTAAACTAGTAAAAAGTATGGGGGGAAAAAAATTAAAACCTCTGGAAATGGGGGTAAAAATACGTCCTCTTAATTTGTTCGACGTTAGGCAGAATTATTATTAGAAATAGATGGCAAGTGCCACGTACACGAGCAGCAGCAGTGATGTGAGGGCGATTTTACTGGGCAGTAGGTGGAGGTGGGCACGCTGAGTGGACCGAGGAGTCACTAAGGTGTAGAACCAGCAGAACCCGAAGCAGAGTGGACTGGTCCCCCCTGCCCCCACCAGCTTCTCACTGCCTCAGCAGGAGCTCGCCCCGTGTGTTCGGCACTGGATCCCAGGCCCAAGCCCAAGGATTCATGTATTGGTGGTAAAAATCTTCATTTACGTCTGTCCACGCAGCACATAATCCTGCCCAGGGGGGGCCAGTGGCATTAGTTACAATTAGTTACGCTCAGAGAGGTAAAGACCAACTTACATTTATGTACTCTCTGCGACTAACAGACTCTTTAGTATAAATGATCAAGTTTTGATACTTAAAATAAGATTACTATTTCCATTTTTCAGATGCCGAAACTGAAGCCTGGCTTGTCCAAGGTCACAGCTGGCAAGGAGCAGAGCTGAGATTTGGACTCAGCTACTCTAAACAAAAATTGAAGAGACTTTGAAGATAAATAAAGAGCCTAACATTTATTGATTTATTCAGTGCCTACTATGTGCTAAGCACTATGCTGGTGCTTTAAAAATTATTCCCTCATTTTGTCCTCAAAAGGACTTTGCAAGGTATTTATAACCCACATTCATTTTCTAGACCAGTGAGGAAACCAGGTAGGAATCTGCCCAAGGTCACAAGTAGAGGAGTCAGAATTCGAACCCAGGTCATGGATTCAAGGCTTATGTTCTCTTTCAAAGACACACTGCTTCTCATCAGACCCCTTGATTTCAACTTAACCATCATCGAGGCATTGACGAGTAAAAATTTTAATGCAATTTAATTCTGGCCCGGATTTTTTTTTCTGAAGGGAGATGCTACTTTTGTACTATGAAAGTGATGCTTTATAAAATGAAGCTAAGGAAAGGTTCGAGAAAGCAAAACGCTATCGATTACTTAATAGCTGTGGTATAAATCGCCCTGGACACAAATCGTCTATTACTCTGTAAGGAGCAGGAACCCAATATCTGGGAGAAGCTGAACAAATGATAGTACAACGCATCTTAGAATCCAGCTGGAAAGATTCACAGTAAAGGTAGTTTATAAATATTTCATAGGCTCGATAGTTACTTGTACTATAGTTCTAGTTTTTATAACCATCATAATCAGCTATTTTTAAGAGAATATCTGGAAGAGAACCTTAAATTCTGATAGGTGACTACTGCAATGTTATAAAAGCTCAGACCATCTGGATTAACTTTAGGTGAACTGTAATCTAAAAGGTATCAATTGATCGATTTAAGAAATAGGTTCGGAGACAAAAGCAATTCTTGGATACCTTCGTACGGCAAAATGAATAGCTCTAATTACCGAGTGTGACACCCGCTCTGTGTCTGCTACGAATTTTAGGACCATAAATTTTAAAGCTACTCAGTGCCTCATATTTTAAAAGTGTTTTGAAACTGGGATCAATGTCCAACCACACAAGAAAATTGTCCTAAGAGAATAAGCTGTACATTTCTATTTTTCAGGGGAAGCAAAAATACTGAGAGGTGATGTTAGGACATATAACAGGTTGGTAACTGGACTCGTTTATTCATTCTTTTTACTCATTTGGACGTTCAAGGAGCAGTGATGGGATAGCTTTAAGGTACCTTTAGGGTGATTGTTTTGGGAAGGAGGTAAGTGGAGGTGAGATGAGGTAATATACTTCAGTGACGAGTATCTTTACGAAACCTTTACTGAGATGTAATTGACATACAATAAGCTGCTTGTATTTACAGTACACAATTTGATACATTTTGACATACATAAACCTGTGGATTATCATCACAATTAAGATAATGAATATCTCATCACCGTCCGAACTTTCCTCATGCCCCTTTGTAACCCCTCTCTCCCGCCCTCTCCACACCCCATACCATTTCCCTGCCCAGGCGACTACTGATCTGCTTCTGTCACTATAAATTAGTGTGCATTTTGTAGAATTTCACATAATTAGAATCACACAGAATTTTTTTCTAGCTTCTTTAACTCAGTATAATTATTTTAAGATTCATCCATGTGGCTACATGCATCAATAATTTCTTTCTTTTATTTTGGAGTAATATTCCACGGTGAGGATATACCACAATTTATTTTCCCATTCACTTGTTGAGATATTTGTGTTGTTTCCAGTTTTGGTCTATTACAAATAAAGCTGTGAACATTTGTGTGTAAGTCTTTGTGTGGATTTAAGATTTCGTTTTTCTTGAATAAATACATGGAGTAAGGCAGACGGAGAAAGACAAATGCCATATGATTTCACTTATATGTGGAATTTAAAGAACCAAATAAACAAAATAGAAACAAACTCAGATGCAGAGACTATTTTGACAGTTGCCAGATGGGAGGGGGGTTGGAGGACTGGGTGAAAAAGGGGAAGGGATTAAGAAGTACACATTGGTAATTACGAAATAGTCACGAGAATGTAAAGGGTAGCATAAGAAATACAGTCAATAATATTGTAATAACGATGTATCCACTAAGTTTATTGGGATGATCAGTTTGTAAGTTACATAAACGTCTAATCACTATGTGGTACACCTGAAACTAATATATTATTGCATGTCAACTGTAATTGAAAATAACTTTCAAAAAAAAAATTGTATCGCTCTTGGGTAAGTGCATAGTAGTGTGATGACGGACTTGTATGGCGGGTGCGTGTTTAACTCTGTGAGAAGTGGCCGAACCATTTTGCAAACTGGCTGAAGCACGCGGCATCCCCGCCTGCAATGAGAGTTCCGGTGGCTCCTCATTCTCCCCTCACTCCTCACCGCCGGCCTTTGCAGCGTCAGCCGAGACGGACTCGCAAATATTTTCTCCAGCTCGTAGCTCCTCTTTCCGTTCTCACACCAGTGTCTTTTGAAGAGCAGTGGGATATACATAATAGGACCTCATTTTTGCCCTTTTTAAATATCTGCTTTCAACGAGGGCGTTTGCTCCATGGACATTTAATGTAGTTATAAATGTGGCTGGATTTACATCTACCATTTTGCTATTTGTTCCCTACATGTCCCATGGCTTTTTTGTTCCTCTGTTCCTTCCTTCCTGCATTCTTTTGTATTTTGTATAGATATTTCCTAGTATGCTGTATTAATTCCTTTGTTGATTTTTAACTGTTTTTGGGTTTTTTTTTTTTTTTTTTAGGAATTGCTCTTAGAATTACAATGCACATTTTAATTTATCATAATCTACTTTGGATTAATGCTAACTTAATTTCATGACAACAGAGGAACTTTCTTCCGATAGCTCCATTCCTCCCCCCCCCCCCCCACACACACATACACACGTGTTGCAGACCCAGCAATAGTTTTGTAGGTATTGTTTTTTATAATCTTTGGTCTTTTCAAGAAATTAAGAGAAGAACGAAGAGAGATGTATGCATAGAATCTTTTATGTTAGCCTACGTATTTATTATGTAGGTACTCTTCATTTCTTCATATGGATTTGAGTGATCATTGGGGTCATTTCTTGCTCCAATATACCTCCATTTCCTACTCCTTTCTTTGTGCTATTATTATTTCATAGCCACATAATCATATGCAATAAATACAAGCTTTATAATCGTTGCTTATGCAATTGTCTTTTAAATCAATTAATAGAAGAAACTATATATTTGTACTTTTATACTTAGCTTTACTGGTCCTCTTTATTTCTTGGTATGGATCTGAGTTATAGTCTGTTGTCAATTCCTTTCACCCTAAAGACCTTCCTTTAGTATTTCTTGAGCATAGATTTTCCTGCACTCTGCTCCAAATAAAGTAAGCCTTCCTGCTATCCCCTGGATCTGGTGGGGGAGGGGGTGAGGAAGAGGGTAATGGTGGGGGGTAGTGGTGGGGGGAGGGGAAGGCAGTCACCCTAGTTTAAAATTCCTTGGGTTTCCACTGTTCCTTCCAAGGTTTGAAGAACCATTTCTCAAACTTTTGTCTGTCTTTGGTCAACTTCTAGAGTCCCGAAATGATTGTTCTCGACCGTTTTGTCTAGTTTTGCATTGCTTTTTAGGGAGAGGGTTGGCTTGAGGTCTTCAGTCATCCTTTCCGAAGTCTAAAGCTACCATCTTGCTGTTGTTTTTTTAATTTATTCCATCAGTTCTTGGTTCTCTCTTCCCTCTTTTTATGCCTTCCTTTGGATTAATTGTTTTTTTACAATCCCATTTCATCTGCTCGGTTGATTTATTAGCTATTGCTCTTCGCTGTGTTATTTTAGTATTTGCTTTAGGCTTCACATCATGCGTATTTAACCTCTCACGGTCTGCGTCCAAGCGGCACTCCACGGCATCCCGACGTCGTGAGAACCTTGCAATAATATAGCTCTAGTTCTCTCCTCCTGGCCTTCGCGCTACTGTTGCCGTACATACCACTTCTGCGTATATATATATCACAAGCCCCATGGTAGTTTGTTACTTTTAATTTAAATAGATTACCTTTTAAAGAGATTTTTAAAATAAGAAACGTCTTTATATTCATCTTTGTAGTTACCATTTCTGGTGCTCTTTCTTTCTGGAGATCCATCGTGTACCATCTTTCTTCTGCCCGAAGGATTTCCTTTAACGTCTCTTTTTGTTCAGGTCTACTGGGGATGAATTGTTCCAGCTTTTGAATGGGTATGCATTGCTTTTATTTCGAAAGGTATTTTTCGCTGGGTAAAGCATTCTAGGTTGAGATTTTTTTTCTCCCCGTCACCAACACTTCAAACACGTCACTTTACGGTCTTACGACTTGCACTGTTTCCATCAGAAACCTGATATCGCCTGGACCTTTGTTCTTCTTGTATGGGACATGACTTTTCGTCATCTGTTCATTATTAAGATTTTTTTATGACTTGTTTTAAATGATTCGATTAGGATGCACACTGTCGTAGTTTTATGCTTCTTGAGCATGGGTTTGTGAAACTTCTTGTGTATGGGTTTATAGCTTTCATCAAATTTTGAAAAATTCTGGTCGTTTTTGCTTCAAATATGTTTCCTTCCTGGCTCTTTCTTCTTTTTTTTAGACACTCCACTTACAAGTAAATTAAGCCACTTGAGGTTTTAGATTTTATTGCTGTTTTTGAGTTTAGTAATCGTTTCTTTCGATGTCTAATTAACCCCATCTAGTGTCTTTTTTATCTTTGTTATTGTAGTTTTTCAACCCTAGACGTTTGACATGTGCCCTTTTAATGCCTGTGATGTTTTGGTTAAACGTACTCATTCTTCCTTCTAGCTTCTTCGTATGGAATATAGAATATGGTAGCAATAATTGTCTTAATATCCTTGTCTACTAGTTCTATCACTGATGTCATTTCTCAGTCAGTTTCAGTTGAATGAGTTTTCTCTGTGGGTTGTATTTTTCAGCTTCTTTGTACGCTTGTTAATTTTTAAAAATTGTTTATTCATTCTTGATAATATCCTCAAGCTTTGACTTGGGATCCAACTATTTGGAAATAGTTTGATCTTTTTGGGCCATGTTTTTAAGCTTTGTTAGGTAGTCTAGGCAAGACCCTTCTTAGTCTCTAATGCTTCATGAATTATGAGGTCCTCCACCTAGTTATTGGGAATAGGCACTATCCTCTGCTCTCGATGACCTTCTGCCACTATTCTCTCTAACCTTTTTGGGTGACTCTTTCCCTTACCTTGAGTAGCTTCCTCACACAGATGCACCAGTCAGTTCTCGACTGGATATTCAAGTTGGACCACAGCTCTCTTTCTGAGCAGCTCCCTCCTCCACCACACTCTTTCCTGACTGTCTCTTAGCTGTCTTATTGTCCCGTGAGTCTCTGCTCTGTCTCAGCTCAGGGAGTCCATTGCTCTCTGTCTATATTTCCCCTTCTGGACTGTGGCCTGGAAATTTTCTCCAGGCAGAAAGCTGGTGCAATTACAAGACTTACCTCATTAGTTCCCTGTCAGAGATCTCTTTCCTTCATTGCTCGATGTTCACTGTCTTGACAGCCCATTATTTCTAATAGGGGTCTTGCTTTTTAGTTGTTTCTAGTGGAACAGTAAATCTGCAAAACCTGTTACTTAACCTTGACCAGAAGCGGAAGTCCGATTAATATTCTTTTGAAAGATATCTTGTTACAACTTTTATTCACCATCTACTATGGGCAAGACACTGTGCCTAATGTGTGCATGGTCATGTGTGGTTTTGTGTTTTGTTGTTGTTCTGTTTTGTTTTGTTTTTGAGAAAAGGCAGTAAAGAAAGGAGGCAGAATGCCAAAGTGGTAAGACATGATCGCCCCAACCCCACTCCCGAGGAACTCAGTCTCGTTGGGAAGACAAGTTGTATTCAGAGATCAGAGTGAAGATAACTAATGCCACAAAGAAGAGAACTATCCAGAAGCATTCATCCAACAAATGTATGCTGAGAGTCTATTCTAGTTTCCGTGAAGCAGCATGGTGAACCAAATGGACACAATCCCCTTTGAAGCTTACGTTTTAGTGGGAAAATAGATAATAAGCAGATCAATAAATAGCCGTAATAAGAGCAATGGAGGAAGATTAAATAGGCTAGGGGGACAGAAAACAACTGGGGTGCTATTTTAAAAGGAAAAGCCCTTCTGAGGCCGGGCCATTGGGGTGGAGCTCTGAATTCCTTGAATCGAGCAGTAAGAACAAGTGACCCACAAATGTCAAAGGAAGAGATGCTCTTCCCAACTGGGGTGGTCAAGGAAGACTCAGGGAAGTTACCTTTGAATTTCTACATCGTTTTCCTTAAGAATGATCCATTGCTGTGGGGACAATGATAAGAAAGGGAAACGCATTTTTGTAGGGCAGAGAGTAAAGATGCTTGCCTGAAGCAGAGTATTCTGGGAAGAGGATACATTAAATAACTAGGAGAGAATCTTAGGGTCCAACTATAGAAGACCGGAATGGACGGACTAGAGAATTCACTCTTTGTTTTTCTAGGCTTGTGCAGGAAGTGAGGCAAAGTTTTAGGATGACCACTCGAGTCTCCGCGCATACAGGATAAATGAGAAGCACAGCACAAGGATACGGGGCTGGACCCGGAGCCGGGATGGGAAGGTGCAGCCCAGTTCTGACACCGTGTCAGCACAGCTTAGACACTCGCTGGGCAGCCAGGGGCCGAGGGGTCTGTGACGCCAACAGTGTTCGAATTTATTGTGAAGACTTAACACTCACGGACTGCAGAGTGAGACCGGTATGGAGTCTTTCCACAGAGAAAGACGCAACTTAAAAGTATCACACTGCTCATTGTAAACTAGTTTTTGCTGAGCCTTCTCATAATCCACTGACAGGACAATGATACTGACCGGCTCTTGTGCTGAAACAGACTTGATTTTCAAGCAAATAGCTCAAATCCAGCATGTTTGAAAATATGAACCGTCTCACTCTCCTTGCCAACCATAGGCACTACATTAAAAAAAAAAAATCACCATTTTTAGAAAATCTTTTTAGTTTTCCCATTAGGATGAAGATTTCTGAAAAGACAAGAGACGAGCTTCTTTAGACATCACGTAAAGCAAACGACGCTCGAGGGACAATTCAAATGAACAAAGGGAAGCCGCAGCCAAATGAAATGTGACAAACAACTGTCACATTCCAAATGGTCAAGCGCAGGCTGGAGCGGCGTGAGTGTAACGGAAGCCCATCGCGATGAAAATAAAGATCTCAGGACAAGGGGTACTAAACGATTTGCACATGTAAATACAAAATAAATATTCACCCATGTCCAACTGGTAACTTTCAAGTTCTCACCATTTTTGTATGGCTGAGAGTGTTACCTGGAGCCATGGGGCTATCTTTTAAAGTGAGAGGGGAAACAAATAATTCATCTCCATTTCAATTTCAGCACAATTGCAGAACACAGTGGCACACTAGAAATGTGAATGATACACCAAGGGGTATCTTTTTTACATTCCAGAGTATCTCACTGTTCGGGCAGAATGGTTCTCTTACTGAAATTGTTCACAAAGCAACCTATTATATGGTGAGAGGTACCCTCCGGGCACCATTGAAATTAATATGAAAGGAACAATCAAAAATGCCAAGTGCAGAGCATAAAACGCAGGTAGGTGGTGGGAGACAGATAAGCAGCCTAGAAGGTTTAAGTTGCAGAATCCGAAGCCACAGAAGGATGTGTTATACAATTTACATTATAACCAGTCACAATTTTAGAATGGGTAATGAAAAGCTCATATAGTTAAGTATTGAGCCCATAAAAAAAACACGGAAAGCTTTGCAGCACGAGGGATCCAAACGATGGGTAAATAGACAAAGGATATAATCAGAGAGCAGGAGGAGAAAGCTGGACTCGCTCGCACAAATTTCCTCTGGTTTTGGCAACTTCACCTGCACATAACATGTAGCGCTGTTTGTACAGTTAGGTTATTTCAAAAGAGGGCTTCTCAACCTGAGAACTAGTGACATCTGGGGCCAAATAATTCTTTGTCGGGGGGGGGGGGGCTATCCAGTGCATCATAGGATGCTTAGCAGCATCCCTGGCCTCTACCCACTGGGCACCGATAACACCTGCTCTCTCAGTTGTACAAGCGAAAATGCCTCCAGATAATCCCAAAGTCCCCTGGAAGCTGGGAGTGGGGAGGATTGCCCCCGTTTGAGAACCACTGCCTTAAAGGAAAGCAACGACATAAACTGGCCGAGTGAATTGTCTCCCCTTGTAATTATATGCACTTCGCCCCTTAGAGAGCGTTAATTATAATAAAATGCTAACTTTGGTCAAAAAATCCTATTGCACATCAAATTAATCTGGAGGGTAACCTAATAATAATTTGAAATAACCAATTTACATGAGTTCTACAAAGTCTCTTTGCTGGTTTTTCTTTTGATCTACCTTAAAACCACCGGGAAAAGTGGTCTCCTCTCTGATCATGTAGTGACCGATACCTTCATTGTCACACAATTAAAGCACAGACTGGCAGCCTCCTAAGATACAGTGGCAAAACCAGAAGTTCAATACTTTCTCCACTCGGTGAGGTATAAAAAGAAATCTGGGTATATTTTGTAATTGAGAGGTGGGGCGGGCGGTGTGGGGAGCGAGCGAGAGAGAGACAGAGACACACAGAGACTGATTTGCATTTGCCAAGAGACCCTGGAGCAGCAGGGATGGTCTCGTGGTTGCTGGGCTATCAGAAGTACGAAGGAGCCATTTTGATTTTTTCTAGTAAATTACTCTTTTAAAACCGTGTGCTGGAAGCATGGTTATTGCCATTAGTTAAACTAGTTAAACTATGTCTTTTCTTAACCTAGAAGTAAGGCTAGATTATTAACTCCGTGAGGGCAGGGGTGATGTCTTACGTGCCCTTTTCGCAATCGTAGTCTAATGCCTAGCCAGTCCCTAGCCTACAGCAAGCACCCAACAAATGTTTCTTGGATGCGTGAAGGAATGAATGAGAACAGCAATACTAACTTCCAAGCAAACAGATTAGGACGTCAGCTCTTCCACAACTCTGAGGTTGGCAGTAGGGGGTCAATGAATGCTTGTCAAAGCCAGTTAAATGTGAGGTCTCTGCCTGTATCTTTTAGGCAGCAAAGCCTACCTGACTCAGGTGAAGGCAGGTGGGATGCCTGAATCTGGTGACCCTGCTCACCTGTTAAGTTGTGTTCAAGAATAACACAAGGACATGTTCCACCGTGAAGACCCAAAAATGACTGGAAAGATTTCGATACACACTTTGCAGAAGGACATCGTTAGCCCTTTGACAGATGAAGAGACAAACGTCCCTCGGTGTTACGATCCTGTCACTGCATCATTTCTGAAGTGCTGCACGGCCATCCACGCGCAGGTCGTGACGTCACTGGCCACGCTGCAGTCAAGGCAAAGGCCTGGGAACGTGCTGCGCAAATTCCATCACTGCGGGCGTCACGGAGTTTGTCCTCATCTTTGAGCGCATTACGCCTCATACTGAAACTTTACCAACTCGTCCACCAGGAAAATGTGCCAAAAAGCAGAGCTGCTAGAAGAATACAGAGGTGGCTCTTGGGGTGGCTCCGAGACTCTAAGATCAGAGGGACCAGTGAGTGGCATGCTGGGACGTGCGTTAGGCTGGTAGAAGGACGGTGCCCAAAACTACTGTGCACGGTACCGGCAGGCAATAAAATACGCCTTTAGGAATCCGGCAAAGGATAAAGACA
Organism: Rousettus aegyptiacus; assembly: GCF_014176215.1. NCBI lineage: Eukaryota > Metazoa > Chordata > Mammalia > Chiroptera > Pteropodidae > Rousettus > Rousettus aegyptiacus. Next base: position 56,655,814 of record NW_023416309.1, read on the forward strand.
GTAGACTGCGGCGATGCTTCAATAACCAACTGCTAGTGCATTAGCGTGGCCATGGCGAGAAAACACAACTAAAGATTATTCAACCATACCAAATGCTTGCAGGGAACCTAGGCCAGGAAAGCCATCAAAATCAAATAGAAGGTGTGTTTGTATAATTCAATAGTTCAAAAACACTGAGAAGTGCGCTGCAAAAAGATTTCAAAGGTTTCTATCTCCAGTTTAAGGAAAAAAAAAAAATGAATGAAACCTTCATTAATATGAAGAAAGAAGAACACGTTGAATGTAATTAATTCAAGAGGTCTACCACATATGTTGTATAACCAAACTTAAAGTAAATTGCATAGATGTGTATTGTATTGTATGACTGCGTCCTGGAATTCTCAAACGGAATATGACCTCTTGAATTAATTGCATTCAATGTTTCCCGTCATAGAAAGAAGATTCATGACTCGTAGAGGCCATAAATGAAATACGGCGTACAGGTAGTAATTACTCGAATTGCATTCTTGAGTCTTTGAAGATAAATTAGCCAACAATGAGAGTTTGATAGCTAATGTTGCAATTAGTTACAGACACAACACGGTGACCTATATAACTATTTTTAAAAAATCTAAAATTTGCACAGGTTAATAGCATGAAAGGTTCTTCACTGGTACTCATGGCAGAAATGCAGTTCTATAAACATACTAGTGTGGTCTTCTTATAATAATTGCTTAACTCTTCATATAGAGGTAGAATGACTCATATTAATTCTTTGACTAGGAAAGGCTCAGATTAAACTAACGTTCACCGAGCATTCCTATGTGCTAGCCGCTCGGACCCGAGATACCTCATTCCATCTCCATCTTTCCTATGTGGTTAGATACCCCGCTTCCCATTCCACAAACGAGGGAATGGGGTTGGGGGTGGTAGTGCCCATGTGGTTTTCCCAAGACTACACGTAGCTGTCCTTCACGCCCGCACTCATCACTGGGGTAGAGTTAAGTTGTATCATAATTAGATGCCTATCAAAGCACTCCTGCTGAGTCAGAAGGTAGGGTAGGTCTATGTCGGATACATATTTTTTGCCTGACAATCATCCTTCCTCCTGAGAAACCAGCTGTCCCTCAATCCCTATAATCTTGCTGGGTCTATGGGGTTTGAATGGAGCTGACCCCTGAACCCTGGTCCAGGAAGAAACACACACCACGGGGGCCTGTGAGTGTCTCAGCAGGAGGGTGCTAGAAAGAACCTGTTACAGGCTTTGGGCTCTGGTAAGATGAGTTGGAGGCGGGTCTAATTAATCAGGGTTTTGTTTTGTTTTGTTTTCTAGATGGCATCCTGCCAGAAAACAGGGCAGTCTTATGGCTGGTATCTCAATAAATCTCGTCTGTAAGGAGACGTTTCCCCATCCCCATAATCGTAACTTTCGTGAAAAAAACTGACACCAAACTAGGAGATCACTAAGAGATAAGACGTACACCTGACAAAATAAAACACAGCTGCAGTATCAGGTTAGACTAACCAGAATTACTAAACAAACCGGGTTCCCTGAGACTAAGCGCAAAGCCGGGGCGGCCCCGTGCGCATGTGGGTGACAGGAGCTGCTTTCTGCTAAGTGCGCGCGCTTTGCCGGGTCTGGCTTCTGCGCCTCCGGACCGGCGCCAGGCTGCTGAACGTCCCGCACCGAGCACCGCCGCTGGGCTCGCTTCGTGTCCTCTTGTTAATGGACACGTCATGACGAAGTCACTGAGGAGCTTTCTTTGAAAACAGATTGAAGACGACAACATGTCCAGACTGAGGAATCGGGTTCTAGGTTTGTCCTGATGGGGGCTTCCAGGTAAGAACCAGGCTAAGAACTGAATGCGCCCCTGGGAGCCTGGGGTGTCCTCCGCACTCCGGATCAGACCTCAATCTCAGAAGTCGACCTGAGCAGAAACCCGAGCGCTACTCCATGTGTCTGTCAGGTAAGAGCGAAACGTCATCCTGGTGGGAGAAATGAACGGAGCCGCATTCTGGTCCCGAGCCGTGAGGATCTGAAGAAAACAGGTTGCTCTTTTTTTAAAAAAACAAACAAACAGCTTTTGTTGTGCGCTAGAAAAGACAGAGTTCTTTCACTTAGGCAGCCAGTTCCTGCTCTCCACAAGCATTCTCTCGAGCAGGAAAATCAATAAAGACAATAAGTCAGCAGCAGTCCCACTGAGGCCCGCTCGCTAAGTGATTAAATGCTTCAAACCCCAAATCCGAGCATGCTTCAGGGAGACAGATCTGAATGAACATATGTAAATGGAATTAATGCTCAAATCACTTCCTAGTTACTTAGCACAAATGTGCAATTATTAACACTGCCACAATTTATGTTTGAATATTTATCCCCATTTTCCTAAGCATAAAACCTTTCATCTACTTTTCTGACATAATTTGAAAATAGATGTGGGAATCTTTTTAATCATCTTATGCTTTTTTTGAGGAGAGAGGAAGGAGACAGGGGGTGGGGGAGGGGAATGGAAAAGAAAGGCCGGCAGGACCGTCCGCTGCAAGGTGAGGCGGCATCATTTCCCACGATGCCTCCGCCCGCCACCCTGCAGGGGCAGCGAACGGTCCACCAAATTCGTGATGATTCTGGGACTGAGGTGGCAGTTTATCTGTCGCTCTTGTCTCAAAGGCCCTGACCGTGCAAACGAGGTTGTTTAGCAGGTTATGTGTAAGGAAGTTTCTCTGACTCGTGATGCGGTGTCTGGAAGAGGGGCCGGTGCAAAGACCGCTGGTCTCAGTTTCCTGACACGTCGAGATCGAGAGGAACGTGTACACCGGAGCCGAGAAGCTGTTTTCTATCCGCTGCCGGCTCCGTCCTCCGGTGCACAGGGTGGGCCCGAGGGTGGCCCTCGCAGTCCCCCTGCACCCTGCTCTGCTCCTGCAGGGGTTCATTGTCCTGTTTATAGCTCCCAGCCCGCAGTCATGTTGCCTCGGAGTGAAAATTATGGTCCTTTAGGTGCTACCCGAGTGTTTCCTAGACTTTCCTGCAAGACAGAAAAGCCTCCATGCCCAGCTTCTTCGCCTACTCCCCCCTCCCTGTCATCTACACTGGGGGGTGGTGGGGGGGTGGGAAGCAGGTGCGGAGAGAGGTCGAGAAGACAAGGAAACGGCCTCTTAGGTCTGCACCCTTTTCCTGAGAAGGAAGGTGCAGTTCACTCGCTCACCGGGTGATCTTGGAACCTCTATTTCATCCTTTATTAAAGAAGGAAGGTGGGAAGGGGCGAGGGAGGGGGACAGAAGAGGGAGAGGGGGTAGAGAGAAAGAAGGACTGGAGGAGAGAAGTGAGGAGGGACAGGCATGACGGGGAGAGGAGAGGAGCAGCCTGGAGAGTCTCCGAAACGTCCTTCCCAACTTGAGATTCTAAGGTTCCGAAATTCCCAGACACTTTAATCCTCCTTTGCTGTGCCTGACGTCAATGAGATAGAGTGTTTCTTTCTAGTTGAATGAAAATTAAACTCTATGGTATCAGGGAATATTGTTAACATTCATTTTAAGAATAGGTCATGGAGAACCAAGTAAGAATAGGTAAACTATAAAAAGTTCGGTTATAAGACGTAAATAATAGTCATTTATGCTAAACCTTAATTAATGCCTCATTACTGTACAGAATCTTGTTATTCCTGAAATCTGTGTTCAATTAAATTGTTTAAAATGTTTAAAATAGATCATGATTATTTATTTTGAATTAGGCATTTTATTCACTTCATTCAAAATGCCAAGGTGTCAAAGTGTGAACAATGCAAAGTCTTCCTCTCATGCTTTTCCTCCGGCCCCCAGTTCTCCTTAGGGACGAACAGCATTACTGGCTTCTTAGTGTCCTTGTTTATGAAAGTGATACATAGATTAAATATATAGATTATTCTTCCCCCCCCTCACACAAATGATGACCCATTTCGAAAGCTGTGTACATTTTATTTCATTGAAAAACAAGATCAGCAGGTCATATGGGCTCAGCCCTCATAACTCTGTGCCCTTTAACTTTAAAAAACTTGGGCGTATTTTGACGATATTTGTTTACTTATATAACACACGCGTATACTGAGCTTACGATACACCGAGCATTGTTCCAAACTTTTTATATAAGTATTAACTCATTTGATGCTCATCTATCCTGCGATTGGTTAAAGGTATCCTAAAGACAGTTTATTTAATCTATAGTTCCCAAGGGAGTTGTACCACCCTCTAGGGGGCATTCTGGAAATTTGCAGTGGCGTTTTTTGGTTGTTATGGTGATGATGGACACCACTATTAGGTATTTGGTTAAGAGGTCCTGCAGTGGCTTGGACAGTCTCACATGACAAGTCATTATCCTACCTGTGGCGTACCTTCTGAGTGTCCCATTGTTCATTCAGGTAGGTAAACATCCTGTTTATAAGGATCTAATCCTAAAACCTAACCCTGTCTGACATACAAGCACAACATAGTTTTTGCGTGGTTTTTTATACACTGAAATGTCCAGGAATGCAACAATGATATAAACTGAGAACAGACTGAACTTTGTTTCACTCAGCATTTTATTACGAGTTCTTCACTATTTCAGAAAATCATACTGCAGGCAGCAGTTCCTCCCGGGGGACATGAGTGCCGCCTGCTTGGGTTGGAGCAGACCCTGTCCTTGCTAAGGCAGCAGTTTGCATCACCAAGAGGCTCATCTTTTTCTCTCTAACTAGGATTTGGAATCTAGAGAACAAGAGACGAGTGTCAGGATATGCTTTCGAACACCTGTAAAACTCATTCAATTGAACAGACTATGACCAATACCCAAAAAGGGGGTCACCCAAGAACCATGGAAGGTGGGTGGCTCTTATCCTAGGAATAACACTGTACTTTGCATTGACCTGGAGAGTGCCGTACCTCTAGGCAAATGGGAGCCTGGCGCTGGGTACAGGTAGGACTTCTAGAAGCCAAGGTGTGGAAGGGAGTAGGGCTATTTAAGTCCATATCCTTGGCAAGAGCTGGCCTGGGAAGAAAGGGTCCAAATGTCCAGAGCAGGTGGAGTGGAAAAAGAGGAAACAGTGACCATGGAATCAGGAAGCAGAGCCTGAAAAGATACCTGGAGGAGGTGAGGGCAGAAGTGAGGGCAGGGACCTTCACAGCACCCTGTACGGGACCTTTATGATACCCCTTCATTGTTTTCCATCCTGAACGTTGCTGACTTACTAATCTTCTGCAAACAGTGTTCATCGGCTGCTCGTTCATTTAAATATTTCCCCCCTTGTCTACTCTATCAAGACTGAGTCTTTCTGCTGCTTTTCAATGTCTTCTAAAATCTATTTCTATGTCTTTTCTTACACTCACTTCCGTACTTTATCCCCACATCGATCCGTTACCAAGTTCTACTGATAATACCACCGCACTTCCCATCAAACAGGGTCACCAAATTCAATGAACAATGACCAGACAGGAAGACCCATATTGGACTGTAGAAGTCACAAACACTTTATACAGCTAAGAAGACAGGATGATTCTCTTTGAATGGGAAACATTGAGCTGGCCTCAGAGTTCGGCTCACCAATATTCAATACCAACACACAGTAGTGCAACCTTTACAGATTCTGAGGGAAAAGATAAGTGACTCAAGACTCTATGTGTAGTCAAATTGCCATTCATATATTATAACAACACAAAGGCACTCACGAGTATGCAAAACTAAAGAGCTATATTGCCCTTATGTGTGAATCGGAAGTCTACTTAATGAAGAAATCTAGTGAACTCAGAGAGAATCTAAAATAGAAATGTCATTATTCTGAAGGATTAGAGATGAGCACTAAATCCACTTAAATAACTATGGTAATTATGTTATTCAAAACGGAATGCAAATTTACATGCAATTTTTTTTTTATTTTATAAAACTTGATATTACAAATAGAATGCAAATGTTTTGTGCAAAAGTAAAAACATAGTAATAATTAACTGGCATTTTAAAAGGTTTATCAGTTAAATATACTAGAATATACCAATTAAACTTAGAAAGAAAAGGAGTGAAGCAAGCAAAAGAACTGTAATTCCTCAAAATGTTTCATTTACTTACAATGTTTAACTTCCTAAATTCATAAATGTGGAAAGAGTTTACAATGTCGTTCAAAGTTGTACAGGCAGTGCAGAGAGCGTAAAGAAACGGGGACTCTTTGGACTTTACAGAATGGATTCCCTGGGAGCCAAAACAGTGATGCCAACTGGAACGTGACGAGAGCACCCTTAGGGTGTGACCGGACCACCCCACACCACAGAAGCGCCAGCCGTGACTGTCCCGGACAAGCCCCCATGTGCAGGAGCTGGTGAGCATGAGGCTCCCACCTTGCGAGGTCCACAGAAGCGGAACACCTTAGACGGACGATGCTCGAGCCTACGCCAAGAGTAATGCAGATGGAAGGATTTGCTACGAGCCCCAAACTCTGACCTTCCAACCTGTCATAGCTACTGACTTGGGACCCGACACCCAGCGCTCCGCCCCACCAGTCCACAGAGCTCGCTCTGGAGAAGCTAAGGACTTGCACGCCTTCGCTCTGTTGGGTAAGGTCCTGTGGTGCCCTCTCTGTGTGTTGTGTGTTTGCCTGTGTGGCTCCTGAGTGGCTTCCCTGAGACGGCCGCGCTCAGTAAACCTGGCACTGTGGCAAGACGCACACGCATTCAAAGGCGCTACTCGGGTAGCGGCCTCCCTTGCTCGCAACAGGTGGGCATTGTTTAGACGTTAAAAGACTCTGTATCTTTGTATGCCTCCCAAAGCAATAAGCAATCAAAACAAGTGAAAGAAAGAACACACACTCAAAAAATCGAGGAAACAAACAAACAAAAAACCTAGAAAACATGAATAGGGTTACAAAACCAAAGCGGAACATGGCTATTATAAAAATCAGTGCACATAGGATTGAAAACTATGCTCTTGGGGACGAACTTTGAAAATCAGAGAATGGCCGAAGACATACAAGGTTGAAAAGAAAGAGAAAGCAGGGTTTGCGATATTAATATCAGACAAGCCAGATTCAAGGAGAAACGCATGATAATGCTGAGGGATAAAATTCATAACGAAAACATGTTTCCTTTGTCCTTCACTAAGCAATATTGCGTCACAACAGATAAAGTAAAAATTGCAGGAAATGAAAGGATAAACTATTTGAAACGAGAGACTGAAGGGAGACTTTAACACACTTTTCTTAGTCACTAATGACTCATAGGCTAAAAATAAGTAAATAAACAGACAAAAAAAGAAATCCCACTGGATCTGACTAATATAATTAATAGTAATTTTAAGTGTCCATTTATTTTGTAAAAATTGGGTAACAAATAAAATCTTAGTATATTCTAAGAAAACACAGACGGTGCAGGTTTTCTGACCATAATTCAATAAAATTAAAATTAAATGTCAAAGAAGCAATAAAAATAAAAAATCTTCACCACATGTAAATGTACAAACATCTTAAACTACGCTTACGCTGAAGAAGACATCAAAGCTATAAGCGCGGAACAGCTGAAAATAATGAGAACGAAAACAATGCATATTAAATCTTACAGCTGTACTCAGATGAAAACACTAATTTTAAATTCTTTTACTACCAATAGTTAAAAAATAAAACAAATGAATTAACCATCCAAATCAAGTATTTAGAAGGATAACAACAAAATAAACACAAACAGTTATTGTAAGGAATTAGTAAAAATAAATGCAGGTATAAATGAATTAGCAAATAAAACTGGCGGAATTGATGCATAAAATAAGAGGGAGAAGAAAAAACAGAGTAAAATAAATGATTTGCTAGACTAATCAAGAAAAAAGAAAGCACAAGAACATAAACTAATTAAAAATAAGAATAGAAAAGTAATACATACTTTCCTAAACAATACTGTGCACAACTCTAGTTAACACATTTGAAAACCTTGATGAAAAGTCACTCATTATACTCCTATCCCCTAGTTTCCAGCCTCCTTGCCAAGGGGACACCTGATGGGTGGGGAAGGGGAGCGACCTGGGGAAAGTATCAGCATTCCAGCTAATGGACAGGCACATGGATGCACGGCCCCTGTTTCAAACACAGATGCACTCCAGACCTGCTGCAGCCTCACTGCAAACGAGAACAGCCAAGAGACTCACAGACACAGGGCCTGGTGGAGCCACAGAGTGAATAAACGCCCTCTACACCTACCCAGGCTTCTTGTTATTGGAGGAAAAGAAACTTTTTGTTTGAATATCTATTGCTACAGTTTTCTCTTATTTGCAACAAAATGTATTTCTGACTAGAGTATATACTTTGTTATCATGACAAAACAATGCCTTGCATTCATTTTAAAAACAGACACAAAGCAAGGATGTCTCTGTTGCTACTTTCATTTACCATTACACTAGAGGTGTTAGCCAATTCAATTAGACAAGTGACCCACATAAGAAATATAAACAAAAAGAAGGTAAATTATCATTATTTTAGATGCTACCACTGATAGAATACCCAAATGAATGACCATCATAAGATGGCTGACTACAAAATTAATATATAAAAAATATAAATACAATCAGTAATTAGTAGATATAATGGAAGAAAATATCCCATTTATAATAGCAGCAAATTGATAAAATAACATTTGGAAAAACAGCACTTAAAATGGTAAAAATTGATTTGTTCTTAAAAGGAAATGCTTAAAAGTTCATGTAAGCTTTTTCTCTATGAATTATAAATTTGATACAATTCTAACAAAAATAGCAATATTAAAGTGAAGCAAAATGGAAGTCATGAAGAAAAATATTAAATGGAACAAAGAAGAACACTCAATCTTGTTAAGGAAGCAATCTACTAACAAGCTAAAAGTTATAAATTTTTGTTTTAAATTGTGTAACATTGAAATTTACAAAATGAAAACAAAACCAAAATAGTAGTGAGATAACACAATTGTCTCAGAAACTGACAAATAAATGGAGACATAAAGGATTTTAATAACATAACTAACAATCCTAATATAATCTATATATGAAGAAGTGTAACAAAAAGTAATTATTCTACTCAAAACCATGTAACATTTCAAAAGGTTTATATAGCATACTATAAATAAATCTCAGTTCCGAAAGGCAGAAATCATAAATCTCACTTTCTCTAACTATAATTCAATTAAACTAGAAATTAATAACTTTAAAATTTTGGACATTAAAAATTCTCTTCTAGATAACACTTAAATTAAAAAGAAAATAAAAATTAAATTATAGAATATTCAGAAACTGATAAAAATCAAGGTACTACAATTCAGTTATTAAGATATGGCCAAAATACTATTTTTTAAAAAAATGTATTGTCTTAAATGCATTTAATTAGAAAATGATGATGTCTAAAAATAATAAATGACTAAGCATTCAACTCAAGAAGTTGGAAAAAAAATAAAGACTAATTTACTCATATCTGATCTGCAGAATAAAATTAGCAATTACTGAAATAGAAAGCAAAAAGGTGAACTTACTCAACACAATTGATAGTGGATTCTTCAAAATAGCTGATAAAATCGACCCATCTCTGGCAAGTTTAACTAAGAAAAAAAGAAAAAATATACATAAAAACACTAGAAAAGAAATATGAGGTATAAACAAAGTCAAGAGAAAAATTTGACAAGAGAATGGTTGCATACTTCTAAGGTGTTTTCAGAAATCTTACAACTCATGTTAAAAGTGTGACAGTTGCCAGGCAGAGAAGCACGTTGTGGCAGCTGTCACAGACCCCGCACGGCAGGCCTCAGCTTTGCTTAGAAGCGCTCTTCATTCCGTTTTCACCTGGATAAAGTTATTGTTATTGGCGAAAACACAAGCATTTGAACTTTTTTAGTCATCCCCCTGTATCCGCGGCGGATGCCTTCCAAGACCCTCAGGGGCTGGCTGAACCCTCAGTACTGAATTCTATATCCTGTTTTCTCCTATGCGTGTATACCCATGATAGCATTTAATTTGTAAATTAGGCACGGTAAGAGATGAATAACAATAACTAATAATAAAACAATCTGCTTTAATACGTTACGCGAATGTGGTCTCTCTCGCAAAATATCATATTATACTGTATTCACCTTTTCACTTTAAAAGAAGCGTTTTCCGGCTTCTCTGCGGCACATCCGAATCACCAACGTCACGACTCTTGCACTTTGGGGCCAGACGGAGTGAAAACGAGGGTGACGTGAGCAGAGGCGCTGCCGCCAAGGCGGCCAGTCAGGTCACCAAGATGGCGGCCGAGCGCGAACGGGGCGGGGAGCGTCTTCCGCCGGGAGACGCTGGTGCAGGGCTGAGTCACGTGGGAGCCGGACGGAGCAAGACATCGCGAGATTTCACCATGCCGCTCGCCATGCCATTTAGAAAAGATCGGTTGTTTATTTCTGGAATTTCCCTTTTAATACTTTCAGACCGCTGGTAACTGAGACCACAGAAAGCAGAACTGCAGATAAGGGGAGACTAGTTTACCTACATCTGGACCCCTCGAGGTCGCATAAAACATCTTCAAAACTGTGCCACTGTCGTGAAACGCTGAAGGGCGTGGGCCGTTCGTTCAGTGGCGGCTCCTAAGGAAGCCAAAGGCTCCCACCTCTCTGCAGAGACCGGAAGAGACATCTCGAGGTGGGAGGCAGGACCCGCCTCTGCTTCCCAGAAGAGTCCGCTGCATGGTCGGAAAGTTCTAGCTATGAAAATAACGTAGTCGACATAAGCAAGGGCAGATGCCAAATTAAAATAAAACGCCCCAGTGGCAACAAATATTCTCCAATGACAATTCTCCAGTAATTCTGTTCTACGATGAAAAGAACCAGGGATGACTGGACAGATTCTAGGAGTGGGGCAGGAAATACACAGGACGAGCCTGGAGCGTCTCGTTGGGCCTGTAAGCAGGCTGGTACAAAAACAAACAGAAAACAAACAAAAAGCACCACCAACAACAAAACTCACAGCGATGGAGGTGTGTCTCAGAGTGACCCGGGAGCCCCCTGAAAGAACCCCCAAAGGCTAAAGATGAAGCAATTTGAGCAACGAAATAACACTGTATTGGATTATAGCCCAAAGTATAACATAAATATTCGGGAGTCCCGACTGATGTAAGGAAATGGCTGAATAGATTAATAAATGGAGGAGAAAAGACAAATGTCCCAGAAAAATGCCAAGTAATTAATGTAGCTACTCCTCACTCCTTAAGTGTCTGCTAAATATAGTGACTTTATTTCCAAAATGTACAGTATGGAAAGTGGGGGAGGAGAAGAGAACTTTCACAGGGAAGAAACCTCACAAGCATTACCTCAGCCAGGTGAGCAAAGGCAACGTCCGTAAATCATATGGAGTCGGCAGAGAGGCCTGGGGGCCGGGTCTGTTTACCAGAGGGTACGGAACTGGTTCGTTGTTAGTCAGCTTTCCTGACATGTCCTGGCCGACTCTCAGCCCCGGTATCAGCCCACACGCTGTACATCTGAGCACACCTGTGTGTTCTATTCCGTAAATATACAGATGGGGTCTGAAAGGACACAGACCAAACTGCTAACAGGGCTGAGATAATTGGGAATGAAGCCATGGTTGGTTTAAAAAAAGAAAAAAAAAAAAAAGGAAGAACGTTTTCTTTTTACTCAGTAATCTTCTGTTATGTAAATTTTATGATTAAAATAAGACATTTAGTCCAACCTAATAAAAAATTTTATGTGATAATATGATATGGTGAGATGATAAAATCAGTCTAAAACTCGTCTGTGAAAAAAAGTATGTGCAAATGGAAAATCGAGAGGTCGAGGAGTAGAAAATCTGCCCTGATATTATAAACTTCCTAGTTTTAAAAAGTGTCACACTAACTCGGGAATAGATAGAAATGTCAATAAAGCAGAATACAGTGTCCAGAAACAGACTCGAGCGCACCTGGAAATGTAATGTGTGACAACAGTGACGTTTCAAATCAATGGGGAAATGATGGATAACTCAGATGTCTTGCCATTTGGAAAACATAAAGTTAAATCTCTATCACGCTGTTCACACTGAAATAGGTTAGACGCTTCAAAGATTTGAATGTAAAAATCTAAAATCATGAAGGCCCTAGAAGAAGATATGAATGGCTTGTATGATCTTGGTGTGGAGAAAGCATTCTGATATGGTGAGGATGCTAGAAACCAGGCAAAACAGGACAATCGGGCTCCCTGTAAACTAAACGGTTCGGCACAATAAAGAATACCATAACACTATTAAAAGATAAAAGAGAAGCTGGGGGAAATGCTTGCCAACTAGATAGGATAAAAATTCATATCTTTTGTAAAAAAAAAAAAAAGTGAAAAATCCCAAGATAAACTAGAAAAAGGAAGCGATAGAAGGGGTAAATGGGCGAAATCTGTATAGAGCGCCACTTGGCAATTCACCCTCACTTGTAAAATGTGCACACTCTTTAGCCTGGACATTCCATTCCTAGGACTTGATTCTCTAGACCATCAAAAAAGTTGTAGCATTGTCATAAGAGAAAAATCTAGAAAGATTCAATGAACACTGATAAGGTATTGATTAAATAAACCGCAATAGCCATACAATGGAATCCTCTACAACCATCAAAAATAAAAAAGGTAAATCTATGTATCCTGACCCGAAAGTCTCCAAGATAATTACTTAAGTGAAAAAGGTTGCACAGCAAAGGATCACATTCTTGTAAAATAATTTGAATATGTATATTTGCAAAGGATCTTGGAAGACTGTATACCAATCCGTTACAAAGCTGATTTCTGAGAAGTGGGGAAAAAAAGTGGAGTGGAGACATTTCTATTCTTTTTCTTACATGTTTGTATAGTTTGAATGTTTTTATATTTTTCATTATATAGTCCAGAAAAATCGTTAAAATTCTAAAATAATTTCGAAATTGTTAAGGTTCTCTTCTCATTTACATATTCTACATTATTAGCAAAATGAACATTTCTAGAGCAAAAAAAGGCAAGCAACGTGACGGATAAGGCAGCCGAATGAGTTCAATGTCCTAGGCAATGTCAGGTTTTCAGCCAGAGTGCTAGGTGATTCATAAAGAACATTCAAAATGGGATGGATTAGGAGAAAAGTCCTGGGGGATACACATCACAAATTTCTCCTACAAACTTGCTCCGAGTCCTTCACTCTCTGAGCAGGCTGATGGTGGCATTAGCCAGGGACAGTGAGTGGTGAATAAATAGCTCTGGACAGAAAGGTGGCATTCTGATAGGGAATTTGGCGAGAGAGCTGACCAACGGCAGCCTTGGGACGTGAAGGAAGCCCACAGCCCAAGGTTGTGGTGAAAGATTAAATTTAAATATGTTAATAGTAAAACCGTGTGCAGATTATTACCCTACCACGTGTGGAATGGGTTAGCCAATAGAAGGCAATCGTGGGACCCCAACACTCAGCTCATGAAGACAGTGCCCTGTGATCGAAGTAGGGCTGTGGGATGCCCAGTTAAATTTGAATTTCAGATAGATGATTAATAATTTTGAGTGTGAGCTGAGTGCAAGTTAGCATTTAGTTTTAACTATTTTCTATTGCCGGCTCCTCATTTCAAATAAGTTAGGCGCATCTCCCAACTATTTTGAAAGATCTGTGAGAATACAAATCATCTGATATATTTATCTCGGATCTTCTAGGATGTTTGAACACCATCATGCGCGTAACAGGTACTAAATAAACGATGATGAGAGCAGGAATTTCATTTGGGTGTGGTTAGTCCCTCTAATACTTTCAGTACCTGAGTACACATGCCAATCTCTGTCATCTGGCTGCCCTGGGAACTTACAAATCAGCCAGTGCTCAGGAGCTCAGAAACTGCCCCATTTCTAAGAGCTGAGGAGATAGGACTCAGAAACCTAGTAAGATATGAACGTAGCGAAGCTCCTTCCCCTTTGTTCCCATGCCACTACGTAGCGGGTCGACTTCAGCCCCCCATGCCAGGCTTAACATCTAAAGTTCCTCCTATACTCTGTTTAAGTGTTGCTGTATGGTTATAATTCGCGAAGAGCTAAACAAAAGTTTTTGGACTCTGTTTGATTTATTTTAAAAAAAGAAAGAAAGATAATTTACACTTTTAAACACGAAAGCTAACTCAAGTTTGGCTGGGTTTTAGGCAGCGTTTCTGAAACATCGATCGATCCCTGTCATTCTTTTTTCCTTGGCTCTTTCTTGCTAAACTTTTCAGTGAGGTGTTGGAACTGCTACAAATGTCCGCGGGTTAAAAGAACATGTTAAATCGGTGTCTAGTTAGAAGAAGAGAGAAAACCAAAGAATGTAAGAGTTGCAAGATAATAATCTATATACACTGTGCGTAATCAGTGGTGATTTTTTTTTTCTTTTAGCGAAGACCCAGAATTTTCTCTCGAATTATTTGATAAAATATGCACTCGAATAACACACACACACACACACACACACATGCACAAAATGTGACGAGGAAATACTTTGCGTGCTGAGCTGTGGCCATGGTTATGGAGGAGTGTACACCATTTCCAATTAAACAAAGAAACAGGCAGTTAGAAAACACTTTTTTTTTTTTAAGCCACAGAGTTTCTTTGAAAGAAGAGTGGAATTTGCACTCTACCTTATTCATTAAAGTTAGAAACTGCCATCCCTTTAATGAGCAGCCTGAGGGTGGAGAAACCGTCTTGAATAGCTATGTGCCAGGGAGCACTTGGCATCATTGCCGAGACATAATGTGGGATTGCAATTGTGTGGGTTTTTTTCCCAGTGAATAGGAAGTGATCAAAGATAACATTGCCTGAGAAAGAATTAAAATAGTGTAACATTGCATCGAGTTATAGCCCATGCCAATCATTATATGGAAGAATGAACAAGATCCTTTAAATAACGGTACAGACGTGCTGTGGCATTCAAAATATAATGACCGACTTCGGTGGGGTTCGAATAAAAATGCGAAAGCATGTGCCCACTCATCTGGCCAGAAAGTGAAGTGTAAGCTCGTCGCTTTAAATAGATCCGTAAGCCACATCCTTCATTCACATCATCTATAAAACACCGGACTGCAGGAAGTAAATTAATTCAAAACTGCTGCCTTAGGAATTTTATCTCAGCGATGGGAAATGCTATCTGCTAGGAGACCAGGAAAATTAGGGGCATGATCAGAAAAAAATAAAGTCAAAAGGACTTCTGTAATTACAGTGTGATCACCTTTCCCCCTTGTGAAAGGACAGGAAAGGAAAGCGCAGTACAGGAACTGCATTCATCATTGTGTGGACGAGAGTTCCTGGCATATAATGCTAGACAGAGCTATTTACTGGAAAAAGTGTTGGTTTATTTACATGCTAAACAGCACCACCTTCTAGCTCCCTCCGACTGGCAAGTAACAGCACAGCAAGGAAAGAAAGAAAAGGCACTCCGCCCCCGTTCCAGAGAGAACTGGAACGGGACACACAGGGATCGTCACAAATCCGAACATCTTGACCCCGTCATTGTAAAGCGGAATGCCCAGCTCCACCGAACATCTCCAAAGAGATGATGTGTGCTTTTTTAGTAACGAGAACCACGGCAAGGAAACTTGACTCTGCATCCAGGAGGAGGAATGAGAGAGGGCGGAAAATCAATACTCGCCTTAGTCTAGGAAATCTTCATAGCACGACTGCTTCAAAAGATGGGACAAATAAAATTTAATCTCTGTCAGAGGACTCATAAACAAGGCCAAATGCACCCTTGTGCACTTGACTAGATAAAACAAAGGTAAAAAAAATATCCGATTTGATGAACAAAGACTGGCCGATGAGTGGAGTGAATTGTTTTAATACAGGAGATCTGAATAAAGAGATCAAAGCAGGCCAGAGAGCATAATGCACCCACAGTTGCAATTGCTCCCCAGGGAGTGACAAGAATAAAATTGGAAGATTTTGCTGGGAGAGGTACTGCCATTGATTCTAATCTAGTTGACTATGCTAATCAAGCGCACAGCCTTTGAACTACCTCTGAAAGTTTTCCCTTTCTTGATTTAGAAAAGAACGCTTGAACTTGCAGTTGGTATATATAAATTTTGACAGATATCAAGAGGGGGAGGAAATGAGGGCACTGAGGGGGGAAACAGTATTCGAGGTCTTCTTCTTCTCTTGTCCTTTGCTCGCTGTGCAAGCTTTGGCAAATTATGTGTTTATCTTATCCTGAATACTTGTGTTGAACAATAAAACACACTACCCAAAACAAGGGCTCATTCCCGCCCCCCCCTTAAAAACAAATAAGACTGGGTAGAGAGAAAATTCATGCAAGAAACTATATCGACAGGATCTTCATGTTTTTATTTTTTCATGAGAGTGCGGAGTGGAGCAGGGCCCCAGTCAGTGCAGCGGGACACCTCGCCCACAGCGGCCGGACAGGAAGGGGAGGCACGGGCTGATAGCACAGGGGCTTTCGCCCTCGGTGGGGGGTGGAGTTAGAGAAGCCAGTTCTGTGACTGCCGCTGTGGCTGTTTCTCCACAGGCTGTGTGGCCTGGGGCACTTGGAGAACCGAACTTGCAGTGACACATCAGGCCTTGGACATCTGACAGCCAAGTGCTGGCTTCGGGAGTCATTTGGTAAACAGGCTCCGGTGTGTGAACGTGTGTGTGGAAGGTCTTAACACTCAGCTTTCTGTGCAGAATGGGTGACTTCGGTTTCAGGGCCCTGGGCCAACCCGAGGCACCACAAACCCCCAAAATCCTCTGAGTGAGGTCACCAGGCCTTCCGAAGGGTAAGAAGACTTCTGTTCCTATTAGTGAAAGTTCAAAGCCCATGCCAGACCTAAATACAAATCGTGGGCCAGAACCACCCCTTAGAATGGCGTAAAAAGAGAAAAGGTTTTGAGTAAAAATACATTTCCATCCTGGAAACCGAATTTCATCTGGGAAGCTTAAAGTTCCAAGCTTTAAATAGGAAAGTTACAGGCTTATTACAATATTCCCAGCATTGACTGAATATGCAAGTGAAGTGGTGATTTATCAGTCCATTTCTGAAAGGAAATATTTTACATCATTTATACACCTAGAGTAAGGCCCATTTTTTGGTGTTTCGTTTTGTTACATCTTTAGGAGAAAACATTTCTAATGAAAATAGAATTTGCCAGGAGAACGCCATAAGCTCTAGACCCCAGAAACCCAGCCTGTGGGCTGAAGCTTTAAAATAGTGCGCCTGATGGCGTGACTTCAGGTTTGTATACACCGTGTTCCTGACACCATATTCCTAAAACAGGGCATCTCCAAACAGGAGAACTGAGACGGAAAAAGCGAGAGAGCCTGTCGGGATTTCAGACTTATTGTTTTCGTAACACAAATTACCGAAGTCAAAGTGTGACAAAATCCTTTCGGTTAGTGGGGAATATGCAAAAGTCAAAGAGGAAACATTAAAGTTAATTAAAATTAGAAGTAAAGATTGAGAAACTGACTATTACGCTGGTCTGAAAAATTTATCTACCAAGAAGGAACTTTGGCAGAGCGCATAATCCTATGAAAGCATAAAACATGGTACAGACTGAGACTTCCTGATATCTGAGTTAAAAATCAATAGACACTGGACTGGAAAACGTCAGCCATCGGTGGTGAATGACAGACCATGGTTTTCTAAAATTAAGGTACTGAGATAATGAAATTCACCCATTCATCCCTATTTTTAGACTAAAATAAACTTAGATTTAAATCTGAAAGCAGACGAGTATTCAGAGCCTTAATACTGTGATTTTATTCTGAATAATTGCCTTTTATTTTCAAAGCCTATTGTGTCTTTACTGTACCTCATGTCACAATTTAATCTCTCTTTAAACTTAATTTAATGCCCAATTTAATCTCAACATGACAGCTAATAATTAAGAGAACTCACGTTGTGTAGCTTAATGTTTGGTTGTGTTGGTCACGTATGTGTGTCGTGTATGATATTGTTTCGTACCATGCAATTTAATGAACAGCATCACTTGATATGTTTATTTATTTAGAACAACCACAACAATTAAAAAAGCAGGCCGCCATCTTTTGAGAGCCAAATGCGGGTTTTCATGGCGATATTCCGAACGGCAAAAGATTCTACATGCTCCAGAGGCCTGCCTTAAGCATTTGTACCTTAGGTGCACAGATGTACACAGCTATAGACCCTGTGTATTTTACACGCATGAATCTGAACATTATTTGCACAAATCTGACGTAGCCGTTGGATAATTATAGTAATTACTTTGATTAATAATTTGTATCAGTGGCTTTTAACCTTTTTCTCCTTTTTGTTGTCAGTGAAATCTCTCAAAGGAATTTTTACTTAGAAGCCCGATTTGCAAAACAGACGAGGGTTGCTCTGCTCTGATCGAAGTGTGTGGGGGGGCCGTAGATTGTCCCCACTCACAGTGGCCCTCACGCCCCTTCACGGAGCCCCTAGAGTTCCCGCAGAGCAATTTGGAAATCATTGTTGTACATCTCCAGTGGATACGCACACACTCACGCACACACGCATTTCATTCTCACTGTTGTTCGACGTCGTTCCATTTTACAGATGGGAAGACAGATCAATTCATTTTCCCACTGCCACGGAACTATTGAGTGGTTAGATGTAGGACTTGAACTCAAACCTTCTGACTCCAGTGTTTTTCTCGTTATTTCATACTATCTATGACAATAGAAGAAAACATGCTCAGAGTCTCAGCCCAAGTAGGCTGAGACAGCTTTACGCAAGGTGCTAGGGTCTCTGAATGCTTTCCTTGTACAGCAGACGTGACTGGTGATAGCCACGTGGGTTATGCTCCTACGGCTTACTCAGGCGACTGACTGCAGAGGATCGCGAGATGTATGTGATCCTGAGCCTGTGACCTTGGCCCTTTCTCTCTCCCATTCGAGAAAGTACACTGGACTACAAGGTGTGAGGATGATGCTAGTTTCTGAATCTATTTTTATTTATAAATGAGGTGAATAGTTCACAAATTTTAATATCTTATAAGTGGAAACAATTGCTTTTCATCATCTTAGTTGCGAAAGAGTTTATCTACAGAAGAAGAATTAGTGATCGGCATCTTGAAAAGTATTATTAGAATGTAATAATCAAAAGCGACCTTGGTGAGAGAAGAAACTCAATAGGGGCCAATGAAAAAAGGAAATTTAAGAAAGAAAAATAAACTGCCTAGGTATAAGATGGGAAGCGTTTAGTGTAAACGGAATTAATGCAGCAATCAGAATGATAACATTCCACACCAGTCGGTGACGAAGCACTTAATTTCACGTGTGACAGACGCAGTCAGCCCTGGTCGGATGTGCGCGCTATGAGCTTTCCCAGTTTTCTCTTCCTTTCCTCTGGGAATCGAAAAGGGAAATGCACATCCAAACCACAGTGAGATGTCACCTCTTGCTTGATACAACGGCTGCCATCCGAAAGGCAAGACAGCAAGTGCTGGTGAGGACGCGGGGGGAGGGGACCTGTGCACTGTTGCCGAGAACGTGAACCGGCGCGGCCACCGGCGCGGCCACCGCGGGAAACGGTACGGAGGCGCCTCAGAAAACCGAAGACGGAACTACCGCGTGATCCAGCCATTCCACCCTGGGCATTTATGCGAGGAGAACGAGAACACAAGCTTGAAAAGGCAAATGCGCCGCTGTGTTCGGCGCAGCATTATGTACCACCGACGAGGCGTGGAAGCGACCCACGCATTCACCAGTGGGTGAGTGGATAAAGGAGCGGCGGTCCGCACGTGCGGGGGAATATTACGCAGCCATAAAAAGAAGGAGACCTTGCCGTTCGCGGCAACGCGGATAGAGCGCCAAGGCATCATGCAAAGTGACATGAGTTAGAGAAAGGTAAATGCCGTATGATCTCACTTACATGTGGACTCCGAAAAAACAAAAACAGAAGAAGGAACGTATAGATAAGAAAACAGATCGATGGTTTCCAGGGTGCAGGCAGAATTGGCGAAGGGCTCAAAAGGGGTACAAACTTCCTGTTAAAAAATGGGTCGTGGGGATGTATGTACCGCATGGTGACTGTAGTCAGTCATACTGTGTGGTATGTTTGAAAGCTGCTAAGAGGGCTGATCTTAAACGTTCCCATCACAAGATAAAAAAAAAGGGTAACTATGTGCTGATGTATGTTGACTAGGCATATTGTGGCGATCACTCCCTAATACATACAAACATTGAATCGTTATGTTGTATATCTGAAATTAATATAACGTCATATGCCAATTATATATCAATGATTAAGAAAAAGTACCACAACTTAAGATCTTTGAGAGAGAAAAAAAAAAAAGGACAAGGATATGAATGAATGTGGGAAAGAGAGAGCTGAGGTTTCGAACGAACCATTTTGAGGAGACAAACTAATAATGGATGTGGAATCGTCTCGTCTCAGTCTCTTAAAGGGCAGGATGAGTCATTCGCAGGAGACACATTATCACGTTTTTCTTTTTTGACATGAGGATTTGCCAGGGTGGCAGACAAACTAAGATGAGAGAGAGGGAGAGTGAAACTGAGAAGCTCATTAAATACAGGAAAATGTCTCACTTATCTAATGCTTGATGGCAAGCAGAATTCCAGAGGCTTCTTGGCAGAGGACCTGCAGACGTGTGGCAGGAGAGGTGTCCCGTGGAATGTTAAAAGATGCTCTAGGAAAATCCGCGCGTGGTCCACTCATTCGGGGAAGTACGCTCTAGGCTTACAAAAGGTTTATAAGTATCTTCAGGGCGAGACTTCTCAGAGTCCTTAATACGTTCACGCACACCGCAAAGCTCCGAGCACAAGGAAACCAGAGTATTCTACAAACTTAGTTAAACAAAAAACATTTCTCTACCTCTTTGTGCATCACAGAGCCCTGGAGTTCTGAGGAACACAGTTTGGGAAACGCTGGTGTACAGCGATGTTCTTAAATAGGCATGCATCATCAGAGAATGGGCGGACATGTCCTCATTAGTAAGAAAACTCAGTATGTCTGGGACCGGGCAGTAATTCCGAACGTCTTTCGCCGCCTTGCGTCACACAGGACTGGTCCGTGGGAGCTGAGCCAGCGCGACCGTCTCTCTCACCCAGCACGACCTACACGTCCCCACCCTCCCGTCGTTGCTCGATCGACTTCCCCCAGCGAGAATGTCTGTGCGGAGCACCTGTCAGACGCCAACCGACCTCAGAGCTGGTGGCAGGAGAGGAAGAGGGAACTGGAGACTCCTGTCCCCGAGAAGGCTCCGTCCAGGTAAGCCGACAGCCTCTGACCCGAAGACTCGCCAGCGCTTCCTTGCGCGGCCTCTTCTGAAGCGGCAGCTGTTTACACCTCTTACCGCTCTGGCCGTATTTTGCTTTGCACAATAGTCGTTTTAAATTTTTGTATGTATTGAGTGCGTGCTCCGTGCCACGCACTGTGCCGGGGCACAGGAGAGCGGATTTGCCTTCACGGAAGCTCGTATCAGGGGAAAATGGAAACGTTAGAAAGGCGATCATTAATTGTGTGTGTGTGTGTGTGTGTGCGCGCGCGCGCATGTGTGTGTTTTACAAATCACTGGCCAATAGAATCGTATATATTTAAAGCGTACGCCGTGATGGTAAGGATACAGCCTGAAATGATCACCGCAGTCAACCTAATTGACACCTCCGTCACACTCCTTTTTTTAAAAAAAAAAAAATATGGAACGCTCCGGGAAGTTGCTTGTTGTCCTCATGTGGGGGCCACACTGATCGCTGTGTCCTAATTTTCCGTGCTGCCGAAGTGAGCGGTGGGCAGCTAACGGAGCCGCGGCCCTCCCCGCCTCCGGGCCTACCCCGGCAACGAAAGGCTCCTTCCTAATCCAGCTTCCGGTCCGTATTTCTTTGTACATAGAAATGGGACCATGTTCAAGGTGCCTCGAATCGATTTTTAAATTAAACGGTTTAAAGGAGAGGCAGAAGATTTAAAAAGAATGTCGTCCATATATTCTTTCATTTTTTCTTTACTATCCTTTGGGCTCACCCTTTATTTCTTGATTGTTTTCTTCTTCCATGGTTATTTTTTCCACTTAAAGCTAATAACACAGAATAAAATGGAAGTGGAACTATTAAAAAGAAAATAATTATCAGTATTACTCCTTAGAATTTTGCTTTATGAAAATATTTTAAAGCTATTACTCATATTGAAGTTTTAGCATCCATTAATATATGCGTTTTGTGCACAATCAGCAAACTCCACATTTCCCGTTTGGCTGTTATACACACAAATTAATGAATGTACTTTAATGAATTTGATTAATATGAAGCAGTTTAAGATCCATTTTGTATTATTAGCACAGAAGTGTTCCTCATTGAACGCTGCTGAATCAGAGTGCTGTGTTTGCCTGGGGAGGCCGTCGCACACACACACGCACGCTTCACAAATAATGTAAAGCTAAGATTTTCATAATTATCATAATTCACTCATTAAGAAATTAGCAAACTGTTGCAACCATAAGAGTCTCCATACATGGAATTTTCCATCTTTTGCCTGCATTCAAGATACACACGCAGTACCAGTGCCAGAGACTATTAAATGGAAACCCTACTTCTGCATTTTATTAGCGAATTTTGCAAACTACAACCAGCTTGAGTGTTGTATAAATTTATAGTTGTACTTGCACATTTGCGATGGTGGTTTTCGGCGTGCAAGTTTTATCTAAGAGCTTTTACTTGGAACTGCACGGAGCAATTCCAAAACCTCAAAACTAAAGGAAAATAAAATTGAAGTGCCTTTACAATTGAGTGATTTATACATTAAAGTATTTATTTTAAAACAAGATTAAAAATCCTGCACTCCTAGAAACATTCTCTCCTGGCAGAAGCCACTCAGATGGAAAATTTCATCTATTTTAAACTGATTTTTTTTTGCCTGAATGACTCTCGCATATTTTCCTAAAACCTAGTCATGTCAAATGATTTATTCTGCTTCAATAATACTGTGCTAATAGCCAGGAAGATTGCGGCGTCGAAGTGGCAGCCGTCAGGTGGCCGGTCGGGTGCTCGACTACATTCTGATTTTTTATGCTTACACATTCTGATTCTTTCCTTCCCGTCTGATCTCCTACTCAGCAGCACTTTCTTCTGGAGGAGAATTTCCGCATGTTTCTGTCCTACGAGGACTCAGCCGAATTTGAGCTCTACCATTTACTTTACATCGAAAACCCAGAGGAGGATAGGGCGGGCAAACCCATTTTCCCGCGGTCGAAGGGGTGGTCGAGGGAGCTCGGCAGGGCACGTGAGGGGCTCGTGTATTTTCCGTGTTCCTCCCCGTCACAGAGCAGCACCGCCTGTGCCGTCGCCACGGCCCAGGTGACGGGGCTGCTCCGCCTCTCACGGGCATGGCCCGAGCTACCTGGCTGCGGCGCACGAAGCCGTTTTTCAGTCAGAGAATTGATGCCTCTTTTTTTTTTTTTCTTTCCTCTCCTTCGGATTTGTCTCCCTTAATAAAAACTTATTATTTTTGCTTCAACCATTGTTGTCACCGACTCCCCCTTCTCCGTGGCAACACATATTGTTTCCGAGAAATTGGTTTTGAAGGAGACAAACAGCATGCGACGTTTCTTCCAGAAACGATTGTTTGGTAGAAGAATGAATGGGAGTCTGTTATTCCCTCGGTGGGTTTATGTCACGATCTTAAAATAAGATAAAGACAAAATGCGGTATAGGTCTCAACGTATGATCTCAAGTGGTATGTGAGAAAGCTACAAATGTAAATCCGAAGTTCGATATTTGGAATTTCCTTCAGCTATAGGCAAAAGGTGGCGTGATGAGGATGGAATGGCTGGGGAGTTCTCTCTAGGGGTCAGCTCTCAGCTTTTTTTTGATTTTTCTGAACAAATCAAAGGGGCCATCATTATTTTTCTAAATAGCAGGAGCTTAAAAAAACAAAACAAAAAAACACCAAACGACATTCTGGACTAGGTTCTGACCTCAACAATCTACTCACACTCATGAAAAATTCTCTGAGTGGAGGACAGATCTCCCTGGGACAGTTTTGGGCACTCCACAGAGCAAGTGGCGTGGCCGGTGAAGCCCTCCACAAATGGCCATGTCACTCACCTTCCGATGACAGAAAATGGAAAAAACAGAAGTCTCAAGCTTCTTCCCTTACAAAGCCTCATCTGGAATATACGGGTCATCAAGAGACTAATTCTTTCTGGCTACCCTGACACGTGCCACCCAGTGAACCAAACGCTACTGTGGCCTCTGTCTATTACCCAAGGACGATTTTTATTTTCCCTGATTCCAAAATACCTGTTTAATTAAAATGAAATTACAACGCTCCCTGGAAAGTCATTTGTCTCTTTCCAGCTGTCTAGTGGACTCCTTTTAGCTTCTGTAAAGTCACTTGTTTGTTTATCATTTAAGCTAAAGTTTAGTCACTGCACAAGTTATTTTCCTGTACACAGTAGCTGACTTGTAATGACGGAGGAGAAAGATAGCTAAGTGCCACTAAATCTTGTGAAGAAAGCTCAATTAATAGCATTCTGCCCCCAATTTAGGGAAGTGCGCATTGGGCGTACACATCATTCTGGGCACTGCCGTAAATGACAGGAGGCATTGTCGTTATTTCAGGCAGAAAGGGATGCTACTCAGGGAGTTCAGAACTTCAACATTCACTAGAAGTTTTGGAGGTGCGCTGACCTCCAGGAATGACCCCCAGTGGCAACTGCCACCCCCAGGTTTTGGCTGCTTTCCGGGCTTCGGGGGCCCACCACGGCGGACACTGGCACCAGGAAGTGGCCGCCTCGGCTGTCGTTTGCTGAGGAAACTGCGGCGAGAACTCCCGACTGCAGGGTCGTGTTGTACCTGCTAAACCCACAAGAGGAAGATGGATGTCCCCTCCATCACTGCCCCTCCCGCCCCTGAACTCGGCCCCGCGTTTGGGTCCCAAGCCTGCATTCGATTGGCCAGATCTAAATCACGTTGGCTTTTGTAGCTGCAAGGGAGTCTAGGAAATGTAGGTTTTGGGGGGGGGGGTTCTTTTTTTCTAGTCTTTTCAATTCAGAAAGCAAGCTAGTAAGTGATTAGAACAGAGTTGAGATAGTTTACCAAATCGACTCCAACACTCCTGGATTTATTCTCTACTACCTGTTAGCCGTGCATTAAATCCTTCATAGTTTTTTTCTTTAATTGTCATTACTCCTTCTTTTATCTTTTTTTGAGATCTTAGACATAGTTATTTTAAAGTCATTTAGAATTCGGGACCCGCGAATATGTTACATTGCATGGAAAAGGAGAATAAGGTTGCAGATAGAATCAAGATTGTTAGTCAATCGACTTTAAGACAGAGAGATGATCCCGGATTGTCCGGGTGGGCCTGATGGCACACGAGGGCCCTGAAGGGTGGATGACGGAGGCGGGAGTTCAGTGCCTTGCAGTGTGGGAAGCGCTCAGCCCACTGCTGCCGGCTTTAAGGCTGGAGGGAGGAGCCATGAGCCAGGAAGGCAGGAGAGGGCCAGGTAGCGGATTCGCTCTTAGACCCTCGAGAAAGGAACCAACACCTGGAGTTTCGCCCCCCGAGAGCGTTGTTTTAAGCCACTAAGTTCGTGGTCATTGGTTATAGCAGCAATGAGAAGCTGATGCATCCGGCACTGGAGACCGCGGCCTGCTCCTGTGTTTCCTTTCCTCGTGCGCTCTGACGTTTTAGCTTGCGGGTTCGCCGTGCCGCGTCTCCCCCACTCTCTGTTCCTCCCTCACCCTGTCCGCCTGCTCGTGGACCTGAGGAAGCTCCCCGGGGCCCCAGCTCTTCGCCCGGTAACTCAGCGTCCTGACCCACAGCGATGGCGGTGCTGTCCCGGGGTCGGCCAGGGGAGCGGTGGGCAGCTCAGGACAAACGCAGCCGCCGCGGCTCTCTCTCCTCCCTTCCACCACTGCCGCGGTCAGGGGACGGCCGTATGAGCTTGGTCTGGCTTCTTCCCACATCAGGAAGCTGCCCCAGCCCGCGGTTGCGTGCAGAAGACGACGCTCCCGCCAGGCAGCCCCACAGGGACCGGGTCGTCACCCCGCCTGCAGACCTCCGGCACAGGACGCTTTCCACTGTGCCATTCTGTTTCTGGCCCCTCACCATGTTTAGCTGATTTTTTTTTTTTTTTAGCATAGCCACACGTTGAAATGGATAATACACACATATTTAATATACAATTTAATCTGTAAAATACATAGGAAATACTGGCCGCATGTCTTGTCATTGCCACGTTTGGGGCAGAGGCGCAACTCCAAGCGCCACCTGGACCACAAGACGGCCACGCGTAGGACGTGTAGCCACAGAGCCCCGCGTCCCAGCTCCTCCCCACGCTTCACCTGAAGAGAAAATGCGGGGAGCGGCTAGGTGCTTCCGTTGCTACCTGTGATTCGCTTTCTGCATTCCTGGGGATGACACTTTCTCTCCGACAAATAACACCCTCTTGGCAAAAGGCTGAGCTGGTTGAAAATTAGGAGAGAACGTTTCATTGTGTTG
Source organism: Rousettus aegyptiacus (assembly GCF_014176215.1). NCBI lineage: Eukaryota > Metazoa > Chordata > Mammalia > Chiroptera > Pteropodidae > Rousettus > Rousettus aegyptiacus. Next base: position 56,682,158 of record NW_023416309.1, read on the forward strand.
CACCTTAAGGTGGTTGTTCCTGAGATTCATCTTAAAACTTGCTCTTCCAGGAAGCTGGCTCAGCTCCTCTGCTTTTTTTTTTTTTTTTTTGGTAGTCCATCAGTTCTATAAATTGGCCAGGTGTTACTCGAGGGTGATTGTCAGGGTCAGGACGGGAGAGGAACAGAATACCAGGTGTTACATTAAAAAAGGCGGCGTAAGTCCCCCGGTTCGTCGTGTACTTTTAAGAGTGTGGAAAATAGCAGTTTGCGGCTAACACCAGAAGCGCTCATTAAACTGATTTTCTGTCGAGAGTGATTCCCCCAAAATGTCTCAGGCTATCAAGTAGCTAAAATTCTATCAGGATTATGATACCCACCGAGTTACAAGTTATAAGAAATGATACTTGAAATGAAGGCTTTGCGGGCAAATTAAAATAGTAATAATTTCAGTTAATGTAATGATATCTTTTTTTTTTAATCCCTTAATATCATTCAGCCAAAATTACATATTTGGGAAAAAAAAATGAAGTAGTAAAGAAGATGTCCTAATTGTATGTAATATGCCCGAAGGCAGATTGCGGATGTCATTCCGAGGCCCGGACACAGAGGAAGATGGCTCTGAGGACGATGCTGTGCAGGAGACCCGCTCCAGAGTCACAGTCATAATGCGAAATTATTTCCCAGAGAAAGGGAGCCGGGGTGTGCCACGGCTTCCGCAGTAAGCTCTGTAATCCGGGCTACACTCTGCGGATCTTATTTCCACACGTGCGGGCTTCTCCGTAAGCCCCCCAGACCCCGAGGGTCACATTTTGACGTCTAACATCACAGTATTTTGCAAGTGATAACGCCGACTTTCCTGAAATCCGAAGGAGACTCGGGCTTTCTCTGTTTGCTTTACGCGGATGTGATGGTCTCTCGGCTGCTTCGTTTTGGCTCACCTCCCCTCATCCGCAGGCCGACAGGGCCCCAAAGCCATTTCTCGAGATGAAAAGAGAATTACTTAAACCAAGCATGAACCCTCTTAACAATTTACAAGTACAAATAACTGTTTTAAGAAGTGGGTTTTTTTTTTGTTTTTTGTTGTTTTTTTTTTTAATTTATATTTTTGAACTGCAACTTGTTGTCCACCCATCTGTGAGTCAAAACGCTTACATCTACTCCAGTCCAGGGGCCCAGGATCTCGCCTAGAATTTCACATATGATCTTGACAAAACACAAACAAATAAAAAGCTTTAGGACGCTGTGTTCTGATTTGTGGTCTCATTCAGAGGAGTGAATTTGGAATTTTTTTTTAATGCTCAGGCAGGGTTCCCAGCCCAGACTGGCAAAGGCTTATGCAAAAGCAAGTCTCATGGTGGTTCCCCTGCCCTCCCCAAACTCTGTGGCTTCTTCTCCTGCCTTTGCTGGATCAGGGGCCAGAGACCATCACGTCTGACATTTGGATTTCAGTCTTCCTGAGATAAAGGCTCACAGCCCATGAGGGCCGCACTGGCCGTGGGGCACACATCGGCGCCCGCTCCACCTGGCCATGTCCCCTTGTGCTGGGCTGAGCGGCTAGGACCCTGGATTTCTCTGCTATTACCGGTTGCCTTCCCGGGTAGCCGTAGCTTCCAAGCCCAGGCTCCCAGGCCAGCCTCCCCATGGGGCCTGTGGTCTCTGTATGTCTGTCTCCCCAAACCCTCAGGGGCAAGGTCACAATCACATTTCAGTCTGGTCTTGGGATGACCAAAGGACAGTGGTGTGGCTTCAGCCACCCATTTGGCCAGGGGTGTCACTGGCTTGGGCTCAATACAGCCACAGTATTGCCCAGAGATGGGAGAGCAAAGGAGACTAAATGACCGTTTTCGCTGACCTGGTCAAAGTCTCTCCCGTGATTTCCAGGCACTTGGAGAGGGACTTGGTGCTCAGAGGCAGGTCAGGGCTCAAGTCTTTCTAGAAAAAAAAGGAAGATAAAGACTCGTTCCTGACTTCAGGGCAGGCTTTGTAAGAAGACCCCTTCCCCCATCCCCCCCCCACCCCGCTTCCCAACAGGTGCCTTTGGAACAGGAAAAGCCCTCTGCTTTTGTGTTTTCTGGAAGAGTCTGCTGAGTAACGGGACGACCTAGCTAAGAGGAGGACAGAGCAGGTGCTGGCAGGTGTAACCGACATCAGATACTGCATGAGGACCAAGCTACAGGTTTTCAGACGACGCCGTCTTACGTAGACCAAGACCAAGAACCAGGCTAAGCGGGGAGGGTGCAGACCATCCTCTGAACCATCATTTTATGGTACCTGAGAGCTGCCCTTCCGCCTTTACCCTCAGCGTGACGTAGAGCTGGCATGAGAACCCTTTCTCCCTTCACGAGAGAAATCTATGCAGACGCCTGTTTCTTCAGCTCGACTTCTCGTTCGTGGAGCCGCGTGTGGGCAGCCTTCCGCCCCCAACGGGGAAGGCAAGACACGGACATTCGAAGGCCTGGAAAGACCCTCGAACTAGAACTCCAAAGAGCTAGGATGTGATCTGTCACTCATGAGCCAGTGCTCCTTAGTTCCCAATTTATTCCTCCGCAAAGGGAGTTGATGATTAAAAAAAAAAAAAAGCTCCGCTGGCTTCCCGCTTTTGTGAGGAGGGGCAGGCCGGAAAAGGGAGGTGCACGCACGTTTAAAAAACAGCTAGTGAGCCACAAGCCGTGTACCAGGCGCCATGCTGGGAGACTAAACACGAAGAAGAACCGGTCCTGCCTCGTGCAGAACAATGCTTCCAGCCATGAAGAGGGAAAGTCGCGGCCCCCAAAGATATAACTCAGTATTATTAATTATTATTATTATTATTATTATCTTCTTTTAGTGACTTTAACTCAGCGTCCATTTTGCTTGGGGTCGTGTATTTCCACGCAATGATTCATCCATTTTTTTTCTCTCTGCCTCTGCCTAATTCTTCTCTCGTACCTTCTTCTCCCTGCGAAACTGGAGTGGTGCTTGGGGGGACATAAGGGACAGTTATCACTGGGAAATGCGTCGGGGTTAATGAAAAACAAGGGAGCCCTCCCCTCAGCACCTCTCTCTCTCTCTGATATTCACAGGTGACGTTCTCATTTCTGTTTTAAGAACGTGATGGAGCAGGGATGGGAGCTGGCCTCTCCAGGGCACGTGTCAAGAAGATTGGGCTTTGAGACCTCAGAGGCAGACCCATGTCTTGGAAGATATACTGGGGACGCTCTCCAAGGTCTCCTGACCTCTGACATCTCCAAATTCATTGTGTAATTTACTGTGGCTTGTTATTTGGATACCCGCCACCGAATGGCGGGCCAAAGAGTCAATTTTTCACTCTTTGTTTCAATAAATCAATACAAAAAAAAAAAAAAAAAGAATTCCTATGCATTCTAACCTATTTGGTCTTCCACGATGGCCTTTAATTTAAAAGAAAATGAAGAATTATTCTAGAATCCCCCCCCCAAAACATTTAATGCAAAATGAACAGAGCTGTTTTGTTTCTGCTCGTGGTGCAATATTTTCTCATGGTTGTGTTCTCGAAACGTGAATCTGTGAGAGTTTAAGAGCGGAATACATAATTTAATACTGCCCAAGGCCAGCATTAGCTAAAGCAGATGTTTGTGAGAGATGCATGTCTTTATCGGAGGGCCGCGCCGTCCTAATTTGGTCCATTTCACTCTGTCTCGCTTTAAGTGCCCACCATGTCCCGCTCTTCTGCAGTGATGGAGTCTGATAATCCCCCCCCCAAAAGGTACATCAGGAGGGCCTGTTACACCCAGGACCCTAAAGCCGTCCAAAAGGCAGGTGGCTGTCTTTGAGGGCTGGTGCTCCACACCCAGCTGCTGACATGTCGCCGCGTGCCTGAACCTCACAGCGGGACGAGCCTCGGACGGTCCTCCCGACGCCAGGCTCCCGTGTGCCGTCCCAGCCACATGGCTAAATGCCCGTGGTGACGGCAAACTTGAGAGCCACGCGCTTGCTCTGGGACAACGTCACCCTCCCAGGGAAACGAGGCGAGGGTGGCGGCTGAGGACTCCCGCTTCGAGGTCCCGGCTCTGTCCCTGTCCTCGCCACGTGACCCTGAGCTAGTTAACTTAACGTCTCTGTGTTTGTTTTCTCGAGACACTTACTTCCGAGGGTCGTTTCGAGGCTCCAGTGAGATGGTAGATGCAAATCCCTTAACGCGCTGTCTGGCACACTGCAAGCGCTCGGTTATGACAACCTGATTTTCGGTCGATGTCCTTTGCTCTGACATCCCTGCCCTCTGCCTCTGGTTCTGCCCCCGGAGCTGGCTGGCTGTACGGAACAAAGCTAGCCTCTCCCGCACACGCCTGCCACCCGGGCATTTGGAAATGTTCGTCTTTGTTACCTCTTCTCCCTCCGTCCTTGGGAGTCTGCTCCAACCACCCCTGGTCACTCTCGTTCCTCCAAACGGCCCGCGGTCCCTCTGATCCCGGGGCGTGCGAACGTGCTGTTTCCTCTCGGTCTGGCTTTCTTCCTCCGTCACTCCCGTCCTCCCTGGGGCCTGATTAAATCCAGCTCATTCTTCAGGTCTCAGCTGAGATGTCCCTGCTGCGGCAAGCCTTCCCCGGCCCCCAAGACCGGGCGAGATGCTCCCTTTGGTACTCGCCCGCCCCATAACTCTCCCATCTCAATGTTGTCATTACGGCTGTAAAAACTCCGCAGGGTCAGAAACCAGGTCAGTGGTGCCCGCCGGCAAATCCGCAGCCGCCACCACGGCACCTCACCCGCGCCAGGCGCTAAGCAGCTTGGACCCATGTCGGTGGGTCCCGCCCACTGACCGATGTCTCTAACTGGCCACAGTGGCGTCTCCGTTGGACATATGAACATCAATGGCATGGGGTGCAGGTAGTAGGAAAATAGTATTTGGAGTCCATCGAAACGCGTGCTTCTCTGAAATCTCAATCACGTAAGACGTTGCGAGTCATTGACAGGAGTGTTCTTTGTGATGGCGGCCCAGGACCCTAGAACGACGATGCAGGTGTCCTCCGGGGTGACAGCGAGCACAGGTGGCCCTCTCAAGCCGGGCTCACAGAGTCGGCTCCACCCTCGGTTCCGCCGACACAGGTATCGTCACCCCCCGTCCTTTTCCTCTCCCTTCAAAAACAGAGCAGGTCCCACATCTCCTAAACGCTTGCTCAGTTAAAATCCTGTGTTCCATACTTTTCTGTTTTTTTCCTTTCCTTCTTGAAGGAACCCCCTCCTCCAACATATGTGTGTCCACAATATGAGTAGGGGATGTGCTCTTAAAAAGTGATGATAAACCGACTTTTGAAAATTATATTCAAAGGTAACATTTTGGTCACAACGATTTCCTACGTTATTCCTTCCACGTGTATTTAAATAACTTCTAACATCATTGCCGTTTAGAGAAAGAGGTGCTAGTAGCCGTATATAAACGAGTTTTTCCAGCGACTTGAAAACATAGTGATTTACAGTAAATAGCAAAGATTTTACAGCGAGGGCCCTGTGAGTCATCAGATCACAGCTGGATGGATCACGATTCGAGGGCAGGGCAGGTAGGTAGGCAGGTGCTTTTTCTTAAATAGAACTCCACCCGCCAGTGCCGGCCATGGTCTGAACGAGGAGCGTGCCGTGGGCCGGGGTGAGGGAGGCAGGGTCTCAGGGAGGTGGTCACAGCTGCAACGAACTGCAAACATCTCTGCCCATTTCCTCTCTGGGCAAAGGCGCACGGGCGAGGCCTTGGACTTCGCCGGCCAGCCCTAAGCACGATCTGTATGAGAAAGAGGGGCACAAGCCCTGCAGAGGGGCGTTTGCTGAAGGGGCAGCGAGGGTGTCCACCGGTGGTCAGGGGAAGAAAGGCTGGCCTGTGCCCAGAGGCCATCAGGGGCTGGGACTTGCAGGCCTGACCCCGTGAGGGCCCAGTGGCCAGAGTCTCGCTCAGCTTGGCAGTCCGACCGCCAGGCCTTCTGGGACATCTTGATGACTCCCTGCCAGGGACTAAATGGAAACCGATTTGAGCTTCTCCTTGACAACGAGTTTCCCCCCTGAGGTCTGCGACAGGTCTGAGTGACTGATGGTCGCGTACGGTATCAGTTAAGGGAAGCCACCCAAACTCACACGAGCACTTCCCCCAAGTCAGCGCAAAGTCTGAGCTCCGTAAAATGTTCTGCCAATGTTTTGTTTCCTTTTTCCTCCGAAAGCCATTTTTCAGGTTTCATATTTGTGTGTGTGTGTGAAGACTAAAGTCATCTGTCAAAAAATGTTTCATTTAAAATGGTTTTCGTGTTTGTCTTCATGGAGAAAGAAATGTTTTATTTTCCTTTATTGTTTGTCTTCCTTCATCTGGCAAAGACCGAGCCGTTCCCATCACCCCCAGTGACAAAGAACAGAGAGGAAATTAACGTCAGGGCTTCGTCTAACGGCGTCCCGACATCTGCCATCCAACAGCTTTGACTTCCTCTCCGAGGAGCGGAGAGACTGTCTTTCCTCAGCCGAAATGTCAAACGAACACAGTCCATAAATAAGAACATGAATCTGACCTTTACCGGATGTCTTTATTCTCGAACATTCTTCGAAGATCCACACTTGAAAAAGTTACGGCTTGCTGACGCCCGGCGTGGATGCTTGACCGCCTGTTGTTTTCCAGCGGCCAGAGGCTTCCTTGTGACTGGCCCTGTCGTAATGGAGCACGATGATTTATTCACCTGGTGGAGCGGAGGAAATACTTTTTAAACGAAAAACACAAAATGGGTTGTTTCTGCTGCAAACTTCCCACAAAAGTAGGAATCTTACTTCGTAAGTAGAACCAGACCCTGACTCCATTCTCCACCCAGCAGAAAAATTACATGGTTTTTTTTTTTTTTTAGCTTTAATGGCCTTTTAGGCTTGTCGCCAAAAGAAGTTCCAAAAAAAAAAAAAAAAAAAAAACTTTTCTGGTCCCAATTTGCCCTCTTGGCCCAGTTCTCTTGTGAGCAGGGAGGGGAACGCTGGAGAGGCTCCCACGCCGGGCTCTACGAGGGGAAGCCAGAGGCCGGAGACTCACTCCACGCAGCTGAGGAAGGAGCAGAGGGAGCCACAGGCCCACGCGGCGGGTCGCCCTGTGACGGGGGCTGTCAGGACGGCAGGCATGGCGGCCCTGAGGAGGGCTTGCCGGGCACCTGTGTCACTGGTGTTGTTCAGGCCGGCGGGGCGCCGCCCAGGTGAGGCTGGAGGGTCACGTGGCTGAGCTCAGCTGCGGACGCTGCACCGGGCCCGCCTCTGCCCGGGCGCGTTGCTCTCGCGTCTGTTTTGATCTTCGATCAACAGGCATGGCTTCTTTTCTTTTTCTCTCTCTCTCTTTACAGATTTGGGGTTTAACCGGCACATGTCACATCCGGGCCTGAGCTGTTTCTTCGCAGCCTCTCCAGGTTGTAGCGATTGCAGATGAAGAAAGAAGCTGAGGCCGCTCAAGCCAGGGTCGTGGGAAGTTTGAGGGTGATACGCATCCTCTCCTCGCTGGACACTGTCCACAGCTCAGGTTCCTCACTTTTTATTATTATGTATTATTATTATTATTATTATTATTATTTACGCCTACAGCACCTGGTCTTCCTAGGTGGTCTCCCATCCAAGTACTAACCAGGCCCGACCCTGCTTAGCTTCCGAGCTCAGACATCGGGCTTGTTCAGGGCGACTTGACCGCAGACCATGGACCGCGGCCCCACTGGGGCGCGAACCCAGGACCTTCTGCGTGTAAAGCAGACGTGCTCACCACTACACCATGGAACCGCGTCCAGAGTCCTCACTCTTAAGATAACAAAGGTGATGGAGGACGGGACTAGTATCACCCCGTGTCGGTCGCGAGGGCCGCGAGGGAGGCACCGGGAGGCCGGCGGTCTTCAGCGGAGGGGAGGGTTGCTTCCAGCTGCGCCGATCGAAACGGCGTCAAGGAGGGGCCTGCACCTGAGCGGGCCGTGACGGGTCCGTGGGCCGAGCGCGGCGGAGGCTGAGGGTGGCTCCCATCTGCGGGGAGGAGGCATGGAGAACCATCTTCCCTGCGCTCCGTCCGCTCAGGCCGCTCCCCGAGGAAACAGAAAACACCTTGGTCGTGATGCCGGGCGCGCGCGCCCCACCGCCAGCCGGGTCCACAACCCCTACAAGCTGACGCCAGTGGCCGAAAACGAAGCGCCAGCTTCTGATGATCCAGATTTGAGGGACTTAACACAAATATTTAAAACAGAGAGAGGAGGGCGTTTTAGCATCGCTGCCTGACGTGGCTGGGTGCCGAAGCGCACCTGGGGGCTCTCCAGGCCCTGCCTTGCTGTCACTGGAATGTTCCGGGTGTGTGAACCGCTCAGACACCGCTGGGAGACACGCTCCGTCCTGGAAGCCTCCGGAGATGGAGCTCGTGTGACCATCATCGGAATAAAAGGTGATTCCTGGGAAACAAAACCTGCGAACGCCGTGACAGACTCACACCTTGGGTTTTGCAGGAACAGATTTGAACCTGCAACCAGAACGTTCTCGCCGTTATTTATTTAAGTTCCTAGAACGTGGCGAGTTCTCCTCCCAACCATATCATCGTCGTGGAAACGTAAGAAAAAGAACACGGAGCGGTGACATCCTTCCGAGTAAGCGTGAGGGAGCCAAAAATGTAATAGCCCCAGCCCGGGCGTTTCGGAACCTTTCAAACACAAGACCGCGCAGTTACACCGTTTTTATCGTAGGCATAAAATTAAAATTAGTATAGAGTATTAAATGTTTATGAGCACAGACTCTGCTTTTAATCATTTCCAGTTTAGATGGGATGATCTCACAATTAAAATTATAATTACTTTCCTCGATACATTCAGTTCGCTCAGTTTCACCTTCAGGCATTTGACGAGGGAAGACAATGGCATCGTTAGTTATATGCGAAATACTAGGTGTGCGGTCGAGAAAACTCTTCCACAGAGGCCCCGTCCCTTCCCATTCCCTCGTCTCTGGACGGCACTCCTGAGGACCGGGGCAGGTCCCAGCCGCTGGGGGTGGCAGCAGCAGGGCGCGCCGTTCTGCTTCTCGGCACACGTGACAGGGACACTCCGGAACGTCTGTCTTCGGCAGCACCTAAGTGAAGGTGCCTCGTGCAAAGGCAGCCTTTGATGGCGAGAGCTGTGAGGGGGCAGAGCCCCCAGCGCAGGCCCCCCAGTGCGTGTGGTCAGCTGCTCGCTCACATCCCCGTCACACGTGTAGCCGGTGACGGCTTTCGGTCACCCGGGCCAGGCGGGGCCGGGGAGCAAACCGCCTCCCTCGGGCCATGCTGAGAGGCTTCGTTACACCTCCGCTTCCTGAGACTATGCAGAGCCCGGAAGAACACTGAGGGATGACATCCGCTTAGGTCATGATAACGTGCTCAGGCCGTTTGGACGGGTCAAGAGATTGCGAGGAGCCTGTCGCAGAAGCTGGTCAGTGGCCTCGGGCAAGGCGGGCACCGGCGGTGGACGAGGCGGGGCTGCAGCGGCCCAGAGTGGGGCTTTGCACAGGACTGGGGTCAAGCAGGGCGTCCGCACGCCCGGGAAGGGAGCCGCCCAGGGCAGGGTGTCACGGCAGGGCACGGAGGGCAGAGGCAGGCTGAGGAAGAGTGCCAGTGTGAGTGCGAGGGTGTTCACGCGGGGCTCCGATTCGGTGACGAGCACCTACGTTAGGAGAAGAGCATTCTCATCGTCTGGGAAGGAAGTCACAAGCATGAAGAGAAGGAAAAGCTGGACCCCCATGAGTGCTGGCGTGAACATACGGCTTTAAATATGTAGGGATCGATACGGAAAAAACATCAGTGTAAATGTGTGTGCGCCTTTGTGCCCTTACTCCCTAGCCCTGCCCGCCGAAGGCGCTCGGAAACGGGGCTACCTCAGGAGCACTGAGCGCATCTGGCACCCAGATGTTGGTTTCTAAATACCATTCTTCACCGGGAGAAACCAGGGCTCCTTGGAGAGATGGCCCACTCCACAGCTGGCACAGAGAAAGAACAAAATGAACTTGGAATTTCTTTTTGTGCCCAAAATAAGAAAGTGCATGAAGAATGATGAGGACGTGCCAAAAGGACCCAGGAACCAGATTGAAGGGGTCCTCACCGGCCAGATCTGGTACAATTTGAGGACTGAACTAATTTTAGGAATGAATTATAACCCATTGATTAAAATAGGAAACCATGAGTCTGTACAGATATAAATTTGTGAATGAATACTTTGAAAGTATGATGAGGAACGGGATGACTACATAGTTTCAAAATACCTCCCCACAAAATACTTATTAACTACAAGTGAAAAAAGAGCTTCTGCGATGGAGGAGGTTGGCGGATGCCGTCTTATCCACAGACCGAAGTCGGCGGTGCCAGCAACGAGACCGTGTGCCACGTGACGGGGTCCAAGCGAACACGGTGTCGCGTCTGGGGCGTTCTCGCCACGTGCACATTGTGTGAGCTCGGTCATGAGGAAACAGCAAACCCAGATGGAGAAAACTTCCACAGCATCACTGTCCCGCGGTCGTTAAAGTGTCAACGTCACGATAATCCAGGACTGGCCCGCGAGAGCCGAGAGAAATAACACAGCTCAGCATGTGATTCTGAACTGGGTCCTTCTGCTACAAAAACCACGATTGGGATGGTCAGAAAAGCTCGGAGACTGTCAGGATCAGGCCGCAGCATTACCTCAATGACCATTTCCTGATTATTTTTGGTTGAATTTTACTTATGTGGCAGAACATCCTTGTTTGTAGGAATACACAATATGTACTAAATGCATACACTAAATATTTGGAGATGTTGGGGCTTCATGTAGGCAACTTTCTCAGAAACGATTCACAAAGAGTTTTTTGTACCAAACATGCAATTTTTCTGTAAGTTTAAGTTTTTGAAAAAGCAGTCAATTACTTTTTTCTTCAATGAACGGTGACTTTCGTGACAAGATCGGCCATGGTTAGCCTCATCGGGATTTGCACAATCTGGCGTTCTCAAATACACACGCTGATGAAAAGACAGAGTTTGGAAACATTAGGGATAATTGACTGTACAAACAATTTAATTTCTTTTCTTATTACTCAATTTTCTTTGTTAATCTTATGTTCTCTCTATTTATTGCAGAAATGTTTTGGCTACTGATTGCGTCCGAGCGAAGGCATCCTATCACAGTGAATAAAATCTTCAATAGATGCATCAGCATGCTCTTTTTGAAAAATGAGATAGCAATCATGCAAATTATTTAATCACACCATTATTAATGGGCTTATTGTCTTGATTTGTAGAACTTCCAGTGTAAATTCTCCTGGTTCATGGAACTGAAGTACATGAAACTTTGAGCCTGGTGCGTCTATTTCTGGCAAGCAAATTTGCCGGCCATTTACTACTTTCTTCTTGATTGAAACTATCATTTCTCTTAAAACCACAAGATAGCTTATCTCCTCAAGAAAATCTTTGAGCCCTCCCCTCTTGGAATTTCCCACATTTCTATTGTCTTATACAATTATTTTATTACTCTAAAGAAATAAATGGTGTATTTGTATAAATAACTAATGAAGTAACATCTTTTTCAAGTGTCACAATTTTATTTCTTTGGTACGTTTGCATTATTTTTCGGTACATTGTACTCATTTAATGTTGTTAGTGCACCGTAGTTTTTACTACTACTAATTTCGTTGTATTAAAGGTCTTTAAATACACACACAAAGATTATATTATACACATATTGGGGAACCTTGCTTTTCAAACTCAATAAAACATCATGGAAATTCCTTCAAAGCAACTGGTGTAACTTTAATTCATTTTAAAGTGCTGCTTGATATTTTATAAATGGACTGGCATAATTTATTCAATTATTTTCCTGTGAACAGGGGTTAATTTAATTTCCTTTTTTTTTTTTTTTTTGGCTAAATAATGCACAAATAGATACCCTTTTCTGTATGTCCTCATGTCCTGCTTTTATTTCTGCGGATTAGATTCCTAGAGTTTATAGAGCGTATATATCCTTTGATGCTGACCCCTAACATTATTAAGAATTATTGAGTTATTTAAGCAAGTCCACCTAGATTGTATTTTTAATGTGATGTGAATAAGATCCAATTATATTTTCTTCCAGACAGTCATCATCCTGACACTGTTAAATAACGCGTCTTTTCCCTACAGAAACAAAACTCTGTCATCTATTATATTTTTGTCATGCATTTACTGGGACCTACTATTGGGTTCTCCGTTCGATGCATCTGATCTACTTGTCTGTTTCCTGAATCCACACCGACTTGATTGCAGATCTTTATAGTATGACCCGTTATTTTGTAAGGCAAGCGCACTCACTGTTCTTTTCCATAACTTTCCTAGCTATTCTGGGGGCCCTTACTTATTCTCTCATGTAAGCTTTAATATCGTTCCAACCAATTTGGAAACAACTCATTGAGATTCTAATTAGAATGAGATTACTTTTATATATTAATTTGGGAGAATTGACTTTTTATGATATTAAGTCTTCCAATCCAAGAAGAATATTTGTTCATATCTTGTTTTATTTAGTTCATTAAGAGTCTTTGGGTTTTTTTTTTTTAATGCTTTTAGAAATTGCATTTTTTTTTTTGTTGTTAAATTCATTTCTATGCATTTGCGGCTTTTGTCATTGTGAATGAAATATACTTTCCTGCTTCTACTTCTTGGTGCTTGGGCCAGTGTCCCAGCAAGAAACACGAGGTATTCCCAGTGGGGTGCTGAGAAGAATTTTAAAAAGGAAATATTTATAAAGGTGTGGGCATGAGTAAGGGAAGTCACCAGTGAGTGGAGAAGCATGCTGGGGCGGCACAAGGCAGGGCAGCAAGGGCCGGAGCGAGCAGCTTGGAGAGAAGGCTGCGGAGAAAGGAGAGGGCTGCCCTTCGTCCAGCGGAGAGGGAGATGCCCTGCCCTCCCTCCTCCCCCCCACCCACCTCCTTCCAGTGCTTTCCATTGGCTGAACCCAGCTGGAAGCCAGAGGGCAAGGAAGTCGTGAGGTGAGCAGAGCAGGGTGAGAAGGGTGGGCTGTGCGCCAGGAAGGCAAATGAAGAGTATTCAGCACAAAGCTCAAACTTAGAATAGAGCAAAGCGATTGAATTTTGTGCCTCCGTCTTGTTTTAGGCCACCTAATAAACTATCTTGTTGATTCTGGTAACTTAAAAAGATCCCTTTGGGGTTTTTTGGGGGATATACGATTATATCATTATTAAAAACAGATAATTTTATCTCTCCTTTTGCAATGTTTATACCAATTACTTCATTTTCTGTTGTTTTAGTTTGCTAGAGTTGCCACAACAAAGTGTCGTAAATCGAGTGGCTTAAAGCACAGGGCTCTGCTATCTCACAGTCTGGGCTGCAAGTCCGAGATCAAGGTGTTGGCAGGGTTGGCTCCGTCTGGGGCTGTGAGGGAGAGTCTGTTCTGTGCCTCTCCACCAGCTTCTGGGGGTTCCCTGACAAGCTTTGGTGTTCCTAGGCTTGAAGAAGATCCTAGGTGTTCCTTTTTTAGAAGGTGTTCCTCATTTAGAAGATCCTTTGGTGTTCCTAGACTTGAAGAAGCATCCCCCGATCTCTGACTTCATGTTCGCATGGCATCCTTCCTGTGTGCATGCGTCTGTGTCCGAATGTGTCCTTTTTATGAGGACCTCAGTCATATCGGATTAGGTCTACACTAATGACTTCACCTTAACTTGATCATCTGCAAAGATCCAATTTCCAGGTAAGGTCATGCTCGCAGGTGCTGGGCGTTAGGACTTCAGCACTTTTCGGGGAGGACACGGCCCAACCCACACCTGTCATATTGCTTTGCTGAAACCTTTAAGACCATGATAACTGCAATGGCAGGCATCACTGTCTAATTTTTCATTTCATTTAAATTATTTTAACTTTCCTCTCATAGGATATATTTGCTGTCGATTATTGGTAAATAGTCTTCATTATATAATTTAGTAAACAATAGTTTTGTGAACAGTAAATAATATAGTTATTAAATTATTTCCTTCTCCTTCAGTTTTACTTAAAATTTTTATAAGGAATAAAATTACCAGTATGTATTTTCAGTTGCCTTTTTAGCATCTGTCGATTTGATCAAATTATTTTATTCCTTTAATTTATTGATATAATAGATTATGGTGATAATTGTAGAGTTGTTGAATCTCTTTTGCTTTCTGTAAAAAACTCTGATAAAATATATTATTCTTTTGGTAAATTGATGGTTTCTAATTGCTAATAATTTATTTAAAATTTTACATTGATTTTCTTAGGTTCAATCTATCTATAGTTGTCTTTTTTGGCAATTCTTTATCAGGTTTTGGTATTACAGGTATGTAAATTTTATAAATTTAATTGAGATTTCTTTATCTCTGGCCTAGAATAGTTAACATAGTACTGAATTTATTTATCTGATCCTTAAAGGTAAATGAAACTCAGCTGTAAACTCATTTAGTTCTATATGTTTCTTAATGACATATCTATCTTTAAACACCTTTATAATTTCTATGGTAATTGGAGTATTCGTGGTTTCCACTTTTTATTAGGTCAATTTAGGTAATTTAACATTGTATTTTTCCCTGTGTCGTCAAAGTATATCCCATAGTATTACACGTAATATTCCCTCATACTTTTTTCTAAGTTTTCTTTTATCTGCGATTCTCTTACTCTTAATCTCGTTTATTTTTGCTCTCTGTCTCTTTTCTTCGAAGCCGAAAAAAATTTATCTTTTTTAGTGTTTTTCCAAAGAAACAGATTTTGGATTAAGTTTTCTTTCTACTGCCTTTGTCGATATGATTTTTAGGTAATTAATTTCATCTCGTAAATTAATAAATTCCCACTTTGTAGCTCCTTTTCATGTATTTTACAGTTCCTTTTCTAATTTCTGCTTTCTTTAATTTTATTATTTTATCTTTTATCTTTATTTTATTATTTTATTTTAATTTTATTTATTTTTTATCTTTGATAATTATTTAAATCCATAGATTTTTAAAAGCTTTTCAGTGTATACCATAGGTTTCTAGATTAAAGTGTTTTCTTCATTATATTCTAAATGGTTTGCTATTTACTTTTAATTTTCTATTTCACTTAACAGTTCGCTAGGACTGTGGTTCTTAATTTACAAGATTCTAAATTTAATTTAAAATAATAATAAATTTAATTATTTATTTATAATTTTTGAATTTGATTTCATAATATGGCCTTTAAGATCTACTTTTTGATTCTTCTTGGCTAATACTTGCTTTTGATTTTTTGTTATTGTTTCCTCTTTCTGCCCTTTCAAATTTTCTTTTTCAGTCAAGTCGCGAGTTGTTTCATTTTCCCCTAGCAAGCATGGAATTTTAACTAAACGTTTCTATTCAATTTATAGTTATTGGGTTTTCCTAAGAACCCTTCAATAGAAATGTATTTCTAAATCAGTGCTGCAAATCATGATACTAAGGGCTCCTCCCACCAGGAGGCACTATTTTTCCTTTCCTTTTTCTCTATCCCCAAAAGGTAAAGCCATTTTCAAGGTGTTTCTGGTCATTCTTGAAATTTTATTTTAGTAAATGTTAGCATTGGTTTCTTAATTTTTTTGAATTAACAAACACAAAACTAAAAAGGAAATTGGAATTGTGATAGAAACTGCATCAGGTGAATTTTTACTCCCGTGGCTCTCTTGATCTGAAAACATGATCTGTTCATTAGGGTGTGGCAGACTGTCCTTCAGAAAGGCTTTGTCTGTCTTTTCATACCAAAGTTATACATGTATCAAATTTGCTCCCCAAATTTTGTACTTTTAATTGCTTTTGTGAAGGGGGTCTCTATTTCCATTATATTCTAGTTGGTTATTATTATAATAAAGAAATTAATTTTGTATATTCATCTCATATCTATTTAGAAAATTGCCAGCATACTATTTTAAGTTGGTTTTAGTTATTCATTTGATTCTTTTGGACTTTCTTGGTAATCAAATAATCTATTAGTAATAATGATTTCCAATACTTTTATCTTTAATTTTCTTTTTCTTGTCCTATTGCACTAGTTAGATGTCCTACATAGTGTAGAATAATGGTACTTAAAGAAGCAATTCTTATTTTATTCTTAACTCCAGTCCAAATATCTTTATTTAAATATTATTTTTTTGTGTTCTAATATATATTCTATGTCAGTCTTAAAATTTTATTTTATGGGGTTTTCTAAGAGTTGTTTCTTTTACTTAAATCCAGAATAAATCTGAAATTCTGTCGAATGTCTTGATATCTCTTGAGATGATCAGATTTTCTTTCTTAATTTTTCAATGTACTGATTTACATTAATACATTTCTTAAGAGTGAATGAATAGTCTTTGCATCCTTAATCTTAATCTACTTTATAACTAGCTGTCATTGATTTGCTAATAATTTCTTTCACAGTTTTGCATTTTTGTTCATGAGCGAATGACCTATAGTGTTTCAATCTTGAGCTTCCCTTGTCTAATTTTGTTATTGGGGATACGTTAGTCATCTAAACCATATCGAAAAGATACTCCCAATGTGTTTTTGCAAAAAAAAAAAAATGTAGACTACATCTTAATTCTACTGAAAAGTGTCAGTCATACTAACAAATTCTTGAAAAGAAAGGTTTTTATGGTCCAACAGGTCTGGGAAGCATATCCCTCTGTTACAGATTCACAATTCATCATGTGCAAAGGCTCTGAAAATTCCTGCTGAGAAGAAGCTTCTTCTTTTTTTTTTCTTCCAACCCAGCCTTTCTCATATTAATTTGTGCACAGGACACTTTTTTTTTTTTTTTGAAGCTTACCTATTAAAACATCCAACAGTATACCTTTAAAAAGGTGTCAATTTTGGAAACGCCCCTTTATGAACAAAGATATTTCTTGTGAATTATTTATAATAGCAAAAATTAGGAAACAACTATAAAAAATTAGGAAACAACTTAAACAATAGGGAACGTTTAGGTAAATTATAGAATAGACTATTATGCGGACATAAACTGCTGTGTGCAAAGATTTTATAAAGGCGTGAAAATGCATTCATTTAATGTTAAGTGAAAAATCAGGATAAAATATTCAATGTGATGACATGTACATTGAAACCAAACAAAGAAATGAAAACAGAGAAAATGATGAGGAATAAATTTGCCAATATTCAAATAGTCATCTTAGATGGTGCTTTTTTTCTTTTTTCTTTTTTCTACGTTTCTATAGTATGTTTGCTTCCATTATTTGGGGGGAGGGCGGAATGGCAATTCCAAAACAATAGAAACCTCCAGTTTCTACCCAAAGGGATCGTGCAGGTGGGAATTTGCTGGCAGAGGAGGAATGTGAGCAGGAGGCGGTAGGTGCTGGGGCCTCCGTCTAACGCTTCGTTTCTCCTGCCTGTGGAAGGGCTTCGCAGGGCGAGCCACATCCTCGGTGTGGATTCGAGTGCGAGCGGCCCTTCCTATACCCAACTCCAGTTTCTGACCTTGCAAAGCAGGCGGCCGCACATGGATTCCACCCTCTTCATTCCCTCCCCCCCCACCCCATGCTTGTACTGTTTGTGACTCTTTCTCATTTGACCGTAGGCTCGCCCAAGGCTGGGGACAGAGCCCGATGGATCCCCGAGTTTCCTCTGGCAGTCGGCACAGGGCTTCGTGCACGACACGCGTCCACACATATTGTTCCTATTCTAAAATAACGCAAGTGGTGCCATTCTCTTTAGACACCCCGCACATCCACCTGCTCAGCCTCGAGGGGTCGAGAAGGAAGCAGAAGGATTCCATAGCTTCCGGAAGAATACTAAATGTTAGAGGGACAATAAACCCTTAGGCGTCACTGACTTCTTCCTCCAAATCCGGATTCTCCATTCTTGACCTTTGGTCCCCCGCCTTCAAAGTAGGGATTTTCCATTCTGAATAATGAAATTTTAATTGATTACATATGACTATTACTCGATGTCAGAGTAACACTAAAATCTCGTATACTGAACAGTCACCCAGTGAGCGACATGTTTTTTTCATTACAGAGAGAGAAAGCTGAGCTATCTGGTGACAGCTGCAACTCCTGATATCTCTATTAATGGCATTCTAATTCTAACCAATTACACAAAGTTTGACATAATTCTTGACCTCTTCTAACACAGAGAACATTTCACTGTGCAGTTTTTGAAGGCTAAAGCGATAGAATCTCCTATAAGGCCTGAATCCACACACAGAAAGGTCAAACGTTAAGTTTTCAGGGAAGAGTCTCTCCCCTGCTTTCAAAATTCACATGTATAACCCAGAATCTAATCGGTCACTCCCTCCGTATTACTTTTATTTTCTCTGTCAGATAAGACAAAGCCCTGTTTTCCTTAGATTTTAGCATAGTTTTGACAAACGACTTCGTAAAACTGGGAATGGCATGATCATAATAACTTTTAGGGACTGAATGCCGCTGAGCCAGGCCCCTGCTGAGTGCTCACGGGTTTCATCCTCAGAACCCCCCTGGGGGGGTGTTCTTTTACTACAGATGAGCAAACTGAGGCTCAGGGAGGTTAAGTAACCACAAGAAAAGGCCCCCAGGAAGCACACAAAAGATCTAGGGTTTAGGCACAAGTCTGACTTTCTCCAAAGCCAAACCATTTGTGTGTAACTGCTATATGAAATTAGCATATGAAATAGATACTACTTATACTATATGGCAATAATAGAAATAAAACTCTGACCGGCTAACCCTGAAGCCGCACTTAATACACACCAGGCACTGTTCTAAGCCCTGGCCAGATGCACATTCGTTTCGGTCTCAGAATGACTCTGGGAGGTAGCGGTCGTTATCGGCTGCAGTTCATACGTGAAGCAACAGCACTGTTAGGTGAGACAGCTTGCCCAAGGCCATGCTCCTGCAGAAGCAGGGCAGGGCTGGGACCCCAGGGAGGGCCTGGGGAGGAAGCTGCTGCTCAACCCTGCATGACAGCCACAGAAGCCCTGGGACACTCTTCCGGGCTGCTGGTCATCTCCATGAAAACTCATAAATCCAGTACTTGCTCGGTCATCCTCAGCTCAAAGGGCTTTTTGGATTATCTTCAGAAATCGGCAAGATGTGTTTGTTCTGGACCAGACCCCTTTCGCCTGAACGGGCATCTTCCAGCACCTCGAGGGAATACAATAGGAATGGGGAAAGCCTGGGTATTGACTCAGTATTTGTTAAATCTGCATATCACTTTGATATAAATTGGGCTTAGGACTGATTTCTTGGTTTAATCAAACATCTATATCCTGGAGAGTGTGTGTGTGTGTGTGTGTGTGTGTGTGTGTGTGTGTGTGTGTGTGTGAATGGACCTTCCTTCAGATTTTTCTGAATTCAGCATATAACAGGGTGGGAGGAAGGGGAAAGAGAGCTCTGGGTTTCGCATCTTCACGTTTTGGGGGCACTGGCTGCCTTGGAACCACATCGGTGACCCTTGCAAAGTACTGTTTTCCCACAAGATTAGTATCATCGGAAGAGAGCCTCAAGTTAATATTTTCTAAGAGCTTCCCGGCCCCTTCATATTTATATTTGGCTTCTAATTACCTTAGTCAATAAAATCACCATTGTTGCTTCGCACCTCTCAGGAAATTTGTGTGCATTCAACACTTTGGCAATATTTATTTATTCCGCCATCTGTCTCGCTAGCGACACATTCTCACCAGTCTGGCCCAGAAAGCGCCCAGAATCACCTGAGCATCGTGAAATTAGTCCACGGCTGTCAGAGTGACGCATGGAGAACACAGCTGCCGTCCTGCTGCCTGATTTAATGAGGTTCCGGAAGTAGGTGGACAGGGATGCGGTCCCTTGGTTACCATGGAAACGAGACGGGCACTCAGAGCAGGTGTCAGCGGCACCGAAATCAAGATGCATCAGCGGATGACTCGTCGTCATCTGGGGGAGGCGTGGACCCAGCCATGGCGGCTCCAGTCTGCGCATAGATAGTCACACCTTCCTGTCCCTCGCTTAGGACGACCTCTAGGACCGAGACCCACACAGACTTCGTCCTGAACAGATCGTGTCGCCGTGGAAGCTTCCTGAGTCTGAAAGGACTTTTACGCTTTGAGAATTTCAAAATGAGAAGCCGTGAGTACTTCCGTTTGTTTAGATCATAATTGTTAATTAATCGGCGGTCTGTCATTCTATCTGAAAAGAAAGAAGCAAGACGCAATCCACCCTTGCCCCGCCCCGCCGCCAGTGTGGATTTATTTGATTCTATTCGAAGTCAACTCGTTTCAGGAGGCAACTTTTTGTTTTAACGAACAGTGCGGGATGTCCAGTGCTTGTGGCTCAGCTCGTCCTTTGGGGGTCAGAGCCAGTTTTGACACAAAGCCGGTTCGCGTCCTAAATGATGCTCTCACAAGTGAAGCCGCGTAACATAAAGTAATTCTCCACAATTTGTTCTATTGCTATGAGACAGTGTGCGGGTGGAAGGCCATGAATGGAGGCTGGAGCTACCGGAACCGAAGTATCACCGGAGAACTACGAAGAGACCCGAAAAGCCATGTCTCAGAACGTTCCGGTTTGGCGCCAGAAACACACAGCAGGATGCTTTGGGAAATACAGATCTCTCTGACTTTTGAAAAGAGGAGGAGTCTTTAACTTATTGGCACTACCTTCTTGAGACTTTTCTCCACCTTTGGGCAGGGTCAGATAGAATTCGTCAGCCAATCAGCTCAGAGAACGTCCGGCAGCATGCATGATATTTCATGCAGAAAAAGAGCAAAGTGTTCAATTTTTCTGCTTTTTGGCTGAACTGACACATAGTCTTTGTTCTCTAGGAATGTGATGATTTAGGCCAAAATTCTGCTTCCTGAATAATTCAGATAATTGCCTCCACCCCACGCTTTGCTGAAGTTGGAGAGATTTGACTTCAAAAGGCAGGTGATCAAATTAAAGTCAGGTTTTGATGGACCTTATTTTAAGCTTTTTTTTTTTTTTGGAAAAAAAAAGATAGCTATTTACTGCTTAATTAAACATTTCTATGTATTTTGAAAACAGGGGAATGACATAAGTGTTAAATGTTATTAGTCTGATGTTAAGTGGTGAGCAGGAAAGAGCTCTTTTGAGATGGAGTGGGGAGTGTGTTTGATATACTAGACTTTGTTTCATAAGAACTATCCATTCAGACTTCGCGTGTGTGTGTAAAGCAGATGTTACCGTTGAGATGTTCGAGGAGACGAAGCTCGCATCCGAGCCCTCAGGAGTCGTGTGCACAAAGCGATGCTTGTTACGCGGCTCCTTTGTCCCACACTGTAAACGGAAAAGGGGGATCCAAGGGCTAGAGTCATACTCAACATTTCTTGAGGGATTATTGACATAGGAGCATCTAATGTGTATATAGAAGAAAAGCTACCACTGAAAAGAGATTTAAAAGGTTTAATTTAAAGAAGTGGTATTGCTGTCAGACTTGCTGCCTGCAAAATAAGAACTTCGTTTTTTTACCTCATTTAAAATAATTTTTTTAATTTATTTTTTTAATTGAAGAAATGATTTAAAAAATTTTCCCCTGTCTACCTCCCCCTAACCCCTCACCCTCTGGTAACCACTAGTCCATTGTCCATGTCCATGAGTCTCTGTTTATTTGTCCTGTTCACTTGCTGCTTTTAGGTTCGTATCCCATATGTAAGTGATGTCATGTGATTTTCAACTTTTTCTGTCTGGCTTATTTCGCTGAGCGTGATCATCTCAAGTTCCATTCATGTTGTTGCAAATGGCAGTATTTCATCTCTTCTTAGGGCTGAGTACTATTCCATTGTATATATGTACCACAGCTTCTTTATCCGATCCTTTATTGTAGGACACTTCGGTTACTTCCATGTCCTGGCCACTGTGAATAACGCTGCTGTGAACATCGGTGTGCAAATATCTTTACGGATATGAGTTTTCAAGTCTTTAGGGTAAATAGCTAGATCATACGATAGATCAATTCTTAGTTTTTTGAGGAACCTGCACACTGTTTTCCACAGTGGCTGTACCGATCTGCAGTCCCACCAGCAGTGTGTGAGGGTTCCTTTTTCTCCGCATCCTCTCCGACATTTGTTATTACTTGTCCTGTTGATTACAGCCATTCCGACAGGTGTGAGATGGTGTTTCACTGTGGTTTCGGTTGGCATTTCCCTGATAGCTGGCGATGCTGAGCATCTTTTCACATATGTGTTGGCCATTGAAGAACTTCATTCTGATGTCACACTGTGACCGTTCACTCGCTTCGTGGACGTTTTCTCAAGCCCTTACGTAGCGCTTCTAACTCGGAACGGCGGTCCGAGCACGTGAGCTGCTTCCCTGGAGGAGCCGCGGGCACACCTGGCACCGAGCGACCAAGCGCAGGTTTGCTGCGGGGAGGCGGGCAGCACCCCAAGCGCCGGAGAGCAGAGACGCACGGGCCGCTGGTGTCTGCTGCGCCCACCGCCCTGGGCGCCACCCTGGGCGGACCCAGCTCTGTGCCGTCTCTCCGCCCGGCCTGGCGCCACTCCCTGGAGATGTCACACCCTGGGCAGGTCGGAGCCTGTCCTTGGTGGTACCCAACACCAGCTGGGCCCTAACGCCGCCCCTGGAGCCCTCGACCCCTTTGGGGTGGCTCCCTCTGCGGCTCTCAGTGTCAGGGGGCCCCTCCTTTCAGCAGCGACCTTGCCTGCAAGTTCACAGGAACGCGACCGACCCTACGACCAACTTGACTTCACCTACCCTGTCCTCGTCTTCCGGTTTTAATGGTAACAGCGCCCGCGGGTGATGTTTACCTAGCACTTACCGTGGAGCTGCTCCGCACGCTCCTTTACGTAATCCTCAGAGCAACCCCACGATGGCGGTGCCTGTATCAGCCCCGCGATACAGACACAGACACAGAGGAACAGACAGGTTAAGACGCATGCCTGGGCCCACGCACGCAGCGCCTCGGCCGAGCCGGGATGTGACCTCTGCCGCGCCACCACCCGACATGGAGATCGGCTTCTGATCCCGGCCAGGTCCTCCCCTAGGCTCCGAGCCCTGTCCCATCCCGCCCGCTGAGGGACCTGAGGGACGCGCTCTAAGGACTTCCTCTGCCCCTCCTGGGTCGTCAGCCCCTCCTTCCAATCAATAGTTAAATGTGCTCGGGCCCCGCCCCCCGCCCCGTCTACCCAGCTTCGAAAAGTCCTGGGTCCCTCTTCTGTCCTCTCGTTTCTCACGCTCACCCCCACCCTCCCCTCTTCACCACAAAGCTGTCCATGCAAAGTCGCCGGATTCACGGGTGCCACATTCTGGTCTCCCATTCGCCCAGCCCACAGCAGTCTGGCCTCTGCCCTCATCACCCTACAGAAACGTCCCTTGGTTTGCCAGTGAGGGACATGGGGCTGTTTTGGTCTTGGTCTCGGCACATAATTGGCTGTAAATAAATATTTGGGTAAAATAAAAGAGCAAATGGATAAACAAATACATGAATAGAGTGAGTATGTGAAAATCTTATAAGAAAAATCGGGCCCGTTTCTCGCCTACCCTGCTTCCACCCCTCTAATCAGCTTACCTCTGGAGATCCCCCACATCGGCACACCCCCACATTACAGGTCCTCAACCCGAGGTCCTGGGACCCCCTGCATGGGAATCTCATGCCCACCACACCCCACCGCAGACCCACGAGGCAGGATTCTCTGGGTGGGGTCTAGTAACTGCACTGTGACCAGACATGGGGGTGCGGCGTGGGCACACGACGTTGGAGGGCCGGCGCCCCATATCTGCCTCCTGTTCATTTTTGTGATTTGGTGATCTCCTTGGATTTACAACTGTACAAGGGATGCTGCTTCGACAACATTTGCAGATACGAAGGGAGAGCAAGGGTCTCCTTTGGCATGCGACGAGGCGATGGAATGTCATCGGTCCTTCGCCGTTCGTGTACGATGCTTACCCTTCTCATCTGGGCCACGCCCGGGCGGCGGAGGGGGCGACCACGCTGGGGGGGCGCGGCCCTCGGCCTCCGCCTGGGGACCGACGCCTCGGAGGCCGAGCGCCCGTTTCCTCTGCTCCCACTTCTTGGAACGAGAGAATCTCTCTCTCTCCCTCTCTCTCTCTCTCTTTTAAACTCAAGAAATGTTTGTTTAATGGATGAATGGTAGACTAACTAGGTATACTTAGGTTCATTCGTCCTTTTGGAGTGAGCCTGTGGCACTGGATTCAAAGAATCTCCATTCTTTACAACTTTCTAAGTTAAACTATTCCCTTGTCGTCAATGACCCTTATGCTTCCCGCTGATACGTTAGGTTGCCGTGCGCACCGCGCTGTGTACTCATCGTATCTGAGTCTGGCGATGCGGAGCAGTGGGTAGGGTGCTCGACGCCCCCGCCCTTCCGCAGGTCCCTAACCGGCGCCTGCCACGTGCCCGCTGCCAGCCTGGGTACCGTGGGGACACGGAATAGGGTCTGATTGGGCTGCTGCTGCCCCTGGGTGTTTTGCAGGCCGCTGGACACAGCATTTAGTGCAACGCGGAAGATGCCCAAGGCCTTGGGCCTCGGTGGAAAATGCTCTGAAAGCAAGAACCGGCTCCACCACGGGTGTCTCCACGCCTAGCACAGGGTCCTGCAGGAGCTGGCGCTCGCTGAGACCTGATCAACG
The DNA here is from genome assembly GCF_014176215.1 of Rousettus aegyptiacus. Taxonomy (NCBI): domain Eukaryota; kingdom Metazoa; phylum Chordata; class Mammalia; order Chiroptera; family Pteropodidae; genus Rousettus; species Rousettus aegyptiacus. The sequence continues at coordinate 56,706,618 of NW_023416309.1, forward strand.
AATGCGAAGGTCAAGTGCGCTGGGAATTCAGCCGGCTGGGATCGGAGGTGGATCCCTTTCTGCTGAGGGGAGGGGTGGGAAGGGAGGGGGCGGTGGCCTGGGGCTTCCTGAATGAAAAGAGCTTAGGACCCAGCAGCTTGCACTAACCCGAAAACCGCCTTGCTCCAATGTCCACAGATCAAGTGTAAACTCGTGGTATCCTCGGGAAGTCTCTTTCTCGCCAGGTCAACACACGGGTCCTGCGGCTCGTGTGTGGGTGAAGGCTTCCTCCACTGCCAGCGCCCTCACCCCCTCAGCGGGTCCGGGATGCTCTCAGGCAGCTTAATTTCAAAGGCTTTTCGCCTCCTTTGTTTCCGTTTGTTTTTACTCTATTTTCACATAAGAAAAAAGAAGCCAGTCTCATCGTAAACAACTTGGAAAGTAGAAAAAAGTTTGAGGAACTGAGGAAATAATCTCATTACCTAGATGCAACCATGATGATTACTTTTGGCATATTTCTCAGCAGCATTTATATGTAATGTGTTTTGAACGTGATAAGTGCTATTGAAAACACACTTTAGAGTCCTTTCCACTGTCGTGAAAAATCCAAAGCAACTTTTCAAAACACCACAGAACTTGACACTGTTTGATTATACTGTAACTTAAATTTCTATTATGTTCGACTTTTTTTTTTTAAACTTTATGTGAATATAAATAGAGCTGAAATACTTATGAAGTGTTGCCCACATTTGGGGTTATTTGCTCAGAACAGAGCCCTCAAAAAAGAATTATGGAATCGGGGCAAAGAAACATTTTAAGGATCCTAATTAGACATCGATTTCTAGAAGGTTCGCCGCGGCGTCCCTGTTCGCACGGGGTTTGAGAGTGCTTGTAACACCCCAGTTCACCAGTTCCTCCAGTCTCATAACACTGCTGAGCAAACTACCCCCAAGCCAAGCGACTCAGAGTTACGGCCATTTTGGTACCTCTCACAATTCGGGGATCAGAAATCCAGGCGGGGCTCAGGCGGCTGGTTCTTCTGCCCCGCGCGGCATCGGCCGCGGTTTCTCGGAGGCGTGGAGCAGGCAGCCGGTCTGGCCCGGAGGTCCGAGAGGGCTTCCCCACATGTCCTGCCCCCTGGCGGCGGTGACCAGAAGGCTGGGCTCCGTCCGGCGCCTTCCCCTCTTCGCGGTCTCTCCCACAGGGTATTCGGAATTCTTACAGGTGTGGCTCGGGGGCCCACAGGTGAGCCGCTGTTCCCAGAGCAGAAAGCGGAAGCCGCCAGCCTCTTAAGGCACAGCTTCCCTTCTGCTGTCTTGTTAGGAGGAATGGCAAAGAATTGTAGCCACTCTTCCTAATTCACCATATCAGTATTGAGGACTATTGTGAGAAATATTTATTTGCTTGCTAATTTGAAAGATAAGCGATGGCAAACCTGCGTTGCTTTCATTCTAATTTGTTCATCCGGTCTCAGGCTTTTCCAGATAATTATCGCCACTTGAATTCCCACCTGTGGCTTGCGTGGTCCTGCTTTGGTCCTACAATTCTGAGATGTTGGACAGGTTACCTAAGCTCTGAGCCTCCGCTTCATCTGTAGAATGGGGGTAATAATATTTTTCTGAGAACCTGCAAATTGCTGCGAAGCTTAAACGAGAAAAAGACTCTCACGTGCTTGTGTAACACATGCCCGACGTATAACAAACCCTCGGTATGCCCCGGTGGCTGCCGCTAGACGTGTTATTTGTTCGGGGTCTTGTCGTCATCCTCAGGCGCCAGCGTGAGAGGCGCATGAGGACAGGCCGCAAGGGCCTGGGGCTGCTGGGGGCGCAGAGTGCCTTCAGGCAGAGGGAGAGCCAGGCGTCCTCTGTGTTCTGCTCGATGGCCAGCTTCCAGCCCCGATTCCTTGGCACCGCTGCCCGAGGGCAGGGAGCTGACGGCTTGCGCGCGGGCACAGTGCCATCCTGCGGGACGGGAATGAGAACAGGCAGCCAGGGCCACGTGTACGTGTCCTGCCGCGTTTGTTCGACAAACCGCTCCCAGCCGGGGAGCGCGGCAACAGCTGTCAGTTCCCGGCGTACAGACCCTGGGAGGAGGAGGCGTGCGCTCATTAATCCAGTTCCGGGAAGAATTACCTCTGTAACTTTCCTTTAAAAGAAACAGTGCCGTACACCCAGCAAATGCAGAGGAGTCAGTGTATGCCTCATCCATCAAACTGAAATAAACGTTATTCCGCGGAAACGAGACCAGCACTCTGAGACGGGGGATGGTAAACCCACCTGCAGCGCGCCGAGCGAGGGGCGCTCGCATTTGTCGCTTCCTCCTCTTGTCCGGAGGTGACACGGCCCCCTGCCGCCAGCAGCGCAAGCCCTTTTGGTGGCTTCTCCTCCTCGTGAGTGATAAGGGGCTGTGACCTGCCGGCCGCAGCTGGTCGCGTCTTTGGGCGACATTTTAGGCAACAAGTCGATCGCATTGCAGCCTTGCCGGCCCTTGGCGCCTCAGGGTGCTTGCTCTAGGTGGGTGATGGGCCCGCACAGAAGACAGGCAGGTGCTGGGTGACCCGGGGCGGGCGGGAGGCAGGCGATGAAGCCTCAGGAGGCCAGGGCGCTCCAGCACCCACCGACCATGCAGCGTGGGGTGCCTGAGCCTCAGCGTCTACACCTGCCGAGTGGGGAGCCGGACGCCTGCCCTGCCTCATTAACGAGGGTGCGGAGCCCACAAAACAAAGACCTGTCGCCGCACGGGGCGCAGCGGGACGGGAGCAAACCCGTGTTCCTCCCGCCTTGCTCCGGGAGAAGGCCGTTCGCGTCTGGCACGTACTTCGTTCTTCAGCGGCTTTGCAAGGGCTTCGGCAACGTTGTTTTCCCACTTCACGGCGTAGGGAACGGCACCGCCGAGGCCTCCCAGTTCTCAGCAGGTGCCGCCGGACGCATGGTCTCCACGTGGGACAGGGCGCCGGGGCCTGGACAGCATTCCGGGTCCTGGCTTTTGTGCCCCGGCAGGTCCGTTCCAGCCGGGGCTCAGCGAGCGGCGACTCGACTTGGAAGACGTAGGATTCTCGCCTGGAGCAACAGTGAGAGGCCCGTCCTCCAACTTCCTCAGGCCATAGGACACGACCTCGAAGGTCCTTTGGGCCCCACTAACCCCCATGCAGGTCCCCGAAGGTTCCCAGGTGCAGGGAGGGGCCAGGAGAGACCAAGGCTGGGAGGCTGGGCATCTGGGTGGGGGGCGCCCGCACCGTTTAGTCACACAAACGCCCATGAGCCCTGGGGGTGCGGGGCTCCCCTTTTCTATTTTCACTCCAGAGTCTGTGTTTAACCGACAGACGCCAACCCGCGGTCAGCAGGGGCCTGTCCTTCGACTTTGATCTCAGGTTGGATGTGAAGTTCAATGCCGAATGCGGGCCCTCTTGTCCAGGTCTGAGAGGGACTGACCCTGCCTGTGCCCTCAAGTTCCCTGCTAAGGACGTGACCACATGTGCCGGGCTGGGCGGGGGTGGTCCGCTGCCCCCGAGAAGCCAGAGCAAGGTCAAAGCCATCTCACATGGAGCTCGTGGGCGTGTAGGTCACACGAAGCCCCGAGGGCCGGGCGCAGAGAAGTCTCCGCACATCTTCCTTTCTTGTCATGCGTTTATTTCTTTTTTTAAAAAATCGCTTTTTACAAAAATCATTAAAAGCCATATTTGTAGACGCCGCGGCCAAAATATTTCAGTGGGACATAATGTTATCGCCTCCCTCCCGCTGCCTCTGTTTCTTAGGCATGAAAGCGTTTTTCTCCAGAAAAATGAAGGCTAATGTTAGAAAGCAGTGCTTGGGGAATTACGCCACTTAACTAATTTCCTGAGTGTTTACAGCAAACACAGCCTTGGTGGAAACTTCGGAGGGAAAGAGGGAGCCTTTCAAAGCCTTTATGAAAGGTAGCGGCACCCCCTCTGACGCTGGCGGGGGGCGGGGAGGAAGGCCCAAACAAAAGAGCATCTCAAAACTCAAAGGGAAGAAAAGCTGGCTGGAGGGGGCGATGGAGGCAGAGAGCACATGAAAAAAGACATTATTCCCACTTTGCTGATCACAGGGCTCAACGAAATCCTCCCACACCGGAAAGAACAAAGTCCTCATTGCCAGCAACCCCGGAACAGAAAAAGGGGATATTGGCGGAATCCCTTCATATCGAGGAGCAATTAAGTTATTAGGAGATTTCAGAGAATTTCCAAGAGAACAGAGCCTTTCCCGCACGTTACCCACTACCTCTGCGCCCTCCACGAAGTCGCGAGAGGCGCAGAAGGCCATTGTATCACCTGTTATTTGTTTATTTATTTATTTTTTGGCTTTGTTCACGCGTTCACTTAACAAACGTTTATCAAGCGACTTCTATGTGCAGGTCGTGAATTGAAGACTCCTGGTCTCGGGTTTCTCGTCTGTAAAATGACGCTCTGCCGTCACTCCGCAGAGTAGGTGAAGGGCTCCGAACACCACGCAGCCCTAGACGAAGGGTAGTCGCCATGATTTTTGTCAGGCTCCCTGAGGGGATGGGGTGACCCCGCCCCAAACAGTCCCCGGGCGCGCCTGCTTTCCCAGCCCCCTTTCACCTGACAGGTGTCCCGGTTTGGCTGTGTGCCCGCGTGTTGGGAGCATCATCTGGGCACGAGAGAAGCCTCCGCGTTCCAACCTGATTGCTCCCTCGCAGGAAATTTCCGTGATCTCACCGACTATTCAGGCGAGCTCCTCTCTGCCTAACAATACCTGCCGCCTTTGAAGTTGCAGCCAACTCAGGTGTGAACGCTAAATGTGTTCGCAGCGGCGGGTCCTCCGCGATGCACGTGCAACAGCGGCTTCTCCCAAAAAAAGAGGAGAAAAAGCAATTTGGGGAGCGCCCGTCGCAAACGTGGAGTGCGGGCATAAGGAAGTGTTTTCCTGCACAAAGGCGTTTTCAGTTCATAAACTGAAATGTTGCATTTCGAGGCAGCAGTGTGGCCGGCCTCTGCGGCGGGCACACAGCGTAGTTGAGTCTGGCGACAGCTGATAGCCGGGCGCTTTGGGCTTCCTGAGTGGAATTCGGCTGCCGGGCTGTGGGCGAGGGTGGGGGATACCGCTGCGGGTCGGGGCCGGGATGTCGACCCTCGCCTCCTGTGCCCTGGCGGCCGCGTTCCCCAGACCCGCCCTGTTTCTGCTGCCTGACTCGGGGCGCGGGCGTGGCTGCAGCATCCGCCTCCCGGCCTGGTCCCGAGGGTGAGTTAGGAGGGCCGCCGTGCACAGTGGCGCTCCTGACACCTAGCGTATTGTCCGTCAGTGCAGAAAGGCTTGTCATTCCCAAATCCGCCGCCCCCAACGGGGCGCTTGGCAGCCCTTAACCAGCACTTCCGTGGGGGACAACTGCGAGGTGGAAGTCGGGGGCCAGCCCCTGCATCTCCCTTCTCTCCCTTGCTGCCAAATACTCGCGAGAGTTGTCTAGAGCAAAGACTTTCAAACGTGGTCAGGGAATTCAGATTCTACGTGTATCGGTCAGGCATCACCAAAATAATGCTGTGTAACAAAGCATCCCAAAGCCCAGTGGCTTCAGGAAACACTGATTTACTCTCCCCAGCATGCAGGCGAGCTGGTGCCCACGAATCCAGGCTGAGCCCGACTCAGGCCACTCTGGCTGGGGGATTTCGGGATGGCTCAGTGTCTGTCATCCTTCTCCTGCAAGCAGGGGCCTGTCCAGAGCACGCGCTTCTGATGACAGTGGCAGGGCAGCCAAAGGGCCAGTGGACACCCTCCCGGTCTGTCCAGGGCTCGGCTCGAAATCCGCCACTTCCGCCCATGCATCTTTGACCGAAGTAAGTCACATGGCCAAGTCCAAAGTCAATACTTGCCGAAAACGGGCCATGGCGAGAACCTGGTGGGGACAGGGGTGAAGAAGTCGAGCCAAGTCACGACACCTCATCTTTTGCAGAAAAGGTTGGAGCAAACAAATTTTGACCGGTCGGAAATGGCCACATCCCCGCCCCGCGCTTGGCTGGCTGGCCATCGGCGGGACGGCAGGGGCCCCTGGGCCGTGTGTCTCTCCTCCCCCAGCCGCCCGGCCTGGGGTTGTTTATGTGTCGCTGTCTTGGTCCCAGGGGCAGCAAGAGAACAAGCCCCCACGCCCAGGCACTGTTCCTGCCTCACTGTCTGCTGGGCTAACGTTCCCGCAGCCAAAGCAAGGCACGAGGCCGGCCCGGAGCCAGCGTGGGAGGCGACGACTCCCGCGGGTCCACGGGGGAAGTTAAATAAACGATGGCTGTTTTGCTACTCTACCACAGGTACCTTGCTCGGGGCACACAATCGACGGATGGCAGGCCTCCTTCCCCGGTACCCGGGGCTGACAGGCGCGTGGTAGGTCAGCCAGCTGACGCCTTGACTCCAGTCTTATAAGACCCTAAGCCCAGCCCCGCTAAGCCCAGTGGACTTTGACCTACGGAACTCTGAGATAATGGGTGTTGTTTTAAGTCGCGACATTTGTGGAAATTTTTTGCGCGGCGAGAGGAGGCCGACACAGTGTTCTTCGGAAGAGCTTTGCAGCAGGCGTGGGAGCGTGATGGGCTGTGCACAAATTCCTGTTCTTCTTCTTAGCCGTGCGCCCCCTAAGCCTCAGTGTCCTCATCTGTAGAGCGACGGATATGACCCCTGCCTTTCGGGGTTGTTCCATTTGCTGGAGTCTGAGGTGGATGGTGCTCTGGGGAGGGGCCTTACCTGCCCGGCCCCTCAGCCGTCTCCTTGTAAAATGGGGCCCCATTAAGTCTCAGCGTTATTCAAAGGCCGTGTCAGACGAGACGGCGGCCAAGACGTCACTGTTCCCCACCGACCACGTTTCTTAGCGCACGCGCCCGGCCACACACCGCAGACACCACACGCCTGAGGGCAGCCCATAAGGGGCCATTTCCTGCAGCCACGTCATCAGGCCTCACCATTTCCGTGCCGTTTTGTCCCCTCCAACTAAGAAATTAATCGAACGCCGAGAAAAATTATCTGACTAGCACATCACCCTCTTGGGAGCCAAATATCTCAATGCAACATATTATTTGCTTAAAAAAAAATAAGACACTGCGAACGTTCGGAGGAGGTCCTGGGCTGGGAGCTCCTCCGCTGTGAGCGCTACCAGCTTCGTTATTTTATCGGGAAGGAATCTTCAGGAAGAAAAAAATAACATCCATCACCGAGGAGTTTTTGCCATAAGAACCTGTCGAATCAGAAAGTATGCGGTCGTCGATCTTTCCGTCCGGACCCCTCCCTGTGTCGTCCCACAAGGACGCTCCTAAGACCCAGGCGGGCCGTAAATTAGAAGAAGGACCAGGCACGTTCGGCATGACGACTCCGCGTGGCTGGCCGAGCGGGCCGCCGCCTGCAAACGTCTCCCGCCCCTTGGGGCATGAGCGAGCGCCCGGGATTCACGGGCGCCCTCCTCACGGGGGAGATGTCTGAAGCTTCCCGCCGAGCCTTTTGTTTCGAATGACAGTGATTTCTGTTACCGGGTGGGCCCCGTCAGTGCCGCGGCCCCAGCCCGGGAGGACGTCTTTCCATGGCAATGGCAGTCGTCAGCCCTGGGAAGCGATGCATGCAGAGGCGGCGGCCGGAGCCAGGCGCCTCGCGCCGGGCTGTCGCTCAAGCTGACATCTCCGCGTCAGAGCATTTTCTCCACGTTTCCTCCGTGTGACCTGCGAGTTAAAGATCAGGGGGCTTCCTGCATCCACGCCGTCCACCTGCCAATCACCCTCACCTAAAAACGAACGTTACAAATAAGCCGGAGCTGCTGCTTACACTCCTCTGCCCGGCCCGTCCTTCGCCTGTCGATCTTCCGTGCTGGGCCCAGGGCGCCTCGTGCCCCCGCGCCCCCGCCGTTTGTCTGCCCTCGCCCTCCGTGATGCTTCATAAAACAATCATGGCCTCCCGGCCGCAAGGCTTTCTTCCGCCTCACAGATTTCCCCTCCTCTGCTTTTCCTCTCTTCCTCGCCCTTCCCTCCCTCTTTCTTCCCATCTTTTTTTCCGTCTTCCTTCTCTTCTCCTGTGTCCTCCTCCTCTGTCCCTCCTTCTTCATTCCCTTCCTGTCCCCGACGTCTTCACACAAGGCAGTTCAGGTATGACCGTGCCCTGCCCGGCAGGAAAAGCAGACGCCAAGCAATCGTCTACCAAACATCCCTAGCACCATGGCGACGCCTGGCATGAAGGGGGGGCCTGCCGTCGACCAGCTCACGCCCCGCGTGCCCGCCCCTCGTCCCGGCCCCGGGCGCCGACGGCCACACAGTCTGCTGCTCCTGGGAACCTGTCATGCTGGGGGTGGCAGGCAGACCCATCCTCGGGGACGGCGTGGCCCTCCACTCTTCTCGCGCATCTTCGGGATACTGAGCTGGAGGCTGAGAGGCGAGGGACAGAGCGTCTGTGTCCTCCGTGGACCCCCCTCCCTGCACCCCCCCCCCGCATGAAGTCAAACCCAGCTCGTCCACGTGTTTGCACGGCCTCAAGCGTGTTCTCAGGCGCTTCGTTCTTAAGCGAAGCCCGAGCGCCTTTCCTCAGCCTCCCGTCCGCTCGGGCCCGCGGCCTCCTCGCCCCTGCTCATTAGCCGTTTGCATTCGCACGGGCGACGCTTACCCAGGACTAGGAAACCCCCGCGGGCACACTGAGCGCGAGGGCCCGGAGGGACCCGCGCCGCAGGGGCACGAAGGGGGAATGAGCGTCTCCCAAAGCACAAAAGAAGTAAAGAAAGTCAGGGCTCGATACCTTCAGCTCACCTCCCGGGAGAGAAACGGGGGCCGGGGGAGCGCAAGAGGAGCTTCCCGGGCATCGCGGGCAACGCCGGTGCCGCTGAGCGCCGAGCTGCCTTCCTCCATGCCTGCGGTGTGAAAGCGCCGCCGAGAATCAGCTCCGACTCGCAGCAAGCGAAGTGTGGGTGACCGCGCCAAAGGCCGCGGCGTTCGTGGGGGCTGGGCCCTGGGGCGCCCGACGGCGGGGGTCGGGGGGTCAGCGCGGATCTCAGCGCCCCAGCGGGACAGGGAGGGGCTCGGGGAGCACAACGCTCGCTCGATGTCGCCTCTTCCTTCCTCCTCCACGCGCTGATCGTCACGTGGGGGGAGGGGTGTGCGGGCTCACGGAGGCCGGCGGGCTCACCGGGAGAGGCTGTGACACGGTCGGGGGCTGAGGCGTGCACTTCATCCACCGGCCGCGATGAGCTCGTTCCGCACAGACACCAGCACACTGAGACGCACGGCGGCTTCACCAGCTTGTCTACCAGACGTTTCCCCTTGTGATGTCGGGAAGTTCGTCCACGTGCGAAACCGAACCGAGGCCGACGCGCCGACCTGACCGACCAGGTGCCACCAGGAAATCGAACGCTTTACCCGAAGGACCGGCTCAAGGACATTAGGAGTTAAACAAAACAGAACGAAACAAAACACAAAACAAAAGCTACTGTGAGCTTTTGAACGAAAATAGCCACCAAAAGTCAGACAATTAAACGGGGAAGCCGCGCACAAACGTCACCTGCAGAGGAGGAGATCAAAGAAAACTGCTATCTCGGATCAAGATCCAGACGGACGAGTCGGATTTTCATGGCAGAGGCCGACAAATGGCTAAAGTGGAGAGAAAACACCCAGAAACTTGATTTCCCAATATGCTGCCGAGATCAAAGGCTAGCCTCGGAGATGAAACGGCACACCCTTTGTTTTCATTATTTAATATTTTGGAGGTCAATCTGTACTTCAGACCCAGAACTCAAGGGCTGGAAATTTATGAGCCGGGTCTAGAGAGAGCAGTCAGCTAGCTGGCTGCGCGGCGAGGAAGATCACACTTCGAGATTCTTCTCACACCGCCTCACCCTGGCCCCTCCCGATAAAGAAGGGAGACGAGGCCTCCGGACATTTCGTGGCTCCTTAATTAGACCCTCTCGTACGCGAGAATGAATGCTGCTCCCGCTGAGTCTCACGCTACGCGACTCTGTGTGCCCATGTCAGATACCCCATCGTTGCTTCCGGCCCTTCATCCTCTCATTCGTCATATATCCCCGTACCCCCTTTTCTCTCACCTTCTCCCCCACACCATCCTTATCATCCTCAAAGCCCGGTCTTCTTTGAATGGCCTACAGTTACACCTGTGTCCACAGACTGAAATCCAGCCACCTCTCTGACCTGTCCAAGCGTGGGGACATTTAGCAGCGGGTAAATAAAACATCCAGATGGGCAACCACTCTAGTTTTCACCTGGAACTTTAGCAGGATGTAGAGATGTTGCAGATGAAAGCTAGCCCATTCTTCCGATTTTCCACATTCGGTTATCATTATGTTGTTATTTAGTGTTCATTTTATATATCTTACCAGTTCATCTAGGTAGCCATTGACAGACACAATAATGTGGTTAATGTTTTACACAAATAATTATCTTTCCAAGGTAAGTATCCACAGGGAGCTGCTTGGGGAGTAAAGCCATGTTAACAAGGCAACATCTTCTGGCTGGGGTGGGGGGTGGGTGGATGGCGTGTTTGAAAAGCTTAATAAAACACGAAGATTGTTGATACTGCTGATTCCAGGAAGGTAGGCAGAAGAGTTTAAGCAGGTAACATAGAGAACGTAAATAAAACAGATCAGAAATACATGTCCTATAACCAACATACTTACGTCCATCTAGTAGAGAGTTGCACACAGTTAGGGCAACGTTCAGATTATCGCAGTGAGTTAGAGGAAACTTCAGAATAAAAACGTGCTGCCTGCCGGTGGTGGCGAGGTTCCCAGCAGACGTGGTCCAGGGGCTGGTGACAGGGCCGAGCTCGCGTCTGCTTGCCACAAGTGGCCGCGAGCCACCAGCGTTCCTGCCCCGGCTCACACATCCTCAGCCCCTATGGGCGTTTCAGAAGTCCAGATCCGGCATGGGTCTTCCTCAGTGTGGCTTCCGCTAAAAGAGCTGGGTTCTTTCCTTAGTTACATTTATTATAGAAAATGTCAAGCATTTACTGACAGAGAGCAGCGTAACGAACATCACTCCATCACTCGGCTTCAACAATTAGCGACCTTTTGCCAATCTTCGGCTGATTTCTTTTTTTTTTTAATGGTGGTAAAAAAAAAAAATAACATGCAATGTAAAAGTTACCGCCTTGTAAACCTCAAACTCCACGTCCATCCCACAGTCCTCTTCCCTCTGGCCCAGGCCCAGGAGACTCTCAGTCTGCTCTCCGTGTCCATGAATTTGGCTACTCCAGGCGCCGCAGAGAAATGGACTCACACGGTTTTTGCAGTTTTGCGACTGGCTTATTTCACGCAGCAGGATGTCCACAAGGTTGAGCCCAGGCCATCGCGTTTCCCTCCTCTTTAAGGCTGAGTGACGCTCCGTCGCTGCACAATCCTCACCGCCCCCACCCCCCGTTTTGCTCGTCCATCGTCTGTAGATGGACGTCTGAGCTTCTGGCTCCTGTGGGTAGTGCGGTTGCTGTGAACATGGGCGCTCACACATCTTTTCAAGACACTGTTTTCAATTCTTTCGGATAAGTATCCGGAAGTGGGTTTGCTAAATAACATGGTGGTTCTATTTTTTTTTTTTTTTTTTGGAGCAGGTTCGATACCATTTTTGAGGCTGTACCATTTTACAATCACTCCAACAGTGCACTAGGGTTCCAACATCTTCACATCCTCAGTGACACTTGTTACTTTCTCCATTTTTTGATAGATAGCGTCCTGTTGGATACAAGGTAATATATCATCGTGGTTTGTTTTGCATTTCCCTGATGATGAGTGATGTTTGTATATTGTCTTTGGAGAAAGGCTAGTCGAGTCCTTTGCCCATTTTTAATTGGATTATTTGACGTTTTGTCATCGAGCTGTGATTTCTAAGTAGAGACATAAAGAAGGTTTTGTTTTGTTTTGTTTTTAACCATGAAAATTGCGAAAGAAAAAATGACTAGATTACCGACATGAAGATGCAGATACAGAGGTGGTTTCCAATCCAAGCCCAACGGAATTAGCGAGCGGCTTTGAGATACCCCTCTGCCCGCTGTGACTCATCATTCAGTCACCACACAGGCACAGGCGCCCCGCCGAGCCAGCCCTCCCAAAGGCGTTGGGTTGTGAGTGTGGAAAAGGCGCGGCATCTCCCTTCAAGGAGCTGACAATAATTCAGGAGAAAGGTGGGTTTTTGTTTGATTTGTTAAAATAGCTTTATCGAGATATACTTCATATACCATGTAATTTACCCTTTTAAAGTATGTAATTCAATAGGTTTTTGTATACTGTTTTTGAACTATGATAAACCCATGTAACATAAAATTTGCCATTTAACCTATTTTTCAAGTGCACGTCGGGGCACACGCCACTGAGTATGCGTTCCACGGGCTGGCCAGCACCCTTCGCAGTGGTCGGGGTTCCTCCTGTGACCTCAGACGGGACGATCGAGTTCTCTTCTTCAATTGCTTTTGAGAAAAGGCAAATGCATTAGATCTTATTTCTGCCATAAGTGTTCCCTTCAGGTAAAGGACAAATACTAGACAGAAGCCACTAGGATATCTAAATGTGCCCCTCCTCCATTTAGTCACTAATCACCAATTACTTGGTACAAATATTTTTAAATTGAATAGTTATTTGTTGGGTTTTTTTGTTTGCCCAATTACACGTTCATATGATTCAAACATTAATGCCAATTCCCCATCCCTCCTGATAGGGGACAACGGTTATTAGTTTTTTTTTTTTTTTTTTTAAGTTCTTTTTCCTACCAGAGATTTTGAAGCATCAACAAGCCAATACAAATGTATTTCTGTTCCAATACCTCCGTCATGAAGGATAGCACAGGATACACTATTGCCACCTTACATTGGCCACTTAACAATATATTTGGAAAGCTTTCCTGATGAGCTCTCAATCGTCACAAACAGTAAGAAGTCAAGACTTCTGATGGGAGTCATTTTTGCAAAGTACTTGGTTAGTTATTACTCAATGACAAGTAATAGCTCAATCGGTGTCATCAGAGATCACCAAGTTCGCAGCCTACGTTACCTGGACCACCGAGGTGGAGAGAGGCTCCATTTCTACCTGAACTATCCGGGCAGTCGTGATTGGTTAGGGTGGATCTGAAAACACACGGCCCTTTCCTGTTTCCCCTCGGGGTCGAACTCCTTCACATTTTGATCCCAGCTTATTTTCAAAATCGGCACAGCTGGGCTGTATCTTGAATCAATTCACTGACGCTCCCGATGAGAAATGGCTAAACGGGAGCCATTTTGGATTCCAGAACACTCCGAAGAATGCCTAACGAGCACCCAGAGGACGCGGTCACCAGATCGTGAGGTTGTGACAGATCCTGAGCCAGGACATCGGCCCCTGTGAGCGAAACAGCATCGTTCGTCAAAGGGGACAGAAGCTCCTCAGAAGAGGGGTGCCTATGGTGGGAAACTGGACTCAACTAGAAAAGTCCCCTCATCGCGGAGCTCTGGTTGTCAGCTAGAGAGCTCGAGACACGCCGTGATGGTGGACGGAGTAAGCTGCACCGAAGGGCACAGGGAGGGGTAGAGAGCGGTCACCGAGTGTTAAAAAGGGACCGAATTTAATAGACCTCGACTGACAAAACTTGGCGCTCGACCTTATGTGGGGAAATTAAATAAGGTACGAAAATCAGAAAGTTTCATTTTTGGCTAAAAGAATCCATCTGCAGGTCTCTGTGACCGTACACGCCCCGCTCATTTAGTCTTTGAGCCAGACCACCAGCCACCTCGTCCCGCCCCCCCCCCCCCATTCATCCATTGCATCCCAGCCTTAAGCCCTCTTGAAACAGATGCTTCCCGACGGTCCAGCTCCACATCAGTTCCAGGGAAACAAGCAGGCTTCGCCCAGGCGTGTGTGGCCTCGCTCCGTTTCCCGCTCTGACTGGCGAGCCTGCCGCCTCGCTCCGCAGCCCCGCACGCCTATCCTTCCACGCTCCCTCTGGCACGCTCGAGAATGCGCAGCATTTTAATATCCTCCCCAGATGTCCCGCGATTCGATGTTTTAAAAATGATCTATATTTTATTTCCTTAATTCCATCAACGGATTTACAGCTTAACATTTCGTCAATAGCACAAACTTGTGGGTTTTTAACCAGCGGGAAAGAATTGTCTGTTGCAACATTTTTCTTAAACCTCAAGTGAGAGGAGCTGGTTGCCAGGTTCCGTGCCTGCCTGGGGACGAATCCATTTGTGCCACCTGCCCCGAGGCCGTGACATGCCTCCAGCAAGGAGAACACTGTGGGGCGAGCGCATTGTTTTGGAGGCGGATAACATGGCAGGAGGTTGTTACTTAATAACCAGTTGCCTTCTGAGCTGGAGAGTTAATCACTACCATTAAGTAGTGATCGCTCCAGGTGAGAAGATGTGAACAGCTTCCCATTTGCGAAAGTTTGGAAGTCAAAAAGCAAACGGGCCGATGCAGTGGGAGCTCAAAGAAGATGCTGTTTTCAGTTCCGATTGTATTCCAGTCCAGCGCCTCGGTTCTGCCTTTTCTTTTTTTTCTTTTCTTTTCTTTTCTTTTCTTTTCTTTTCTTTTCTTTTCTTTTCTTTTCTTTTTTCAAATTGGAAATTCAGATAAAACAACTTGATATGGGGGGAGGGCTGCCCCTTTCTGGATTTTACCTGTCCAACACGTTTGAAAGTGTTCGCAGCCGCCTGTATAACTTTTATACTTAGAAAAAGCAACTGACTTTCTTTAAAGCAAAACATTGTGTCTTTTCATTCTTGCTTTCTGCCCAGGTATCCGCTACAGAACCTGCAGCAGCTCGGTTCCTGACGTGGTTGTCATGGCGGGAGTCACTTTCGCTGCCTGCCTCTGTGAGAGGTGAGACACCCAGAGACCGTTTGTAAGGAAGGCAACAAAATCCAAAGCAACAAAGAAGGTGAAGATGAGAATGGTCATCGTTTCTATCCTGCTAGACGTTTGTCTTCAGCTGGTCTCCCAGTCCCCCGTGTCCCCAAAGCCATCCCCTGCATTCTGCCAGGAACCGGCTGTGACATTACAAGCCAGAGAACCTAATGCACAGAGGCGGGAGTGGGGTGCGGCTCATGCGGGGTACAGCCAGCCGATCCTGGGTCCAGGACACCACTGCTCAAGCTTGCCTGAAGTTTTAATCAGCTGGGGAGTTTGACAAGACACTGAGGCCCGGGCCCACCCCCGAAGACTGAGATCCGATGGCTCTGGATGCAGCCCAGGCGACTCTACTGTGCATCCGAGGTCTAGAGCCTCCACTCTTCCCCCATTTCCGCCCCCGCTGCAGCCGAAGCCCTCCTGTCGAAAGTGTGGTCCACAGAGCGGCAGCATCGGCAACATCTGGAAGCTTGCAGAATCTCAGGCCCTGCCTTCTGAATCGGAATCTGAATTTTAACAGATGTGTCGTGTTCATGCTATACATTAAGGAGCACTCACCTGGGCCTCACTACCTCTTGCCCAGACACATCTGCAGTCTCTGAGGGTCTTCTCTTTTCTCTCTTTTCTCTCGTTTTCTCTATTCTTTCTCATAGCCATACTATTGAAGGAGTTCAGGATAAGCCACTGTACCGTTATTTTGAGTCGAAGGCATCTGAGTACCCGAAATCCCTTATCTGCCTAGAAGCAGAGCTTCCCTCCCAGCTACACTGTCATAACCCCCCTGTCCCAAAGGAACTCCCCTTCGACCCAAACAGACATTGTCACAGGACGGTCACATCTCTCATCTGTTCTCCTAAGGTCCCACTTACCTTTCTAAAAAGTCATTTGCTTTTGCATAAATGCCCTTTCTCTCTTTCTTCTAAGAACTCATTTGTTCTCCCAGAAGTTTCCCACTGTCCCTCCCCATTACTTATTAAGAAGGCATAAAAGCCCCAAATTCTAAGCACCTCTTTGAACCACCTTACTTTATGAACTTCAGTGTGTAGGTATGGAATCCGTTTTTTTTCACCTGCTAATCTGTCATTTGTAAGTTTAATTTGCAGGCCCCCAAGCACTGGCCTAAGAGGATAGAGGAAAAAATTTTCCTCCCTGACACTATATCTTTGATTATGTCACAATGAAGCAATAGGATAAAGTACAAAGTCCTTCGCCTGGCAACAAGGCCCCTCCAAACTAGGCTCTGACACACCTCCCACTCTGCTGTGTGCCCCTGGCTCCCTGAGGTCCTGCCTTCCAGCCACATTCAATGTGAGATGTGGACGTCCTTTAATAACTCTGTGCATTTGCGCCAACTGTCCATTCTGAATAGGCTGCCTTTCTCCCTCTTCTTTCCCTGGCGATTGCTCAGTCTTCAAGAATAGCTCCAATGTTGCCCCATGCATACAGCCTTCACTGTCAGTTTTTCTAAAAAAGGGTTCTTGATACCCCAGTATGTCACTCCGACACCTAGCACAGTACCCAGGAGATACTCAGAAAGTAGGTTTTTTTGTTTTGTTTTGTTTTGTTTTGTTTTGTTTTGTTTTATAAATGGATGGATGGAAGGAAGAATGGATGAGTGGACTAAAACCTTGTTTCCCCAAAATCTCCATCTTCAAAAATAAAGGCCAGTTCTAGATGGGGGAGGGGCCAGGGGGAAGGGGAGGGCTCTGTCCTGGGTTCCAACCTTCTGAGGGCTCCACATATCACACACACACTGACTGTCTTGATGAACACATGCGTGCCTCTGTCCCTGGGGTTCTGACAGGTGATGCCGGAATAGTGCTGTCTGCAACCCTAAACACCCGCTCAGGCGGATAACACAGCTAGGCCCTACGGAAGCAACTCTCTGCATCTCTTGCTCTGTGTCCTCAAAACAAAATGTCCCTGAGCCCAAATGCCATGACGGTTTGTGCATTGTGCCTGTAGATGTCAGAAACAGACACAGGTTTAGAACAGGGGAGGATTTGAGCAGCATAAGTGCTTAGGTAAGATAAACGGCTAATTAATTACCTTGTCAAATCCGTCCTCTTAGGGTAAACACAGACATTCTTGCATAATGAAGCATTCTTTGTGATGCTGAGAATCCATTTTGTTTCTCTTCATACTCCAATTTGTGGCCCACAGGTACCGAAGAATTAGTGCGTTATTTGCAACAGTCGCACCTGATGTCTGAAGAACATTTGGCAATAGTTCAGTAATTCACATGACTCTTAAGTTTGCATATGTGTAGATCTAGGTATTATGTGTATGAAACATGGCTGTAACTGGATGAACATTGAACACGAGAACTGAAAGCAATCCTATTTTTGTGAACTATTTAATAAGATTACCTAAATTTTCAAAATTAGATGAAAATTCATCTTTTAAAAGTACTTGCCATTTTTATACTTGTTAATGATATTATCTACCTTCCCTTTTAACTTTAACAATATTTTTAATATTTTAAAAGAAAGCAACTTTTAAAAACATGAAACTATTTTTGTCATATTTGTTTTCCTTTGTTTTTAATATTAACAAACTTAAATTGTATTTACTTTAAATATAACTACATTCAATTTTTAATCTGTAAATCACTGAGAATTATAAGGCAAGATCATGATGGAAATAAAAGATAGAAAGTGAAGCTCAGAAAAGAAAAAAAAAACTGAAAAGAAAAAAAGAAATAAAATTCCTTCATGTAAGTGGTCTGCCTAAATTTTTTAAAACTAGAAACAACAAAAGTGAGACATCTATATCAGGCACGGCCCAGATAAAATTTATTAGTAAGATATTATAAATCCTATATTTAATAAAGTTTTAGTTACTGACCAAAACAATGAAAATGAGAACGAAAATTATTCTAATCAAATTCCCAACTTCAAGAGGTTAGACGGAATCCCTGGGACACCATACTTCTCATTACATGAAGATTTAATTCCTGATCAAAGCAACGAGAATGAAAAAGAGACTTGTTCACAATAAATCCACAGCTCAGGAGAGGCAAGGGCAGCTCTGGGCTGCCTGTTAGAAGACGGAGAAAATTCCATTCATAAAATTAGCGAATTGGGTGGGAATGACGAAGTCTCCGGAGCTCTGCTCGTTTATTGTAGGGTGGTCCTAAAAATGGCGTCCAAACCTCCCGGACGACATGAGAATGTTTCTAGCAAAACCCGGTCTGATTCAAATTAGCGAATACAGATTTTTCCTTGGATGAACATGGCAGGAAACTTAGTATTTAATTTTATACCATCATTCTCTCATATGGAAAAGAAACCTTTACAAGCAGAAACCTTTTCACATTCCAAGGCTAAAGACAAAAATATTTTGTTACATGTTACATAATTCACAACCAATTTTCAAGATCCACTTGGGCCAAAGAAGTTCTTTGTGACCAGAAACATTTGGATTTCTTTTTCTTAATTATTATTATTATTATTAAAATAGCGCAAAATGTCAGTCTCACACATATATGAAATAAGTACACATGCAACAACTAGAAAGTTAAAAAATAAACTGAATAAATAGCAAATCACCAGTGTGTCCCATAATGACGAGTAAACACCAGTTGAGAACAGTATTGTGGTCCGTCTGATCTTGGAAGCTAAGCAGGGTCAGGCCTGGTTAGTACTTGGATGGGAGACCACCTAGGGAGACCAGGCGCTGTAGGCGTAAAAAAAAAAAAGAACATGGTAGTGATGTTCTGGAAAAAAATATACGTTGGGCCCAATATTTAGCCGAAAGTTGGCGGAGACATTTAACCCCAGTTCATCCAGCGACGTCCCTGGAGCTCCAGCACGTGGGGTGCTCCTCACCTGGACTGGTGGCAAATCCGCTGTCTGTGAGGTGGCCTTGGCCTCGGCCCTTCTCACAGCCCCCTAGGGCTGAGGCTGCCGATTGCATGCCCAGCACCTGCCCCTGGACACGTCACTTGACTTCCTGTCCCTCGTGGCTCCCGTACAGCAGGTTCCCTGGGCCCCAGGTGCCTCCCTCCATCCTGCCCTGCCCTCCGACCCCACAGGACATGGTTGGGAAGATGGCCTGTTGGTGCCACCCCAGAAGGTCCGGCCTCATCCCCAGCTTCCGTTCCATAATCTCAGGGCCCAGCATGTTTGTAGCCCTGTGATTGACAGCTCCCATTCAATGGCATGGCCGCAATAGGGAAGAAAGGATTTCTCCAAGGCGGGGTCTGCAGACAGTTCGTCGCTGTGCCGTGGTGTCCCAACTAAGCCCAGGCTCCCTGTGTGGAAAGCTGGGACCTCCCATCAGGTATGAGTTTCTTACAGCTGCTGCAACAAATGACTGCAAATGCCGTGGCTCGAAACCACACCAAGTTCATACCTTGCAGTTCCGGAGGTGGGAAGTCTGCAGTGACTCTCACTGCGCCAGAGGGAAGAGGCGGGCGGAGCCGCTTCCTTCTGGAGGCTTCCGGGAGCTGCCCACGAGCCTCGTTCCGTGGCGGCCCTAGCCCTGGAGACAGATTCGGTGTGAGCCGGCTTGAGCCCTATGCCCACCCTGACCTGGGGTCGGGGCACGGGGTGGCATTGCCGGCTCAGGTTCGGTCATGGGGTGTCCATCCTTCCCAGCGGACGGGTGGGACGTAGCAATGGTTGGCATCACAGAAACACAAGCTCGACGCAGGGGAGCGGTTTCCTGAAAGGTCGCAGATGCTCTTCTGAGCGCACAGAACAATAAATATCAACCGCAAGAATTTATTATCTCAAATGATGGAAAAAAAAAAAACATTAAAAACGTTAAGTAGAAACATCGCCCGCAGCCCTGTCATCCCCCAAGGGCCGCGGGTGGCTCTGCGGGTGTTTCCTCCGCGTCTTCTTTCCCCCCTCGGCACACTCCGGCGGCGCGCGTGGCCCTCCCGCATTGCACACACGGCTCTGCGCCCCGCGCCTTCGACTCCAAACGACAACAGAAGGGTTCTCTCGTGCTGTTTTCTTTGCCTCTGCGTCCTGCACAGCCCACTCCCGCTCAGCTCTTTGGCAGGAGGATTTGTAGACCGCACAGAACAATAAATATCAACCGCAGATAACTGGAAGGAGGATGGGGTTTTCCGATTTGGGGGGAGAAAGAGGGATTAAAAGGACGAGCCCCCGTGACCCTCCCAGAGCTGCCGAGATGAACAAATGACATACGTGAGCGTCCCTTAGACACGGCTGCATTTATCAGAGTCGCGATCGTTGATCACCAGATGCCTTTTTACAGTGATCGCGTTCACCTCTCAGAGAGCCTTGCGTGCCCTCAGAGGGTTGTGCTCCCTGGCCACACGTGCCCGCGGGAAAGGAGCGATTTCACGGATTTACTGCGGGTCATGGGTGGCAGCCACGTTTCCCAAAGCGCTTCCAGCGTCAGGTGAGGAGAGGGTGCTATTCCAAGGGTGGCCGACAACACAGGCATCCAGACCTCCGGGCCCTGAGGCTGCTTAATTGAAATTCACGTCAAAACTGAATTCCGGGTTAGCGCGACTTGACTGCTATGAAGGATGGAAATAGAGCCGTGGGTCACATAGGGACAACGAGGAGAGCTTGTTTGCTGGCGCCGAAACGACGTTTCTACTGGAATTAAGCCGTCTTCAGTTAACAGAACTACATTTTCTGTCATTCTCTGACTTGGATTTCCTTTTCTCCCAAGATAACATGGACAGGGCCCAGGTATTGTCAGTGACTCAGAAAACACAGTTTGCACACAGAGCCAAGTTTGGCTGTGGGTTTACTTGGCATCCAGCGGGCTCAGCTTTCCTTGGAAAACGGAAAAGCCAGAGGAAGGTGGGCGCCTCCTCCTCCGTCCCCGTCCACCCCCATCCTGCGTCTGCCGTCCATCACCAACGCGGCCAGTTCTGCCTCTGGATTCTCCTCTGCTCCCCCCGGCAGCTGGAACACGCCATCACTCGCCTGCACTCCTGTGGGTGAGCTTCACAAGAGCAAGGGTGACAGAAGCCACAAGCACCCTTCCCCTGCTCGCAGCCCCCCACTGCCTGCCGCTTACGCCAAGGGCGAAATGCCCGCTCTTCACCGTGGCCCCTGCCCTGCCGATGGCACCTCTTTCTGACCCACCCCTGCCTCGCTCCCCCACACTCCACTCCCCGGCCCCTCGCGCCTCCTTTCCAGTTCCGGAACACTCCAAACTGCCTCCCGCCTCAGGGCCCCGGCACCTGCTCGAGCCAGGGCCTGAGCTGCGGCTAACCCGCTCGCCATCTTCCTGATGATTCAGCTCTTGGCTCGAAGTCGAGATTGTCTCCAGTGAGGCTTCCCTGAGTCCTTCCTGTTCTACTGCCTTTTGAGGGCATCCGCTCCTGGGAGGAATCCCGTGTTTTCATTTGTGCATGCTTATCTTCCCTCTCCCCGACCGGAAGTACGCTCCCTGGAAGCTGGAAGTGGGTTCCTCTCATCTCACCTAGGAGGCACTCAATAAATGTCAGTCGAGTGAAAGAACGAATGAACCTCCAATTCTGAGAAGACACGTTCTCGATTAGATGTGGAGGACAAAATTTCGCAGTATAGTTTCACGCCGGTTGAGATCCCCCTGGTTATTACCACCGACTTCCTGCATGTGCGCTTGTCTTTGAGCTAAGAGAGGGTTCCCTTAACACTCGTTAAGGTCGGACAAGTGAAAGTCTTATTTCTAGTGAGGGAAAGCGAAAGCATGAATCTAACTAAAATGTCAATTGCCCTAAGGTGTGAAAAATATTTTAAAATTCTCCGTTTGCTCTTTTGTGGTACTATCCATTGTCAAAACCTTTTCTCCAAGTAATATTCACGTCTGATAAATGGAAAAAGAGAGTTTTCCCAGAATACCATAAAACACACTCAGCTAGATGGAGCTTACGAGTTTTAAGTGCCTTCCTAACCTGCAGTGCCTGGTGAGTTGGAAGTAAAAGTGGGGAGGGAGGAGAGAAACCATCGATACACAGAGCTGGAAGACCATCAGGGAGGGAGAAGGGGGGGAGTTTAAATTTAGAGTTCAGAAGCCTTCTTGGAGGGAGGGGATCAAAACCCCAAACCTTCCTCCCCCAGGGTCAACTGGCCTAGAGCCTGCCAGATGGGCTGGCTGGTCCTGGCCACCCTCTGATGGCGAAAGCACCCGACCACACCCTCTGGCCCCATCACCCTGGCTCTTTATGGCACAGACCCCACCGCTCTAGCCAGGGGTGGACAAATGACTCGTCCTGGGCCAATCATAATCCTCCATCACCTGGACTGCCGTGATTGGCCCAAAGAGGGTCATGTGATTTAGTCAGGCCAACCAGGGTCCTTCCCTGAGACTTTGCTGCCTGGAGCAGGCAGAAAAGAGTCTCCATGATCTCTATGGACGTCAGCTGGAGGGGCTTGAGGTCGAAGCCCCTGAAGAAATCCCCCTAGCTGTCGGAAAGAACAAAACAACAAATATTGGCTACATCCAACAAATATGGGAAGCGTGGGCTCCCAGGAGCACCTGTCAACCAGCAGGAGGTGGGAGCGGGTGGGTAGCGGCCCCCAGCCGCCCTTGCCCGCACCGGAAGCTCCTGCGGCTGGTCTGGTGGCTTCTCGGAGGGTCTCTGCCAGAAAGCCCTGGTCGCCTACTCCCCATCGGGCCCGTCCCTGTGGTTACTGTCTTCCCTGCTCCACTGCCCCCCACGTCCTCACTTGGGCTTTCTGGAAATACTTTCTGAATAAATTATCTATACCCAAGTGCTTGTCTCAGGCTCAGCTTTTGGGGAACCCAAACTAATCAGGAATGGCCTGGCTCTTGTCATCTCAAAAGCCGGTTCTGTTTATGCCCTTCTGGGGACTGGGGCGCTGAACCTAAAATTGCTTCTTCCTTAACTTGCGGGGTTGAACTTCTGTCACTCTCAGATCAAGGACCCTGAAAAAGAACAGGTGCCACGTCACTGCAGAGACTGGGTGCTGAGGGACGTGGTCGCTTGCTTGGGGGTCGTGGGGGGCTGGACGCCTGGCCTTGTCTGGGCTCATGCGCCCCCTCCCCTGGACATGAGTCTGAGGACCTGCAGCCTGGGGGTGCTACTGGCTAGGCACAGCCTTGTGGGGAGAGGAGACTGTTCATCCTCCCTCCAGGAGGCAGCGGTGAAAGCAGGAGCCTGAGCCCCAGTCGCAAAGCCAGGGTGACACATGTTCCTCTAGCCAAGCAGGGGTCTCCCCAGACCGCGGGCTCGGGGTTTGAGTGGCACTCCTCCTGGGGCAGCCAGGAGTCTGAGTGCCCTCTGATGACACTCAAGAATCAAAGGGACAGTGTCCCCTCCGACCCGCCAGTTCATGACCGGCGAGGGGGCGGGCACAGATGGAGCGCTACCTCTGGTCCCTGCTGGGCCTGTAGCCTCCACCCGAAGCCTCCATCCGTACGGTGCGGCAGCTCTCACCTCCGCGATGTCCAGCTCTGAAGCACCTTGGCCGTTTTTTTAGCCTTGAACCTAGAACACAGATCTGTGCACATGTCACGGAGGGAGAAGCTCAGACTCTGGGAGGCGAGGTGGCTGCAGCACCCTACGACCAGGGTGCACCCCTAAAGAGACAAAAAAAACTTCTCCAGACCCCAGAACGTGGTCAAGTCTCAGGCCATGTGAGCCACGTCACGACTGGGTCTCCCCTTCAGCAGAATGCGTTCTTACGGGCTGGAACTAGCGACCAAATGCACCGGATTTAGCCGTTTACTTTTGTGAACTTGATTATTTAATTAGCT
This sequence comes from Rousettus aegyptiacus, assembly GCF_014176215.1. Classification (NCBI taxonomy): domain Eukaryota; kingdom Metazoa; phylum Chordata; class Mammalia; order Chiroptera; family Pteropodidae; genus Rousettus; species Rousettus aegyptiacus. Next base: position 56,730,111 of record NW_023416309.1, read on the forward strand.
GCTTGAAAGTTTAGAGAGTGACTCAGCTGCGTACATACCTGTAGGCACAAATCCTCTATTTGTTCATCGAGACAACCAACAAATAAACCCTAGGAATTTACTGGGACTAAGAGCCCAAAGTCTTCCTGAGATGTCATTTTTCAGTGCTAATGCCACTTTAGGTTGCTAAGAGATAATTTTTTTTTTAAAAAAAAGCAATTTGCATAAAGACCAGGAAAGTATTTTGATAATGTCAATATATAGCCAAATGGACTAAAGTGCTAAAGTGACTATTTTTTTACTGGATAATTAAGCCTCCAAATTTAAATGTTCTAAAAGAGATACACTTGTATTCCGTGGAGGTCTAGTCCACGTAGGTAGCTAATTATTTCTCGAGAACAACACTGAGTCATGTTAGACATCTTTTTGCTAATCTAATAATATTAAGCTACTGGGAGATGATTTCTGTCCTATCTCATAATTGGGACTGGAAAGCGGGTAGGGTTTTAATTGCAGAATTGAGAGAAATTCCTTTTTCTAAGTCCCTAGCACAAATCTGACAACCTGTCCAGCAGCCAGGAACTAGGTTAAAAAAGTTGTCCTTATCTGCTATACAGGACAGAAACCTCACGAATTCAAACCAAAGGGGAGGTTTGGTAAAATAAATATCTACTGTGGCACTGACTTAATACTTATTTTTTTTTTCTTTCAAAAAATTAGAATCTTGAATCTGGCACAAAACAATCAATATAAAAGTGCTAGTCATTTTTATTGTCTCGATACAGGTACACAGACCAGAGGAAACCTCGAAAAGTTCTTCGGTGGTGTTATTTGCAAACGTTTCCAAGGGGAATCTGATCATTCTCTCCTCCCTGGAGCCAACTTCTTCCCACCGCGACTTTACCACGTCTCAGATTCGGGGCAAAGTGACATTGTGTGAGCTTAGAGTATAGGCCTTAAGACGCCTTGCAGCTTCTGATATCACCGTTGCCGTTATATAAAAAAGATGAACACCACTTGGAGAGAGAAGCCCAGCAGTGGGTGGGCATCAACTGCCAGACACCGTGGATGACCTTGACCAAACGGCTACAGAGAAACAGCCTCCGGAACCCCGGAAGTACGTGAAGGGCTCCCGATGGCTCGCCCACAGAATCGTCAAACCAATGAAATGGCTGTCTTTTGACCCCACTAAGTTTTGGGGTAATTTTTAATGAAGAAATAGGTAACTGGTACAAATGGTTTTTAAAAAATAAATGTAGGAAATTCAGAAATAAAAGCATGAAGAAAGAAACTGTCCCCTACAATCTTACCTCCAATGTTAACTACTGTTAATATGTTGGTATTTTTTCTTCCAAACGTTTCCTTTTTGTTTATTTTTTTACAAGAATGGAAATATAATAATAATGTTTAATAAATGTGTGTTTTAATGTGCCCAGTGTGAGGTGGACGAAGTTTATTACACTCACAGGTCCCAGACCCAGGAGTCGGGCCATCCCATGCAGGGTCACATGGGCTAAAGCATCAGGGCGGGGGATGGGGGGGATCAGAAGGTAAGCGAAGGGAGAGCCCAGGCCACAGTCTTTGTCACAGTTTCCTCGGGAAAGGCGAGGCAGGGAAACCATTTCGGATTGCCTCGTTTGAATAATTTGGGCAGCTTTGGGCTACAGCGGTGGCCTCCAGCTGTCTGGTACCTGGAGCTGGGATGAGCAGGGCCGCTGAACGGGCCTCCAGGGGCTGCAGGCCACACAGAGGTGGCCAGGCCTGGACTGCTTCGTTTGCACCTCAAAAGTGTACTGTCCCCTGCTCTCTCGGCTCCCTCAGAGCTGCCTGGCCAGAGGGGCCGTCTTTCCCCAGCCAGAAAGTTCCTTAAGATGTGAAAACATCACAATATACAAAAAAATATGTGTGTAAAGTGGTCTCCAACATTATTACAAAAAAAAATGATTTAGTATACTGTTTAAACATGAGTCCTCTAAGGAATACAGCTTTAGGCAAGGGCTAAAGCGCGGACACTCTCTTTGGACGGTGGCCCAGGGTCTAGGCGGCCCAGGGTCTAGGCCGTGAGAAGAAAAGGCAGGAAGAGCACGAAGCAGGGCCCTGCGACGCGTCCCCATGCTGGCCCCGACTTCGGGACAAGCCGCAGGTAGGTGCAACAGGCCGCGCGGCGGACAGCTTCTTTTGGCATCAGGCGCTTCCCAGAGGGGCTGCAAGAAGGGACCTCACCAGGAAGGAGTCCTGGAGGGGAGAAAGAAGCCGGGATGCATCTGCCCCACTCACTCCCGTTTCCCACTGCCAGTAGGCCGAGGTCACCCACACTACCCCGCGGTCATCCAGGGCGCCTGGGTGTCTACATTCGGTGTGCAGGTGGAATGCACACGAGTCTGTCCAAAACTCGTGTGTACAGCACAATTCACTTAATCGCTCCCACCCTTGTACATTGAGTTCGTTTCCAATTGATGACTGTTATAAGCAGCGTTGCGATAAACATTCTTATGAGTTAACCCTTCTTCTTCTCTATGACTATTTCCTTGCCATAAATTCCCAGAAGAGAAATTGTTGGGTCACAGTTTGTATGCGTTTTAAGGATTTTGATAAATATTGCTACCCAGATAGTGACTATCCTGTATTTTGTAACTTCAGTTCCTGCATTTTATTTCGCATTTGTGTCCATTGCAAACAGGATCTTATTCCAATATGTTCCCTAGCTACTTAGTGCATAAAATGGCTGATCAAAAAGGTTTTTGTTTAATCGTGTTTTAATTTAATTTTGAAATGTTATTACAGTCACATCGTTCAAATTTTTAAAGTTTAAAAAAGTCGTAGAGTAAAAAGTCTCCCACCAAGATCCCCGCTCCTGGAGGTAATGCTTCTTATCTAGGCATTTAGGGACCTTTCTACAGATGCGAACAAACACATCCGTACATGAACACATGCATTCCTGTGTTATGGTGTAACAGTTCTTCTGCGCCTTGCTTTTATTCATTTTACAATGTAAGTCGGAGATTTATTACGTATTAGTTAGTAACGGGAGAAGGTAATCATTCCCTGTCGATTGGCATTACAATGTTTCTAGTCTTTTCCTACTTCAAAAAAATGCAGCAGTAAATAACTTTGTAAGCACATTTCACACACATGTGAGTATATCTGCAGGATAAATCCCTAGACATGGCATTGACTGATGGTCCAAAGAGTACGGACATTTGTAATTTTGATAGTCTGGGTTTGATTCCTCTCCACAGAGACTGTACCAATCCACATGCCATCAGGAAGTACAAGAGGGTCAGTCTCTTGCTCTCATTTGGGGGGGGGGGTGTTAACATTTTTGATCTTCGAGAGTCCGATAGGTGAAAAGAGTGTTTTGGTGTGGTTTCTTTTGATTTCTCTTATTGTGAGTGAGGCTCAGCATCTTCCCATTTGTCTAAGAGCCATTTCTATTTCTTCTTCTGAGGACTACCCATTCATGTCCTTCACCTGTTCCCGGTAGATTGTGTGTTGTGTGTGTATTTCTTTCATACACCACAAGCTTACAAGGAATTCTCTTTGGAGTTCTAAGAGTCTGTCGGTGGACCCTCTTGGATTTTTCAGATACTCAGCTTAAAGCTGCAAATAATTACCACTGCATCTCCACCTGTCTAAATTCCAACCTAATATTCCTATCTTTTTCTGTGTGTATATTTTTACACTGACATACGATTTCCCGAGCAGCGTAATACGGGTGACAGTGGACATCCTCGTCTTCTACCTGACTTTTATAGAAAGGCTTCCAGCATTTCACTAGCGAGTGCGATATTGGTTAATAGTTTCAGATAGGTAGATGCTCTTTACCATTTTAAAGGAATGTCTTCCTACTAGTTTATTGAGAGATTATTAGTAGTTTTTTTTAAAAAAATCTAATCCATATAGGTTATTAAATTTTATTCAATATCTTTTCAGAATATAATCATATAATTATATTTTGTCTCGTAAATTATATTAATAGATTTTCTAATCCCAAACTATCCTTGCATTCCTGGAATGATGTGTTATGCTTTTAATATAATGTAAGACTCAATTGCCTAGTATTTTATCAGGATTTCTGAATTCCTTATACAGATATGGTCCTGTGTGAACTTATCATATGGTTTTCTTCTGGGTGTATCTTTTTAGTCTTGGTATCACAATCTAGTGGATTGTTCGGGAGCAATCGTCATCTTTGAACATCATTTCGCTTTTTCAAATCTGCACAGTTAATTCTCAGGTCTCTTTTGTCGCAATTGCCATCATCTCTCTGCAGAGCGTCAGCAGAGAATTCACGTATTAGCATCGTATAGCCTCAGGCAAATTCCTTAATCTCTCTGAGCCTTGTTCTATTTAACCCATTTCCTGTTTGCCCCCCCCCCAGATAACTCATGGCGGACAGTCCTAACCTCACCCCCAAAGTTTCGCATACATTTAGTTTCACCCACATCTCCTCTGCTTTTCAGAGAATTCCATCTAAACAGGACTGATGCCGTTGGGACAGCTCGTTTAAACAGAAAACAGATACCCAACAATCTAGGGGAAAATAAAGATTGCGAAGGGGACCACTGTAGCCAGATTCGGTGGCAAGCTCGCGGTACTGAAATGGTGTGACCAGGAGGAGGTGACGATGTTGTCATTCTGGATTACATCGAGAACACGGGAGCAGTGGACCCGGCTGATCGGATGCTCGCCCTTGTCCAACGGAGCGCAAAAGGCACACGTTTTGCGTAAGAGTTTCTTACGCCACCTCTTAAACATGACGGTGCGGAACTCCTCCGTCCTGTTCAAGCAGGACCATCCTGAGCACACGATCGGCCACATAAGCCTCAGACCGACGATTGAAAGGGTGCTGGGAAAGCATCGCGACCCAAGGCAGCAACGCCTTCGATGCTGACGACGCCGCGTCCAGACGACGTTTGCCCAAGAGCACACGCCAGCATCAGCCACAAGCACAGCAAGAGGACCCGGAGGGAAACGCGGTGTGTTTGTGCAGGATGTGATATTCCGTTCTGCGTTGTTCCCGCTTTGAGATTTGCCGCACGCAAAGATTATTAAATACTGGCCATCGTATACGTTCTCGTTGCGATAGGGTTAGAGACAAGTTACGTTTAGAAATAACTTAAAGAACAGCTTTTATGTTTGCTTTCACATCGAAAACCAATCGGATTTGCTTCAGCCTCAAAGAGAGTGTTTATGTAAAGTTAAATTAACGCCGGCGGCGAGCTGCACCTTTTCTTCCTAAAAGGGAAAAGGGTTAGGAAAGGGGGAAGGGTTAATAATAATACTATCTTACAGTGGCAGCTCTGTGTGAGATTTAATGAATTAATGTTTATGAAAGCTCTTAGCAGGATGTCACAGAGTAAGTGGCCAAAATGTAGCAGATATTATTATTATTAATATTAATTATTATTATTATTAAGTTAACGGCCTTTCTTGATAACCCATCTCATCTATCAAAGTCCATGTCAATAACGTATTTACTCAGCAAGTGCTTGCTGAATGCTCAAATAAGATATTTGTGAAAATACATCGGAAATAAAAGCTCTGATGCTGGCTACTCTCAGGACGACGGTGTCTGATGAAGAAATACAGCTCATGTTATGCCCAGCTTTTGAACAACGAGGTTGTCAGGAACACACTGTGACGAGAAGTAGAGATTCAATATATAGAGATGCTAAGCAGTCAGGAGGTACAAAATCGTGCAAAAAGTTCTTCCTTTGCACAGCTTCAACGTGTCTTTGCAGTTTCGTTCGCACTAGTCATTTTAATGAAATACGTTTCTTTCCCCGACGTACGGCCCAGAGGTGACAAGTTGGACTTGGCCTGCGCTCTGCTGCCCTCGAGGGCCGGTACAGCCCGGTGGTTAGGAGCATGGACTTGGGGAGGGGGCGGCTGGAATCAGAGCTCTCCTCCATCCACCTGTCCACGTCTTCTGTCTTTACCTGCAAAATGTGAATGACGATGACGATAGCAACTGCCTCATCGGGAAGCGTGAGAACGAAAAGTGAGTTACTAAAGGCGAAACGTTTAAACTAGTGCCCAGACTATGGGACGCACTCCGCAAGCGTTTGATGTCATTCATAGTATTTTTGTTATCGTATTTACTCTAGGTTACCAACAATAGGAAGTGAAAGTTTGAGACTTTGAATATAGTTGGTTTTCCTCAGAGATCCCGGTCCCCAAATTCCCAATAATTTCACCATTTAGTTCCAGCAGCAGTAACCGGGAGGCAGCAGGGCTCTGAGGTGGGGGCCCCGGGTTCTGTGGAGATCTCCCCTGCAACAGGCGATGGGCGGCCGGCCGGCCGGCTGGCTGCTTCCACTCAGAAACCTCACGGACAAAACCTCTGTGACACTCCGGTTCACTAGCATTCCTGTATCAAAGCCAGTCTTAGTCTTAACGTTGCAAGCGTGGTCGTAATTCCCACACATGCACGCGAAGCTGCCACATCGAGGCGAAAACCCCGTCAGACTCAGAGGATCAATTAGCAGGTGCCTCCGCCACGGTCTTGTTTGCTCTGTCTGGTCTTGTCAACTTCTCTTTGTTTAAAGCAAGCTCCCCGCCTCTGCGTCAGCGCCCCACGGGAAGGATGGACCTTTGCATCTCACGAGTCAGCGGCTCTCATTTCTGAGCAGGGCCCCGGCTCCCCAGTTTTTCCACAAAGTGGCAGCTGTCATCGAGTCCTAACAAATGAGTGTCCTGCACCATAGAGCTGCACGCAAAACGCTACATGTCACATGTGTGCCCTGTTCCCGCTTGTTTGTGAACACGTGCCTAGTGCGATCTTCATTATCCCCAAGCTCGGGGAAAACAAAATTGTGGGAGCGCTGGTTGATTGTTCCGGCTCCTGGAGAAGCGCCCGCCTTTTTTGCTGTTGTTGTTGTTTTTTGGAAGAGCGTACCTCGCACGTCCTACAGCCTCCCCATGGGAGAAAACCCTGGCAAAGGCGGCGCGGCCGAGGCCCCTGGCCACAGCTGGCCCTCGCCCGTAGCTTCTGGCCTCGCTTCGTGACTCTGCTCGAACTACCCGCTCACGAAGGCAACGTGACTCTCTCTTCGCTTGTACAAAATGCAGTTACTTAAGCTTTAGGCTTAGATTCCAGAAGCAAGGAATCACTCTCAACGTCTAAGGAGTTGCCAGCCTCTAGAAAAGCGAAGTGGTCGTAGAGCCGGGATTCCCATCCTGATGTCGCCGCTTGCTGTGTGCCCGCGGACAGCTCAGGCTCATTAAGGTAACAAGGCCTGCTGTGCTCGCCTTAAAGATTTGTTACGGGACTCAGACAGGCTAAACATGAGAAAATTCTTAGAAGGTGCAAAGCGCAGTGCAAATGTAAGGCATTATCCTGTATGGTAGCACGCCGGGTTAGCTCCTGTTAAATGCTTTGATGGCAACACGTAAAATACAATGTAAAAAATGAACAGATGCACAAAAGGACAACTTTGACAATCCCACTCATGTGAGGAGCCTTGACGGGGCAGATTTCTGGAGACGGATGTAGACTGGAGGTGAAGCGAGCGGGAATGGGTGAGCTCGTGTGTGATGGGTTTCTCTTTGGGAAGATGAGAAAGTTCTGGAGATGGATCAGGGTGATAGGTTCACAACAACGTGATCTGCTCAATGGCATTGATTTGTACACTTAAAATGGTTTAAATGGTCATTTCTGTGTTATATGTTCCCACAATACAAAAAAAAAAAAAACCTAAAAATAAATTAACAGATGGCTTAGGGAGACACAGGATTATTTATAACAAGGAATTTAACTTACATATTATCGAAAAATAGTTGTGTCCACATGTTTGGGACGTCTTCTTTCTGTGGTCCAACGGCACGAGAAGCCAGATCATCATCAGAGGACACATAGTCCTTTGCCTTTTGACTGGTGATATCGCTGTCCACCAGTGACCATCCCTGGCATGATTTCCTCACCCGACAGCCTGGCTTTGGGACGGGACCAATCGTCAGGACGACCCCTCCTGTCTTGGACAGACACGTTTGCTCACTCTCTCTCTCCTGCGTGTCATGTCTGGGGCTGACTGTGTCCCCCACACGGAGGACCTACTTTCCTTGGGTTGGTTGTCATGGAATCAGAGAACACAAAACCCTCCAGCCATTGATGACCATATACTTTATTCTTCAAAGCAGGTGCTTTCAAGAATAAAAGGAGGACCATGGCGACAAGTTGGGACTGTCCCAGGAAAACCAGGACGTGGGGTGGCACTGTATGTCTCCCGACCTATCGAGGCTGCTCCTGCAGATGAAACCTCTCTCCCTCTCCTTCTGACCTCTCTGAGGAGGGGGAGAAAACGTCCTCCAGGGAGAGAGCTCAGCTCTTCAGATGCCATTCTTCAATAAACATCCAGGAGCAGAAGTTTGATTCTAGTCTCTTGTCCATCATCGGCAGGACACAAGATTTCCTGCCCCCACCCCCACCGTCTCCCCCACTCCTGCTCCCCGCAGCCGTTTGCCGTGACCTGAAGCCCACATTTGAAGATCTTCCTGCCAATAACGATCTGTCACTGTCAACACTGGTGGAGGTTCGCAGTCCAGGGCGGGCCTGCGTCCGTCACCTGTAATCTCACAGACACCGTGCGAGCAGCAGTGGAGGACACCGACCGGATCACGGGCCGAGTTGGTCCCCTGGCTCCCTGGGTGATGCCCGGGCCAGCGTGCCTGCCAGCACTCACCCCACCGCGCACACTGGCATCCGGGTGTGCCCAGTGCATCGGCCCGTCCACCACTCTGACCCACAGAAAGCGGGTCCTTGGGAATGTCTGTGCTTCGGGCCCATGATGAGGCCACTTGCCTATGATAAGGCCACTGGCCCCAAACCAGCGGAGGCTGGCGCCAAGCATCCATCGCGAAAGTGGCCTGGTTTTTGTGCTGAGAAAAATGAATGCAGAGCGCACACTCCTGCCATTCTCAAGATCGATTTCAACTCCATACTTCACTAATCGGTAGATTTTACTGATTTTACTGGGAGGTGTTTAGAGACCAAGCAGGTTGATTATAGGAAATCAAACCCACTCAGCGAGAAGAGCCGAGCCGGCTTTATCATTGGCCAGGCTCGGACCCGTTTCAACAATAACTCATTTCACCTGAATTGAATTGCTCCTTTTTTTTTGTAGGAGAAGCATGTCTAACGCTGAATAGTCTTGAAATTTCCATTCCATTGTTGGGTCCTCCAATTCAAAATCATATCTTCTGTCCTATTGATCAAGCCATTAACAACAAACGCGAAGCTAAATGTGAAGTTCATGTGTTTCCACAATCGGGGAGTTCCCCGCGGAGCCTGCTCCCCCCCCCCCCCCACCCCCGGACCCCTACCTGCCCCTCTTCCAACCCGCTCTCTCTTTGCTGTCCGAAAAATCGCTCTGCTGGCTGCCGGCAGGTGCACTCATCTTGGATTTCGCTCCTTAAAAACTAGAAGGAGGAAAGCTCTCATTGTAAAATGGAACCCACATTAAAGGAAATTCGGAAAATGGAAAAAGAAAATTAATACCATCATCCAGCAAACAGAGACAGCCAACGCTTTACGGCCATGATCATGCCGTGGTCCTTGCAAATGTTAGGACCGGAATTCCTCTCCATGTGCGACTGGGGAGTCATGTCCACGGCCATCGGGACTGGCCGAGGGCCACCTCACATGGGTGACCGGCCGCCACTCCTGCCCCGGGAGGGTGGCCTCCATGTGTGTGTGCATGTGCATGTGTGTGTGTGTGTGTGTGCGCGCGCGAGTGTGCGTGCGTGTGCATGTGTGTGTGTGCGTGCGAGTGTGTGTGCGTGTGTGCGTGTACGTGCGTGTGCGTGTGCGTGTGTGCATGTGCGTGCGTGTGTGTGTGCGTGTGCGTGTGCGTGCATTTCTCCTCTGCATCCTCGTTGTTGATACTCATTCCTCCTCATGCCCCACTCCGGCCTTGTTTCCCTGCATTTCTCCCAGGCGAAGTTCTCTAAGAGATGAGGCTTTCGCTGCCCGCTGCCTGTGTTCTCAAACCCCACTCCTGCAGGAGGAAGTGGATAGATGACCAGTGGAGCCACCTGTCCGCCCGGGGGAGGATGGCCGCCCAGCACGGAGGGCGCCCGTGCCCGGGGCCAGGCGCCTCGCTGGAAGTAGCGATGTTTCGCTGCTTCAAATAACTTGCCAAGAAAACCTGCAATGAATTTCCCCTAAGTTCATGCAAATGCTGTTTTGTAGCCTAATATTTCTGGATGCCCGGAGGCTCCAAAAGAGTGAATAAAAGCTCTAGGTAGGAACTTCACAGTGGCTAGCCCTCTCTGAGCCTCAGCTTCCCCATCTGCAAATGTGAGAAGTCTCTCAGGACCCCACGGGGGGCTTTCCCTGGCTCCCCAACCACTGTCCTCTACGAGAGCTGTGACCGAGAGACCCCTCAGTCCCAGCTCGGCCCTGCCCTGGACCCCGGGCCTCGGGCTGGGCGAGAATGTACGAAGCTTTGGCCCCTCGTTCCAGGATTTGCCAGGTGATCCAGCCACGATGTCCCCGGCACAGTTCAGGAAACTGGGCTCAGGTCCAATTGATGAGGCAGCAGACACAAGGGGCCCCGCTCGGAGCTGACACTGTATCGGGGTACATGGGGGCGGGGGGGGGGGGCTAGCGCTGCCTCGAGCAGCCAGCGGGGGGCACACAGGACAGCACGACGCCATCCGCACGCCCGCCCCCGCTCCGGTGCCCGGTCCGACCAGCACACCTTTCTGGTTGCCGCGGCCTGAGCCTGAACCGGGCCTGGGCCTGTGACCCACCTGGTCGCGACCCCACAGCCCGACCCCCACCTTCAACTGCGCCCTTCCTCCTCAGATGCACGGGCCAGTTCTCATGCCACTGCCTGAGCCCCTCGTTCATCAGACAAGGGCGAACTGAAAAAAAACAAACAAACAAAGACCAGGAAAGCCTGCACAGAGACGGCGCCGACGGAGCCGGGCCGAGCAGGGAGCAGATGACGGCGATGTCGCTCTCTAAGTGTCGACTCCCTCCTGCACGTGGGCGGGCGCGGGGGCGGGGGTGGGAAGGACGCACACGCAGGACCCTCTCGGGTTCTTTTCAGGGGCTTCACGCTGCGAGCCCACCTACAGGACACTTCCCCATCCCGGGCTTGCTCAGGGCAGGCACCTCCCTCCCCCACCCCGGGCCCGGGGGACTGGCCCACTGCAGGCGATCGCTCTGCGGGGAGCCCGTCTACAGGCCAGTCGACAGCTTAGGACCTGTGCCACCCTCTTGCCGAGACAACCAAGTCCTTGTTCTCAAGATGTGAGCATGGGCGAACGGAGCGACGGGGACCGTCGGCTGTGGGGACTGACCACGAGTGTGTATAATGGGGCAGGGGAGGTGGCGGTGGGCCCCTGGGAACCTGGGGCGGGGAAGAGCAAGATCCGGGCTGACGCGAAAAGCGATGGAGAGGTGGCCAGGGCCCGGTCGCGTGGCTGTCCCCCCATTCCCATGAGAGCCTCTCTCCCCGGCACCCTGGACTCCGGAGTCATCGCTGCTGCGCTTGGAGCAGACCTCCCTGTACCTCCGCTACCGTGGACGAGTTTTATTCCAATGCGAATTATTTAAAACCAGAGAAAACGGAGCACTCGGGCGTAGCCCTAGATTCTGCCTCGGTGGAAACCGAGGCCCACAGCAGTGAAGACGCTTGCCCAGGCCGCCCGGCGACAGATCCCCCAGGGTCCCAATCTCAGCCAATCTCATGGCGACGGCCTTCGAGTCACGGAGCCCCAGATGGCAGCACACGCGGTCCCAGCTTTGAGCTACGCGCCCTCATTCTGTTTCCAACCGTAATCCCGTGGAGAGACCTGGAACTCTCTCGGCCTCTCGTTAGCGTTTCAAGGGTATGCGAAGCCTTGCGCGTGACAAAGGAAGGTCTCATTCTGTAAACATGAGAGGCCGAACGCCACGGCCCGGGTCTGTCTGCATCGTACCTGAAACCACACGCAAGCCTGGTCGCCAGCCTCAGCCCGCACGAGCGAGGCCGAAGAACACGGCGAATTCGCCGGGCCCAGAAGCGATTCTGTCGTCCGTTTTCCCGCTCGGCCAGGAGAGCTGGCGGGGCGAAGCGCTGATTCCATTCGGCTCCCTGGTGGAAACGGAAGATGGAAAAACCTGACATGTTCGTGAAAGCGAAGTACACGTCTATCTATCAATGCCCACGGCCTGGTATTTTTGGTTTCATTTTCAGTTAATAATAATAGCTCACATTTACTGTGTGCTTACTTACCATGGGCGGGGAACTTTTAACTAACAATCATGTTTAATCTTCACAGTTACCCTCTGAGACAAGCCTATTATTACAGAAACGATAATAATTGTTATGTGAGGACCCCCCGAGCACTCACCTGAGACTCACAGACAGGAGGCGGCAGAGCCAGGTCCCGGCTCAGAGGCCTGGCCCTCAGCCCTTCAGCCACCTCGGCCCGGGGAGCGTGAGCTGCGGAAACACATGACTGCTTGTGTGTTTGCGGTGCAGACGGGGAAGATAATTCAGGAATCCGTAATTGCTCGCCCCTGCTGGGGGACATCAGCTAGGCACTAGCAGTGACACTGAGTCATGATACCTGTTTCCAGCTGAGTTATAACCCACGCACCATGGTGCTCACCAGCCTGCCCGCCGGTTTAGAAAACGCTGGAAGAGATGGCCCTCCCAGCTCCCGGTCGTTCCCCACTGTGCACAGCTCACCCAGGAATCCAGACCCTCCCCCGCCCCATCCCCCCTGCCCGGATGTGCATGATGCCGTCAGCCTGTTCTTGGCCTCAGTCCTACATCTGTCGAGTGACTTGTGACCCCTGGGATCTTTTTAGGGATGTTGATGGATCGCAGCCCATGAACCCCTCAGACACCTTCTGGAGACGCTGAATGGCTCAGCTGGGGACAAGGGCGCATGTTGGTGAAAGGCACCCTCGGGATCCTCAGAGACCCCGTGCCTGGCTCCTGACAGGGCCCTAGGGCCGGCGACGGGCCTCCGGGAGCCTCCCTCGTCCCTGCTCTTGTGGCCTTGGGGAGCCCGGGGCCACACACAGAGTGGGAGCTGACAGATTCCTAGTGAGACGGGGTGCTGTGGGCGGTTGACGGGGCCTGCCCAGGCACTCCCCTCGCCGCTGGGCAAGTCAGGGCCCCTCCAGCTTCCTTATCTGCCAGAAAGAAAGGATGGGGGAACCTGGGGGAGGAGGAAGGAGCTCAGGTGTGGCTCGGTGACGCCCTGGTGACTCTCGGGAAGCAGGGCCAGCTCTGGCCTGTCCCCTGGCGGGACCTCCACCAATATTTCCACCTCACGTCTGGGGGTACACAAGGCCTTCTCGTTCATCATAAAATCTGAAGCGAAGACTTCATTCTTGTGCTTAAAAACATGGGAGGGGGCAGCACCGTTCGTCTATCCGAAAGGAATCGGATCCCCACACGTCCACCGCCCCATCTCTGTGTTCTGGCCAGAGACGGCTCCCTCATTCCCTAGACGCAGACCCTTTCCAGCCATCCCTCCCATCCTCCCTCCCCTGTGAAGCCCCCGCCCCTGGAAGTCCTGGAATCCGGGTGTCCTCCATGTGCCCCCCAGCAGGGCCTTCTACTTCTCTGACTTGTATTTGAATCGTTCTGTCATTCATCAAACACGCTCGGAGCACCTGTTGGTCAAGGGGGCAGAGGGGAAGAAACGGAGGCGGCGGTGCCCGGGGCGGGGGCGGAGGGACCAGGCGGGCGAGGGAGGATGACAAAGTCAGTCCCGGACCCTCCACCCAGTGTTTTTTTTTTTTTTTTTATCCTTGTTTATATTTCTATGCTATATAGAATCATCATTCCTTTTCTTAAAAATTCACATTTTTATCCTTTCCCCAGAATGCCTGTAAAAATATACCACGCATATCAGGTGCAAATAAGGCCTTGGAGTGGTGATGAAAGACACCCAGCGATGTCCTCAGGGCCCAGGGCACTGTGGCTCCTGCGTCCACATTTCTTGGCCTCAGGAGGCCCCGCCAATAGGTCCCTGCACACAGCTCACCTGGTGGCCCGCGCACACACACACCCTCGGGAAAGGTTCCCTGGGTCGAACGCCGCAGAACAGAGGCAGAAAGAGACTCTGGACAACTTCTCAAGCGTGAGAGCCTTGGAGGCGTCTTCCTGTTCCAGGTCCCACGCCCGAAACTAAAACGAGGTAAATAAATGTGCCACCGTCCCCTCCTCTAGAAACCCCAGAGACAGATGGCTTCCCCTCGGTCTCCCACACGCCCAAGGACCCTGGTTTCCATCCCCAGCCAGAAACCCGGGGGACACCCCTCCCCCTCTGTCTCCTTCATCCCCCTTCCTCCCGTCCTCCCAACCCCCGCCCCCCAGGGCCGCCCCTCGGCTCCCCTCACCCCGTGTTCCCCCCCACTGCGCCCAGCCCTCATCTCCCCTTTTCACTCCCCCCCTTACTCCCCCACCCCACTCCCTCTTGGCCCCCTTCCGCTTTCCCTGCTGCTCTCCACTCCGACCCTCCCCGACCCTCCCCACAACTACCCAGTATTTTTCTCCTTTAACAAACTGATTAACACTTAAACCGCACAGCGTGCATGAGTGAGGCTGTGTGCCGATCCTTGCTTATCTGTAGGTACAGGCTCGCAGCAAAATTTGGGGACCAGCTAAGCCGAGGCCGAAACACAGGCCGCCGCAGGTTGAGTGCTGAAAATCGGGGCTCCTCTCTCTCCGCCAAGGCTGAGCTGCTCCCGCCCAGCCTGGGACCACCCCCAGAGACAGATGGCTTCCCCTCGGGCGAGGGAGGATGACAAAGTCAGTCCCGGACTCTCCACCCAGCAGGACCTTCGGGAGGGCCACGTGCCTGTCTGCCAGCAAAGCACCCTACAAGAGGTGCTGCCGGTGCAAAGGGGCCACGTGGTTGCAGCGTGAGAACCGGCATCCTGTGGGGAAGAGGCCGCCTGGCCCGTTCCTGGTTCAGGGGACACTGCTCCCCTGGCCCCCTGAGGGCGCAGAGAGCATCCACTGATGAGCGTGGGAGCAGGGCTGGTGTACGGGGCCCAGGGGGCTGGGGATCCCTGGGGAGGGGACGGGAGGCCCCTGGTGGGCGTGCGGGGTCCCAGCCCCCCACAGCCTCCTCTCACTTTATTTTTCTTCCCAGACTGTGAGTTCTGAGGCAGGGTCTTTCCAGGTAACGTCAGTATCTGGCACGCTGCACTGGTGTGTAAGTGCCTAGTAAATTATTTGTTGAATAGAGAAAACAAACACTTGAATGAAGGAATGAGTGAATTGGGAACTCTCTGGGTCCGAGACTGGTCTAATTTCATATACTAGTTACAGAGACTCTGTCCACCTTTCTCCTTATTTATCCAAAGCAACCTCATAGGCTAAAAAAAAAAAAAAAAAGTGCATTAGATTCATCCATCTACCAAGTTTTTATTTAGCACCTACTACATAATTTTTGTATTTAGGAGTTCACTGGTCTTGAGGAAATCCGGTATCTGAGAACCGTCTTAGAATATCAGTACTCTAAAACTCAATCTCTAGAATCTCAACAGACATATTAACCAGGAGTCGGAAAGACGCAATCCTTCTAACCGAGAACCCTTGTGGGATTGTTTCCCCCTGCAATGAAACGCATTCACGAATGACAAGATATCCGTAGATTCCCAAGTTTTCAAACATCTCTTCGAAAATCCAAACCCAAGGCTGTATCTCCCAGTCTGCACAAACGGGTAATTATACTCTGTGTGTTAAAGTCGTGTATCTCTGACCTATCCAGCACGCGTGCACACACACACACACAGTTTAACCTTTAAACCAAGTCATGTACACCATTTTACTCCTAGAAAGATGAATTCGTGTTATTCCGTCAAGTCAGTATCCACCTGACCTTTAAACACATCAGTGTTTCTTGGAAAAATATTATGGCTGGGATGCCTACCGAGGTAAACAACGTCAGCCGCTCCTACCCAGCGCCGAGCCGAGCCGAGCCGAGCCGAGCCGAGGGGAGGCCGATCGGCGAAGGTGCTGGAAGGCGGCAGGGCCCAGAGAGCTCTGACGAACTCCACGGGATGCAGAGAACAATGTGAGTGCACCAGAGTCGGCGGATATATTTCTGTATTACTGTTCCGGAGATAACAGCTAAGGTGAATCATTTCCCACCAGCCACCATTCCAAATTATTTCAAATTCTGAAGGGACCCTATTTATTTCATTGGTAGCTGGCAATTTACTTAGCCGAAGATCATTATATTTATGTGTCTGTGAAATCCTCACAATAATTACACATTTGAGCTGTCTCCGATGGGCCATATGTATCCTCGTTAGTCATAGACTTGGAAGGATATTACCACATTTCTGCGGCAACCTTCGCAACGTACCTATAAAGCGCCCAACTGGAAGTGAACTTGGATTCTCATGGTTTTCTTACATATCAGATTTATCAAACAGCGGGACAGCCCGCATTCACATGCAAATGCTTCCAGAATGCTAGGAAATTATCTTAATTTCTCTTTTCTCCAGATCACCTCGGTGCGGCAGCCCTGGAAGGTATTGGATTGGGCAGCAGGGAGAACAAACCTAGCTGAGATCTAAAATTACTTTAGGAGCTTACCGGAAAGTTCCATAATGGGAAATATTTATAAGGCAGTGCGCTCGTTTCCCAGCTGTGAAGTCGCTCGCCGAAGGGCAAGGACAAGAAGGGCATTTGAGATTTCCAGGGTTCTCCAGCAGGTGTCCCCAGGTCGAATTCCCTGGACAACATTCGCGAGGCCGTTTGGTTCATCTGGAAGGTCTACTTTGTCATTCTGAAGTCAGAAATCACGAGAGGGAACAGACTGCCTGGCTGTTGTGCCTGTTTCTGCCTTCTGCACGTTTATTTCAGAAGGCTCCACTTTTATTGTAAACAAGGCGAGCCTCGGAACATCTCTAACCCCGAGAGCAAATAACCGTGACAGATGCTTCTCCCTCCTGAGCGATGATTCGGAGAAGATGCTGATTTGTGTGCCCTGCTGGAGCTGGTCGTCCAGAGATGGAAGAAAGGCAATAAACAATAAACATTATAAATAAGTAAACTGACGGATGTTAGAGGTAACATGTGAGCGGAATAAAGAATTTAAGCAACGCTATCACTCTGGCTTTGTTTAGGGTTCCTGAGAATTCCCATTTATTTCTGTCAGCCCAACCTATGTCTGCTTAGCTTAGCTAATACGCACATGTACATTCACACGTACATACACACGTGTACGTCTATAGTTTCATAGTTTATGAGCATATCTGATCCAGCCTTTTTATGAGTTTGCAGCCGGACCAGGGGTCACTTGGTTCACTTGACCAGGTCACTCTCCTTCCTTGCAGTACTTCTCTAGGTAATCTCCCTGGGCTTTATAGGCAGGCACACGCGGTGTCTAAAAATAATTTAGTTTGTCTTATTTCTACGAGTCATAACTTACATCTTCGATTTATTTATTGCATTGGCTAAAACTTCCAGACACACAGTTCTTTTATAATCGGGGCGGGTGGAGGGTTTGGTGCTGGGATATGAAGCTAAAATAGAAGAGAAGGTCTACATTGTATGTAACTTGTAATTTTTTTTTTCAATTATAAATTTCAGAAGCTATCCAGATGGTCCCTTGATGTATCTACAAAGATAATTTTTATCATCCTCATGTCAGTACTAAAAACAGCCGCCATCCATCCACCGCCCTCCCTGGCAGCCTGCCCCGTGTCTCTCTGTGTTGGGTCCAGGGTCCAGTGGGGAGGGAGCGTCCTGCCCCTGCAGCAGCAGAGGGCCGCGTGCGGGTGCCCCGCCAGGGTGTGGGTGCGCGAGGACCCGGTCCCGGCACCCCGTCTTCTTGGACACGCCACTGTTCCTCCGTGGGTCTCATTTCCCCACCTTCTGGTTGAAGCCCATGACTCGCCTGGGACTCTGGGCTTGTGCTGGAATGTTCCCCTGGTTTGGGGGAACTTATTCAAGAGTGAGAGGGGACATGAACCTTCCGTGAGGTGACCAAAAACACATGAGGACCACAGTTCTGCAGCTAAGAACAGACAAGCACCTAAGGCGGCAGCAGCCGGGGAAGTCGGGGAGACGGCACAGGGGGGTTCGGGAGAGGAGGCTCGGATGCAGAGGGTTCCAGCGGAAGCCGCTGTCCCTCCCATGAGCAAGCCTGGGGATCGAAGAGCAAGCCACCTTTTTTGGCACAGAAATATAAAGAAGGGAGCACAAATGCACAAGGGCGAGAGTCCAAACGTGGGGGCCGTGACCGCGAGGAGGCCAGGGCGACCTTGGCGTTTCCAGGAAAACAAACGTAAGCAAAACGAGGTTTCCGGGAGACCCGCCAGCCCCTTTAGATGGCGTCGTCTCCAAATCCTGCGCGAGAGCACCTCTTCCAGAATGTCCGCCCAGCTCAGCCGCCAATGCGGCTCTTAGGTGCGCAGGGACTGTCCCCCAGACCATGCGCCCCTGGTGGGCAGGAGTGGCCGTGTTCGTCCCATTTCTAAGCAGAAAGCCAGCTGCAGTGCCTGGCAATAGTGGATATGCAATTTGTTTTTAGCGAAAGGAACTGAAAATAGTTTATATTCCCCGCCACCCTTCCCTTCCTTCCCCCCCAAAAAAAGTTGTTAAATTTTCTTCGAGATGGGAGGCTGTTTATAGGTTTGGGCAGAGAATGGGGAAGCGTCCAAATTAAAGCGACGTTCAAGTTTGATCTGAAGATAATTTTGATGTCCTGGCTCAGTTCATACTTTAGTTTTAAAGTGCTTGTAATTTGTAGTAAATTGAATTATGTGTAGAAAAACCCCAATGACATTTTCTCTTTTAAAAAGAAAACTAGAAGGCAGGCTAGAAGGTTGAACACATTTGTTACAAATTTTTAAATAATCCGAATAGCATTATTGAAACATAATTTACACAACGTATATATAGAAAAGTCGGTATATCATAAGCGTCCCCAACGCAGAGCAGGAGACAGAGTATGGCCAGCGCCCCAGAGGCCCGGCCCTGGACTTTTGAAGGTCTGGGCACCATTTATGTGGCCCCATACAGAGCCACCTTGGCTGCAAAGATCTCCCATGTGTGTTTTTGCAACTGATGCCGCCTCCGGGGGGCGGGGGGGGGGGGAGGATTTACCACGCCCAGCTCACTCGGGTCCTGGTTTCTGTAAGCGCTGGTGTGGGCGGATACCCCTAGCACACACCTTGAGAGGCTGGAGGGGGCTGGCCGCCCACGGCCTCAGCCCTTCCTGGAAAGACCCACGTCCGCTGTCTGACCCGTGCAGGGAATGGAGGCCAGGCCACCCTGGGCCAAGGCAGGACAACTCCGAAGGGCCGTCCCTGACTCCGGGCTCCCTGTGGGGACAGCCGAGGCTGTCCCTGGGCCACCAGCATCACAGTCCGGCGTCCGCCTCCTCCCGCCCACAGGTCCGGGCGCGCGGGTTCTCCTCGGTGGGCATCTTGCGCGCTGAACCCCACCTGAGCCTCTGCTTTCCAGGGGCGCAGGCTGCAGCCGTGGGCTTTCCTCACCTCCCAGCTGGCTCTGTCCCGGGCAAGGTCGCAGCACCGGGAGATGCAGAAAGAATGGCCATGGACGGTCCCGCACTTCATGCGGCGCTTTGCTGTCTACGAAGCACTTCCCTGCACACGGTCTCGCTCGGATTCTGGTCATTCATTCATTCACACAGTCACTCATTCGGCCTTCAGCGAAGCGCCTGCTCTGCACCAAGAGTGATGATGTGACGAAGAAGACTCGAGCCTGCCCTCCCTCCAAGAGCTCTGGGCTTAGTGCAGGAGGCTGAAGCCAAACAGCGTTCTCCGGACGCCGGCGGCCATGGCGGGACAGGCCACGAAGTGGGGGGAAGGATGGCAAGCGGAGAGTGAGACCTCCCCGGGGGTGAGGGGGCTGCCCCAGGGGAACTGGGAACCAGCAGCTAGAGCAGGCTCAGCGAGGGGCGCTGCGCCCCGTAATGAGAATGACGGTCAGGCCCCAGCTGTGACAGACCCCGCAGGCAAGCCGGGTCGCTCCCAGCTTTCCACGCTCACCCTGGACCGCAGCGAGTCAGAGAAGCCCAGGGGTTCCTGCTCCCCCCAGTGCCACCACCCAGGGGTGTCTGCCTTTCTCCCACTGGGCTCTGCTGTCTGGGGCTGGCCTGGGAAGGAGAGGGGGCGGCGAAAGGGAAGGAGGGGGTGTCCCGTACGGGGGTGGGGGTGGGAGTAGGGGGGAGGATGGGGGTGGGGTGGTGGCGGGGGTAGGAGCCCAAGCTAAAGAACAGCAAGCAGGATCTCGGCAGCTGCTCCGGGCCCCGGTTCAAACACAGGATTAGCTTAAACCCTTCTCTGCTGCTTTCCAGAGTGCACAGGGTTTGTTGAATTTTGTGTCTCCAGTAGGGGCAGAAACTTGCCAGCACGAGATTAAAAAGAAAATACGTGTAAGTGAGATGTTTTCACTAATCTGAGCTGGGGGCATAGCGACGCTCGAAAAAAGTTTAGACATTCCCCTCTGGAACGCGTGGAAGAACAATGAACATCGGCCTGAGCTTTCGGATGATACAAGGTGAAAACATATCTTTGCTATTCATCAGATTAATCATCCTATAATCTAAAGACAAATGGATTCCTAGGGTAGTATTCAGCCAGTAATTTAATACCTAAGTTCTCTCAATCAATAAACCATTGGCCTGTTAGGATATTTAAGGCATGCTTAGAGTCATTCAGAAAAAAAAAAAAAATCTATTACGTCCTTTGAAAGCATGTCTTTAATTTAAAATGTCATTTTCTATTTAAGCATTGCCTTTTACAGTATTATTCATCAACCCTAAACTTAATTTTAATAATAATATTTTTAAATTTTTTGAATCAGAGATACGTCCCAGTTTATTGTCTTATCGACGTATATTTGATTGGCCATCATGTTGACCAGCTCTGGGGACCCCGTTCCTGTTGCTGTCACGGGAGCGGGCCAGGTCTGCGGGGGGGAGGGGGCACTCTTGGCATACTGTGACGGGCCACACGTTTGTGTCGCCCCCAGATTTACATGTTGCGATCTTAACCCCTGTGATAGTATTTGGAGGTGGAGTTTCGGGAAGGTCATGAGGGTAGAGTGCCCGGGATGGAGTTAGTGCCCTTGGAGGAAGAAAGAGGGATCGGAGCTTCCTCCCCTTCGTTCTGTCCCGTGAGGGTACCCCAAGGGAATGGGGTGTCCATAAACCAGGAGGAGGACCGTCACCGGAACCGGACCACACCGGTGCCCAGCCTCGGACCTCCAGCCTCCAGCTCTGCGAGGAGCAAATGCTCCTTGTTTAAGACACGCGGGTCAATGGAATTTTTGTTACAGCAGCCGGGGCTGACTCAGGCAGATGCCGTAGTGAGGAGACACCGTCCTCATCCCTGGGGAATGCACTCTGGGGCGGGAGGCGGCCCAGCGAGGAGAGGATGGCGTGCGCAGGAGCCCTGCCCCGCAGACGTGAGCCCAAGACGCCCCGGGACCCAGACCCGGGTGCCGGCCTTGCCCGCCGTGGGGCAGAGGAGGTTCCCGGGGGGCCCCCTGGAATGGTAAATCCCGAAGACACTCTCTAAGGACTCTCCAACCAAGGGGTTTAGAGATGCGCCCTGGCTAACTCAAGTGGCATTAAAACTACCAATTTACTGCTTGTCCAAATTTCGCATGTTTACATTCCCAGGTTAAAGGTTATGCAAGTTTAAAAAAAAAAAAAAACCCTCATAATAAAATATGCCTCGGAGGGAGGACGAGCAGATGAGCTGCTCCAGCCGCCGCCAGGAAACCGGAGGGGAGGCGTCATCCACATGCAGCTGCTGCTTTCCGACGATAATAGTTGGCTTTTCGGAGGATCTGTTCTGGAGGAAATTTCTGGAAGACTCGGAGCATTTCTTCTGCAGGAACCTTCTAGAAATTTCGATGCACTTGTACACAGCTAGTAAGGAAGACGCAGCACTTATCTATCATCCTTGTTTTTGAAATTATTTTCAAAGATGTTTGTAGAATAAAAAACAGGGAAGTGAAAGACAATTAAAGCTAACCGTCTACAGGCGACGTAGCAGACGGGGTCAGCGGGGGGAGGGGGCGGTCACAGGGGCTCGTCGTCGTGCCGGTGGGAGCGAAGCGGTTCCTGAGAACTTACTATGTGCCGGGTGTTAAACTAAGTGCTTTACGTCCGTTATCTCATTCAACCCTCCCAACATCCTCTTGAGAGAAGTCGAAGGATGGGCTCCATTTCCCGGAGGGGAAAGCTGAGGGTCAGCGCTCTACCGAGTTGCCCGAGGTCACCAGCCTTGCACACCCACACTCAACCGCGGAGCTCCGCCCTCCACTCGGCCTCGCCCGGCCGGCTCAGGGCAAATTGCACGTAAGCGACCCGGTCCTTGTGAGCCTCGGGAAGTGGGGCAGGGGGTCCAGTGCCGTCTGTGGGCCCCCAGCCGCCCCACCGAGCTGCAGAGATGCGCACCCAGCAAGCACCCCGAGCGCGGACTGCACATCAGGTCAGCAGCACTGCGTGAGCTCTGCTCGCTGAGGTTCGCGAGAAGCATTCTGCAAAACAATTCGTTACGAGAAAAACCCCAGGGTCTGAGAGGCCCGTTTCCTCATCTTTCTTCGAGAAATTGAGGCGACTTTAAATTACCCAACAAATTAGTTCATTTTAATGTCAGATGTGGGGGGGGGGGGGTTGAGGTGAAAGAAAAATAAGTGTAATTGCTTCTTTTTTTCTTTATCAAAACCACATATTACTTTGTTCATTATGAAATAATGAAGCATTATTTAATCCCATTATGAAATAAATGAGATTGAGTAAATAGCACATCTGCACTCGCGAAGTGATATAAAGTCAGGAAATGTTTATCCCACTGACATTTAAAAATAGCAACTCCATTTTTCTCAGTAATGAAATTGTAGGTGTTTTCATTACAAAAATGTATTTCATGAGAAATACAAATATGGCATTGTTAAATTAACTGTTAGGGAGCTTCTGCCAAAGTCTTCCGTAGATGGTTGGGTTTTGAAATGCAGGTTCACTTCTTCAGAATGGAAGTCTATCTATGAGCTGTGGTCAGCATCTAACAAAACCAACAGGAAGATGCAAAAAAAAAAAAAAAAAAAAAAAAAACAAACCAGTTGATCCCAGGGACGAGGCTGCGTGCAAAGCCCTGGCTCAGCATGTACACCTGCCCTCTTGTGGTGTTTATCTGCATGGTCGGCACTGTGCCTTTTTAAACGATTAGAAATGGGGTGTCCCAACCAATATCCTAAGCGCCTGTCGCTCTAGAGGCTAACGGTAGAGCCTTGTCCCCAGGCGGTCCTGAGTCTTTCCACAAGCCGTCAAGGTCCACTCGCAGTTCACCGCAGCAACATGGGGTCAAGATCCTGTTACTGGAATTTTACTATTTATCTTGGTCCAGCTACCAGGGCTGCATAACAAATTACCCCACAACGTATTGGTGGAAAACAAGCATTCTGTGAGTCAGGAATGAGGACAGAGGATGGTTCGTCTGGACTTTCATGGAGAAGACTTCAGGCCGGCAGCTAGAAACATCTGATGGCGGGTCCACGCGGGCCTGCAGCTGAGGCGGATCGTAGCCTGGGGGCCTCAGTTTCTTCCGCATGTGGCTCTTCACAAGGGCCGATCTGGGCTTCTTTAGGGCACAGTGAGTGTTGGGAAAGAGAGAGAGAGAAAGAGAGAAAGAGAGAGAGAGAGAGAGAAGAGAGAGAGGGAGGGAGAGAGAGAGAGAGACAAAATTTCTATCCATTTTATGAACCAGCCTCAGAAGTCAGATATGGTCATCTCCACCATATTTGATTGGTCACAAAGAGCCAGCCCGGATTTATTTTGGGAGGGGACTACACAATGTGGTGAATACAGGGAGGCCTGGCTCACTGGGGACGACCTTGAAGACTGACTGCCCGCATTTAACAATGAAGCTACACCGTGTTCTATTTTTAAGTGAGTATGACCACCGTCATCTTCCACACCTAGCCCTAACATGCTCTCCATCCCTCTGTGGGCTGGTACTTAGGATCGAAACCCCCATACTTCCCGTTTGCGTGTCTGGAGAACCAAAGGAGAAATCCCAATTAGAGTTAATCATCCCAGGGGAGAGGCGAAACCTTCCAGGATTCAGCTCCAGAAGAAAAGGGAGAACAGAGATGGGACTCTAGCAAGACGGCTCAGGGGGTGGGCAGACTCCAGGACAGTGCGCAGGGACTTCTCTCTCCTCTCTTCTCCCGTCCCCTCCCCTCCGCTCCTCTGGGAGGAGAAATCTTCCTCTTAGACCCCCATTTCCCACCCGCAGCTCCACCCGCAGTTAAGAGAATTCCATCGAGGACTTCTGAGAGAAATACAAATGCCTAATAAACATTTAAAAAAAAAACCTCTCAATTTCACTGGTAACCCTGGAAACAGACATGGAAGCAATAATCAGATACCCTGAAAGGGTTTTTTAGGCAAGAAAGGTGTGGTCAGAACGCTTCCTCTGCCAGTGCGACCTCATTTGCTCTGAAAATTTACTGCTACTTATAATTATCTACGTACATCTCAAGCCTTAGTTTGGATTTTTTTATTATTAAAAAAATATGAGTATTTTCGGTTCTTAAAAAATAGTCCAGTATTCAGAACGGTATGGTGATCACTACCCACAGGCTGTTTCAGGGGACGCCTGGGTAGCTAGTACCTCTCGTAGTGTGGCCAGTGACTGTACAATGGGGATCTCACGCCTGGTCCAGAATGTTCTGCCTTGCCATCGGAAAGGCAGTGGCCCCGGGGTGCAGGGTTGGAGATTACAAGGCTACCGAGATAATGGCACTGGACCTGGGTCTTGAATAACAGATGAACAGGACTTTTTCCAGGACCTCCCCTGCCAGCGGGGAGAAGAGCATAAGCCGAGGCCCAGTGCTGTCGACGAGTCACATGCTTGGAAAATGACAGGTGTCCAACGTCCTGGGAGGTGGCACGGGACACTGGGGACTGCACGTGAACACAGGGAGGTGGACCTTGATCCGCCAGTGGAGCCTGCGATGGTTTTTAAGCAAGGGCACCACGCACGTGGTCATGTTTTAGGAGAATCACTCCGAGCCTGGGGGTATATGGAGGAGCAAGAGGATATGCCGACCGATGACACCGGGAAGCTGGGAGTGATGGACGGCCGGGACAGCGACCATGGGAACAGAAGGAAGGAAATTACCAAAGAGACGTTTCTGAGGACTGGGAGCTGCAGGAGTGAGAGGGCGCGAGGCAGGCGTCCAGGCTTCGCCTTTTGGTGACGAGAGAGACCGCGGTGTCTCCGACCAACACGCGGAACATAACGGGGAGGAGGAGAGGGTCTAGGGGAGAGCTGGAGCTCGCACGTGGACTTGTTCACTTGTGTATGCAACTGCCCAGGAAGCAGTCCAACCCTGGCCCTGCCTCTCCGGCATTTGTCTCCTTAAATCATTTTGGTTTGTTTGCAGGCCTCAGCCCCACTGGAATTCACACTCCCAGAGGGAAGTGACCCTCCTTTGTCGCGCCTCTCCTGTGCCTGGGAGGGGGCCCGGCACCACCCTCCTTTGTCGCGCCTCTCCTGTGCCTGGGAGGGGGCCCGGCACCTCAGGAGGATGCGGCGAGTTCCCCTGAACCTGAATGAAGGACGGTCCACATCAGTGACTGGTCCACAAAATGCCTGCAAGAAACAAGAGAGGGAAGGGGAGGGGAGGGCAGGGGAAGGGAGAGGGTCGAGAGCAGACTCTGAGGACCAGCATTTGAGAAATGGTTAGAGAGAGGGAAGCCGGGGAAGGCGACCGGAAAGAGCAGAGGGAGGGGGCGAGAGAACCGGCCCAGCGATGAGCCCTCTGCCGTAGCCCCTGGATGAAAAGCCCGTGCTGACCTGCTCGGCCTGACATCGTGGGCTGGACGGGCCGGCCCTGGTTCCGTCCACTTTCATGCAGAGCCCGCTGCCCACGGACAGTCCACGCGAGTAAGCCCGCCAGTGCCTCCCGAGGCATTTTCCTGCCAGAGGTGGGAGTCGTATGCGCAGCTCACGGCCTCGTCTTTCCATATCGTATTTACCGAGGGAACACTTCCTAAATATTATTAACTACCTAAACGAATTCAATAAATGGAAAGACCTGATGAGGGATTCCTTTTTAGTAATGGTCGTAACTTCGGACATCTGTAAGAGTCAGCGGTCCAGGTAAAATCTAAGAGATTCAGTCCTGTGATACTTAGTTGAACGTCTTGGTTTTCAGCTGATTTGCTTAATGTGGTTTGCCTCACGTGATGCTCTTTGTTCAGAGTTAAAGCATCTGCTAAACAATTAACTAACTGTTTTACCGATCAGTGTTGAAATATTTTTTTGTCGTTGGAAAACCAGTGCAACAGCAGAAAATTTAGAAAACAGGGAAAACGCTCTGGCTGAATCCTGCCCTCGTCACAAAGTTCTGACGACAATTACACACGTCCAGTCCTTCCTTCAAACGGGTCATCTTGTGGTTGTAAACACAGTGTACTCTGTATCCTGCTTTTTTTCACCGAACATTATCTGATTCTTTTTTATGAGCAATGAAACTCGAGATGAGGTGCAGCTTACACGATTTTTCGAAAGGCCACTGTTGGGAGGATCGGTGTTTTCTAAGCCCCATCGACTTCAGGGAATCAGGAAATTAAGCTTTTTATTTATTGGTCTTTGACTTTCCCATAAATGGACACAGTCCTACCTTGTTTGACTGCGTTGAGAGCAGACACTGGCTGAACAAAGGAATGCTCGTGAGTAATTAGGCCGAAGGTGGGGGCAGGGCGACCCTTAAGGAGCCACAGCCCTCACCGCAGCCTTTTAGGTTCAAGTCTGCTCCTTGCGCAGCAGATACCTTTAGATTCTTGGGTTAAAAAAAAAAATACCTTTTGTAGATTTTTTTTGGGGGGGGGTCCAAATGTTTAAAAACGATAAACTGATTTTTGTAGAGCCATTTAAGGGAAAGATAAGGGATGTTTTGTCACATATGTGACTTTTTAAAAAGCGTTTTCTGAATCTGATTAATCTGTGTAGCACCTGAGTGCTTGGGGAGTTAAAACAAAGAAGGTGCAATTCATTCTGCAGAGCCGGCGGAAGCACCCCCACCCCCACCCCCTACGGCTGAGCAAAGGTGGTCCAACACCCGCGCCCCTCCCCCACAAGTCTCTGCAGGTTTTGTGACATTCTCTCTGTGAGTTCACTGAAATGTCCCTCTGTGAGTTCACTGAGATGTCCCTCTGTGAGTTCACTGAGTTCTTGGGGGGGGGGGGGAAGCGGTTTTTGCTTTGGGCACTTTTCCTTGTGAAATATATCTCTTTATATATTTAGGCCACAGCAGAAATTGTCTTCTCTACCTGTGATCACAGCTATTAAATAAATAACCAAAGGGAATCTTTCTTCAGAGGAGAAAGATTGGAGAGTTCTTTTCCACAAACGTGACCTCGGAAAAACATTGTCATCTTTGTAGATGATCATCTTTACTTATCTGCTGCAGCTTCGTAAAGCAAAATGATGGTTGTCACTTCTAGAATGGAAAACGTACATTTAGTTAAAAACCAGAAGGTTAAAAACAAAAAACGCCCAGATCTGCAAACACTGGTTTTAGGGGTTGTGTTTTGAAACACTCCCTAGCTCATTAGTGCAGTAAGTAGTTGGCGAGGGTCCTCAGATAGAGCACTGGGCTCGGTGTCAAGGTCCGGGAGAAAGGGACGGATGTGGCTCTGTCCCCGGGGCGCCTGCAGCCTGGGAGGAAGAGATGGAGATTCTTGACATCCCAGTGGGCTCAGGGCTGTGAGGGAGCTCCAAGGAGGAGGCAAGAAGGTTACTTCCAGCTCCAGTGTAGTGGCCAGGTCTTCCCTTAGCCAAAGCAGGTGAGTGGCCAAGGTCACGTCAGCCCCACCACCTACCTATCCGATGTTTCCCGGTTCTCAGGCTACTGCAGGCACAAGGGAATGGTAACCAGGGACTCGACTTTGTTGAGCCTTAATGGGAAGAGTGTCTGCAGAGTGGCGGTGCCTGGCTGCTTCTCTTTGCATCCGGGAGCCGGGATCCGAGGTCACCTTGCAGGCCTGGCTGGCCAGGCATCAGACTTGCCCAGCAGCTAGAGCTCCCACGTACAGACCCCTTACCCTGCACCCCGCACTTTGAGAAACACTGCTGCGTCTTCTCATGTAATCCTTAATCCTAGGAGGCGGGTTGCATGACTAGCCCCGAGATAAGGATGTGAAAACTAAGCTTTATAGGCAATCTGCCCAAGGCCATAAAGACAGTGAGTAACGGAGGCCTGTACGAAGCTGTGCTCTCAGCCAGTTAGCTAGGACCGGCCTTCACAACCGTCCTCTGCGAAGGCTTTCTGGAATGTTCTTTTAGCAGTTCCTTTCTCCATCGTGCTCTGTATGCTGGGTAAGTGTGAGCGGGGTATGGCGGTGCAGCAGACCGGGAGACCTGCGCAATGTTCTACGGGCCCCAGATGCTGCGGTCATCCCGGCCTGAGGCCCTGGCAGCGCCGGGGGTCCTCTCACGCGCTGGGCCCCCTGCCTGCTTTCTCGCCTTCCCTCCTGCTCCCCACACACGCTGGCCAGGCCGGGGCCCCTTCCCCCACCGCACGAGCGAGCCTCAGGGCTGGGGGTCCATCACCGCCCAGACTGGACGCCCGGCCCACGGGGCTCCGATAATCTCTCTCCTCGGCGGCCAGGCAGCCTGAATTTCTGGGACACTTCAAATATTTTCACATTGTGTTTGTGCCATTATTTTATAAAAACGATTCATTAAATGAAAAATTGAATGAGATTGTTTCGATACCTTTGTGAAAGTTCCAAAGAAGTTCACAAATACAGCTTGTCTAAATCCTGCGATCCAATTCTAAAACTCTAAAATTCTGCTCCACGCATCGCGGCCCCGCCCCTGAACATCACCGCCCCGCCTTGAACCATCGCAGCCCCGCCCCATCCCATCGCGGCCCCGCCCCCGACCATCGCGGCCCCGCCCCTGAACATCACCGCCCCGCCTTGAACCATCGCAGCCCCGCCCCATCCCATCGCGGCCCCGCCCCCGACCATCGCCACCCCGCCCCATCCCATCGCCGCCCCGCCCCGACCATCGCGGCCCCGCCCCCGACCATCGCGGCCCCGCCCCCAACCCCGCCTGCGCTGCCCCACCTTCTTCCGCTCAGGTCGCTTCTAGGCCTCTCCTGGCGTGCTCCTGCCGTCCTCGGGCCCCCTTCTAGTTTCTCCCAACGCTCTGGTGCACTGGCAGCGCATTTCCTCAGGTCTCACCAGCAGTTCTCAGCCCTGGCTAGTCTTGGAATCACCTGGGAAGCTTTGCAAAAACACCCAAGCTGGGCCCCATCCCCCGAACCTGACTTACACATCTGGGCGGCGCTGTCTGCGGCGCCCCGGGGGAGTGAGCTGCGGCCGGCCTTAGGAGCCTGCCCAAGGCCTTCTCGTGGCACCCGTGGCCTCGGGCTTTCCTGCGGGAATGACTTTCACTCCCCTCTCATTGCTTTCCCCTGCCTCACTCTGGGTCTGTCGAGCCCTGTTGAGAAATCCCAAAGTGGGACCAAGGCCCCGTATAAATCCAGACCCTCCCCCTGTGGCTGGACGGCCCCACCCAGCCTCCAACTGGAATGCGCCTCCACAGCCCACCCACCTTCCTCAAGTTCCCACGTTCTCAGGCACCTCCTTCTCAGATCAACAGCTGCCCTCTACCTCCCAAAGATGAAGCAGCCCCTCCAGGGGCACTCAAGTCCTCCCTCTCCCCTATGACGCCCCCACCCAAAGGCTGGCTGGCCCACCTGGCACCGCTCCAGCCCCGCCTACCTCCTCCGCCACCCTTAGGCACCCTCAGGCCGGCCCTGTCCGTTCCCTTCTTTGCCTTGGTCAAGAAGCACCCCTCTTTCCTGTGTTTAAAAAATATATATCAAAAAAAGAAAAGGATGGGTGGAGAGGGAACCTGACCACAGACCAGAGAGAAGGCGGTGCGGGAAGGGCCCACATCGCGGGCTTGAGGACGCAGCGAGGGGCGGCGAACCGAGGGGCCTCCAGAGGCTGGGAAGCGAACGCAGATGGATTGTCCGCGAGCCTTCCACGGGAACCAGCCCTGCCCACGCTGTGATCTTTGCCCCTGGAGACCCCGTTTGGGCTCTGACCTCTAGAACCATAAGATAAACTTTTAAGAAAGAAAACACAAACATTCCCCTGCTGACCCTGTTTCTCCATCAAGCTATCACCTACGCACCTGGCCCTCATCCTGCGCTGAACCTCCGTCTCCAGCTGACTGCGGAGGCTTCCCTCCGCCTCCCCCAGGCAGCTCACACCGAAAGGGCTGCAGCCACGCGCATGGCCTTGTCCCCCTGCCTGGCGCCTCTGCCGTGTCCCTGCACAGCTCGCTCTGCGGGACAGGGGTTCACTGTTGCCTAGCTTTACCCCCAGGCACACGCTGGGACTTCACATTACCAACTATCAGGTGGAAAAAGCACAGACCTCGTTCCATCTGCGGAATAAACCCACAATCCCTCACTATTCCACTATTAATTCTTAATTTTACCTATCATTACACTTCCGGCAAGTAAATAAATGAAACCGAGATAACTGCTTATATCCATAAGTAATCAAAACGCAGTTAGTGCTTTAGTAAATAGTTTGTTTATCTAATTTTCCTTTAATTAGCAGAGAAAGAATTAAAATCAATTCCTCATCCAACAGATAAAAAATTAGACTCAGCTCTCACCCTTACGCATATCCAAATTTGAACGTGCACAAGAAACACAAATCCATAATTGTTCTGTAATATAATCTGTATCCAATATTAAACACATTTCTATGACATTTATCTTATCTCCCTGATCACAGCTTAATAAAATTATAATTATGACCTTTCGAAGTATTATCGCCTGGTCCACACTTAATCAGCATTCTTGGCTTGACGTCTTGGCTGTTGCCGGGGTGCTGTGTTCTGTCATCTGACAGAAAGCGCAGATCACATGCACTCAGAGCGAGGATGAATCTGTGGCCGCTCGCCCTTGTACCCCAACGTCCTAGGCAGGGGTTTAAGAAATCGTCATTGCATCATGAGTAAGCACATGAGCCGTTTGGTCACGTATGACATTTGCTCACATTGGCATCCATGAGTGTGCGGACATGCCACCTGATCCAGAGGGAATGGGGAGATGGAGAGGGGAGGGTGGGGGCGGCGGGGCTGCGTCAGGAACGAGCTGGAAATGAGCCCGGATCCGGTTGGCAGACAGGCCCGCTTTAACCAGAACTAGCCAGATTGACTGAAAACACAAACTCTCCGATGTCGTGGGCTGGCAGGGCCAGCTCCTTCCTACAAAGATCTAGGATGTCACAGATGTTAGGCATTGGTTCCAACGCAAAATGCCCTTTGGGGGAACAATAAGATTTTTTTCTGTGGGGTTATGGTGAGCCTTCCCCATCCCCTTTTGGAACCGCAGTGGCATTTGATGGAGAAGGATCGGAAAGGCCACTCGTGGCTGAGAACGGTCATGGAACCTGGAACCTCCCACGAAGGTTATGAACAGTGGGAGACTGTTTCAGACAGTTTCGAGGTTTCTCCTTCGGGTCTCAGGAACTGCTGCGTGCTTCTGGGCAGAGAAGGCCGGGTTCCACCCCTACGGGGAGCTGTATGGATCACGGGCAGCGAGCAGAGTCGTCTCTTCTGCTGGGAACACGAGTGCCCACTACAAACGAGGTCTCCAGACCGGTGCCCAGAAGTCACGACCCTCGGATCACAACATCCTGCCGCTGGCTCCTGCGCGGGCGGGGGAGGGCGAGCCGGGAAGAAAGCGCGCTCGTGGCCTGTATTACCCAATTTGGGAGCTTGAAAAGCTGTTTGATTTCGATTGGGAGAGAGAATAAAGCATTCGGGTCTATTCGGGTTACTCGGCAGAAATCACACGCTACACCTAACAAATTTGACCGTTTCACGGAGCCGTCGCCAAGCACGTGAGGTACAGTTTTATTCATCCCGTTGATTCTGTGAGCCAGCTTCTGACAGGGGGCTGATTTGTTGTTTAATATTTGGGGGGAGTATTTGGGTAGATCCGTAACGCGTTTGCTTAAACGTCGTGTGTTAGTTGAGATGTTTTCGTGTGTTTTGATAGGTGCTCACGGAGGCAGAGAGCCGCGCTTCACACTTACACTGCGCGTCGGAGCGCTCAGTGCCCGGCCGGCACGCCTGCGGGGACTTCGCCGTGTGTTTGGGAAGAAGAGCCCGGTTCCACCCAGAGGAAAGCCCAGAGCCCAGCCGAAGGGGTCTCCCCCGTCCCTGGCTCGAGGCACCACGCTGGGCCCAAGGATGGTGGCTGGCAGCAGAGAGCCGGGGGCAGGAAGGACATCCATTCTCCTTGCTTGTTTTGTGGTTCTTGGGGGTGTTACCATAACAGCATGGATTCTTCCCCGAGCTCAGCAGAACATATGGGAAACCTATCTTTAGCTTATCATTTCGAGCCCTTCCTCCCCCTTACCCATCTCCCCCTCGCCCCACAGGAGTCCTCAATATGGTACCGATTCTGTAGGTTACAAAAAAAAAAAAAAAAAAAAACATTGAGTCGGGTGAAGCGTCCTTTTCCCCGAGCCA
Source organism: Rousettus aegyptiacus (assembly GCF_014176215.1). Lineage (NCBI taxonomy): Eukaryota > Metazoa > Chordata > Mammalia > Chiroptera > Pteropodidae > Rousettus > Rousettus aegyptiacus. The sequence goes on from NW_023416309.1 coordinate 56,762,626, forward strand.
CCCAGGGGCCAGCAGTGACGTGAGCTGAACTCTGCCGGAGCTGCCGGCGTCGTCCCGGTGGCTGCGTCGGCCATGGAGGGGAAGCGGCCGCCCCCTCAGGACACGGTACACGGCGTCACGGCAGAGATGGCTATGGCCAAAGACCACCGCGGAGCAAGTGCCACAAGGAGCAGGCGAAGGCCGCCTTTGACCCTGGTCGTGAATGTCGAAACAGACCGACCGAGAATGTGCTTCTCGGCCTAAAAATAGGCAGTGCTCATGGGAGTTGGTCGCGTGCAGCAATCACCACTCTGCCCCTTGGCCCGTCGTGTCCAAGGATCTTCAGGTCTGGTTTTTCAGAGCACAGAGAACGCAACAGCTACGTGCATGCCCGTCATAGTCACGGCGGCCGAAGCATCCTGGCCTTGCTCTGGACTGGATGGGCACTGGGCAGCACCGCTGGGAATCGCGACTACCGGGCCATCGGCTGTTCTTTCAGTGCCTGAGTCGTTTCTAGGATGATGGCACGTGTCCAAGTCTAATTCATTAAAACAGAAGAAATCTATGAACACCTGCATGTAATTGATTAGCGAGTTGGGGCTTCTGTAACTGGCTGTTTATTCCTCCGTTCAAAACAACACACTAAAACAGAATGAGCAACAGCGAGCCGCTGATGCTGTGCCAAGTTATCAGACTTTTATTTTGTAAAGTGGGTTACTATATTTGGAGTGTCAACCCTGGAGCCCCCAAGACCTACCCCTGTGTTAAAGTAACTATGTACTTTTGTTCTTGGGTCACTGGATTGAAAACTGTGAAGTGTTGAACAGTGTTGCTTATTTTTTTATGTAAAAAACAATTAAGTCAAAAAAGACTACTTTCAAGGGCAAGTTATCTAATTTGTGTTTCTATAGATGATAAACGCGCCCCTTGTCTTTAAACCCAAAGAGTACCGGATTTGGGGTCAGTCTCGTTGGAGATTGTTGCGACTGGGCAGAGAGAGGCGAGTGAGGGTCTGCGAGGACGCCTTGGGAGAACAGAGGGAAGGGAAGGAGAACAGAGTTCCTGCGCATCAGAGTCAGAGGCTGTGCTTTGGCGAGAACTTGACCCTGGGCAGAGCAGAGGGCGCGGCACCCAGCTGCGGACCTGGGCGGGAGAAACATGGCAGAAATTCTCACTTTCGCAAATGATGTAATCGCCTGCTCAGAAAATCCAGGAGAATCCACTGAGAAATCATTAGAACTTCATTTTCATTTTATTAGAATATTTGTTTGTTCATCAATCAGATGTTGAGCCAGGTGAAAAGTACAAGATTTACATGCAGAAATCAACAGCTTTTTTATGAATCACGAAAAACCAACCTAAAAGTATAACCTAAAAAAAAATGACATTTAAAATTGCCACAAAAGTTCAAAACATACAGAATTGAAAGGAAACATGTCAGACCTATGTGAAAAAAAATTATAAAACTTTACTGAAGAACATAAAATAAGGTTTGAATAAACGGGGAACTACGCCATGGTATAAAGATGTCAATTCTCACATAAATTAATATCTAAATTTGGGGAAATTCCTATCAAACGGCCAATGGACTTATTTGACAAGCTTATTCCAGAATTCATCTCCCGAAAAAATAACCAGCTATGAACAAGAAACTTTGTGTGTAGAAAAGTGTTACTCAGTTTGCAGAAGGGAAATATAAACGGCCACTGAGTGAAAAAAGATGTTCGCCTTTACTAGTCATCAGAGAAATAAAAGATAAGAAAGTGGCAAGATATTAATTTTTTGTCCCTAACCATCCTTAAATATCTACAAGTTAATTCGAGGGGTAGGGTACAAACAAATGCGTAGATCCCGTTGGCGGGAGTTTAATTGGTCCCGTCTTTTCCCAAGGTGCTTTGGGAGTATTCATGAAGACTTCGTGCACGCCACCCAACCCAGCACTGACCAGGTTACTGTTCAGAGCTTGCTCCAGAGGTGCACGTAGACACCCGCCCAGAGGAAGCCCATCAAGCATGTTCACATGGCACAAGGTCTGACGGCCAAAAACGGGAAACAATTCAAACTCAGTAACAAGAAGATCATTTTAAAAACATGCTGCATCCATATTAGGGAATACGGTGCCTGCGGTTGAGAAGAAAATCAGTCTGTCCCCACTGACACTGCAAGAACTTCGAGATACATTGTTAAGCATCGAAAGAAAGTTATGGAGCCCAATGTGCTGCATAGTCTACGTTTAAATTCTTAACGTAGCTCTCCGCATCTATGTGATTGTACAAAAGACTGATTTACTTCTGGGGACAAGATAAGGATTGGAGATGTGGTGACATCGATGGGGACTTCCCTCTGTATTTTTTTGAAATTGCAAAATGAAAATGTAACCATGTAGTAATTATGTGATTTTTAAAACTCCTCCAAAAGTTCACGTGGCAAGTTTAAAATTCATTAAACACGTTTTCACTTAAAACACGTTCATTTACGAGTACCTTTATTTTATAAGGACTCGAATGTTTCCGTACCTTATTAAAATTACAAAAATATCTGAAAGGTGAGAGCAGAAACAATCTGTTGTGTGTCTGGTTTCTCAGTGTAGGGACGTTAATCCCTGTGTCATACAAGGGGGCTGCGTCTCGGCATTAAGACATACACAGTCTCTAATTCTAAACAAATCCTATGTTAAATGGTGGTGTTGGGTCAGAATGTCCAATGAAATACTAGTTATCACAAAACTCGTCAGGAATCTTCTGGAAAGATTAGGGCTCTGGTGGAGAATCAGCCTTTTTGTCAACAGTGAACCTGACTTTTGGACACTTTTTGAAAGTCTCTGTGTAGCTTTGCTGGGGAATAAACTTAAAAGTGCTCCATATCTCATTATAACGTCTTGGAAAGCGTCTGAAAATTGGGACCACTGCAGCGTCCTGACAGACATATGATATTTGGTTATTTGAAAAGCCATCAAGACAAGATGGAACATAGTCAGATGCCCACAGATTGAAATTTCTTGAAACATGTTGCCTTTTTTCTGGGGAGATCTTCTTACGTCCCATGCCCTGGGGAAGAATTATGAGATGGTTAGGAGAAAAAATATTCAGAGTCACAAAGTCCTGAGGTCTTTAGCAAAACCAGCTGCATGACATACCATGTTTAAATGCACGATTGACAACCCTGACAAGAGGTTTTCTTTACCGACCTGTTGAAGGCTGTAAATCAACATGCAAACCATGCTGGTAGTGTTCTGTTCTTGTTCCCAAAGCCTTCCCCTCCCACCCAGGGGACTGGACTTCTAGACACACAGAGGGCAGAACCCGAGAGACCACAGCTGGAAACAGCCCATTAACCAGCCTGGACACCAGCGGTCCCAGGTAGGATCTCTGCACCCAGGTGGCTCCTCAGTGTATAATAAAGGGCTGGGCGTGGGGACACACCAAGAGGCAGAGCAGTGGCTGTGTCCAAGGGTCTTGAGGAGGAATGTGGTCCACACAGATTAGCCCCCGGCACCCCGGCAAAGGGAAAAGCGAGAGGGTGGCTCTCGAAGGAAAAAGGGAAGACGCTGGTCACATTGCCCAAGCGCCTTCCTGAAATATTACTTGCAGACACTCCAGAAACAAAATAAATAAATTAAAGGAAAGGATGAAATGAATAGGGGAAAGAGCCACAAGGGAAGTCACAAGTAAAGCTTGGAAGTCTAAATACTTGCTGATAATGTGACCATGAAATATGCTGAAACTTCAAAGAATCCACAAGAACAAAAAAAAGAAGGATGGGAGGAGGGAGGGAGGGAGGGAGGAAGGGGGGGAGAGAGAGAGAGAGAGAGAGAGAGGCCAATGTGGAACTGAAATTTCAGGATTCCAAATTGACTGGGGAACTCAAGGCCACTTAACATCATCCCAAGAGGACGGTACCACCACGAGTTGGGAGAAGACAACCTGGGCCACCGAGACAAGAACCTCTAGAAAAGGAAGGGACAGAGGAAAGTTCTCTGAAGGACTTGGCTTATTCTCGGGGGAAGCTGTAGATGTTAATTTGTATATGCATAGAGTAATACAGTGTTAATTTATTTCTTAAACATTTATACTTAAGAATATCGATAGAAGTCCAAGTGAGCAAATAAATTCAATCTAGCAGAGTTGGGGGGCAACATACAAACGTGATAAATAGGAAAAATAAAATTAGATGGCAAAAATAAAACCGAAACCAAATTATCATAATAATATGAATGGGTTAAATTCTCATTGAAAGAAACAATGACTCTTGGATTTTTTAAAACCATGCTCTATTCTATTTCTAATAATAATAATAATAATAATAATAATAATAATAAATACCTCAAATGAAATGACTACAAATTATAAAGACAAAAAAAATGGACCCTGATATAAGGAACAAATGTTAGCAAAAAAATATTAATAGTGGCAATACTATTCTTCACAACAATGTAGAAGTAATGGCTACATGCATTAAAACATATAGAGGAATACTTCTAATTGATAAATAATAAAAGTCATCAAGAAAATAAAACAATAATAAATTTTTATGCAGAAAGATATGGTATTAAATACTATAAGGCAAAAATATTTAGAAACTCAAGAATAATCTTAGGAGAAAATGACAGATCAAGACAAATATTAAGAAAAGTATATGAAAGATTTAAATAACAATTAACAGAATTAGTAAAGATAAAGAATTTTGTAACCAACAGATGGGGAATATATAATCTTTATAATTTAGAAGTAGAAATCAGATCATATTCTATAAAACTTACTATAACCCATAGAACTAGATATTTGCAACAAAAGGACAATTTTAAAAAATTCTAACCTTATAGAAAATTCAAAACATTCTTCTAAAGTATTTTTAGTCAAAAAATAAATCAAAAATTAAATCATAGACTATTTTGGAAGCAAAATAATGATGAGACCCTAGTTAGAAAAACCTTTGGGTCACAGGCAAAGTAATAACATGAGGCATATTCATAGTTTCAATAAATTTATTAACAAAAATAGTCACAAGTATATGACCTAAACATTCAACTGAAAAAAAAATAAAAAATAACAAAAACAGAGTATTTTTTAAAAATCTTATACTAATAAATATGAAGCAAAATAGGTAAATTTTAGGCAAACACATATCGGGAACATCTACTCGGGAAGAGACAGAAAGTTTGAATAGACTAATAATCAAAAGAGAAAATAAAAAGGTAGTGAAAAAACTTATTCTAAAAATAAATCAAACCCAAATAGTTTTATAGGAAATGCTATCTAATCTTCGTAAACTGGAAATCGCACACTATATAAATTATTCCGGAATGCAGAAGAAAGCTGGAAAGCTTCCCATGCTTTCTATGAGATTAGCATACTTCTGATAAAATATGTGTGGTTCAATCCTGTTTGTTTTATTAACAAGACATACACTTACGTGTGTATGTTTGCATGTACATTGCAAAAAAAAATGTCACATTTTACCCATCAAACCATTTTCAGTGAGTCATCAAGGTGAGATTGTGAGGAGGAAAAACGAGATCAAATTTTATATAATTCCGTATTATTTGAAAAATTGAAAGGACGTATGTTACTTCGGTAGGTTAGAAAATAATTTTAAACATTCTATTTCGAGAAGCAGGCAGAGTGGATATTCTGGTTCTGTATTCAACACCCCGCAGAGACAAACCAGATTTTCTAAATTAAATCACTTCAGCTAGCTTAGATATCGTATCCCAGAAGAGAGGGTAGCTTTGGGCAAACTGTTTAACTTCACTGGTTCTCAGTTTCCTCATTTCTAAATTGGGGACGATAAGAGTAATTAACATATAGGTTGTTGTGAAGAATAAATGAGATCACGTATGGCCACAGCACATGGCACATGCTTCACAGATGGTGGGAACTACTGACATCATCATCATCATCATTATCACCACCACCATGGACTCTCAGGTTTGGTAGAGATTTTCAGAGGTCACCTGATACCACCCTCTACCTAGGACATGCTAACCCTCTCCTGTCCAGTTTGACATCCCCTAGCCATATGTGCTAGTAAGCACGTGAAGTGTGGATCTTCCAGATTCAGAGGCACCCTAAATGTAAAATGCAAACTGGATTTAAAGACTTAGTTTGGGGAATGTAAAATATCTCATTAATGGTTTTTAACTGATTACATGTTGAATTGATAATACGGGGAATTATTGGATTAAATAAAAAATATAAAAGTTAATTTCATCTGTTTCTTTTTACTTAATGTGGTCGCTAGACATTTTTTAATTACATGTATAGATTGGAGTATCTTTCCATTGCACAGTGCTGTGTTAAACTACCACCAAGTGCAATCAGACTTTATTTTCTCCAGGGATGGGGAACTTACCGCCTCTAGAGAAAAGACAACTCCAGTTTTTAGGAAGTCCTTCTTTATATTATGCGAGCTCCCCATCCCTCTGACCCCTCCTTGTGGGTCCTGACTCTGCCACCCAGAGACACACAGGCAGTCCCTCTCTCCCATGACATCTGCACGAGAAAACTTGCTAATGAGACAAGTTACAGGGAGGCCCTTTGACAAGCATGAAGTGCGTGAAAACCTCATCAGGAGGCTGCTGCAGCCCTTGAAAGTTGTGAGGAACTTTGAAAGCTTTGTGCATTTTTTTTTTTTTTGGTAACCTGTCATGAGGCTTTAATTTTGACCTTGTTCCAGTTTTGAGGGGATTCTCTACCTTCAACGCATCTCAGAAAATCAAGGGCCCTGAAGCCACTCCCCATGGGATTTGTAATTTGGAGAGAAGTACTCACGGAGTCGAAGAAGTATCCAGAATTCTGAAAGCTGTGCCGATTGTCGTGTACAGAGAAGGGGAAGCTGTTGTTGACTGCTTGCTGGAAGAGAGGGCGGGGACAGGCACACGTCAGAACCCCGGTGGGTCATCAGAGCCAGCCTGAAAGGCGGATGGGGAGCCGAGTGTTCTCTGAGTAAGCTACACCCCTCCCCGGAGACTGGCGAACTGCACAGGAGGGTGAGGTCAGCCCAGGGCTGAGAAACTCAACCTTACTTCCAACTTGCTAGAAATCATAAAATTTCTCTTTCAGAACACCTCCTTTGGAGGCAAGGAAGGAAAAGTTCACAGGCTCACGGAAGTGAGAGCCGGGAAAGAATTTTGAGGCCATCGAGGCCAACTTCCTCATCTGGCCGGTAAGGACCCGAGGGGACTGGCGCTCTGGCCCGTGTGGCAGGTGAGCCGGCCAAGTGTGAAGTCAACGCCTGCTTCTTCCCAGGCCCCGGAGGCCGTGCGTGGGTGGGCCTGGGAGGTGCAGCATGCTGGTAATGACCCATGCATTATAGCCAGCGAGATGAGCCTGACCTGACCGTCTGAATCAGGACCCCTCCAGAGAGTACCGAGGGTGTTGCAGGAACCGAGGTGTCAGGTGGCGATGCCACCGACGTTTAGGATCCAGGCAGGGTAAGTGGGCGGTCCCTTCCAAGGAGTTGTTATCCGGCCCAAAACGCCAGCGCTGCCGGCCCCCATCCGCCTTGGGGAGCCGGGGGCACTCGTGGCCGTGGCCGTGGCCTGGACTCACCTTCTCCCGGACCTTGTAGATGGCCGGCAGCTTCTCCTCCACTTGCTCAGAGAACTTCGGGTTGTGGGGCTCTCTTAACTCAGCGCTCGTGATGGATTCCGGGGTCCTCTGCGTGAGTCCGATGTGGGGGAACTAGGGGAACAGCACAGGCCTTGATTAAAACCAGACTCATCTGCGCCTCGAGGCCAACATCAGGGCTTCCTCTGTAAAGTGATTAAAAAGCAATTTGGGTGCTTCTGGCATGCAATGAAAATGGCATCATTTTTAAATATTCTTTCCAAGACAAAAAATATTGTGATGGCCCGAGGCCATTTCAAGTTCCCGGGGCCACCCCGCTGTGCTGGAGCCTGGCGGGACTTCTGTGGCCTGGTGAGGAGGGTGTGGCCCGGGGCGAGGGAGCAAGACAATGTGCCATTGCAGATCTTCTTTCTGACCAGGGAGCTCCCCGTACTTGGGGACAAAGACCCAGCCCATGTCAGCAGGGGTGAGCCGACCTCCTGCAGGTATGAGGTGGACCCCAAGCCCCCAGGACACTGAGGGGTGAAGGGTCCCAGCCGACCCTTACTGAGAATGTAGGGGATAAGAGAGGGAAGATTCTTAGAGGGGAAGAGGGGCATCTCTCTCTGAAAACGGGGAAAGGAAACGGGAGTGGGCAGAGAGAGGGGGTACCAACAAAGGGGCCTCAGCCAACCCCGCAGAGCGCTCTGGATATGGGGTGGCCTCTCGGAGTCGTCTTGACTTGGGGCGAGGATGACTTGTGTCGCCTGAGTTGGGCACCCTCACTGGTTAGTCATTGCATGTGGGCTGCCCACGAAGAGGGGTGACCTCGGGCAGGCCAGTCTCTTTGGGGTGGACCGACCACCAGGGGCCAGACTCTCAGCCCCTAGGAGAAGGAGTCTTTCATTCCTGAAAGGGGATATTTGATGGCCACGAAAGCTCACCCCAATTTTTTTAAGTAGCACCTCTTAAAAGCCACCCCAACAAAGTAGGTTTTGAAGTAGGGATCTCTAGGAGTGGAATGTAAGTAGAAACTAAGAAAAAAAAAACAGAAAACAAAAAGACAAGACCCCCAGCTCTTGGTGATATGATGGGTGAGTCACAGACTGCAGATCCAGCCCCAAGTCCGCTCCCAGCTTCCTCTGCTGTGAGGTAAGCCTCGTGCAAGGGACTTCACTCTCCAAGCCCCAGTTTCTTTATCTGTAAAACGGGAATAACAACACCTACTTCATAGGGTAGGTGTGATTGGAAGAGAAAATGCGTGCACTCAGTGCTCAGTAACCGCTACGTGAAACGGTGGGGGCTGATGCCATGCGCACTGCATGCTTGGGGACGCATTCTCAGAGGCGGCGGAGAGGCATGGGCCAGATGACACTGGCCGTGGACAGTGCTGTGTGGAAAAAAGAAGACACGGGACAAGATCTCTAAGCTGACGCCATTTCTGTCAATGAATAACCATGCCCGCAAAATGACTACACGCGATTTGCAGGAACACGTCCGAGCAGAAGGCCTCCCAACGCACATGAGGACAGCTGCCCGTGCGGGGAGGAGAAGGACGGGGTCAAGCCACGACCCAACCGCACAGGCCACAGGCCCCCGGCGCACGCACGTGCAGGACGGGGACGACGGGGTCCCCTCGGAGCGGATCCCCTCGGAGCAGCGGAGGCAGGGGCGGAGGCGGCCTTCCTTTCCAGGACCGCTCCCGCCGTTTAGCGGTTTAACTAAGTGCATCTACGACATTGCCTTTTTCCACAACAAACATGAGGACATTTGTTTCTGATTAGAGTTATAATACGTACTCATGGTTTAAAAAAAAAAAAAATTCAAACAATAAAGAAAAACGTAAGGAAGGAAGTAAAATGCCCTTTAACTCTTCGGTGACTGTCTTTCTCGTTCATCCCTATGTGAATGGACATGCAGATAGAGGCACAATTTTGCACGCACTGGATCATGTTATAAATCTGATTTCCAAAAATTATAAATGCTTTGTTATGTAACAGTCACTTTTGGTTACTTTCTCCTTCCCCTTCCCGTCACCCCCCCCCCCGCCACTGCCACTCCAGGTAATGATATGAGCATATACGAACACCTGTACCTGTAGCGGCAACTCACGTGATACACATTATTTTGTACCTTGCTTTTCTCACTTAACAATATATCCGAGAAATTTCTCGAAGCCAACTTACATATTGCTAATGTCCTTAAACAATTATTTTTAAAGTAAATGTAACTAATACGAAGGGCGTCCAGACTCAGAACCTTTCCCTTCCCCTGCCTCCAGGCTCCTGAGTCAACGGGGAAGCTGTGGAGGGTCAGGCAGGGTGTGGGGGCAGAGGAGCAGACGCGGTTCTCACACCAGGAACGATTCCTCTCACCAGCTACACGACACCTGACTTCAGTTCATTTGTATTCTGCAAGTCTATGGACTAAATCACTGTGTTAAAAAAAATGGCTCGAGTATTTTAATTTCACTCTCTTAAAATATATATTTAATGGCTATACCATGATAGCTGTGAAATAAACCCTTCTGTGATATTGTAACCATGAAATATAGCTTTTTAACTAGTTGGCGGTGAAATTTTTGCTGCGTTCAATCACTCGGTGACTGAAATATTAAATAGGGAGGCGAAAGTGTGTGGAAAAGCCTTTCCTACCCAGCAACAGCCAGATTACAGCAAGCAAGGTCAACTGCAAAATGACTGTCACTTCTAATGTGGCAATTACTGCCCTCCCACACGGGCTGTGGCTGAGTCAAAGCCAATCATTTCTTTGACTTTCCAACTCGCCCGCAAGTTACTCTGGCAAAGTTTAGGATCAGTACTATTCTTTTTCTGCTCTTAGGTGTTGGCAGCAGAGGCTGAATGAAGTCAGACCTTGGGAGACAGTTCTCTCCAGGTAAAACCGGCCCAGGGCACATTCCTGGGGTTGCAATAGGAAAGGAAATGTTCGTTATCCGTGCTCCCTCACATAGAACCCTGACTTTGTTTGGGGCGGCAATGCGGCTGGTTAAAAATCCTCCCCAGACTCCTTTGCAGCTAAATTGGCCACATGACTCCACGAGATGAAGCAGAAGCCTGTGGGCGGGGCTCCTGGGAGAGCTGACAGGTGCCTCCTGTCTGTTCCTCCTTCGACCTTCCTCTCACTTTCCTGCCTGAGTTGAAGAGCCCCACCTGAAAGATGTCAGAACAGAAGGATGAAAAGCACCTGGGCCTCCAATGACACCCTAGGACACAGGTACCAGCCTTGAGCTGCCTACTTCTGGGTTTCTTGTTACTTGAGAAATACCAACCCCTATTTGGTTAAGACGGTGTAGTCAGTGTTTCATAATATTCAGGTGAACACAATCCTAACTGATGTAGGTTTTAGAAAGAGGTGAAGCTATTTAGTCTGAGAAATTTGTTTTTCTTTTCATAATTAATTAGCGTTCCGTAATTCACGCTATTTCCTATTTTACTTTGGCTGCTGGGGATCTCAGAGTCAAATTTGATGCCTAAATCTACCATGCAGGCCATAGGGCCTATATATATATATATATATATATATATATATATATATATATATATATATATATATATATATATTTCCCAGTCTCAGCCTCTTATTCTAAAGTATATTTAAACTGGTTCTTAATTTTAATTTTATTTATAGTTTCCTATTTTATTGTGAATATTTTCCATACCTTAAATCTCTGTGGGCTGAAGCAGGATGGATAAGGAAGAGTACACATATGTACATATGTACACACACACACGCACACGGCGACAAGGCTAGGACCTCACACTACGGGTACAGCAAACGTTTCTTGAAGACGGCAAACACTGATAATCCCACCAGGCTTTGTGACATGAAAAGGTAAAGTTTTCAAATGATCAAGACGGGAAATGATACATCTCTGGACTCTTCCCATTTCACAGCCTGGTGGGGCCAAGATGGTCAGATTGTGGGTCAGAAGGAATTTGTTCGGAGGTTTCTCATACAATATTGATTCCTTCGATAAGTATTTTTTGAGAACTTCTGGTGTACCAGATCCTATTCTAGGCACTCGGGATGTAATCAGTGAATGAAAAAGACAGAGGTTTTACCCCCCGCCCCCCGCCATGAAGAGCAGATCCTTGCAGAGGGGGACAAACAATGCACATAACATGATGAGTCATATAGGACGTCAGAGGAGAGATGCTACGGAACAAAGGACAAGAGGGGCAGATGGCAATTACCGTCCAGCGGACACTCCCGGGTGCTGGCCTGTGACCGCTTCACACACATCATGTCATTTACTCCTGCCTGGAACGCCACGAGAGTCCCATTTAAGATGAAGGAACTGAGGCTGGGCGAAGTGATTCGTCGAGCCACAGTGAGGGGCGGGTGTGGGATCCGGACCCAGGTCTATGCCCCTGACCGCGCCCACGTGGCCTGGGACAGGTGAGAGAGGGCACCATCTTTCTTACCCATCTTCCGTCCTTGTCTAAAGGCGGGTTGAAGCGTCTCCCTTTGGCCATTTTCTGTGGGAACTGGGGGCGGATGAAGTCGGATCCTTCATCTCTCCATTGCCGGGTCAGCCACTCCTCCCCCTCGTTCCTGATCTTTAGTTCTCAGCCTCTACCAGGACAGCACATAAGACAGTGCCCGGTACCCGCCGTTGTCATAGAATCAAGCCGGTACATCACAATGGGGGAGGAGTGGGGGTCTTCTAAGCTCTCTGAGCATTCCTGCTGCTGGTCCCCTGCAGCTGCTGCTCCCCAATGCATGAGGCAGAGAGCTAGCAGGTCCCAGCTGACGAAGCCTCATAAACAGGTCAGACAGGTAAGGGCCAGACAGTCTTGAGAGAATGACAAACTTTTATTACCCTGTAAATCCTTGAACCAATAGCATTTGAGTTGAATGTTCCCATGGTAACCATCTGCCCCAACCTCTTAGTTTTCAGAGAAGTAAATTGAATGTGGGCTGCGGATGACCTTGTCCACATCGGGGGCACTGCTACGCCCAAGACCTGAGCCTCCCTCAGTGCTCCTTCCACGGCCGCCTCTGTGCCCCAGCTCAGGCTCACTGTCTTGCGGCGGGGGAGGGTCGCTCACCGCTCAGTCACCTTACCGCACACCAGCAAGGCCACAGGAAGTAACTCACGGATCATTATGAAGTGCCGGGTGCTGTGCTAAACTAAATTCTTTGTGCGTTTTTATTTTCTTTATTCTCCATGACAACCTTCACCATTTATAAATCAGAAGCCAAGCGGCAGTAATCACCGGTGGGGGCACCAGGTCGCGGAGCTCACGAGCCCCCCAGGGCCACCTGGCCGCCCCGCCCACAGCCGCAAAGGCTGCTCCTGAAAGGCTGGCCCTCTTTGGGGCCTGGACACACAAGTCCCACCTCTACTCAGTGACGTGCTGTCTGCTTCTCTGTTTTTTCTCCTTTTTTAAGCGCTACGTCTTGACGATGCTCTTGGCTCTTCCCTGTGAGAATAGGAGTAAATATCTACAGAAGAAGCTTGTCTGTCTGGGAGCGGGCCATCACGTTCCTGCTGGGACACCGGCCAGCACTTGGGCAGGTGTTAGCGATCACCTGCACTCACAGATGAGGAAGCCGAGACTCAGCAAGGGATGGGACCCGCCCACAGCTACACGGCTAATAGGCGGCAGAGCCCAATCTAGATGCCAGACGTACTGAAGTCAAGTTCAAAGCCAACATCCAACGGTTCATTGTGCGGCACTTCCCTGACCCTGTTAAATTACTGGGCAGCGACAAGGCTGGGAGGATTGCTTTTAATGCCCTCTCTTTAATCCACATAAAACGATGCCTGTTTAAATGCCTACCTCTTAGCCACGAGCACTCTGCGTGACCTCTGGGAGGCCAGGGCTCGAATGCCTGATGTCACACCCTAGTCCGGCGGCCCTTGCCAGTGGCAGCGAAGCCAGACAACACTGTACAGATAAGGGGGTCGGCTGGTGCAGAGAGCTGCGTCTCCTCCGCCCTGAAACTGAACGGAAAGCAGGATGGAGGGAGGAGCAGAGTTTAGACGCAGAGTTTGGAAACCTAACGACCGCGTCGCTTCTGACACCGAGCTTCACGTGCATCCCCTTCGTCTCTGCTGGGGCAGCAGAGAGCCCTCTAGAACTGAAATCTCATTTTAAAGATCGCTTGTGTCTCCTCTGTACTTAGTCTCTTGCTCTGCTAAACAAGGTATATAATCATTGCTTAAGGCGTGTTCCAATTTTTCCCCTTTGAATGCTTGTCTAAAATTCTAACAAGTTTATCCAAGACAATCAAAAGGGAATAAAGTAAACCCGGCCAGGAAAAATGAAATTCGATTTTTCTTCAGCTAGGATTTCTTAGTTCCAGATTGCAACGGGGCTGTTCATTGTTGACATTATTGTTTTCAGAGGTTTGAATTACTGGGTGGACCTTGTGACCCATCATTCTGAAAACAAGTCCTGGAGCATGCAAGGCCCCCAGATCCATGGGGCTGAGAACACCGGAGAGTCAAGCCCCATCCTGCCTCACGAGCCTTTGCACATGCTGGCCCCTGCCTGGACCGCGGGGGTCCAGAATGGCCCATGAGTGTCTGTGAACGCAGTTCTGAGCATATGGCGTTGTTTGTTCACTCACTCAACAAATATTTACTGAAATCTACTACGTGCCAGCACCGCTTTTAAATAGCACTGAGGCGATCACCAAAACCAGTTCTTTATAAATTACAAATCATGAATTTACCAATACATCCAATGACCAATACCCAAAACTACTGATTATCCAAAAATTATTTTCAGTGAGCTATACAACATTTACAGCTAATCGTCTTGCCTAACGTATTCTTTGACATGACAGCTGCCGTGTACTCTGACTTTTAGGTCTTTTACATCTGAAGCGTTAGGATTTCATGAACGGTAGATGTGTCTGCCCCTTTCGCGGGTTTTCAGTGCAGCGTGCCGCTCCTTGCTCTACTTAACGATTTGCTGTCTTTTGCAGGACAGGAAGTGGTGGAATTATGGGAACCATGCAGGAATGTTTTCACACATGACTCTGCACAAGCTCACTTGTGATGCCCCCCCAAAAGCTCAGCCCCTGCATGCACGAGAATGCTTCAGTCTGTCATTCTCCTTCACAATCACATCCACAAACCCTGGACTTCACTCGCATGTGGGGGGAGCCAGCCCATCTGCACATAGAATGCTGAGCACCTGAGAAATTCTCAGGCATCTGAATTATGGCACAATTTCCTTTCACCCTGTGCGGTAAATTGTATGGATTCTTTCTGCAAATAGCAACCAAATTGAGGTGACTCAATTGTGCCTTTTAGATTACGATTCATGATTCGTATGGTGCCACTGGAAATCGTAATGGACGCACAGCGCGTTTGCATGCCATCCCGAAAAGTACTCCGGCATCTGTGATGTGAAGCATGTTTTTTTTTTTGTTTTACCTTTTGTTGCAAACTATACGGAAAACTAACTGTGTTTCTCTCCCTTCCACTCACCAAAACAACTCCTGGATCAAGACAAGCAACAATAACCGAAAGACAAGACGACAGCTTGACTAACTTGGAAGG
Source organism: Rousettus aegyptiacus (assembly GCF_014176215.1). Classification (NCBI taxonomy): domain Eukaryota; kingdom Metazoa; phylum Chordata; class Mammalia; order Chiroptera; family Pteropodidae; genus Rousettus; species Rousettus aegyptiacus. The sequence goes on from NW_023416309.1 coordinate 56,777,692, forward strand.
TGAAAAGCAGAAGCTCACCGTAATAGTCATAAAAACCCTTTGACTCTGCCAACATGCGTGGAACCCCAAACCGAAATTACATGAGACATTGTCATTGTAATGACTGAGTTTTTGCTCACCCGCTGAAGCATCAATCGCTACACACTTTTCAAATCATTTCTAGAGAAGCTTTTGGCTAGTTGACAGTTAGGAGAACTGGTCACTCGGAGAAGTGCCGCAGCCTGGCAGAGTGTCCTGGATACAGCGAGGACGCGGTGAATAGTGTTGCTGTCCTTGTGAACCGGACACCCTTGAGGGGAGACGGATTACCACACAAATATACGGGTTATGCCTGTGAGAGGTTCAGGATGCTCCAAGAGCCTGCGGCCTGGGGACCGATGTGCATCCGAGAGCGGACCAGGAAGGTGATGCAGAAATGAGGTGAAGAACGACCACAACGGGCCAGGCCAGGACCGGAGCACATTCCAGGCGGGCGGAAAGCCTCCCGGAGGCCCCGTGACACAGAAGACGGCTCAGGCTGGAGTGGGGATTGTGGGGAGGAGGCGAAGGCCGTCTGAGAGCTGTGGACAGGCAGCTTGCCCTCTGTGACCTTGACCGGCCAGCCCACGTCAGTAGGCCGAGACGTGGGAAACGGGCAACAACAATGAAAAACAGTTGAGAGCTTTGGCTTTGTAAGGAAAAGCACCTTAGAAATAGGACCCGCCCCAAAATGCGGCAGGCAGGTCAACTTTAGTCTTTCTTCACATTCGGAAAAAGACGGGTGCAGAGATCCTGTTCAATCCCCGCTCCTCCTCTTGCTGGCATTTCGATTCCTCCTTCCAATTCTGTGTTTCCATGTTTGTTGACAGTTTACACGAAGACTGGATGCTATTGTTTTCACCCCCCGGAAAGACAGCTGCTTTTGTCTTCTCACAGTTTGAATGGGATGGTCCTCCGAAAACACAGAACAAAAGACAGCCGTAATTACAAGTGTGGTTCAACACGGAGAGCACTGAAATGGGAAATGCCAGCCTCCAGCACTGTAAGGCAAAACAGCCAAATAGATATCTATTTTTCAGCTGAAGAGAAAATGAACGGTGTCTTGGGACGTGATGGAAAGTTCATCTCTACCCCACACAGGGAGAGCGGCAGAGGAGGCAGGGGCCCTGGATGAGGAAGGGGTGTGGAGGCCTGATCGAGTCTCCCTCACCCTCTATTTTGTAGAAAACAGAATGGAGATTTCATCGACTTGGCAGGGAACTGCGAGCTAATAACAGAGCCTTGTTGCAAAGATAATGAGACGAAGTCATAAAAGACAGACGGCTGCATTCTGGCCCTAGGCCCCACTTTGTCCAACTCTACAGGGATCCAAGGTTCATCGACTCAGCTAATCGCGTAGAAGGCTGCCGGTTCGTCCTTCCTTGCTCTCGCTCTTTCTTCACGTTCCAGGGCATTTCGGCCCCAAGGGGGTGTCTTGGAAAGGCAAACGGGAAATACACATAGCATCAAGTCTTGCCGCCTTGCTCTGTAAACGGGGTCACCTGCTCGTTAGCTCGGTAAACGATCCCAGGATGGAGGAACCAGAGAGGAACTGGCATTAAAGCCGGTCTAGACACATCCCTTCACTGCAGGGAAGATGGCTTGTTCCTCGCAGCCTTCAGTCCCCTTCTCCCCTGCCCCAACCCGGGCTCCGACCTACTTGTCACCACTTTATCAGCTGTCTCCTCTTTCTCCCCTCTTAATGGTGGAGCTGGCTGTGAGGTCAGGAACCCTCCCGCCAGGGCCTCACGGCTCCAAGTGTGGTCCTTGGACCAGCAGCCGGCATCATAAAAAATGCAGAGTCTCAGGCCCCCACTGGATCGTCATCTGCACTTTAACAAGACTCCCAGGTGATCCACATGCAATAAAAGTTTGAGATGTGCTGGCCGTGGAGAATCAGGAGGCACACGGGACCCACCTCGGCCTCAGTCTCTCTCTGGTGGGACGGTGGGTTCAGAGCCCCCAGGATGCACCTGACCTTACACCTGCACATAAGCACCGTAACCTAAACCTTGGGCAATGATCACTGTCCTGTCAGACTTTTAAAGAATCGGAAGCCGAAGTCAGAGGAGTCCAGCCCGCCGGGGACGCGCGCGTGGGCGGGGACTGGTCGGTGGCGGCCGAGGGGTGCGCCGTGCCCGGCGGGACGGGCTCCGCCCCCGGGGTGCGCACAGCTCGCCGCCCCACGGTGCTTCTCCCCGTTCTGCGGTGGGATGAGAACTGTCCACTCGCCCTGAAGCCCGGGACGCCTCCCTGACCGCACCGTCCGAGCGCAGGGCACCGAAACGCGAACGCCGGCTCCCCGCGTGGCAACGGCGTGGCGATCCGCGGGGCTTTCGCTGGGGCTGAGGCCCGTTGCAGGCCGGACTGGCCGGCCTGGGCGCCGCCGGGCCCGCCCACCTGCCCGGCCGCCTGCCCGGCCTCTTCCCAGGACGGGCCTCGCCCGGCGGCCGCTCCCCCTCGCGCTTTGCGCGTCCAGAGAAGTCGTTAAGTCGTTTTCACGCCATGCCCGGCGTCCTGAGTCTCCGTGCTGCCTTCCGGCGCCAGCCGTCTGCTAGGGTGCGTGCGTCCGTGAGGCATTTTCCTTTGCCCGCACAATTAAAAGAGATTCTCTCCTTTCAAACGCTGCGTTGCATTTTCATTCAAAGTTATTTTGCTCTCTTTGCCCTTGCCCTCAAGGAATTGTGGGAACTCGAGTTAATAGGCTTTTAATGGTCCTGTGATAACTGTGATTATAAACTGTGAATCAGATCGGAGAGCCTCAAAGTTCAGCTGCGTCTCAGGCGAAGACGCCACTGTTGCTTTTGATCCTTGGTGGAAATTTGGTTTTCAGTGTTCAGATGCCGCTATCTTTATAAAAATAAAAATAAAAAAAAATAAATAAAGGCACCTCCTTTGCTCTACAATTGCTCTGATAAGAATTTTAAAGCCTTTAACTACATATTTCCCTTTTTGATATATTAGCACTATTTAGAAACACGTCCTGTTGCTAAATTTCAAAGTCTACAATTGTATTTCCTGGCTTCTTTTAGAGGGGAAGATGCTGGATTTAATTAAAACACATGCAACATGTTGGACACACGCACCCATGCGCAAATACACACACACACACACACACACACGCTGCCTTCAACCTTTCACTGCCAAATATTTAGAAATAAATTTTTACTGTGTTCTCTGAACATATAATTACTGCTTTGAGGCTAGTTAATGAAAATATACTTGTCTTTGAAACATGTTGGCTCTACTAAATGAGCCTTTCCTTGCGGGTCCGCAGATGAATCGATAGTGAGCCTCCCTGGAAAAAGAGGCATTCTGACCGCTGCTGCCAGATGTCTCCGGCGAGCCTGCCAAGCCGGGGCGCGGAGCGCCGCCTTAAACTAGCAGGCACGCAGTGGCACCGCCGGCCAATTAGGGCCCCGAGAGCACATTAGCTCTCATTTCCCATTGGCTGGAGCAGCTGCGACCTGTGCGTTGACAGCCCAGGGGCAGTCCAATGAGCATCTCCTGCTCAATTGTTGCTGGCCTCTGAAAAGGCTGTAAAGAAGGGTCAGCCCGCAGCTCAGAAGCCAGCCTTGGCGATCCAGCTCAGCTCCGTCGCTGGGCCCATCGGCATGGTCGTCCGGGGGTGGGGGAGCCCCGGGGCAGCCCCAGGCACATCCTCCTCGGGGCTGGAACAGTCCCTGTGGCGGAGCCTGCGCCAAAGCTGGCCTCTAGGGAGGAGGTTCTGCTCTCAGTAAGGGAGCCCTGCCCTGCAGCCCCTCCTTGGGGGCATTGACTGTGACATCCACGAGAACCATCGCTGAGTAACCAACCCAGCGACGGCCGGCACAGCACTACCTTCTGGAATGAGCGTCATCTGAAGCACTCACCATCGATTTTAAAAGAGACGGTTTACACGAGAAGCGATGGGAAGCATCGGACCCGCGAAGATGCGTTCATCTGGAAGGAACAAATGGCCACGGCAGCAGGAAGTCTCATCTGCAAAGGTCAGCTTTTGGCAGCACACGCCCCACTGCCCGGCCGGGAGCGCTTCGGACACTGTTCAGCGGGTCTGCCAGGACTGGCATCAGGACCGGGAATTAGGAAATTACTTTTGGCAGCAAAGAGTAATTGGGTAGCAATAGCTCCCTAAAACCCTTAAAAACATCCATATTTTATGATCCAGCAATTCTACACTACTCCTGAGAATTTATGCCCCCTCAAATACCCATACCTTTATCCCAAAAAATACCCTCAAATTTATCCCTAAGTATGCTCATTACACTATTTGTTAGGGGGGAAAAAAAAACACGAAACATAACATAAATGCAATCGAACCCAATGTAGTCATGAAAAACACAGAATGATGCAGAAAAACACATTGTTCAGTAAAAGGTAAATACGTGTACAAAATCATTCTTTTTAATAAAAATATATGTACATGTTCATGGAAAAATGGAAAGTTACACAAAAATTTTAGAATTACTCGAGTTTCTTCTTCATTGGGATTTTCCAGATTTCCATAATGAGCATATTCACCATTGTGGTCGGAAACAAAATTAACAGATTTTTCAAAACAAGGCGTACCAAAGCAAGTAACGTATGATCTATGCCTTGCATCCGTTCAAGGCCCAGACAAGGCGAAGGGCATGTAAATTAAGCTTTAAAACACACAGAAAGAGTGAAGGTCGGCTAAGAGCGGAGAGGGCAGGACTGGCTATGGTCAAAACATGAATGCGCATGTGTCCCAATCCTCCGCCTGGCATCAGATGCTGAAGGAAAACCGGGGCGTCTTCGGTGGCCCCCACTCTGGAGGGCTCACAGCCTGACTGAGGGAGGTGTCCCCACGTCCGTCCCCACGTCCGTCCCCACGTCTGTCCCCACGTCCGCGGAAGCACTGCCTTCCCGCCCCGTGGCAGGCAGAAGTTCCCCCACCAGCTCCTGGGAATCCACTTTAATAAGCCTTGCATTAGGGAAGCTGAAATCACATAAAGCTTAAAGCCTGCTGAGGCATGGCACTTGGCCTTAACCCACACTTTCAAGAGTGAGACCTTGAAGTCCCACAATGAAGAATAACAAAGTTGCAAGTTCCAGCAGGATCCCTGCTGAGATCTGTAAGCACAAAGGCTGGGACCTGCCGAAAGGTCTCCCTGGGTTCCTCAGAACACAGCTGCGAAACTCAAAGCTTCCATCTTCAGCAATTGGACCCCCCAAAAGGTAGATTATGTCAATTTGGGATATATATCCTCTGCATTATTGAAAAGCTTTTGGCATGACTTCTTTAATATCCGGTGTTAATTTTTAGAATAAATAGATCACCTGACAGATTCTTCCTCAAAAAGGCTGGGGCCGGCCCCCAGGGCACTGGCCAGGCAATCAAGGCCAGGGTTCAGTCCTACCAGATCTTAATTTAAAAGGTCGTTATGGAGGAACTGGGAACACAGAGGACATCTGGGGCTTGTCTCCGCAGCAACCATCGTCTCCCTTTTTCCAGCAATAACCCTGATTTCTGTCTCATCCTCACTGCCATTCCACATGGTTAGGTGGAGTTGATTCTGCCCTTTGCTCCTACACTAGCCAATCAGAGCGTTGCATTCTCCTAGCAATAACGTTTGGCTCTGGAATGGGCACGTGACAAAACTAAGCCAATCGGAGCAAAGTAAATTCGGTTCTAGAGCAGAGAAAGTGTCTCAACCTTTTCTAGCAGATTTTACTCCAAAAGCATGTGCACCGTCTTCTCCGTCGCCACCTTTCTACTTCCTTACCTCAAGACTGAGGCCAACTCACAGGTAAGACCAGTCTGGAGGAGCTGAGGGGACTTGGGTCCTGGTCACAAGGGCTGAAACTCACCTGAAGCCAGCAAGACCCCCGAACATACATGTCAGTATTAGAGCCAGTCAAGTTTCCCTCTTGCTGTGAAAAGGGAATGAGATTGAGGGAGACGTGGGGAGAGAGAGAGGACTTGGCCTCACAGGCTGAGGGGGGAGGGTGAGCCCCTCGAAAGGAAGAGTCGGAGCCTCTGGAAGGGGGAGGGAAGGAAAGACCAGGATCTGCTCCCTCCAGATCAGAGAGTCCTCTCTGAGGCCCGGCTGATGCCTTCAAAGGCTGGAAGCCCCCTGGGGGCCAGGCCACACGTCTCTCTCTCATCCATGTTCCGGGCTCGTCCCTGATGTCCGCCACTGCTGAGCATGTCTCGGTCCTCCTCCACCTTATCTTCTCCAAGTCGGGGTCTCGGTATGGACTCTGCCCGGGAGGGCTCCTGAAGGGAAGCTGAGCCCCGATGGGAGCAGGAGCCCACCCACCCACTCTGGGTTTCAGCCTTCCCTCCAGCTGACACAGGGAGCCCTGGACACGCACGCCAAGGATCACGTGACCCCTCTCGCCCTGAGTGTGGCTTCCTTCTTGTTAAGACCCACAGCACCCAGTCTCTCCCTCTGACAGGCAAGGTAAGGAGGTCATGAAGACCGAAAAAGAGCAAATAGCAGAAGGCCCACCAATTCGGTTTCACTGAATAAAGTCGATAAGTTCTGTAATAATACAGATCCTTAATAATCATATCAATACCATTAACATAAACATATTTTTCTGTTTAAAAAAATAGGCTTTTTTATGCTGCATATTTGTTGACCACATTTTCTGAATTTAATGCAGTTGGATTCTTTGGTCTGGGAAAAAAAAAAAATGCCAAGCTCTGTTTTAACCCAATTCAGTGGAATAAAACAGAATTTTTAAAAGTACATCCAGAATTATCTGTTGTCTGTCCTCTAAGTCATGCTTAAAAGCAAAAGCCACCTGGATGCTAATAACTCAACATTCCTCGGGACAGCAGGAAGATTGCCCGACACTTAGAAACGAATAGGCCCTGGGAACCCACCCGGGGGTGGCCGCTGGGTGGTCCCTGTGAGTGACAGTGCAGCTTCAGGGGCGGCCGGCTGGCTTTGCGCCCCCGCACTGTTGCTTATGAGGCGTGTGATCTTGGGCGAGTCGTTTGACCTCCGTGTGCATCTGCTTTCTCGTCTGTAAATTGGAGATCATGAAAGTGACGCCTGCATCTCTGGGTGGCTGTAAGGACTGAGCCCGTCGACGCGGCGAAGTGGCCCGAAAAGCGCCTGACGTGCGGCCAGGTGCGGCGAACGTGTCGTGGGTTCCCGAAGGGCTCGCGTTCTGTCAGGACGCCCATGGGAACTCAGGGGTGGCTGAGGGCAGGTGGGGGAGGGGGCCTAGGAAAGCAGAGGTGGGCGGGAGGGGAGCTGGGGAGCTGCCTGCAGGGGCAGGGTTTGGGGGGAGGGGGGAGGAGGCTGTGGCGGAGGCAGATGTCCTCCATGCCAATGTGGGGAGCCCCCCAGGAAGATGCCCTGATTCTCCAGGACGGCTTCTCCAGGACTGTCACAGGCCCTGACTTTGGATTCCGCCTCTCATTCTCATTCTCTGCTCGGACGTGGGATCTCATGCAGCTGTGGTGGCATCTGTCCTCCTCATGACGTGGGGGTGGGGCCAGGGGACATGTGGGCGTGTGAGGTGTTGCGCAGGACGGGACCCCCCCACCCCCACCCCGCCCCACAGCACCAAATGAGGAGACTGGAAGGCTTGAAGACAACTACGGATTCTAGACAGCTCTGCTCCAGGCTGAATTCAGGCCTTCCAGAAAAATCACCAGCCATGACAGACTCTTCAGTGGGGGTTCCAGCCACAGACCAAAGAGTGAGCTTCGCTGAGCCAGAGTGAGGAAAAGAATGACAGTCAAACATCTTTTCTTTCCACACACAGGCTGTCATCAGCTCTCCGCAAGGTCATCCTGGAACACCAAGGACAGTCCCGGCCCCTCCTGGCCCCCCACAGCAATGGTCAGAGGCAGCAGTGCAGATAATCCGGCCACATGGCGGGTAATCCAAAAGCCATTTCCATTTGGCCTTGGGAGAAGTGTCCATGCTCCTCCTGAGTGTGGGCGTGTGTGGGCCTCCCTGCCAGAGCCCGGGTGCACAGTGGGGTCTGGGCATGGCCCGGGGCAGGCCGCCCTCAGGGAAGCTGTCTCCAGCAGCTGTGCGGCCACCGGCAGAGGGCAGGTGCCGACGCAGGCCGTTCCTGGATGTGCGCAGGGCTTCTGCATCGGTCCATTCTCCGTCCTCCTCGGCCCTGCCCAGGCTGCCCCTGCCGACGGCATCCCCTGGCTCCTATGCCGTCTGGCTTCCCGGCAGGTCTGAGCGATAGGTGATGCTATTGGAGAAAGGAAAGAGGCCCGGGACATCTCTCCCCCGCCTCCGTCTGGTACTGCTTGTCCAGTGACCTCCGCTTCTCTCCACCTCCTCTCTGGTTCCTGTTCTCACTCCCTCTTCCCTTAAGTCCAGGGACAGTAGCTGAGCCTCATCATCCCATGTGGGCCCTTAACCTGCCCACACCGCTATGGGTGGTGCCTTCTTTAAGGCATTTTCATCAAACGATCTTGGGAAAACTGTTTTCCACCTGAACCCTGATGGGTAGAGGGTGCTAGAGATGGGACTGAAATTGGGGCTGGACCTGGGGACCTGGGAGGGTTTAACCAGAGAAGCAGCTAGAGGCCTGCTCAGGGCACAGCCCCTCACTAGATCTGACTAAATAAAGTCTCCCCCCCCCCCATTTTTCTTTAGAGGTTGCTTGGCTCTGCCTGGCCTGCCCTCAACTCCTGACAGGTGGTGTCAGATACATCTTACCTGGATCTCCATCCAGAGTTGGAGGCTGATCTCCTCTGTGTGATCATCTGGGATGATGAGGTCCTCCAGAGACGGTCAGCTTCCTTTGGAAATGAAGATTTCAGGTTTTAAAAGGAGCAGCTTACCCAACATCCTTGAGTTTTCCTTCTCCTGGGCCCCCTTTCCCCAATCCTGTCTGCTTAAAACTGGGATTGGAGTTTTATCGGGACCTTTTGTCCATCATCGGTTCCATGATCTTGACCCTGACCTCATTTTCAAGAATCACGACCCACGTTATTCTTCTTCATTGGTCTGGCTTTCTGGCTTCACGTGTGTGTGTGCATGCATGCGCGCGCGTGTGTGCCAGTGTGAGGTTATCAGCTTCCTAAGAGTGAAAGGCCTCCAATTTATATGAGAGATGAAACGCAGCATTCGACTCAACACGTGGGCACACAAACCATTAGGATAATCCTGGCGCTGACATTAGGTGCATTTTATTACAAAATTGCAGCACAGAAACAAATAACTTTTCTTTGTATTCATAATTTTTAGCAGGTCTCCCCATTTTTTAGCCCCTCTAATTTTCCCTCTCACTTCTCCTATAAACGATGATCAGCATAATAGTACCTACAGAATAAAATGTTAGAAAAAAAAGAGCACTAAGAGGGTAAATTGAGCTTCCTTTAGAAATAGAGGAAAATAATTTTGCAGTTGAGAAAACATGTTGGCGTATTATTTTTACAGGGAAAATAGTTACATCACAATTTTAAATTACACGTCCATTTGAAATGGAGTCAATTTGCACCACCTACTGGAATATGTAGCTCTAGATCATCAAGCTTTCAGAATTATGAAACTGCTTTTAAGAATTTGGAATTACATGTCTAGTTATCTTTAAGAGGCCAGTGCCTTTGACATGTTGGAAATGCCAAATGCTAATTTACTTCAGGGATCATTTTCTAAAACAGACTCTCTTTAGAAGCCAAATTTAATCATCTAGCTAAATTAACAAATTGTACAACTGCTTATAAAAATAAAATGATTAAGCTAAATACATCATCCAAAGAGATAAAAATGTAAATTAGAAGCAAAACTGAAATCAATATACATTATCAGTTGCTAACTCACTATTAAAAAACAAAATTCAAGCAGACAACTGGAAAATGACAGGAAACATAAGCAAACAGGATAATAAACAGAACATAACTCAACATTAATTAAAAAGGAACTCACCCAATGAAAATTTGATAGTGTTTGTATCCAAACTAATAACCATTGTCATGGCTTAAGTACAGCTGGACATCAGAACACCAAGTGTCCATATTTAAGCTCTGACATTTTAAAGGAAACCCACAACAAAAATTTTCATTTTTCATGACAAACTACTCTGAGCAATAAATTTCTGGATATATAGTAGCAACATTTATTATTGTGTAATTGACAGATTCAGAAAAAAATTACATCTGCAATATCTACTATTCTAGATGAAATTGCTTTAGAATAGAAGCCTAAATGTATTACATTTTAATTTCTTGAAACCTATTATAGCATTTCACTTATTTTATGGGTATTTTGTCTGAAAATTGATTTTATTTTTATATGTCAACTAAATTAGATGTCAACTAAATTAACTGAAGCATAAAATACGCCAGCAAGATACATTTACAAATACACACTTCAAAATTGTGTGCACGTAACGAGAACCTAATTTAAACTCACAAGCCAAAAAGACCTCGTGTGATGGTGACCAGCTCATCCATAATCCTCCTTGTCGTCGCAGGTGATTTGTGCATGACAAGCCTGTTCGCAGTGACAAATGTCATGTGCAAGGTTGCTGGGAAGTGTCTCGTTCTCATTTTAGCTCCCTGCTTGTGTGATTTCGTTCTTTGGGGGTCTCACTGTATCGGAAAGTTTGGGCTGTTTAACTTGCACCAGGTCGGCAGGCATCTTTTCCCAGGCATCGCACCCACGACCCTCGCTCACCGCCTCTGTGGAGGTGGCTCTCACACGTCAACCTGTAGCCTGACCTCTTTCCGCAGCTCCAGTGGCATATCCTCCTGACCAGCTAGCTGCCCTCTTAGGGGTCCCAAAGGCGCCTCATCCCTTACATCCCACAGCCGACTCATGACCTACCTACCCCTCCAACCTCATCTTCGCAGTGTGTGCATCTCATCCAGCTCATCCGTTTACCCAGGTAGCCCTGCTACCTACTTCCCATGCACGCCTGACCTGATCCATCCCCAAGGTCCGAGCCACTTTGCTTTCTAAATCTCCTTGGAGCCTGTCTGCCTCTCCCTACCTCACCCACTACCACTGCCCGTTGGTCTGAAGGACCATCACATTCGGCCTGGACTAACTCGAAAGCTTAGCATAGCCCCATTTGTTCTGATCATGTGACTCCTCGCTCGAAGCCTTTCACTGAGGATACAAAGAAATTTCTTAACAAGGCTGTGAAGGCCTCTGTTGGTGTGGTGCCCACCTGCCTCTCCAGCCTCAGCCACACGGCCATCTCCCAGAGCCTCATCCTAGCCACACCCGTCAACGCGTCCAGGACTTCGCCTTCGATTCTGCCTCTGCTAGAACCCTCTTCTTTCTCGTTTTTCAGCCTAGTTACCTCCTCCCTAACTTTCCTCATTGGGGCAATTCATACTTGCAAGTTTATATTTTGGGGGTACCTATTTGAAAGTTTCTGCATACCCCCAATAGACTGCTTTCACTCACCTTTGTGTTCCTGGCACCCAGCACACCCCCAGACGACCGGGTATACATACCCGAGGGGTGGCAAGGGGCCCCCATTAGCAAGGTAGGAGGACGGAACATACTATTATTTAATAGTTTCCAGGTGCTGGCTGTGATGAAGGTGTATGTGTCAAGGAAGGAGCACAGAACATGTTTTATTTAATAATTTGTTAGCTTGATATGTAACTTTAGATATTTAGACACACGCTGTGTAGACCCCTGTTTATAGTCTTCCCCAGGCCCCACAAAACAAAGCAAAACAAAACAAAACAAAACAAAACATACAGGCATGGAGTATATCTGCGAATAAACTTTATTTTTTCATTTAATATTGAAATGATCCCTTGCACACCTTCTGAAATCTGATTTCAAAGGAGAATTGACTCTTAAAGTCAACAGAGACATAAGTGATTGTCACAACTCATCAATGAGCACAATGAATGTTCGAGGGAGTGGGCGGGATTAACGCCAAAGTCATCCGGTCCTGAAAACACGTTCCAAAATCCTATGACACCGAAACACTAAAAATTCTGTTCCTTGGGGAGCGGGACAATCCATTTTCTTGCACGTGCGCATCAAGCTATACTCTGTTTCATTTATCAAATGTGGACATTTCGTCAAAGCTCACCACCTCCTTGGTTATCCCTTGTAGGGAAGCAATGCTGGAAGTTTTCTGTCCATGTATTTATTTCTCTGGCGGAGTTAACAAAGCCATCTCCTCAGAACTGGTAGAAAAGGATTACAGCTTAACCCACGTTTTATGTAGTGCAGAGTCACAGACAAGCTTCGTTTATAGGTATTTTTTTTTCCTTTTTTGAAGTGTCACCTGGCTAGTAGGCCCAGGGTCCGTTTTATTTTAAGCGGCTACTCGAGTTTTCTTTTGTCGGCCCTGCCGCCTAATTTCCGTCCGGCCCATCCTGATTCCCTTCGGCTTCCTCACTGGGCTCTGAAGTTTATTTTTCACGGCCATGCATCTAGAAACCCAGTTTTGTTTTGCCTTACTCAGAAATGAGAATTGTCTAGTTATTAACCTCGGAGGAACTGGAGAGTCCCTTCAAAAGCCCCACTGCCTCCCTGTCCCCACATCTCCCACCACATCCCTTGGACCAAGTGTTCCAGACAACTGGTAGACTCTCCTGTGCCCGCCACTGCAGCCACGCCCACTTCCACCCGCTGGCCCGTGCCCAGCCCCTCCCCACCCGCCTCAGGCTCCCAGGCCCTTCCCGACCTCCCCCCGCCCTCGCCCAGTCCTGCCTGTTATCAGCCTTGGAACCACCACACCGGGCTCGGTGGGCACGTTCTGCCATTTAGTCCTGAGGGCTGTTACCACCTTATCCTCTCCCCAGAACCGGGTCATAGGCTCCTGAGGTCAGGGCCCCTGTTCCGCTGGCCTCTTCAGCTCCGCACTGTGGCCGAGGATTCAGCGTCTGTTGCATGGAACGGAATGGAGCATACCCTGTGCGGTCAGTCCAGACATTTCTCTCAGAGCCGCTTAGGGCTCTCCTGAGGAACGTGTCTTTTCTTAGCCAACCCAGCAGACTGACTTCAGACAGTGATTGACGGAAGAAAAGAGCCAGAAAAATGCGAAGTAACAATGGTTAAGGATGAGCGAATTTCAATAACAATGTGAAGGAGGGTGGTTGGAAGTAAACCGGACTGCGCTGATGATTGCTCAGGGCGGAGGATGGCGATGGTCGCGATGGTCACGTGTGGGTTTGTTTGTCTCTCCTTAGGCATGTATTTGAAATGTTTGTGTTGAAAAGATGTGAAGGAGGCAAGGGGGAGGCGCGGCAGCAGCAGGCGGAGGCCCCAGAGAGCAGCGGGAGGGCCGGGGCCAGGGTACGGGTCGCCTTTCTTCCTGCCCTCCAGACACCGCCCCCTGCACCTATACCCCCCCCCCACTTCATTTATGTGGCCCCACACATCAGACCTCTGAGCCAAGGAATGCCATCCCAGGCTCTGCCTTTTGGGTAACGCCCCATGTTCTGGAACATTCCTAAATAGGGATCCAGTTGGCAAACCCACGTGTGTCACATGGCACGCACTGAGACCTTTGGTACTGGAAGTTTTTGATATTTCTTGAAGCACACCAAGCACGGCCCCCTACACGAAAAGGTCTGCCATCCTGGCAGAGGGCTCCACCCGGAAGCCTTCCTGGGGCAGCGGAGGCCAGCGCAGGCCACCCCCTGCCAGCAAGCTCTGTTCTAAAAGACCCCTGAGCAGGTCCTCCCTACAGCTGTGGTTCTCCTGTGTCCCTGAGACCAGATAATAAGTACTCACTGTGGCCAAGATGCACGGAGCACTGTACCGATTCCATACTTGGGTCTCTTTTTCCAAAACGGTTCCTAAGGTCACACTGATTGCGTCCAGCCAGTTTTAGAGATAAACAAGCCTAAGACCCTCCCATGGAAGAGCGGAGGTTTCTCCTCCCATTCTTGTGGGATCTATTTCCTGCGCCAGACCATTCAGACCATTCGAAGGGTATTTGTGATGGAAATGAGGCTAGTCAAGAGGAAGATCCCAGAGAGAAATGCCAAAGCAGCGAATGAGTATAAATGCCGCCTTTCCACTTCCTGCTCGTGAAATGCCCTTTGTACCAGAATCTCCAGGCTCTCGAGGAGGCAGGCTTTGACTGGCACTTCCACTCCGGTCAGACTTCTCAAGTCATTTGTGATAAGATGGAACAAAAGTCCAGACACTTTTAAAATGCAATAGTCTTGCCTTCTGGAGAGTAAACAGAAGTGTGCAGATGGATAGTGACAACTGTGGATTCTGGCTCCATTTCTTAGAGAGTAAAAATGTAAATAAATGTGAAAATTTGTCATATGTGGATAATACCCATGGTTCACCCAGTAGTTAGCATTCTACCCAACGCTTGCATGCATGGATTCCATTACTGGGGGCCTTGTGACTGCATTACATGGAGAAAGCAAACTATAGCCCTTCAATGCCCACGAGGAAGACAGATGTTACAGAGATGTTTAGTAAAGAGGTCCGGGCACTAGCTGTGACGCTTGATGGACGCTTCTGCACTAAGTGACGCATTCCTTTTGTTCTCTCCGGTGGAAGACTCCTCGTAAATGCCTAAATGCCGAATGATTCATTAGGGTCTACAAAGGCCAAGCCCTTAACTGGAAGGCAGAGGGAAGCCACAAGCAGTGCCTGACTGTGGCACTGACTTGAAGGTTCATTTGAGAATTCCTGCCTTGTCGGTCTGAGCCTACGGTGCCTGCACAGCATAAATAATGCTTGGGCTCCAGCCACCAACGAGGTGCCTGAAGAGCAGGCCTTTGTGGCTGTTCCTAGGATTCACATAGGCTAATGCTCAGCTTTGGAGGCGAAAACTCGCAAAAACCCTAAGAATGCTCTGCTGTGAAGGTAATAAATACTCAGCAGACGACCTGCCCCGTCCGTCACTTGCATTGTATTCTAAAAGTCAACACTAATAGCTTCCAGAAGAATCTGAGCTCATCGAGTATCAAGAAAACTCTCCTTCAAATGGTGCCAAAGTCATTTCCCAATAGTTTCATACACTTTGCTTCAATGTTAGTCTACAGAACAGCAATTAATTATCGCTTACTAATTAAATAAGGTATCGTGTGGTTGTAACAGGCGTCTTGCTATCACACCACACATTAAGGTCTGCGTTGTCTTATACTCTAAAATTTTTCTACTCTTGTCAAAGTGTAAAGGAAAATATAGATCATTAACATGGTAATTGTTCTTGACTTAAGCCGTTGCTAGCATTTGGTTTTTGGTACCACATTGTGTCTAAAATAGTCTTTTTAAAAGGAGTGGTCTATAAACTTTTTTTTTTATCATGTATGATTATTAGCTAAAAATATTTCTGAACATGTAGCCCCAATATATGCATATTTATTTACTTATAACTGATCTTCTAGTAATAATATATTAAAAGTACAAAAGTAGAAAAATTTTAAGTCTAAAGCAATCAATATATTTTTATTTTGACTGCGAACTACTTCTGTTCTTGCTAATATTTTTTAAAAAGAGTAAAGTGGTTGAATAGGTTTCTTTTATTTTTGAGACTCCTGGTTGAAAACTTTGTGTTATAATAATTTGACGTGTCCATTTAAGTTCGGTTTATTTTAAAACTTGGTTTTAATGGCTGCCATTGCTTAAAACATTTTCAAAAATAAGTAAATTAAGAAGAATCATATGGCCTCAGAGTTCACCATGCTCATTTCAATTGTATCCACAAATTATACAAAGGTTTTGACTGAAATTTGTTGAGTTAAATTTCCATCTTCTTTGAAGTTCACCAGTCTTTCTTATAAACCAATAGAGCGGTGTCAAGGATTAATTTAGATATTTAGTTAGTTGCTTTGCATGCAATTTGTTTACTTGTACATGAAGAAGAAAGATCAACAGACCGTTGTCACAGAACAAAATTAAAAACAGGATGTATAAGAGAGAGGAGAGAGGAGAAGCCCTGCTGGCAGCCCGGGAACTGAGAATCTTGCAGACACTTTTTTGGAGTAAACAAATCAGTTGGCGGCTGACAAAGAGATCAGTCTGGGCATTCTGACTAGGCCACAAGCAGATCAAAGAGAACAATTAAGATGTGGGTAGAGGGCTTTTGCAAAGCCCTAAAAGTGTGGCTGAGCGGCACATGTGGCTTCAGTCAGGGCGTGACCTGTGACGTCTGCTCTCTGTGCCATTAGCACTCCAGCCCTAGATAGACTGGATCTGCACCACTGACCTCCGTAGAATTCCCCAGTATACTTAAAATGCACACTCTCCATTTGGAATATTTTTAAAGGGGTTTAGAGATTTCAGTTTTTAAGTAAAGTGTACAGATATGACTTTTTTAAATGAGCTATACACATCATTTTTAGCCACAAAATTATATAATGTGGGAAAGATTTCCAAACATCTATTTTCAAAAATGCTTTCTCCATAGGGTAAGATTCTTTTAGAAAACTAATGACTTTCCCACTCATTATGAAAACAGCACCTTTATCTTAAAGGAATAGATAAAGTCTGTTTATTTTGTGAAACTCTCTAGCATCCTAATGATGGCTACATAAGTAAATAGGGGAAAATCACAGAAAATAGGGGAAAATGTAGATACTTTTTGTAAGAGAAAATAACTAATTTTTAAGCTTGAAAACTCTTATTTTTAGGCAAGACAACTCTTGGTTGACCTCACAGATTGCAAGGATCTGGTCAGCTTACAATCTCTTATTTTTTTATTTTTTACACCTACAGCACCTGGTCTTCCTAGGTGGTCTCCCATCCAAGAACTAACCAGGCCCGACCCTGCTCAGCTTCTGAGATCAGATAGGATTGGGTTTGTTCATGGTAGCATGGCTGTAGACTTTAAAATGCTGTTACAAGATGATCTGTGATCTCTGTGTGGTACATGAGCTTTTCAAGGTCACCGCTCATCTTACAGAACTCTGAAAATGATCTCCGAGTGGCCATGTGGATGGCATCCGATAGCCCATCCAAGCCACCATATGCTGTGGCAGATTCCATTAGGGTCCCCAGATACCCAGTACCCCTCTTGGGGAAACATTAGTCTTCCCTGTCAAGCATAAGCTAAGCTTGGCCATGTGTCATGTTTTAGCCAAAAAAAAGGTGTGGCAGTGATGTTTGTCGATTCTGATCAGAACCTTTAGCATCTAGTCTGCAGTTCACCAGGCTCTTCCTTGATCCACCGCTTCAACTGGCAAGCGCTCCAGATCAAGCTTGCTTCGTCCGCCTAGGCCCTGGAGTAAAGATGACACGGACTAGTAAAGGTATGTATGCCCAAGTGTTGCGTGGGACATATTTATATTAAATATTTGGGATACTCTTATCCTTTTTTTCATGATTTATCTAAAATTTGAATTTAACTGAGTGTCCTGTAGTTTGCCTGGCAACCCTAGTTGTTTTGAGGATTATTTGTTCTGACCACATAACTCAATCTCATTTGACCAATACACCAGCTGACCATGGCCAAAGGAAAGGCACTGTGACAATGTGTATATTAGTATTAGCAAGGCTTACTTTGCCCTTACTTTTCAGATTAAAAAAAAAACAAAACGAAGGTATAGTTCTTCCTGTACCCCAGGAGATTGTCCTAAGGTTTGTTCTACAAAGATGGTCAGACGCTAGCATCTCACTAAAAATGTCTACTCCTTGACACTACCCCAGAAATATTTAGAATCTTGGGGTGGCTGGAGGATCTCCTCACTCAAGTTTCTCAGGTGATTCTGAAACAGGTTGAAGTCACACTGGCCTGTGTCTGAAATTTAGCTTTTTAGAAAGCTGCCGGGGGTACTGCCTGAAAACCGGGTCCTAGTCCTGCCTTTGCTAGTAACTGGCTTCATATGAGGTTCAACAAGTCAGTTCTAGTCTCCTGCCCGGACTGCATTGCTCTCATCTAAAGAGGGATGGGAATGACTCAGGTAATCTCAGATCTCACATCCAGCTCCAAAGGTCCGAGACCAAGAGTCGGAAACTCAGGGCGTTTGAAGTCCAGCGGGCAGAGTAAACAAGTGAGGCTGGGCAGGTGTGAGAAGCTAGGTCATGGAAGGGGACTCTGACAAACCGAAGGGCACGAGCACCAATCCGAGAGTTCCCTGCATGGTCCCCCTCTGCAGGCAAGGCTGTTGAGGAGCTCCGAGGGCCCTGCCTTACATATAATTGGTTTACTGAAAAGTTTCTGAAAGGATTTCCAATTTTGCTTTGAAAAACACTGTGCTACAACTAACTGAATTTATAATTGACTGGGATTTCTCTGAAATCATCATGCATGCTGGGAGGATGTTTGTAATCAGAGAAAATCTAACCTAGAAATTGTTTTAGAATGAAACGAACTGTAAGTAAAGATGTTGCCATTGTGATATTCTGGGGATACGTCATTAGACATTTTTAGCTTTGATTTTGAAGATTCAGATAACACTTTGGCGCCAACAACATTGTTCTCATGTCTCAAACAGGTCGATAAGCATTTAAAAAATCCTGTTGGCACTAGTCACTTTGCCTGCACGGCCTAAGTGCTAAAACGGTGTGGTGTGCCGGGCGTTGGCAAAACGGGTGGCCAGGTGAAACTCCAGCCCTTGAGAAGCTCGCGGTCAGCAAGGGAGGCAGATACAAATGGACAGTTTTTCTATAAAGTGACAAGCGCAGGATAAAGCCATACAAGCTCTGGAAACAAAGAAAGAGACCCAATGGGGTAAGGAGGGGGAAGGTGGCAGTTGAGACTATCGGGGATAATACCCGAGATCCCTTTTGAGGATTAAGCCAGGTGACGAAGGGAAAGGTATTCTAGGCAGAGAAAAAACCCCAGCAAACTTAGACTTATGGAACAACTTGTTCTATAAGCAGAAAACTATAAGCAGTAAACTACCAGCAATTTATTCAAAAATATCTCATAAGTGGTGAGAGCATCAGGCACTGGGGAGGTAGGTAAGAGCTCTGACTGGTGACAAGAACCAGGGTAACTGCACCTACAGGGCAGAACAGGCCAAGGATGACGAAGTTCGTTCTGAGACGAACTGGGGGACAAGGAAGGAGGGGAAAGGCAGACACTGGTACAATACAAAAATGAGCATAAATAAGCGCCTTAAACTGTGAAATTCTGGAAGTAATGACCAGTTTTTCCAAATTAGATTTCAATCACATACATTAGAAATGATAACTTAAAAAAAAAAAAACTCAGCACATAAAAGGTTTTGAATAGGGAAAATAAAAAAATAAGCATGCAGAGCTTGAAGAATGTATAAACCTTATGTAATTCAGATGTACCAGTTTCTCTTGCTCTCAGGGACCACTCTCCCTTACCACCCAAATCTCTCCTCCTGCCCCACGAGTGGCCCCAGGAAAGCCAGCCCCTCCTCAGGTTTCCCTCCATAAGTAGTTCCTGGGAGTCCCAGGTACCCCCGACATGACCTCCCCTTCTGAGCCCGGATCCTCCCGCTCCTGACCTCTCCTGTTCTGTGCTGAGCTCCTGGCTCTTTGTTTCTTTCTTCTCTGCCTTTTCACGAGCTGTTTCTAGCACATGTTCTAAGCATCATCAACAAGGGCTCAGCACTTACTTCTCAAGAAGCCTGCAAAGTACTTGAGTCCTGAAGAAAGAATTACTGCTCGCTCAGGAGATGCCTTCTTACAAAGAATTATACAATAAAACAACAGACTTCAAAGATTAGAAGAAGCTAAATTATATATATTTAAAAGATTAATAAAGATTGCATTTTACTATGGAATACAGGGATACTTCAGAGATATTGCGGGTTCGGTTCTAGACCACAAAGTGAGTCGTAATCTTTCTGCTGGTGGAGTGTCTTGCCTTGAGTTTGTAAAAAAAAAAAAAACCTCGTAATGCCTGTGAAGCACAATAAAGTGAAACACAATAAAATGAGGTGTGCCTGTATTGCACAATCAGGAAGAAAAAGGAGGGAAATAAAACTTTAAAGAATAAAGTTTGACTTGCTTCATCTTACCACTCAGGTATGTTTTTAAAGCAATAGACATGCTTTAAAAATTAGGCTCGTATTGCGTATTTGCTTTATAAAAATGTATCGTTTAATATCATATCACGTACAATTTAAATGTTCTTGAACATCTTGAAAAACAATAATTACACAAGTTAATGGTATTATGTACCAAACACAGGCTTAACCATCCAAATGTTAGATATTTGTGTTGTTTTTTTACTACAATGTATTAATTGCAAAAAGAATTGACTACAAAATACAAACAGAAAATATCAAAATCAATGCATGTTTAAGTTTACAAAATGTGCTTTTATATCAAATGTCTTGTTCAATATAATTAAAATGTGACATTTGAAAACAATTTGTAAGTTGAGCTTGCTCACTCACAAAGATTTCTGACTGCACCTATTGAGTTATCAGAACGTAATGTAAATCACGAATTGAGATAGCCAAATGACTTAAAGACAAATTAATTTATCAAAAAAATTGCAATATTTTATCGCCAAACAAGGCAAATTTTTATGAAGGATGTGGCTTCACGGTTGATATGCTCTTGGGTGCGGATGCCGAAGATCAGGGAGTCCACCACCTTCTAAGTTTTGAAACGGCCTGGCTATTCCTGTACCACCTTGCTCCTCAAAGCACTGGCATCTTCTCTCCTGGGAGTCTCTTAGAAATGCAAGAATCTCAGGCTCATCCCAGACCTATTCAATCAGAATCTGCCCGTTAACTAGATCGCCAGGTGTGTTCTAGGCACAGTACCGCCCGAGAAGCCCCTGGACCTCCCGGAATGCCGTTGCCAGTTCCCTTTAGCCTGACAGACAGCGGGCCCTCAGAAGGTGCTCCGAGTCACTAAGCAACCCTGCTGGGGTGTCACCGCCTCTGAAATCCGTCCCTTCAGCGAAGGCGGAGGGCTTCCTCCGCGCACCTCGCCGCTCCTACACGCGGGACCGCGGCCCACGCAAGCATTGTGATGCGAGGGCAGGACGCCCAGTCGCCCCGGGCTCAAGTCGGGCCTGCCCCTCACCTGGGCACGGCATCCCTTCCCGGGCCTGTGAGCCCGCCTGTAAGACGAGGAGCCACTGGTTTACAAAGGAGTGGAGTGCCAAGACTTGACTTTATATAACGTGAGGCGCTGGTGACATTTAACCGCCCACCTCGGGAACAGCCACTGCCCCCCGATCCCCAGTGCCGAGAACTGTTTGGCAACAAAGAGGAGCAGCTTGCAAGGGGAGGAGCCTGGGAGTCAGATACCGCGAGAAGCGGTTTCCCGAAGCGGCTCTGACAGGCGCAGGCGCACTACAGCTCCGACCCCGCCGCGAAGGTGGCTTCCACCGGGGGAGGCGTGGCCGGGCTTCTGGCGCAAAGCTCGCGAGATTTGGACGCGCCACCACGCGTTCTTCCTGTCAGGGGCCGGAAGTGCGGTGCGTGGGTCATCAGTGGCGCTTTATCTGCTGTGCGGCAGGGGCCCTGGGCCCGGGTTCCTGTCGCGGCTCCTCGGGTCTTGATTCGCCCCGCCGCCCCTGGACCGAGGTGATGGGGGACTCCAAGGAGGCCGGGGCCGAGGCTCCACCGGCCGGAGCCGCTGCTCGAGGAGGACTTAGCCTCCTGTCCCAGGGAGAGTCCGAGGAACCCGCGCAGGTGAGTCGGCCGCGGGGCGGGACCTGCAGGGCTCCGGAGCTGCGGGCCGGTTCCGCAGGGGAGGGATGTCATGGTTCCCGGCGGCTTCTGGAGCCTTCTGCACGGCTCCCCGGCAACCCCCCAAAACGAGCGGACGCCAATGTGCCTGTCGTGGGGTATTCAGGTATTTACTTGCAAGACAGGGAAGGTAGACACAGTCTCTGCTCCGAAAGAGCGTACATGTAAATATGTGGTTCCAAATGTGAAACAGTTGTGCAGAGCTGGAGGGAAAAGAGAGGGTGTCAGCTCACCGACATGAGACTGAGCTAATGCTTGGAGGGTGCAAAGTGTTCGCCAGGGGCGGCGGGAAAGAAGGGGAGAGTCGCGAACCCAGACACTGAGCTTGCTTGACCGAGGTCTGTGAGGG
Source organism: Rousettus aegyptiacus (assembly GCF_014176215.1). NCBI lineage: Eukaryota > Metazoa > Chordata > Mammalia > Chiroptera > Pteropodidae > Rousettus > Rousettus aegyptiacus. The sequence continues at coordinate 56,799,591 of NW_023416309.1, forward strand.
TCCCCCAGTGCCCAGCTATGAAGTTAGAACGTCACAGAATTTGTGTAACTCATTGACTCATCAATTACTAAAGGTTTGCCTTAAAAAAAAAAAAAAAAAAGCCCCAGGCATCTTACCACACACTACTTTCTAAAAGGTGTATGTTATTGACATGAAAATAATATGTCTAATACTGAACAGAGGTTTTATCAAATTTTGCATTTTAACGTTAACATGACAACTGTTGACTCTTCCTGGTTTCTACTTCTTCACTTTCTATGAGATAACCCAGCTGATAACCATAATCATCATACTCCTCGACTCATGTTTTCCCTTTGAAACTATGTGAAGAACAACTAAATGTGACAGTTTATGTTCACATGTATTAAGTACCATTAGTAACATACATTCTTATGAAGCCTGATATAGTGGTGTTGTTATTTTTTATAAAGGTGGAGTTTTTTATTCCTAGTGGTGCTCATTAAAGTTTCATTCAATGTGTTCATTAGGGATCAGCTTTATTTCTTGGAGGCAATGAAGTGAAGAGCAGAGCTGTGGTGAAATATTCTTCTGCCCCTCCTCGAACAGCATTTGCACGCCTTGAAGAGAAAACTGACTTGAAACTCCCACCTGCCAACTGGTTACGAGAGAGTGCCAAACTAGGGCCGGCAGGAACTACCATTCTTGGCAATAGTAAGAAAAGCAAGCCATTTTCAAGGTAAATATCAATTGTTGGTGTTTTTACTTGTCCCTCAATACCCACAGCGAACTCTGAACCTTGCTTTTCAGTTTTATTTGTAATGTGCGTCAACTTGACACATTCGCTCTCTAGAAAAAGGTCATATTTGATTTTTGAAGTCCTAGTTTCTCCCGCTAATAATATTATATTACAATATGAAGGTATCGATTACATGTGCTACTCTGAAGTCTGCATCATGTTATTAACAAAATGAATTCTAACCACTAAAATTCAGTCAGTTGCTTTATTTTTAGCAAATTTACTTACCTTTTGAAGATGTGAATAGGTAGAATCAGGGTGACCCACAAGAAGAAAAACCCTTAACACTGCCTAATCTGTCCTGTGCAGTTTTCATTAAATGGTAGTGGAGTATGTGGTCTGAAACAACCTGATGTAGAAATCCAGCGTGTCGGTTGACATAACCCTGACTTGGACGATTGCTACAAATTCTGCTGCTGGTATTTGAAATTGAGAGAGTGGCCTGTGGTCTTATAGAGAATAATGTGTGAATACTCATTTTCTTCTAGGTCATTTAATGTGTGGGGTTCTCTTTTTTTCCTCTAAAATATTTTCATATGATGTATAACTAGAACCATAAATACATTAATATCTTATGAGCCAGTAGTTTGGAAATTATCCTGATGCCTCAGAAGGTAAAAGCTATATTTGCAAAATGTTTGTTTGTAGCAATATTTATACTAGAAAAAAAGTCAGAAATAGTCCACATATCTTCTTTCAGAAGAATGGCTTAATAAATTATATGTCAACACAAATGTTACGAGGTGATTTAAATAATTATATTGAATGTACACACATTGTGCTGAGTACTTTGTATGTTTATGTCATTTAATTCTCGCAACCACCTTTTGAGTTAGGTACTGGTCACTAATTTTCACATCAAAAAACTGAACCTTAGAAAGGTTAAGTAACTTGTCTAGACCACCTGTTAAATCGTTAAGCCGTGCTTTGGAGCAAGGCAGACCTAGGTAAATATTCTGGCTCTCTGCTGATCACTAACTTAAAAAAATGATGACATCAGCTGCTTTACAGGCTCGTAGGTTCCAGACATGCCTCACGTGGTACCTGGCACGATATGAATTTTTCTCCTTGTGACTGACTTTTGGTGTCAGGTGCACGTTTTTCATATGTGTTTTAAAAGAGTTGTATTGTTTATTGCTAGGAACACAGTCCCAGAGACTAGAATCCTGGTAATTTATTTTTCTTATCTTCCCACTAAAATGAACTTACACTAAAACGAACTGTTTTCTCTTGAAGATTTTTTGGTTTTTTTATTACAAAAATGAAAATAATTGTTCATTGTCTTTATTCTAGACATTTCCTATTAATTGCTTCTACTAATTATTACTATATTTTATCAAATGTAAGATGCCATTGATTTTAACACCATTACTTTATATACCACTAAGAAGGAAAAACTGGCCAACTACAATGGCGATAGGCATACTGTCAGAATGTGGAAAATGTGTATCCTAGAAGCAGTGAAATACAGTGTTCTGTTGTAAACTCTGCCTGCATCGTTGAACATGACCTTGTGGCCTTCGTTCCCTGTTAGCTTCGGTATGGCATACGACTTCATTGATTCTGTGGGAAACGATGTGGATGTCGTCTCTGACTCTGAAGTAAGTGTCCTTACGGGGGAGTGGAATGGGGTGTTTATGCTGGGCAAATCACACGCTCTGTTCTGTAGTCTTGAAAAACTACTGATGAAGTAAGATACAAGTGTCTTGATTATCAAATACCTTTTTTTGTTACTAAAGTAACACTCTTTACCACATCTCCTTTCCTTAGAGAGGAAGAAGCAATCTCCAAGACTGGCAGTTATAGGTGATTCGAATGTTTGGGATGATTTAGTAGTTATCACTTAAGGATTAGAAATGATACTTCTTGTTTCTTAGTTGGTTAATTTTATCTGATATGCTGAAAGCTTAGGTCAGTGCAACAGTGATGTACACATACTTAACTTTAGGACATTCTATCTCATAAAACTAAGTCCTTGACCGTCGTTTACACTAACACAGTATGACTCGTAAAGTGTAGATGATTCAGCTTTCAAAGCTCTGCCTTCCACATGTTTGTTTTAGCTCTTTGTGTAGTTTATATAACTGTAGGGAAATAAAGTTTATTAGGTTTTAAAATTGAATAAAGTTAAAATTTGAACAATTCCAAATCACATTCAAAAAGTCTCTCTAAACTGCTTTTCCTCCTAATGTTTTTAAGAACATAAAAAAGCTCCTGAAGATCCCCTACAGCAAGTCCCACGTGAGCATGGCCGTGCACCGCGTAGGGAGGACTCTCTTGCTGGACGAGCTGGACATCCAGGAGCTCTTCATGAGGTCATCTCAGGTAATGCTCTCTGTGGAAAACAGCCAGAAAAGCATTATTTTAACAACTTAGGGGCACTAGAAATATGGGTTTGTTTCCCAGGAAGGCCAAAGTGGGAACATAGTTGAATATCTCAGCACCCGAGAAATGATCAGTTCCTCTGAAAATAAAAAAGCTTTGCTAAAGGAAAAATAGAAAAAAGAGAGAATGAGGAAGAACCTTTTGGCACCAACAGCTAGGATTCTTGCAAGGAAAAGGATGAAGCCAATTTAGAAAGTTGTGAAAATCTGAAATTTAAGAAGCTAGTTTGAATTTTTGAAAAACACTTCGATGTCTCCATTAAAGAGAATCTCATGAAACAAGGCTGCCAGGAAATGAGAAAAATGTTAAAAGTTCTTCCTGATTATGCTAAATGTTAAAAGTTACATATACATGGTTATTAGAATTAATTGGATCTCTCACAGCCGAGCTTCTCAAACTCTGTTGGTAAATGACTGTTTTCCCCCAATGCGTTGATGATGCTTTTGTCGAGCATAATAACCAGATTGTAGTGTCTCGAGGCCTCCTCTCCATTTCTGCTTGTTGTGGACTTCGCAAATAGTTCGTGGTCCCATAGGCTACACTTTAAAGACCATTTCTGCAATGCTTTGATAAAAGAGAATAAGGTCTGGGTGATTTAAGTTTACATTTAAAGTACATGCTTTTCCCATTGAAAAGACCACAGTTCAGTTTGATCGTTATGTACATGCTAGCCACGGGGCAGGGTCTAGGATGGACAGCGAATAAACACAGTCTTGCTTCCTACCAGCTTATAGTTTGGGGTTATAAACACATGTGCGGGTAATTTCTAAACAATGCGCGTAGTGGGGCTTATTTTAGGCACTAAAGAACATATCACAGAGAAAGGTCACCTCCCCTAGCCTGGCTTAGGGAGAGGAGGAAGATGGGGACATTTCCTAAAGAGGTAAGAGGAATTGAGTCAGGAAACACAAGGGTTCCGGTATGTGTTTATGAAACAGTATTCAAAAAATAGTGATTCCTGTTAAAGAGTAATAGGTAAATTGTTTTGACTATAGGTTCCTTGTATTTATCCATTTCTTGCATTATTCAGACTGGTGATTGGACGTGGCTGAAAGAGTTTTATCAAAGACTTATTGATCAGAAGTGGCAGAGGAAGAAAAAGAGCAAAGAGCATTGGTATCAGAAGGCTATTCTTTCCAAGTTCTTATATTACAGGTACTTGGTGACTTGTTTATTTTTATCTTAAGCGGAAAAATTAAGTTCTGATCTCAACTTTAATTTGGAGCCGGAAATAATAATGATTTAAGGCTTGCCACTGTGGTATTGTTAACATTTCAGTGTCTTGTTTTTCTTCTTCTTCTTTTTTTTTTTTTTTTTTTTTTTTGGAATAAGATTTATGCTTGATTATAGAGTCTGGTTTTTAAAAACAAGTCGACTGCGACATAAAGTTACGTTAGTAACAACGTGGTCTTTTGTGTTTCCGATTCGGCCAGTATCAATGGCGACGGAGCCGCTCAGCCCGTGCCGGCTGCTGCAGAACCGCAGGAACCATCCGGCTCGGATCAGACCACTGATTCGGATGGGGCTTCGTGGCCCGCCCCCTTCGAGATGCCTGCTTCCGTTTCCGAAGATCCCAGTGCTTCCAGTCAGGTTAGTGAGAGCTTAGATGGGGACACAGTGAACTCATTTCAGAGGGCAAAACCAGCCATCTTGCCACTGAAAATAGATGAGCAGGAGCAAAGAAGTGTTCTACCGATTTATGTCTAGCAGTTAAAAAAACATACTTTTTGTCTTTTTTCAAGGTAGAATTGATAAGATACTATGATTTGCTAGATCAGATTTTTTAAGTTAAATAATTCAAAATATTTTTTAAAATTTACCAATATTTAAAGTAGCTCATCAATATGTTTACCAATACTGCTTATCTCCTTAAAGTCATCAGAGTTATATAATATAGCGATATAGTATATTTTAAACTTTAGATATTTAGTAAATGCCTATCAAATATTGAGACTGACAGACCTGTTTGCAACTGAAATACTGATCTTCTTACCTTAACTTTTAATCAGATTGTTAGGCCTAAAATTGCCCTTAAGATTTTTCTGGCTGAAGTTTCCGAGATTTAATCCGCAATAATGTTATAAAGAAAGGAAGAGAGAATAGAATATGTTGTCTCTTTTGTCTCTTATAGCCTTGGTTTCTTCTTACTGATTGTTTGGTTTTGTCATTATTTGTGTCTATCAAAGAAAAAAAAATTTCACAGATATAAATTCTCCATGTCTGTTTTCAGGAAAATATATTGACAGACTCCAAGGAGATAAAAAATAAGATCTTTAACTTGGTAAATTGTGATTTTCCTGTTGCTGTGTGTTCTCACATATTGAACATTATTCATCTAAATTGTTGCTATCTTCACAAATTATATAGAGTTACTAGGAGGCAAATACATTTAACTTGATTCTAGTATTAGTAGGTTTAAGATCGATAAACCTCATTAAACTATGTAATAAACTTTTTCCAAGTTAGGAAAACTATAAGGAAAAGGAAGGAAGCAATTACTATGCAAGATTACATAGTGGTAACCACCAGGGAGTGGGGATGTTGTGTGAATGAAAAGGGACATGGTGCTGGGTACCAGTAAGGTCTCATGTCATGACTCAGGTGATGGTTACACGGGTACTTTGCTTTGCAAGTAGTCGTCACATTGTATTATTTGTTTTATGTGCTTTCCTATATGTGATATCACCAAAGGAGGTTCGTTTAATATTCCTCGACTTCAAAACCCACACATTACAAAAAGACTGCAGAGTGGAAATACTAGTCTCGTACCACCTGCCTCTCCCTCTCCCAGCCGTGGCATCCTGTCCTTGCTTTGTGTTGGGGTCACTAAGAAAGATCATGGAGGCTTTTAAGGGCCTGTAGACTTGCATTTGGGGGAAGTGAACTGGCATCTAGTTCATGCTTCTTAGGCTGTGTACTTTATGCCTGAATTTTCATCCTTGGAACTGCATGTGTATTAAGTGTTGATGGTATCATTTTATGAATAAGTCAACCAAAGCTCATAGAGTAGATATTTGTCCTTGGTCACTCAGCTGGTGACGCCTGAGCTAGGGTTCAAACCCTGATCTTTCTGACTTCAGAGGCCCGTCCTTACAGCGGTACCCAGTGTACCCATGTGTCCACACACGTTTGAAAGGCCTCTGAGCAGTGAGATTGTCTTAGCGATGGCATATTCTAAGCAGAGCTAGCCTGCCACAAAAAGTCTCTTACACAATGTTTGTATAACATATTATACAACCTGAATTTCAGCACTTAGAGATTTGTTTTTGTCGGCAAGCTGTCACCTCATGATTATTGTTGCTCAGATCTGTGCTGCTGGCTGGAGACCTGTGTTAAGCAATAATAGAGTTTAAGTAGGTAAAATGGGTGTTCTCGGTGCGGCCTGAGGGCCAAACCTTTATTGAACACGTTGTAACTGAGACCCCAGCTCTCACTAAAGCAGCTGCCTGCAAAGATAATTTTGAGAGTTGGTACACGGGTTGATAACTTGTCTGTGTAAACAAGTAAGAACATTTAAAAGTTGGAAGTTCTGTTAGGATCCCTTTAGGAGAAGTGAGGCAGGTGCGTGGAACAAGCAGTGTGCGCGCACAAGCACGTGCCCATCTCGGGGTCTCTTGTGGCGCTGGCATTGGGCTCTAGTGTTTCTTGGTGGCAGCGTCCTGATGGTTGGAAAATCGAGAGGTGGACTGAGTTTACCCGCTGCTGAAGGTTCCCCTTCCTAAAAGTGTTTTTCCAAAGTCTATCCCGTAGAATGTGTTAAGAATGAAAGTGTTCTAGATTAAATTTGAGAACATTGGGTTGCATAGAGGCGACGTAGATTTCTCCTTTGCAAACCTTAGAAATGTTTTTATGGTAATAAGCATCGTTGCTCTCGAAAAGCGCGTCTACAGTAAGCAGCATTTTCCAAAGCTTACTCTGGCAGTTGTTTACCAGATATTCTGGGACCAGTATTCAGTGAAATACGTTAGGAAATGCAGAACTAAAGTCAGTTACTGTGACGGGCGTCTCAAAATGTGACTGGGGTTTCTTAGGAGTTTTTTAATTTAGTAGAGATGGGGTAGGTTAAAAGAGCAATGGTATTCAAGTTCCCTCAAAAAAGAGAAAAATAAAGAACTTTGATCAAAAGCTAAAATAATCTTTTCTGAGTAAGATCTAAATGTGATTAGCTGCTTATAGTAGCTGTGATAGTTAGGAGCCGAAGTAATCTACCAGGGTGAGAGTTAACATATGTCTTAGCCCTGACTCACAGAAGTAGATCGAGGTGTCTGCCTTGAATGTTTAGGTGAGTCTCTTGAACAGTAGGCCATTTTTAAGAAATTCTGGCAGCAGAATCACTCCTTCTCCTTGCACTTTTCACAGGGAAGTGAGCCTCTTGAACCCTCATACATAGTGGGGCATGTGGCCTCAGCGCCCAAAGAACAAAACCTGACTACTTTATTCAATGACGGGGAGAACAGTCAGGTATGCTTTCCGGGTGTCCAGGGCGAGACACCCGGTCCCCAGTCTACTTCGTTATTTAAAGCCCTATCTCAATTGGAATTCACAGGGAAGAAATCTGCTCAGTCCTGAAAATCGCTCTCTGAACATCTGTGTGCTCTTACGGCTCTGTCAGTTTATCTTCGTCTCCTTTGTCTTTTCTCTTTTCTAGTCTTTCCGTGGATCATGGGGGTAAATTGTGGGTCTCCTGTTTATTATATGATAATTTTTCCTTTTTTATTTTAAATCAAAGGGTCTTAAAAATGATTTTGTTCGGAATATTTTGTGGACATTTGAAGATATACATATGTTGGTCGGCTCCAACATGCCCATATTTGGAGGAGGCAGGTATCCAGCAGTCAGCTTACGTCTCAGGTGAGCCCAAACCGTGTTCCTTCGGAAGCAGCATCCCATCTGCTTTCACTTACCTAATTGGGCTCACTTCTCTCCTTCCTAAGCCAGGTGAACTGGCCCCTTAAGGAAGGCACTGTCCTCAGAGACCGCTGAGCCTCCGGCACCTGGGTTTCGGTGTACTCCTTAGTGATGGAGTCAGAGACCCGTCACACGGGCCTGGTCTCAGGTCCGAATCTGCAGCTCGTGACAGTGCCCTGGGGTTTATTTACTGCGTTCGGAGGTGGTTGTCCCAGCTTCCCACTAACTGAGCATTGTTCCTAGTGCTCCAGGCGTGTGCGTTCACGTTGGCCAGCTGAGCTCTGACTCGGGCGCTGTCCTGCCTGGCGGTCAGTCCTTCGCCTCAGGCCGTGTGAGAAGCGTGCAGTAGGCTCACAGTCACCTCATGCCACATTGTCTTTTCTTACTGAGAAGTTACGAGTACCAGTACCCTAAGTTTAGCAATCCAAGCAAAGCTTTTGAAAAGATGTTAACTAGAACACAGCAGGTGAGCTACATGTGCATATCTAACCAGCAGAGATGGCATTTTCCATCAAGGGGGTGTAGGCTAGAATAGTTAAATGGGGAGGTAAGTCTCAGATGATTCATTATGGAACATCTTAATTAAACCAAATAACACTAGAAATGTATATTTTTAGGGATAACAACAAACCAATTAATGTGCTAACTGGAATTGACTATTGGTTGGACAACTTGATATGCAACGTACCAGAGCTTGTGATGTGTTTTCATGTAAATGGAATTGTACAGGTAAGATACAGTGTGACCTTTCTAATGATCGCTCAAGTGCAAATCAGTGTAGAGGGTACCTCCCGATGTTTTTAAGGCCCCTAAATAGTAAAGTTTCTTTTGACAAGAAAGGTAGCTGTGAATAAACTGAAATTTGAGTGTTTTTACATTTGATTTGGTGACAGAATTCTAGATGTTACAGAAGTATAATTTTATAGGTAATCCGCGAGAAGGTCTTAAGTAGACTAAACCTACATTTATAGCCATAGAACTCTAATTTAATGCCAGGAACCCATGATCATTACTTGAAAGTATCTATGCAATGGAGGTATTTATTCACTACACAAATATCTACTCAGTATATGTGAAGTTTTAGGAAAGGCCGTAGTATTAATTGCATAAAGTGAATAGCTTATCCAGTAAATTGTCGAGCATGTTCTATTTATGAGCCACTTGTCCCCATGATAAATGTTGGGGGTAAAACAAAAAATAAAGTTGGGTTATTACTCAGAAATATATGATCTGATGGGAAATAACTGTGCAAAGCAGTAGGAGACGGTTGGCGAGGCGTTAGAAAGGCAGAACACACAGACGTCTGGGCGATCACAGAAGCTGCGATCACTTCCCGGAAACTGGCATCTTAACGGGATCTTGAATGATAGATAGTATTCCAAAAAATAAGGGACGGGTTTTAAAAGACTAGTGTAAGTACATGAAGGGATTGATAATAAATCCAGTTAGGGAACACAGGATTCATGCAGCAGAGTAGCAAAAAGATCAAAAAAGTCGTAGGCAAATAACAGCCTTGAATGTCGAGCTAAGGAGTTTGGACTTGCTTCGGTTGGTACTCTGGAGTCAGTGGAGGCTTTGTGTCTGGGCTGTGAAATCCAGTGTGTTAGACTGTTGATTTGGAGCTGGCCTGAAGGACAGACAGCAGGGAGGACTTGCACACAAGAAGACTGGTTAGACGTTGCTCTGCTTTTGAGAGTAGTGTAATATGCTCATGCTGTACAGGAGCTACTAAGAATCGACAACAGAAATAATGTCTAGCGTTTAATGGAGCGCGTGTTCTGGTCCAGGTGTTTTGCTAAGTGCTTTGCATACATGCATTACCTTACGTGATGCTCCTGTCAGCTCTTAGCTGCTTGCGTGCTGACTTGATGGGGAGGGAAACTTGAGTATCAGGAAGCTCAAGAGAGATGCCCAGGGACACATCGCTAGTAAGTGGTGGTGTCAGTACTCGAACCTGTTACCTGGCTGAGGCCATGCTTTTACCCATTGAACTCCAGCCCAGTGATTTCTAACCTGCAGTGTGCATCAGGATCACTTGTGAACTCTTCAAAAATATACCAGCTTTAGCCCCGTGTTTTAGAATAGATGAGAGCTTCAGACATGATTCCGATGTGCATTCTTGCTTGAGACCTATTCTTACATCATCACCCTAAATGGCAACATTCATCGAGAGGCCGTGCGTGAGGGAGAGGGGACGAGTCCAAGGGAATTTCAGGGCTTAGCGACTCAGGGACTAGAATGATGGGGTGTCGTTGCCTGAGATGGGGGCACTGCCTCGGCTTAGGCAGGGAAGGCGGTGTATTTGTTTTCATTTTGTGTCCGTTTTGAGGAAGGCTTTTGAGTGAGAATTTTGAAGGCATTGGAGAAATAAACGGAGGTGTCATACCGCTGGAGTTTATCACCAGGGAGAGGGCTTCGGGCAGAGGTGGGGGAACCCGAGCAGTGCCGTACGAAATCCTAAGATCAGTGTGTTAAGGAAGGAAATGGCAATTTGGAGATTCAGAAAACCAAGCAGGATGAAAATCAACCTTAGACTGTGTTCGATCTTATTTCCCAGTTGATCTGAAGTCTCTAATCTTACAGTCCTTGAGAAAATGTGGTAAGAGGCGTTTAGGGAAGTGCGAACAGAAGACAAGCTACCAAGAAATACGGAGGTGCTTTAAAAATAGTGGCAGCGATGTCCACACAGCCTGTACTCTTACTGCTGCCTTTCTGGAAAGGGACAGAGTCCATGGTGTCTCCTGAGGAGACTTCCCAGGCGGTTCCAGTGTCTGAGGGAAAACTTATTGCGTGAAGCCTGCCTTCATTTCCCATCTTCCCAGTTGCAAACCACTGGGGTAGAATAGAAGAAAGTGTACGTGCGATTTGTTCCATGTGAGAACAGAAATAAAATCGTGCCTGAACTTGCGGTGCAAAATCGGGCGATGATTCTCCCCTGAGAGTGACGACTGGTGAATCGGCAGCTTTGCCGACAGGATGTGTCCAGTGCCTTTGCAATGTTGGAGCAGTAAAAAGATCAAAAACCATGGGTTAAATCTCATTCGTGCTGCATAGGTCTCTAATTGCAGGATATATTCGCTTGCTTTTTAATAAGAGGCATGTTGTTGCCTAGGTTTTATCTTAAACTGTCTTCTGTGTTTTACAGAAGTATGAAATGATAAAGACAGAAGAGATTCCCAATTTGGAAAACTCTAATTTTTCTACTAAAGTCATAAAAGACATTGCACAGAATATTTTATCGTTTCTGAAATCTAATTGTACCAAAGAAGGGCATACCTACTGGCTTTTTAAAGGTGAGCCAATTCTCGGATGAGTAATTGATTCGAGCGACTGCTGTAAAATGAGGTTTATTTGTTTTTGTTTTTGTTTTTTTCAGCAAGTGGCAGTGACATAGTGAAGCTCTATGATCTCACTACTCTTTGTGAAGAAACCGAAGACAAATACCAAAATCCATTCACAATGCCAGTAGCTATTCTCTTATATAAGTGAGTGCTTTAAGGAGTGAAGATGAGGAAGTAGCCTTATGTAAAATTTTAAGGTGTACAGCCACACTATCTAAGCCAAGGTTTTTAAATACTTTCAGTTTTTTGTAGTTTAACAAAGTGTATATGTTTGTATGTATGCATATGTGTATACACACTCACATACGCACATACAACAGACTATACCAAAATAAACTTGGGTGGGGGTGTGAAATACTATATTTAGTTGTTTCTAATGGCCTTTAAACATTTTTTTAGGGTTGCTTGCAACATGATGATGAAGAAGAATCAAAATAAGAAGCACTATGGGACTATTAGAACATTGCTTCTTAATTGTGTTAAATTGTTGGACAAAAGCAGGCATCCTCAGGTAAGGTTTACATTTATATGCTCTCTTTAAAAAGTTATAGCATTCTGACAGAGAGTCGTTGCCGGGTTCATAACCTGTAAATACCTGTCTGATGTGATAGCCAACATCCACATGGAGCTGGTGAGCACTTAAAATGTACCTACTCTGAATTAAGATGGGCTTTAAGTATAAAGTACAGAATTTTGAAGATTACGTGTACACATTACATGTTTAAATGGTAGTATTTTGTGGTTATCGAATCAAATATATTAAAATTAATTTCATAAGATTTTTAATGTGGCCACAAGAGCATTTAAAATATTGTGTGTGGCTCACGTTACACGTTCCTTGAATAGCGCCGTCCCGTAAGTGTAGATCTCCTTTACAGTGCTTTCTTCCCTGTGTTTGATCTCCACTTAGAGGTGGAAACCGATTTTACGGTATCTTAAGATCTGTTTATGCAAACGGACCTCGTCAACCGCTGTTAATATAAGGAGGACTCACATCCCATGCCTCAGTATATAAACGCGTCTCATTAGATGATCCCCCGTCACGTGCCCCACCATCTCACAGCAGCCGTACCCTCAGCTATCTGAATGTGATAACTGTATTTTGGGTATAAGGCTAGTTGTAGCCAATTTAAAGTGGAGAAGGTATGTAGTATGTACAGTTTCAGATCCAAGTTTTTATCCTAGCCACATCCAGTTTAGAAATAAAGATTGTCCTAGAGACCAAACCAAGAGAAAACCTATTTTGAAGAAAAATGACAAATTTTAGACTTAAGTATCAAATGCTGATTGAGGTGGCATTTAGTGAACATTATATGGTTTATGCAAAAGTTAGAAAATAATGTTACACCTATTACATGTCTACAATTAAGAATTAATAACAGATAATAGAGTGGAATAAATGGTAATATATACATGCCCATTTTAAGAGGTACCAGGATGAACTTCTCCTCGTTAAGCTATTGGGAGTTTTTTCCCCTGGAGTCATCCTGGATTGTATAGTAAATGTTAGTTGTCTGTACAATAACTTTTATAGCTTATAAAGAGAAATTCTGGTTTTCCAGTTGATGGGGAGTGATATCTTGCTAGTATATTAGTACCATACCCCTTATATAAAAATTTTTGTCTCTAGTGAAATGCATACTCTCTTTTTTCAGACAGAGGGCTGGGAATGGAATAATTTCTGGAAATAAACATGTCAGCCCACAAGGATTTTTCAGAGCACAGGGTATTTGTAACTGAACTGGGAACATTTCTGCATGTGTTACAGGCTGTGATGGAAACCACCGTGTTTGCGGACCTCCTAAAATTAGTACAGTAATAACCTTATTCCACCTCAGCGCGCCCAGTTTTGATGACAGTCACATGCGTATTTCCTTTTCTTTTTATAAGATTATCGCTTCGGCCAATTACATGCTTTCAGAACTTTTCCAATTGGATGAACCTAAAAAAGAGGAAAGTTCAGAATCTCCTTTAAACGAGAATTCTGATGAAAGTTACAGTGAAGAGGAGGAGGAGATGCCGGACAGCGATGAAAACGGATCCTACGGCACGAGCGCCGACCCGCCGGACGACAACAAAGCAGTAGCCATCATTAAGTCTGTTGGCGAGTTGTCAGTTCCAGAAAAATACAAATCCATCCATCAAATCAGAGTAAGCATGTTAAAATGTATATCGCAGCGTTATCAATGGAAAAACAACTAATTGTTAATAGAACACAGTTAGCCTCTCACAAGAGGGCATTACTGTAATAACTCCTGCGTGGTCCAGGGTCAGGTAATCATTAGCTTTATGAACTCTGAGACTTGGACCCGCGTGCTGACCTGTGGTGGCCACATCAGTGTTTTAGTGATTACGTGGGCAGGGCGGCTTGTGGGTTCATGTGTGGGGAGGTCTGGTACGTTGTCCCTGTGCTGCAGTGACCAGGGCCACGTCATGTCGATTAGACACGTCTGTCCTGGCCAAGGCCAGCCAGACCCTGATACCTTCCTTCCCAGCGGGGTCCTGTCGGCGTGGGTCGTTTCGACCTCCTACTCTCAGTCTTTTTCCAGACGGTGTAATTAGGTTCCAGTTTCCTGAATTAATTACTTTCCAGTCCTGCCTCCCTGTGATCAGATCCAGGTCAGCCCGAAAAGAGTTCTGGCTGTTCCTTGGACTGAAATACGGTCATATTTACAAATCTCTAAATTTAGGCTCTGAGTTTAACTTTCCTGCTTGGGAACTGTACATCCAAATAGGTTTTCAGAGGATACCTCTCTGTCGACCTGAAACATTGCCTGCCTTTCTGACCTTGTGACCCTTCACCCCCTCTCACGTACCCGGCCACACTGCCTCTTCCTGTCTCTCAGGCTCATCAAGGTCACGCCCATCTGAGGCACTGGCATCTGCTGTTGCTTGTGCTCTGAACTGAACTCTCCCAGATCCTTTAATGGCTGCCCTTTTCTAAGCCTTGACCAAAGGTCTCTGAGACCTCCCCTGCCCGTGCTAGCCAAAGCCTGCTCTTTCTCTCTCCTTCGTGGAGGCGATTATCTGCGCCTGACGTTCTTGAGTTTGTCTCTGTTACTGGAACGCAGGCTCACCGAAAGTGTGGACAGTCTCGTGTCTCCCACGTCTCGAACACTTGGGGGAGCTCAGTAAATACTTAAATGACTGCAGGACAGAGTTGTTTACTGTCCAACCGAATTTCAGTGCTGTTTCAGCCTGAACCCCACAGTGGAGTAAAAAGTTTTTCTGATTGTAAACAAAATGATTAATTCTAAAAGTGACATGTATTTAGGAAACTTGTAACACAAAAACAGGAATGTATGAGGCAGTTAGATGGTAATTAAAGATGTAGTGATACGTTAGTTTACAGTTCTTTACAGAGACATGTGAAGCACTGAGAAAAGCAGTCGTAGTATGCACATGAACATGTCTGGTTCGCTCTGCCTTCTGGGTGTACTTTTCGAAGCATGGAGTCAGCACGGCCCCAGAGCCACAGCTGCCGCACTCACTCACTGTGTCCTGGGACAGACAACCCAACGTCTGTGCTTCTCCTCTGTACTCAGAGCAGTAATTCCAGCCTCGCAGGATTCACCGGAGTGAAATGCCCCCCAGAGGCCCTTGCACATGGTATCACTTAGTAGATGGAGGTTGTTCACTGGTTTTGCTCCTAATTAAGCATACAAATTACACAATGAAGCCATTGGTGATGCTTGTTGACTTACTACTAAACTGATATTGTAAACAGTGCTACCAGGGATCGGTGCTAATTAGAAGCTGAGCTACCCTTGGAAGTTAGGTGTACACTTCTCTAAGACCTGACCACTCACGTGTACCTTTTCTGTCCTAACAGCATTATTTGAAGCAACATATGTGATGGAAGGTCTTTCTCGAAGATTTTGGTCAATT
This sequence comes from Rousettus aegyptiacus, assembly GCF_014176215.1. Lineage (NCBI taxonomy): Eukaryota > Metazoa > Chordata > Mammalia > Chiroptera > Pteropodidae > Rousettus > Rousettus aegyptiacus. The sequence goes on from NW_023416309.1 coordinate 56,814,870, forward strand.
ATTCTTATGTCAATTTAATCTGCAACTAAATCATCTATCTAATGTAATCATTAAGTACATTACCTCCCTAAACTGAATACATGAGCCAATTTTGAAATTGTTGATTGGTACAGTTTTAATAATCGCCAAGAGATGAGAGCTTTGTCATATTGGTAGCATATTATAACTTTAAACGTTTGTTTCTAAAGCCCAGTTGTGCATTTCCAGTTTGCCATGACACAGAAGAACGCTGTAGACTGGTGCTTAGTTATGTTCTGGAGGTGAGTTTTGGTTTAGTCTTCATTATTTCAGTGAAATTTGTACCTGATATGTAAATAGTACTTGTTTAGTGGTGTCTAAATGTTATTCTGTATGATATTCTGCTATGATTTTTTTACCCTTTAAGCATAAAGTGAAAATTAGTTTTTTTAACTTTATCAAGTCAAATATAGTTTTTTAAAGTCTTTTTTCAAAATATAAATTCTCCTAAATATATTTAGCAGTCTAGATATTACTTTATATTTAGTTTCTAGTTGACTTTCAATTATATGTTTAGTGAATGTTTCTTCTTTTTTGTTAAAGGGTTTAAAATCTGTGGACAGCAGCATTAAAAAAGAAAGTGACCTTCCTGCAGCTGACCCCAACACCCCAATCCCATTAAAGTATGAAGATGAATCTACAAGGGGGGGTCCTGAGGGTCTAGAGAAGCAGATGGCCCTGTTTTTGGACAAGAGTAAGTCCAATCGATGTGCAGAAAGGCCTTTACAGTAGAGCGATGTTCTAGTCTTTTATCAACAGCAGACATGTCATTAAGGCATTCATTGAAAGGAATTCAGAAAAAGGATATCGTGTGAATGGGAAGTAGGGGGAAATGTCTTTTCATTCAAAATAAAAAACAGCCAGAGCATTCCAGTCCTTCGTGGGTATTCCTAATGAGAACACAGGGAGCCTCCCTCTCCCGTTACCACGGTGGACCTGCCGCCTTCAGCCCGGCAGGTTCGCTGAAGATATCACTTCAGCAGCAGTGGTTGTCTGTGTAAGAGCACAGACGTATGAGCCAGACTGCCTAGTTTCAGCTCCTGGCTTTGCTAGGGCAAGTGGTTCTACGTTTTTTAGTCTTGTTTTCTTTCAAAATGGAGACAATAATTGTGCCTAGTTAAAAGATTGTTAATGGATTAAATGAGAATATGTGTAAAGTGCTTAGAACGCCGCACCGTAGAAATGTTAGCTGTTGTCACCTCATGGTACTTAAGTAAACTGGAAATGTCACTTATAAGTTACCTGTTACTTCTAAGTTACTTTTAAGTGCTTTTTGGATCTTCTCTTCGTGAGCTAATTCGGGGTTGGGGAATAGGTGTATTCCCCAGAGTTTGCGCCGTACTTCCTGTGTGCCCGGCTTGAACCTGGATGCATGGAGCAGAACCGCAGCAGGGCGTGCGAGAGTTCTGTGCCTCTTTCAGGTTCTTTTTTTTCTCCCTGAAGTGGCTTTCTGTCTCTTCCTCTCTCCCCGTCTTAGCTGTCGAAAATCCTGCTCGTGCCATGATCTCCGTGTTCTCCTCTGTCCCCGCTTTGAAGGACCCGACCCCTTACTGCTCAGTCCCGTGAACACTTGCTGAATTCTGACCTGCAGCGTAGCAGCTGTTTCAACAGCTTTACACATGTGCAGTTGCAAGCAAGACCTTCATCTTACTCACTGGCTTTCTCACACCTCACACACAATACGTGTGTAGTAGTGGAGGAGGAAGAAAGACTTGCATGAAAAAAATAATGTAATAGAGACTTCATTGCTTTGAAAGACTCATGTGTTGTAGCTGATCAAAAAAGTGAGAGATCTTGAGCCTGGGAGACTGGGCTGTGGACGGGGAGGACGTTTCCACCGCGTTTTGTTCTTATCTCTGAAATTGTACTTATATTTTGTTGTGGTTTGTTATCAGCCCTTCTCTCTAGTCTGAGACGTCTTCAAGGATAGAGGCCACATAACTTCATGTCGTTGTTTCCGGTGCCTAGCATAGTGCTTGGCACCAAAGTGATCATTTGTGGGCTGAGGAAGGTAGTAATGGGCTAGACTTTAAATAAGGAGTATCCTGGTAGAGGAAACAGCTTGCTAAGATGGGCGGTAGGAAAAGCAGGCAACTCTGGGCAGCGAGCAGTAACTCGACTTTGGCCCATGGCGGAGGGTCCAGGGAAGTGAACTGAAAAAATGCAACTTAGGAAGCGGGGAAGATGCTTGGACATGATTTCATAAGTGGCGAGAAGCGTTTAACGTTTTAGAACCGGGCTTCCACCATGACTAAAGCTGCGCTTAAAGGAGGTCAGGTTTTTGACAGACTGGAGAAAGGAGGCCAGTGTCAGTCGTGAGTTTTGTCAGTGACCCTGAAAGAAAACGACAAAGTTGATTGATGGCTGCAGAGAAACAGAGGCCTTAGTAAATCTCAAGGGCAAGTGTGTTGAAACACGGTCATTTTACTTCATTAGGGTGAAGTAGTAAAGCATGGTATTGACCAGGCTGCTTGTAACAGTCGTACCTCAGCCTGGAGTGTTTCTATTAAGAAACAGAAATTATTTTTTACTGTGAGACTTATATTTAAATAAAATGTGCTGCTTTTTTCCCCCCTCCATGTCATAGTGGGCTCCCTGCAGAAGGGCAATTATTCCAGTCAGTCTGGAATGATCCCTGGTTCTTGGCAACATAAAATGAAACTCCAGCTGATTCTCAAGTCATCGAAGGCCTATTATGTTTTGTCTGATGCTGCCATGAGTCTTCAGAAATATGGAAGAGCATTACGATACATTAAATTAGCTTTGCAGAGCCATGGTAAGTCACTAGAAACGAATATATCTTGGTAGGAACTGGGAAGGGATGACAGAGAAGACATCTGAATGACAGTGACATTTTACTCTTACCGCTTATAAAATTCAATTTTAAAACTACTTTTCCTAGCATTTTATCTTAGTGTTTTCTGTCCTGAGTGATTTAATATGTCTTCATTTTGAAATACATGGGGCCATGTTTAATATCTGACAAAATAAATAGAGTAGATACAGTGATTTTCTTAATATTTGCTGTGTTCGTTAATTTTTAATGCACTTATGTTTTTTTCTCCTTCCCCTTCTTTTCACATAGATACTTACTGCTGCCTCTGCACCAACATGCTTTCTGAAGTGCTGCTTTTTCTTTCTCAATATTTGACACTCTGCGGTGATATCCAACTCATGCTGGCCCAGAATGCAAACAACAGAGCAGCCCACCTCGAAGAGTTTAATTATCAGACGAAAGAGGATCAGGAGATATTACACAGCCTCCACAGGGAGTCCAGCTGTCAGGGTGGGCCAGGAGACACACCATTTGATTCACATTGGCATCGTCCAGTTCAGCCTATGTTTATTGGACCATGTCCAGAAAAGTGGCAGAAATGTTAATATTTTGATACTGCCCCTTTTATTTTTTAATTTTTGAGTTGTTCATGATCCTGTGTATTGGTATATGAAATGGTCTTGAAATATTTTTTAACTAGTAATTACACATCTGGTACAACTATGAGCTCTAAGACGATTGTGTTGACTTCTTGCACTTGTCTTTTCATGCGGTTTTTCTGGGTAATCCTTGTTGTAGTCAGCTAACCAATCCATGATTTCTTTTAAAAAGGAATAGCAGTAAAAGTGGATGAATTACCTTCTGACTGATTCCTGGGGGCTTAGAAACAAAGATCATCTTTTTTTAAAGCTTAGTTCATAGATATTTAACTGAGTGTATCACTCTTTTTTAAAACTGGGCAACAGGAGGATTTAGTTCCTGGCAGCAGAATGCTCAGTACGGTGCACACTGCAGTTAAAGCAGTGAATGAGATAGAAGGTCGATCTTTTGTAATGCACATGGGATGTTTTGTTATACTCTTAAGTTGTTTATGTAATTGGATATCCACCTCCCAGAAAGTTTTAAACAGTTAACATCTAGAGAAAGGCATTGGGGGAAGTGTATTATTTCTCTTTTTTTTTTTTTCTTCCCTTTCTGCCTCCTTCCACTTGTAAGTTTCTCAGATTATCATTTTATTTTAATAGACAATAAGAAAATCTTTACCACTCCATCATATTAATTTCACTCAAAACACTACTTGGTGAGAGTGACCTTCTCTTAGATACTTGCTCGTTATCAACTGCTGCCTTTTTCCCCCTTAAATTTTGAGCTCAGCACCCAAGTGTTCTCCATTCCCCACTAGATGGCATATGTAGGTCTTCGAGAGTTTATCCAGAACCTTCTCCAGTGAGCCAGACTTAACATTGACAAACTGTAATGTGCATAACAATAGTGATTAGAGCTTCAAGAACTATTTCCATTAATTAGAAAGAAAAAAAACAGTATACCCAGCATCACTGGACAACTGTAGGTCTATCCCGATAAGCAAGTGTACCTGGTAAAATCCAGGTATGGGTAATTGATATTTTTAGGCAGGAAAATATTGCATCAGATATTAATGTCCCAAGAAATTGTAGTTTTTCTAAGTAAATTAAGAGAGCTTTACTTTGAAACTTAAAATTTGAAGTGTATTGATTGAATCTAAGTATGTTTATACTATATTTAATTTATTTGTTATTGTCTTAATACCAGATAACTTAGAGACTAAAGAAGAAGGGTTTACATGACTCATGGTGTTGTTTCTTTTTTTCTTTTAAGGATTTGCATGGGCAACTGATTTGTCTACAGACTTAGAAAGCCAACTTTCAGTTAGTTGTAAATGTTATGAAGCTGCTAATGAAATCTTACAATTTAGTGACTTAAAAAACCAAAATCCAGAACACTATGTACAAGTATTGAAGAGAATGGGTAACATTAGAAACGAGATCGGTGTGTTTTATATGAATCAGGCTGCTGCGTTACAGAGTGAGAGAGTAGGTGAGTATCTCTGGAGTTTTCTTGTTTGTTCTATTAGAAAGTCATGCTGATTTTCTGTGGTTCAATCAAAGAACCGCTGGGCTTGATTTTATGTCATAAAGAGGTGCTCTGTTAAAAAAAATCTTTATTCTCAAGAAATGAAATTAGGGAAAAGCATTTGCCCTTGAGAGTCATCCTTCCGGTGCCCTCCATCTGATCAGTTGAGAGGGGAACTGGACAAGCAGCCTCTGCTGGGCTCTGTGCTGGATCTGCGACGGCCGAAATGTAGTTCTCCCCCGAGTCGAGAGCGAGATGTGAATAAGTACGACAGAACGGTGGGGAGGGGAGACGTGTGTTGACGTTGCGTGGTTCTTGGGAGGCTTCGGGGAAGAAGGTGTGGTTCGAGCAGTCGGCACGTGATGTGTAGGATGTCCGCGGGCAGATGGGGAAGGGGCGGGCTGTCCACGCTGAGTAGGCAGCACTGGGAAGGGGCCAGCGGTGTCGCTCCAGTGGGTGCTAGAGTAGCAGCAGGGCTGTCCTTCAGAGGACGCTGCAGTCGTTAGGCTGGGCCCAGGTAGTGTTGGAGGTTCTTAGGGGCAGCGGGGTGAAAGGTCTGATTTAAGCAGCCAGTTAGAACATGTACCTAGAGGCACTGAGGTTAGCAGGACATCGGCTGGGAATCCTCTGCATGTGGGTGATAGCTGAAGCCATGAGAATGGATGCAGATGTAAAGGCTGGACACAGTGCGAGGAAGGGAAGGGGCCGAGATGGAACGGAGCCTAGCAGGTGAGCTGGAATTGTCGTTACGTGCTTGTTGATCCGCGAACTGTGCTTGACATTGGGGATACGAAGAGTTCATTGCCAGTGGAAGAGCCTATGCGTTTAAGAAAATTTTTGGTGTGTGTGTGTATGTGTGTGTGTGTATATATATGTGTGTGTCTATGTATGTATATACGCATACATACATACCAAAATTTTGTATATGTGTATATACATATGTGTATATACATATGTGTATATGCATATATATGTATACACATATATACACGCACACACACAATTTTTTTCCTCTCCCTTCCTTCCTTCCTATTGAGATATAAGAACCTGTGCTTTTAAGGTGTCTCTGGAGAAGGAAGTCAGCAAAGAGTTTGAAAAGTGGTGGTCAGAAACTCTGGAGACCAGGTGAAACACAGACTGCCTCTTAAAGCCCCATGGGGCCTCATCTTCGGCACCTTTGTGGAGTAGCGCTTTGCTCGGATGTTTTTATTTGCTCACGTAGTGTCAGCCGGTTAATACTGAATAAGGCTGTGGCCGAGGGTCGCATTCGTCTGAAACCACACACCGGGCGGCCTGGACAGCACACGGTTGCTTCCCACAGCCTAGGAGCTGGGAGTGTGAGATCGGCAGTGGCTACTGCCCTTCCTTGCGGGTGGCCCCTTCTCCGTGTCCTCGCCTGGTCTCCTGGTCTCTCCTCAGTGGGCGTCCCTGCGTCTGTGTCTTGTAAGGACACCGGTCACGCTGGATTTGGGCCCCGCCTTGTGGCATCGTCTAACCTTCATTACCTTTCGAAGGCCCGGTCTGCAGACACAGTCACAGTCAGGGTCAGGGCCTCAACACAGGTTTGGGGTTCGGGGGGGCACGGTCTCGTCCAGAGCAAGGGTGACGAGGGCAGTGCAGTGCCGCCGGTGCCAGGCAGCCGCTGTCCGCCGGACGCCCTGCCGCGGCCGGGCTCCTCTCGTCGCGTCGGGACACTGGTGGATGTCTGCTCATGGAGTTTCTCTCTCTCTCTCTTTTTTAATGAAGTGAGCAAAAGTGTGTCTACTGCGGAGCAACAGCTGTGGAAAAAAAGCTTTTCTTGTTTTGAAAAAGGGATTCACAACTTTGAGTCGATCGACGATGCTACCAACGCTGCCCTTCTGTTGTGTAACACGGGGCGACTCATGCGGATCTGTGCGCAGGCGCACTGCGGCGCCGGCGACGAGTTCAAGCGTGAGTTTTCGCCAGAGGAAGGCTTGTATTACAACAAGGTAACGTTGGCTCCCGCGTCGGACCCCGTCCGCTCACGCCTAGCCGTCGTGCCCCTAAAACATTATAAAATTAAGGGGATGATGGCTCAAGACTAGACAGATGATTAAAACCCTTAGAAACTGGCCCGGAGTACTAAGAACTTGGTATTGAAGATGACATCCTGCAGTGGTAGGGAAAGGACGATTATTCAGGAAGCTGTGTTGGTGTAACCAGAGTAAAGGCAAATGGGCTAGAGATGGACGCGGAGAAGCGGAACCCTAAACGTGCCAGGGGAAACTGTAGGAAGAAGTTCGTTTGATGGGCCAGGAAAGGACTTGCCCAGCATAATACACTAAGAAGCTGAAATCACAAAGTAAGAGAGGGACGGATAAATTTAAATGTGTGAAAATAAAGTTTTCTAAATGCACAACAGAAAGCAACATTGAAGAGTAAATCACAGTCTAGGGGAATTCTTTATAGCACACAAGACACGTCAGAGGTTAGTAAACCTTTGCTATGCAAAAGACAGTTAATCATTCAAAATAAACTTCCCCAATAGGAAAAAGGGCAAATAGCCCTGAACAAAAAAATTCATACATGTGAAAAAAGCAAATGTAAGGAAAATGTCAAAGTTTTAATTTTTATGGACGTTAAAGATTGAGTTTATTTATCAATTTGCCAGATTTTTGGGGGAATCGTAACCTCTGATAATTGGCCAGAGCGCGAGAGAACAAGGGCGCACGTTCAGTCAGGTACTGCTGTCCCCCACTTTGTGGAAGTAGCCTTTGATGAAGACCTCCACTAGTATGTCTTTTTGCTAACTAAAAGAAATCTGAAGAGGATTTTCCTTTTATGAAGAAAGGCGAAAAGCGAAAACCGCATTCAGCACGTGTTTTGCCGCAGGCGTTCCTGGGGCAGATGGGGCAGAGCGCGCCCGAGCCCCGCCCCGGGATCCGCACTCCGGTCTCGCATCGGGCATTCAGCCGCCAGAGCTTCACGCCGCGCCTGTGCTTCGTCTCGGTTTATTTTGTGCATCTGTTACGTGTCCTAGAGTCGCAGAAAGATCTAAGAGCTTGTCAGGGTGCTAACGCTTAGCATAAAACCGAACACGATTAGGTGTTTTGATCGTGGCGAACAAAATAAAAACATGTGGACTTTGAATTTTGGGTCTGGGAACACTCAGATTTTTACATACTAATGGTAATTGCTTTATGCCATTTCGTTTTATGAGGAGTTTCATAGGAGTGCTCCACAGATAGCGGGGGAAACCTGCTCTTCGAAGCTGTGTAAGTTAATTTAGTGGAGAATGTTCATGGCATGGTAAATTTTAAAGTAAAGGAGACCTTATGTTTGTCTTTAAGTTGATACATGCACAAAGAATGGATAAATACAAGAAATGCAGAAGTTACTGCTGGATAATGGAATTAAGTGGGATTTGATTTGTTTAAATATAATGACTGTTTCAGAATGTGGGGCAAAGGGTGAGATTGCTTCTTTTGCAGTCAAGTCTGACACATTTTTTATTCTCAGACTCATCCAATTATTTTTTTCTAGTTTACTCACATAGACCGTAATTTTCACTTGTAAAGAAAGAGACCGAAGGGAGGCGGTGCGCCCGCGGGCCCCGGCGAGTCAGACGGCTCGGCGGCCTGCTCCGCCCCAGCTTCACGGCGCTGGTTTCCCCGACGTACCTTCTCCTTCCCTCCGAATAGCGTCGTTTTGTGAAGTCTCCAAACCCAGCTAGCCCCTGGGTGACCGTGAAGCGTGTTATTTCCAGGCGGTGTTGGCGTGTGTGTGAACCGAGTCAGGCCTGTGTTTCTCCCTCCCTCGCAGGCCGTCGATTACTATTTGAAAGCGCTGCGGTCGCTGGGAACGCGAGACATACACCCCGCCGTCTGGGATTCGGTGAACTGGGAGTTGTCCACCACTTACTTCACCATGGCAACGCTGCAGCAGGATTACGCTCCGTTGTCCCGGAAAGCCCAGGAGCAGGTAAGAGTCTGCGGCGCTGGGAAGAAGCCTCCAGCCTCACGCGCTGCCCTGACTGCCGAGCTCCTCCTCCTAGACAGGCTTCTAAATGTCTTATATACACGGCTACAGGCTTGTCTTTTTTTGTTTTTTGTTTTTTCTTTCTCCTTAATGAAAAATAAACAGATTGAAAAAGAGGTCAGCGAGGCTATGATGAAGTCCCTGAAGCACTGCGACGTGGACGCGGTGTCTGCCCGGCAGCCCCTCTGTCAGTACCGAGCTGCAACCATCCACCACCGGCTGGCGTCCATGTACCACAGCTGTCTGCGGAACCAGGTACGCCGCTCCGGGGCAGGGGCGCCGCCACGTCCGTTTGCACGTGTTCTGGCCGCTTCTCCCACATCTCAGTGTGCATTTCAGTGCGATCTATTCTCTTAGCTAGTTTGGAAAAACTTGGGCATATAGGCATTTTTCCCCTCTTGCCTATGTCATGGGGTTTTCGCTACTATGATTGACGGGGTCTTAGTTTTCAAAATTATTGTATTCGTGTGTATTATTTTGATCTTCTAAAATATAGCTAGGCTTTATAGGAATGGTTTGAGGTATACACCTCCCGTCATTTCAAATCTTTATTGTGAAATGGAGCACACATATAAAAGCACTTAGAGAACGTACGCGAAGCACACGTGCAGTTTGAAGAGCAGCAGACAGAAACCCGGTGCGCCTTGCCCTTCGGTGTGTTTACGTTTTGCCTGGTCATGGCCTTTACAGAATGACTCATCTGTGTGTGTTCTTCTGTGGCTTATGGCCTTTCATGCACCGTCGTATTTTTGAGATTCTTCCAGGTTAGTGCAGGTAGCTGCTCATTTCCCATGTCAGTATTATTCATTAAATGACTAAATCACAATTTCTCTATCCATTCTATGATTAGTGAACTTTGGAGTTGCTTCAGTTTGAGGCTGTTAGAAATAATGTACTATGAATATACATGAATATTCATGAATCCTGATACTGAAATGCGTGTATTTCTAAGAATAATTTGAGGCCTGGGTTGACGGTGTCTTCCCAGTCTTGTGCTTACAGCTTCTCCGAGAGGGTTTTTGTTGCTTGCTATTTCCCCTTTTCTTAGCTCAAGTACCAAGATAACTAATCTTGCGGTCCCTTGGGGCATGGGTTTACTTCTGGGTTGCCCTTATTCTTTGAGGTCTGGCTTAATCAGGGAGGATGTTTTTCCACTTTGTGCTGGCCCTAGACTCCTCCCTTGTTCACAGGAGGCCCCCAACCAAAATTCAGGTTTGCCCAGGTGGCCTAATATCCTCAAGGCAAAAGCAAGCTTAAGAGTTCCCAGACAATTCAATAGGGGAAGAATTGTGTTTTCAGCAAGTAGTGCTGGGACAGCTGGACAGCCATGTGCAGAAGGGAGTTGGGCTCCTACCTCACATCATATGCTGAATTAACTGAAAATGGGTTAGCAATCTAAATGTAAACGCTAAAACGATCAGACTTACAGCAACTCAACACTGAAAAGCATTCAGTGGTCCAGGAAGAGACGCTCAAGGCGTTACTGCGAGACCCGAGCCTCAGGGTCTGTTTTTTGCTTCCCCTTTGGTTCTAGGTGGGAGATGAGCATCTGCGGAAGCAGCACCGGGTGCTGGCCGACCTTCATTACAGCAAAGCTGCGAAGCTCTTCCAGCTGCTGAAGGACGCGCCCTGCGAGCTGCTGCGGGTCCAGCTAGAAAGAGTAGCGTTCGCAGAGTTTCAGATGACCAGTAAGTCTCGCTGTTTCTTCGTTTCTCAGATTCCTATGCATTGGCTCAGTGTAGGACTGTCTCGGAGTGAGACAGACCTCTGGTCTCTCTCGGATACACATAATATCGCTTACTGCTTTCATTTGCCGCGGTGACTTTGGGTAGGGACCAGAGCAGTCTCTGTAGTTTTGGAAGTGCTTCTTAAAACTTAGAGATCCCCTGTGACAAGTCCCTTAGACAAAGAGTTAAGCCATCGGGGACAGCGTAGGGGAGAGTGGGGAAGGAGGGCAGTCCCGATGAACCCTTGTGAGCCGCAGCCGGTGCTGGCAGCTGTGGATGATGGTTCTGGAACAGGCAGGTCCTGAACAAGGTAACTGGAGGGCAGGGCGCAGAAGGGCAGCGAGACGCAGTGAGGCTGCTTACCGAGTAGTGTCTGCGGTGGCAAGGGGGCTGGGTCACCTCTCCTCCCGCAGAGGGGTCTTTTGAGAAATGCCTCTGCTGTGGGAGGAACAAGAACCAGTTATTCAGTGTACTGCATTCATTCGCTTTCGTTTCAGTCTTTTTTTTCTGTAAAATTAATCTACGTGATACTTAACGTATAGACGACTCCGTCCGTGCAGCATTCCTGGAGGGCGAGGGAGAGCCTGATAACGACGCTGCCGCCTGGGGGGGGGGGGGGGGGCCTCCGCCGGGCGCGGCTCGGCCCTCCCGCCACGCGAGAGTGCGCTGCCTGCTCGGAACGGCTTGTAAAACTACTTGTCGCCACAGGCATTTCTGGTAGCCTCTTGCCGGCACAGAATGCCTGGCTGGGCGTGTGGGGGGGTCACCCGCGCTGAACGGCTGGGTGCTCGTTCTGGCGTGCTTTTTCTTCCTGTCTATCTTTGAACTTTCTGTCATCTCTGAATTCCTTGGAATGAGCAGGAATCATTTGTCTAAAGAAGAATAGAGAGAGAGATACTGGGAACAAATTTGTTAAGATGATATGTATGGTTAATTCTTTTAAAAGAATGTTTAATGCTGTGAGTATCTGAGAAAAGTAATGTAAATATTCGGGGGATTTTGTTAGCCAGATTTGTGGGTTTTATAAGCCAGGTTGATACATGCTCTAGTTTCCACCTTTCATTGAACCTCGTTTTACCCAGTCTTTTTTTCTGTAGTACATGAGACTCAGGTTTCCTGCCGTCTGTCTGATCTGTGCTCTGTCCCCGATAGCATTTCCATTCATAATCAACAGCTCACCTTCCAGGTACCAGGATCTACACCGAATCGTATTTATCTATTGATTTTTAAGACAATGCGCGGCTTATACTGTAAAGGGAGAAGGCACCAGTATTCCCCCCGCCATCCGAAGAGTTGAGGTGCCCCCAAGACCACTTCTCACATGAGTGCAGGCCTAGGGGTCCCAGAAATCACCTTCAGGTTTGACAGTTCACCAGAAGGGCTCAGAACTGTCTGAAGCATGTGATGCTTGGGGTTGCTGTGTGTGACAGAGAAAGAACAGAATCAGCCAAGGGAGGAGGCACGTGGGGCAGAGTGCTGAGAGCTCCCGGCTTCTCGAGAAGCTTCTGGCCGTCCTCCGCCCATGGGGTCAGACAGTGCCCAACGCCGCAGTGGTGTTCGGTCGCAGTGTGCACAGAGCATGTCCCTGGGAACTCACCCGGGCCTGGGTGTTCAGAGATTTTACTGGGACGCCCACAGACGGGGGGTTGGCTGCCGCATGGCCGACCTTTGTCTCCAGCCGCTCTGAGGGTCATGGGCCCAAAGCCCCCACAGTGAACCAATCGTTAGGCTGTCCCGTGTGGTCCAGGCTCCTCCAGGTCAACAAAGACCCTCAGCAGACAGGGTGTTCCAAGGGCTTAGAATGGCCTCGGGAGTCGAGGGCAAAGGCCAGCCCAGCGTCCTGTGGACAGGTTCGTCCCCCGCTACGCCTCAGCGTGCACAGCCAGGCGGGAGCTTCCGGAGAGCAGGGCCGAGGCGCTTCCAGCTCCAGAGCTGCAGAAAAGTCTCTTCGGGTCTTAGAATAAAGGAAACCGGCTCAGCCGGTCTGACTGCCTGCTTCGAACAACGGGTCTCTCACGGGTACTTCGGACCCTACCTGCCTTGCGTGGCTGGCAAATAGCAGGTGGCCTTCACTCCGCGGGCTCCTCCCGGCTGGTCCCCTTGAACCTGACACTCCCACACTGGCCTTATCCAGACAGCTTGTGCTCTCACCTTGGCAGCACCAAATGGGGAGGCAGGGGAACGGCTATCATGTTTTCTCCAGGGTTAATTACTGAACAGAAAAGTTGGAGTTAGAAGATTTGTTGGGATTCTCATAAGCTCCCTTTGGCCTTTGAACATTGGAATTTTCATTCACGCGCTGACATTGGGTGGGTTTGTAGATGTACGTGTACAGGAACGGCCGTTTTGCGTTTAACACTCTAGGTCAGAACAGCAACGTTGGAAAGTTAAAGACGCTGTCCGGGGCCCTGGATACGATGGTGAGGACGAAGCACGCCTTCCAGCTCATCGGCAGGGAGCTCGCGGGGGAGCCGGGCCAGGTAGGCGGAGAGGACGCCGGCCCCGCTCTCACCTGTCTCGTGCCGGCCGCTCGGCGCGTACGAGTGCGCGTGTGTGTGCAGACACACACACACGTATCCGCGCTGCACGAAAACGTTAACAGCGGTTTGTTATATTTTCTCGGGATCATTATTAACTCAAATTTGCAAGTGTATCTTTTATATTTAAATTTTTTTCTTTAACCACATAGCGCTTGGTTAGTAAGGCCCTGGGAGTATAAAGTGTCTGTTGAGTTTAGCGTTTGTGCGAGTTTCTTTTTGTTTTGTTTTTTTAAGAGAAAAGGCCCATGCCCTCCCTTAGGATTTCTACTAAACTGCCGGGGTGCGGGCGGTCGGGGCACAGGGCAGCGGGGTGTGACGGGGCGCAGGAGGACGGGGCGCAGGTGGACGGGCGCGGGCGGACGGGGCCCAGGGCGGACAGGGCATGGGAGGACGGGCGCGGGTGGACGGGGCACAGGTGGACAGGGCATGGGCGGACGGGGCACAGGTGAACAGGCGCAGGCTGCACAGGTGCCTGGGGAGCCTTTCGCACCGGCCGGCGTCCCAGCGTTCACGCTGCCTCTGCTGGTGCTGAGCGCCTCCTGAGTCCCACGCACACGAGCCTGCGACCGATGTTGGAAAGTAGGAGATCTTCGTTAAACATTAATTTCTTCTTTGCAAGGGCCTATTAAGTGCGAGACATTCTGTCGTGTGCTTTAGTGTATTAAATGGTGTCAGGGGAGGAAGGAGGAGGCAGAGGCAGCCTGGTCACAGCCACCACCCCTGCCAATGGGGCTGGCCCGTGTAACACGTGATCTCGGGTTTGCCGGCTGCCGTCTTGGTTGGAAGCTTCCTGGGTGAATGAAACGGCCCCGTCGCTTCAGCGTGATCTGCAGCTCTCGGGTAACGTAGATGACATCACTCCTTGTCGCTCGCAGCCTGAGAGCGCTGAGGCCCCTCCGGCTGCCGACCCCTCTCCCAGTCTGAATCAAGAAGAAGTGATGAAACTCCTCAGCATATTTGAGTCTCGGCTGTCGTTCCTCCTGCTTCAGTCCGTCAAACTGTTGTCCTCGACTAAGAAGAAAACCAGGTAAATCCAACCGTTGGTGGGAACTTCTTTCCCAGCACCTGCGTGTGGACGGCGCACACGCAGCCCGGCCTGGCCCTGTGAGAGGACGGCCTGCAGTCTTTCCTGCCGTTTTTGTGGGTAATCCAGGACTTCAGGCCACGCTCTGCCCGGACCGGCTCAGTCAGGGGAGCCTCTCCAGGCCGCCTGCTGCACGTTGCGTTGTCGACACTGAGCAGCCTTGCATCCTAGGAGTGACTGTTACCCTGTCAGCCGTACTGGTCCCTCTGCGGCCTGAGGAGGGGCGGAGCACTCACTGGCGGGTGCCTGGCCGTCTCTCTCGGCCTCGTCAGTCCTCGCCGTCTGCCGTGTCCTGTGCCCTGTCCCTGGTGCAGGCAGGACGCGTCGAGGTGTGAGCAGTCACCCACGTCCTGAGGAGCTCAAAGGCGAAGGAGCAAAGTAGAAAAACTCCTGGCTTTTCCTTTTAACAGCTGTGGGTAATTTTTAAGATTTTTACTGGTTTCCACAAGCATAAGTACATGGTATGCAAGAAACACAGTGATCCGTTGATTTTCACAGACCGATGGTTTGAGTAATTGGCTGGTTGGTAAATAGTTTAGCCTTACAGTATCTTTTGTAATTGTAACAGTCATCTAGTCTGACTTAGGTTATTTTTATTTTAGTGGGGGGGGGGGTCTTCTGTTTATTCAGGTTGTTAGTATTCCATTGAAAAAAATTTTAATCTAAAGTTTTCGTGCATGATCATAAAGTCCTATGAAGCTAAAATTTCAGGGTTTAAGTAAAAGATTGTTAAAGGCGATACTTGAGTTAATACAGCTAATACGATGACAGGTTTCAAAACAGAAATGCCAGTTTCCAAGTCGGTTGTTTCGCAGATGCGCGCCTGCAAACGTCCCGGGGCGCTGGGGAGAGGCAGACGGCCGCAGCCGTTCTGCCCCCCGAGGCGATGGGCATTCTTCCGGAGTAAAGGGGAAGCAAAGGCCGAATGAGAAAGGAAGGAAGTAGTGATGCGGTTGATTCTGTTTTGTTTTGACTGTTTCTCCCCACTCCCACCCCTGGGCAAAAAAAGTAGAATAAATTGATCTGAGTAATTAGGATGTTATCTTAATTTTCTTAGAATCCATAAGAAGTGTTGTGCAATCTAACAAAATTAAGATGCATTTAATTTAAAACATTTTTTGTTTCCCGGTTGAGACTTTGCAGGCACTTCCTCTCGTGACGCCTGCAGTGGTGGTGTCCTGCGTAAATGGTGATGTCTTTTGGGGTTTAGAATTTATTTGCTCTTATGCTGTATTTTAATATTTACTGCTTTAGCAGATTAGAGCCTCTTGACCTTTTGATGGCTTTGGGGTTAAATATAATGAAAAACTATCAAAATTAGAAGTGGTCTCTCAGGGTTTGGGATGTCTGTGACCATAATGCTCAGAGCACATCCTTTAGGGCAGTGGTCCCCAACCTTTCTGGTACCAGGGACAGGTGCTCCTATGAGAGTGTAACTCCTGACGGTGTGAGGTGGAGCTGAGGTGATGCTGCTGTCACCGGGGAGTGGCTGTGAGGACAGAGGAAGCTTCGCTCCCCGCTCATGCCCTGCTGTGCGGCCTGGTGCCTAATGGGCCATGGACCGGTACTGGTCTGCGGCCCGGGGGCTGGCGACCCCTGCTCTAGGTCTGTGGGTTGTTCCTGACCAGTGTGTGCATTTAATATTTGGTTAAGATGAATGAAAAGGAAAATGAAAGAATGTAAGTTAGTAGCCTTTGGAGAAAAGACCCTGTGAAATGACGGGCCCCTTCTGAACAGACTTCACGGTTCAGTGAAATGATTGATGAGCGTGGATTAAGGGAGGGAATGTTGTATAGAAATTAGAAGAAGATGATTTAAGATTTGAAATTATGATCAGAACAAATCAAAGGGTTTTAAATTTATGATCCCAGAAGCCATCAGTCACCTTCAGGGTTTTAGCTAAAATAAATGGGTGTCATTGTCCATAGAGAAGGAGCTGTGACTTCCCACGTTGGGTGCTATTGCCTTGGTCACTGTTAGGAGTTCAGATATTTTATAGGTTATCTGAGGTTTCGTGAATGTTAACCACCCCCCCCCCCGGCCCAAGAACCCCTGAAACACAGCCATGGTAGGCCCAGACCGCAGGCAGTGAGTAAAAGTGAGCTGTCACTTTTACTGTGTGTGCCGTGGGCGGTATTGGGGGAAGGAGATGGGGAGATTTGCCTCATAAAACAAGTAGGGATAAGGGGGAGGGGAGAAGTGGGCCCCAGCGAGGGCGTGAGCGGAGCCCATGTTGGGGCCAGCCCTGGGCCTATGTCAGGCTGCAGGCTGGCAGGGGGTCCTGCTGGGGAGGATGAGAGGGGCCGGGAACGGGGAGGAGGTCTGTTCTTACGGCCTGAGCCTTGACGTGGGCCAGAGGGAGGTGCCAGAGACCGAGTGCTCAGGCAAGGAAGAGAATCGGCCCGTTGACGAGTGGGAAGAACGTGACTGTGGAAGTGAGGAAACAACGTTTGTACCTAGATCCAAATGAACCCTTCCAGGCCTTAGTTTTCCCACAAATAAAAGAATGCTAGTCCTTGCCTTCGCGGGGACAGGGCTGTCGTGTGGCTCAGATGGACATGCCCACCCTCAGGAGCCCCACGGTTGTCAGCTGGTCGTGTGGCCAGGGATCTGTGTTCCATCTGGGCTCATTTTCAAAGGATGTTAGAAGTGAACTACTATGCAAATTACTAGTCTTTTCCAGTAGTCACAAATATAATCCAGTGATCTATTTTATGGGAAAATATTTTCAGAACAAACCGCAAACTGCGGTTTCTTTGTAAACGGTGGTCAACTGGAGTACTACCTGGAACCCGCCAGCTGGGGGCGCTGTGCACACGGATGTCGCACTGGCCTTTCAGATGCGGGAGGCGCAGTGGTTCTGGAAGCCAGGGGCCTGTGCGGCCAGCCCTGGGCGGTTCTGGCTCGGGGGAGAGCAGCTCCGTGTGCCCACCCAGGCCGAGGACCGCGGGGCCGGGCGCGAGGGTGGAGGGAGCGCCCGGGCCTCGGCTGCCCCCACTGTGTTTTCTCCACGGAGTGTGTCACCTGTCACTCGTTTAATGCTGTCTTCCCAGACCTCCTTCCCCGACCGCGCGCACTCCTCGGAGGCCGGGACTCTTGGTCTGTGGTGCTCGCTGCCAGGAGCAGCTCCCCCTGTGTAGTGAGCACTCAAACATTTGTCAGAGGAACACCTGTGAAAAGAATCTGGTTTTGCCGTGCTGACACGGACGTCTGAGAGCGGGCCCACAGCAGCGGCGGCAGGGACAGGCCTCCCCTGTGACAAGGGGTGGTCGGCCTGTCACTGCTCATCCTGTGCATCCTTCTGGGGGGTCGGGGGCATCACTGCTCATGTCACGTCTTGTTTTCTGTTTTGCTTTTGTTTTTTAACCCAGCAATAACATCGAAGACGACGTAGCCCTCAAATCCAACAAGCAGATTTACTCCCAGCTTTTGCGAGCTACTGCCAACAAAAACGCGAGCCTGTCGGAAAGGATCGACGTTCTCACGCACTTGCTGGACCAGCTCGCTCGCGGCGGTGGCGGCCCCGTCCCGTGACTCAGCCAGGGCCGCGTCCGCCCACACGCTGTCAGTGCCTTCTGCGCTCGGGGCCGAGCTTGTCCACTTGGTGCTTCGTTTGGTTGAACGCGGGGGAGGCCGCTCACAGCAGGCACGGCCGGCCGAGGAGCTGCGGAGCCTCCCGGCCCGCGACAGACGCGGCCCGGTGGGGTTCTGTGGCTTCTTCATGGAAAGTGCGAAAGTCAGTCAGACCTAAAGCTCCCGGCACTTATTTCCTCGAGAAGTAAGTGGTACCTCAACGTTAATAGACTTGCTGTGACGCAGTTACACTTTTAAATATTTTTGAAGTATGTTACGCTGTATGGGTTTAAGCTGTAATTATTTGGGATAAATGCTCCTTCGGTCAAGGGAACTTTATTCCAGCGACGGGAGTGGCCGGTGGGTTCGGGCAGCGGCCCGCACACCCACAGGGGCCCCCTCGCGGCCCGGGGTGAGCGCGGCGCTTCGTAAGCTGCGGCGCAGGCGTTCGGAAGACGCATCGAGCGGTTCCCTGTGTTCAGTGCATGTTCTGAGGGACCCCTCTTCTTTTCCTTGGTGACGGTGGGTCAAGAGTAGGCACTCCTCCCGCCCTGCTCCCCCTCCCCCCGGCCTTTTTTATTTTAAACTTGAAACTGTGAATAAGGTAAGAAAATTATTTTGAATAAATAATTTATTTATTTAAAACGTCTTTTTCCATTTTACATTCTTCACATTGAGTTTTGATGTGATTAACACATTTTACAAAGTAAAGATTCAAGTATTAAAAACAAAATTCTGCCATGCACTAAATTCTCCCGGATTCCACGCATCACCCGCTGCCGCCTGGTGGCTCCCGTCCTGTGCGTGCGGATGTTCAGGGCTGCGCTCGTCCTGCCGTGGGTACCGATCGCGGTTGCGGGAACCATAATGTCACGTGCCGAGCATCCTCTCCCCTGCCGGGGCGGCGGTCTGGGCTGGCGTGCAGGCCGAGGCCTCCGCAGACAGGTGTGCCTGGCACCCCGGCCCTCTGGCCTGGTCCTGAGCGAGGGACCGTGGCCTTTGTCGGTGACAGCCGCGGTCAGTCCCACAGCTGCGGTCAGACCTTCCAGCCACGCCTCTGAAGGGATCTGACCTGTGCTGGAACGTGGGCTGGAACAAACCTGCTTTGAGCTGGATTTTGACCAGCTGCTTTCTCGTACACTGAGATTTTCAGGTGTGTCCCTTAGTGAGTTGACATCTGTCATAGCTTCGTAGAACTGTTTCTTGCCATTTGTCCACTTGTTTTGTAGTCGCATTGTCCTTAGGACAGACTTGCATCAATTTTCAAATATTAATCGTCGAAACATTTAAAGCTTTGACTAAATTATAAAGCAGTTGTACAAAGTCAGCAATGTCTCCCGTGGGGACAGCTGCCATTCTGTCCTCCCCCCCACACCCCCCACCCCCCCGCAGCAAGCACACCCAGGATCACACTGTCCTTGCGAGTTAACCTGGACACTTCCCTCGTCCACATCTAACTTTGGATTCACAAATTCGAAAAGGGTTTTCTGCTGAAGTAGAAACAAGCTGGAGTTGGGGAGGAACCTGGCTGGCTTAGTCTGATCACTTCTCCTTAGCCAAACGGGCTTTCGGTCAAGAGGGAAATTTGTTTTTAAGCAAGAAAATAAAAATTCTAGCTGTCTTCCCTTGTCAAAGCAATAGTATGAAAAGTTCCTACAAAGGTTCAAAGGGTATTTTAAAAATGTTTTAGTGTTTTGCCGATTATAAATGAAAGCTCCCCAAAGCGCTTCGTGTTTTAGCTGTTCCTTTAAGAGGACTGATGTTTGTAGCCCGATGGTCGAGACCACGGAATCTTCCAGTTAATTTCAGTGCCCAGTGTTGTGCACCTCGTTCTATATGACCTTGAGGGCTTTGTGTTAGGAGGCCATGGGACGTAACGCCCGGCCTAGAGCAAACTGGTCCAGGAAAACCAGTCATCCGGTTAGCTTCCAGAGCCTGGTTCTGGTAGGCTCGCCCTCAGAACATAAACAAACTGCCAAACGGAGCGCTTCCTGCTTGGACGAGGAAGCAGCACGTTCTGGGGCCTGTGGCGAGCCAGGGGCTGTGCTGGTCAGCGCCACTCGGGGTGCCGGCTGTATTCAAACGGAGCACTCCAGGTGTGCAGAGAGGGCAAGGGCGCCAGGCTGCAGGGGAGGGAGGGGTCAAGGGCGACCCCTGCCTGTGACCTTGGACAGGACACGACCGGTGAGCTGCGTTCCGCGTCTTTGGCCAGAATGTGCACAGTAGTGCCACTGGGCCAGAGTTGTGAAGATCGAGAGAGAAATGCGCGTGGAAACCCATGCGCACCGTCAAAGCGTTACAAAACTACAAATGACTCCGACGGATTTTGGAGTGTAGTTAATTCTAATTCTGCGCCCGTTCCCACTGGATCCCTAAGCTCAGTGCAGTAGCCTTTTCATGTCCTTGGGGAGAGGTGTCTTCTGTGATGGGACCCCCGGCTAAGGCCATGTTCCTGGCTACCCAGGAATGGGGGGGAGGGGATGGCAGGGGACAGTGTTGGGACCTCACTGCAGGGCCCTGGAGAGCGGGAGGAAAAGACAGCGATTCCTCAGGACTCATTTTTAACCTTTCCTAAAAAGTTTGTAAAATGACTTGGTAAACGACTTTTCCCTGCGAGAAACTGATTTTTGAATTAAAGTTCAAGTAAATGCCCTTCCCACTTCCCACTGGGCCGCACCGTAGGGAGCCCCATGCGCTTCTGTTACCAAATCCCAGACCCCTCCTCTCAGGAGCGGAGCCCCGTGGCCCTGCATCCGCCTGGTTCCCTCACGACACGCTCAGGGCGGAGGTGTGCACGTCGCACACGTCGAACCACGTCCCCGAGATCGGCCGCGGGGGCAGCACGCCGTCGGCGGGGAGCCCGGGGCGCCGGCGTCTGTCCTCCTCTCTCGCCACTTTCCAGTACCGGCGGCCTTTGAAGAAGAAGACGGACCTGTGCGCGTAGGAGTAGTAGGCCGCGTCCAGGTGTCCGACCGGGTGGCTCTGCGGCTCTGCGGCCGGGAAGACGTCGACCATCTTCTTCGGGTAGGACCCGAGGACTCGATTCCTGTGGACATCGAATGCGAACACCTGCCGAGCAAGGACAGCAAGACCGGCTCATTGGGGACACCGACCTGAGGTTCATTCCCGAACTCTCTGGGTGGGAAATTGTTAACTTTCCGTGTAAGGGAGGGTCTGCCACATAGGCCTGTGGCGACAGAACAGATTTAACTAAGGACTTGGTCGTGTGACCAGCTTCGATGAGAGACGACAGAAACCCCGGCAAGCTGCAAAGCCTTCTACTTACGAGGGACCCTTTGAAGAAGTAAATTAACTGCTTCCTTCGGTCGTAAAAGGCAGTGTCCAGGGGACTTGGGATCCCAGGAAACCCGTCTGAAATCAATTTGGGGTAGCTTTTCCCTTGTTCGTCTTCTGTGTGGGCCTGATCCTTGTCACTGTCATATCTCCAGTACTGATTTCCTGAGAGCCAGACAAAAGGCGTTACCATGGTTTGTCCCTGTTGAATCACAAGCAACGACAAGGGAGAACAGCCTTCAGCTCTGCCCCGGCCACCACGACGCTCGGCTGTGACTCCAGAGGAAAGACGGGCTCCCGGCCGCTGGGCGAAGCCTCGGCGCAAGTCAATGACTCCCAGGTCCAGGTACTTTTAGATTTGACCCCGACAACCACAACGGTCCGTTACACCATTACAGTTCGGGACTTCTTAAACCATGGAGGGAGGTGCCCGGGACTATGAAACAGCCCAACTATCGAAGTCCAGCCTGAGGCAAAGTCTTCAGGCAACTGCTCTACTACGGGGTTTCCTCCTCCTCTGTGATGCGAAGGGAGATAGAGACCAAGTTTATTCACCAGTTTCTAAAGCAAAATTTGCACGCAAAGTTCTTTCGGTTTGGCTCTGGCCTCACTCGTTTTGAGCCATATGGTTATATGGCAAGCAATATGGCTTTATTACCAGGACGCAGGCAGAGACAGTGCCCACGCTGATCTCAGGGCGGCAGCGGGAAGGAAAGCAGTGACCACGCCCCCGAGTGTGAGATGCCCCTGGGACATAGGCGCAGGGGCCCCGGGCAAAGTGGCTGGGGGGGAGAGGCGGGGGGGGGGGGACAGGGGGAAGCAGGGAGGATGGGCTGAGGCTACCTGTCCCGTGATCGCCAAGCCACTGGGCTCTCTGCCTTCCCGCCTCGCCTCCCCGCTAAACCTGATCCTCTCAGCTCAGAAGCTGCCAGGGCATCCTTGCTGCCTCTGGATAAAGTCCCTCCCCTGCCCCTGGCATTCAGGCTCCCCCTGCGCGGGGACAGGCTCGGTCCCTCCCAGCTCTGAGGCTGCGAGTTAGACCCCCCACCACTCGCGCCTCCCCCAGCCCCACCGGGCACTCCAGGTCCTCCTACCCACCCTTAAAGCCCTGACTCCTGGGTGGCTCGGCACCTGACTCTGGGTGACAGTGATCGGTCACCTCCTGTGCTCATTCTACCCCCTTAGGCCATGCTTCTGTGTGTGGGGGGAGGCTTCTAAGGTGTTTCCCTCTCCAGACTCAGATCGAAGCTTGTGTAGTTTCTTACAGGTCTGTGGCAGCCGCCCAGAGCCCAGCGCTGTGTGTTCACGCATTCATTCACTCGCTCCTTCATACGTGGGATGCGTTCAGAGCCTTGTTAGAAAGACGGAGGCCTCGGCAGCACCCCTGTGCTCACAGAGGTCACGTCTGACGGATCATGGAAATTAAGCAATCTCAAGAGCATCTCAAAAGGTTCCCCGGCCGGGGCCCAGAGCATTGCTTCCGAAAGCATTCGTTTAACAGAACCGAGCCGTCCGCAGGGACCTGTACCTTTAAAGAAGTAACGTTCATCCCTTCTCCAGGTCCAGACGTGGACGACAGCGTCTATGTTCTGGGCGGGGATGCCCTTCCAGCCGGCGACGATGCGGATGGGGTCCCCGTAGCGTGTCCGGTTGTTCCGGTTTTCGTACAGCCAGTACCAGCTGTTGCGGAAAAAGTAGGTGCTGAACCTCAGCGCCCCGGCCCCGCGATGGTTGTCCTCTCTGCGAACCCAGTCGAACGCAGTGTCAAATGCGCCTTCGCATGAGCCTTGGAAAACAAACAAAACAAAACCCAGCCGCCTGTCACCGGCTGCAAAACTGACAGTCCCTGCCTTCACGTGCGACTTGCACAGAGACAGCTGGGAAGCTGGACTTCGCTGTAAAAACATCTTCAAGCAAGACCTCATGAGACAGGAAGTAGGCCTTCCCTGGCTGAGCGGACGGGGGGCCCCGGTGGCCCGCAACAGGGCTGGGCGCATGGGCGGTTCTGGCTTCATCATTAACGTGCTCCTAGTCACTCTCTAAAGTGTCCCCGTTTGGAAGCGAGTTATTGGATCACCCTAAGCACAGCCGACGCCTCTTCTGATGGCTGATCTGCCGTCACCCAGGGGAAGGAGCTGGGTCCTGGGCGCGCACGGGAGGAGATTTCCGCTGCCGGACATAAACGTGTCCTAGCATGTTATTCTCCAAAGGTGCTGCATGCCAAGAACGGGACGGTCTGAGTAGAACAGAAACGGGGACGGTCCCTGTCTTAGAGGGGAACGTGGAGGCCGGGCTCTCTTTCCTGCGGCCTCAGTGCCCGATCAGATCACGCCCATCTGGCTTGCCGTCCTTTGCCTTCAGGGCGCAGACGACTTCTCAGCGGCTTCTGGCTCCTGCAGCTCTCGTGAGATGCCACGCCTGTGTCTGGGAAGCTGCCAAGCCTCCGCCTCCCTCCCAGGGAATGTAGCGCATGGTGTGAGAGGGAGGACATGGGAGGCAGCACCCATGGGACTGCTCTGCGCCCCACGGTGGCCACAGCCCGGCATGGCCGCCTTCGACTAGGGACGGCACCCCAGAGCCTGGAGGCAGCTGCCCTCACTGCCGTCAGATTGTACTGTTTGGTGCCCTCTGGGGGCCAGCCTCGCGGGGAGGGGGTTTGGGGTCCTCCGTCTGCTCTGAGCATGGCTTCTCCCAGACAGCCTTACCGTACAGCTTTTGAACTGCCTTCCTGTCTGACCAGTCCAGCTCAAACGCAGGCCCCTGGGGAAGGTAATTTGGCTGCATTACGGATCCTGTCCTGTAGGTGTGAGGCAAGCCGAGGACGTGGCCAATTTCATGGACGGCCACCTGGAAGGGGACACAGACCATCGGTGCAGGGTGCAGTGGCGACCCGGGGTGTCTGAGGGCCGCTGGGAGCCGACCCACCACGGAGGCCAGTTCTGCCTAGGCAGGGGTCGTGCTTGGTGAGAAGGGGCCATGCTGAGACCCGGGGAGCTTCCTCGGGAGGGAGCGGGTGCTCCCCGGGACCCCTGCCAAGGCGGCCGTGCCCTTCGCGAAGTCTACGCGCAGCTTGAGAGCACTTACTTTGAGAAGGCTGATGCCCCTGTCGCTGGTGGGAGGTGTGAAGTGTTCGTCATCGTCAAAGTGAATATCACCCAGGCGCCAGGCGTGTGCGAACTCCTGCCCGCTCCCATCAAAAACCCGAGGACAGCCCAGGTGCCGGCCTGGCGAGGGAGAGGGAGGTGGCCCAGGTGAGCAGGAGTGCCCGCTGCACAGAGTGCCCGCCTCCCGGGACCGGGGAATGCAGACGCCTGCAGGGTTCCCGGCCTCGAGGGGCTGGCAGTCCCAGGAGGGTGCGGCTTGTGTGACACACGGTGGTTCGCGAGCCACGTGTTACAAAGTCCAAAGGCATAAACGGCCGTGTGCCGCGTGCTACAGGAGCCGAGGGGGAGAGACTGCCCCGCTGCCGGCGAGGCGGTGTATGCTGGGACGTGCTGCCAGGCGGATGGAGGGGACGAGTCGTGCCCTGGACCCTGACAGCTGGCGCTCACCGAATGCAGGGGCTGCTGCCGCATGCCGCGGCCTGTGCCTTACATGAGCACAGTTTCTCAACAAACCGTGCCCTGGTACTTCTCAGATTAGGAATTACTCCAGTGGGACCAGGGGGCGGCCGTTAGCACCCCTCCTTCCTGGATGGGGCTGCAGGGAAGTTACTTGCTGCAAACCCACCTTGCTAGAAGGCAGTGGGGCCCGGAGGAGGACGGCTGGTCTACCTCCTGCCCTGGGGCACACTGAGCCCTCTGTGAGCAGAGGGCTGACCTGCTCTGATGTCCCCAAGAGACTGCTCTGGGCTATTTGCAGGGTGACATGCCTGGGCCCTCTCCAGTGACTAACAATAAAGCAACACCTGGAGGGCCGACAACGTGCCCACGGCCTGACAGGTGGCGCCACGTCGGGACAGCCTTGGGGGCACGGCTCGTGCCGCTGCTCTGCGGGGCTGCCTGCGGCCGGCAGGAGGCCGGGCGGAGCGACCCCGGCGGGCCTGTTTGCCCGAGGTCCCCATCTTGCTCGCGCGGCCCCACTTCGGGCTCTGGGGGACGGCCGAGCAGGGACACGGCGCGCGCAGTCTTCGCGCTT
Organism: Rousettus aegyptiacus; assembly: GCF_014176215.1. Classification (NCBI taxonomy): domain Eukaryota; kingdom Metazoa; phylum Chordata; class Mammalia; order Chiroptera; family Pteropodidae; genus Rousettus; species Rousettus aegyptiacus. Next base: position 56,840,130 of record NW_023416309.1, read on the forward strand.
CTCACCTCGTCCAAAGCCCAGCTTTATGTCGACCGCGGCTGCAGGGCCAGCGAGGTCCTCGCGGAAGTCCAGCGGCATCACCTCGCTCCACATCCGGAAGGCCAGGTGGAAGATGTACCGCTGCTCGTCCACGGGGAGCTGGCTGCTGTAGCCCTCCACCACCAGCCTCCAGGTCAGGGTCTTCTTGGCGAAGGCCCAGGTGCCCCCACCCTGAGGGGAGCCCTTGGGCTGCGGGTCCGGTCCTGGGCGCAGAGTCTGCAGGAAGCGCTTGGGGCGGGCCCTGGGGCGCCGGCCCAGCGGGGTGGGCCTCGTCTGGGGTGCCGCGCTGGTGGCCTGCCGCAGGGGCCGAGTGTCCGGGACGCCGCAGCGAGGCCGGTTCATGGCCGCGAGTGTGGCCGCGTCCAGCTTCCCGCTCGCAGGCAGCGCGTTGACCTTCTGGAACTTGCGCAGGGTCTCGGCCAGGGTGGCGCCTGCGGGGCGTGCAGGCGGCGGGGCGGCGTGGGGAGCCCTGGCCCCCGCCCCCGCGGGCGCCTCGGCCCAGCCGTATTTGGACAGGAACCGCTGCGGGGGAGAGACGCACAGGGCCTGCCGGTGGGTCACCTGCCCGGTGCGGCGGCTTCGCGACCCGTCACCCGGCGTCCGCCGTGTGTCCGCCGGTGCCCCGCGGCGTCTCTACCTCGTGTTTACCGGTGGCCTGTGCGAGGTCCCGCGCCTGGGGTGCGTGCGTGCGTGTACAGGTGTGCATGCAGGTGCGCGCGCAGGTGCGCCTCGGGCTTCTCCTACCTGCGCTGCCAGGAGGTCGGCGATGGGCGCGGCCCGGCGCAGCGGCCACGGCGCCAGGTCCGAGCGGTCGCGGCTGTGGAACAGCGTCTCGGGCCGGGCGGGCCGGGGGCCCGCGAGCCAGCAGAGCAGCAGGACGCCGGCGGCGAGCATGGCCGGCCTGCGCCGCCCGCCTCGGCTCGGCTGCTCGCCCTCCCTGGCCGCGCGGCCCACTCGCTCTTATGAGCGGCCACGGCGGGCCCAGCCTTTCTCACCCGGGCCCGAAGTGTGCCCAGCTGGAGGCCCCAGCAGGCCCTGCGCGCGCTGCCCTTTGAAGACGCCAGCACCACCCCTCTTGCTGGGGTGAGAACGCCTCCCCTCGCAGCCTGCGACGCTCGCCCCAGTTTGCCGGGTCCCCAGGTAATTACATCGCGAAATGGCAGCCACCTGTGGATGGCGTTTCCGTGGCGATGTGCGCGTGGGCAAGTTTGCTGCCCAAGTGAGCTATGGGGTGTCCATCAGTGTCCATCAGGCCTGGGAGGGGAGGTGCGAAGCCCCGCCCCCCCAGAACTGCACCTGTGTTTGAACCAGCCCACGTGACCACTAGTTTGCTCAGAGTTTGAGTCCTTTTCTTTTGGTGGGCAAGGGTTTGAGGATTTTTAGTTTGTTTTTGTTTTTTCTTTCTTGTTGATTTTCTTTTTATAGAAGGAATGCTTAACCAGTATAGGAAAATGTAAAATTTCAAAGTACTGAGAAGTCCTATGATTTAGATGGTAGCATTTTGATGAGCTTGCAGATGCTTATATTGGGCACATGCGTAGAGCAGTGTCTGTGTGTGTGTACAGTGTTACACAAGTCAGTAGAGCATCACAGGCGTCTTCCTTGTCCGTGAATATAGGTGTTCATCTTCCTAGTTGATGGCTACGGGGTGTCCTTTCTGCGGGTCAGGGATTTTTATGTGAGGAAAAGCTGGAATCACCTGAAGTTCCAGAACATGCCCTCCTCAGTGTCACCTCACGAAGGCAGAAGATGGGGAGGAAAAAGGCAGGCAGGGCCAGGTTCGGCTGCTGGGACTTTCTAACCGGTCGCGTCAGGGAGCCTGAGGGATGGGGTCCTCCAGGTGCCGTGACTGCAGGTGAGAGGTGGACTTGCAAAGGTCTCATAAGAAGAGCGCGCGTGTGTGTGTGTGTGCGCGCGCGCGCGCGTGTGTGTGGCTTTGCTTTAGTTACGTACTCATCCATCATTCAGCAAATATCTGTTACTTTTCTAGGGACTATGGAAGTGAGTGTGATGGACTCACCCCTTGTCCCCTTGGGGCATAGATTCTAAGTGGAGGAGACAGACAATAAACAAAATGAATGAAAAATCCCAATAGCGACTGGGGCCAAGAATAGGGAAACCGAGTGCCTCGGAGGTGGCGGGAGGGTGAGTATTAGGATGAGCAGGAAGGACCGCCTGCAAATGCGAAGTCTGAGCAATGAAAGAAAAGTAAGAGGGACCCAGTCACGCGTGCCTGGAGGTTCCGGGGCGGTGGAGACAAAGGTCCTGCGGCAGGTGCGTAAGGGAGGAAGGTGTGTGGTGGGTGTCGGTGACAGGGAGGGGGCGGGAGGTTGGCATGGAAGGGGGGAGGGGCAGACGAGGAGGGGTCTGTGGGTCACACAATTTGAATTCTACTCTGTATTGATTGGTTATCTAAAGAATCCTCCCAGCTGCTCTCTGGATGGATGATAGACTCAAAGGGATACAGCCCAGAGGCAGGTGTAGACTGAGCCTCTGGCCTGGCTGCTCCCCTGGGTGTCCCAGCAGCCTTCTGTGCCAGCATGGTCTGGCAGCCCTGTAGCCTGAGATACCTCACTGCGCTCTGCGACATTAGGGTTCCTGGGGAGGACACAGCACCAAGCTGTGACCCAGGGGGACCCATTCCTAGTTAGGGCCCTGGATTAGGGCTGTGGTGGCAAGGCCGGCACCTGGGACATTGAGGAGTTGTGCTTACAAGGAGCTGGGACACTCGCCGAGGTACCTGCACAGCTCCACTCAGGTCCTGCCAGCTTGGAGACTTCCAGGGCCGGCCGTGTACCCGGTGGGAACTGGGTGTCGGGGTGTGACCGAGCAGGAGGCGTGAGTGTGGGTGAGGTGGGGGCCCTTTGCGTTCCCAGGGACTGCTCACCCCCAGCTGTGTCCGCGGCTCCCCGCCCTTCTTACGGTGCCTGTCTCCTGTGGACAGGATCTCTCACCACCATGAACCATCTCCACGGAGTGCGGAGGCTTTGTGCTCACTCCTCTGGGAGGGGTCCAGCAGCGGGGAGGGGACAAGCAGGTTCACAGCGTGGGATTTCTCATCACAGCCCTCACTCCCACTTTGCCCCGTCTGTATCCAGAAGCAAACCCCAGGCACCACGTGTAATTTTGTGCGTAAATATTTCGGTGTGGATCTGTATGAGAACAGGCTGTTTGAGAAAAAGAGAAAAGGAAGGCATGCGGCCACTGTCACGCCTTCGAGCTCGGCGGTGACCCTTTAATACTGAATCTGCCCAGGCAGCATCCACACTGTCAACTGTGGCCTCGTTCTCTACTCCATTTTAGATTAGCCCTGGCTGGGAGGCACGTCCCGAAAACGTTCTGCGTAAGGGAACCTGAGGATGGCCGGAAGCGGCGCACGGGCCCTGCCTTCTTCCCGTGTGGCTGCGCGCGCGGCGTTTGCACAGAGCCCTAGAGGAACTGGCCCCAGAGCCCGCCGGCTGCCAGTCCCCGCGCCTGTGCCCGGCCCCGGCCCGGGTCTCCGCGAGAGGCCTCACGTGGCTGCTTGACTCCCTCGTCCAATAGGACTGGCTCGGTGGGCTCTCCGTACCGCGGGACCAGAGGGACCGGTCTCGAACCGGTACCCTCTTCCGAGTGCTTCTCACTGTACCGCGTGATAGATGTGCGTCTACGTTTCAATTACACGTGTCAGATATGTGTTTTGTGTATATGCAGCTTTATAAAACTATGTGGTTCTATATATGTCACTTATATTGGTCAGTGTATTGGTTTACTTAACCATAGTAACATGTCAATGAACATGTATGTGACCGAACATATATATCACATCAATGAACATATATATCACAACATATATTGTGATAAGTGGCTGCAGAGTGTCCCTCTGTGGCTAAAACAAAGTGTGCCTTGAGCATAAGGGCATTTACTCCTCACCTGACTGGCTTTTTCCTTCTATGCTTTTTATTAAAATCTCAAACTGTGTTTTGATTAGAAGACAAACCCTAAATGTCTCCTCGGGAGCAAACAAAAACCTAGGAAGGTACCAGGCTGAGAACACAATTATTCAAAACGTTATCTGGATATCCCGTATTACCTGGGAGGCGAGAATTCTGAACGCGGAACAGAACTGAGAACTCTGGGAGGGAGCTGGTGTCCCGAGGGCTGATGTCACACAGCCCGTGTCCCGACGGGTACAAAGGACTCAGATGGTGCCTGTCGGCTCCGTGAGCTCTGGCTGAAGACAGTGCTCCTGAAAGTCAGGTCTTGAAACTTGCATGACAGCGGTCCCCAGCGATGAAAATCAGTTCCTTCTTAGGGATCGAAGGTGTAAGGAATTTACTACTGAAGGGCCTTATTCACTAAAGTTCATTCTTTCTTCTCTTTTTGTGCTGTGTGGTGCAGCTGGCCTCACGCAGCTCGGGGCGACTGGACTCGGGGAAGCGTGCCTACGATTTGGGTCGCTTGCTTGTCTCTCGGAGCCGTCTTCTCCCCAGCGATTGCTCGGCCTTTGAGAGGACTAGCTCCTCGAGGCTCAGAGTGTTGATTAACCAAAGTGCTTATTCCAAATAAATTGGATTTTGAGGAAATAGGTTGGATTTAGGAGGAGAAGTGGCAGCAGAAGCTGTGTGACCTACAGAATGAGGGACAGGAACTCCTGGAGAAACAGGTTGCTGGTCCGTGCAGGACACGCCCCATCTCTCAGCCCGAGGACGGGTCTGGCTGGAAGCTTCTAAGAACCTTCTTAAATGCCCAGGTGGCAGGACCCAGTTGTCAGTGGGAGAATCGAAAACTTTTTCCCCAGAATACTTATGATTTACAAAACGGGTCTGCATATTCTCAGACTGACATAACTTTCTGGAAAAACACATTTCCTTAGTCGTTCCCACGGGAGGCGTTCAAGCTGATGTCCAGTGAGGGCTCAGTTCTGACGCTGAGAGAATCTCGGAGGCCAGGTGTTTGGGCGCGAGGGCAGGCCTGTGTGCTACCTGCAGCCGCACGCCACTGCGGCGGAAGGACAAGGGTCCTGTCCGGTCTCTCGCCTGACGTCCTTCTCTCTGGACTTTGCATTTCGGTCCCTTTTCATCCACGAATAAACCCTTTACGCAGCTGGGCCAGCCGAGGCTCCCCGGCCTCCCTGGGAGGAGGCGGCCACGGGGCCCTGGGGTTTCAGGGTGGTTCTTCCCCCACGGAAGGGGGCGGAAGGGGGCGTAGTGGGCCGCAGGGGAGGGAGCCATGTGCGCTGCTTGCCCGGCTCTCTGCCCAGGCGCCTGCTTCATTTCCAGGTCGAGAAGATCGACATCGAGGTTCTGATCGCCATCGGCGGCGCCTTGCTCATCGCTGCCCTTGTGCTCATGTGCTGCTTCCTCTGCGTTTACTGCAAACTGGCCAAAGTACTGAGGTGAGTGACCTCGGTCAGAATGAGAGACAACCCTCCAATGGGAGCAGGGTCTCTCCTTGCCTTGGGGCCGAGCGCTGGGCGAGGTCAGGAAGGTGGGGCGTGGGCAGTTTTGAAACGCAAGGGCAGGTGAGCCTAGACTCTTGGCTTCCTCCCCTTCTGGCTTGGGGTTGTGAGCTCATAAGTGAGTGTTCTCAGCCAGGGGGCTGTGTGTCTGCGCTGCTGGGCTGTCGCTGACCTCGGGGCTTTGCCCTCAGCGGGTGGACTCGGCCCGCTGGCCCCTCTGTCCCCGGCACTGTGGACCGAAGACTGCGGGGAGATTGCGCCCGCGAGTCTCTGCCCCGCGGCCCCTCAGGCCGGGCTCACTCCATCTCTTGCCTGAGCTGGGGGGCGCCCAGGGTGCGCTCAGGGTCACTGCCTTGGGGACAGTGAGGTGGCCTGTCGGACTGTGGGGAGCCAGAGCTGCGTGACGCTCCTGGGAGACACCTGAAAATGGGGTAGGGGTCAGGATAAACGTGGAGTTCTTTTCAAAATGTTTTACCCTTTACCTGGGAGAAGAGAAGCAATTTTCCATGAGGTAGAATTAATGTCAATCTGGGGAAGTTAAAGAGAGTGGGGGCGGGTCCCAACGCCAGGGCGGCAGCCTGAGGCACCTCCCCATCACCCTGCACCCCGCCACCTGCGGTCCCCACCACCCCGCACCCCGCCACCTGCGGTCCCCACCACCCCGCACCCCGCCACCTGCGGCCCGCATCACACCTGCACCCCGCCACCTGCGGCCCGCATCACACCTGCACCTTGCCGCCTGTAGCCAGACGCGCGTCGGGTGCGGCACTGACCAGGTCAGACTGGCGCGAGGCCGTGGTTTGCGTCCTTTGCTTCCTTCACCCTGACTTAACATTTATAACGATGTCTGGGGGGGGGGAGAGATGGGGTGAGAATTCGGGAGGGCGCAGAGAGGGGCAGGCACAGGCGGGGGTCACGTGGTGTGATCTGCCCAGCCGAGAACCTCCTGACGATGGTAAGAAATGGACTTAAACAAACCAACCGAAAAAGAGACCTAACGCCTTCTGTAAAACCTCCGAAGGAAACGCTGACGGCCAGGGGCGCCGACAGAGGGGGCAGGAAGAAGACCGTCCTGAGACGCCGCCGCGGCCCCGCCGTCCACCGCCGGCGCCCAGCCCCGGAGAGCGGCGCTGCGGGGGCCGTCCCCAGACGCAGGCGGCCGCCGGCTCCCGGCCGCGGGCCTGTCCCGTGAAGTACACACCCTCCGTGCCGAGCTCAGCTGCCTCCTGACTGTTCTCTCGAGGTGTTGGCGGGCCCCTCGGCAGCAGGAGCTGCGCTGTCCCCGATCCCCGGGCTCTTGGCCGCGGGCCTGGACTCGCCAGGGGCAGGGCAGCGACCCGAATCTCGCCTCGGCCGGTCTGGCTCCGTTTTCCAGCAGGCGACCGTCGGGACGCAGGCGCAGCAGCGAGTCCCGAGCGGCACCCTGTGCGCGTCGGCCGGACTGCGCTGCGCATCACGCCCGCAGAGAGCTCTCCACCCTGCTGCGGAAGCGGCTTCCTGGGCCGCAGTGAAACCTCCAGGAAACCACAGCTCGCACCTCTCTTAGAGGGGGGACCTGACGCTCGGGGCCAGGGTGACTCCTGGTGTCAGGCAGCCGGCCAGTGACGGGAGACGGGGACCTGGCTCTGAGTCCCACGTCCAGCCCGGTCGCCAGGTGTCGGCTCCTGTCCGGCTCGAGCTTCCGGGACTCTGGACCGTTCACTTGTGCCCTGCTCCCCGGGAAGAAGTCCAGGCACAGTCCCTTATGGAAGGGTCCTCGTCCCCACCCCGATGGCACCTCACCGGGCACTCTGCAGGAGTGCGGGGGTGAGGGGGAGCCAGGGGCTGCGTGGCACAGGTGGGAAAAGGGGGCAGCAGGTGGTTCGGGAGCGGTGAGGTAGTTTTGTGATGGAGTCTGAGTCACGGGCTTGTTTTAGTCTGTGTGGAAAATTCTGTGTGATTCACACTCCCAGGCCTGTCACCAAGTTCCATCATTTGACCGGGTGCCCATCCTGTGACTAATAGCAGGATGGGCTGGGGGTTCATTATTCCTTTCCCCATCCTCTGCCCAAACACCCCAAATCCTACACACACTGCACTTCCAGTGGCAGAGGGTAGCCGAGCTCCCTGACCACGTGAGCCTCTGAGTCACACGTGACCAGCCAGGTTCTGTCTCTGTGCCAGGGCAGATGGCCTCCTCACCCCCCTGGCTTCCAGATCCCAGGTTGTGGGGAGCTCCAGCTGAAGGCCTGAGCTCCGGAGGGAACCCTGCCAGGTGCAGGACGGGTCAGACACCGCCACCCGCACGTCCCGCAGCTCGGAGTGGGCGGGTGTGTGCACATCTGGCTGCACGTCACTCAGCCTCGTGAGCGGCGTTTGCTTGTCAGGCCCAGCTTTCTTTCTCGGTAATGCGGACCCCTGATAAGGTTGTTTGGAGGGTTCGATGAGATGTCGAAGGGAAGTGTTTAAGTCACTGAACATTAATTCAGAGATGAGAGAGATGAACTTCTCCCGTAGGGACTGTGCGTGTCTTCTAGGCACGGGACTAAAACTTAAAACGACCACCGGGGCAAACACAGCGCTCCAGCTTCTGTAGTGCTTACCAGAATTGTTTGAAATGAAGAATTCTGCTGCTAAAGACATTTAAGTCTCTTTGTGTCAGTTGCTTTTTGAAACACTTCACAATTACACAAATCATACATCGATACGTAATAGGAAAATACAGTTTAAAATTGCTTCGATCAAAAGATTCTTTAAGAAGTATTTTATTTAAACTCTGAAAAGGTTTATGTCGTTGATGCTTAGTTTGCCAATTTAACTTGATTATTTTATTACTGAGCATTAGATTTAATCGTAACAGAAACTCTCACAGTGATCGTGGCTTAAAGACGGAAGCTGGCATTTCTCCAGCAGCCAGGAGGTCCACGGGAGCTAGTCACCCCGCGTCCTCTTGTTCGTCTAAGCTGGCTTCCTTGGTGGACACGGGAGGAGGATGGGGCCAGAGGGGGACCTTTCACTTCTGTTTACGTCTCCTGGGCCACGACTTAATCACATGGACACATTTACCTGCAAGGGAAGCTGGGAAATGGAGCTTTCACTCCAGAATGGACCCTCCTAAATGGCAAGGGTTCTGGTCCCAGGGTAATAGATTTTGGGGCCAACTAGCAGCTGTATGCTGGACATCCTCCTCTCTCTCAGAATTTTTAGTAAGATTTTGTTTCCTGCTAGTTTATTTTCTGAAAACCCACACACACACTTGTGGTGGAGCCATTATTTTCTCGTTAAGTGAGTTACTACATGTAACTATTGAGTTTAAAGTGCCTCAAACTCGGAACAGTGCCCGAGGTGTCCCATACCTGCCAGGTCTGGAGGGACCTCGCACGCGCTCAGCGTCGACCGGCCCGCCGGCCCGGAGGCCCAGTGGCGCTGGCCCTCAGGTTCCTGCAGGATGCTTTACCCACTTCCTGCGCGAAGTTCTTCCCTCAACTCTCCCCGGAGCTGAGCCGGTTAGGGTGGGCGCACCAGAGCCCATGTAGAGAGGGGACGCAGGGCACAGAATTCGCCGAAGCCGCGACAGCAGGGGTCCCCACACCCCGGGCCGCGGGGCCGGCCCTGGTCCACGGCCTGTCAGGAACCGGGCTGTGCAGCAGGAGGCGAGTGGTGGGCAGGAGAGCGAAGCTCCATCTGCATCTGCAGCCGCTCCCCAGTGCCAGCATCACCGCCTCGGCTCCGCCTCACATCAGCAGGCGTTAGATTCTGACGGGAGCAGCGGTCCCGGGGGCCACAGAGCGTGGGGACCGCTGGCCTGCAGCACCTCTGTCCTCCACCCACATTCTGCCGTCCTGATCCTCAGGAAGGGCGCCTGGGAGTTGGCCTCCAGCCTCTCTGCCGAGGTGTGCCTCTGTCTGGAACTTGGTGGCGCTCTATGCGGGTGTCCCGTGGGCCTCCCGCTTTGTCCCTGGACCCTGGCTGCCATGCTGGGCCCGGGAGGGGCCCCCCACATGCCCTCAACGTGGACCTCCCCCGGCTGGACCGGCCCTGCGCTCCTGTGTGGGCCTCCCGCTCAGCGCTCCAGCCCCCGGCCTGCAGACCACTAACGGGTGTGACGCTGGTCCTGAGGGGAACCGGGGTCCTCCAGTCACTTTAGAGCTGACTTTCGCCCACTTGGCCCACATTCTAAGCCGCTAGTGGCTCTCCAGCCCAGGAAGTCAGCCCCGTTCTGCCCTCTGTCTGCAGGGGGCGCGCCTCCCGCCCGGTGGGCTGGAACCCCGCCTGTCACAAACCAACCCCCCTCTTTAACCGAACCTGCCCTGCCTCACCTTGAATGCCGGCCGCATCCTCTCTGAAAGGTCACTTCAGGTTGCCATGGGGATGGCAGAAGACACGAGTAGACATTTAGGAAACCCTTGTCCCGTCCCCACCCCCAACTGCATCGCAGCCCTCAACAAACGCCCCTCCCCCAGCCCCCGGGGGTGCTGTGCCCCCTCCTCTTTCCCCTGACCCCCTCTTCTGCAGCCCGGGCCATCCTTGCTCACCTGGTTTCCCCCTCCTGCACCCGGCTGGGTTTCTCTTCCTCACTCAGTAGCTGCCTTGTGTCTGCGGCTCCTGGAACGTGCCAGGGCTCATGCTGGAGTAGGTCAGTGACCACAGCCGGCCAGGGGGACCCAGCTGGTGCCATGCAGTGGTTTTCAAATGTGCTCGCACATGGGACTCACCCGGAGCTGCTAAAAACTCCTGTTGCGGGGCCTTCGCCCCAGGAACCAGCTGAGCAGACTGGGGTGGAGCCTGAGCCACGTCCTCTCAGAAGCACGTGACGTGGATCTGATGTGAAGGCGGGATTCCTGATTCCTGGTCTCACCTACTTCCCCTTGACGTCACAGAGAAGAATGTGCGGCACGGCGCTTTCCAAATCATGTCCTCAGTGCTCTGGGACAAGCGGTCACCCTCGGCAACCAGCACCACGACCGTCACCCCAGAAGTCCCCCCGGCACGTCTGCGTCAGGCCCGCGCTCACACCTACAGTGCGCTTCTCCCCAGCGGACCAGCCTGGCCCTTCTGTGGCACTCTGGTCCCCAGATGTCCCCGTCAGATTTCCAACCCGTCCGCTGCTCACCCGAGCCGGACCACAAGCCCAGACCAGCCGCGCTGAGCTCCCCCACGCACTCCGCGCCCGGCAGCCCTCCACTTCCGGCTCCGCGAGCCCTGGGCAAGTCGCTTGGCCTCTTGAGGCTCCATTTCTTCACCAGAGAAATGGGAGTAACAGTGATGTCCGCCCTCAGACTGGACGTCACAGGGGCCAAGCCCTGAACACGGAGCTGTGGCCCGTAGGTGCTGCTCGACATTTGCCTCCCCACACCCACCTCCCAAGGAGACGACAGGCTGCGTTCGGCCCAGCTCCACTTCCAGGCCGGGATTTAAAAAGTGGAAATCAAGTTTGGGGGCAATTTCAAAGCCTCTCCGCAGGGCACTGCCAACGCCGACGCCCTCCCCAGCCTCTCGGGCCCTGACTGACGAGCTGCATTTACACCTCCGAAGCAAAGAGTTTCTGTATTTGACTTTCAACTGTCCACAGCTCACAAAGCAGGACCTTCGAGGTGCTTTTTACAGAATGAATAAAACTAGTTCACACACAGCAAATTGCAGCATTTACGCCGGGTTTGTTGATGATCAGAACGTGGGCACATCTGCTTCCTCCCCACACCGCTGTGCACGGGGAACGATGCGCGGCCAGTGATGTCCACGGAATGCAGAGGTGGTCGGTGCGGGTCGACCTCCCCCTGCCGCGGGGGCGCGCTCTCCTGCAGGGCCTGGGAGCCGGCATGCGCAGGGCGAGGGTCCGAGGAGCCTCCAGGAGGGAGGTGACATGCCCGATGCCAGCCCAGGCCCCACCCTGACTGCTGGGGTCCAGGCGGCTCCACGCAGGCTCCGCCCACCCACCCTGGGGGCAGCAGCAGGGTGCCCGCCACCGCTGGGGGCCGCCCGGTGGCCACGTCAGCAGCGCTGGGGCTGGAGCACCGTGCGGACGCTGGCGGCCAGGGCGCGCGGCGTGGGGCTCTCCGCGGTGCAGCTCACGGGCAGGCCCTGCGCGGCCAGGGCGCGGGCGGTGGTGGGGCCGATGGCCGCGAACTGCAGGGGGAGAGGAGGGCCTCAGCGGTGCCGGCGGACTCGGGAGGGCGACGCGCGTGGGGCCCGGGGGACGCCCTGTCTGCAGGACACCGCTCCTCCTGCGAGAGCCTCTGGGCGCGGCGAGGCTGCCGGCCTGGCACTGGCGTCATGGCCCGGAGGCTCTCACAGGGCCTCGCCGCCTGCCCGGTGCGAGGACACGAGGCCCCGACCTGGGGCCGGCCGCCTTGGCCGCCTTGGCCGCGCTGGAGGCCTTAGCTGTGACCGTTCTGCTTCGTGTCTCGGGGCCCTGGGTGAGGTCGGATGTTATGTAGCATAAGGTGGCAGGGGTGGTGGCTGGACCCCCGCCCCGCAAGGCCAGAGGGCAGGGACACACGTCTCTGAGCTGCGAGCCTGAGCAACGGCCCCCGGCCCCGGGTGTGCCCCGAGACCCGCCTGCGTCTGATGGCACGAGGGCTGACCGTGCAGGTCTCTGTCCCAGATCACGCCCGCACCCCCCTCCACCTCGGCCCCTGAAGCCAGTTCAAGAGCATTGTCACGACAGGCACCACGGGGGGTGATTACGTGTAGACCTGTAACCGATGCAGTCCCCCGAAATGTGACTGTCAGTCCTTTGAATAAAGAGACGCCAACGGGGAGTGCGTGGAGAACAGACGACCCCGGGACACTCAGATGGGGCAGGAGGGAAGGGCGCGGCCCCCGTGCCAGGCCCTGACCAGGGCGTCGCCCGAGTCCTCACCCAATCCCGAGGCTGGTCCACCAGGGCAGACCGTCTACGTGTCCGCAAAGGCCACAGAGGCACGGTTACCCTCGTGTGACGAGGGAGGAAACGGGCTCAGGGGGTTAAGTCCCTTGTCCCGGAGTGCCAGGCCGGCAGAGGCGCTGCCCAGCTTGAGGCGGGGGCTGGGGGCTGGGGGCTGGGGGCCCCCTGGGCCCTGCCTTTCCACTTCTGCCGAGCTGCCATCGGGTGCCTGCTAGGTCAGGAGTGCTTTGACTTTTCTGTGGAAACTCTGGGATAATCAGTAAAAATGTTATAAAAAAAAATCTGAAAAAGACCAAAACCCCATTGAATACGTCACCTTGATGCGACCGATGTCGTCACCAGACAACTCCTGAATGTGCTTGAGACTGTACGCAAGGCCGGAGGGACTGAAAAACGTGATGCTGGCCGGAACGCCCTGCGGGGAGAGGCCGGTCAGGGCCGCGGCCTGAGGCCGCAGCGGAGAGAGAACCCCCTGCCACACGGACGAGGAGCAACCACGAGGCCACTATCGGCGGCCGGCTCACTGTGTCTGGGACGCTGCGCACAGGGCTCTGTGTAAATCTCCCCCTCTGATCCTTACAAAAACCTTTCTAGATGGTCTCTTCCCATTCCACAGATGCAGGGATGGTCACGTCCACAGTCACACGGCCAAGGGCCGGGACCACGCAGAGAGGCTGGGCCTCACCCCCTGCCTGTCCGCCCTGCCCGTTCTCCCTAAAACAGCGCTCACCTGCTCGGAATAGTAGCTGTTCAGGTTCACCTGGATTCCCGGGTGTGGAATCTTCTGATAGACGGTTATGCTTTCCATGGGGATCCCTGGACACGACCAAAACCGGGAAACAGACTTATTGCCCTGGGAACACACTGGCGTCTGCACCGCGTCGGGGGTCAGTGGCGCCCACCCAGGCCGCACGGGCCGGAGCGAGGGTGGGACTGGGGCCTCTGGGCCCTGCCGCCCGCTGAGCTGAGCCCCACGGTGCAGGGGGCTGAGGCGGCAGGGACGGGGCCAGGGCCCGAAACCCAAGGCTCCTTCGTGCCCACGGATGCCTTTTGTTCCCACGTCTGTGTGGACTGTCCACAAGGGCTGTCCTCGCCATTCTAGCATGGATGCTGTGAACCAAAATTAACTTTGTGATAAAGAATACGAGACATTTTTTTTTTTTTCCTCAGCAAAAAGGAGCTACAGCCCCGGAGACACAGATCCAGGCGGCGACCTTAACTGTGTTCCACCGAGACACAGGGGGGCGGCACCTGCACACGTTCCCCCGTCACACGCCAGGCACCCGAGTCGGTGGAGCCGCAGTGCTCCAGGGTGCGGCTGGAGTCTGGACAGCGAGCGCCCGGGGGGCGGAGGGGAAGCTGCACGCCACTGCCCATCGGCCCCCGCCTTAGATTTCTTCTATACGGGGACCCTGCCCCGAGGTCACTTCCCACCGCCACCACCTGCCCTGTCTTCTCGGTGAGGGCTCTGCGACACTCCGTGTGCTCCTCACTGGAGCTGAGCAGGATGAGGACCGCGCACCTGCGGCCAGGCAGGTGGGCTGCATCCCCCACCACGTGGGCATCCCCAGGCCCCGCCCCTCCCGGCCAGCCCGCCCCCGGCCCTCCCTCATGGCCTCTGGGGCTGACCACGCCGTCACCCGTGAAGGCTCCCAGCAGACCCCAAGGGGTGCGGGAGGAGGCGCGCAGAGCCTGGTGTTCCAGTCACCTTTGTCCTTGAGCGTCTTCGGCAGGGTTTCCCCTTTGAGGGCTCCGCAGGGGAAGAGGAGAGGCAATGCCGACGGCGTCTCCCCTGGAATCAAGAAGCAGACTAGTGATAGCTCTGCAGAACCTGCGGAGGCGGCGCGGCTCCGGCCTCTGCTCCTCCGACCGCGGGAAGGAAGAACTGCCGCCCTGCTGACCTTGCCACAGGAAGGTCACAGGGGTCACGTGGGCCCAGTTCCACCCAAGCCAGGGGCTGCTGTCACCCTGCAGGGGCTCCTGGGCAGCCGCACCATTTAGAACACAGGTGCCGCGGCTTAACCGGAGCGGGGAGGTCACAGGCGGGGCCTGCCGTGGCGCTGGGGTGGGCTGGATCTCGAGCAAGCACAGACACAAGTACCAGGCGGTGATGGTCCCAGGGGTGCTGACACACTGTGTACCACCATCGTCATGGAGGACGCTCTGAGGAAATACCCCGGTCTCCGGTGGTGGGTGTGTGACCATGAACAAAAACAAATGGGCTTTGTTTGGGGTGGCTTTTTTCTACTTACTGGAACAAATGTATTCTGCAAGCTTTTCTGCATTTCCACAGTGTTCTCCTTCTGTATCCAGGCCAATTTTATTCACTGGAAAACAACAAGACGTGTCTCTTTACACGGCTACTAACATCCCTCTGTTCCTGCGTTGTCTTTTTAACATACAAATATAAAAGCACGTGGGTCACACATCACGCAGGGAGTCTCCGCCAGGCCCGTGCTCAAGGCCGCAGGTGTCAGGGGGCGGGGCTGGCTCCTGGCCCCGCCCTCCTGAGGCCTGTGGCTTTAGTAAGGCTCCCATTGCCCTGAGCCCCGCTGAGCCCATGTACGACTGCGGAGACACGACCTATGGGACTGTTCTAAGGATTGGAGATGATGACAGCACCGACCCGCCATCTCGGAGGAGCTCAGGAAATGGCACAGGAGAGCCCTCGCTTTGGTAGGAGTGGCCAGCTCTGACTGGAAAGGCGGTGAGACTGGGAGGGAGGGGGGGAGGTTTCATAGAGTATGGCAACGGGGACCCCTAGCGCCTCGAATGCAGGTGGTTCGGGGTGAGGGGCTGTGCCAGCCACTTTTGGGGGACCGATGCCAGGGACTGAGCTAGAAGCAGGCACTCCGCAGGCGGGAACGCCGGTCACTCTGCGGAGGGTGGCTCAGCGCTCACACCTGTTCGCAGGAAGTGGGCCTCCTCTGAGAAAGGGGGTGCCGTGGGCGTCTGCTTGGAATGCGCAGCACGGGCTAGTAACAAACTGCAGCGTTAGCGTCAACACCCTCAGCTTTTAACTCACAGACCATCACAAATGTGCTAAGTCCAAGGGAAAAAGTTCGCTTGCAGCTGTAAACTTAGTTCAGGAACAAAGCCCTTGCTGGCGCCATGTCACCGGCCCTCTGACTGAACCAGGAAGGTCCCAGGGCACCGAAGAACCCTGAAAACTGCGGGGAACTGAACGGGGTGCAAGTACTCAGTGTGACGCTGGAGCCTAATATCGGCATTTGTGTGCCTTCCTCTTAGGCACCGAGACAGACCGTGGGAACCTGGCCCAACTGGCTTCCTGTCCTGCTCTGCCGTCCACTAAGTGGGCACCGGCTCATTCGGTCGTCACACAACCCTGCGAGCTGGACCTCGTGGGGGTCGCCCCTGCACTCTACCGTGGAGGAGGCTCGGGGCGGATCCCTCCAGTCCCTCAGTTCTGCCCTGCAAGGCAGGGCCGGGGCTGTCTGCTCAGTCACTGGCTCATGGTTTCTAAAAGCGTCAGGACCCCAAAAGCCAAAGACGGACCGAGATACTGTTCTAAAATTTGATAAGCAAAACAAAATCACATTTTAAACTGTGTGTCTTAAAAAATGAACAAGGCTGTCGCTGAGGAACAAATCCTGTTTTTCTTTTCTGCTCTCGACTACCACGCTCGGCTTGGACGTCAGCTGCCAGGTGTGGGGGATTTCCACACCAAGTGACTCTCCAGTTCCTACAGTTTCACTCAGTTCTGACGTGTGTCAGATCCCAAGACAGCCCCCGCTTCAGTCTGCAACCCCAAGTCTGGGTTCTTACTTGTGCTTCTGACGACTGGCTACGAACTGGAGGTTCCTACAACCTCACCTTGGGTTGATCATTTGCTAGAATGGCTCACAGAACTCAGAAAAATGGTTTTCTAACGACTGCAAATATATTACGAAGGATGTTTCGACAGAAAAAAATGAACAGGCAGATGGAGAGGCGCCCGGGCGAGGTATGGGAAGGGGGGCGCGGAGCCTCCACGCGTCTCCGGGCTCGGCACCCTGCTGCTGCATGGCACTGTCCTGCATTTCACAGAGCTTTCATCGCATTGGCACAACTGATTAAATCATCGGGCTGGTGATTAATTCAGCTTCCAGCCCCTCCCTTCTCCCAGATGTGGTGGCCGGGGGCAGGAGTCCGAACGTTGCTACTATAGTCACATGACTGGTTCTCCTGGCAACCGGCCCCAACTCTAGCGGCTCTCTAAACAAACTCAGGTGGAGGCGAAAGAGGTTTGTTACGAATAGCAAAAGACACCTTCATCTTTATGACTTAGGAGAGTCCGAGGGTTTTAGGAGCTCTGTGCCAGGAACAGGGATGGAGACCAAGACGTATTCCTATTCCGAATCACATCACAGGCATCTTCCGGGGTTTCGTTTTTACCTTGATTGCTTACCTAGAGAAGCGGTGGCATTTCCAACCACATACACCGGCTTAGCGTTCCATTTTTCTTTCAGAGACTTTTTCCAGACTGTAAAACAAGAAATTGTATGCGAGCTGCAAATACCAACATGGCCATCTGGACTCGTGCCCAAGGCTGTTTGTTCATCCCAAAACTGGTGATCAAAGCAAACTATTATTAAGCAAATCTGAAGAACAGCATCTCAAACTAAAATTCCATTTTTATACTATTCAAATTCTGCAGGTAAATTATCACTTTGGTAAACGTTTCAGTATGCTTTGCTTGAAATATTAAGTCATTTCCACAGATGGCATTAGAAGTATTTTTAATGTGTCTTAGAAAATAAAAATAACTGGAAGAATTAATTTGCATGGGATACTAAAAATTTTAAAATCTAGTTAAAGAAAAAATCACTACTAAGAGGTGACTTAAACGCTTACAAAGCAACGCCATCAGCCTTACTTGGAACGCGGACCTGAAAGTGGTCAAGAAACTGTCATCTCAGATGAGATGGCTCATTATCCATCAGGTCAAAGTGGAGATAATTTCAGGATCATAAATGAGCACAATTTAATAAAGAACGCTACCATTTTGTGGCAAAAAATAAACATCTTTAAATACGAGTTCAAGAGATACGAAGAGGAAATGAATTGTATAAAACGTACGACCACTGGCTGTTCAATGCCTTTTAGAAGACAAGGAAACTCTACTTCTTCCAACAGTGGGTGTAACTTCCCCTTAAAAATTCAAATGTTACTCTACCCTTTACACTCCCGCGAGAAATTCCCTTGTAAACAGTCACTGAAGACTGAATTGCATGTTCTTTCTTTCCTTCCCCACTAATGTAAATAATATTTATTTAAGAATTATTCCCGGCGGTGAACGAACCATTCTGTAAGCCTCACAGCAGACAGTGGCTGGAGCGAGCACTGGACGGAGTCAGACGGCCCGGCGTGGGGCCAGCTCTGTCCCTCAACCTGTGCCCATCCCTGGGCAAGCCAGCCACTGCCAAGGTAACTGGGACGGCTACATCGTTCCTGCCCACATGACAGCGTTGCTGTGAGAATCAAAAACAAGAACATGTTCAGGAAAATGCCTTTTAAACCATAAAGCGCTGTGGAAGGTTCCAGTGTCCATTCTGGGGTTTTCTTATTTTTCATCACCTTCATCCTCAAAACACACACAAAAGGACGAATACAAGTGTGAGACGGAGCTTCCCAAAGCGCCGCTGGGAGAATCCGGAAGCTTCTCCACCAGGAGTTTTCTCTCTCCGCTTCGGAGATGACGGTGCTCGAGGCTCTGAGCTGCTGAGTGGCCAGGACGGCACGGACCCCCGCCCCCGAGGAAAGCTCAGGCCTCCTCTTCAGCAGGAGGTAGGTGTGTCTGTGAAGTCGCCGAGGAGGTGAACTCCTGGCTCTAACAGAGGCCTGATTAAATGCGAGCTGCGAGACTAATACGCACTCGGCACTGCCACTCACTCAGTGGGCCGGGCGGCGTCCTGAGCGCTGCTCTTCGGGACTCAGGCTCTGAGGCAGGAATCACACATCGGCGACTCACAGA
The DNA here is from genome assembly GCF_014176215.1 of Rousettus aegyptiacus. Classification (NCBI taxonomy): domain Eukaryota; kingdom Metazoa; phylum Chordata; class Mammalia; order Chiroptera; family Pteropodidae; genus Rousettus; species Rousettus aegyptiacus. The sequence goes on from NW_023416309.1 coordinate 56,858,448, forward strand.
CCCCGTCGTCTTGGAGAGCTCAGACCCTTTGCTCTTCCGGCTCCTCATGTGTCAAGTGCAAGTGCAAGTTGTATCTGCCTCAGCAGTAAGGCCTGTAGGGCCCGTGCCTGACACACAGTGGGTCCCCCAAAGTGCCAGCCAGCTCGTCGCCAAAGTGACGAGCCAGAGATGCTGGTGTTATTGTGCCCATTTCACAAACAAGGAACCTGAGGCTCAGCAAGGTCACGGAGCTTGCCAAGGTCAGAGGGCCATCTGAACCCAGGCTTAACGCGCTGCAAAGCCCTTTGGTACCTGCCCACCTGCTGCCTCCACCTGTTCCCATGACTGAAGCTGGTCAGGTCTGACTGCCTGGCCGCTGGCTCCGGACAAGGACTCACTCTTCTCAAGCCTCAGTTCTCAAGCCACAGTATGTGCACCCCTGGATTAAATGGGATAATGAATGTGAAGTGAACATGAAGCCTGGCATACAGTAGGCGCTCCATAGGTGTTACCAGGAAGCTGTCTGATCAAACAGACGAAGGTGGCTGTTCGGTCCGAACGCCGGGCTCTGTGCATGTGTTTTAACGAAGAGGGAAGGAGGCAGGAAGAGGGTCTAAGAGGCGCTCACATCGTTAGGTGCCTGGCATGGCGGGCACTGACTTCTCAGGTGTCGTTGGACCTTCTCGTCATCACTTGGAGGGACGAGACTGGCTGATACATTCTTAGGGGAGACATGGCCACCTGGGAGGTGAACACCTAGACCCTCCCCCTCCCCCCCCCCCCCAGTGACATCTGTCTGGGAGTTGAGGAGGCCACAAGGCCTCCTGTCTCCTAAGGCAGGGTCTGTGGCACCAAGCGCTCACCCCCGTCAGAACGCTAACAAGTTAACCTGTCCTGTGTGGGACATCAAGAGACGGCTTGTAAGAAGAAAGGTCATTTTCTGCTCCCTCCACAGGTTACATGAGCATGAAGTAACTTGGCACCTAAATACTTTCTGAGCTAAAAGTCACTGCAAGTTTTCAAACCGGAAGTGTAGCTGTCTCTGCAATCTGCCATCGCCAACGGGAGGGCCAGAGGGAAGAGACGTCCAGCGGGCGCACGGTGGGCCCTCACTCACCTTCCGCCTTATTGCCTTTCTCCAGACTCAGCTCCACGGCTTCCACGGCTCTGGGGCTGGTAAAAATGAGTCCTCCGTACGCTTCTGGATGAGACAGCTGCGCACCAAACAGCAAGGCACTTCACGTGACAGCGAAGCCCGACATTTCCCAGAATCCCAAATGCTCACAGGAGCAGGACGCAAACGAATCCATCCTACCTGTCCATCCATCCCCCCTCCATCTGTCCGTCCACTCACGCATACACTCACTACTTATTGAGACTGTGTGCCTGGGCCTATTCCAGGCCTTTAAGAATAGAGGGGGATCCATCGTTCAGAGTATTTCCCTTGATCGGCTCAGGTGCTGCACAGGGTGGTGGGTTCGATCAGAGAGGTGGGGCAATGGGACTCAGCCTGGGCTTGGGTGGGGTGCAGGCAGTGGGGAGACTTGACCTGCATCCGTGTTGAAACTGGAGTACTCAGGGGTCCATGCTGAAGCCCCGGTTTGCAAAGACAGTGACGGTGATAAAATCGACTGAGCATTTATTCTGCGCCAGGTACTGGACTGCTCTAGACAGGTCCCTTCACTGCCTCTGCCAAAGCGCCCCGTGGGATGGGGGAGCCACTCTTGCCTCCTATAGGAAACACAGGCTTGCGGCAGCCGAGGAACCAGCTCCAGGAGGGTGGTGGGGCCTCCCCGACCCCCAAGCCTGGGCTCCCCGTCCAAGCAGAGCCGCACGGAGCGCGTTCCAAGAACCCCTCCTGGCGCACGGGGGCTGGGGGTGGGGAGGGTCCCGTGGAGACTAGGACGCACCTGACCACGAGGTCCTAGAAAGGATCTCAAGTGATGGGGTCTCTGGCTCCCTTCTGAAGCTGCTATGGATGAGCATAACCCGCTTTAAAGAGCAGAAGGGCCCATTTGGGCCCCTCGTACACAGTGCCTTCGGCACACACACCCTGTGCAGGGGGACGTGACAGATGCCAGCTCGTTGTTTGTCCAACTGAATAAATAATCGATATTCGGCTCACACTGAAAGGAGAAAGCAGGAGGCCTTCCACAGGGAGACGGCAGGGGCCTGCTGCGCGGAGCACAAGGGTGAGCCCCAGGAGCAGGGCTGGGGACCCCGTCCCACGAGGCCAACCTGGCTCCCAGTCCACCCATCCGGAAGGGAGCTCCCGGGGAGACGCCTGGAGGTGTGTGGGGCCACACGGTGGGGTTGCCTGCGCCCTGGAACTCTGACCGGAACCACCGAGAGGCTTCCTGCGATTGTCCCCAGGGATACTGATCACTCCCACGCCTGGCGGCAGAGCCGGTGCTGCGGGGAGAAGCCCTGGTCTCGGGTCCTGACACTGCCTCTTGTTCGCTGGAGGCCTTGGGAGGTGCCCAGCCTGGGACCTCAGTCTCTAACGTGGGGAAACTGAGGTCAGGCGGTGGAAGGGAGCTTTTCTGGAGTTGCTGGTGGAGGCTCAGGTGGAGAACCCAACAGCCATGAATCCTGGAGTCAGGCAGGGCTGTGCTGCCCTGTTTTAAAGTTTGGTGGTGACATGAGGGGGAGTAAGAAAGTCCTTCTGGCTTGGGTTGGGACGGATTCTCTAGAGACCAAATGTGTCTCACTGGAAATCACGGTGCTCAGACACCGGCAGACCTTACCTTCTCTGAGAAACTGGGAAGAGACAAGAACTCAAATGATAAAACAGGGATCAAAGTGGCTTCGAGTCCATGTAACCCAAATTCCTGCAGATAAAAGAGCATAGTCTGGACCGGCCGGGGTGGTTAGGCAAATGGGGGGAGGGGGATCACATTAGTGATTATTCTGGACCAATTCCTCAGTCTCGGGTGACCCCCCCACCCCCAACTTCATGGTAAGGCCGTCACATCCCACCAAGACGCTTACCCTGACGTAGGGGTCCTGGCCACCGTCCTCCTCCTTGGCGTCTTTCAGTAGGAGAACCTTCATCGCTGCCTGGCAGCCCTCACCGGGCGCTGAGACAGGGCGGGAGAACAGGTCTTAATTAGATCTGACTCTTCCTAAGCCAGGCGGGTGGACAGGCGTGCGGGGAGAGGTAATCAGTGGCTGGCGGACGTGGCCCGCCCCTGCACGCACTGACTCAGCGTTAATGGGCTTGTTCCTTCTGAAGACCCTGCCGCTGATAAGGCCGAGGGACAGCAAGCTGGCACTTGATATCACTTGGAAAGGCAGGTGAAAGCCATTAGGCAAAGCCAGCGTTTTAGCCACATCTTTAAGGCTCACAGAAGAGAGTCCTGCAAATTCTGGGTTGTATCAATAACAATTAGAGAAGAGGGTATCTTATGTTTTAAGGAAATAAGTAATCACTTCCATTTCAAGATGGATATATATACTAGTTTGCTCTCAAACTTTAGGAAATAACACTGACTCTTCTACTTCTCAAATGATGTTTTATAAATGTCAAGTATCATGAAATAACCTTCCCAAAATTTTCTAACAACCCGGAAAATGACAGCTGAATTCATCAAAAGCCTTACATACTTCGTATCCTTTCCTCCTATAATTTCACATCTAAGAATAAATACTCAGGCAATACTCATAAGTGAGTGCAAAGATTAACATAAAGATGCTCATCTTGGCATTCTCTTTTCATTATTGAGATATAACTGACACACAAGACTATGAAAGTTTAAGATGTACGGCATGTTGATTCGATTCATTTATATATTACAACATGATCGCCACCGTAGTGTTAGCGAACACCTCTATCCCGTCACATAATTATAATTTATTTTTTTGGGAAAACTGTTAAGATCCAGTCTGTTAGCAACGTTGAAGTTTATAATACGGTATCATCGATTGCAATCACTATGCTGTGCATTAGATCTCCAGGACTTATTTATCTACTAGTTACAAGTTTGTATCCTGGTAGTCTCTATAACTGCAAATAATTAGAAACACTGTGAATGTCTAACAAGGACAGAATGGTTAAATAAGTCACAGTACAGTTATATGACATCATCAAAATATTAATAATTTAGTTACATAGATTACATAATCACAAAATAGTATTAAGTTAAAAAATCAGGATTCAGAATTACATAAATAATAGTATAATTTTATAGAAAAAAAATATATATGACAGAACATGCACCAAAATTCTAATGGCAATTATTCTGGTAGTAGATTAGGGTGGTTATCTTCTTCTTTACTTATTTCTGTATTTCCAATTTTGTTTTTACAACAAACATTAAATTCCCTTTGTAACAAGAGGGGAAAAGCACATTATAACCACCCTGAAGGCCTCAAAACAAATGCCGAAGAATTGGTGAATAAACTCTGCTTCAAATGCAGAGTATTATCCCGCAAGTACCATCAGATCTGCCGTAAGTACCATAAGTACCATCAGATCTGCCGGCAAGTTATTTAATAAACATGACACACTGATTGACAATAGTCAAACAGGGTATATTGCTTGGAGCAGAAATGTGTAAACTCCGGGAACCATTATTTACAAATTATTCCTGAGAATATTTCCAAAACATTATACTATCTACAGGATGTCTTAGGAAAATTTGGCTTAAAATGAATTGCTTTGTATCTAAGCAACCAAACCTGCACGAACAAATAGTAATTATGAAATCAAGCTCTAATTATTGCCGCTGTCAAGCTGTTAGCTGGAGAGACTGGGGATTTGGAAAATGGGTAGTATCGTTTCTGTGGGTCTTACGCAGAAACTGGGAATCTACCTTTCTGCGACAGTCAGTCACTCTTACTTGTCACCTGGCTAGGCGAGAGCCCCCATTCATTCTCAAATGCAAATCCAGGTGTTGTTGGAAAGGTGTTCTGGGGATATGATCAAGTCCACCACCTGGCAGACTACCCTACGTGATCCGGGTGGCCCTGACTCAGGCAGCGGGAAGGCCTAAGAACCGAGGCTTCTGGGAAGAAGAAATCCCTCCCGTTGACGCAGCCTTGGCAGGTGCCCGCGGCCCGCCCTTCTCACCTTGCGCTGGGGGTTTCGGACTCGCCCCCACAGTTGCACAAATCGATTCCTTGCAATCAGTCTCCTGATACATATCCCTGCGGGTTGTTTCTCTGGCTGAACCCTGACTGATGCGTCTTCCAATTCTGGGGTTCCAGGAATCTGTAATGTCACTGAGTGGCAGATGAAACTTGGCATTTTCCGCAAAAGCATGAAGCTTTCCAGGGCACACGACACAAGCGACCACTGTGGGTGTAAACACGGGACGCTTACTGCTGTCGGAAGCGGGGGACCCTGTGGCCGCAGACCTCTCCTCAGCCCTGCCTGTCCCTGCCATGGTTCTGGCTCAGACACAGGCCCCGCGTGTCAAAGGCTGTGTCGGTGACGCTCTTGCGCACCAGCTGCCAGTCGCTCCCCAAAGCGTTTCGAAACAGTTCTCAGCACTGACAGCTGGAATGTCCTCAGGGCGATTAGGTGTGCATTATTTATTGGGGCTGGGGGCCAAGTTCAAGTACCACCAAGTGCTACGAGGTGATGTGGGAGAGAGGCCTGGGGTGCTGATAACTAGTTCCCTCTCCAGGGGGACCTGAGAAGGTGACATCTGAATGACAACAGCGGTGAGGAGAATTAAAGGAGATGACATCACAGTTGAAATCTGAATGACAAGAGCCACGCAAATGTTCAAGCCTCAGAAAAAGGCCCTGTTGTCCCCAGGAGGGAAGGGTCAGCCTGGCTTGAGCGGGAAGGACAGAGCGCACTTAGGATTCCATTGGAACGGGGAACACACCGAAAGTGACAGTGATGGGACTCCACACTTCGAAGGACCTCGGCTTCCGCAACAAGGACGGCCACCGCAGGAGAGTAGGCAGTGGGGGTGGTTGGGGGTAGGGTAAGAAGCGGCTGGATCAGGAATGATACAGAAGACAGAGTTAACTACTAATGTAATTCTGGGTGAAACCATCTGTCCACAGTCTGGTTTGTGACGGTTGGGACCAGGATGGAATTAAGCCTTTCTTCTCTGAATCCCACCTAAACTTCAGGTTTGTGTGTGTAATCCTGTCAGTAAGTCAACAGATATTTATCCACAGTTGCTGTGTACCAAGCTCTGGATGTACAAAATGATTCCTGTCCTCCTACTTCTGGGATGGTAAAATCGATATTTTACAAATAAGTAAAACTAATGACAAATGCTAACGCTGAAGACTGAGCCAGTGGCGGCAACCTAGTCCCCGACTGGGTTAGGCTCCCTGGGGCCAGTGCTGCGTTGTCCGGAAGGACAGACCCACAGGTAGTCCATTCCTGCACACCTGCCGCTCTAATTCACACTGACCACGAGCTCAATACTGGGCACTAACCTGAGTGTACGAGGCAAAGCTTTACCCCCTTCTCTTATCAAGGCAACACATGGTCACCATGGGAAATGCGCAAACTACTGAAAAGTATAGTTCCTCAAAAAACTAAACACAGGATTACCATATGATCCAACAATTCCATTTTTAGGTATATACTCAAAAATATTAAAAGCAGGGACTTGAACAGATGTTTGTACACCCATGTTCATAGCAACGTTATTCACAGTTGCCGAGAGGCAGAAGGGACCCAAGCGTCCACCAGTGGATAAATGAATAAACAAAACGTGGTCTATCCTTTCCATGGAATATTACTCAGCCTTAAAAAGGAAGAAAATTCTGACACACTCTACAAGGATGAACCTTGAAGACATTATGCTAAGTGCAACAGACCAGTCACAAAAGGACAAATATTACATGCCACTTAATACGATGTACCTAGAATAGGCAAATTCACAGAGGAAAGTAAACGGGGGCTTTCAGGTGCTGGGGAAGGAGGACGGGGGGTTATTGTTTAACGGGTGCAGATAACCAGTTTTGCAAGATGAAAGACTTCTGGAGATGGATGGGGGTGACTGCTGTACGAGACTGCAAATGTAATTCATGTCACTGAGGTGCACACTTAAAAATTATTGAAATTTTATGTATGTACATTTTACCACAAACGAAATGTATAAGGGAAGAGGGAAATACAGTTACCCAAGACGTCTCACTGCAACTCTATCGACACACTGGCACTGTGCCTTCTGACTCTTTCCCCTAATTTTAGACTTTTGATAGGTCTTTTTCACAGCTTCCTCTCTTGTGTTATTGGAAGATGTTTTTGCATAGCTGTGGGACCCAGAGGGGCCAAGCGAGGCTGTTGGATGCAGGATCCTGACGTGTAAGTGCATTAACATCCACGTCGTGGCCTGGTAAACGAGACTCGGCAGAGATGGAGCTCACGGAACACGATCACCGGGACTCTGGGGACACTTAAGCTATCTTGGTTCCAATTCCTGCTGCTGAAGGATCGTTGACAGGTTACCACTGTTCTGCTTAAACCTCTCCAGCAGTGGCCGCCTCACTACTGGGACAGCTCATTCCACTTTTAGAATCACATGCATCTAATTCACTCTCCCCATTTTACAGAGGGAAAAAAATGGAAAACAATAGACCTTCCTCTCAGAAAGCTAATTAATAACCTTCTTCCTAAATGATAAGTCCTTTAATGAGCTGCAAACAGGTAGCCTGTGGGATAAACTTAGCTGGTCAATGAATTTTAATTGGCACAGGTTTTAAAAACATTTTAAAGATACAAAGAATTTGGACATTTCTTGGAAAAATCCAGATTCTCTTGAAATGTAAGAAGTTGACAGCCCTGGGCAGGCATTTCCACTTGGCCGAGACCAGCAGCCGTGGCTGTCACGTACATACTAGCTTGTCATAGTGTCCTCTGCCCCCCTCTCACAGTAGTAGGCTCCAGTCTGTAATTCAGATTTCCCCACTGGCACTGAAGCATTTAAGGTTGATCTCTGCTTTTAAAGAAACTTTCAGATCAAGAAATATGCTTAAGGAGGTACACCGAGGGAGGGTCGGCTAAGGGCAGGCACACAGATCAATCACTGACAAGGCCGCGCAGCCGCAGCCGTGTTTGGGTGATGGCCGCGGGGTCCGGCCAGAGCCTGGCGGGGGCTGGGGCGGGAGGGGGTGGCGGTTATCTGCACGGATCCGGCGGCGACCGTCCAGCTGGGGCCGCCCACTGCCCCGGACTATGGCCCGCACCCAAGTCATCAGGGGCCTCGGGCCTCCGCTCCCGACTCGTCATGCACTCCCTAGCGCCGCAGGCCTCTGCGTCTTCGTCCCTACGTCAGCGGCGACACCTACCTCGCCGGGCAGGTGAGGCCCGAAAGGTCTAGGAGCTGGGGCCGTGGCCAGCCAGGCGCCCGGCTCTGGGAAGTCGCTTAGGGCAACGGTATCTCGCGACCCCAACCGGGAGGCTGAGAGGCTGCGGGAGCGGTGAGCGGGGGCCAGGGAGGTCTCGCACCACGTGGCCTGAGCTGCCCTGGCGACAGCCCGCGCGGGGCCGCCGGCCACCACCAGCGCGGCCCCGGGTTGCGGAACCCCGGTGACGCACAGCTGGAGTTCGCGCATGCGCCTCGGCACCGGCCCCGGGGAGACGCCTCCGAGATGGGTCGAACCACTGCGCGAAGGGGAGAGGGGGCTTGGGAGGGAGTAACGGAAGGCCGAGGGAGGAAGAAGAGGCCAAGACAGGACCCCCGGCTGGACTTGGCTCCGGGGCATCACGGCCTTGGAGTCCGGCAGGGGCCCTAGCGTCGTCGCCGACTCCGCGCCGAGGTCCTTTGTGGTCTCTTGCCCCCTCGGCCTGTGTGGGTGGGTCCGGGGGGTGGGGCGGGCGCGTGGCAGGTGCGCAGGCGCAGTGAGCACCGAGACATGGCGTCCAGGCCCAAGCGGCGCGCCGTGGGCGCCGGGGCTGCGCCGCCGCCGGATGCCCCGGTCCCGCACCGCGAGGAAGCCGAGGAAGACGAGGACGAGGACGAGGACGAGGACGACAGTGACGAAGAAGAGAGTGACGACGACGAGGTCGTGGACGAGGTGAGAGGCGCACGCGACCCCGGCTTGGTTTGCCCCGGGGAGGGAACACCTGGGCCGTGAGCGTGTGAGCGGCTCGGGGCCGGACTGCGGGGTGGCGGAGGTTCCCACTCAGGGGTCTTCCACGCAGCGGGGGCGGGGTTGCCGAAAGCCCCCGCCGGCCGCCCCGCCGTCTCTGGAAGGCTCCCTGCTCGGTTCTACCCGAAGCCTCTGCATTGCTCCTCTCCGTCCTGCGCTTCTGTCCTTCCGCGCTCAGGGCTCAGCCACGCTGTAGTTTCTGCCTCCCCGGGGCAGCCGAGCCTGCTGCCCCTCTCCCCAGGTCCTGGTGACGTGTCCTGGAACGGGGTTCCTGCGGAAAAGCCCCTACATAGCGCCTGGCGTTTTACGCACTTCATATTTCTTGAATGGATAATTAGGAGTAAAGGATTCTGAGGACCGCTGAATGTGTGACAGTCGCCTCAGACTTAACGCCTCCAAAGCTGAATTGGCATTGACACCCCTGCTCCTCCTAACCCTTGCTGCTTCTGTAAATGGTCCCCCAGTTCACCCGAAACCTGGAGTTAAATTCCTTCCTTTTCCTCATCCTACATCCAGGTCATCGGTAAATCCTGGTAGCTTCACCTTCACCCTCGATTGTGTACATCGTAATCCTCACCTCCACCATCTCTCACCTGGGCTACGCAATTTTAATGGGCATGCCTTGTTCCATGCTCCATTTACTCCCCTGCTGTCTGCTGTCCACCTGCAGCCAGAGCGATCCTTTAGAAATAGAGGTCTGTTCTCACTCCCCTGCTCAGAACGCTCCAGTAGCTCCTCATGGTTGAAGGACAGCACAGTAGTATGGCTAGATCAGAATAAGCACCAAAGAGTGATGGGAAATAAAGTCAGAGATAAATGCGAAGCATAATGAATGTGAAGGCGGGGTCCGGAGAAGCTTGGACGCAGGGTGAGGCGTTGAGGCCGGCATGGTCTCATCTTCCAGTGAACACAGCTTGTCCTCATAAATCAGCTTTTTACTTGAATTTTGTCTTGAATTCGGTCTCACCATTTTTTACTTAAAGGAACTTTCGCTGGCTATTTTGCTAACTTTGAATTACGGAAACCAGTGCTTTTTGCATTAACACATAATCTTTCAAACCGTCAAGGATTAAAAATTTGTGCAATAACCCTCGTTGATGGTGGTGTAAGAAAATAAGCGTTTACATACACTGTTGGTGGGAGCATAAATTGGTGAAGCCCTTTGGAGGGCAGTTTGACAATGTCTGTCAGATTTTAAAATGGTTACATCCCCTGACTCAATAATTCTCCTTGTAATAATAATAACACAAGATGTTCCCGGCTCTGTGCACTGGGTACTAACGCATTTAATGTTTACATTAACTATGTGAAGTTAGTAATTATCATTTTAATTATCAGTAAATACAACGGGGGCACACAGCAAGTTAAGTGAAAACAACATGTATCTTATAGTCTATGTGAAGGAAAGAAGAAACGATATATTCGATTATATGTGTCGAAAACTTCTTGAACGAATAATTTACATTGGCAGTAACCTCTGGAGAGTAGCAGTGGGGGTAGGTGATGACTTTAACTCTCTAACGTCTACATTTTTTGTAGTGTTAAAGAGCTAACTGCCTCGGGGCCTTCGTATGTTCTGTTCCCTGTGCCAGGAACACTCGTGTCCTCAGTCCCCAGCTCAAGTCTCCCTTCTCTAAGGGAAGCCTTTCCTGACTTTGTGACCTCCTATTTTTCAGGCTATTATAACATCTGGCACCTGTTTTATAGCTCACATAGTTGCAACTTTACATTTAATTTGACTAGTTCCTTTATTACTGTATTCCCATCTGAGCCAGAAGCTCCACGAAGACAGGACCATTCATGTCTTTGCTCACCTATTCCTGTCAAGTGCCTGGCACAGTGCTTGGTGCGCGGTGGCACTCAGTAAATACATATTTGCCGAGTGAATGAAGCGGAGCCTCGAATCCCTGAGCCAAATCTAACTTTAGGCAATGTAAAGACTGTAGAAGTGACCTTCTTCTCTGCTCACCCTTATTGCAGTCAGGTCAATAATAATTTCTCCTTTGTGGCTGCTGTGACTTTCTAGAGCAGACTTTCCCAGCATCAAGACTAGCTCACTCCGAGTGTATCGTTCTCAGGCTTTTGTGTCAGAAGGGGAGATGGGATGAAGGTGCTTTGTATTCTCTGTGGATGCCATATTGGCATGTTGTTTATTTTTATGGACTAGACAGTTCTTTAGGTAACCTTTTCTGCTTGTCCTTTTTCTGGAATGTTTTGTAGATAGAGATAGGGTCAAAAAAGCATGGAGGTGGAGGCAAAAGAAAAATTTGCAAAGTGGAAAATAATGTCTGAAGTATCTTACAAAGTTATATGTGACAGCCTGTTTCGTGTGTTGTTTACAGGAAGTGAATATTGAATTCGAAGCTTACGCCATCTCAGATAACGATTATGACGGAATTAAGAAATTACTGCAGCAGGTATTGTCTGTTACTCTTTATGCATAAGTTTGCCCTTCTAAGAAAGTCCAGGCCATTCCACACCAGCTCTCAAATTTCATCCTGTCTTTTAGAATTCCCTCCCATTGCTATCCTTTTGACCTTGCCTGGAAGGAAGACCTTCTCTTCTTTTCCAGAGCTGATGGCCCTTTTCATGCCTCTGCTCCCTCCTCTGATGAACATTTTTAAGTATTCTGTGTCCTAAAATACTCTCCCTTTCATCTGCTGATTACTTGAGCCACTATTCCATGTTTCTGAAATTCCTGTCTCAACTTTGTGGCGGCCGAGGAATTCTTACGTAACAGCCGCGTCACTGAGTGCCTTCCGGTGCTTCTGCATCCTCCTTTAGCCCACAGGAGATGGCGGTGGTTCTCTATCCTTTGCAGCCTCCAGTGTCCTGGTCACCAAGTTGTTTGGCCTTGTGTCCATCCTGCCCTCGCGCTTCTCCCGTCTTCCCTCTTCTGCTGCCCTAGACCTCCTGTATTACCACTGACCACCTCTTCTTACATTTCAGTGCCTTTAGCTTCTTCGATTCTCCTGGGCTTTTCCTCTCCTCTCAGGATTGCATTTCTGGGTCATCTTCCTGGTCAGATCATAGGAATTTCATTATTTTTATTTGAGTATGGAAATTAGCAGTTTTATTAGAAGTCGCCCTTTGATTTAATATAAAATAATTTTTTTCTCATCTTAGCTTTTCCTGAAGGCTCCTGTGAACACTGCAGAACTGACAGGGCTCCTAATTCAGCAGAACCACATCGGGAGCGTGATTAAGGTAAGCGGCGCCGTGGTGCATGCTCCGATTAAGTTAGTTCTTGTTCCTAGTCAGTCCCTCCTGATTCGTAGCAAGCAGGCCAGAAGCTTAAATCGGCAAGAAGCATGCTGGATGAAGGGAGACTGCTGGGAGGGCCATTCCAGTGAAACAGGGTCATCAAGTGCAGTCATCCAGGCAGTGGCAATGGGTAGTGAGAAATGCAGCCTCATTCAGAAGGCGTTTGGGAGGTGGGGCTGGGCGACAGGGAAAAAGTCACGGGCCACTCCCAAGTCTGCTCAAGCGACAGCAGCGAGGAGGATCAGGTCAGGAGGGGAAAGTGAGTTTGGATTTGATTTGCCTGTGATACATGCAGGTGAGGTAGTGAGTAGCAGCTGGAGACGGGCGTCTTCGGCAGGTAAACGGTGATGAAGTCGTAGAAGCAGTCGAGATTGCCTGGGGAGGGCAGGGACAGACGCTGCTGACACCCGTGCCGCATGGCGAGTAGATCAGTGGATCTCAGGAAAGCGACCAGGAGAGGGGAGAGGACAGCAGAAAGGTGATGCCCCCTAAGCCAGGGGAGGGCGCGGGGCTGGGCGAGTCCCGCTCAGGCTGCTTGTCGGGAGGCGGCTCTTCGGGTTACCTTTTGCTGCCTAACGAACTGTCCCACACTGTACGTCTTCAAATAGCGACACTTGCCTGCTTGGCTCGTGGACCTGCAGTTTGGACAGAGCTCAGTGAGGACAGCTTATTTTCTTCGTGGCACATCGGCAGGGGAGAGTCAGCCAGGGTGCGGGTGCTGGGGGACTTAGTTTCAGGATGGCTCACTCACGTGACGGGCAGGTCAGCGCTGGCTGTCCGTTGGGAGGCCAGCCAGGACTGTGGACCAGGGCCCTCGCCTTCTCTCCGACGTGGGCCTTTCTGCACAGTGGCTGGGTCCCAGCAGCAGGCAGCCCCAGAGAACTAGGTGGGCGTGCCGGGCGTTTTATGAGACAGTGCCATGAAGAAGTTCAGAGACGTCCCGTGCAGGTTCGAGGGGAGGGCACATGGACCACACCGCCTGATGGGAGGAGCGTCTGGGTCACTGTCAGAAGAGAAGGTGGCACAGGAGGGACCGCTGCGGCCACAGGGCCCTTAATCTGTTTCCGTTCCGCCTCTGAAAGCGAGGACCAAGCTGGCCCGTGCTTCGCAGAGGGAACGAGGGGGTTGCAGAGTGTAAGGGCCGAGCGCGCAGTGGCACGTGGCAAGCGCTGTCCTTGTGGCGCTGGCGCTGTCATCTTCCTGTTCCCGGCACCTGTTGTCCAGCTTGCTGTGAAAAACCAGACGACGCCTCCACTTCGCCTCACGTTCCGCTCTACCTGCCTTACCTTCACCGTCCCACTTTGTTTTCAAAGCCAAAGTTCTGGAAAAATCGTTTGTTTTCTGTCTCTCCCTCTTCCGAACACCCTGATCTGGCTTCATCTCCAATACGCCACCAAAGTTGTTACCGGTCGGGTCCCCAGCATCTGTTACTATGTACCGTGACACTTTTCAGACCTTCCGACAGCACCGGCGGCCTCGTGGCACCGAGTGTGCAGGGCGTGAGGGGAGTGGCCGTGGAGCTTACTAGAACGGCGGGAAGGGGCAGACCAGCCGCTCTCCAGCCGTTAGCGTCCTGGGACTGGGGGCACCCGCGAGGAGCATGCGTTTTTCCTCCGACGGGGGACTGGCCTTTACCTGGCTAGTGACGCAGGAAGCTCTGCAGTTACCGTTACGGCCTCCTCGGCTTCCAGACAGTCGCGGTGTCCCAGCGACAGAGACTCATTTTCCTGGGAGCGGGACTGCCCAGAGTTTTCGCTGGCACCTCTGGTACTGGATTCGGACTCTCCCAGAGACGGCGTCCCTCGGGCCCTGGACGGGGAGGGGCGGGAAACTGCAGAGGCGCGCGCCGGGTGGGTTAGGGGCCGGAGACGCGAGGCCCGGGTGTTCTGCGAGGCGGTGCTTAGGTACCAAAAGGAGCTGTGGTGACCAAGAGGCGTAGGAGAGGTCAGGGTGGCATGGGAGGGGCAGGCGGCTGTGGGTGACACTGATGTGATGGTCACCCCAGGCAGACCGCCCGGTGCCGTCTCGGTGGGCGAGGCCTGTCGAGAGGAACGGTGAGCTCCCAGGGATGCCAGCTGCTTGAGCCAGGGACCGTTCTGGATTCCTCAGGGTTCCCTTTCCTCCTGCCGGCCTTCTGCTTGTGGCTGCTGCGCGGTTGGCCACGGCAGGCGGGGCAGTGCGCCTTTCCCCTCTCCGCTTCATGAACAGACACGCCCGTGGTCCTCTCCCCGGAGCCGCCGGTCTCCCCCTGACCTCACCTGCTCGTTTCTGCATCTGCATCCTCTCGTTTGTGGAGCTCGCGACTCCGGCCACCTCGGCGGTTCCGTAGGCCGTTGACGCCCGCCGCACCGCAGCCGCCCCGGCCTCCCTTGTTCCCCTGCCGCAGCAGCAGTGTCAGCTTCAGGCGCGGAGCCGCTTCGCCCCCGAGGCCCCCCAGTGTGCCCTGGACTCTCCTGAGGTCCCTGGTCTGGTCTGTCATCTGCCTCCAGAGAGGCAGGTTCTGCTGTCCTCTGCCCAGGCCATTGGGGCACCTTGGTGTCTGGACGACGTCTGCCTCCCCCGACTGACCCAGTGGCGTCGGAAGATGTGGCAGAGCTTTGCGAGGCCCACCCCACAGAACAAGCTCAAGGACAGGGCGGGCAGTTGTGGGCCCCTGCCGTGGAGGCAGAGAAGCGGCCGCCTCATCTCATTTCACTCGCTCAGCACGCACCTCCCGAGGACTGTCCGGGCCGGGCTCCGTGCTCGGTGCAGGGGGTGCAGTGCAGGGACTGTGCCCCTCGGGCACATGAAGGGCCATGCGGATGACACGCCGAAGCCTCCCAGGGGAGGGGCTGTCACAGGAGAGCCAGGAAGCTCAGGGTGGAGTCACGCCTTTCATTCTCGGGTCTGTTTTCTTCATTCTTGCCCTCTTTCTCTTTTCTCCCGCCCACGTGGTAGGAGCAAGTGGCGCTCAGCATCGTTCGCCTTCTGCAGTGGTCAGGACTGGCCCGTGCTCTGGAAGCCCATGCATTTAGGCGAGACAGTGCTGGGGACCCACCAAGGAACAAGCTAGGGCTGGCTCCAGCCAGGTTCATTTGAAAATAGACTAATGTGGTTTCTTTCATGAGGTTTCACCTGTTCTGGATTTATAACATGTTGAGAATATAGTAAAGAAAATATCATAAGAATCTAGTATAAATAAATTTAGAGGAGGCAGATAGTCTCCATAATGTAAAAAGAGAAACCGAGTCAGGGGGGAAAGGCAGTAAGGAGGCCACGCAGCACTTGGTCCGTGACGCTTTTCTAAGGTGGCGATAATAAAAGTTTGATCTGAAAAGCGAAGAGTAATGAGGCCTGGATTTCAAGACTTGGTATTTCTTTCCAACCAAATATAAAGTTAATTTTTTTTTTTAATAGCAAACGGATGTTTCAGAAGACAGTGACGACGACATGGATGAAGATGAGATTTTCGGTTTCATAAGTCTTCTAAATTTAACCGAAAGAAAGGTTGGTTTCACTGGGTGGCACCTGAATGGTTATTTGTTTGGCCAAAACCACCTTTATCTAATGCATGATGAAAGTGTCCTTTATATCAGACGGTGATGTTAATTTAAGGCTATTGTGCTTGTGAAGTCTTACTGTAGTCCTTTTTCAGTATGAAGGTGTTTTTGTTTTGTTTCGAATAACCTGTACCCAGTTGAAGTCACTTCCTCCCTGCAGTACAGACAGTCGTCATCTGGCGTGACAGGAACCGGAGTTCTGACGTTGGCGTCCACACGGGCTGTTCCTGCTGCCTCTGCAGCTCTTTGCTTTGTTTCTGAGGCTTCGTTGCTGCCTGACGTTGGAGGCACTTGCTGACATTTACTTGTGTTTTCATTCATTTCTTTTTATTCTGCATTGATGAGTTCTAATAAAAAGCAAAAAGCAGCTGTACACCCTCTTCAAGTAAGATGGGCTGCACTTTACCTTTAACGTCTAAATGAACGCCCCAGTTACTTCCATCAGTCCATGCAGTGGACTGGAGTCGCCGTTCCAGTGTGCCGTAGGAGTAGCGCACTGTAACCTCTCATCCCCAACACAGTAAATAACCAGGCGCACTTACTTCTGAGAAATACTTAAGCAGCCAACCAAAGGCGAGATTTTAAAGGCTGTGGCAGGAACGTGCCCTTAACCTGCAGATGAAAAGTATCAGTTCTCACTTTGCGGTTCACCCCTGCAGGTGAGGGCCTTAGTAAAGGCGAGCCTTCTCTTTGCTTTGCAGGGTACCCAGTGTGCTGAACAAATTAAAGAGTTGGTTCTAAGCTCCTGTGAGAAGAACTGTGAGAAGAGCGTGGTCGAACAGCTGGACAAGCTTTTGAATGACACCACCAAGCCGGTGGGCTTCCTGCTGAGCGAGCGGTTCATTAACGTCCCTCCGCAGATCGCGCTGCCCATGCACCAGCAGCTTCAGTAAGAGACGGGAAACGCCTCCCGTTTTTCCAGGTGGATTCAGAAGTGTCATTAAGTAGAACGTGTGGGCACAGAAGGAGTTCCGTCCTCGGCCGGAGCAGCAGTGCACTGCGAGGGGAGGGAACGGCCCGTGGGAGGCGCGTGTTCTCAGCCGGCTCTTCAAAGAGTTTTAATCATTCAGGCTTGCGAGAACAGGCCCAGTAATCTGAAAGCCCTAAATGGTATGAAAATAGATGAGTCTCATACAGACTCTACTCCTATTTGACTAATATTTTTCACCCTCTTCACAGATAGGTTTTTGTAACATGTCAAATACTGAATAATTATGGCAATAACAGAAAGTGAGTAAAATTTCTAAATCCCATTAGGATAACTGATGAAACCATCATCTTGGTAGCGCGTTTCTGGCTTCTCAGGGTGTGGTGGTGTTTTGTATTTAAATGCAGTTTTAAGTTTACAGAAGTACTTTAAATGTAAGACGAGCTCAGACTCGGCATTGTCTGTGCTTTGAAACAGAGGATGAACATGCAGGTGGCTCCCCGGCTTTACAGAGGACGTAGACTTGTGTCGTGGGTCCCCTTTAGTTTGTGGGGAGCAGGTGTAATTTTCAGAGAGTCTTCGTTGCTCTCCCACGAGGACCGGAGGGTTCCGGGTGCCTGCCTTGCCGTGCGTGGCATTTCTGCAGTGTCGGAAAGCAGCCCCAGACTCCAGTGGTGAGACCGCAGTAGTCACCTGTGCCAGTGGCATTGGTTACGGCCATGTCCCCTTGTGTGTTTTAGTCAGATGTTTGATGTGTCAGAAAATCCAGATTCTTCTGTCTTTTTAACTGCTGCACCGTCAGCAGTGACGTCGAGTGAATCTGAGACCCATCTGTTGGTTGCAGTGTATCCAAACCAAGAGCCTAACCTGAAAGACTCACCACACCGTCTCTCGTGAGCGGCACTGCCACAGTCGACGAGCAGTGCGGCTGGCCTTGCTTACCAAGTGTCCGCTCATCCAGCCTCTGTCACCGCAGAGCCCACTGGGGCCTCACTGGCTTCCCTGTGCTCTGGTTTGTTGGCAGAGTGACTCCCGCTGACCCAGCGGGCAAACCTGTGTGTGTCTGCCTTGCAGGAAGGAACTGGCCGAGGCTCACAAAACCAACAAGCCGTGTGGGAAGTGCTGCTTCTACCTAATGATTAGCAAGACGTTTGTGGGAGCGGGAAAAAGCGGCCCCGGAAGGATGTGGCGCGGCCACGGGGAGGACGAGCTGCTGTTCGCGAACGCGGAGGAGGAGTTCTTCCACGAGGTGAGGCCGCTTGTCGGGGCGCGCAGAAGGGCCCCAGGCGGGAGCGGGCTTCCCCGCTCTCCCAGTTTACGTCAGAGTCCTCGAGCGCGGCCACTCTGTCCTCCGTGTTCCCCAGCAGCTGCGCTAACGTGGTGTGTGGCCCACACTGGTTCTCAGCTCGGTGATGAGTGTGGGGAGGAGACAGTCTGTGAGCGTGCTCAGGGGGGTTGGTGTTTCTAACACGCTAACCGTGGGGTCTGGCGTCATGCCGCTCCGTGACGTGGACGTTAGCCTGGACTGACAGATGGGGACGCTCAGTCTGAGGGCGGTTAGAGCCACTGAGGTCACGCAGCCGGCCGGGGTGGAAGCGGGCGGACCCGCTCTCTCATGCTGGCTCTGTGCCCTTAGTCCTGGGTATCATCCCATGGGTGGGGTTTCTAGCATTTTCTTCCTATAAAGGTAGCTTGTGCTGTGATAGACAACCAAATATCTCTTCTCAAAAAATGTTAAATAGTTCTCAAAGGGAACATGTTTTGCTCGATTGGATGATATCACATTACTTTGAAGATGTCGACTAAAGTAAAGCACTGCAGATTTGCTCTGACCTTGTTTTTCAGAAAGTAAACAGTGAAAATTAAATTTAAAAAAATGTATGCCATGGCACCTCAGGCAGTCAGTGTGGGGGCAGTGCGTATGGGTGCTTTAAGGTGCCTGGTTATGCAGACCAGACTGTCTTCACAGGGCTTATGCCAAGGAAGCAGCTGGGCCACTGGGGAAAGACCAACATTTGAAGGTTCTTACTGTCAGATGTTAGGTGACTTAATTTTACTTGTCTTTCATGAGATTATTTTGTGAATCAAATGAGGTCATGAATATGAGTGACTTCAGAATTACAGACAGGGTAGAGGGGTAGATACTAACATCCCTTAGCTGCTCATTCCCCTCTGAGAACTGGGACACGTCTGTCCGTGCCCACGTGGGCTAAAACCTGCTGGTGAGCGTTTTCTATGACTTTTGCCCGAATGTCCCATTCGAGCTTATGTTACCGTGTTTCCTTCTGTAGCTGCCGTCCTTACGTAGTAGTCTTTGTTGTCGATGAAGAGAGTTTGCGTTTAGGTTGTCTCATTGTGACGTTCGTGGCTATTTCTGTGGTTTAGAAGGCGATCCTGAAGTTCAGCTACTCGGTGCAGGAGGAGAGCGACACGTGTCTGGGAGGCAGATGGTCCTTTGACGACGTCCCAATGAAGCCCTTGCGAACGGTGATGTTAATTCCATGCAACAAGATGAATGAAATCATGGATAAGCTGAAAGATCATCTGTCTGTCTAGCCCATTTCCCACGGACAGTGGGGTGCTTGTTTTTGTAAAATTACCAGAAAACTCAGTGGAGATTTACTGAAAAACGGTTGACTTTATTTAGATTTAGGTCCTCTACAAAAAGTAGGGTTCTGCTGCCTGTGTCTGTGACACATTTACAAAATACTTTCTTTGTTTTTCTTTTTTAATTTTGGTCAAATTATGAATAGTTGATTAAAAACTTTCCCAATAAGAAAAAAAACATGGAGTAGTTATTTAAAGAACTCATTAAAAACTTCTATTTATTTTCGAATAACATACAAAGTGTTAATTTTTCAAGACGATCCTGTGTGGGGTGGGAGACCTCCTTGCTGTGGGATGTCCACACCTCTCCAGTGGACCAGGCAGGCTGCCTTTGCGATACTTATTGCACATCACGTTTTGTGTAGAAGGTTCTAAAGTCACTGGAGAGTGCATCTTTGCTCAGTAGTTTCAGGGCACTTTTCACACATTTTCTGTTCCTTTTTCATTGTTGGAATAGGTGACAGGTGGTCTACTGCTTGCTGTAGAATGTCCTTGCTTTCACTAGGAGGCAGGTTACTGAAATAGTATTGTGGTGCCAGCTGCATAAATCTGTTTAAAACGAAATTTTAATTAGTAGTGATAATAATACTGTTATTTTTGTGAGAGAGATCAAGCATGACGTCTGAGCACTTCCCAGCCCTGGAGAATCTATCTGTAGAACTGTTATTTAGCTTGAACTCCTCAGTGTCTTAGTCTTAGTCAGCCTCTGCAGCATAAATACTTCATGCCGTTTTTATGGAACTAGTCCACTACCATTTCTAGGATAAGTTGGCGTCTCTAGTGCTTTGCCAGCCAGTGGAAGTGACGGCCACTGCTAACCACTGGGGGAGACTGGTACTTCCCCTAAGACCCATCACAGTATGTGAAGGATCCGATCAGATGCTGGGGAGAACTTTGGGCGGGTAAGAGGGAGAATCTTTGTCTCTTTATCTTATTAACTAATACTGCTCCACATCTAGCTACTGGAGCCAGGCACCTGTTAGGTTCCCTTGGTTCCTACCCAGAACATCACTCTGCTCAGGTAGTAGTGGTACCTTCAAAATGGACCCAGCATCTGCAGCGGCCTGAGAGACTAGTGTCCATTCTCACTACTGCCCCTCTAGGCCCATTCACTTAGCTGCCAGAGTGATCTTTAAAGTATGGAGAAGATGCCACCCTTCCTTAAAACTCTCCAGTTGCTTTTACTGTACTTGGGATAAACTCCAGACTCCTTACGAGGCCCATGAGCCCTGCCGCTCCGGTGCCTGCCTGTCTCCACCCTCGCCTCTTCCCTTCTCGACTAGCTCGTCTCAGTGGCTCATCTGTTTTGGAGATGGCCAAGCGCTCCTTCCCAAGGTCCGCCCTGCAGCACCATTTCTCTGCAGCATCCTGTTCCTCTCAAGAGGCACTGTGCTTTGTTTCATATCCCTGTAACAGATTCTGTCTTTATACTGTAATCTTAAAGGCAGGGACGTTTCTCAGGCAGTCATCCAGAGACTTGCCTTTAGGAGGCATTCTCAACAGAGGCTTCGGTGGCCACCAGGATACACTCGTAACTAAAAACGTAATAACCCAGTTTCTCGTGTACTCTTCAAGAACGAATGCAAAAGAAACCTCTTTTTTCTCCATGGAACGTACAGCTCAGGAGAGGTTTCTGAGGTGATCCTGACGTAGTTGTTCTCGGAGATGCTGAACTTGTGGAAGAGAACCCACTCTGGCGTCGTCTTGGTGATGGAGTAGCTGGACAGGGGGTGCAGCTGGGCCACCTGCTTGTGCGTCAGCATCAGGTAGTTACCGGACCCGTCAACATCCCGAGCAATCTAAAAGGCAGTGTTAAAAAAGTTTTGCATTAATGTGAAGATCAATACACAAAAATGTTTTGTTTTATATATTTTTATTTTTTTGGGTGAGGCAACCCTTGTTTGACCTCACAGATTGCAAGGACCTTGTCAACTTACAATCCCTTATTTTTTTATTTTTTACGCCTACAGCACCTGGTCTTCCTAGGTGGTCTCCCATCCAAGTACTAACCAGGCCTGACCCTGCTTAGCTTTCGAGATCAGATGGGATCGGGCTTGACAAAGATATTTTTAAAATTCTGATGTTTCATAATTAATAATTAGAACTACCTATCTGCCACCCATGCTTCCTGTTTTCAGACAGAGGAAATGAGACGTGAACGTGTTATCCAAAACTTTACGGCAGTGATAATAATGATGTTGACTGACTGTAGCAACTGCAGGGCAGCTCAGCTACACACGTTAATATTTTGGTCACGAAATAGAGCTAGCATGTTCCCTGCCACATGTGGACCATGTACTCAAACGTCGAGTGCTTTCCACCGGATATTTTAGCTCACTTAATCCTCATGATAACCCTGTGATGGAGGTACCCAACTTTTCCCAGAGGAAGAAATCCAAGCAAAAATGGCTCTTTTCATTAAGACTGCTTTATGAAGTTTATGTGGCAGTACCGCGATATTTCTCAGCATGATGCGAAGAGCACACCTTCCGCCGTGATGTGCTTGAAGGTGGGGGGCTGGTCTGCCTCTGCTCTGGGGAGGAAGCTAATGAGACATCGCCTCTTGGTCGTTCTATCACCAGTTAAACGTGAGCCAGTTCGCAGGCAGGTGACATGAGGGACTCGATCTGATGTTCATCCAAAGAGAGTGTCTTCCCAACTTGCCCTTTGTAACAAAAGATCTTTTGTCCTTTTGGACAAGTTAACACATTCTGGCTTAGCCCTCCCTTCCCTTGACGGGATGAGGTCTGAACACTGAATTGCTAATAGCGTGAGGGTTTTTGTTTTAAAGTTAACAATAATCATCCTACGGGCGCGATTCCTGACGGCACGTCCCAGGCGCGGACCGCAGCGAGGGCGGCCTCTGCTCACCTGCATGAAGTAGCCGGACAGGAGGGCTTTCTTGATGTTCAGCGTGTTCTCCTTGGAGCCAAAGGCAGGCTCCGCGTAGGGCAGCTCGATCCGCTTGATGATTTCTACGAGTTCCGCTCGGATGACGTCGGCCATTCTGAGCGCAGAACAGTTGAGGAAGTGATCCTGACACCATTTTTCAACACAGTCTGGGGGGAGAAGGGCCACAGGTCATCAGAAGTGATCTGCTGGGAGCGGCAGAGCCCAGCAGGCAGGCGCTGGCTCCGCGTCCTCTGTCCCCTCCTCGGAAGGTCATGTGCGTGAGTGGTGGGGAGGCCGCACGCACAAGGACCTCTGGTGGCTGCGAGATTGTGGCGCTGCTGGCAGGACCTAACTGGCTCTGTGGTTCCCATGATCCCGCGGGGCTGGGGACTGTTCCCGGCACTGACCCACGGTCTGTGCCTCGTAAGGGGCAGAGGACATGGTGTCAGGGTCAGCACTGTCTCGTGTGCGACGGCAAGGGTGGACAGTCACATTTGATCAACCTGGGAGGGGAAGGCTGGCAGTATGAGGTCCTCCGATCCGTGGAGTTTCCTCACTGTCGTGAGGAAAGGGGCCACCGCCAGGTTGACTTGGGACGTGTGTGACAGTGCAGCTGCCGCAGCTGCACGTTTCATACTGAGATTCGGTCACCTGGTTCAGCTTCAAGTTATTCTTTCTCGCCACCTACAGCCACTCAGGGAGGACCAGAACTGTGCCCTGACCTGGCTGCACACATGGCCTTGCACAGAGGCCAGAGACCCTTGGCTCTCGCCTGTTCGGAGCGGCAGGAGCTGGCGCTTGTCGGCGCTCAGATCCCTGCGTCCTTTCTGGCCGCACTGACGTTTTCTTCTCAGCTGTGAAAAACGAGCTCCCTGCTCTGCAGGACCCCACTGCCACTCAGACTGCTGTCCCTTTGCATAGTTTTCACACCGTCTATCAAAGCAAAGGAAGTAAAAGCAGCTTTGAAGAAAACGAAGGCGGCAGCTGTCCTCGAAGGACGGCGCTGCCCTGGCGGCCTCTGAGCCTAAGCCTCCGCTCGGCCCTCTCCACCCCGGAGACCTGTCCTGTCCCTGCACCCAGCCCAGCCCCGTCACCGGGTGCGTTCGCACGTGCCCGGGGCTTCCGCCTCGGCGTCCAGACGCCATTCCGCTCCCCGGCCCTTCTCCCCTCGCGCCTCTGCCGAGCCCTGGCCATTCCCTCCACCCCGCTCCTCACTGCGGTCTGCAGTGGGGGGGTTTGGTTTTCTGTGTTTCGAATGCTCCGTGTTCTCTTTCCACCCGGCAGTGACTGCCATGACGGGGAAAGCGCAAAGCACAGCTCTGACCCGCGGGCTCCTAGAGACGGCATTCCTCTTCCTCCTCCCCAGACCAGAGCGGCTTTCTGAGCAAGTCTGTGCCCAGGTCACCTCGCCCAAGGCAGGCTCACTGAAGGCTGGCGGGGCTGGACCCGGGGTCTGCGTGTAGGTCCCCTGCAGTCACCAGAGCTCCAGGAGCAGGACTTTGTGGCCAGGAACGGGCGGTGCAGCAAGGGCCTCAAGCGCTACGCCCCTAAAGTGACCCGCGGGGCCAGAGGAAGGGTGTCCGGCGAACAAGCACCAGCTTTAATCTGGGAGGGAGAATCCCAGCACGCACTTACGCTCGCTGGTGGAATTCAGAGTCGCGTCTTGGTAGGCCTTGTAGATGTTGATGAGGGTAAAGTGATCTCCCTCGGGATGCAAAAACGTCTTCCAGCGAGTCAGGGCAGCCGCCTCGGCCCCGCGAGGCAGGCGCAGAAAGCAGCTGGGAGCTGTAAGATGCAAAAGGTCATGAGGTCGTCGGTAACGGAGACGTCGTGTTAGCACAGCACTGCGGGCTCACTGCTGTTTGTGCAGCGGGGGTTCCTACTCTGAATACCAGGCCCTGTTTACTTAGAAGTCAAAGGAATTGGCGCGCTTTTCTCCTTGTTTGCTTTTCTCAGGCCTGCTCAGTCAGTCGGTGCCCGGCTTGTGTTACAGAGGGACAGGGCAGCGCCAGGCGGGGGACAGGATCGGGACCGTTCTGTGTTCCGTTCTGCCAGTAAACGCATAAATGTAAACGTAAACCACAATGAACGAAGGTGCACATGATCCTTTGGGGAAGAACACTTCTAGTGACACGTTTCCCTGCAGATTTTTCTTGCTTTTTGCTGATTAGCAGAAGCAAACTCAGTGTGCTTTCACATGTCTGATTAAGAAGTTCACTGGGTTTAGTCTATAGCCACTCCGCCCTGAACAAGCCTGATCCCATCTGATCTCGGAAGCTAAGCAGGGTCGGGCCTGGTTAGTACTTGGATGAGAGACCACCTAGGAAGACCAGGTGCTGCAGATATAAAAAATAAGAAATAAGGGACTGTAAACTGACAAAGTCCTTGCAATCTGTGAGGTCAACCAAGGGTTGCCTCACCTAAAAAAAAAATCACTAGGTTTAGATTTTTTCATATTAAGATAATTCTCATAATTTTATTCCTTTTTAATATTACCACTTTAAATGGATCTCGTTTAAATCCGTACCGGGTGCAGATTCATAACACAAAACAGTCGTGAAGGACTACCTGTGACCATGGCCGCGATTGTCAGCATTTCGTCCACACAGTCAAATTCACAGGATGCTAAGATAGACTTTGAGAGCTGCGGATCGAGAGGAAACTCTGACATGATGATTCCAAATTCAGAGAGGTTTCCGTCGTTGTCCAGGGCTGCCAGGTAATCCAAGTCTTCCAACGCCTGCATCAGGCTTTCCGGGGCTGGGGGAGAGAGAACGTCACAAAGTCTCACACGACCGAGACGGAGTAACAGGTGCCAAATGTTCCCTCCCACATGGAGGCAACGAACAAAACATAGGAAACAGTTTGAAGACAATGGCAGGCAAGGGAGGGCTGACCGCTGAGCGGGGGACAGGGGAGCCCCGTGAGCGTGCAGCGTGCTGCCTGGCGTCCCCAGGCTGCGTGCGGGGAGGGGGCCCAGGGGCAGCCTGCCGGACTGCCTGCGCGGTGCAGGTCGTGCTGCGGGTCCCGGGAGGCTAAGGAGCTGGCAGGTCGGCGAACCTGAGAGGAGAGAGGACTCGGGTGGCCTACGAGAGTCCCCTCAACCGGTCACCGGCCCAGGCCAGCGGAACAGCACCCAGGCTTCGAGGGCCGGTGCCTGGGGCTCGCACACGGTCTAGGGTACGGCCCGCCTGCACCGGCCAGACTGGTTCGTGGCGCCCTGGCAGGAAACAGACGGTCACTCTGCCCAGGCGGGCACTGTACCACCTAACATCCTAAAGCTGGGACCCGAACGGATCACACTGCATCCCAGGACGAGGCTCAGGGAGGGTTCCAGGAGCACAGACATGCAGTACTCAACACGGTGAAACGCGCAGTGTCCAGCTTCCAAAACGTTATGCGGCAGGAAAATGGGGAAATAAGATCAAGGAGAAACTAACCAATCGAGACGCACTCCGAACTCACGCAGATGACAGAAACGGTACACAAGATGTTAAAAGTTACTTGCCAGCGCAAATACGGACAGAACTGATTAATCTCCACCAAAAAAGATAATCCATTTGTTCCAAAAAAAGTATTCTTGCCCTTGTGGAATCATTTTATATTAAATATGTCTTTCACCTGTCTGCTATGGCATACAATGATGGCCACACAGAAGCAAATCGCACAGTGCAAAGCCGCTGCACCGTCCTGCACAGGATGCTAGAGGGCTTACGAGAGCCGCCGAGCTGCTCTCACTGGGCTCAATTGCAACATGTGCAGGGACGACGGGACCCAAGCAGCGGTGACCTGGGGGCATCTGGGAGTTCAAAGTAACCCACAGTGGAAGTTTACTTATGTGCTGTCCAAACCTTGGTCGCTGAGCTACTTGTCAAACTGTATAATTCGAAAGTCAAGTCGCCACTGCACATCTGATAAAATCCACCCATTCCCATAAAGACAGGACAACGCTGGGAGGGGTCCCCGCTGCGGGTTGAGAAGGGACTCACTGGCGCTGGCCTGCCACTTGTCACAGCTCCAGCCCTGCTGCCGGGGGAGAGCAGAGCGAGGAGCAGGCGTGGTTTCAGCCTTTGGCACGCGGGCTGCAAGCACGAGCCGACGGCAAACCTGCCGAGAACCCGCACATCTGCCGGGAGACCCTAAAGCACAGCTTTAATCCTCAGAGGGAAGAAAAGAAGTTCAGCTCCCGTTTGTGATTTCTCTCAAGACTCCGCGCTGAGAAGCGCGCGGTCCGCGGGAGGTTCCTGGCTCCTGGGTCCGCTGGGTCCCGGCACGGGGCACCGAGTACTCCTTGTTCATTCTTGGAGACGCTGGGGCAAAGATGAGACCTTGAGAAATCCTGGTCCCAGAAGGAAACAGATGGGCCGTTTGGAAGTGGAAGTCCAAGTGTCCCATCAGTGAGCCACGAAACGAACCGCTGAGCTGCTGACGGTAAAAGCGGCGACAACCGAAATCAGCGCCGCAGGCCGGCCGGGCGGGAGGGCCTGGGAGCGCAGGCGAAGCGCGGGAAGCCCTTCAGACCCAGCGTCCGTGCGTCAGCAAGGCTGCTGGTTGGAAGCCACAGGCTCCCCGGCAACCGTCCCTGCGAGCGTCTGCCTTGACAGCCAGCCTGTCCCCAAAGGGCGCCTACTCACGGGGTCCGGCTGGGAGCACACGGGGTCACCAGCAGAAAAGACGCTGTGGCTCTGCTCTGTCCTGACGCCAGAATGGGGACGTTCCTGGGCTCTGCTGGAGGAGAAAGAACGAGCCAATGCACGCAGCTGGGCGGCAGCAGCCGAGCAGGACTCGCTGACGTCACCTTCCGCGTGTTTGATGCAGCCCCAGCGTGGCCCAGAAAACTATCTCAGCCAAAAGGCCGGGGCCAGACGAGGGTCCTCAGCGGCAGTGCTGTTCGGAGGACTCCGCGGTAACCGCTGCTAACGGCATGCGCGTGTTTCCCTGTGAGGCCTCTTCCTTGCAGCAGTGGGTTCGTCGTTCATCGCTCACTCCAAAGCCAGTCGTCTGGCCACCGCCAAAATGAGTTCTGAGTCCAAGTCCAGAGCCATCTGGTGTGGTCTCGTCCATTTCGGCTCGCTCGTCTCTAACCTTCTGTGTCGCTGCCATTGGGTATGCGGGTGACAGACCGCTGAGACCACCTGCTTCCGTGAAGTGGCCCGCTGGTCCTGAGCCTCCTGACCCAGCTCAGGAGTGACCGTCACTCACGATGGAGGTCAGTCCTCAGCACCAGGGACGAAAAATAACTGATTTTTAAAGAAAAGATCTATGTCAAGGAAACCCAATTAACAGCGTGCAGCCTAGTTACGCCAGACTCACTTCCTCACGGTTCACGGGTCCCGAAAGGGACGCGGGTTTGCTGGATGTGCGCCTTCCATTCAGGGGTGAGCGGAATGTGGCAGCTGCGAGCACCGTGCGCCCCCTTCCTCCCACAACAAAGAGAGCTGATCCACAGTTCACTTTTCCCCAAGCACAGCAGAAAAGAGTTGTGTGCGTACTGGCAGGAGACAGAAATAAACTGTCGCCCTGACCCTCTGTCCCCCAGCTACCGGCTCTACGCCTCGCGGGGTGAGCGGCGCAGCGCCGACCGCTGGGCGGGCACAGGAACGCTCCCGCACTGCGGTTTGCTTTTTAAACTCTCTGGCGTTACGAAGCCTGCTTCCCTGCCTGCGTGACTGGTCCTCCAGACACCTGTCCTGAACGAGGAGGTGCCTAGGACATGACGTACTCGCAGAGGGCGACCTGCAGCAGACTTCCCCCGGCGATGGCATGAGTTCTGAGCGCGGGCCCTTTGTTCCCACCGAGAAGCTCTACCGTGGCCCGACGCTCCGCTGGCCGACGGCACAGCGTCAGAACAGGTGCGCCCGAGGGCTTCACTGTCGTTAATCACGTTGGAGAACGTTTACCTCGCGTGGGGAACGCTTCCGTAGAACCAAACCCCGTGCTCGCTCGCCCTGCCCAGTGCCACCTGCTCTCAGGCGTGGGGACGGGCACCGGGAGGCGGCGACGCTCAGCCCTGCGCCCTGCCCGCGCGCGAGCACAGAGCTACCTGGTCTGTTCATGAGGTCGCAGTGGCCCAAGCCCGCGATGTCCACTCGCTTCATGAAGAGCACCATGCTGGTGAGGCTGGCCTCCTGCATCTCTGCCGCCTTCAGTGGCCGCATGGCTCTGGTGGCAAATTCTTCCGAGTACAGACGGAAAAGCTTTCCTGGAAGAGAGCAGGGGAAATGGCTCTAGTGTCCGTGCTGCCTGCGGGCCGGGCTGCACAGCAGTCACTCTGCGCCTTACAGCTACCTGAAGAGGACGAGCCGAGAATCTGCTTGCGCGTCTCCGCCTGGCTCTGGCTGACGGGCTGCATGACAAGTGAGCTTGCCCTTATTCTCGGGTTGTACACCTTTAAACGGAAAGAGCATCTTTAGCATCAGGCCACTCACGATGGGGCAGACTCGCTGTGTGCAGCCCTCTGCCTCATGCAATGCTCTGCTCCAGGCTCTCTGACTATACAGTATTTATTACTGTTTCACTTGCTTGAGATGCAAACTCCCACTGCTTTGATAAATGGATTTAAAGGTTGACTGCTTTCATTGTGGCTTCAAAAAATATGGGACCTCTATCATTTGCTGAAATACTAGTGTTGTCACTTCTCAGCGTGACACTGGTGAATGATGACATACTCGGATGCCACCTGCAGAGAAGGATTATCATCTGATGGTGCTGTTTCTTCAAGGTTCTGCTCTTAACGGACTGTGACCTCAGTGGCCTCGCCGTCACGGCCTGTGCTGAGCTCGTCCAGGCAAACCAGCTGGTATGGAAACTGCACATGGCACTAACACCGAATTCCCGTACGGGTCGTTTAGGGGGCAATCCCCGGGGTTCTCTTGACGGGGGGGCTAATTCAGTAAGACTGGCCCAGACTGGTTCCCAGAGAACCTTCCCTACGGTGGGAACTGCTCTGTCTCAGTAAGACGAGGGCATTTAGGACACCCCCAGTTTCCCGGAGGAATGAAAGCTGTACAACAGCTAACAATGCCTAGCATGTCGAGACTTGGGTAGGTTTTTTTTTTTTTCTTAAATACTATGATTTCTCAAGTTCAAGTGTCTTTGCAAGTTTGAGATAGCCTATTTCTATTTTTCCTATTTTTTTTTTAATTTAAAGGCAGTGATAACATTTTTTTTAAAAAAAATTAAGGTTGGAATTCTATCATCTTAGTTATAAAGCCAAAATCATCTCAAATTAAAGTCAGGGTACTTGTAACTCATTTCTAGTAAATTACCGAGGGAAGATGCTAATTACTTTGATAAATGGGCTACTGAAATACTTAGTACTTAAGAACGTATTAGTGTAGGGGTCAAACAATTCGGTTTGCTAGTACTTTAGCCAAAGAAAAAACACTGACAGAGGCACCATCGCCTTCACGCTTCAGTAAACTGCCTCTCACACCTCGACGTGTTTCCAGACAACAACCCGCTAACGCAGGGCAGCAGCCCGTGGTCAGGGCTTTCGCTCCTGGCTGCAGTGATTCTTCTTTGTACATGTGACAAGCACAGAAAATCCCCAGGTCATGCAGTTCATCCTCACTTTCTGGTCAAGAAAATGGTAAGACTCCAAGAAACTGACCCTTGACAGTTACCAGCCCAAGTCTCCTGAACCCGCTTGATGACGACTACCTTTCTTCTTTCCACGCCCACGTCGATGACAAATCTGACTGCGTTGCTCCAGATCAGAGACTCTCCGGAGCTGGCCGTCAGCACCACTCTTCTCTGATAAACGTGGCATCTTTTATCTGTCTCCTCATTTGGCTTGAACAACGCACACTTCTCTTTTGGATACAAAGGGACCACCACCAGCTCACCGAGATCTGGGTTTAAGTTCGATCCTTCTTGACAGACGATTTCGTAGGCCTTTTCAATATCCTAAAGTAAAAAACAAAACAAACAAAAACCCCCACTGTTATCCATGGAAAGTACATTACAAACAACTTCTACTTTTTTAAGGTCCAAATTAAAACTATAGGTCAAAGCTGCATAATATATACAGAGAAAGAAATACCTGTGCTGCTAAGTGTATCGTTAAATTAGAAAACATGTAACCGGATGAGAACCTTTCTTTGGGGGAAGTTAACATAATAAACAATTTCATCATTTTTGGTCCCAGATGGTTTTCTCCTTGTGAAATGTACGAGCTTGCCTTATGCCTTCATCCTGTTTTGCTAGCTTGATGCAGTTTCTCAGGTCCATTAACGATGACAGGTAAACAAAAGTCACTCTCACGTCGGTGAGGACGCACCACTGTGCTTTAATGGTGGCGGAACCAAGGACTGTAAAACAATCTCTAGACGTCCCATAACAGTGTACACACAAACACGCTTACATAACAGCATACACACACACACACACACACACACACACACACACACACACAGACACGCTTCCCATAACAGCACACACACTAACACGTTCTACAATCAGTCTCTACCTAGGTCATTCTGAAAATTATTTTACCCATTAGCACTTCAAAATAGCAGAAAGGCAACGAAGTAGGCAGGAATTATTTCACCGCTATTTTACATCTTTATATGATTCGGGCATTTAGAATTACCCTTTAAAAATGTTTCACTGTCAAATATAGCAGGAAAAAAGGGAAATTAATTTGTCCTAAAACTACATAAGAAATTGTGCAAAAACATCAAACGGCAAGGCATTTAGATAGTATTTTTCTATTTCTCAAATCACTATTTTAGAACCTCATAAAAAAGATGTCACTTAATGTAATTCTTATACCTTTTTAATGTTTCCAAAATTTCTACCTTCTTAAGGGTCTACCTAACTAGCAAAATAGAAGGAGTGCCTTTTCATTTCATTTGTGATTACATTTCACTAAAAATCTAACAAAGATAGCTTTCCATGACTTGCGGTTTTTATTAAGACTGACTCTATCTTCCATTGCTCTGGCTCCTTCCTTCCACACCATTTGCAGAAAGGGAATTAATTAAAGGGCAGGGCACCACAGCTCACCGGGGTGGGCTCTTTGAAAGTTGTTCCTGGGCTGCTGAGTCCCGGGAAGCAGGGACAGAGGCGGCCCCCTCGGGCCTCCGCACGAGCAGCTGTCCAGAACATTCTGCTTGGGCTTCCCTTTTCTGCCCGGAGTTGGTTTACTTGGGACAGAGTTTCACCAAACAAAGAGCACGACTGTTGACAGTGATGAATAAAAACGTGCCAAATGGAATAATGAGACCAGAGCAGCTTCTCCATCTTTATAACTCTGATCGCTTCAGCACTCAACGTGAGGGGAGCGGAGAGGGACGTCACGGACCGCACGGGGACGAGGACCGCTGCCGGAGCCACGTCCCCCTGCACCTCGGCCTCACAGGGACACGCGTGCCTTCCCCCTCGGCCGGCCTCGCGTCACCCTCGTACAGCCTGGGTCCAGTCCCGACTCCCGCGGCCCGCGCCGGAGCGGTTTCCCATCAAAACAACCCTTCACAGTGCGTGCGAAAATTTCTCTTATTCTCTTAGAATACTAAGAAATAATTTGGGGCGCTCATTTTTTATTTGCTTCTAGTTAGTTGCTAAAACTTTTTAGTTGTAGGTGGGTTCTAATGTTGAACGTTCTAATTGGGGGGAGAAAAAGAATAAAAGAAATCGTCAAAAGGCAAAAAGCAGAGCAAAACGGAAACAAATTGTACATAGTTTCAACTCTTCGAGCTCAGCTGATATAGGAATTTGAGGTCCGAACCTTCAGAATTTGAAAAAATGCTTAAAATATGCACCTGGTGCTTCAAACCGCTTGTTTACTGATTTGCGTATCATTCAGTGTGTACAGTGCATCTACATACATTGCCTTGTCCCATAATTACCTGCACACACAGCAACACACACCGAAAGGTAGCAAGGCCCCCAAAATGAAAGACCCAGAAGAGAGGACATTTCCTAGGAAACCCTGACCTAACAGCACCCTCTCTGTGACATGTGACAGCTTAAAGTTGCACGATAATTTGGCTAGCTAGCACTATAAATCTCAACTCATGTCTTCTAATTTCACTTTTTTTTCAGGTTAAAAGACAGTGAAGTGACAAGGAACAACACGCTGTAACCATTCAGGGCTCTAAGTCTCAACTAAGTACAAAGACACAGGGCAGCAGGTGACTTATGGGGGGGGGGTCACTTCCCGGCAGGAGGGCTCGGCAGGCAGGGAGACGTGGGGCAGTGAACGCTCAGCACACGAAGTGCCCGAGAGCTAGCGCCGCGACTTACAATGTGTTTCTTAAAAGAAAAAGTGACAATAAGTCCGTTTCTGTTAGACTGGCTGAGTTCGTTTTCCTGTGACGTTGCACTGCTGTGGCCGACTCTAAAGTTTCACACGGACATCAAGAATGCTCCAGATGGTGGTGTGGAGGGGAGCGGTCGGCAGCTGTTAACAGGGGTGTCAGAGTTTTTCCAAGAGACAGAGTCCAAGACCACAGGGAGGAGCGTCTTCGTGGTGGTCCTGACAGGGGTCAAAAGGCAGCGAGAAGAAAGGCCCTCGGGACGCTGAACCGTGTCAGCTTGTTAGGTGGTAGGTGGACATGAAGACCAGATGACAGCTGTGGACTTTGGGGCTGGGCTGTGAGGACAAAGGTATGGAAGCCTGCAGACCACTGGCCCTGAGCCTCTGGGCAGGGGGGACCCTCCCTCGGAGACCCCAGGGCCGGGTCAGCAGCACCTGCTCTTTCTGGTGGTGGGGGGTGGGGGGGGGGAAGAATCACCAGCTCCGCCAGGAGCCGGCATTGCACTGTCCCTTCCAAAGTGGTAAGACTCCACCAGACTGACGACTGTTTAATAGGGAGTGAAATGCCTTTCCGGCCTGACTTCAAGGAAGATTATTTAACTTTCTAAGCCCTGGGATTTTATCATTTCTACTGTTTCTGCTACCAGCCTAAGTGAAAATGCACCTTCTAGAGCCAGACGATTTAAGGCACTACGCCATTAATTACAGCGCATGTCAAACTTACAAGAATCAAATAATCCAAGTCCATCCCTTCCCCTCCCCCCAATCTTGTTATGAGATTTATTTTTCAAAAATCCATATTGGAATTTTTGCACACTCATCCTATCAGTCTTAATTATACTTTTTCTCCTCAGAAATGAATGTCTTCTTTTTCACCTGGCAATTCTAAGTTTCAAACGGTTTAGATTTCTCATTTTGCTTTTTTTCCCTTCCTCAGGTTACACTGAGAACCTCTGCTTTCATAAATTCTCCTATCACCTTAATCACTTTATAACTTTCCTCAGGGCTTTCTTGGATATCTTGAATCATGCAGGATTAGGGAATGGTGACAGACTAAATTACTATAGTAGATAGTAGATAGATTTACTACTCAGAATACTGTATAATCCACACACGCAAACTTGGTAAATATGCTAAGCTATCATCCATTGGAGACTCTACTGTATTTATGGAGACAGGTAAAATCTGTCATGAGAAAACTCTGAAGTTCCCAAGGCTAGGAGGATCAGTCATCCTTTATGCACAGAGTATAAAACAATAAATACTGCTGCAGGAGTTCAGAAGGCATGTGAACACTTAAGAAAAGGCTGTGGCAGAGGGCAGGGATGCTTGTCTGTGGTCAGCTGGTGGCTCGGCCAATACTGAACAATTTCCTGTTTTCTGGGTATTCGCTGGAATCGCTACATATTTGGGCCATGGTCTAAAAACTAGTACTTCCACTCTCTGAGTGAGATGATGGGTAGGGAAGACCGACCAGAAGTCAGTCCCTAAGATGAAAGATCTAATTTTTGAGATCACAGAGGCTTTGAGATTCAGCCAACGGAATGGAGAAGGTCGAGCCAGTGTGGCCGTAAGAAAACAAAACAAAGCGAAACGTAACCCCGAATGGCACCCTCGCTAAGAGCAGTGACAGGTGCTCGGCTATACGTTTCCAATCGTTCTTTTGAAAAGACATTTTCGAGCATCCCAGTTAAGATTTTTCCCACTCATCTTCTTGAGAAAAGGAGCCGCAGTGCGGGAGACAGCCTACCGGGTGGCTGCAAATTACACCGTTCTGCCTCGCGCCCCACGGACTGCGTGGGGACAGCTGTGGGAACTTCGTTTCCGGTCCGCTCCGGCAAAGGCCCTGACCCTCGGGGGGCAGCGGCAGTGCGGTGCGGAGGCGTCTGCCTCCGGGACACTCGGTCTCCCGGGCACGGCGGGTGGGCGGGAGCTGTAAACTCCGAGGATGCCTCGCCCACTCCGTTTTCAGGAGAGCGAGTGATTCCAGGACCGCCTCCCTGGGGCCCATGTGTGGGGAGAGCGGCGAGGGGGGGGCCGCACATGCCCACTGAGGCCTCTGCGCTGGGCGCTGAGCATCCCCTCCAGGGTTCAGGGGTCAGTAAGAACTCGCGTCACCCAGCCAGGTGAGAGTGATACTTACTTGTTCACAGGCCAGAAAGGCCACAATGTCACCCTGCTCCCCGGAGTGGTGAATTTCGAAGATGAGGTGCACGACGGACTCGAAAGGCTCCTTTTGAGCCCCCCCGAGGTACACGACCTCCACTGGGCGCCTATTTTCCACTGCGATGAGAGGCACGTTTCCGTAGAAAGAGCCGAGCTTGCTGGCCAGGAGGGGGGAGGCGTTGATCACGAGCTTCAGCTCCGGTCTCGCTAGCAAGACGTCTTTAAGCAGTGCAAGCAGCACGTCAGTGGCGATGCTCCTCTCCTGTGTGTCGTCTAAGATGACGACCCCGTAGCTACCCAGAAAGGGATTGGACATCATTTCCCTCTGCAGCATGTCATCGGTACAATACCTACAAGGAAGGAACGTTAGAGTTAGAATACGCTTACGAGACGTCACACAAAAAACTCCTGGTGTTGACAAAAATAACTCTCCTAGATCCGTTTCTCTACATCAGGAGTTCTAAATCTTTAGTGGGGCAAAATTCCTTTAAGTTGCTAAAATCTACAGACCTCTGAAACTGAAAAACAGACATAGGCAAACTTTAAACACAGTTTGCACGCATTCACAGACTCCCCAAAAACTATCGCAGAACTGAATTAAAGACCTCTGCCCTAAATGTTTATTACAGATGTTAACAAGAGCTATAGTTAACATTTGCTCTTTCCCAGAGCAAGCAAGGAATGCCACATGCAGGTAAGGACGAACAATTTCAGCATAAACCACAGTCCTTCCTTTGCCCCAGGAATGAGTGTGTGTGTGGGGGGGGGAGGTTCCCCATAAAACGATGTCACGAAAGCCGAGTCCCAACACGTAGCAGGTGTTTAAGGGTAAGATGTGTCTCTGACTTGCTCTGACACAACCACTGGACTTCTCCATATTAAGTGAGACAGAACACTGTACTATTTTATTTTAAAAGTGACTCCATCCAAGAGTCCTTTCCAAAGTGTAGATGGCAGTAAAGATATAAAACTACATGTGTGAACTTGAGAACCTAGTCGGGGCTGTCCTCTAAGGAAAACCATGGCCACCTGAGAGGCCACTCCAAAATGCAAAGGATAAAGAAAGAATCTGCCAAACTTGGGGACCCTTCGGCTCCTCAGGGCTGTGCGTCTCGCTCTGGCCAACTCCTCACTAGTCTGCAGGTTCCCAAGAAGCCAGGAGGCGCGACGTTCCCTTTGTGTCCCTCACGGACCATCTGCATAATGAGTAGCTTACGAACACATATCACTCTGATGACTTGAGGACATCATGGCTGTACATAGCAGGTCACCTACCTTCGAGAAGCTCAAGTGCTGTTGGCCGAAGAGTCCCCCTGGGTGGAACACTGGCCTGAAGACAACGTCTTCTATTTTTAAAGACAAACACTTGCGGGAAAGCAGCTGAGCACAGACCAAGTGCGTCATCTGGGCTTTCTGAATGGGAAGAGAACTGCCCCAGAGTCCGCAGCAGCTAGCCAGGACAGGACGCCACTCCTCCTCCCACGGGACGAGCACGGCCGGGGCCGGGGCCGTGCAAAGGACCGCCTCTGCTGTGCCGTGCCGCGCCGCGCTGCACGATCCTGCTACGCTACACCGCACCGCACCGCACCGTGCTATATTATACTGTACTATCCTACACCACACTACACTATACCGGACTATGCTACACTACACTACACTGTGCTATACTACACTGCGCTACACTGCACTACACTATTATACCGTACTGCACTATACTCTACTACACTGTGCTATACTACACTGCACTACGCTACACTGTGCCGCGCCGCACACTCCCGCGGTGCCGGGCCACACCGCGCCGGATGGTGGCGCGCCACCCCGTCCTGCTCTGCTGCGCTGTGCTCACTGCGCCGCCCACCGCAGTAGAGCAGAGCTTCCTCGGCGGTGAGCCACGCGGACGGGTCGCAGGCGTGCAGGCGCAGCGCTCCCGAGGCGTCTGCGGGCCGCCCCGGGGGCTGAGACAATGGGCGCCTGGGCGGCTGAAGCCCTCGGCATGGCCGCCCCGGGCTGCGAGCAGCGGTGCCCGCCTCCCCGGGGTGCCGCGAGGTGCTCCCACCTTCTTTATGGGCTTTGATGTGGAACTGCTTGACAAACGCTGGCCAGAGCATGATTACAACCCCCACCCCCCCGCCCCAGACTTTCTTTCTTTCTTTTCACTTCTTCTCCGTGTTAAGTTCTTGGGCCCCATTGTGCAAAGGAAACCTCGTAGTGGAGCCACCACAGAAAGCAGATACGAGAAGGCGGCTCCCCTCCCACAGCCTGTGGTTGCCCTGAGGCTTCTGGGAACTGAAGACTCTGAAAAGTACGTTCGAAAAACAATGATCTCAACTCCCATGACAAGGGCCGATGCCAGGTTTTGTAGAAACCCCCCACGGTCTTCTAATTTACAGTGGGGGTGGGGAGGGGAGCAGGGAAGCCTTCCTGGAGTAGGCAGCCCTCGCGTGGAGTCTTGCGTGGCTAGGAGGGACTAGCTGAGCCCGGCGGCGACATGGGCGTTGCCACAGAGGGAATGGCACGAATGAAGAGACCCACGTGCCAGCCTGGCTGGCGCACAGGCGCCTGCATGGACCCGCCCTGAGGGGGCGCCAGAGAAGCCCGGCCCGTCGTAACTCCTCCCGGGCATCATGGGGCGTCACAGAAGTTTAGACAAGGACTCCCTGCTGACGCCAGTGTGGGCAGACTGGTGCGCGTCAGGCTGGCGACGGAGGCCAGTCGTCATTACACGTGACAGGTGCTGAGCGCGCAGAACGCAAGACTAGGTTCTTCTAGAACCGCAGCACCACACCAGGGGTGGTCGGCGCAGCAGGTGGACCCCCAAACCAACCTCAGGATGGTCTCACTCGTACAGCAGTTCTCAAAAGGGATCACGTAGCCGACTTCGTGGCCAATGTTCACATCCATCTCGTCCGCCACCCGCAGGGCGAGCTGGACGGCCGTCTGCTTGTGGGCCTGCGTGCACACCACGCCCCCGTGCTCGTAGTGGATGGAGAGGCAGTACTCGGCACACCACTGAGGGACCTGCGACGGGGAGAAACGAGACGGGCTCAGCTCCCACTGGCGACACAGCAAAGCCGGGGGCCCGCCTCCAATCTCTGCGTTCAGCGGTGCCTCGCCGGCGGGCCGCAGTACATCTCGCTGAGACCCTGCACAATCTGCGTGTATGCGCAGAGTTATCGCTAGTCAATAAAGAATAAAAAGGAGTTAGTTAAGGTTTGACTCCTAGGTGAAGAAAAGGCAGATACCAATAAAACGCAAAATAATGAAACTACTTTAACCTCGGCTATGTTTCTTAAAAGACTAATAATGTATTTATGGATTATTACATTCTTCAGGTTATAAGAAGCTCCACTAAAAATATGGCTTCTGATATCAACTATTATGTTTTAAGAAAGTAGACATTAAATAGCGTTTAGATGAAAAATAGTGACTCCAAAGTAAAGCGTGGACATGTAAATCCGAATGATCATAACAAAATAAGCAGATGAAGCTACTTAGCACTTCCCTGGTGATGAACTCTAACTACACTAAATACACTGTCATCTACATACCATGAAAAATAGGCCCAGTGAGATAATCAACCAATCCACCCGGATTTGGAAAGAGCCAATGGCAAGGTAGCTCTGGGGTTATTTACTTTAAAAGTCCTTCTCTTAAAAAGGTATTATGGATCAAATGATTTTTATCAAGTTCATTTGTGTAAGAATTATTACAGCAGAAGGTCGTGAGTTCATTTGTATGCTACAGTCCTGAGGCACCGTCAATCAATCATGCTTTGTTACATGTATTTTTAAAATAAATCATTCCAAGAGTGTTTTAAAAATAGATTTAAGGTATTTAAGAGTTATAATATTTAATTATCTTGAAATCTGCTGTTTACTAGGCCTGTCATGGAATTCTCAGATTTTAATCCTCATGCAATTTGAAACATTAACAGAATTTACCAGAAATCATAAGTAACTCCGAAATGATGGACTGTTGCGAATTGCAAATTCTCTAAAAGTGCAAATGTAGTTTCCCCATTTTAAGACAGGTGTCAGCCTTGTCAACCGCTTGAAAACTAACCAGTAATTACTCAGGACTTTGTTCTATGAAAACAAACGTTTAAGGTGCCACGCCCAGGAAATCAGGAACCGGGCAGACAAGGGAAGGAACAGGTGCCTGAGGGTGGGGCCGGCACCTGTGGCCTAGCTGGCCACCACTGGCCACCACCGGCCACCACCGGCCACCACTCGGTTACGCGTCTCAGTCTCACTGAGCTTCAGTTTCCTGCCCCGTGAAACGAGCTGGATGGAGTTGGATGGGTGGGAGTAACCGTTCTGGTCTGCGCTCCTGGGCCATTTTCTCCCGGGCTGTGACCCTGGCAGGGGACCCAGCGTGGGCCTCCAGACGTCCTCATGCGGGCCACGCTGCCAGCAGGCGCCGGTCTGTTCCCGATGCTCACCCAGCACCCGCGAGACCAGGAGTCTGCCTTAGTCACCAGATAATCCCAGAACTCGATAAATATTTGTTTGATGGACAAATCTATTACTTACACTTTCCATAAATATTTTTAAATTGTGTGATTCTGTGTACTTTACTTTGAATTGGTCACGATCACCAGATCGCCTAACTGGGAAGTCACGTGTGCGCATGTGTGTGTGTGTGTAGACAGAATAATAAAGCAAATGCAATAAAATGCTAACATCTGGGGAATCTGGGTGAACAACATATGGAAAATTTTTGTACCATTTTTGCAACTTTTTTGTAAGACTAAAATTATTACAAAAGAAAAACCAATAATTTTAAACTTGGCGTTTGTCCACAGAAATCAGGGAAATTATGCTCATTCAGCTTTCATCTTTACATCTTTATGACAAACTGAAATAATTCATTTAAACAATAACTCATCATCATAAATAACAAGTCATAATAAACCCTTGATATTGGCAACTATAAGTTAAAGGAAAAAAAACACCTATTGTCCATCCCACGTCTCTTCAAGTTACGTTTAAAACCAGTAAGCCTCAGAGCTAATAAACACTTTGGGAGCAGCAGTGTGTGGTGGGAAGTGTTCTTATAATTCCAGCTCAGAAAGTCAGGACATATTAGTTGGACAAATTATCAAGTCCCTCTGGGCCACAGTGTCATCATCTGAAAAGTGGAGGGATTCAATCACATTATCTCTGTGGCTATTATAATTCTTACATCATAAGAACCTAGAAATAAATTTCATAACAAAATACTGCCTGTAAGGGTAAAACATAGACTTCGGTAAAATCAAAATGCAGCAGTCCCCAAACTTTGTGGCACCAGGGACCGGTGCTCCTATGAGAAGCTAACGCCCGATGACCTGAGGTGGAGCTGAGGCGGTGATGCTGGTTCTGGGGACACAGATACAGATGAAGCTTCACTCGCTCACCTGCCTTGCGCCGTGCGGCCCGGTATTTAATGGGCCATGGACTGGACCGGTACTGGTCTGCAGCCCAGGGGTTGGGGACTTCTGAAAAGGTTCAAATACAGCAACAAACCAGACAATAAGCATTCATTAACTATCTGCCCTAATTCTTTCCTCCTCATTGAACCTCGAAATGTGTGGCCACTCAGTTGTGACTTACAGTCAGGAAAATAAGAGTTTCCTGGTGCTTTTGAATCTCTGTAGCTTAACCAGCTTCACCGATAAGCATGTCCAAACATCTTGATTATCGGACTGCTGAGCATGTAAACATTGCAGTAAAATCCCCGAAACTATGGTAGGCAAATAACATCTATCACATCTTTTAAAATATAATATGTGTGCTAGGTTAATTTAAACAGATTTTTTGCTACTATTCTAGAGAAAATTCAGTAGTCCGCTAAACACAATCGACATCCACATAAGTATCATTAACTGTTACTCATTGGACTTGAGTATGTAAAATCAGGCAATTGCCATGGCTGAATTGCTAAAGTCTTGTTTTTCTGGGTTAAATAAGATCATTATTCAAACAGAACACTATGCTGTGACAGTGACATTATTGAAGTAATAAGATAGTACAACACACAAAGCAAATGTTTTTTTTTTGTGGTGGAGACTCACCTGAGAACTCTTGCCGCACTTGGCATCTCCTGAAATGATCACGATCTGATTTTGAAGCAGGTTCTCCATGAAGGAGTATTTTTCTTTCCATATTGGAAGGGCTTCTCTTTCCTTCAGGAGTTTATAATAACGAGATGAATATGGCAACCCATCAAAAGGGTTG
This sequence comes from Rousettus aegyptiacus, assembly GCF_014176215.1. Classification (NCBI taxonomy): domain Eukaryota; kingdom Metazoa; phylum Chordata; class Mammalia; order Chiroptera; family Pteropodidae; genus Rousettus; species Rousettus aegyptiacus. Next base: position 56,899,371 of record NW_023416309.1, read on the forward strand.
AGTTCCAAATCCTCACAGGCCAAAAGCCCCTCCTCGTCCACGTCACTGGAATCGAGAGATTCAGGAAAATAGCGTTTTTCAGAGGAAGAGTTTGGACGCTCCAGCTCCTCGTCGTCCATCTTGTCCCAGCGTGAGCTCAGGCAGCTGGCATGCCCCTTCTGCAGTGACCCGCCACGAACGGGCTGGAAGTCCACTTATCCGAACGCGGATGTCCCGATCTCCGAGGCTTCAGTTCAGGGCTTTGGCAAGTTGATGCCTCGAATCACATCTGTTCTCCTTTGCAGGGTTACCCAGTGTGCGGGCTCGGCTCAGCACCCTTCGCGACTGTCAGTAAACCACGCTGAAAACAAGCAAACGAAAAGAAGGAAAACTGGGTACACGTACAAGACGTTCACAAGAAAAGGCACAGGCGTTCAAAGCAAAAGCATCATTCTTCTTCTGTTAGCTGGTTACGGCCTGTCATTTCCGCTGCCTGCTCAGAAGGCCGGGCACCATGTGGGCCAGCTCTTAAAGTCTGATCAGCTGCCGTTTTTCCTGGGCAGTGTGGAGAATGCGTCCACACTGGACCCGGCGCCCTCTGCCCGACCTCTGTCACAGGCCCCTGGGTCTTGACTGACAGTGAACAGAAAGCTACAGAGGGAGCGTGTGACTGAGAGGCTCAGTCTGGTCACTAATCTCACTACAAAAGAGATGCTGGATTTGACAAAAGGGAACTGGGAGTGTCTGGGGCCGGTCTCCCTCACATGGGTCACAAGGAAGTTCATCGTTAGCATTTTAAATTAAGAAATCCTCTAGTTTAAAGGAGAGTTTTTAAAACTTCATTTTACATTTGCTTGTGCCAGTTTACAGAGTCGAGTGAGGGCAGCGAATTCGTTATGCTTTCCCCTCTGAAGCTATGGCTTGCTTTCACTAACGAGGCCTTTTGTTTGTTTAATTAAGTTAGAAATCTCAAGCAGATTCCTTGCGATTCCAGGGTCTTGAGCTCAACATGTCAGATTCGAGAGGCAACAAAAGACATTTAATTTAAACAAAGAAGAGAAATTACCTAAGGAAGGGCAACAGCTACACTGTAACTTACTCCCTATGTGTCAAGCAACAAAATACATTTAATTTAAACAAAATAGAGAAACTACCTAAGGAAAAGCAAAAGCTACACTGTAACTTACTCCCTATGTGTCAAGTAAGAAATCCCTCCTCTTCTAATTACTAGTTACCTTTTAAAAATCCAATTACTGTGGCTGGAAATAAGGCCCTTTTCACAGTAACTGGCTGAAAACTAAAAAGACAGGAAAACTCAAGTAAAAGAATCGTAAAACACAGTTTGTGATATTTTGCCTCTTAAATTGCTCTTTTAGAGCACCCCACCGACGGCGACTGCGGCTTTAGGCTGTGAGCGGGCGCGAAGGGCTGGCCCCCTCCTATCAGAGTGAAAAAGCTGCTTGCAGGCCCGGTGTGTCCAGGGGACGTCACGCCCCCGAGAATCACTTGTCAAGGCCCGCTCAGGGCCTGAGTTGTAAAGCGAGGACCAGACACACACGGACGGGCACTCCTAGCACAGGACCAAGAGCAGGACCGGACTTTTAAGAACTCACATGAATGGGCCGAAAGAGGGAGACAGTAATAACTGGAGGGAAGACCATTTTAGCTCTACGAAGGGCGAGCTCTTCAAAATTTGCTCCGAAGGCACTGTTTCCAGGTTACAAGAGCTGTGATGGCACAGATGTCGTAAGGGTTAACTGCGCCGCCCTTCCGGCCCCGATGGGCGGGGCAGAGCCTGGACGGCTCCAGGAAACCGGAGCCCATCACAGGACAAGTGGACTTTGAGACAGTGCCCAACAGTCAGAAAAGTCTGCTCGGGAGAAGTGAGCGCTTCGTTTTACATTTTCATTTTGTCCTGATTAGAATCCCTTACCAGGGTTCTCACCCGCATGTAAAGCAAATTACTGTTCTTACGAGCAATGCTTGCCTCAGGTACGATTTCTCGACTGTTTTACCTTAAGGAAAAAAAAGCACAGCCATTATTTTTACCAAATACATGCCCTCACAGTGTCTCCTCTGATTTTACAATACTGCCTAAAAGTCCAGTAACCTTGTAGGTGAGCACTGACACTCTGAACCCTCGGGGAACAGCCGCGAGCGGGGAGGCCTCCGCCGGCCCGGCCCCTCCTCACACACCCACTGCGATCGGGATCGCACACCGGGCGGCACGTGGCCTGGCGCGATGCTCAGGAGGGTCACGGGGGCTGCAGGCCCACGCAGGGGCGACGTCTCCTCCTTCGCCCTCGAGTCTGAGCTGGCCCCGTGACGCGCTGTGACCGAAAGAATGCAGCGGAGAGACGTGAACCCCTTCCCAGGCGTTCGCACGCTTCGCCACTCCCCCGGAACCAGCTGTCATTCTGCGAGACGCCCCAGCCACATGCGGAGGCCGCTGGGAAGAGGCCGAGGCCGGGCTTCCGCTGACCGAAAGCGCAGCCCGCCAACCACGCCCACGCGCAGGAGCCCCGTCAGGCCAAAGAACCGTGACAGGGACACACGGCCGCCGCTGTCGGCCGCCAAGTTCCAGGGTGGCTGGGGTGGCGACGCCAGATGACCGCTCTCCCGCCCACTAAAATCCAGCACACGCACAATTTAACTTTGGCTCACGACTCAGGGTCACGATCAGTTCTTACAAGAGAATGAAATTCTCAGATTTCCCCACAGTGCCCAGGGGTCAAAGGCCAGACTGCTGCCCCGAGCCCGGCCGGCCCCAGGGACCCGGCACCCACGTCGGCGATGGCGGGCGCTGCTGTCGCTGCCTGCTGCCCCACCCAGCTCATTAGGGACCAGTCGGGCTAGTTAGACAGAAGAACTCTCACAAGGGTCGAGTCCACAAAGGGCTCCATGTTGAATCTGGTGAGTCTGAGGGGTCAAGCTATATGGAATTTGTGACGTGTTTTCACTACGCAGAGGCGCTTCTCGCTGCCATACACTCTGAGTTCCAGACCTGGGGGGCAGGGGGCTGGTGTTTGCGTCCGCGGACTCCCACGGGGTGCGCACGGCTCATCCTGCAGCCGACCAGCCGTGCCGGCCCTGTCTCCCGGACCTAACTGAGCAGATACAAGAGATCCCGGTCTCGGCCTTGGCACGTTTCATAGTGCCAGCCTAAATGGGGGAGAACAAAGGATACAGTGGGGCGCACGTCACTCAGAACCAATGAACATTGTTCTCTTGTCCGTATAAACTACGCTCTACTGCAGGAATTTTAAATCGGAAAGACTGGCACTTGCTCCTTTTTGAAACTACCCTACGGGTCCCTTGTAAACTGTAAAATTTGCCGAGGGCTGCCCTTTGAAGAGAATGTTGTAACTTTTAAACTAGCATTTTATGAAAATCTATACCTGATGTACCACGACATGATCACAAGACAGAATGAGAAGTTGATGCAAGATAAGCTACGTCTTAGCCATTTAGATGTGCTGGGCTCTAGTCAGTAATTCCAGAAATACGGTTCATAGACAAGGAAGGACGATGTTTGCAAGGGATTAAGTGAAAAAAGACTGTGAAGTCTGCCCTGAGTAACTTCCATGTTTCACTGTCCAACGCTCGTTTTCTGCATTTTTCTCCATGTTCAGTTTAACGATAACTGCATTCCTCACACCTATCGAATTCTCCAACGTCCAGCCGCAGCTTGCTGGCCGGAGGGTCCCGGCCGCCTCCCTTGGATCTCAAGCAGCCTCCTGCTTGAATGCCATCGCGTGTGGGAGACCCCACTTCAGCTCCTGATCACGTCTGACTTGGCATTGAATAGGCATTTCAAACTTCACGTGTCCGAAACCGAGCTCACGGTGTCCGCCCCAAAGCCACGAACGCGGTCCGTCCATCTGAGTACTTCCTTTCCGTTGCTTAGACCAAAAAATTTGACGTTATTCATGATTTTCCTTTATCTCGAATCCCACCTCTGATCCTTCGATGGATGCTCTAGCCAGAACAACAGCCTCTAAAGACGTGTGTGTCCTAATCCTGGAAGTAGTGGATGTGGACTTGGCATGGCGGAAGGGGCTGCAGACATGATTAAGTTAGGGGCCTTGAGATAGGAGATTATTTGGCGGGTTTGACCCAACCACAAGTCTTAAAATCGGAGAACCTTTCCCAGCCACAGTCAGAGGAGACAGGACTATGAAAGACTGGTCAGAGGCGGAACGCTGCCGGCTCCGAGGCTGGACGGAGGGGCCGGGGCCAGGAAAGGTGCGATGATCTCCAGACACCGGTGGAAGCGGGGGACGGACCGTCTCCTGTGGCTTCCCTGCCGACACCTGGATTTTAACCCAGTGAGACCCACAATGGAATTCTAACCTACAGAACTGCAAGAATAAATCAACCCCACAGCTGTGATCATTTGTCACAGCAGCGATAGAAAACGAATACAGCTGATCGCCCCGGCTCTACCTTCAACCTGTACCAAGCCCCCATGCCCCCCAGGGCCAACGGCTGCTCTGAGCCACCGTCCCCGCTCCTGGGTCGCTGCACCTACCCCCGACTGGTGGCGCTTCCACCCTTACTGAGTCCCCTGCAGTGACTTCTCCCCAGAGTGATCCTGCTCAGTCAGCTCCTGTGTCTTGCTCAAAAACGTCTAATGGCTTCCCATCTTATTTCCGAGGAAAAACGGGCATCCTTAGGAGGACCCACCAGTCCTGGGGATCCCTGCCCTCGCTTCCCACAGCCCCCGCCTCCTCACTCTTCTCAAGCCACATGGCCCTCCCATGCCACGGACACTCTGGCCTCGGGCTTCGTGCCTGCCCTTCTCTCTGCCCAAATGCCCTTGCCTCAGCTACCCAAATGGCTAGCTCCCTCACCTTGTAAAGGTGTTTTATCAAATGTCAACTCGGTGAGAGCTTACTGCCACCTGGCCACTCTGTCTAAACTTCACCCATGCCCCAAACCCACTTACTAGCCTCTTTTCCAGCTTTGCTTTCTCCCCTGAACGCTTTCCATAACCTAATGTAATATTTTACCTCTGTTTTGTTTATGGCCGGGTCCTCCATCAGAATGCAAATCAACCTGCTGCTCCTTCACTGCAGAAGTCTTGCTGTTAAAAATGTCAGCTGAGCTACACAATATGATTAGTGTCCAAGTCTACTGACCTTCTGGCACAAGCTCCTTATCTCACTGCCAACCTGTGACAGTCTGTGGGCTGGCGCGAGTCTGTAGACCATTCTTTGAGAATCATGGTTCTGCACTGTTACTAAAGTTGGACTGATGATAACAACAACAATAATGATGAGAATTCTCCCATTCTGCACCCACACTATAGAGTGCTTACTGAGTGCCAGGTGCCGCAAGTACTTAAGCATTTTATACAGATTATTTCATTTAGACTTTTAAGGGCCCGTGAGGGTTTACTTTATTATTTCCATTCTTCAAATGAAAACATTCAAGCCTCTGAGGTTTAGGTAATTTGTCCAGCTTCTCGCAGCTGGTCAGTGGTAGCGGAGACTCGTGAAGTCAAGCAGTCTGCTCTCCATCTCACCCCGGTAAGCGTCCAGCGCATGCGTGAGCACACTGCACCCCGATACCTGCCTACGTTAAAGAACATGGGCTCGTGTCACAACATTGGGAGTTGAAGAAACAGTCGACACTGGTTCTGGAAGAAACCCCATAAAGCAGATGCTGTGTAGTTCTTTCTTTCACAGGGCCGAGTGCCACACTGGGCCCTCAGTCGGAGGGAGAGGTGCAACGAGTGGGCAGAGCCTCATTCTGGAAGACCTTCCAGAAAGGGAGGTGGGCAGCATGGCCCCACGGCCCGATCGTACTACAAGGAAAAGGGCTGGGAGGTGGGCGTTCCCAGAATCCAACGATTTGAGCTCAAACCATGACAGGTTTGGAGAACAAAGAGGAAACACAGCAAAAATGAAAATTTAATGGCTTTCAACACTTGACTCAACTCCTTATGAGTTTCGGAGAGTGTCAGAGAAAGAGAAAAAAGTATCTTTCCTCTGGTAAAACAAAAAACAAAAATCCGAAAACAAACATGAAAACTCCAACTTGTGATAGTAAGGCTAGGAAACAGAAATAACACATGCTTTTCCTTTCCTTTTAATTATCTTCCTTGCATTAAATAATATTAACTTCCTACTAGTTATTTCTGCTTTGAATTCTGATGTGGCCAAGAGATTTAAACAAGAAAAAGAAAGGCTACATCTGTCTCTCCATTGCTACCTTGTTATTTCTTGGTGACAGTGCTTTGGTTTGCTACATTTCACAAAGCATCATCAGCAAAGTAAATAATAATGTAACTGTTCTATCCAATGATGACCTTGGAAACTTTCTGAAAAATCAAGACTTTGTTTTTCACTTCACCACCAACGACATCCTGAACATGCCAGTAAAAAAGACACAGAATACACAGCGGAAGAAACCCCCCAAAGGGACGACTCACGGCCCCCCAAAGGGACAACCAATATCTGAACCATCCGTCTCAACCCTTGTGCCTGTAGCAACTTCTGACCCTGAGATATTTCCTCCAGTAACAAAACACCCCTTTGGCTGAAGAAATGTCTTTAAAGATCTTCTAATTCATTCAACAGACTTCACATTTTACCAGGTGCTGCAGGAAGAAAGAGAAACTGAATACTGCCCTTGCTTTAGACATCTGAGTGCCTTTCTGTCCCACCCCCTGCCCCCATTTCCACCTCCCGACCAGGAATTTCTTCTATAAGCACACTAGCCCCTAAAATCAAACGTTGCTTTTCACAGTTGCTGAAGTCACCTACGACCAAAAGCACTTCACTGCAAGACTTCCTCAATTTCGACTTCATAGCTACTGATAAGATCATTCTTTTATACTACTATAAAGTACTTAGCCGGCACGTAGCTCCACTTTTCTGAACTTAAAATCTGTGCGCAAGTATCACATTTCCGAGACCTTGTTACTACGGCATGACAATCTGCAATGTTCTTTTCTTTGTCTTCTTTTTAAATACAAATGCCTAATCCATTAGTGTTTGGAAAAATGTAACCTTGTCTCTTTTTGTGTTAATAAATGCCAGATTTTTATCACTATCTTGTCACTTTTGATTATGATATTACTAATGAGCATCACTATGTTTGCTTTTTGGATGCGAAGATCAATTAGTGCTTTTGCTAACGATATGCAAACCAGAGTTTGAAGACATGGACTGCAGAAGTACAGTTGATGTCGGATGCTTCCTGTCTGCATCCCCTGTCTCTACATTTCAGGAACAGTTGGTTTAGGTCCCACGAAGCGTTTACTTTCCAACCTGAATTTACCACTTTCATACTTTAGCTGACGAATTATGGGGATCTAGATATATCACACCGCTTGTCAATGTCCACACATAAAGCTTCTTGCTTCGACAATTAAGCTGAAAAACTCCCCTTACAGTCAGAGAGGGGAAAGCCTAATTTGGCATAAATAAATGTGTTTCCATCATAAAATATATGCTTTTCAGCTTCAATTAACCTTGAATGTTTCTCTTCGAAACAGTGAAGTAATTCTCCTTGGTGTTCTTGTCTATGGACTGGAAATCTCTCTAGTGGCAAAGAATGAGTAATCACTTAAATGACCCTAAAAGGGCTCTTTCTACTTCCCCTAAGGACTGTCTAGCGCGGCGGGGGCACCGATAGGGGGGCCGAGGACAGACCCCAGCGCCAGGTACCCCATGAACTCGCCCTCCCACCTGCGCCTTCGCCCTCATCGGTTTTCTCCTCGATCCTCCATTTTTCTCTCCACCTTACACTTCGTGTTTTTCTTTCTCAAACGATGACACTCTCCTGACTGTTTGAATTTTTACAACCTAACAGGAAAAAACAAAAACAAAAACAAAAACAACCAAAAAACCCTTGTGACCCTCACGGCTCCCGTAAAGCAACCTGCAACAGCTTCTTAAAAACCAGCCTTTGGGAAGGCCGTGGGGTGGGATGACGCTACGTTTTCACAGCCCTGCAAAGTTGGGGCACGACACGTATGCGCCGATTCCCTAACTCAACGGAAAACCCGGGGGACTGAAACAAACCGGATACAAAGACGACGACCCTGGCCCGACAGCTGCGGCGCTGCGGGGCGCCTGGGTGCGGGCGGCGGCGGGGCTCCGGGTCGCCGGGGCTTCCCGCAGGGGCGGCGGGTCCACCGGGTCCCCAGGCCTGCGCCGCCGGCCCGCCGCGGGGTCCCCCTGCCGGGAGGGCGGGCGCGCGCCGTTTCGGGGGTCGCGCCGGGTCGTCCGGGGCGGCCGGGCCGGTGGGGACCCCCGAGGCGACCGCAACAGGTGCGCCGGCCACCCCCCCGCCCCCCGGGCCCGGCCTCACCTGCGGCGGCGGCTCCTGGGTCCGGGCGCGCAGGTCCAGGCCCGGCCGCCCTTCCCCGCGGCAGGCCGAGCTCGCCGGACGCACGGACCGACGGACCGACGGACCGACGGACGCCGCGCGGCCGCGCCGACCGGGCGCGGGTGCCCGCCGCGCGGGCCGGGGCGCGGGACGCGGGCCGCGCCGCGAGGGCCGCCGGGGGCGCGACCGCCAGACCAGGCCTCGGGGCCGCGTCTGCACCCGGCGACCCGGCCGCCGCCCGCGCTGCGTCCCCGCGGCGAGGCGCGGGCCCTGGCGCGCGCCCGCGCTGCCCGCGGCTTTTGGTCGCTCGCGGCCGCCGTCCTCCCGGCCCCGCCCCACGCCGCCCGGTTGTCGGGGCAACGCGAGCGACGCCCGCCGCGGAGCAGAGGCGTTGGGCGCGGCGGCGGCTGGCCATGGAGCCCCCGAGTAAGGCGGTCGCGTCGCGGGGTCGGGCGGGGGCGCCCCGGGGACGGGTGTGGGCGCCCGCGCCGCCCCGCAGCCTTTCATTGCTTTTGACCAGAAAACACGGGCCCGCCCCTCGCGCTCTTCCCGCCCTCTCTACCCTGCCGGGGGACGGCAGAGCCCCCAGAGCCCGGTGGCGTGGACAGCCGGGTGCAGCGCCCCCCGCGCGTTCCTTCCTGAAAGTACCCCCAAGCAAAGCCACTAACGGCTATTACTGTCGTTGCTGACACGGTTTAGTTAGGTGGTTTGGTGCATTAGTTGTCAGTAGTCATCCTGCGTCTAAGGCGTCAGCCTTGTGTTTATTAGGGACCTGGTCCCCTCCCCTAGTTAGTCTTTGACTTAAAGGAGAAGAAAAATCAGGATCTGTCCAAGCATATTTGATTCATTGCTGGAGGTTCTTATGAGGTAGGACACTCAAAAAAATATATATATATTTTTTACAATTTCTTTTTCCGTTTCCCACATCGTTTGCCAAAAGGTGTGCATTCTGGAGTTATCACAACTAACATGAGCTCTAACTTTTTTTCAAATTCTAGTGACATAGTTCTCGGTCCTTATTTCAAAAGTTAATGTTTTATTGCTCTCTTTGTACCTAAAATAAGAAGTGTTTTTTCCTAAGGAGACCTAAAATACTCACACCTTTGTGGAAGGATGCAGTGTGACCTTCAAAGCCACGTCCTTCCTTGCAGTTTCAAACAGGGAAGTACTTAGACCAAATCGATACTTCAGGAGAAATGCTGGCATTTTTTTCCCAAGGCTATTAGTTTTTAGATTTTAAAGTGTAGAAGATTTTAAAGACTTTCTTTTAACTCATTATTGCTTTAGGAAAACGCTTACAGATTTTGAGTTATAGTTCCTTAAGTTGATCTGATTCAGTGTCTCATGTCAGACTGATGCCTGGCCTTATATGTTCTCTATTTAATGAAACAAATGAAAGTGAAATGTGTTTTTTTAAAAACAGCAACTTTTTCCCCTCAGGTTTATGTTATTGTTTAAAAGTGTAAAGTATAAATCTCAGATTCTCCAGTGCCCACAGTCTTTATGCAGTCACTCATTCATAGGATCTGGTACATTCCAGACACTGTGCTAGGGCTTGGGGATTGAACAATGAATGGACAGTGTTAGTTTGGCCACCCCTGGAAACTGAGCAGGGTCTTGCCCAAGAACTCCCGAAGCCTCCCTAGGACCTGAGCCTGGGGGCGAGGTGGCCAGAAGGCTTCTGGCAGGAAGTAGAGGCAGGGCTGCAGAATGACCCAGCAAAGGACCAGGGAAAGGGATTCCAGGTAGAGATCCTGAAATGCGGGTGGGTGGAGAAGGTTAGCAAAGCGGTAGCTGAGAAACTGGGGGAGAGGAGAGTTGGAAAAGAAAGAGACAAGGCTGGAAGAGCCCACGGGAGCCAGATCAGGAAGGCTTCGTAAAACTGTGTAGAGATTTACTACAATATGAATTATGCATTTATATCTCATCTCATTGGATTTCGAGGTGGAAATTACTTGTTAAGTAATCTGTGTCTGGGAACAACTATAAATTTATCCTTTCTACATATTCTTAAATGTTTTTATCAGTTTAATTTTAAACAATTCAAATAATCACCATTTATCTTAGGAAATCCTCTCACACTCTAATAATCACCAGTTTGAATAAATATTTACTAAATCATTCACTATTATTAACTATTTAAAAGGATAAGATTAAATGATTTTTAAGGTTGCTTTTAATTTCAAAATTCATATCCAACCATATTTTACCTGAGACCCAAGTTGTGTCGCCGTCTCAAAGATATTGGCGAGCACTATGTATTATGTCACCAGGTATTAAAATGATATGTAACTACAATTATACTTTTATCAATATTATATTGAGAATATTGTTATACCGATGTTATCTAGAATATTTAAAATCCTAGTGTTTACTACGTGCTACCTTTTGTTATTGAGGGGTTTTAAATAGCTTTTTTTTGTAGCATAGTTGAACATGGCATCGCTAAACTGATTAAAAGGAAGGATCCTTCTAATTGCTTTTAAGGATTAAACATATATCTAAGGACAGCAGCAGGGAACTATTAGAAGTAACCTCCAAGTCAGCCTTAGCCATTCTGTTTCCACACACTTAATTTCCTATTACTTTTAGGAATGACCTTTATTAATTGAGTCATTAAAATCCAATAAATATAAACTCTTCACACTCCACCGCTGGGTCATACTCTGACTAGAGGTAGGGGATGGCGGCCTAGCACTGTTTTACAGAATAATAAGTCAGTGATTCAAGAAACGATGGCTCAGGGGAAAGGGCAGTTTAAATAAGTTCACAGCCTTGGCCTGTTCTGAGTGGTTTGGCTCTTGGCTAACACATTTACATCTTTAATTATTTTTTTCCAAGAGTAACTACACTGTTGGAAAGATAACCCAGTCATGAAATAACATGGAAAATATTATTAAATTCCCTTTTTAAAGAAAGTGTTTAAGTTCAATAGTACTGTCTCTCTGCCCTAGTTTCTTGGTCAGTGACAATACCCAGGGTGACTTTAGGGGTATTTAGCTCTTCCTCTCATGATCTTTCTTTAGCCTACCAAATCACTCTAAGCAAACACACAATCTGAGTGAAAATGTGTATATTTTTCAAATGCAGCATCAAGATGAGCCCTCAGGTCCAAATTACAACCATATTGCTTCCTGCCCCGTAAACTCTCCCAATGTAAAATCAATCCGGGCCTAGCATAGGTCGGGCGGTGGCTTCCTGATACACACCTGGCTTTTATTAGAAGCACTAAGTGGAGATCTAAGTTATTTTTACGACCCAATGACGGGCACACATGCGAAGGCGAGAAGCCTGTTTTTTCTCCAAACCTGTTTTTCTGTCGGTCCACCCATCTTTGAATAGGATCTTGCCATCTTGCTAATTACTCTAGCCAGAAAGCGAGTCATCCCTAACACCTCTCTCTCTCTCCCCAGCTCCCCCACCCACTCCGCCCACCAGCAGGCCTGTGTGGTTCACCTTCAAAATACACCCCAGCCCGCACCTTTCTGTCCCTCCCTGCTGTCCTCAGTGGTACTGCAAGCCGCCTTCTTACGTAAACCATGATATTGGATCTATCGATTTCTGCATTTCTTCTCCCCTGCCCCTGGGGAAGCCAGAGAGTGACCTTGTCAAAGTACACATTGGATCATGTTTCTGTCCCGTTTTAAGACTCTCATTCTATCCAGGAAAATAAAGGAAATAGGCAAGTAATCTTATTGTGGGGACCAAAGTGCTGCCGGATCATAGCCCCAGCCAAATCTTTACATAGCCACGGGGACTTGGCTGGTAAGAATTTAAGAGTAATAAATTGCTTAAACCCAGGAATGTTTGTAAAAGTCTGTATTAGCAATTTTTCTCAAGTAATCTTAGCCCTTAAAGAACATTAATTCTATCAATTAGGTTATAATTCAAGTATCATCATTAAGAAATAAATGGCTTATATAAATCAAGTTTAGACCTTAAAAACAATTCCAAAGCAACACTTTAAAATAGCTGTAGTTTAAAATCCCCATCCAAGTACTGAAATTTGTTGCAGTCCTGACCTCTGGATGCTCAGCCGGCCACGGGAAGGGGCAAAACGACTTGGTAGTTGTAGCTGTGTCTCGTCGGAAGCTCAGCCTCACTCCCGGACCAAGCCTAGTCCTGGTAGCTTGGATTTTACCTTATTTCGTCGGGAAAAGCAAGCACAGTTGTGGCATGCCTGCTCTGGAGGACAAGCCCCGTCACTCCCAGGACCTGAGCTAGCCAACCAGACGTAAGGAGGGGCTTGTGCACACCACCATCCTTGAGAGTGGCCTGAATGACTCATCGAGCCCAGGAGCCAGTGCGGATCCTTAACGAGTAAACAACTGGCACCGCTGTTCGTACATCTCAGTGCCCACAGCGCTGGGCGAAAGCCAGGGGCAGAGCTGGAGGTGCTTGTCCTTGGCACACTCCTGCCTGCAGACTGGGGGCCTTTTCCCCCAAGGAGGCGTTCCTGTCTCTTAGACCCCAGGTGCCAGTCCCTTTAGCTGTGCCCTGCTGCATTCCAGACCGTCAGGGGCCCTTCCCTGCCCTTGTCTTCCTGGGAGGGAGTCTCATTCTCACACTGTCCTTCCTTGGCCCTGCCTGGAAGGTGCTCACTGCCCGTTCACCTGTCTGTCCTACAGACCGTGTCTTGGACATCACTGTCTCTTCGAACCTCCACTGTCTATTTACTCCCCCAACCCCAACACAAACCAGTTCTTCCCTCCCTCCTAGGTACTGTACTCTCGGGGTTCAGAACAGGACTCCCCAAAATGTGCCAGTTTGGCGTGTGAATTATTTTGACCTGAAGGCAGTCAAGACCCTGCAGGCTCACAAGAAACTTTCACCTGTCCCTTAAAGAATTTAAATTAAGGCCGTTGCTTATAATAAAGGTCAACACTGGAAATAACTGTTTATGAGCTGTCCGTAGGGGAGGGCAAACTTCTAATTACTGAGCATCTTGCTCTTCTCATCTTCCCACAGTGACCCCGCCCCGCTCTGAAACCCAGTGCACCTTACCCCATCCTTAGCTCAGGATGCCATCTGTGCCTCATTTTCCCTTTCTGTCTCTGAACTTCTCATGTAGGTGGGGTTTCTGACTCTATCCTGTGTGCGGGGTTCCCATAAGTACGTATGTAATTAATTTTATTTTGTTTTTCTTGTTAATCTGCTTCGTGTCCGTTAAATCATTAGACCAACTGAAAGAACCTTGGAGGGTAGAGGAAAGTTTCTTCCTCCCCCCAGTACTGTGTCTGGGTTTCATTAATACTTGTATTGCTCTGACACGTTGTAATCAGTGTGTATCTATATGATTAGCTCTCCCATTAGAAGGTAACATGAAATGGTTGCCATAAGAAACTTCCAAACCTGCAGAGGATTTTCAGAAGAGTTTGTTGGAGCCACGCTGATGACGTATGCTGGGGAGCAAGGTCTCAAATGCTGTGCAGAAGAACAATTTTGCCTTTTTTTTTTTTTTATGCATGCAAAATTAAGAAGGGAGGGTGGGAGGGTTCCGGGAAGGTGGGGACAAGGCAGGCGGGCTGCGTCGCGCAGGACTCTGTGCTTTCATGAGGGTGGTTGCGCCTCGGAGGGGTGTCATTGCCGGCACCTCAAAGGCGCATTCACCTAGATGCACGGAAACAACGGACAGGGCTGGCGTAAAACCTTTTCGCTGAAGAAGTCACAGGCCGGGGGCAGGACTCCCACCAGGGCCTGCCCGGCGGGGGATTTATGAGTTATTACGGCACCTCTTTTTTTCTTGGTTCACAAAATGGATTAAAGGCTTAAATGTAAGATCTGAAAACAGGGGAAAAGCTCCTCGACTTTGGTCTTGGCAGTGATTTCTTGACCATGATATGAAAAGCATAGCAGCAAAAGCGAGTCTCAGCAAGTGGGGGCACATGACCTCACAGCTCGCGCGGCAGAAAGAATCCGCCAGCAAAATGAAAAGGCGGCCTGCGGAACGGGAGGAAGTGTTTATAAACCATCCACCTGAAGAGGCGTTAACACCCCAAACATATGAGGCACTCGTAACCTTCGGTAGCAAAAGCCTCCACATAATCCAATTAAAAAGTGGGTAGTGGAGCTGAACAGACACTTTTCCCAAAGTAGGTATAAAAATAGCGTCACTTGTCAGCAGGGAAATGCGAATGCAAACCGCAGCGAGAGAACGCCTCAGACCTGTTGGAATGGCCTTATAAAAAGACCGGAGAGCAGCGTGGCGAGGATGTGGGGAGGAGGAGACCCTCACGGACCGTCGGCAGGAATAGGAACGGGTGCAGTCGCTGCGGAACACAGTACGGAGGTCCCTCCGGAAGTTAAAACGGAACTACCAGGTGGCCCAGCGATCTCCCTTCTGGGGACAGAGCTGAAGGAAGTGAAATCGAGACCTGGGAGAGGTACCTGCACCCCGTGTTCGCTGCAGCACGATTCACAGTGGCCCAGACAGAAGCAAGCTGCGCGTCCGCCGTGGATGAGCAAGGACGGCGCGGTGCGCATGCGCGCCGCGGAGCGCGGCTCAGCCCTGGGAAGGAGGGGCTCCCGCCAGCCGCAGCGATGCGCATGGACCTCGAAGGCCTTACGCCAAGTGAAAGAAGTCAGAGAACGGCAAACACTGGATGATCCGTCTCCCTTACACGTGAAATTTAAATAAGCCAAGGTCGTAGAAACGGGGTAGAGTAGTGGTGGTTCCCGGGGCTGGCGGGGGGGGGGGGTCGGGGGGAGGGATGCGGAGATGTCCGTCAAGGAGTACCAACCTCGAGTTAGAAGATGAGCACGTCCTGGGGCCTAAGCCTCGGCTTGGCGCGTCACACCATTGTCGGTATGGGGTGGCAGGGAGTACAGAGAGGAACGACATGCCTTTCTTCTCTAAGAAATCTGTCATATATGTTATAAATTTAATATAGATGAATTTCCCAGTGGGATGGGAATATTTCCAGCTTAGGTCTAGAGTACGGATTTGAACATGGCAGGCAGTATGAATCAGCAGGTGGGCGGCTGGGCCAAAGCTCACTCTCCTACTTTAATTTTCACTGCTCCCCAGCGTGAGGAGACACTTAGGGTGCGAACGAGGCCCATCTTCCTGCCTTCCACGCGCCCGCTGCTCATTCATGCCCTCACTCCTGCACCGCGTTTGCTCACCAGGGTCCTGCCTGCCCCTGCTGCCCCGTCTGGGGCAGCCAGCCTCCACGCCGGCCTCCAGTGACCCGCATGCCTCCCGGTGGGCTCGCCTCTGTGCCAGGCCTCACAGCACTGAGGTCTGTCCGTGTGACATGACAGAGTGACCTGCCACTTCCAAGATTAGTTTGTAAAGGATTGGAGCTGGTCTCCAGTCCCCCCCACCCCACCCCCACCGACTCTCTCTCATTCTCTATATTTTGGATCACTTACTAATTGCCATGTCATGACACGCTCAGGCGTCCTATGGAGCGGTTTACGTGGTGAGGACAGAGGCCAAGCGCCAGCAAGGACGGACTCCTGCCAGGAGCTCAGCGTGCAAGCTCGCTTGCAGACAGGTTCTCCAGCCCCGGCCAAGCTCTGGGATGACGGTGGCCCCAGCTGACGGTGGCCCCGGCTGACGGTGGCCCCGGCTGACGGTGGCCCTGGCTGACAGCTTGACTGCAGCCTCATAAGAAACTCTGAGCCAGATCCACACAGCTGAAGCCATTCCTGGGTTCCTGACCCTCACAAGCTGTGAGATAATGAGTATTTGTTGTTTTAAGCCACCAAATCGCGGGGTGATTTGTTATGTAACCGGAAATCCAGACTCCACCTAGTGCCCGTCACTGTACACGCGGCCTCCCTGCCTCCAGCCCACGCTGCTCTCTCCCGTCTGTAATGCCTTTGGCACCTTTTCTTTTTACTCTTTCTAGACTTTATTATTTACTTTTAGGTATTATAGTAGCGAGTTTCGAAAATCGAGACTTGTAAGAGGATAGAGTGCAGAGCCTCCTCGTTCCTGTGCTCCTGCGATCAGCTCCTGCCCCGCGGCAGCCGCCGCGGTTAGCTCCTCACGTCTCCTCCCAGCGTAGTGTAAACATCACGTCTACACGCGCGCCACATACAGCCGCCCTGGAACAGCACGGGCTTGAACCCTGCGGGTCCAGGGCCAGCCGTGTGTCCGTGGACCCTCACCGTCCCCACACGGGATGCTCAAGGGCCGGCTGGACGGCACATTCCGTCTGTTTCGTACTTTGCTTTTCACCTCACGTGATATTTTGCAGAAATTTCTGTTTAGTCCACGGCGAGTTTCTCATTTTTTAAAACAACTGTATGGCATTCGGCTGTATGACTTCACCGTAATTTATTGAACCAGTCACTACTGATAGATGGAATTCAGTTTGTTTCCACTTTTTTCGCTGTCGCGATCGACTGAATGAACGAGTCTACGTGCCGGCGCCCTGGCCCTCCAGTGCGCTGCCGTCCGTGGCAGGAGGGGCTTCGCAGGTGGGGCTAAGGGTCGTGAGCCGGGGAGGTGGCCGGCGTCACCCAGGTGGGCCCCATGTTCTCGACCACGGGGGCCTTATTATCAGAGGGAGGCCGGCAGGTGGGGGTCAGGAGGCTGACGCGAGAGGAAGCGGAGGTTGGGGCAGTGTGAGCTCAGGCACCGAGGGGGGTGCGAAGCCTCTAGAAGCTGGAAGAAGCTCAGAAGTGGACCCTTCCACAGAACCTCCTGGAGGAACGTGCCTTTGACGTCTGCCCTCGGAACTGGGAGGTAAAAGTCTGTGTTGTTTTAGGCCACGTCCGTGGTGGGGACTGGTTACAGCAGTAGCGGGAATCCAGCGCAGTCACTATTACAAGCAGCCGGAAACTAAGCCGCATTAAATAACCCTGCGTGTTGTGTATGACGCTTTGCACATGTGCAAGTGTATTTGCAGGATAATATCTAGATGCAGAATTGCCCAAGGCAGTGTCAGTCTGGATAACTGTTGAATCTGTTCTTCCTCTGCCTCCCCGACGTGTGCGTAATCCAACTTTGGGGTTTTTGCCGTTCTGCTGGTGGAACGCCCTCATTTCGCTGGCACCCTAACCCTCATTCCCCATTTGTCCTTTGCACAGCGTGTTACAGTCTCCCTCAGTCAGGGCGGGGTTCTCGTTTCTGTCCTGCGTGGTTTGCCCGGGGCCCCTCCTAACTCCTGACGCGGCGGTGCCTCCCGTGGAAGGGCGAGAGGAAGTAACGGGCCCACGGGCATCTATTCTGCACTCACTGGTTGAGAGATGTGACGTGGAGTCCACTTCATCCATCTACGCGTCAGATGGATGACAACAAAGGAGATAGTTTTTTGGGGCCAAAACATCCCAGCTGCACCCGCTGACGAGGGAAGAGGGAAGGAAGGGTGCCGGCAGCGTCCTGACCATTTCCGATGGCAGATGGACCTGAGGCGGGGTCAAGGAACACGCCCTGCCTCCGCCCGGCCGCCGAGGGCCGCCTGACCCAGGCTCCGCGAGGTAGCCAGTTCTTGTCGATCATTTGCATGTGAGATCAACCTTGCTTGTGCCCTGTTTAAGCACCGACAGCTGCACCACAAAACTGAAGTGCTTTTCCAGTGAAAAATGAAGCATTAACACAAACTCCAACACCTCCTTCCCTTGGCTTCCAGGCCATCACGCCTCTAGTCCTTGCATTTTCTCATTGTTGGTACCGCCAGAATCTTTATTTACTTTGAGATCTTAGAACTTCAGGGACGGAAAAAGCTGTCACCTTCTTAAACACATAGGAGACTCACATTAGTTGCTTTTGATTATATGGCCCTGGTGGGTTTGAAATTGTAATGATTCTGATCTGAGAAATATCCCAGTTCACTCGAGCTAAAACTTTAAAGCTATCTAATATGTGCTGTTTAGCTTCCCTGTGAACCAATGTCGGGTATGCATTCATAATTTTCAAAACTTCCAAGAAACCACTAAACTTATGTGTAATAAGTCATGGTAACGCAAAGCAAAACAAAACTCTATTGACAGTGAGTTCAATTATCAAAATTCTTTGTCTTCTCAAAAGGATACAAAAGAAGCCTTTTAAGAGACGCTCATGACGTCTGTCCCCTTGCTATTCTGAACTGCTGATTTTCAACAGAAATACAGAAGTGATCTTCAAGGCAGACCGGTGATTCTCCATCCTTTTCTGATCGTGCGTCTACATTTTGCTGGCCGCTCATTCTGCTTGACCCCTAAACCTGAGTCCTTTAATGGTTTTCCGAAAGGAGGGCATGTTTGTGACACACTGTCCTCAGCCTGGCACTCCGTGTGCGTCCCTCACCCATCAGCTGTCAGAAGGCCCCCGGGTTACAGATAACAGCGTGAGTCAGGCCGGCCTGCCACAGCTGTTCCCACGGGTCCTCCTCCCCTGGTAACACTTACTGCCACCACTACCAAACGGCATCTGTTTACTCCGAGTTAATTTTAGATAAAAGCGAATTGACTTACAAAGTTGTGGCAATGCCAGCAGCACCCTTAAATTACCACGGAAATTATTATTTCTAAATACCCATCACGATCGAGGTCACCACTCAATAGGAAAGGGAAGGAATTTCTAGGTTTCACGACGAAACTGAAGTCATGAGAGTTACACAGATTTAAATCCTGGTTCATTAAAGAGAACTAGGAGTCAGCTGCCATTTGCCTCCAAGAATACTCGGGAAGGTTCTAGCTTCTAGGATCTTAGCCGAGGGCATCAGTGTGAAGTATAAGCAGACGGTAGGGAACGCTGGCGTTGAGACTGGCCCGTGGGCTCGTGGTGGACCTGGGAGACCAACGGGAATGAGAGGAGTCACTGCTCACCTCCGAGTCCCGTGGGCTGTTGGAGACGAGCCAGCCCCTCAGCCAGGGGGGCCGCTGCCTTCCCATCATTGGAAGAGGCCCGTGGCCTGTCGGGAGGCTCGGTTCTTTGTGGGACGCAGGCCGTGAAGTGGGCCAGAGGCGCGCCCAGCTGCCCGCCCAGCTGCCCCTCGCTGGTGGAAGCTGCATTTTTCTGCTTAGGATTCTGATGGGACCCTTAAGTCTCCCTCCTCTTGTGACCCCGGGTCCACCTTCTGCCCACAGCTCCTGTAGCCTCCGACCCTGTGTGTGATGGAAATGCTCTGAGGTTGGCCATAAACCTCCAAGTGAGACTTCCCCCCGGATTTGATTGTTTTCTGCTTGCTTCTTTCTGACCAGATTTTTTAACCAACCTACGTGACTTGAGGTTTGTAATCGAATGGATTCTCGTGCTCATTCCTCACTTCTTGCTTCGCCACACAGGCTGTGACTTCTTATTCATTTCCATCCAGATGGCTTCTGGAATCCTTATTTAAAAAAAAAAAATTTTGTCATAATGAATATAGGTTTTGCTGATGCTGCATTTATAAGTAGGACCTTTCCATTCAAATGGCTCTGAAACCATATCTAAATGGGAGAACGGGCTTGGCAGATAACTATTGCCTCTTGCGTTCTCTTAAAATATTTGTTTTTAACTAATTTGTTTTGTCCCCTTGCTGAGGGGCACTGTCAAACATGAAATGTGATTTCAGACTCTAGTGGTGAAACATAATACAGGGTGCGGGAGAAGAAACCAGCGATCATTCGGCCTGTACGTTTGCTTTTAGTCTTTCTGGATTTAGACCATAAACCAAACCTCGAAATTTCTTTCAGAATCGCATTGGTGCCTTAGCTCAGTTTTAGAGATGAGCCATGACTTTGGACTAAATGTTTCCTTACAGCCATTTTGTAAGATGTCTAAATAAATTTATATTGCTCATCATCATTCACTAGCTCTATTAAGTAGGAATTTTTTTCTTTTTTGCTGAAATGTTTTTTTCGGTAAAAAAAAAAGTCTCCAATAAAAAAAAAAAAAACTTTTCTGTCACCTGGAGTAGCCTTAGTAATAAGTTCAAGAACTCCGGAAGGACTGACTTTTGGCAGGAGGCCACGTAAACATTTCTCTTTTCCTATGTGACTTATGGGCAGGTTGGCACACGTCGTTAAAACGATGATCATAACTAGGGAACGTGCCAGGGTTTGGGCCTGGGCGCTGTGGGTGCTGTTGACTCGGGGGCGCAGGGAAAGCACAGGGTCAGCGGTCGCACATGATTTACGGTGACAGCTTCTCAGATTGCTGGCCAGAACTCGGATCCAGCAGACGAATGCTTCATAACATTAGATGAGGCTTTTCGGCGAGGTTTCCTTTCCTTTTTTCTTTTCAAGAGGCTTAATATGGTTTCACATGCATTTGAAAATCATTTTATAATGTATCTTCTAAAAGCCTGTGTTTATTTTAAATAAATTTGGAGGATACGTATATGCCTACTGTTGTTCTTTTGGGGTGCTAGAGAAATTTTGGCTTAATGGTACATACTAATTTTGCTGGCCATCTAATCTTTCTGTCCATTAATCAGAAAATACTTCCCTACATTCTCTCCCTTGATCTTGGCCGCTCTTGGCCTTTTGTGTTTACACTCACATGTTAGAATTGCCGTGTCAGGCTTCACAATGCTTGTTGAGATTTCCATCGGATTAAATCGATAGGTCATTCTAGGAGGACTTCATAGCATCGAACCTTCCAATCTGTGAACTTTACTGATCTCTCCATTTATTGTCTCCTTGATGTATTCTAAAATTACATGATTTTCTCCATGAAGGCCTTACATTTTGCATTTTTTTAGAGCTATTGTAAATTATATAATTTGTTCAAATTTAATTTCTAATTGGCATATGACTGGCTAACTTGCTATGTTTATTGATTTTTTTTTGGAATCTGAATGTACATAATCATATTTTAAATGAGCTTTTTCATTCACCGAAACTTCTTTTGCTTTTTATTTATTTTCTTTACTGCACTAAGACCACGTCTTTGAACTTTGTTCTTGGCTTTGATACTCAAGTATTATGGTTAATTTCTCTGAAATTATTTCACATTTACTTGGAAAGATATGTCTGTAGATATTAGAGCTTGTGTTCTGTGTCCATTGGGTCTGTATTTTCATAATTTTGTTGAAATTTTTAACATTCTAATTTTTATACTTTTCCTACTTACTGAAAGGTGTTTGTCAAATGCCCGTGATGATTGTGGACTTGTCTGTCCTTCATGTTCTGTCAGCTTTGGCTTTCTACTCTTTGAGGCTGTATTTGGGTGATTATGATTTCAAAAAATATATATCTTTGTAATTTTAACTTTTATTAAACTGTTTTTCCTATGTAAGCTCTCAACCTTATGTATAATTAGCATGGCTGTAGTAACTTTGGTTAGACTTTGCTGTGTGTGTATGTTAACGTAGATTTTAATACCTTTACTTTAAACCATTTTTTATTTTTATATTTCAGATATAAATATCTTGTAAACCACATGGAATTAGATTTAACAATTTAACAGTTTCTAACCAGATCATTTAGTCAATTTGCACTTATTATGAATCCTGATATATTTGGATTCTACATATATGGTTGTATGTCTGATGTATATGTATAGATGTAAATATGTATGTGTTTGTATCATCTTATTTTATACTTTCTATTTGTCCTACTTTTGTTTTTTTCCCTTTCTTGACTTCTTTTGTATTGGTGGGGTTTTTTTTTTCTTCTTTAGTCATTTGGAAAAGCCTCTGTTTATACTCTTCCAGTGGCTGGGACAGTAATCTAAACATCCCTATTTAAATTATGAAAGTCCAAAGTTTATCCTCCTTCAGGGTGATACAAAAACTTCAGAGTACTGTAATTATTTTAGTGCCTCTTGACTTGTGTTATTATAGTATATTTAAATTTATTTTTAACTTTTTATTTATTTGAGATAATTTTAAATTCGAAATTGTACAAAGCGAGCCTTTATACCCTTCACTCAGTTTCTCCCAATAGTAACATCTTTCAAACTCTAGAATATCGGCATCAATGCAATCCGCTGATCTTATTCACTCGTGTGTGTGTGTGTGTGTGTGTGTGTGTGTGTGTGTTTAGTCCTATGCACTTCATCACATGCATGACCACTGCCACTGTCCAAATTCCAGACAGGTTCATCGGAAGGGTCCCCGTGCTGCCCTTTTTCCTAGGGACACTCCCTTCTCTCTAACCCCTGGCAACCACTAATCTCTTCTTCATGCTTATAATTTTGTCATTTCAAGAACATCGAATAGATGAAACCATATAGCATCTAATCATTTGAGACCGACTCTTTCCACTCAGCGTGGTTCTCTTGAATCATTTGGGTTGTTTTGACATTTTAATTTTTTCATTTTTCTTTTTATATGTTTTGGGAAATTACTTTTATCATTTTACGCATTTAGTATTCGTTTAGTTTTAACCACAGGTTTACCATTTTTTTCTGTTCTTCCTTCATTTTTGAATCACTGGCTTCCCTTTCGGGATCCCTTTCTTCCGGCCTGAAATATACATCCTCTTGAGTTTTGTTTACTCGTGGTCTCCTGAGTCAAACTCCTAAATTTTCGTGTATCGTGAACTGTCTTTATTTTATTCACACATGTATTTTCTGCTTTTGTTATAGTTTAATTTCAGATTTTAAGATCAGTTACATTTCAGTGGTGGCATTTCAGGCAGGGGGTAAAACTTTGTCCCAGGTGCTTCCATAAGGTACACAGTGTGACTTTAGGGGATATTTGGCAAACATTGAAAAAGGTCCACCATCCGATATATATTTTTATAGTTATTTTATTGATAAAAATGATATTGCTTTTTCCATTTGCTAATGGTATACAATTCCAAGTAGCTTAACCTTTACGTAGATTTTGTAGGTGGCGGATGCCCTGTGGCTCTGCGCAGCAGGGCGTAGAGGCCTGGGACTGGCGCCCCTGCATAGCATTGCCCTCCTGGGCCTTTCCCTGGCCCAGAAAATGGGCGAGGCGGATGCATCACTTGGCTGGGTGTCTATCTGGCCAAGGCAAAGTTGCTCCCAGGAAAGTTACCATTGGCTGAGATAGTGACAGTGCCCTAGGCAAAATGCAAAACAAGTGAATTCTATCTTAGGTTTGCAAATTGTTCTTCTGCAGTGAATGCTTACTTACCACTCAGCGATATTACAGACGCAGGTAATTGAATGTCAACACGTTTATGCATTCTCTGGTTATGCCGCCTGTGTCTGTCTTCCCTGACAGATAAGGAGGCAACGGGCGGTATCAGGGGTGTTCCTTAGGGTTCGGGACTGAGGAGCAGATGAGCTGTAATTCAGAGCGTGTTGCTCAGAGGGGAGGTTTCAAGGGACAGGACTGAAGCAGAAGGCAAGGCACGGAGCTCAAGAGTGGGGGCTGGAGGACAGGGAGCTTGGGGAACGTTCCCCATCCAGAATGGAGGTGTCAGGCCACCATGCAGATTTTGTAGGTAGCTCAAGTCGCATGGTCAGCTGCCTGCAGGAAAGAAGCAAGAACCAATACAACCTGTGACTATGGATTTGGGAGGTGAGGAAGTACAAATAGCTTAGGAGAGAGAGAACCAGAGTTCAGGTCTGGGAGGGTGGGAGAATGGTGATCTCTGCATGGCAGCAAAGGACTAGTCTAGAAGGCAGGTGATCTGGAAGGAACATAAGTTCAATTTTTAAGATATGAAGTTTGAGGTTTCGGGGCCAGCACATGAATCTGAAATAATCCACAACAAAAAATCTAAGCAAAGGTGCCAGGAGTTGGGTCTTACCAGGCTGGAAACAACAACTCAAGCTGTTGGGACAGGAAAGGAGACAGACAGACAGACAGACAGACTGGCAGCCTCTGCATACGGCCAAGGAGAAAAGCAAAGGCCATGGCCATGATGCTCTCTAGAACAATGTCTTCTTGTATGTAGCATTTCATAAATATTTATGGAAACCCACGTAGACAGTGGGTGTCAGAAACTCAGGAGTTGTGCGATTTCAGCTTCAGGAGGGGGAGCTTTGGTGGCATGCTTGACCCTGGAATGTGGTCTCAGGCATGAAGGTAAAAGAGACCTTCAAGTTCTCGTAGTCATCAGTTGACCTGAAACAGCCCCAAACGGTACTACTCAGCCTCCTACTCAGAGCCTCGATGTGGCTGTTATGTAATGCATACTTTTTAATAAGCGTGGTTTTCTAGTTCCCTTTCCCACAGTAAGCCAGAAGCCAGAGATAGCTGTGCAAAGGCTTGTCAGTGCAAAAGGAGGGGGACTCCTGGCAACCCGGCTTGGAGGAAGGAGACAGACTCAGACTGTGCCTGGTTCCCGTGCATTACTCAAGGAATCAGGCTCCTTAGAGGTGGGGCAGGCAGGTCATGTGGAAACAGCCTTAGTGGGGTGGGACAGGCCATGCGCACCGGCCGTCCAGGTAATCCAGGCGGGCTGGCCGGCAGCATCTGGCAGAGTGCTGGCTGGGCAGGCGACCCTGGCTCCGAGGGAATGTGGCCGAGGCGGCAGGTGGCCGTGTTGGGCAGGCAGATGAAGGCCCTGGGGATGCCTGGCTATTCACGGGCATTGAGTTGTGGGCAGAATTCCAGTCGTGGATGAGTTAAGGCTGATCCCGGAACCCAGGGGAAGGAACGAGTGGACTGGAGGAGGGGAGGGGAGGGGCCTGGGAGGGGAGAGTCACTAGTACTCCTTAGCACTGTGTGCTAAACTGCACGCACAGCACCGAACAGCTTATCATGCAGTTACTCAGCTCCACACCCGCTTTTTTTTTTTTTTTTTTTTTGGCAAATGAGGATGGAATGTGGCAGAACCAGGGTTCCAGCCCAGTCTGGCTGTCTTCACAACTCACTGTCCCTGATCACTAGGCGACAACAGTTGCTGCGCGCCCTGCATGCAGGTAGCCCTGGGCCTTGCTGGATGTGGATCCCAGGAGGTGCTCCTTCCGGCTCAGGCTCTCAGGCTCAGGAGTCCGGGAGGGCGGGTCGTCTCTGCCTGGGGGTGTGGGCGGAGCGCTCCTCTTCATCCTCTGCTAGTTCACCAAAGACGCCTCCTGTCCTGATAAAGACACTTTCCCTCTGCGGGATTCATTCCTAGCCGAAAGGCATCCTGTTTTTACCCTGTGATAATCTGTGTCGCTGCCTTGAAGTCCTCCCCTTCTGCGCATGGGGCTTCATGAAGACAGAGGCACGTCTGCTTGCTCACCACTGTCCCCAGAGCTTAGCCAGGGCCTGACACCCAGAAGGCCCCGAACACGGGCTGACGGCTGAGTGCGTGAATGGCTGCCTTAAATTAACTGGGATTGTCCCTCAGTTCTTACTAGTAAATCACAGTCCTGTCTCCCAAACAATGTTCAGTATTGTAAGAAATGGAAGACTTGCTGGTAAGTTACATCCTGTTCAGGGGTAGATCAAGGTTTTATAGGTTCTAAAGCAATGTGTGGAGCCCTTAAGAAAATTAATGCAAAGTGTAAACACAAAGCGGGTTATGTAAGTGTATATTTACTTAGAGTGACAAAACACAATTAAAAATAAACGGAGTTGACAAATATCATAAATCTTATCAAAATCCAGAAAAATAACATAATGAATCGCCTAGTACATTTCTATTAGACTTTGTCCTATGTATCACCTTTTGTGTAACAATGATTTTATAATGTGGCTACAGTGGAGTTTTTCTATTACATAGTTAACTAAATTTTTTAGTCCAAAATTATTAGACTTCTTGCATGATGTTCTTTCTATCAGATGTAATAACTGCAATTTTTTTAAGCCGATGCAGGCCACCAGCAGGAAAAGGTTTGCATACCTTCCTTACTCTGAAGGCATCATTCTCTAGCACAATCGATGGTTTTTAAGTTTTCAAACTATGGGAGAAACTCTTCCTGGAGCTTAAGTCCCACTTGTTGGTATATCCACTGAAATATTTTTATATTAAAATAAAAATGAATATTATTGAGTTGAATGAAAACTATATTAGTTTTAAAGTGCAAACACCAGACTTCATAAGACTATAATTTTGAGCTAATATTTCAACACTTTTGACTCTAAGACAGTCATCTTGGTTTCTGTTATAGTACTCCCATTTTTAAAGATGGTTCCTTGAATTCAGTGATTTTTGTTCTTCATTACTTAACCGAAATTTAAAACATAGTTTTAATTGAAGTACGCTGTATATGCAGAAAATGACACAGATCAGCATATAGCTTGCTGAATTTTCATGCATATACACACCCGTACATCCAGGATCCAGGTCAAAAAATAGAAGATTGCCACCACCCCAGGAGACCTCACCGCCCTGCCCACTCCACTGCCCCAGCTTGTGATGGCATAGCTTAGTTTTGCCTGATTTTGAACTGTACGTGAATGAAAGTGCCCCGTTTTGTCCTTATCTGGAGCTGCCTCATTCTCCTCCGCAGTGTATGTATCAGATTCATTTATACTGTCGTATGTAGTTGCAGATCCTTTATTCTCGTCGTTATTCCCTGCGTGAATGGACGAGGAATATCATCTGTTCCACTGTCGAAAGGCACTTGGGTTTCTAGATTTTGGCTACTATGAATCGTACTGTGAGCATTACAGTATAGTCTTTAGTGAATGTGTATATGCATTCACAGCTCGATTTTGCTGTGAACCTAAAATTGCTCTTAAAGTGTTTTAAAAATTACAAGGAGATATCTTTTTTTAAATAGAACTTTTATGATTTTATTTGAGCCCAAACTGATGGCAGCTGCTGGCAAGCAAGCTCTCAGATGCTCCAAGGAAGAACTATTTTTAAATAGCCTAAAAAAATGACAACGCACTATATTCCTGAGGGTAAGGAAGTAGGCATGGTTTTTGCTGGGCCATGGGAGGGGGTGTCAGCTAATCCAATTTAAACATGTTTATTCTCTGACTTAGCAATCCTACTTCTAGGAGTTTATCCTATGATAATGAAAAGGCACATGTACACAGCAAACATTGCATCACTGATTATAATAGGAAGAAGATGGGAAATATTTTGAATGTCCTACAAAAAGAAATGAGTTGAACATAATGACTTCAGTTATCAAAAAAAGTAGGAAGTTAATTTAGTCTTTGGTTGATGGGTCGACTGAATTTTTCAAAATGGTTTAGAAGAGTTTCAGCATTGCATCTCATTACTGGTAATGCCGTCTACATTTTTAGGATTTTGCTGTCAAATTGGCTGAAACTCTTATTAGGTTTCCTTCCCATGTGATTATTTCCCTTTTTCTGGGGCCAGTGTAATCATAAATACTAACTCGAGGACACTCGTTATTAAAAAGCTCGTTATCACTGTCTTCATAATAATGGCAATTATGAGTTTTCTTTTATCTTTAAATTGTTTTTTTTTATTAAAATTTGGCACAAAGTTTAGTATTTTCCCAGTGTGTTCCTGTGATTCTCTTTATTAAGTGGATTATCAAAAAATCTAAGAACCTGGTCATTCTATTTGAAATTTATTCTTTCCCTGCAATTACTGCTTTTATTGAGATCTGAAAAACTTTCTCTTACAACTTGCTTCTCAATGTCAGAATAACTTCTATTAATTCCCTTGCTCATTGTCAATCACTTTTGTTCCATAATCCAATAATTTCCTGCATTTTCTACTAGATTTAATAAATTGAAACACTTTATATACTTCCAAGTCTGAAAATTTTAAAATTTTTTACTGAACTAGTCTAAAATTTTTCCACATTTCAGTTAAAAATGGCAGTCAACCTTTGTTAATTTTTAAAACACTAAAATCTGTTAAAATCGCATATCAAAATATACCCCTTAAAAAAGTATGCGATCCAGTGTTTTTTTTTTTTTTCATTACATGCACTAAGCTGTGTAACCGTCACCACTCTGTAATTTCATGTCCTAACCCCCCAGAGAAGTCCCGCCCCCGCCCGTGGTCTGGTCTTATTCCTCTCTCTCTCCAGCTCCCCCCCCCCCCCCCCCCCCGCCACTAACATATGGTCCAGCTCAATGGATTTGCCTATTCTGGACATTTCCTAGAAATGAAATCTAGAACACGCGGCCTTGTGCGCAACCTTTACTTACCTTTTAAATAAAGCTGCTTGTGTCCCAGTCCTCCTCATAGAACGCATTTCAGGGTCGTTCAGATGTTGTGCTGTAAAGTGTCCCGCAACAGGGTGGCCCTGCTTCATGATGCGCAAACCAACTCCGTCTCCTCGGACTCTCAAAGAGAAGAGCCCGGTTTGGCATGGGCATTTAAATGACTCCATCCAAGGTGAGAGAAGCCCACGAAGGGCGCATAACTGTTACATCACCCCGAAGTGTTCAGCAGCGTTAGGTGTGTGGAGACAGCGCTTCTTGATGGGGTTTCGGGCTGAGCTGCGTCCAGCACATGTTTTGAATTCTTACTAATATTTTTAAAGAGTGCTTGAAACCCCATCACATCTAACAGTCACACTGCCATCCACTGATTGCAAATGTGGGCTCCAGTCACCAAGACCTTCACGCATGCCGTCGAAAAGCCAAACTGCGTTTGAATTGCTCCTGTGTATGCCTTAATTTTAGATGAATTTTGGCAAAGAAGTTAAAAATCGGTGTTCTGCAAAGCGAATCGGTTTTCTGCGCCAGGGGAGCGTGCATAACGGCGCACGGGAAGCGATTCACTGTTGTAAACTCTGAAGCAGTTGAGTTTTATTTGATGTCTGGTTCGTTTGATTTTTTTTTTTTTTCACTTCATTTTGTACATGTTTCCCTTCGTTTTGCTTAATTCTTCATGAGCTATTTTGGGTGAATAAGTCACACTGGTCCTTTCATTTTGAAACTTTTCTAAGCACTCCCATGAGCAGTTAGCCTAATGGCTCCCCGAGCTCTCATCTACAGAGCCCCACTTTTCACTGAGATCTCCGATCGGTAAACGCTTTTCACTAACAGTTTAATGTCCTGCTTTTCATTGTGATCTCTGATCGGTAAACGTTTTTCACTTAACAATTTAATATCCTCAATACTTTTTTTTTTTTTTACTACTTCCAAATAAATATGTGTTCTCTGTTCTTCAAGGCAATGGTCAAGTACATTTTAATTCAATTTACGTACAATCCGAGTAAACACAGCATCCTTGTGTTCCGTGCCATCTTCTGAATTTTAAGAGTTCTCAATGCATTTAATTCAGTCTGAAAACTTAC
This sequence comes from Rousettus aegyptiacus, assembly GCF_014176215.1. Taxonomy (NCBI): domain Eukaryota; kingdom Metazoa; phylum Chordata; class Mammalia; order Chiroptera; family Pteropodidae; genus Rousettus; species Rousettus aegyptiacus. The sequence continues at coordinate 56,928,640 of NW_023416309.1, forward strand.
CTGGTATAAGTAATGTGTGTCTTGTTAACAATATTTAATAATAACAAAAAACCCAATATATACGTTCTTCGCTTGTGCAGTAGACGAGCCAAGATCTTATAACAATTCGTTCCTATTTAAATTTGCTTTATAATACCTGCCTGTGAAGCATTTTAGCAGTCTTTGTATGTTCTGTTTAATTCTCTGTAAATTGAGATCATGATTTTGGAGATGAAAAACTTGGACTCCTAGTGTGTAACAGGCTGGGTTAAAAGTTCATTGTTCCTACAGAACCAGCACGTTCGTTAAAATGATATCGTGCTGACAGTGGCAGTGTTCTTGTCTGGGAACCCTGTTCCGTGTGTGGGCGTGCTCCGATTCTTGTCATCTTAGTATTTCTGTTGCCGCTCTTACCATCAATATTTTCTTGGCTCTCGTGACTCTTTTTGAAACGGTTCTGCAAACCATTTCAACCAGCGGAGTCTCTGATTTCATTGTTACAGGAGAGTTTTTCATGTTTTGAAACCCCTGCCAATCTTCCTTCTTTCAATTTCCTCCTGGAAGCTTCCACTAGGATCCTTACTTTCCGTTGTATTTGATTTTTGGAATAAGCAATAATTGTAGAGAAAGGCGGAAAATTTATCCGAAATTAAGGCAAACACAAGAGCTATTCAAAAGCATTTAAAAATTGCCACTGTGTTTAATCGAGCCCCCAAGTGGTGTAATCAAATTATTCTTATATGACAAATATTGAATTATCGATGGGATACGTGTAGGAGTTTTCCACTGGAACATTTATTTCCTCAGGCTACTCTGCTCTGTTGCTGGCGATTTTGCATGCTGTTTTATCTGGAACCCGCAGGCTTTGGGAGGACGGGATGCTCAGAAAGGTTTAGGTGTGCCCGTGGGATGCATGAATCACGCAGCCTCATCTTCAGTTATACTTGCTATGTGTAGCAATACTTCGTGCCCTGCAAACCAAGAGTTTTAACAAATTTTATTTCATGTGATTTGCTGCAAAAAAGAAACGTGCATGTATTTATAATTGCATACACCGCATGCTGCGAGGTTCGGCCCGCATCCGGCCAGACGCTATGTGGGCCGGGGGCCTGCGCCCAGCCTTGGGGGCTGCGGGCAAAGTAGGTCCTTTTCCGTAACAGGAGAAGCCCCTTTGACAGCCAGATTCTGAGTGTCGTGACTGTGTGGCTGTCCCTCCCTGTCTCCTACTCCCACCTCAGTCAAAACCTGTCACCTGAGGAGAGCAGAGGTCAGTAGTGTCAAGGGTATCAGACTTTCAGGCAGTTCCTGTCCTTTTTGGGTGCAAAATGTGGCTGATCATTTACACATGCGCAGGGTTCCACTTGGCCAAGAGCACTTTCTGGAACCTTCTCGGCCCATCTGGGTCACCTCTCAGGCCCCCGGCCCAGGAAGTGTGCTCAGAGCGGCTCTTCCTCGCCCAGCGGCCACACGGCGAAGGCCAAAGCTCTGTGAAAAAAGCTTTGAAACAGTTGTAGTCCGAATACACTGAAAAGCACCGAACCTTTGCTTCACGTGAGTGAGTTTTCTCCTATGTGCATCTTAGCCCCGTACAAGGAGCCGCCTCCGGCCACCTCTGGGGGACCCGGAGGCCGTGTGGGTGACTTAGGTGCCTCACGGCCTGCTTCGCAGCAGGGCAGCTCTGCCTCACGTGTGGGGATCTTATAGGTGCTTTTGTCTCACGGTGAGTTCTGCAGAAGGAAAGGGTGATGGCAACAGTCTGGATTCTGGGCCCTGGAGAATGAGCAGCCGTGACAGTTCTGACCTTTCCTCGGAGGCCTGGTCCCCGGGAGCTGGCCAGGCCACAGGCCTCTGGCTGCGAACTTGTTTTTCCGTTTCCTGGGGAGCCGCGCCCCAGACCCGGCCTGGTTCTGTGGTGAGGAGCTCTGGAACGGCTACCTTGGGGTCCGCCTCGAGTTTCAGACAGGTGCTTTCACACCTTTTTAATGGAATGTTTCATCACATTCTGCATTCCGTCTTGGGGGTGCACAGCCACCTGAATGATTTTTTAGAATTCGCATACGTTATTGCATACAGAATCACAAAAAAATCATGTCGCTGCTCTAAAAAAACGTTCCCTCTCTCTAAGCTCTTCTTCCTTACCGCCCCCCCCCCCCCCACACACACACCTCTGGCAACTGCTTAGCTTTTTACGGCCTCGCTAGTTCCGCCTTTTCTAGAATGTCACCTAATCGAATCATACAGATGCGCCCTTTTCAGGTCGGTTTCTTTAGTTAACATATGTTTAAGATTCTCCCATGTCTGTTTGTGGCTTGACAGCTCAATTCCTTCCACTGCTGAGTAACATTCCGTTACAGGACGTACCAATGGGTTCCTCATCCATTCACACACTGAAGGATCTACTGCTTCCAGTTTTTGGAAGTTATGAATCAAGCTGTTAGAAACATTCTCATGCAAGTTTTTGTTTGGACGTAAGTTTTCGAATCAGCTGGGTGATTCCCTAGGCGCGTAATTGCTGGATCACATGATAGGACTCTGTTTAACTTGGTAAAAAACCTGCCGAACTCTTCCAGCGTGGCCGTGCCATTTTGCGTTTCCACCAGCAATGAATGAATGAGAATTCCTGTCACTCCGCATCTTCGTCCGTGTTTGGTATTGCCGGGTTTTCGGATTTCAGCCATTCCGATACGTGTATGGCGCTATCATGTTGTCGTTTTAATTTGCGATTCCCCGACGACTTACGACGCTGAGCATCTTGTCGCATGCTCGTTTGGCATCCGTGTGTCCTCTCTGGCCAGGTATCTGTTCAGATCTTTTGCCAGTTTCTTAACTGGGTTGTTTTTCCTATTGTTGAGTGTTTAGAATTCTTTTTATGTTTTGAACACGAGTCCAGCATGTGTTTTGCAAATGTTTGTGAAGTACCTTATTTTCTGTAGATGTTTGTTCCGTTCTTGTTCCCGAACGGCATCTTTGCTGAGCCTACAGCTCCTTGCTGGCAGCTTCTGCCCCCTGCTCGCCGAAGATGCTGCTGTGTCGTTTTTGGCTTCCACTGTCGTCAGTGAGAATTCCGTCACCTGACAGTCCTGTCGGGGATGTGTGTTTTCTCTCGCGTTGCTTTTGGGACCTCATCACTGCCGTTGCTGTTCTGTCGTTTCTTTCCCTATTTATTTATTTTTTCTTGCGTGTCTAGGCATGTTTTTCTTTTTATTTTTCCTGCTTGGAATATGTTTTGCTTTTTGAAATTGCGAATTCATATTTTGAATTAGTTATGGCACATTTTCAGTAATTAGCCTTTAAATTTTGCGTCTCCTCCATTCTCTTTATCCTTCCTTTCTGGAACTCTAATTAAATGCATGTTAGGTCTTCTCACTCTATTTTCTCAACCTCTATGTGATATATTCAGTCTTTGCTTTTTTCTGGGTATAGTGGGTAAATTTTTCAAATATATAACTATCTTTTTGTCTCTGCTTACTTTGCCATTTAACTTACCCACTTCGTTTTTCATTTCAACTGTGTTTTTATTCCTGGACTTTTCGTTTGCTTCCGGTCCGACAGGGGGAAGCAGTGCCTGATGGGCAGGTGAGGAAGACTGACTGCATTCAGGCCGAGATGAAAGCTGTCCATCTTTGAGCAGTGCAGAGGAGAAGTCAGTCTATTTTCAAACTCTGTCTTCTGCGTTGGAAGAGACACTTTTTGGAAGGACAACTATAACGTAGTAGCTGCCTTTGAGTTTTGTTCATTGAACAGGGTTACTTACTATTTACAGTGAAGGGTCCGACAATGAATCTTGACTGTCAAGACAAACTTGGATCCAAGAAACAGATGAATATGAAAGCAATCCAGTAGTAGAGGCAGGGGATTTCTTATGCAGGACATTATTCTGATAAATGCAAAGAACAGTGACCATTATTTATAATTAATACTCGATTTATGATCCCTGGTTCTTTCCTTACTGGCTGCAAAAGTACAACTTATTTTTTCTGTATTTACCCTAATAACCTATTTAGAATGAGTGAGTTTGGTGAGATTTATGGTCAAAAGTTTGTTTTTATATGGTAAGCTCATCTAGATCTTTGGATTTATTCTTTTTATTGAAAATCATTGCAGAGAGCTGCTGGAGAAGCAGGGATGTGGCTATAAGTTATAAAAGAACCTCATTTGGAACAGCCATAGTGTGCAGCAAATCATATGTCTTGATATACAACAGAAAATTACAAGCTTTTCATTAATAAATTACGACTCTTAAAGATTCCTATTTATCAGCTAAGTCGACGATCAGCGTGAATTTTTCTGTAGAGGTGTTAATAATCAGACTACTCTACTGCTTTTAAAATATTCTGATTCATTCTTAGGCTTGGATTTGCATCAGCAAAGGCTGCACTGTATATTACCCTCGGCTTAGGAGGAATGATGAGTCCTTGCTACAATGTTCTTCATGCCCCTTCTGGAATGCATCCTTGGCACATGAGCTCAAATGTCTCAGCACTTTGGTCTCTTTTCCTTAGAGCAATAATCACACTGTAGTGATTTTTTTTTTTTTTTGGACTCTTGTTTGTATCTGTTGCAAGTCTGTAGACTCAATGAGAGCTAGAACCGTCTGTCTTGTCCTTCCCGACCCCCAGCACTTAACAGGGTGCCTTTCACACAGTAACACTGAAAAAAAATGGAGAACCAAAGAACAGGAGATGGTCAGAAAAAGGGGTGTTGGCAGGATGGGGAACAGAGAAGGAAAACGGCAGCTGAGAGAAATTTAAAGTGAGGGTCCCCGATGTAATCACTCTTTATACTATAAAATGCGCTAAAATCTATAGGATTTCGAAGTTTTTTGTGTCAGTGTGCATCATTTCATTGTATTTGTGTGAATAAGAGAGTTTCATAACAATACAGTTGATTCATGTCATGAGCTGGATTGAGTTAGTTTTTGTAGGACTCCTTGGAAGGCAACTAACTGACAAACCTCTGAGTCAAAGACCAAGGGCCACATCATGTGGGATGACACGTGTGAACCAGATGATGGGCAGTGTAACGCTGTGACTCACCTAAGCACTGGAGGCCCCTCTCTGCTTGTTTAAAGTCTGTTTTTAATAGCTACTGCTGAATTACATGCAGTCTAAATATTGATAAGCATTGATTGCTGGAGAATGAAATATACTAAATTATATGCTGTGTGTTAAAACCCCATTTATCTTTCATGGTGAAGTTAATTGCAACTTACGGAGTTATAAAACAATCACTTGAATATTTTAATACTCACCTCTAATCAAACACTTATTGCTGACGTTGAAGTTGAAAGCGTATAAACCTCAGTTCACTCTCCTCAAGGAGCTTAGTCTCTAGCTGGGTTGAACGTGTCATTGGAACGTAGAAGATACTAAAGACACGCAGCTCCCATGGATTTCCGGGTTTGAAACCGAACCACCTTTCTATGACATTTTAAGATAATTTAAAGTACAAGTTTCCAGGATACCCACTTACTTAGGAGAAGAGTATGACAAGACTAAGCGTGGAAATGCATCCGTGCGTGCAGCGCCTCGCTCTGTTCTTTTATTAACTAGTCCAGGCATATAACTACTTTAGTGTTCGAGCCCCGCCACCCGGCTTAAGAAATGAAATGTTGCCAATAAAATTATTTTTCTACCATTCCATTCCTTTCCCTCCTTCCTTCTCTTGATATAGTTTTGTGTTCTCAAACGTTATGTAAACTGTGTGATTCTGTGCATACAGTCTCACAACTCACTTTCGTGATCTACCCTCCCCAAATTTATCCATGTGGATATGTTTAGACCCAATTAATTTTAACTTTAATATTAATTGCTGTGTGGTATTCCAGCGTATGACTGTAATTCGTCTAATCTCACGCTGTCTATTTAGGTCGTTTGCGATTTTTATGACCTTTTATCGTTCGTCTAATCTTCTCATGCCGTCCATTTAGGTCATTTCATTTTCCCCCAAATGCAAAGTTGGCGTGAATATTTCTGCACTCATCAGGGGCTATAGCCGGAGCGGAATTGCCGAGCGATCAAGAGCGCTCTCCCCGGACCGCGTTGCCCTCCGGACGCGCCTCCCCGTTCGCACCCCCACCGGCAGCATGGGGGTGCACCCGCCGCCGCGCTTCTCTGCCGTAAGTTTGACGACTGTGACCGCTCATTGTTGAGCTGCGCCGTTCCGGTCGCCGGGCAGGTGGCGGGCACCTCGCCGGCGGGCTCCGCCCTGCCGCACCGTTCGCTCGCATCCTTCAGCCGCGCGGCTTCCTCGGGAGGTGCGCAAGCCGGGCGGATGCGCCACGGGCGCGATCCTGTTCCCGCCGCTGGAACATCCTGCCGCTCTTACTGTCGATTTTGAACGTCGGCGACACACTCCAAGTCAAAAGAAGGCAAACAGCAAATCGACTTTTCACGTCCGATTGTGAAAGATTTTGCCATCTTCCAGGCATTCCTTGTTTGTTTTCACCGGGAAGCTCAAGCCCGTGGGGAGAGCGCACCCGCGGCAGGGACGGCCCCACCGCCCGCCCCCACTCCCTGGGCTGCAGCCCCGGACCTGCCCGGGTCTCTCCTCTCTGTTCCTCACTGTGCATCGAGAACACTGGGTCATCGTGAGGTCGACACACTCTTGATGGAGCGTCCAGGGCAGCGCCTCGCTCCGAGCGAGCCTGCAGTCCATGGTGGTTACCATGACTAGGGAAAAGAAAGCCCGGAAGCGCATTTGCCACTCTGCCCTCTGCCAGTTACCCACACAGAATGCCGCGCAGGGTTTCCAGGTGGCAAAAAGTATCGACCGGGTGACCGTGCGCCAAACCATCAGCGGCCTCAGGCCTCACGTTCCTGTTGCCCCTCGAGCATCAGACCTCTCCTCAGGCTTTTGCCACATTATTTTTCTTTGTAGGAAATCGGAGAGGGAGGCAAGGCAGGAATCCTCGTCTATCCCCGTGTTGCCGGTGACAAAGGTCCATGGTAGAGCCAGGATAAGAAGCAGTGTTCCCTGATTCTGACTCTGGAAGCGTTGCCTTTTGTGTTTTTGTTTATTAGATCAGTCTAGATTTTTTGTTTGGTTTAGGTCTGAACTGATTTTTGCCCTCCAGGAGCTTGTTAGCAAAGTAGTGAGAAGCAACTTTGAGCAGTTTGCATTTTATATTCTTTCAAAAGCTAAGGATCCTTGGGAATAAGAAAATATGAGAATTTTCAGTAAATTAAAATGCTTTCACTAGACGGTGTACTCCTGCGCCCAGACTGTGCCAGGCTTGGCCTTCTGACCCTTCCAACCTCACTTACAGGCCCCTCCCGTCTGGGATCAGCTGAGGTCATCCCCTGCCTCTGCCCCACACATTGGAGGAGGTTCCCTCTGGTCAGTACCACGGTCCCCTCCGCCCGCCCTCCGTCGTGGTTGTGCTGCGCCTTCAGGACACGAAGTTAGCGTCCCACAGACGTGGTGAATGAGGGATGTAAACATTCCCTGGAAATAGATGGGATGCAGCCTATCTGCTTGATGTGCAAATGGTCAATAAATCGAGCCATGTGTGATTAAAACGTCTCGTGCCACGAAGCATCCACATTGACTTTCTCCTGGTTCATTTTTATCGGTCTGTTTTGTCATATCCATGTAAGCTCAGGGAGGAAGAACTGAGGCGTTTGATTTCACTAAGAATAAGTCGAAATACTCAGTTATGTTTGTTTTTCTTATTCAGTGATATAACAACAAGGCAATTTACCACATAATTCTACCAAAATCATTGTCTTTCTTTTTCCTGAACTCATTTTCTGTTCTTCTATGTGCATCTTTTTTCTATCATTATAATCACATTGTCTGTGCAAATTTGTATTCTTCCCTTAGCATATCAAACACCCTTTACATTAGTATACATCCTTCCATGTGCTTTTAGTGGCTACAATATTCTTACATTAAGTGATATATCACAGCGTATACATCAAATTCCATATTCTTTGATGTTTAAATTGTTCGCAGTCTTTGTTGCTATCAGTGATGCTGCAGTGATTGTCTTGATTTTGATTTTCCATTATCTTTTACGTGTGCATGTGTTTAAACGTAGCGGGGAGGTAGACAGCATGTAGAAGGGTTAAGGGCAAGACTCTGCGGTCATGTTGCCTGAGTCTGATTCCTTAATTTGCTCCTTAGCAGCTGCCTCCCTAGCAAGTTATGGGACCTCTGTGTGTCTAAATCCATCCGTAAAATGGGAAGGAAGTTCTAGTACTTTATAAGGTTATGAAGATCAAATGATAAATGCAAAGAGCTTGGCATGCAGTCTGGCACAAAGTGAAAGCTCGTTAAAATCTAGCTCTTGGATAACCCAGGTCTCGGGGAGGAATGGGGGTGGGCAGGAGCCTGGATGAAATGTGATTGGCTGTGACTGTGCTGATAATTGACAAGGCTAGGTGCCAGGAACAAGGTGGTTTAGACTCAGTCTACTAGTCTTTCTACTTTTTTAAATGGTAGATTTTTTTTTTTTAAATAGAAGTAAAAGCACACAATACAAAAACATTTTAGGTTTTAAATTTATTTTTGGGGTTTTGAATTCTTTCCTTTGGACATGTTTCTAGAAGTAGAGCTACCAGGTAGGATGTTTTATAATATCGTTGAATATAGACAAATTGCATTAGTAAACGATGGTTTAGTGTAGGGTGCTATCCACAAATCTGTAAGTAGACCAGTTTTGCCATGGTCTTAAATAGCACAGGGTATTACCATTACATGTTTTCCACCCAAAATTTATGAATAAAATGGTACCTCACAGTTATTTTAATGTCCCTTTTTTTTTATTAGAAAGTTTGAACATTTTCTTAATTGTGTTTATTGGTGGTTATTTAAAAGAATTTAAATTACCTACTTCTGTCCTTTGTCCTTTCATCTACCAGGGTTTTATAGGATTTTGTTTGTTTGTTTGTTTTATGAAAGCGATATAATAGTTTGCAATTAAGCTCACTTTATCTGTCTTATTTTAAGTGAAAGGAAAAACTGTTATCACTTTGTGGCTATTGTGATATATGATTTAAAAAATTCCCTCTTCAGTATTTATTCATAGCAAACACATTTTGGGGTGCCTTAAAAATCTAAGGTGTAGCAATGATTACGACCTCCATGTCACGTCGATTTGGAGGATGTTTCTGACTTACGATTGCTACAAATACGTGGTCGAGCCGTGGTGAATCGCTCTGGGGTGACGGTCGCCCCGCGCTTTATACAGCGTCCCTCAGTGTGCCTTCATGCGGGCCATCTGCCACGAGCGGCCGGGCTGCAGATGCCCCTGGTCAGCGAAATCCGACCTCAGAGAATTTGCGAGTGATTTCGGAAGGACAGGGACAGCAGCGCTCTGCTTTTATGGTGTTCTGTGCGCAGGACGAGCGCAGCCGCGCCCCCTTATCCGCGGTTTTATTCCGTGCTCAGGACGAGCGCAGCCGCGCCCCTTATCCGCGGCTTTGCTTTTCAGGCTTCCAGTTGCCTGCGGTCAACCTCGCTCGGAAAGTGTTAACATGAAAACTTCAGCAGTAAACCACGCGTACGTTTTACACGGCACGTGGTCCCGAATCATCCCTTCGTCCGGCGTCTGCCTGCCGCCCACGCGCGCCGCCCGCCCGTCATGCAGTGGCCAGCTCGGCCGCCGCGCGACTGGGGCGGTCTCACGGGGCTTGCGCGCAGGTCGCCCTCGCGGTGGCCTCAGGCCACGTCGCCACACGCAGGTCGCGCCCCTCACCCGACGTCACCACGCGGGCATCGCGTCATCTCACGGCCTCGCAAGAAGGGCGAGTGCAGCCTGCGCTGTCTCCGGACAGGCCACACTCAGTCGTACAGCACGTGGTCACGCTCGCTCTGTTGTACCGTCAGGCGCGGTTCCTCGCCCACTGTGCCTGGTGTACGAATTAAACTTCCTCGCGGGGCCGGATGGGGAGCAGAGAACGGCACGCTCGGTTCGGCGCCGTCCGCGGTTGCAGGCGTCCCCTGGGCCTCGGAACGTGTCTCCCGCGGATAAGGGGGACGGTCGTGCACCCACATTCGCTTTCTCTCTTCTTCGTTTTCTGGTTTTCATGGTACTCATCACAGCTAATTCCAATGCAGACTATGATCACAAGCGCTCTCTGCAGCTTTTAAAATGTGCTCAACTGCCTGTGATCGGGTCCTGGGGAAGCTGATCGTTCGGGCTCATCACGGGTCTCCCGGGGCTGGCACGTTTCTGTTACAGTATCACAACCTGTAATTTTAAAAATTTAGAGTGCCGAGGCCTAATATTGTACCACGGTTTACTTAAACTTCACAGTGTTGTGTTTGAACCTATCATTTATAAATGATAGCTTTTGAAAGTGGATTTCTGGTGTCTCGAGAGCTGTATTTTATGTTATCTTTGAAACCGCAGGCACTGGATGGCGACAGTGTATAAAGCCCGCTATATTTCATGTTCCGCTTATTTATTACTTGACAAATGGCAACAGGAGCATAAAATTGTTTTATTTGTCATCTTTGCATAAAAACTTCCTTACGAAAAGCTTCCATGGCACACGACACATAAATTCTCATATAATCGTCCTTTTGAGGTATGCCTTGTCCTGTTCTTGTTGCTGTTTTTCCTGTTTCATTTTTTGAAAAAATTTTAAGGAAATTTTCCCGTGATGGACAGAGCCTACCAATCATTTAAAGGAACCATGCAAATTAAAAGTACATTTCCCCCCCCTTCTTGTTAGTAACCTTTAGAAAAGCTAAAATTATAAGTCTGAATTTGTGAAGTGAGATTATGTGATTGGCTAAAAGTGACGAAAATACCAGAATTTTTATCAAAGAGAAGACACAAACTGTAGGAGTTCACTGTTGTAAGAATTAAACACACCTGTCAGATGAGTAGGTTGGCCAGAAACCAAGACAAGACAAGGCTGGTCCCATCCACTGTTCATTTTGGGGCCAACTAAGACACCAGCGGCTCTTGTCTAATGAGGACACTTGTTCACGTCCTGACCGTCGGGCTCTGTTGAGCACCACAGCTTCCTGTGCAAAGCGGCTCTTGCCTAAGTGGAGGTTTGCAGCTGGGTAAGTTTTGTTTTGAGGTGCAGACCACGCGGGGTGCTGCGTCTGGCCAGCGCGCGCCCTCGGAGTTCTGTGTGACCCCAGGGGTGTCTCGGGAATGCCCCGTCCGCTGTGCCCCGCCCCACGTTCACGAGGGCTTCGCTCACTCCGGGCGCTGGACCCCGGACAAGCCACGAGTGGGGAAAGTTGGATCACACCTAAAAAAAAGAGCGAGGGGCATTAAACTAGCTTCCCAAACACCGCCGTTCAGCGTACCAGACCTGGAGGCGGTGACGAACCGGGAGACGATTCTGACTCTGCCCTGAGCCGGCAGCTGGCAGTGGGCACGAGCCAGGTCTGGGGGCCGTGGACCGTCTGCGGCTGGCGCCAAGGTCATGGGCACGAGTGTCTTCTTATTGGCCTGGATCCGTGGTTGAAGAGCGAGGTGTGAGAAACACTTATATAACGGGAATATTACCTTTTTCTCCTCGCTTAAATTTATGGTGAACCGTGTGTGTTGCTTTTGAAATTTGGTGTGAATTTCTAGTGGGGTTCTGGGCCAGATGTCTTTGGAATGAAGATAATTCTTGGCTCCTGCTTACAGAGGAAAATCCGTAACAGTCTAGCGATCCTGGTCTTTGAACGGTTTTAGACCGCTCTGAGAACAAAAGAACCGAGTCGTTCGACGGTGGTGTTATGACGAGTCGTCAGCTTACTCACCGGCCAGGGTGGCTGGGGTTACACCGGCTGACGCGGGTTGAGGGACCAGAGTCTGGCACGTAGTAGGCACTCAGTTCCTTTCCCCACTCGTATTTCTTAGCGTCTAGAACACCGAAGTAGGTTTTCCTAAGGGAACCAACAGCCCCATAACAAGAATGTATATCATTTATTTATATCGTTATTTAAAAAAAATAATATTTCAAATATACCAAAATTATTGAAAATCATAATATACCCAATGTACCATATAGGTTTAAAAGTGTTAACATTTTGCCATAAATGTCTGAAATCCTCAAATGAAACCTTGCGAACATATTGGCACTTACCCTCCCCGGGCCCATCACACCTCAGTCCTGGCCTGACTCCTCTGAGGCCGCCCCGTCCTGGGGCGTGTGTAACGTTGGTTGCGTGTCTGTGGGTGCACAGACATGCAGTGTTGTGTGTGCCAAAATCTTCCATAAGCGGGAAAATAACGGACCCATTGGGCCCTTGGTTTCGCGTTCACTTGAGGTTGATCAGTGTTGCTGCTAGAGCAGGTTCCTTCAGCTGCTTTGCAGGATTTCATTGCACGGAATATGCCGTGATTTATCGAGGTACTTTACCTGCGCTATTTGATTGTCATAAAACATTTCGAAGTAAGTATTTTTTACTCAGCTTCAGAGCATATATTCAAACCCAGGTTCATCCAATTCCTCTGGGCCGTGCTTCTGAGAACTACGAGGGAAATGAAGTTGGGGAAAATGAGCCTGCGGACTCTCCCCTACTGTGCCTCTGGGATCTGAGGGCCAAGAAAATTTGTGGTGGTCTGTCCTCTGGGCCTGGGGCAGGCAAGACAGGGCGCCCCGTCTTCCTGGGGGTCGGGGGCTGTGCTGCAGGGGGGCCTGGGGTCAGCTGCTTGGAAAATGGGAATCTCACATTCTTTTTCTCCAAATAACCAACATGGCAGATCAATGGTATGTTTGAGCCTGAAAGGCAGAGGGAAGGGAGGGGTTTGAAAAAGAATTGTATGGACCCAGCCCGCAGGGACTTCAAGCCCAGCGGGAGAGATGACGCTCACGTGAAACGTGACAGCCGCGTGCTGTGTAACTTGGCGTAATATGCGCGCGCGCGTGTGTGTGTGTGTCTGTCTATCTATCCATCCATCCATCCATCCATCCATCCATCCATCCATGTACATACACACGGCTGTGCCCTTGTTGTCTGCTATAGAAATGGGGTCTGCTGTATTTTTCTCTGCACCTTGATTTTTCATTCACTGACACCTTCTGGAAATCCTTTCGGGAAGCTAGTATAGAACTAATTCATCTTTCGAAGGCTTCGGAATGCTCCATGCTATGGACAGTTCATCTTTTATTTGAGCATTCCCTTATTAACAGGTCTTCTCTCTCCCTTTGTTCTCCGCGAACTGCTAGAAACTACAGCAGTTCGCGTCTCCACGCGTGACTGCGTCCCTGCGTGCTCCGGCGCTCCGATCTTCTCCAGGCGAGATCGCCAGGGCTGTGCGGCTGGATGGGGCGGAGTGTGTATTTCTAGTTTTAATAGATGCCGCCATGTTGCTCTTTGAAGTGGCTGTAACTCGTATTCCCCACATCCTTTCCCTACGTCGTCACGTCCAGTAGTTAGATCTGGTTTTAAGAGTCTGACTGGACGTAAAGTTTTACATTCCCATGGCCACCAGAGAATAGACATCTTTTTTGGACGTTGTGCTGGCCATTTGTTTTTGCCGCTCATCGTTTGCCTGGTTTGTTAGTAGCCTTTGCATTTCTTCCCACTCGGTTAGTTTGTAAGAGCAGTTTCTATAGAATGGATACCAACCCTTCGTCACCTGTGTTACAGATGTTTGGACCAGCTGTATCATTTGTCTCATCTTCGTCTGCCAGCCAGCATTGGACACTATTTCCCTAAAGTATCAGAGTGGCAAGCTGAGTTTCATCAGCATCCTGATTAACCCGATTTGTTAACCGACCTTTTGACCCACGAGTGCAGTGCAGCACTGACGGGTGTGGTACAATCTGCTCGTGGAAGGATGCGGCAGCTCGTACATCAGCCCAACGTTCTATCGCTTAAGCTTTTGGGAACTTCTTCCGGCCATAGGGAGACGCACAGGAGGACGCGGACGGACCCCAGCACCGCCGGAGTGCACTCCGCCGGCCCGCCTCCCTTCCGCACGGAGCCCTGAAATCTGTCTCATTCTTTTTTAGAAATCACACCATCCTCAAGGCCTCACCCGCCTGTCGTGGGCAAAGTGACTCATCACAGCATCGAGCTGTACTGGGACCTGGAGAAGAAAGCCAGACGCCAGGGGCCTCAGGATCAGTGGCTCCGGTTCTCCATCGAAGAGGAGGACCCCAAAGTGCACACTTACGGTATCATTTATACGTAGGTGCAGCGTCGAACCACGTGGCGTTTTGCGTCGATGCCCTGATTAGCTGGGACGGTTTCTATTGTTTCCGAGACAACTCGCTTTAAAATGAAAAGGATGAGTCAGCACCGTCTGCATGCATGCTTTTCACGAATTATAATCTTTGGAAAATAAGCATCAGCAGTAGCTTTGAGATTAAACCTCCTGTACCTTCGAGAGCCTCTCAGGCTTCTGAAATAGTCTCACGGTATATTTTTAAAATTCAAAATGTGGAGACAGGACAGAAGGGGAGATCGATGCAGTCAGGGGAGGTTCCCGTCGGGCTCTGGACCTCCCGTCAGAGCACTGTGCCCTTGTTAACTCTCTCCAGCTCGGTCCCGGCCGGGCCACGCTGGTTCCCACGCCCGCGGCTGGCCGCCCTTCTCCCGAGCACGTTTCCTTCTGTTCCTGTAGGGCGGGCTCCTTCTTCGCCTAACGCGGCCGTGGGATCAAGTGCCCCGCCTCAGAAGGCCACCCGGAGCAGCGGCCCCGCACCCCGCTCCCTCTCCGTCACGGCCTCGTTTCCTATGCCCCGTGGCATTTAGCTCTGCTGGAATTACGTTACCTGTTTGCTTGTTTGTTCACTTGTCCCCCTCCTACCGGCGTTTAAACTCAGCGGCAGGCGGATAAGAATCCGGCTTGCCTAACGTCTGTCCCCGGCTCCCAGACAATATTGGCGCACAATAGACCCTCAAAATATTTGTCGTGTGAATAAATGAATGCGACAGAAGTAATTAAAACTTCATTTCTTCTTAGTCTTCATTCCAACCCCTATTTCTTCCCTTTGTAGCTTTATCACTTGCAAAATGACCTGTTTCAGGAATACCAAAAATGAGATGCAAATATAGTTTTAAATGAAACTCGGCAATTTTTTGATAATTGTAGGTTTCTATCTGCTAGTAAGAAATAAGCCGGAGAGGCCCCGGGCGCCTGTGACCCGCTTCCCCCAGCAGTGACGTTCTGGAAACCCGCCGTGCGGTATCCCAGCCAGGATGCTGGTGCCGACGGGGTCAGGGCGCCGGTCCCGCACTTGTCTGTCCTTCCTCAGGGCGCTGACCGGCGGGCGTCTCCGCAGGCTTCGCCCCTCCCCTGAACGGCCACGTCCCTGGGGTGGGACGAACGGTTCTTTGTGCCTGAAAAAGAAATCTGCATTTAGCCGAAACGCGGCTACCAAACGAAAGGGATTCCTGGCCCGGCTACTTGCCAATGTGATTCGGAGCATGTCGTCCTGTTAGGTGCCTCCCGCCCGAAAGCGCGGGTCAGGGGACGGCGAGGGCTGCCGTGGCGGAGGAAGGACACCGTCCGTCTCCCTCTTGCCGCCAGCACGCGGGCTCGGCGGCGGGGGGAGGGGGGTGCCCGTCCTGGGTCTCTACGTGCTTTTTGCTCCTGTCCTTTGCTGGGCGCCCAGGTGACAGCACGGAGAGACCATGGCCGCGTGCGCCGGCCTCCAGCGCGCTGCGTCTGTCTGTGCCGCGGCGTCTGTCTGCGCCCCTGCGTTTCCTCCGGAGACCTGAGGGCGGGCCCCAGGGACGCCCTCGGGGGAGGCCCGGCATTGCGGGCCGGCCCTGACGCCTTCGGACGCCCAGCTCTGAACCTGAACGGGCTTGCGCAGTGCTGCGTTCTCTCCGCTGCGGCGGCACAAGCCTTGACACTAGGTGGCAGAGTTAGACTGTGTTAACCTTGAACTCTCGCTCCAGGGTGTCACTTGCTCTAGCATCGGTAAAACCAGCAAACGCCTCTCTTGTAAGGAGTGATTATCTGGAGCGTCTGACCATTAGGTGGTGACGTTTTCCTGGACTGGGATGCAAGCTCCATTTTCTGACTAGTTTATCGCCGTGACCCCGGTTCCCGCAACTGCCCAGCATTTTTGCCAATCGAAAGAGGCGGCCTCGTTCCTCTGTTCTGCCTTCTCTGTCCTTTATTCTGGCATGGCTACAGGAGCTGTCCTCCGAATCCTCCTCTTGTCAGATCGTCTTCATTGGGCCTCCAGCGCTCGAAGGTCAGACTCCGTGGACTGACTCGGGCGCCCCTCACAGTGCGCCCACACCAGCCTTTCTCGTTGTCTCGTCCCTGAGCGGAGCCCTCCAGCGAGACCTGCTCGCTGTCCTGTGGCCGCGTCTCGCCTCTTTCTACGCGTGTGTTCGGCCGCTTCCCTGTTTGGACAAACTTCCCTCTGCCCCATCTTTTCTCCTGCTCAGGTCAGGTTGTCCCTGTGCCGAGAAGCTGCCTTCGCTGTGCGGTCCGCCCCCTCTGCAGTAATCGGTGCCCACGTCATGCATGCCATGCCTTCGGTCAGCATGCTTTAATGAGCACCTACTGTGCGCCAGACACTGGACGCTGGAGATAACAGCACTGGACAGATAGACAGAAGGTCCCCTCTCGTGACGAGGAAAGCAAATGACGACGAAGGCACATAAACGCAAACCCGCAGGACGTGGCAGATGGCGGGAAGCAGCCAGGAAAAGGCCCGGGGAGTATCGGGGCCTGGGGCGGAAGTGGGGGGGCGGCACCCAAGTCAGGAGCGCATGCGGGTGCTCTGGAGCCCGCGAGCACCTGGAAGAACGTTCCAGACAGAAGGACTGACAAGCGAAGTCGCCTTGGGATGGGATTGCGCCCGGTGTGTTCCGGAGACTCTGAGGAGTGGCGTGAACAAGGAGGAGAGTAACGGGGCCGCGTCAGCGGCCGGGGGCATCGCGAGAACAGCGGCTTTTACTCCGAGAGTGGGCGAGCCGTCGGGGGTCGCTGAGCTGAGCAGCGACTTGCCGTGGCCTGTGCTTTCTGAGGACCTCTGGCCGCTGGGCGGCTGGTGGGGCTGCCCGGGAAGCTCGTGCAATCGTCTGTCGGGGAGAGAACGCATCCGCGCGAGCAGGGGCTGAATTCAGGGTGCATTTTAAAGGCGGATTTGAAAAATTTGCTGGCGGGCCATGTACGGGACGTGGGAGAAACGGGATACGGGTGCACCCGGGAGAGGTCAAGTTCTGCAGCGTGCGGCACCGGCTCCGGAGGCTCGGTGGCTCGCGACGGCGGTGGTTCACGTCCTGCACCGAGGGCCCGTGGCGTGCCGGCCGCGGCCCCTCGCCGCGCTGACCTTCCTCTGCAGCCCGGGCGCCCCGCGTGGCCCCCGCCGACCGCCGTGGGTCTGCGTGGCGTGGGGGACGAGAGCACGGCACGGCCTTTCTTCAGTGTCCTGCGCACAACGACCACCGCCCTTCTGCTGCTAATGCTTCGCTGCCCCGAGCGGGTCGCCCAGCCACGTCCAGGTGCAGTCGCGGAGGGACGCAGAATCCTCGGAGGGGACCAAATGTTCGTGGACAGCAGCGTGGTCTTCCACAGGTGACACTGAGGTTTTGGCCCGAGACCTAGGACAACGGGACGGGAAGAGGGCGGGAGGCGTCTGGGTGACAGACATCCGAGCAGAGACGGCAGGGAGGGAGGAGCGGCCGGGGCAGAGCCTGGTCTGCAGGAAGGGATTTCAGCGCCATCAGCAGGAGGCCGGGTTGGGGTGCCGGGGGCGGGAGCACCGAGGGGGTGGGGGCCGAGTCCCCGGGGGGCCGGTCTCTGGTGCCTTAGGTCTCGTGTTGGCTCAGCTCTCGCATCAAATACGCGCTCGTTGGCTGCGAACAGAGAGAGGGGCACGCGCCGTGCTTTGTGCGTTTCCTTCCACTGCGGAAACAGAAGGCTCTCTCGTTCTTTGACCTACCCTGCCGGGGTGAGGCCGTGCTCCCCCACGGGCTTCTGCGGCCACCCTGCGTCTGCGCAGCAGGCACGGCGCCGTCCCCGAGTCTGCGCTGTAGCCGCTGGGAGGTGCCCCGACGGGCCGCTGCGTGGCCCGCACTGTCTGGGGCCAGCTCTGCCGACGTCGTGGGCACCTCCAGCCTTCCGTGAGGGTCTTCGGCGACGCCTGCTTTCTGGAACGGTTCTGATAGTCGCCTTTCTGGGGGCCGCGGAGGTGCTGATATAGGGTGTCCTCATGATATAGTTAGCAATGTTGGACTTTTGGGAGGGGGGGCATTTTTGGTTATCTTCTGGTCTGAAACTGTAAATTTTTGACACCGGGCATTGAATTCCATTGAGACTCGGTGTTATAGTCTCACTGAGCCCCTAAAGATCTCTGCAGGTGCCATGACGTGTCGAGGGCTCAGTTTCTCTGGTCAAGTATCTGGAGATATGGACCTAGGCTCACAAAATGATAAAATCCACCCACTCGTTAGACCATCTGTGCCAGGCTGATGTATTCGTTTTTAAAGTTATTATTTTTTTAGCCCATGCAGCTTTTCCAAACGTTTATCTTTGTTTTAGAGCTTTCACTTCCATGGTAAGTAACTGCATTTACATCTATTTTTAACACTTCTCTGTGTCTTGGTCTCTTAATTCAAACGCTTCTCTTACAGCTGTTGGCATTGTTTCTTCTTCGCTTTGCTTATAGTTTCTTTTTTGTCGATACGTGTGTCAGTTACCTACTGCCGCATAACAAGGTGCCTCACACGTGGAGGCTGAAGGAGAAAGCCAGTCCTGCATTCGCTCACGAGTCTACAGTCTGGCAGGGTGGGCGTGGCGTCTCTGCTCTGAGTGGTCTCGGCTGGGGCAGCCCTGGTGGGGCCGGAGGCTCCAGATGGGGTCACTCATGTGTCTGACGTCTCTGCCGGGCGGCCAGGGCGGCGGCGCTGACCAGGCGTCTTTGTCGCCCTTGATTGTCTGGCATCTTCCACTGACCCTGCCGGGGCGCTCTCTTTCTCCAGCGGGATCAATGCATGTTCAGGACCTTATTTCAGCTTAAAATTTTACATTTTGGATAAACAAGCAAGGGAGATGGGTTTTGTAAACTGTTTCTAGTTTTCAGATATGGCCCTCCAGGTCTCAGGCGCGGGCAGACTCGCCGGCGCCATCTCCCATCGGGCTCTCTGGCACCTTTGCTTGCACCCTGGACCATCGGCCCCGCCACCCCGCCCCGGCATGCCTCGCGCTTCCCATCCGGTGGTTCTTTCTCAGACTCTGGGGTCCTTCTTTCCCCTGGCTTGTCTGCCTAGGAGTCTTCTGTCTGTCTGTTATGGACGTGGCTCTCTCTTTTCATCAGAGAGTCCTCCACTGGAGGATAGTCCTCTGGGCCCTGACTGCCCCTCACACACTCCCGCAGCCGAGGAACTGCTCATCTGACAGGTGAGTTTGTGAGCGGAACTTGGAGGACTTCTAAACTACCCGAAGGATTCGCCTCCCCCTAGAGCAAGGGTGTGGTCTGCTCTCTAGACCTGCACGGGGCCGTGTAGCTGCCTCTTGGGGAAAGACCGCCTCCCACTGGTGTGTGCGGGCGAGGGGCGAGGCCGTTTAACCGATGAATCAGGTGTCAGCGCGCCCGGGTTTTCCAGCGGAGCTTTCATCAACGATGACGCCAACTCCGGTACTGTCATCTCATGCATTCCCCTGCTCAGCTGTCGGGCCCCCACTGTCCCCAGCCTGGCCCAGCACCTCACAGGTTACGGGTCCTGGATATGTCCGTCGAATTGCGTGGAATGGAATTGATGTATAAATATCTGGGTCGCACATAAACACCCTTGAACTGCTAGTCGTGAATTTCAGAGTGTGAGTCTGGCCTCTGCAGAGGTCTGCTGAGAAGGAAAGAAAAATCGAAGGCAGAAAGCGGAGAGAACGGTGGTCAGCGTGGAGTCCAGGCAGCTCTGGAGTGTTCCGGAGGAGGGAGCAAGGCTGCACTGGGTGTCGAAGCAGGAAGGACGCAAGGGACGGAAACACACTCACACGCGCGCGCGCACACACACACACACACACACACACACCTCAAAAGGCAAGCCTTCGCGGTGTAAGGGAAAGTTCAATTCAATAGGAATTGAAAGAGGTGCATGGACTTTAGTTGGAGGCCAATACAGGTTTTGGCCGCAGAGGGAAGCCGAGGTTTGGGGCAATACTGGGGAATACAGGCAGCTCTGCTGACCTTCGGAGACCTGGTATCGTAGGAAGCGCACGGCGTCAAAGCCAGGCCCCCAGGACGCGCCCCCGAGCAGCGGGCCGGGGTCTTCTCAGCAGGCGGGAGGCTGCCCACCCGCATCTCCTGGAGCTCGGTTTGCAGGCTCCCGTGATTAGACTCGGTCCTTCCCTCCGGAGCCGAGCGAGCCCCACCGCTGGCCTCTGACGGGTTTTCCGTTCTGCGGTGTTTGGCACCCGTGTCCCACATCGTCCTCCGAGGCGAGCCTAGCCACGTGGCTGGACGTTAGAGTCGTTGCTTGCGAGCCGCCTGGCTCCGCTCCGAGGAGCCGATGGGCTACGAGCAGCCGCGCATTTCGTTTCTTCAGGGCCTCTCCCCGCGGCGTTGTTTTCCTGCAGGGACGTGCAGCCGTCCCTGCGACAGCCTCACCACGCGCCCAAAGACCCCGCTCGGAAGCACGCGCGTGCCGTTGGGCTGGCTGTCTCCTCTCTCGAATACGAGACTTCGTTAACTGAGATACGCACCACGGGCAGACGATTTCTCCGGAGGATGGCGCCGGGGGCCGGCCGCGTGTCGGCACCGGGCCAGCCGGCGGAGTAGAGAGGGCACGTGGTGGGCAGGGCCGGAGGTGCCACTCGCGACTCGGCCTTTGTGTGCGCGGCCCTCACGGCCGAGCGGGGGAGGCTGACGGCGGCCAAGACCGGATCCGAGGGGGACAGACAGCGCTCGGCGTTCCCCGCGTGGCTTGTCGCGCGCGGTCAGCGCCGGCGACGTCACCGGCACGTGTCTCCTCCCGTCTAGGGGGTACGCCACAAAGCACGTCGTGGAAGGCCTGGAGCCGCGGACACTGTACAGGTTCCGGCTGAAGGTCACCAGCCCCTCTGGAGAGTATGAGTACAGCCCCGTGGTCTCCGTGTCCACCACCAGTGAGTATGCACACACCCGGGCCTGCTGGCCTCGGCGGAAGAGGCCGAGCGAGGGGCGGGGACAGCGGTCCGCCCTTGGCCGGGCCTCACCGGACGCAGCCACCATTCCTTCCGAGACACTGTGCTGGTTCCGTGCGAGCCGGGCCTGGCCACCGGGCAGCGGCGGCGCCCGGTTGTGCTGTAACCGACGGGAGAGCCGGCCCTGCCCGGCGGG
The DNA here is from genome assembly GCF_014176215.1 of Rousettus aegyptiacus. Lineage (NCBI taxonomy): Eukaryota > Metazoa > Chordata > Mammalia > Chiroptera > Pteropodidae > Rousettus > Rousettus aegyptiacus. Next base: position 56,949,813 of record NW_023416309.1, read on the forward strand.
GGCGTGTTCAGCGGGGTGCGGGGTGCGGGCATCACGTTCAGCGGGCCGCGGGCTGAGCAGGCCCACGCGGGGAACCGAGAGCCTGCGCACGGCCCTGGGCGCCGAGTCCGCTCCGCGGCATGTCCCCTTTGGACAACTTCAGTGCGTGCGTCTCGGCCTGACAGGCGCGTCTGACTCCCAGGGATGCTGAGTGGGGGACGGTCCACAGAGCCGCTGCTGTCCAGGGGCGGGGGGGGGGACCCCACATGGAGCGGGGGCCCCGGGCCTCCGCCCAGCACCCCTACCCCGGGTCGGAGGCGGGCGCAGGTATTCTCCGTGGGCGTTTCAAACACTTTACAGGTGTGTGTGTCCCATGCCGTCCTTGAACTGGACTGTTGTAAAGAATAAAATGGTCAGACGTCCTCCACGGCTCATCACAGAAAACACAGACGAGTCTTTTTTAGCCGTGTAAAGAAAATCTTCCTTTGGTAAGCAGAAAGTTACCTACAAAATTTATTCATTGTGGCATTTGGCACACACACACATTTCCCCACCCCATGCGTGGGTTTTAACTGTGTCTTTTAGGCATTTTTTCACGGGCATTTTTGTGTGGATTAAAGGTAATTCAGATTTTGAGTGAGTCTGTGATATCTTCAGTTGCAAAGAAGGCATGAGGGGTTTGGATCTGACTTTGGTAGACTGAGAATTTAGTTCCAGCTGAGAGTGGCGATGCCCCATGCACCCCGAAATGGCGCTCGGCTAGCCGCGAAGACGCAGGATTTCAGAGGAGACGTTTGAAGTGGAATGGGCAGTTACGGAGGCGCAGGTCAGGGAGGGGCCTCGTGCCTTCACCTAGCGACTCCGAAAGCACCGGGTGTGTCTGGGTGCCGCGCGCCCCTGGGGCTTGGGGCGGGAGACGCAGGCCGAGCAGCAGGCGCCGGTAAGTTCTCCGTGTGCCGAGCGAAGGCAAAGAGAAGGGAGAAGGGGCCGGAGACGCTGCTGGTGAAGGAGGGAGGCTGTCGTCCGGGGAGGGACTCCGGGACAGCACCGGGCCGGGACGCTCCCTGGGGCCACTGTCCCGCTCCCTCCAGGCCTCCCGCTCTCCTCTGCCACGCACAGGCCACGCACAGGCCACGCCCGCCCCTCACGGCCAGGGGGGCCTCGCCTGCCTCTCCCCTTAGCTGCCACGAGCGAGCGTCTGCTGCTGCCGTCCTGCAGAGCTGTCTCGCCGCCTCCCACACTTCTCGTGCCCTATTTCCCGTGCTCGCCGTCTCTGTCTCCCGCCGACTTCTGTGCTCCCGGAGGGAGCGGGGGATGCATCAGCCGTGGTCAGCGCGGACCGGACCCTTCAGAAGGGGCGGGCGGATGGAGGGCGAATGAAAGGCCCAGAGGCAGGCGTGAGAGGGTGAGGAGAAGGAAACCACAGATTTCCTCAGCGCTCTCTCATGCCTGTTGGGAGCTGGATCCGTGGCCCCCTGGCTGGGGGGCACTCCTGGCCCTGCCAGGTGAGCTGGATGCAGAACCAAGCACGCGAGCCGCAGGTGGCCACTGGCGTCCTCCCTACTGCACCAAAGGCAGGGGCGTGGTCTCCCGGACTTCATGCCAGAGCCGCGTGGAGCCGGCCAGCCGTTCGGGCCCTGTGAGAAAGGCAGGAGCCGTCGTCGCTGTCTGTCAGCCGACGGGGCTTGTGCCTTCGGGCTGGGTGGGCCTCCTCGCCAGGCATGCATGACCTGTCCCGTGGTCCAGGGCGTTGTCACCGCCGTCCCTGGCTTCCACGGGTAATTAGACGAGGCGAGGGCATGATGGAGGCTCAGCTCTGGCGCTGACCTGGAGAACGGGGGCTCCTGAGCTGCTCACCGTCAGGTCGCAGCACAAATGCTGCAGGTGGGACACGCTCCCCGGGGCGGCTCCTGGGTCGTGAGGCTGGCGAGGGGGGGGGGGCTCTTCCTTTCGGCTGACTGCTGCTCCCTTAACTATTCTTATATTTGTGATGCCACCAAAGCAGACTCTCTTAAGGAGGCAGATCCTGCTAAACAAAGAATTAAAAATGTGCACATTATACAAAAGGAGTGAAAATGCTTCTGTGGATTGATAATTTGCATTCAATTTGAAAGTGTTTTAATGAATCACAAAAGCATGTGCTTCGTTTGAATAAAGGATGCTCGTGCTTTTTTTCCCCCCAGGTAAAGTACACGAAACTCTTGCTTAAATGAGGCATGCAATTTTAATCAGCTGGGCCCTTAAAAAGAAAGAAAAACAGCTGCTGCTTGTTAATTGGCAAATATCTTCTCCAATGAGCTCGTCATTAATTCACTGCCTTTAATGGAGACCTAGATTCCTCCAAGAAAGGTGTTACCACCACCTCATGTATCCGCTAGCTCACCTGCAACTAAATGACCCTCTCACAGACCCGAGGGACGGCCCCCCTGAGGACCACCTGTCCTGTCCCCCCAGGGGGAGGTGCCCCCCGCTTTGTGGCCCGCGGGGCCCGACGCGTTCCCGCAGGTGCCGGGAGCGTGGACTTCCTCCCCGCGGCAGGGTCAGTTCAGTGCTCGGGACTGCGACCCTCGGGGTGAACATGAGAAAAACAAACCCAGAAAGGCAAAGCCTGCCTTTCTTCTGCTCCTTCTTCGGCAGTCCCTTGGGCCCGGCCCACACGTCCTGAGGGATGGGGGCGGCAGGCCGGACCGAGCTTTCGGCTCCGGCTGGAATTTCCTGTTCTTTGCGATTCCTGCTGGAGTGGGAGGAAGCCCTGCTCCGCAGACCACAGCCTCTGCTCTTCTGTTTCCCTGCCAGGCTCGGCACGGTGCGACTTCCGCGCGTAGGTCGATCGGTGAGGTCTGGTGGCAGTCCCCGTACCTCTCTGACCACCTCGCGGTGGCTGAGGGGTCAACGAGTCAGTGCTGAGAACGAGCTCCCACGCCCCAAATGACAGTGACTGCTGCCTTTTGCTGACACTCGGCAAGAGTGACGAACAGCTCTGATGTCCTGCCTTTCTCCCTTGAGATGTCCCTTTGTTCTCAGAATAAAGAGAGCAGTGATTGCCTCCTGCAGAAGCTGCACTAGACGAGGCATTTATTTAAAGTATGCCCTGATATCAGGATCCCTGGGTCGTGGCTACGCACGGTCCTCGGCCTCTAAGCGCAGAATGAGCTCATTTCGCTTCCAGCATCTGCTCCTGCAGAGCTTCCTGGGCGGCGTGCACCGTGCAGTGACCCCCCTGGGAGAGCAGGCTGGCAGCGGAGCCGCTCGGGGGTGCTCCGAGGCGGTCAGGGCGTAAGCGTGCTGGGGCGCGGCGTGTGTTTTTAGCATATTTTTAAAAACACTCTTAAGAAGTTGCATTTTTTCGAAGCTTCTCATACTTCAGGCACCTCATTTCAGTTAGCGCCTTGTGGGGAGGGGTCAAGTCGACGTAAGGTGCCTGCTTGTGTTCTCAGCACGAGCGGAAGTGTACAGGGGGTCAGTCAGCTGCCTCAGCACGTGTTAGACACCCAGGGACACAGCGTTGCCTGACGGGACCTGCCTGGGGCCCCAGTGCGCTCCCTCCTGCTCGGGGGCCGGGCTGGGAGGGGAGGACCCCCCCCCACCCCCGCCTCTGGCTCTTGGAGTGGGGCCTGAAGGAGGCTCTAACGCGCGTTTCGCGGAGTCCTGGTCACAGCTTGACTCACAGGGTTTCTGTGAGTCCGTGTTTTGAACTTAGGATGAGCTTCTCAGGTTCTAGATGATTCCGTGCAGATGACTTGTTCCTGTGATTTTAGTGGCAGTGGGAGTTTGAGAGCCCCAGACGTGGGGACTGTCTGCCGAGGTGACAGACGCTCCCAGCCGCCCTCTTTCTCTGGGCAGTGAGCAGGAAGGGAGCCTTTTCAGGGCTTTCGTCTGCCCACTGAAGCGTGGATGGGCCACACAGTAGGTCGTTATGAGTTCATGTCACCCTAGGCCGGGGTTTCTTCCCCTCGGCCCTGTGGACATTATGGGACTGAATAATTCTTGGTTGTAGGGGACGCGTATCAGCACCCCACTGGAAGCCAGGAGCACCAGCCCTTAAGCCGTGACAACCAAAAGTGTCACCAGACTTTGACCTCTGGGGTTTTCTGGGAGCAAAACCCTGCCCCCTTTCACAGCCCCCTGGTGGAGCCCCCGGGCTAGGCGTGACCTCCTCTGAAGACCAGGGACAGTGTGGGCCTTGCCCTGTGACAGTTTATCATGATATGTTTATTTCAAACTAGAAATATGTGTGGAATGATGAAGAGGAAGTATAATGTAGCTAAAAAATCTTTAAGAGACTGGCAAGCTCTAGCAGACAAAATTATTTCAAAACGATTTTCACTTGGCTTAAATTTATTTTTACCAAAAAGAAGGGTACCAGCTAAAGGTCACTCTGAGAGTGAGCCCCTCGTCTTCCTGCTCCACACCCCTTTGCTAGACTCCAAGGGGACCAGGCGGGTGCTGGCTCCTGTGCCCAGGGACTGGTGTCCCGGAGGGTTTCCCCACCCCAAGGAGCAGGGACAGGGGACTTTACTGGCGTTGGGCAGAGGTGGCCAGCGGGCTGGAGGAAGGTGGGCGGTCGGGTGGCGGGCGAGCCCCAGGAGGCGGGCCGGGGTGCAGGGTGGGGGGACCAAGGACTATGGGTAGGAGAACGGATGTTTTCTCTTAGGGTTTAGATTAGTAATAGGCTGAACACAGGCGCTCGGCGTAAGTGGCAGGGGCAGGGGACACGTGTGACAGCTTCTCTCTGGGACCCCGGTGTCGGGACCTGGCGTGGTAACGAACATCTGTGGCACGAATGGAGGGGCCCTTCGAGGTGACCAGAGTGAGGGGTTCTAGACCCACTGCCCGTGGGGCTGGGCGCGGGAGGAAGGGACGGCGGGGCCGTGCCCGCCCTGGCGGCTGCTGTGCTGAGAGCTGCGCTCGCGGTCTTGCGTTAGGTGAATCACACTCGTTTACAAAATGGGAAAGTCACGGGGCGTGGAGCAGACGGGGCCGCGGGGCGAGCGGCTGCAGAGAGGGCTCCTTTCACCAGCCCCTCATTCTCACGCTGCGCCCACTCCCCTCCTCCAGGGGTTAACACGCCGCTGCACAAAAGGGCCCCCCGCTTCCCGCCCGCCCCCCGCTGGCCCTCTGCGGGCCCTCGGCTCCTCCTCCTTGCCCTCCTCCGCTTGGCGGGCTCTCCCCCCGCCTCGGGCTTTCTCACGGGGTCCCCCCTCTCTGGGCGTGAGCCCCTTCTGCCCCCATTGACTCGGAGGAGACGAGTCGCATGCGAATGACGTATTCCTGGGAGGAATTTAGATTTTGGGTTTTGACTATTAGAGCAATCCGTCTTTTCGTTTGTTTGTTTGTCGTTCAAGCACTTTAGTGACTCTTCGGCAGAGAACGCCCAGCATGCGTGGCAACCGCGGGGCCTGTTCTTGCTTGTAAGAGACATTTAAAGTCTCATGGAATCTGAAAGAACTATTTTCAAATGTTGTTCAACATTCACGGAGCAATACTTTTGTAACTTTGAAGATGTCCCAAGCCTTGAGGACAATCTAAATGTTCTCTTAATATGTGAAAACGAAGTCCTTTTCAGAAAAAGAAGGCGTTGAATACTAAACGTAAGATATGCTCGTTGGCATAGCCAAGTGCCTCCGTGGAGGTGACGTGACCTTCCACCGCGGGCGGGAGGGACGGAGCTGGCGTGCACCTTCCCGCGTTTTGGATGACCCCTTTCCGTCCCGTTTCTTCAGGAGAACCCATCAGTAGCGAGCATTTTCATCGCGCGGTCAATGTGAACGATGAAGATTTGCTGGTTCGAATACTTCAAGGAGGGTGAGAGAACCCTGCCATTCCCTTTTCTTAAAAAAAATGTCTAGTGCCCATAAAGTGCAGAGAAATGCATGATACAGCTTTATTTTCCTAAATTGTCCCATGCCTTTGAAACTGTCCCCCAAATTGGTCTCAGGTGACTGATATGAGTTCAGCATAGTAAAAATGATGATAAAATCCTGTGTGTTATGTTTTATAATTATTTAGTAAAAACCGAAAAAGGAAATGACCAGTCTGGGTATCGTATTTTCTTCCCAGAAATAATTTCTGACCCTTGCTGACGTGCCGAAGCAGTTAGGCACATTTCACCCTCCCAAACGCCCCCTTCTAATTCCTGATGAAATCGAGGAATCACCAAATCAGCCGTTTCTAAGTCAAAGGCTGATAAGACGCCTGCAGACAAACGGCGAGCGCGGTTGCTGCGGGGTGACGCCGCCCCCTCCCCGAACGAGGGCCGTGCTCTCTGGGTCCCTTTCGGATCGGTAGCTTTGAGCGCCCGAGACGACACGTCGTCACCTGTGTGCTGAGGCCCTCGCCCGTTGGAGGACGGGAGGCGGCCACAGGAAGCCGAGGCCGCCACGCCGGTGCGGAGAGTCTGCCCTCTGGTTCTGGGGGCGGCGGGAGTCAGGAGCAGCGCGAGCGCGCCCACCGCACGGACCCTGCTCGGGGGGCCGAGGGCCCGCGGCGAAGACTCCGGGTCCTCTGAGCCCAGGGGCCCGTGATCTCCACGCACTGCTCCTGGCTCACATGGTGGCTCCGAGTCGCAGGCAGTGCCCCCTGTACGTAAAACGACAGCCGTTTTCTCTTTCTACTAATTTGAATCTTTTAGAACATTCGGCAGGGCAGTCGAAGACAACAGAAATTTAATGGCCCAGAAAAAATTGGAATTTTCCATAAAGTGAACCATTTCAGCCACCTGCGCCCCGCAAGAGACGTCGGCTGCAGATGCACAGGGAGCCCGGCCGGCCGGCCCGGCTAATGCCCTCTCTCTGTCTCTCCCAAGCAATGTGAAGGTCGACGTCCCCAACAAGTTTGGTTTTACTGCTCTGATGGTCGCCGCCCAGAAGGGCTACAGCAGGTGGGCCGCGCCCCGTCTCGTCCCGCAGCGAGCGGCTGAGCTGCTGCCCAAGGCTCCGGGCCGGGTGGGGGCGGGAGGGAGCCCCCTTCTTTCTTCTTTCTCAAACCGTACCCTCTGGGGGCTGAACGAAAACTCAGCTGTTTTGCTCATAAAGTTATAGGACGTTCAAGAGAGCATGTAAGTGTGTATAATCGTATGGCGAGGAAGACAGAGACCCATTTAATCATATTTTGCAATATATTTCATATGTCCCAGGAAAATTTGGTATTAGAATTTGAATTTCTTTTAAAGAAAGAAAGGGAGGTGGATGTTAATTCTGGAAAACAAACTGCCCCGATAGGTCGCTAACATATAATTTTCTCCTATACACTCCATTACCTCTGTCCCACACGGAGCTAGGCATAAATACCAGTAGCTTATTTTTCAATCATATTTATATTTTAACTGCTAAAAATGCCATTTTGAAAAAAATAGAAATGTTTTTATTAAATGTTCCCACTTGAAAATATATTTAAAATGGCCATTAAAGTGACGGTGAACTCGTTCGATAGTCCAGGCTGTTTATGTGGTATAGTTTCTTTTCAACGAATGATGCGTGTAAAGGGTGAAACTTCATTTTTCTTTTTTTTCGGTATGGAGAGGTAGTTGTCAGGGTTAATAATGCCCTGTCTTTGAAGCCAGCTAGCCGCCGAAGACAGAGAGGAACGTAGTCTGAAGACGTGCCTCGCCAGACTGTTCATTTTTACTGGATCATTGGGAGTTCCTACTCATCGAAGCTACTTACTCGGCTACGTTTAAATGTGTTTGCTCTAGGCTCGTGAAAATCCTCATCTCCAACGGCACGGATGTGAATCTGAAGAACGGAAGCGGCAAAGACAGGTGGGTGGCCGCGACGTGCCCTGACTGCTCCCACCCTCGTCCTACCAGGCTTGGGCCCAGAGGTTTTGATTTAACGCAAACATTCGCGCGCTCCTTGCGACAGCACTGAGGGTGAAGGACCGGATCCCACGGGAAAGATGGCGATGACGGCACTCAGCTTACTCGTTTGTCCCCTCATTTAACAGGGTACTTGTGGGGTCTCTGTTCCAGTGTGGACGCCTCCCCTCTGTAAGTGCCTGGCACACACTGCGAGCTCCGTAACCGGCGGCCGTCACCACGGTTGTCAGCCGCTCTGTGCTGGGCGCCTGGGCACTTTTATGTCCCGTGGGTTCTCACTGGGTTCGGCTTCACTGTGCTGAGTTGCTAGTGTTTCCAGAGCAGCCGATGGCAAAATCGCCACCAAGGGTGCCCAGGGGTCGGGGGCCGAGCGCGTCACGGGAGTGCACGAGACGAGCCCAAGGCTCCGAAACCTGCACTAGAGACGAAGGCATGTTTCAGAGAGGCTTGAAAATCATCACCAAGCTGCTGCCGAGGTTCGCTTAATTTAAATCAGCCAGCGTTTTTGGGTGACTTAGGCTCTGTGCTTGGCGCTTGGGCGGAATAGTGAACAAAATGCAAGGCGTAGAGTCACATGACACTGTGCCCAGATCAAAGGTTTGTGCGCTGCACACTTGCGTGTAAGGAGCAGCTGCAAAACACTGACCGTAAATGATGGGTCACGGAGAAAACATCAGTGTCTGAGATCAGAAAGCCCGGCCACGCCGTTCTCTGCACTCACAGGAGCAGGTTTTGAATAAGAACATTTTAAAAATCACTTGTACATTTAAGCAACAGTTTCTCAACCAGTCCTAGGTAATTTTGGAACTAAGCTATCAACTCAAAAAGGTTGAAAAGAGTAACACCAAGTTTAAAAGAACAATGGAAAGAAAAAAGTTACTCGAGGTAGGAAGAAGAAAGGCTTGAAAGTCGAAATTAATTAATTTAAAAAATAAGGATTGGGAAGTGTAAGAGCTACCTCTTAAAGAAAAAACTCTACAGTAACACACCAGTTTCTTGTAAATCTAAGAAGAAAAATTAGAAAATCGAAAGGTTCCATAACTAATTATGGAGGGAATGTAAACATAAAAAGAAAATGGCGCATTTGCATCTAAAATAGATTTGATCATTTCATTGACATGAGTACTTTTTTCTGAGAAAGTTTATACCAGCCAGACCAACCCAAGAAGCAGAAAATCTGAAATAACCAACATTCATAGGAGAAATTAGAAAATCTATTAAAGGATTACGTCCCATACAAGCTCCGCGGCTTGACTTTTACCAGTGAGCTCGATCAGATTCTCTAGGTACTGAGGATAACCTTGAACCTTACTGGAACAGAGAGGAAGCTGGAAAGCTACAGAGGATAATCTTACTGCTAAAATCTGATAGGGGACGAAAGCTATTTGTGTGTCTGCGTGCGTGAAGACATTTATATATCTCTTCCATCCCAACTGAGAGGATCACAGAGGTGGGTAAGGGTGTCTGGTATTAGGAAATTTCCTATAATACTTTCCATCAGTAGACTGAAGACGCAAACCCGTGTGTGTATGTGTGCATGTACGCATGCTTGGCAGAACAGAAATTTGGTGTAAATCAACACCTTCGGATGCTTTAAAACATATCTTATTTAAGTGCAGGATACTTTCATCCTAGGGACAGTGTCCTGCGGGAGGAGTAGCCTCCGCCAAGCATGTGAACCCTTTGACGTCACCATACAAAGTTGTCCATCATCTCAGATGACCACCTGGTTCGTCCTTAGTGTTGACAGATTCTTTTGAAAAATTAGTAACGAAGCCCGGGAGAGTGGTTGAGAGCCAGATAGCTCGACGTCAAATCCTGATTCCCTTATGGACGGGGGTGTGATCTCGGGCAGGTGATTTCACCCCTCTACACCTCGATTCCCTCATCTATAAGAGAGGCATGAGAGACGTACTTACAGACTTGTGAACACTCAATTATTTCATATATAAAAACTGCTTAAAGGGCGCCTGGCATATGGTAGCTACGAGTTATGTGTTGCTGTTTCATGGCTGGTATTTTGGAAAGCTGATCAGCTCAGTAAGATATGAAATAGGGTAAGAAGTGCGGTTCCTTCCTTGCAGAATCCAACAGAACCAACTTTCAAATACTTAATAAGGAGGTTCAGTAAAATGACCAGCTAAAACATAAAGAAACAAATTTTCTTAAATAGTGGCAATAACTGGTTAATAAATATAATAGGGGAAACAAAGTAGAATAAAAAATAAAATATTTAAGAAAAGTAAGAAATTTATATTAAAAAAACCTATAAAAATTTACTGAAAAGATAAAGATTTAAAAATAGGGACATGTGTGCCAGGATGGCAAGATCCAATATTATAAAATTTTCAGCTTTTCCCAAATTATAGGTTCATCATATCCTCAAATGGAATTTTTCTTGGGAACTTGTTAAAAAGATTCTGTAATTTACCTGGGGAAATAGCTAGATGATACCAGCTACTAGAAATTTGTCAAAGAAGAATGTGGAAGGACTTGCTTTGGTAGTTTTTGACACACCTCATGAAGTTACAAGTAATTAAAGTAGTATGCCACCAGTACAACAAATTGGAAAAAGCATAGAGTGGAATGTAAATCCTAAAACAGATCTCCGTGTACATCAGCACTTAACATGTGCCGATGGGAGCAACACGGACCAGCGAGGAGGATGTTGGAAGAATGGGCTGCGTGGAGGAAAAAAATCAAGTTAAATCCGGGCCTTAGAGCATGCACCAAAGTAAATTCCAGCTAAATTAAGAATTAAATGTAAAACACGAAACTGTAGAAAACCACTGGAAAACACAGGCACATATCTATCTGACCTCATACTGTGAAAGACAAAAGGATTAGAAGAAATCACCAAGAAAAAGATTAAGAATACATTCCTCATTTCCAAAAACTCAATTACAAAGTTAAGAACCATCTGGGGAAAGATTCGCAAATGTAGACAAATGACCGGCACCTTTAATATGTAGAAAATACACACATTTACACCCAAAAAACTGTTCACAGTAGAAAAAGCAACTTATACAAAAAGACGATTCATAGCAGAATGAATTAAAAAATTAAAGTGAAAAATGTTTAGCCCTGCAAATGACATTTTTAAAAAAAATTTCAACCTATCATACTGTCCGTTCAAAAACCAATAGCAGTGTGGGTATAGGGCGAGTCAGAGGAACGCTTCCGGGAGAGTTGAGAGACCTGGGAAGTGACGTAGGCTCCCTGGAGAGCACCGTGAACCTGGCCGGTGGAGGGCCACCCTGGGGGCGGGTCTGCAGGACAGGTGGGCCTGTGTGAGGGCGCAGGGCTGCGGACCGCGGGCCCCCTTCCAGCCCGGCCTGGCCTTGGGGCTCAGCGCTGGGCGGTCTGTCGCACGGAGACGTGGCCCTGCCTCCTGCTGGGGGCTCCCTTCCCACACACCCCTCACCCCATCGCTTTATCGTGAGAATCTCAGACATTTATAAAAATTAACAGAACAGCACAGTCAACAGCCCGCACCTTGCACCTGGCTGCTCTGTGTCTTTGGTCTTTTTTCTTCTAGACTGGTCCTCTGTCCTTAAAAAAAAAAAACAAACAAACAAATATTTTTTTCCTGATAGCCATGACTTCTTGAGGAGATGAGACCAGTTATTGTCCAGAAGACAAATGCCCGTGTAATTTTTTGCCTAATTGCCTCCTAGTTGTGGAGGAGGCGTTTAATTTGTTCATTCCTCCTTTCATTCCTTGTAAAGTTGAAATTAGGTTTAAAGTTGAAATCACATTTTTGGCAAGAACACTTGGGACGGGCGGCGGCGGTGGGCGCACCCAGCAGGAGGTCTGTGTCCACGGTCCTGGTTCGGGTTTGATCTCTCCTTACTGAGGATACAGCCGCCCTGTTGGAAGCAGTCCGGGGCACCCTCCTCAGCACCGTGTGACTGTCCTGTTCCCCATCAGCCTAGTGCTGTGCGATCATTTTAGAGGCCACCGATGATTCTCGCCGAATCAATGATTTAATTGGTTTCAGTTAGAGCGTGATTTTCTAATCCATGGTTCCGTTTGTGTGCATGAGCTGGCGGTCTGCTTGGAGTCTCCCTCTGTAGCGAGGATGGGACTGCATTTCACTTATATTTGCAGAGTAAACGTTTGTTTTCTTTAAATACCAATATTTAGAGTAAGGAATTGGTTTAATAATTAGGTGTCAAATGAGTATTTTTTCCCCCTTTCTCTTTTTCGAGTATCATCATGAACTGGTGGATGTTTTCAAATCTAACATCTCACTCAATTACAGTGATGATTATTTTTTTACCGAGATGTATTCCACATGCCATAAAATTCACTCCTTTACAAGGTACAGTTCCGCATTTTAAAACAGATTAACACAGTCGTGCAACCGCCTCTACGATGTCATTCGGAGCATTTCGTCAGCCCAGGAAGGCCCCGTACTCAGCAGTCACACTCCGTTCCTCTGCCCTCGGTCCGTGGCAAGTCCTCGCCTGCTGGTTCTGTCCCCGCGGACTCGCCTAAGCTGGACATTTCGTATAAATGGATCACGTAACACGCGGCGTTCTGTGTCTGGCTTTCATTCAGCATAGGGTTTTAAGGTCCATCTGTGTTGGGGCATATATCAGTGCTCCGTTATTTTTTCATGACCAAATAATATTCCGCCGTATGGATATACACTTTATCTATCCGTTCACCAGTTCGTGGACACGTATCCATTTTAGATGAATCATTTTCATGGCCTTTCCATTCATATTAGGATTTCTCTCCCAGGCGGCGCCAGGTAGGGTAAACACGCACCTGAGTTTGGTGACCGGACTCACAGCCAACGCTTCTTCTGTGCGTTGCAGTTTAATGCTCGCGTGCTATGCGGGGCACCTGGACGTCGTGAAATGTCTCCGGAGACACGGCGCCTCCTGGGAGACCAGGGACCTGGGCGGCTGCACGGCCCTGCACTGGGCGGCGGACGGCGGCCACTGCGACGTCATCGAGTGGATGATACAGGACGGCTGTGAGGTACGGGTCCCTGTGGGCCCCACGCGTGCCGAGAGCCCGGGAGGCTGCCCCGCAGGGCCTGCGAGAGGCGGGGCCCTGAGCTGAGCTTGGAAATGCCCGAGGAGGTCCCCCAGCTTCTCAGGGAGAGGGCTCCTGAGGCTGTGGGAAGGGGCGATCGCAGAATCGACATGGTAGTGAGGCCTCAGGCGGCCGCGGAGGTTCATCTCGTCGAGTGAGAAGAAAAACAGCGCTGAACGCAGAGCCGGACCTGATGCTAGTGCTCCCCGCCTGCCTCCTCGGTTCCCTCGGTCTCTCTCCACCCAGCTCTCGACAGTGGCTCCGCCACAAACATTTAAACACCGCGGTTTGGGCGATGGAGGCGCTCTGGGCTTCAGAGGTGCGCGCACCTCTCTGGGGCAGCTCCCGCCTTCTTCTGAGGCGCTGGAGCTGCAGGACCGTGTCCCCGGATCCCGCTGTGGCCGGCAGGCGGCGGACAGACAATGTCAGCACGAGCCCCTGCGTGTTCTTGGCAGAGGGTCCCTGTTGCTTCGGAAGACGGTGGGACAGCTTGGGAGCCAACGGGGCGTCACCGCGTACTGCGAGTGACTGGCCAGCGGGGGACCCGGCTCTGCATTCCGTGAGCCGCGTCCTCAGGGAAGGCGTCCGGTGCTCAGGCTTGGTTCAGTCACTCGCTGTGCAACCCTCAGGACTGATGGAGAAAGTGGGTGTCCATGTGCCTTGAAAAAAAACGGCATAAAGCACCATGTAATAGGAAGTGATTATTTTATTATTATTTAAAGACACGGAAGCTCACTGCCCAAAGGCAGTTCTTTGCATGACAAAGAACTGCAAACCTTCAGGGTGTCCCAGCTGATAATCTCACACGCCAATGGCCCGAGGGGTCCCAGGGACCCACCGCAGCTCCTCTTGTCCCATTCCGATGGACACGGACGTTTCCCGATGCTGCAGGCACCGTAGCGTCCAGTGTTCACAGTGTCTTACTCTAAAATACGTCTTTCGAAGCACCGAAGGGAGAGATCTCCACGCAGAGATTATCAGGAAATTGCTGACTATTAGGCGAACAGTGTTTTGGAGAAGCCGTCAGGTGCTCACTTTGCAGGTCCGAATTCGTGTCATAGATCCGGCTGCTTTCTGTTAATTTACCTGTCGATCTCCTGCTTAAAACTAAGACGTGTTGATAAGTATAAGGGTGTGTGTGTACACTACCGTATTATTCCGAAAAGGATCTGAAGCTGCTAACAGGGATCTTTAAAAGTTAGTAAAATACACTCCTATTTAAAAACAGGCGAGGACAGGCAGGCGTGGCCGCAGGCGGGGCTCACATGGAGCCCAGAGAGAGGCGATGACCTTGAACTCACTTTTCTAGCTTGTCTTTTTTCCATTTGAACTAAATGTGGCTGAAGATGCCAGTGGGGAGGCCTGCAGCCCCTCGGCCACTCTAAAGTGACCCTAACACAGCCTCTCACTGCATGTTTGTGAGACTTTGACGGCACAGGACAGGCAACTCTTACGAAGCCTAGACTTAAGTGAGGGGACTTCGGGCGAATAAATGTCTCTTTACGAGCTTCCGATGAGCGCTGCGAAGGGAAAGGGGCGGGCCTAAGTTGGCGCTTCCCGCGGCCCGCCAGGTGGACGTGACGGACACCGGCTCCAGCTGGACCCCGCTCATGAGAGTCTCCGCGGTCTCGGGGAACCAGAAGGCAGCCTCCCTGCTCATCGAAGCCGGAGCCGACGTGAACGTGAAGGATAAAGACGGAAAGACACCGCTCATGGTAGGCCTCGCTCCCGCCGGCGGGCCGGTGGCGCGTGTGGCCGGGCGCCCCGTGCGCTGGTCCTATGTGGACTCCCCTTCGGCCTGTTAGGAGAGGCCCGACGATGCCGCCACGATATTTTTGCCGCCATTTTTCCAACTATTTCTTTAAAAATTCCAACCCCAGTCCCCAAGGCCATCGCAGGTCCAAAGCGGATCTGCTCCCACAGGGAAAGCGCTGCCCCCTGGACCGTCCCGGGCCGGCATTCCTCACGTCGTCTGGCCCGCAGCAAGGCCGGTTCCACTTCCGCTGTCCGCGCAGTTGTGACTGCCACAGGGCGAGTGCGCACGTGCCTGTGGCGCAGCGCCTGGCCCTCTGCCCTCTGCCCTCTGCGGGCAGGGCCGGCGGGTGTTCCGCCCGCGCCCCGCGCGGGAGGGAGTCGGCCGCTCACGCCACTGGCTTCTGTTTGTTTAGGTGGCCGTGTTAAATAATCACGAAGAGTTGGTCCAGTTACTTCTCGAGAAAGGGGCAGATGCAAGTGTAAAAAACGAGGTAAATAACTCGATCTCTCCCTAAAGTTTTTCCCCGGAGTAGAAGAAAAAAACATACATATGTTTATATAAATAATACAATTCCTGCTGTTTTCTCTTTCAGTTCGGCAAAGGCGTCCTCGAGATGGCCAGAGTTTTTGACAGACAGGTTGGGATTTTTTTTTTCCCTGAATTCCCAGGCTCATTTTGTAGTGCTTGGGAAAAAAAAAAAAAAAAAAAGAGTAAACCGACCAAACCCTTGGATTACATTCACCTGTTTTTGTTTATCTAGAACGTAGTCTCCTTATTAGAAGAAACGAAAAGGAAAGAGAGCAAATACCTGAGAAGCCGCCGCTGCTTCCTGTCCGCGGACCCGGGCGCGGCTTCTCTCCGGAGGCCGAGTGACGCGGAGCAGAACGTGACTGTGCGGCCGGAGAGATGAGAGCCTGCCTCTTTGAGGGCTATGCGTTTATTTATTTAGTTGAAGATTCACAGTGACTTTTGTAACACACAACCGTTCCCCGCTTTGAAATACACCTTTTTACCTAAGCACGTGCGGCCGCGGCGGCATCCCTGGGTGTCTGCGGAGTGACGATGTGTTCTTGCCCTCGTGCCCTTCGGAGTTAGACGTGAAACAAAATATTTATGTCCCGGAGCTGCACAAACATGCCCGGGTGCCCCCTCCCCGCCCCTGGCCCCCGAGCTGTCCTCTGAGCCACCCCAGGACCTCGTGGACGTCCTTTCCCTCATGAGTTTGCAATTACGCCCTCCCCTCCCGACTCTGGCCTTCCGGGCGGTGTCGTCGAGCTGGCATTCCCTCCCGGGGTGACACTCCTCCCGAAAGCCCGGGAGGCCCCATGCAGAGTTTTCTCTTCAGCTGCTGGCCTCACTTCAAAGCACAAAATACATATTTCCAGAGTCTGGTGTCTGCCTGTTGGGGGCGTCGGGGGGGTCGGGGGGAGGGTCGGTCTGTGCGAACAGACCTGTCTGAGACCGTGTCTGCGTACACGTGGGCCCGGACGTGAGACCGGCCTGCTGGCCGCTTCGCCAGAGAGCGCTGGGTTGAGCTCTGCCTTCCGAGCAGACAGGTTTTTGGTGCCGATCACGCAGATCAGAGTCAAGGGGGAAGTAACCGTAGCGAGGTCTGCCCGTTGGGAGCTTAGACACAAACGTGGGGGAACTCAGCAGACACACCGCAAAGCCGGCAGCGGGAGCCGGCAGACCACGTGCGCTGCGTGTCTCCGGGGACAAGCTCGTGGCCTCGGCCCCGTGAGAAGGCCGGGGACGGCGGTCTGCGCGGCGGTCCAGAGTTCTCTGTGCGGAAAGCCCGGTCGCACGGTCACGAGGGCGCCGATGCCCGCGGGAAAGACGGGGCGCACGCTCACAGTCCCGCCGGTGCTGGCCACGCTCGGCCGAGCCCGTGCGGTTCGCAGCGCGTCCCCCTTAGGATTCAATCCGCGGGTCACGTTCGGCCCTCCTCCCGTGTTTCCTCAGGGTTTCACCTTTCGTACGACTGCGTACCCCTTCAAACCGGCTGGATTTGATTTCTTAAATCGCAAAAAGCCGGAGCATGGCCACAGCTTTCCGAGGGCCCCCCGCCCCGATCAGCGTGGACGTTCACCTTCGTCTCGTTTCTCCGCCTGCCGCAGATCTGATTCACGAGCCGCCTTCGAAGGCCTCACATCATCTCACCATGTGACGCGGCCAGCCGAGGGGCTGACTCTGGTCATCGAATCGTGAGTGGAGGTGGCTGCTGCCCCTCTGAGTGGAAGTTCTAAGAGTCCCCAAGTCTCTCTTCCCTCTGTCACAAGGCCAGCCGTGGCTCAGGTGGAGGCCGTTCCATCGGCCCAGGGCCCTGACAGAAAACCCCGAGGTCGCCCAGTGGACCTGTCCTGGGAGTGGGAAATAACCCTCCCGTGCTGCGAGTCACTGACACTTGAGTGGTTTCTTACTGCAGTATAACTTGGCCCCAAACGACTGCTTCTAAGGTCCTGTCACATGTTTGCGAAGTTCATTTTCCACAAATGACACTAACATGTCTCAAGGCCTGCGGTTTCCAGTCTTTCTTTATTCAGATGTTTAGAAACTCGGGAATGGATTTTGAATTTTTTCAAATGTCTTTTTGGCATTGCTGGTAATCACGGCCCATATCCCTACAATCTGTCAATTTGGCGACTTCGATTTTAAAACATTGAGCCATCCTCGCATTCCTGAGGCAATCTCATGGCGTTCTGGTGGCCTGGGGGATTCCACATGCTCACGTGCTATGCGTATTTGCTTTTTATCTTTTTTTTCTTATTAGATGGTGGTTTTATCTTGTGTTTTAATTTTCCCAAAGAAGCTACCCATGGTTTCATTAGTTTTACTTTTCCCAATTAATGCATACTTTTTATTTCTACAAACTCATTCCTTCTTTATTCCTTTTTGTGACTTTTTAGGTTGGCGAATAAATTCATTTTTGTCTTTTTCTGTTTAACCTACCACTTTTGGGCTATGAATTTTCTCCTCAGCACTGCATTCACTGTATTCCCACAAGAAGTTTCCTAAACTTCCCCGATGAAGAGACCGACTTGGGAGTTCTCTTAAATGCAGATCCCTAGGCCCATCTCACACCCTCCGAACTGAATCTCCAGGAGAAGGACATAGACAACGGATTTTAACAAGTGTCGCGGGTGAGTCCGTAAAGGCCACGGAGTCTGATTAGCCTGGCCGCGGCATGTGCGACTTCACGTGGCTTCCTCTGCTGTTTGCTAGGTGACCTGTAGTTCGTCTTTGCCTAGGGCAGAGAACTGTTTTTCTACTTTTATTGTATTATAATCTTGAGAATTTGTAGCAGTTGGAATTTGAGTTTATTTTTGTGGTTTAACATATGAAATTGTATATCTATCCATCTGTCCATCTATCCATCCACACACACACACACACACACACACGCACATCACGCACATTTTCCCCAGGGGCCCTTTGAAAGAAGGTATATTCTGTACATTTGAAGTATTCCATTTGATGTATTTCTATTTGACCTATATTGTTAACCATGCTCGAGGCCTCGATAAACTTATTTTCCCCACTTCGTCATGGGCGGTGGGCGGTAAGAATACAGACCTCGTTACCATTCCGTGCATCTCTCACTCTTTGCATTCGCCTCACTTCTCTACGAAGTCGGATGCTAATTTTTTAAGTTGTAAATAAATTTCTATTCTGCTTAGATGTTCATGCCGGATGAGTCTGATGTGAACATTTCTACCCCTGCTTGCTTGCTTTTCGAATTGACCTCTTCTGTAAATAAGGTGAGTTTAAAAACATTCGCTTCGATGGGCTATGCATTCACGCTGTTCACAACGAGGCCGCGGCTGCCCCTCGCCCCCCCGCGCGGTGCGCGGATGGCGTTCTCCTCCCTCTCGCGCCGTCGTCTGACGGGTTCGCGCGGCCTGCGGCCCGCACCCCTGACCCCAGCTCACCGTTCTTCTTAGCTTCTTGTGTTCTGTTCTCAACTGCCCTGATGGGCCCACGAATGGGAACACAGACACGTTTTTCTACATCTCTGTAACGTTCTCCGCGAGGAATGAGACACATCTTTGTAGAGTTACTTGTATACCATTTATTCGATACAATGTTCTTAACAATGACTTTTTCTATGGCAGTAGCAGGTTGTGCTGCCTGGAGAACCCCAGTACGAGAAATGTGTACAGAAGTGAGGGACTGTAACATAAAAAGGCATGTGAAACAAAAATTAGCAAACCAAAGCGGCGTGAATGGATGAAGCACTATAAACTTAATGTGCTGGTTTAGTAGCTCTAACTTCGTACTGTGCCGAGTAGCCCGTAGCCAAGTTTTGAAGAGTTACATCACACCACGTTGCCACACGCAACAGTGGGCCTTCCCCGCAGCACCCCAGTTGGACCTGGCCTGACGGAAGGTTTGAGGGAACATTAGCTCCGCCACTGTGTGTCCTGCTGTGGACGCGTGGAGGATCTTCTGTCTTTCTAATCTGAAATATTTTTTTCTATCACTGCTCTACCTAAGTACCTGTTTGCAGCCCACGGACACGTCACTCCACTTCTCTGTAAAACTACAAGGATCACATGACATTTACTCTTTTGTCCGGATTTAAAATGTGCTTCACTGAAGACTGAAAGGTGGTTTTATGGGAGGAGAATCACGGGGAGGATGGAGGGCTTGGGAGACCGGGCGGTGACGGAGCGTTCGGCCTGGAAGGGCCGAATCGCACTGAGAATCCCTTTCCCTGAGCGTCAGGCGTTCTGGTCATCACCGTCCGCTGTTGGCGATCACAGCAACTTTACATGCACCGTTTCTTCTGGTGTTTCTCGTAGGAAACAGGCTCTTAATGGCTGGACTGTAAGCCGCCATTGCCGTCCCCAGCGTACAGGCAGGAAGCAGCCCATTCGGGTGCAGGCACATGGCTTCGGGGCACATCCTCATTGCACAGAAGTGGCCCTTGGCCTGGGGCTCACGAGCCTCTCATAGCCTGTTACTCGTATTGCTCTGAGTTTCCCAACAGGTTTTAAAGAAACAGATGCCAATGGGAACGGTAGGGTGAGGCAGGAGCATTTTGCAATCAGAGAGAAACTAATTTTCTATGGCCGGCTCCCCCCTCTGAGGGGTGGCGTGCCGGTGGGAGGGACTCTGCTGAATTCAGGCTGGCGGGGTCGCCCTGGAGAAGGGCTGGGCGCCAGGCGTCCAGCAGGTGGACTTGTGGGGCAGCCACACGCCACGGCATCAGCACTCTGGCCGACCCGAAGGTGCTGTGAGCGTGCAGATCTGTCGGATGGGAGAGGCGCTTGTGTCTGGCTGATAGACAGGCAAACGGATGCATTAGCTTTGGCTTCCGGTGACCAGATGGATGGATAGGCCTGCTCAAGAGTCATGGTGAGTAACGGGGGCAGCCTAGGGCTGGCCTCTATGTCGGGGAGCAGAAAAGATGGTACTTGCAATGTCCCCCACTAGCCAGCCATAGTGTGCGAAAGCCACAGCCTGAGAGTCACATCTGGGGGCAGCCTTGGCATTGGGAGACTTCTAGGCAGGGTTGGGGGACTGTTATCTGGGTCACTTGAGTTTGGCTGGGGTTGTTTTGATAGCAGCAGGGAAGGGTCTCTAGGCCAAGTCCACCCTGGGCTTCCTGCTCCCAGAATATCCAGGGGAGCCCTGCACAGCAAATGTTTGAAACGAAACAGCCTCATGAGGAAAGACTGCAAAGGGCGAGGTCGCGGAGAACCCTCGCACCCAGCTGCCTGGGCTCCACGCCCGTTCAGTGTTCAGGGCTCAGCGGCTCAGAGCGCTCAGTAAACGTGATCAAGAGGTGGCGGGCAGGGGCTCGGGCACCCCAGCTGGCCCAGCACGGGGCTCTCTAGCACCAGGGGAGATCATGGGCTCCTAGGACCAGCCTGACACAGGCCAGAGTTTTAGCGGTTTTGCTCTCTGGGGTCATGCGGATGTGCTTATCGGTGTGCCAGAGAACAATGGCCTCTGGTTTCAGCCTGAGAATTCCTCATAAAGTTAAGAAGGCATGAAAATGTCCCCTCGGAGACTAGTCAGGAGTTTTTACTCTCGTGTAGTTTAATTTGTTGCTTTTGTGGTTTCTGTGATGTCATCCCACATGTGTAAGTGGGAAAAATTCACACTGGGAAGTGTGACCTCTGTATGCACATTCTGACAATGGAAAATGTTATGCATTGTTTCTCTTGGTTGCTACACATCTGATTCCATGTGTCGGGAAAACAAACTGTTACAAAAAATTTCAGGAGATAGTTTTAAATAGAATGCCTGCAAGATTAGCCATATACATCCCAGTAAAGTGGGGTCATAAAACCTACAACTCTAATAAGACAAAGAAGTGATGACCTTCAGGGCCTACTTTGTGTCTAAATACGTTGGCTTTCTCAGTGACGGCCATATCAACTCAAATCAACTCTATTTTTCATGCCTATACAATTTTAAACAATATGAAAAATAGGCTGCCATTGAAATACGAGTATTGATGTTTGTTTCCATCATCTGTGAGGATATCAGAAGAGAAATACCTCCCCCCAAAAAAACCTGGCTATTGGCTCCTCTCTTAAGTTATATGAATATGAAAGTTATTGCTAAATATACTTCATTTGATAAATACTGCATCTTGGAAGTATTGTTCCTTTAATATGATCTGTGTATTTTAAGGGGCTATTAGTATTAAATATGTTCTTATCCAGAAAGAAATTGCATGGCTCTATTAAAGCAATTAGTACTGTAGAGAAAGGAATGTGTCATCAGCCGCAGCCCGCAAGGGGCCATGGGTGACACGGTGTGAGATCACAGCGTTAACCTCCTTCAATATCCAACTACTCCTGGTTCTCTGCAAGAGAAGCACAGGAATTCTAGCTGAGGACAGACGAGAATCAAGTTCACATCCTCTTCCCGCAATGGGAAGGAAGGGGCTAAAATGCCAGGTCTCAGGATCCGGGCATCTGCAAAGGCAGTGCCCACACAACGCACCATAAAAAGTCTGTAAACTTTTCAACAGTATATGTTTTGGCCTTAACACAATTACCACGTGTAACAGTGATCACAGTCATTCTGCACGTGCTCACAGACAGTGACATTCTCTGACATGGCTTTACGCTTTTCAGGAGTTAATAACTGCATAATAAGCAGAGGGATGCTAGACGAGTTGGAATGTATTGGAGCTGGATTCCCGTGTGCGTGTGCGTGTGTGTGAGGCGGGCTTACTTAGTTTATCCATGACCCCGAAGGCTGTTGCCTAGGTGTGGTGGGGAACACAGGGACAGTTAAACGTAGTCTTGCCTTCTGGACGGCAAACCAAGGTTCTTCTTGGTATGTTTTGTCTTTCTGCTTCAAGGCATAGAAAAACCATCGACATGAGCCCAGACGAAGTCTTTACCATAAACCGGAGTGAATTATGGAACTGCTGGCAATTGCCTTCTAATGTAAAAACCAGTCCCACATGACCCCATCAGAAGGCAGAGATGTAATGGCATTTCTCTTGTGTTTTGTCATTTTCATGCCATTAGAGATAAGCGTCTTTAAGACCTTCTTGTGAAATTGGCTCTCCAGTCAGACATTTGAAGGGGCTCATGCTCAAGACGGCATTTTGTGAACATGTAGGATCAGCAAATTGATTATCACAATCTGCAACACCCAACAGGTAGGTTGCAAGTGTGTAACAGATTCAAACTTTATGCTAAAAGCACCTTTTAAAAATTCCTGCAGCCACACTGGGAAAATAGGATGCTCCCGAAGAACTTACTGGTCACTTATGGCTCTTTGTCCAATGTGCACTAACCAATAAGGACAGCAGACAGAGCTGGTGCCAGTAAACAGAGCATTCCATCTGGTGGCAGTTTTTGCAAGCATAGGGATCCTGCTAATTTATAACAAGCTGAATCTTGCGATAAAGGGAGATTTTTAACTACAGAATTGATTCTCTAGATATGGTTACTGGTAAACATCTGAAAATAGTTACGGCCCCGCAGAAAGCCGCATCTCTCTGTCTGCACACAGGGTCACTGCACTGAAGCGCAGAAGACGAGGTGGAGATTTGCTCAGCCCCAGACAGTCTGGGCGGTAGCGCGCTCGGGGAATCGGCACCGTTCCCGGTCTGAGCGCGGTGCCGATGCCGGCACACTAAGGGGCAGCCAGGAGAAGAGGTCCTTGGCGTCTCTACAAGGCAAGCTTGCCTCACCTGCTCTCCAGATACGCTCGTGGCTGACGAGCTCGAGGTGAAGTTGCTGCCTGGCCTCGTGTCCCGGGCTCTATCCTGGTGTAGCCACACCTTCAAATTCTTTTCTGAAGCCCAGGTTCTGTCCAAAGCTTCCTGACTGGAAGCCAGACCCTTCTCTGCTATCCTAGTGGGCCAGCCTGTCTGCCGTGACAGGGCCCAGGGTCCCTCTGAAAGCCAAGCACGGCCTGGACCAGAGGCTCCTGGCCTGAGATGAGGGGTCCCGGAAAACCAGTCAGGTTCTCCCCGGGGTCTCTTGAGCTGTGTCTGGTATCGTGAGCACAGCCCTGGGTAGTTGGGGGACTTCTCTCCAATAAAGCCTCGATCGAAAAGTAAACCGGTGCAGCGACCCACACAGCACGCGATTTCAAGGCCACTAAGCTATTACAGGCACAAGGAGCCTTCCTTCCACGGGGACCCAGTGACAGCGAGACACCCACTCAGCACGCCGCGCTGTCGCGAGCATTCTGCATAAATTAATAATTTACAAGTACCTGAGCAAGTATACGGAGCACCATAGCACAGCACAGCACCGACGGCAGTAGCTCGAAGTTCTTAAAACAATGGTGTTTTAAACATCACAAAAGTTCTAGGAGTTGGTACAAAAAATAACTCCACCTGGAGTGGAAAGATAGTGCAAACTTCTGTCTTCACTGTCGAAAAGCGTCGGCTTTCTTCTCACTTAGCGTGGGCGACGTGGGCGGCCCTGGGCCCTGGGCGTGGGCATTCGGGGGCGGCTCTGCATCCAGGGGAGAAAACAAGCAGTCAGCGGCCTCGCGAGCGGTACCTGCGGGGGCGGACGCCTGCGGGGGCTTTTCCTGCGCTCCGAGGCTCCTCCAGGATCCCGTCCCTTCGCACTGGGGGCCGAGGTGCCACGGGCGGGATTCTCAGTGGCCTGACGTCTGGCCACCAGGGGCGCCCTCCGCCCCAGAGCCATCCCTCCCATCTCCCCCGCCCCCGCTCTAGAGCCTACCAGGGTTCTGCCCCACAGAAGCCTGATGGGGCGGGGGCGGGTGAGATTTAACGTTTTCTAGTAGCCGCATGAAAACAGTAAAAAGGAAACAGATGAAACTGATCAGTAATAAATTTCATCTAACCCAATACATCAACACAGAAAAGTCATTGGGAGCTGACATTTTCGAGCACGAGGTCTTCAGAATC
This sequence comes from Rousettus aegyptiacus, assembly GCF_014176215.1. Lineage (NCBI taxonomy): Eukaryota > Metazoa > Chordata > Mammalia > Chiroptera > Pteropodidae > Rousettus > Rousettus aegyptiacus. Next base: position 56,973,777 of record NW_023416309.1, read on the forward strand.
CTGTGTGGATCTGCACCGAGAGCGCGTCTCGTTTTGACTAGCCGCGTGTGCCTGCGGCTGCTGGATTGGGCGGTGCAGCTCCGGGGAGCAAAGCCGGGCGTGGGGACCCCTAAAAGTGAGCGTGCAGAGCGCTCTTCTCCTTCTGGGACAAGACACCGGCAGCGGCAAGACAGGCCACTGCCTGGGGGCCTTCCCCCGGCCCTGTCCCTGCAAACCAGGGCTTTTCCTTCCCAGCAGGAGAAGTTAACTTCCCGACCCGCGTGCAAACCACGACAACGTCATCAGGACGCTCTGCGCTTTGTCTGGACTCCCGCAGTTGGGAACCAGACCACTGTCCTCGCCCTCTGACCGGCTTTATCTCTGAGATTTATTCTGCGGCTCTCTCTCGCAGGCCGAGCATTTTTCCCCAAAGATGTAATGAGATCACGAACGTGTGCCTGCCCCCTTCCGAGAAGCTGAAGCGCGGAGGCCGGGCCCGGCCGGCAGGCTACCCCGAGCTCACAGAACGAGCCTCCCGCTGAGGGGCGTGTGTGGCAGAGCGTGTTCTGGCTGAGGGTCTAACCCGCCTGTGTGCCAACTACCCGCTGTGGGGGGGAGGGGCCTCTTCCCACGGGGCAGACGTCCTGGCCACCAACACGACGTGACCGCGCGGGGACGCGGTGGCAGCGGCCGCCGTCACGTGGCTTCCCACCACGGGGAAGTAACGGGTGCAGGTCACCGCAATAGCATAGGAAATAGCAAAATGTGGTAAAAAATAAATAAAAAAGGCGTTTGGGGCATTAATTACTTTTGTTTTTAAACATAAGTATACTTTATCATTATAAGGATATAACTTACATTTTAATAGTGGCTGGGTTTTAACACCCAGCTTGCAAAATTCCTGGAAGTGGACGAGCTGTTCTTGAGAACAGAGTGGGCTGGCTCCGGCCCCGCCTTAGGGCTGGGACGGGGCCCTGCCGTCCTCTGCGGGTGAGGGCGAGAGGCGGCCGCAGCCGCGGGGGGGGGGGGGGGCGGGGGCTGCAGGGGCGACTCCTTCGTGAGCTGTGCCCAGCAGCGCCCAGCGGCGCCCAGCGGCCCCGGCGGCCTGTCTCCCCACATTCCCCTCGTTCCGTCTGTGGCCCTCAACCCCCCCCTCCCTCCTCAGGGCCCTGGGCCCGGGCAGGGTCCCCTGGGGCCTGAGATGTGAGGCGTGTGTCCAGCTTCCATCACCTCATCCCGCTTGGTAGCTTTTCTCTGTCTCTGGGGGAGACACGGCCTGGCCTGTCTCAGTTTTCCGGGGTGCCCTGCCTAGTTCTGTTGGGTCTCACTTTGATCTCTTAGGTGCAGTGGGGCTGTTGCCAAGAGCTACGTGGTGACACCTGTGACTGTGAGCCCACGACCGCCTCCCGGGCATCTTCATAGCTGCCCCGTGTCTGTTTCCTATTGCCCCGGTGTGGGGGAGCAGGAAGCATGGCCTAGACCGCCAAACCCCTGTCTCGACGCGGTCTGGAAAGCATGGCTCGATGTGGCCCTGGGCGTGGCTCTGTCGCACTCACCTGAGAGGCACCAGGCGGAGCCCAGACGCCTGCCGTTCCGGGGCCCTGGCCAAGGCACTGGCGAGCCGGGCCGTCCTGCTCAGGGGGTCGGCGGGCAGAGGCTTCTGAGGCGGGTCTGGCTTACGAGTTCCCTGCAAGGAACCGCGAGATCACGCATGATCACCCAGCTCTGTGAACTGGCCTGGACCCCAGGAGCCGTCAGACGCCCCCGGAGAGTGGGGCGTGGGGGACGGCAAGCTGCTCCGGGGCCCGGGTCTTACTTCCTGGCTCCGCTTCCCGAGCACAAACCTCTCACTGCCCAGGGGGAGGGGGCGGTGGCGGGCGACAGGGCTGACCATTGTCGACCGTCTTCCCGTCAAACTTTTCTCTAACGTTTAAAAGATTTACCCAGGACATCGCGCAGTGACAGACACTCAAATGCGGGTCTTCAGATGCCAAGTCATTCATCGGCCTTGGGAGCACAGTGGGTTGATGCGGGCATTTCGGGGTCAGTGCTGCCCAGAGGATATAAACTTAGGCTTTTTTTTCAATTTGTAAAGGCCTAAGATGAGGAGTTAGTGAAAATCTTTTGAGACATCACATTCATTTCTTCATCTTTCCCAGAACCTGTATCAGAACTCGTTCAGGTGTGGATTAGCCAGCAAGGACGGTCACCGTCCACCAGCATGGGGTTGGTGTTCGTGAGGCCCCGCGCAGGACCAGGTAGCTCCGCGGGATGCTCTGACGCTCTTCCACCAAAATGCTCTCTCATCCTTAGTTCACGGAGTCCCAGACTCACAGACAAAGGATGCCCGGCAGGAAAACCCTGACCAGAGGCCGGCGAGGCGGCCAGCAGGAGGAAAGCATGGAGGGCAAACCTGCACTTGGCAGTGTTTCTGCTTTGAGTTTTACCCAAGACCAATGCTTTGGGACTCGTGCAAGCCACCCGACCCCTCTGAGCATCCATCTCTCCCTCTGTAAGGAGGAGAAAACAAGGCCTCCGTGACAGCAGCGTCATGCAGACTAAATAAAACAACGCACGGGAAGCTCCCAGAGCGCGGCATTCCCGCACGTCACAAAGTATAACATGCTTAACGGAAATGTGAGAAAAATGACAGCAGCAGCAAAACAGCCAAACCGCGAGCCCCTTGTTATCACGGGGCCCCGGCCACCCGTGGGCGGGCTCACCGGGGCCGGGCTGGGAAGTCAGGCCGCGCCCACAGGGCCCTGGCCCGCGGGGCCTCGCGAACGCACAGAGCGTCCGCGGGAAGCGGAGCCGGAGCCGCGGGGGCGACGGGGCGCCCCGAGAAGCCGCCGGTCGGGCCCGCCGGCGCACGCGCCCGGGCACACGTGAAAGCACTCGCGCTCCTCACAGCAAGGATCCCCGAAAACCGCAGTTCCTCGGCCACCGAAGCTCGGGTGAAAGGCCACGACAGGACAATTACCGTTTCGCAGACCTCCGTGAAGCCGAGGACGCTGCCCCAGAAGTCTGTGGGCCGCGGCGCGTGGCAAATGTGCCGCGCCGACGCCCCGGGCGGAGCGGGCGGAGAAGCGCCCCCGGACAAGTTCTCAGCCAAGGAAGTGCTAACCGGCCTCAGGCTCTGAAGTGGACCGACTTCCCTAACGAGGAAGAGACCCGGAATAACGAGTGACTCCCAGGACAGGCGCGAGGGCGGCCTGCAGGAACGCGCTCCTGGTTCTCTCGCTCCGGGGGTCGCGGTGGCACCCCGCACCCCCCGCTGGGGTGGGTGTGAGGCTCACGTGACCTGTTACCTGTACACGTCTGCACCTGAGCAAAGCTCGCAGCATGGGGCCTGGCGCATGTGGCAGGTGCTTCGCGACGGCTGTTCCCGATGGAGGAAATTCACCCCCCAAAAGTGCTGCAGCCCCGCCCACAAACTCTGGGCGATGAACCATGGCAATAAAGCAAGCTCCAGCCCCTGTAAGGCGGCAGGAAGCTACGAGCAAGACGTTAGTGTCAAACGAAAATGAATGTAGGTACCCATAAAACTGAAAGACTCCGAAGATTAAATAATTCGTTACCAAACGATGCTAGTTTTGCTGCTAAGCATGAAGAAGTACCTAGTCTTGGCAATAAAGATAAGGTGAGATTTTCATTGCGGCCCCGAGGAAAAGCGAGGCACGTGTTACAGTACGACCACCATGTGCTTGGATTCACCGCGGAGACGCAGGCGGCCGTTGGCTCGGCCCATCACTCCGGTTCGCCTGGGCCGTTCCCAGCTCACGTTCGCGGCCCTGTTTAACTGCCGATCATACTCTCTCAGACGTGTCCTGGTTTAGGCGACAAATTCTGTGGTCACCATCGTGAAAAAAGCCCAAAGAGTTGAGCTGTTGATTGCAAGTTCTGACCTTGAACTTGGGGGTCAGCTAAGGCACCAGGCCCCGCACTCCTGCCGTGTCTGGGGCACATAGATGCTGCCCGGGTAAGACGCCAGCTTCCCGCCGGCCTTGCTGGGACGGCAAGCCACAACGGTGCGGGGGAGCCAGCGGAGGCGACGCGTCCCCGCTTCTCAGATGCGAGACGCGGAGACGCGGCCTGGGGACACCTGGGGAGCAGCAGTGGCTGCGCACGGAGGGACCGACTGCCGCACCCCCTCCCGGGCCTCGCTCTGCTCGCCGCCTTTGCAAAGCCCGAACCCGGGCTCTGCCAGAAAGGCCCCCTCCGGCCCGGCCGAGAAATGACCCCGGGCCGGTCGCTCACACCCAGTCCACGTGCCGAGGACTGTTTTCACTTTGAACAAGAACACGAGGAATTCAGACCCCCTTCCTCTCCCTCTTCGACTTCTAGATAGTGGAGAAGAATCACGACGCGCCGCCCGATCGTCAGAGGCGCCCCACTTCTCCAGTGTCTGCTCATGTCGTAGCAATAGCCACATAGTTCAAGTTTTATGGAGGCCTGGGAACAAAATTTTGAATCCAAATATAGCCCTTTGCCCTGACCGCCATCATAAGGAAGTCTCAATTCTTATCTACTCCGCGAAATAAACCAGAGCGAATGCATCCTGCTCCCCCAGAGAGGCCACAGGAAGGCAGGGTGTTCTCCCAGGAAGTGGCGGCGGACACCCCGATGAGCTCACGCGGGACCAGGGCAGTACAAACCCGCTCGTCACCCACGTGCAGCCCGCCCCTGGCCCTGTGGGGCGTCCACCCCCGGCGAGAACACCCAGGGCGACCGGTTCTCAGAGAAATGCCTCAAATTCCCCATGTTCTTCATTCAGAAAAAGCAGGGTCTTGACCAATCTGCTCTCTTAAAAGAACGCTTTTACACCTGGCCGCAAGATGTCCTTGGTCTCTTTTTCTGAAACGACTTGAAAACTGTAAAGAGCACACACAAAAAGGAGCAAAACCCCATCTCTGAGGAAAATTCAAACCCCAAACAGGTAAACGTGAAGGGGATGCAAAGCGTCCCGCAGGCGGGTGTGCGGAGAGACCGGGGCAGGTCTGCCCGCCGTGGCCAGCTTGGCCGAGCACGGAGGGGGCACCAGCCGCCCTGCCGGGCCCCAGAGCGGGCCGCGCAGATGGCCCGGCGCGTCAGGCCTGAGCGAGCAGTGGCCACGCCGTCTGTGCGGCCTGCAGCCGGGGCCAGGGACCTGGCGGAGTCCCTGCTGAAAGCAGGGAGGCCGGGCCACCTCGTCCCTCCGAGCCCTCTGTCCCACGCGCCCCGTGAGCCTGGCGACTCGGAGAGGCCCTGAGCACCGGCCTGGCCCGTCCCCTAACTGTCCTGCAGCTCGATTTCTAGGAGGACCTCCCCTCCTTGAAGGAGAAGTTTAGACACTGAACAACAGTACTGAAAGAAAAAGGAAGAAAGGAACCACGATGAACAAAAAGACTACGAATCCACCCCGGAAAAGTGTATTCCTTAAAGGGAGCTGGCCAAGGTCAAGAGAAAAGGGGAAGAAAAAAAAAACAGTAATGAAAACAAGGAGCAAGACAGCCCCGAACCCAGTCAAGGCTACGGGGTCCTGCTCGAAGGAGCCCAGCGGGGCTCGGCAGTACATGACGCATGAGGACCACAGACAGAGGTGATACGACATATGCTTAAATGGCATCGCTGACGGGAGCTGAGCAGGTGAGGAGAGAAACACACACCCAGAGTGAATCTGCAAAGGGAGTCAAATCCCTGGACTCAGGGCCCCACGGCCCCCCTGGGGAAATGGACCGGACGTGGCGTTGCTGAGCCGTGACCCGTCAAAGCCCGGACTTCATACGGCATCGTGAGTGTCGTGCAGACCCGAATAAGCCGCCCACGAGAGTAAGAGACCACGACGGCGTCTGAGTCCTGCGGGGCGGACAGAGGCGGCGCGTGGGGAGCTCCGGGGGGAGGAAGGTGTGGTCCGTTAGCTTCGCGCCCGGACTGTCGCTGAGGAAAGTGGAGCAGCAGCCAGGGGTCTCTGCACATGCGGAAATGGGGGGAGTGCTTCCGAGGGGTTCTTCCGGAAGGAGTCAGGACGGGACGGACCCCGGCCAGCCAGGGAGGGCGAGGATGCTGGCAGAAGGGACGCTGAACCCTTTCGACGGGGACCCAAGCCTAGCGGAGTGGTGGGGATTATGGCAACACGACCCAATGTAAATCCTCTAAACCGCGATTATGGGAACTTCGTAGAGCCGGCCAACGTTGGCAATGCGGCAGGCGGTCTTAGTTTGACCGACCGGTTCTCTAAAAACCCTAAAACTACCGTATAAAATGTACTTGAAGTTTTTCTTAAAAGCACAAAAGACTTACAAGGTCGTGAGGTGGAATCGGGCCAGCATCTCAGTGAACGAAGAAGCCCCAATGTGAGGGGGGCACAGAGAGCCCAAGGGGTAGGCAGACCGAAGAGCGGGCAGGGGCCAAATAGCAAAACCTGGGTTTTTTCTTCGATACCCTTTTCCAATGAGGAATACAGGAGTCAAACGTCAAGGCCAGGTGTGTCTGGAGAGGAACGCCTCGGTCAGCACCTTCTGACCCGGGCAGGACAGGTGAGCTGGGAGACTGGTGGGGGCAGGTGCAGAGACAGGTGAAATCGGGAGAGCGGAGGACAGGTCCCGAAGGACACTTTCCAGCACCTGTTTTCAGCGACCGGCTTTGGGTTTGCCTGCCACAGGGAAGGCTTTCGCAAAGATCTCTTCTCACAAAGTGTCGTCTCACTTCCTTGGGGGGCCATCTTCAAAAATGGGGGCCTTAGTGGCTATTGGGCCTCACTGTGCCTCGTTCCCTCCCGTGCGGATGGTTCTACCTGCCTCTTCGGGCGCCGTGAGAGGCTTGGAAATGCCAGTCAAAGGCCGGGCGGTACCTGCCCCCTAACTGGTCCTCAGGAAATGCTTACGGTTTTATAACGATTCAGAACACAGCTCGAAGCTCCTTAGACCAAAACACCACCAGCAGCACCAAACCCACATCCAACACACACACACACGTGCATTTATGTGCCACTTGGCGCTAAGAATGAATGTAGGAAGGGAGCCTCCCCACTGCCGTTCTCCCGACGTCTCTGTAGTACAGACAGACAGCGCCAGGAGTAGCCTCATGGTCTGTCAGCTTTTTCAGGAAAGGATGGTGACTCAGCAAAAATCAATCAACCTCAGAGATGCACTCGGCTGTCCTACGTTTCCTGTTGTTCTACTAACGAAGCTAATCTGACTGGAAAAACAATCCCGGTTAGTTCAGTATTATATTCTCTGATAAGACTGCACGGAGGGAAAAACATTTCCTAGTATTTTCCAGGAAACTCGGGGCTTACGAAAATAAACAAAACCCCAGACTTAATCTGACTACACAGCAGCATGTCCAGTTTAAATGCCAATTTATGGGCAAATCTTAAAAAAAAAAAATACAGTTTAGTGCTGAGTGAGTCACAGGTACTTCCATGAGGTTCCCGCCCCTGAGGAGAACGGCCCGTCTCGGAACCGGAGGTGCTGCCTGTACTCCGTCTGGAACCACGGCGCGGCTCAGTTCGACAGCAGAAAATTGTATCTCGATCTGCTGTTCCTCAGCACAGCCTTCTCTAGACATCATTTTCTGTGAGCAGAGAAATCTATCTCAGAGGTGACATCGAACATGTTTTTATTTAAACTTTAAATGAATTAAGCCAATTAATCAGAATCAACTGCATGGAGGATTTCAGTTGGGTGTGTCCTAAGAGATGTAACGAAAACCCCCAAAGAGTCTGTCCCTGTCCTGCCCTTGTTTCTTCCAGGAATAAGTTCTGTGCACGGCTGCTCAGCAGCTAAGAACACCTCCCGAGTGTCCATGTACTTTCTAGTCTTTTGAAAGTCACACTTATTTTTAAGCTCGAATTTAGCAACTTGAGTCCCTCTCGTGTGTGACAGGAGGAGCTTTCTCAGTGTCCCTGGGTGTCTCTGTGCCCGGGCTGCCTCCTCGTCCAGGCTGCCGTCTGGGTCCCCTCCTAGCATCTCAGACCTGACCCCCATGGGGTGCTGTCCTTTCTCCGGACATCCGCCCTTAGTGAGATGATTCTCCAGCTCAGGACCGACACCAGGCTGTAGGGGTCAGAACATGTCCCCAAAGGTTTAAGCGAATGGTGAAGGAGCCAGCACACAGAAAAGAGAACCTAGCACTCCGTGTCAGACGTGACTCTCGGGTCCCTGGCTTGCCCAGTATTTCTGGGGTCCCCTTCCCTCCTCGAAGGCATCATTTGACTTCACAAATGATGTCCGGAGTCATGGAACACGATCTTCTCACTCTACCATGCTCCGTCCACGCCGCGGGGAGGCTGCTGCCCGAGGTCACTGCAAGCCCTTCTCAAGCCCTTTCAGAATTCTGCTCCAGACACGTGCTTGCTGTGCACCTGGATTCCCCCCCTTTATTATTATTTTTAAAATTACTGTAATGATGGGGGGGGGTTTCTTGTAATCAGAGGAAAAACAACAAATATTTTCAGATTAACCGTCACCAGAAAGTCTCTCGAAGCCCTCCGGGATCCATCTGTAGCCACACCTGTAACTGCCCGGTGTTCCCTTCCTATTCGTCCCCTGGCAGGGTCTGCGGCGCACGCTCCCCCAGCAGCAGCGAGTGCAGGGAACCTCCCCTGCTGCTGCTGCGGGGCTCATGACGTGCAAACGGGCGCGGATTTGTCAGGACGCTCCACCCAAGGGCACGTCCCACGCAGACCCACAGAGGTTGGGGCGGGGCAGATTCCATGCCAGGCACAGCGAGGTGCCAAAGCAGGGCCACCTCTGCACCCCAGGGAGACGAACATCATGACTACGGAAGAAAGGCACGGCTTGAACGGAGGCCACGAAGGCGCCGAAACCATTAAGGATTTCGCTGACCTCGGTTCAATCATCAATTCGAAGGCAGACTGCGGCCAAGAAATCACGACAAGGCTGAGACTCGGAAGGGCAGCGATGGGAGGATCAGGAAAGGTCACCGAGAGCAAAGCTGTGTCTCCAGGGGCCAAGGCCGAGGTCGTCCACACCCGCGGATTCCCTGTGACTAGCACGCTCGCCAAAGCCGGACAGCGAAGAAGCCCGACGGGGAAACGGAGGGTTCCTCTGAAGTGTGTCCCTGGAGGAGAGCTCTGTGGACGCCTGGGCTGCCGGGAGGACCCGCAGGCAGGGCTTAGAGCGAGTTCAGCCTGAGAGGCAAAGAGGACAGGACGGCAGCTGTCCCACTTTGGGCATGTCGTGAGGTGGCATCGTTCTTCGGAAAGGACAGTAACGCCGGGAAAAACAAGGCAGCAAGGAAAGGAAAAGACCGAATGCGAGAGGGACCGGTTCCATGCAGAAAGCCACAGGCGCGCGCCCAGGAGTTGGCGCTGACTCAACGGTCTGTCTCACACACACATACGCGCCAACTCAACGGTATATAACACACACGCACACACACACGCGTGCGCACACGTTTCGTGACGCTCTCCGCTTATGCACACAATTGTGGGTGACCACACAGCCCGGTGACCTCTTGCTCGCCACCCTACTGTCCTTTTCTCGAGGCCACATTTTGCCTTTCAAGCCCAGGTCGTGCTGGGGAGAACTCGGCCGCAGTTGGCGCACAGCTAGACGAATACGCTGAATCTGTTTCCTCTGAAATAGCCGACAGGAGAAGGAAATCGATGTTTGTTGCCTCGATCGAGGCTGAGGAGTTGAGTTGAGAAGCTTGAATTCCAAGGGTCATTTGAAAGAAACGGGACCACCGGAAAGGTACGTTTGTGGACAAGAGATCCCCTGTGCTGGATCTTAAAAAGCGAACCGACATCTGGTGGAGAGAGCAAATGTTGTCTGTGAAGAACGAGCTGACTTTTTAGACGCGAGCCTAACTAGCGCCGCCGTGTTTATGGCAGCGTTTTCCCTCTGCGGAGTCTGGAAGGGAGGCCGGTTTGTTTGTCGTGTGCTGGGGGGGGGGGGCATGGGGCTCTGAAGCGCAAAACACCGGCGTTGCCAAGCGAGCCGTCTCCCAGTACTGGCCACACAGAATTAATTCCAGGTCCCCGCGTCGGATGGCGGGGAAGCGCGAGCCTAATCTGGATCAGATGTCTCGGACAAGCTCCAGACAGACACCAGCCTGGAGTGAGAAATGTGGATTTTTCAGTGACTAATGTTTAAAGGGCAACATTTCCTTGGTTTCATATAATAGAACGAAGGTCTTTTTTTCTTTTTTTTTTTTTTTACAGGCCTGCTATAAGGGAACATCTCGGAGTCACTTCCGTCGGCATTCAGCCGTGGAGGTGTCTTTCCTCGGATCACGCGGCCCGTCAGGGCCAGTCCCAGTTTGACATGGGGCACAGGCAAGCTACTTAAAGGGAGACACGAAAAAACCTCGGGGCAGGGACGCCACGGCGAAGGGGCTCACGGGCTCGGTGGCGGCCTGACACTTGCGTGCGACACATCGAGTATTGGTGCCTATTTGGACGGTTCGGAGCTTTTATCCGATTCTCAAATAAGTCTATAGCCCAGAAAAGTTTATGGTGTGCCCACCACCTTCCACCAGTGTGAATCCGACCCAGGCGAGAACAACGAATGGAAAAGAACTGTCGGCAGCCAGCACAGCAAGCGAACAACGACAGGCGGGCCTTGGCGGGCATGGGACGGAGGGGCGCTTCGCACGCACGAAAGGCATGGGAGGCTTTCCGGAAGACAGACCATGCAAAGCTGGGGTTCCTTTTATACCAAAAACATCATAAATAAAATTAAAAACTAAGTTAGGGAACAAGTTCATAATAAATGACTGGACAAAGGGAAATATTCTTAATCTATTAAGAAAATAAACTCTTATAAACCAGGACAAAAACTCTATCTCACAAACAAACAAACAAAATCAGCAAAGGGTAAAAACAGACAATTCACAGGACAGAAGAGTGAACAGCAGCTGTGCGCTGGAGGTCACGTCAGCTAATTCTCTACGCCGAGTCCAGTGACATCACGCTAATGGCTTGAAATTGGCCATGGCGGGAGTTTTTATAGCAGAGCAATCACCTAAAAATCAGGGTTAAAACATTGTTTTTGACAGCCGATTCACCAGTACACCATTGGTTAATAGATGTATAAAAATCGGTTCAAGGGTACCAATGGTCAAAGAAATACAAAAAGAAATGCGGTTTGGCTAAGATGGAATCAGCAAATTTCACCCCATTCCTCCTATTAATTGCAGTAAGAAAGTCTAGAGAAAATTCGTAAAGCAACCGAGAGACTCTGGAAGGTTATGAAAAATCAGTGGACAGGCCAGAGGCCTCAGGACCCCGGGAGTCCCCGGCGGTGAGCCAGATCTTATTTTTCACTCTGGCCTTCTCCATGTCTTGTCCAGGGCTTTGGAGAGGCCTCCAATCTGGAAATGCCAATGGCATCAGACAACAACAACTAGAGGCCCAAGGAAAGCTTGCCATCTCCAGCCAAAAAACCAGGAAAAGGGTGACCCAGTAAATGAGAAACGTCTGACCCGACCTGACCTTGCTCTACCTCCGGGCGAGCACCAGAAGAAAAGCCATCGCCTGCTGGTCCTCGCCGAGCACCAGCCTGGAGAGGGTGCAGCCCTGCGTGCCCTCCCCCCCGCCGCCCTGTTGTAACAGCTCACGTCTCTTCCCTGGGACGGACACCGGGGACAGAACTTTCAGTAATTTCTCGTCACCAGGGAGGCCAGAAGGAAGAGGGACAGCGTTTTCAGATGTTGAAAGAAGAAAATGGTCAACCTAGAATTCTGTATCCATTGAAACGAGCCTTCAGAAATAAAGGTGAAGTAAAGACATTTTCAGATGAAGAAAAACGAATAGAATTTGTCACCAGCAGACCTGCTTTACCAGCATAGCTGAAGAAAGGTTTTCAGACAAAAAGGAAATAACAAAGAAACTTGGAACATCAGGGGTGAAGAAAGGATGGAAAGGGTGAGTGCACGAGTAGATGCGGCAGACTGCTCTTAGGTTTTGAAAGTTATGCTTGATGGTTGAAAGCAAAAATCACACCTCCGAAATGCTTCTCAGTACGTAACATGGAAATACTTAAGACATCGATATCGTAAGGGTAGAAGGATAAAGGAACCTAACAGGTGGTACAGTTTTGACATTCCACCTGAAGCGAGGAAACATCGATACTAGTGGATTGTGATAAACGTGTGTATAGAGTGTAATCTTTAGAGCGGCAGTTTTCAGTTGGGGTGATTTAGTCCCTTGGGAGACATGGTTCCATGAGCTCCGGCCATCTAGTTGGCAGAAACCAAGATGCTGCTAAACATTCTGTGATACACAGGACGGTCCCATATGACAAAGATCCATCCAAGCCAAAATGTCCATAAAGCCGAGGCAGAGAAAGCCTGCCCTGGAGCGACCATATAAAAAACGGTACGAACTCATATACTTGAAAGCCCTGTGGACAAATCAACATGGAATGCTAAAAACTGTTCAGTTAACCCACAGCACTCCGGAGAAGAGCACAAGAAAATAAAAATCAGGGGAACAGACACAATATTAAGATGGTAGACAAATGCTAACATGCCAATAATTGCATTAAATGTAAATGGTCTAAACACACCTGTGAAAAGACAGTGACAGAATGACGAACAAATGTACGACCCAACTAATGCCGTCTCTGCGAAGTTCACGTCAAATACAATGGCGCAGGCTAAAAGTAAAAGGATGGGAAAAGCCATTCCCTACAAACGCTAATCAAAAGAAAACCGAAATGGGTATATTAATATGAGATACGGTAGATTTTAGAACAAAGCTAAGCACCAGGGCTAAAGAGACACAGCGACTAATGACAAAAGGTCAATTCGCCAGGGTCAATCGTGCGGATCACAAACAACGGAGCTTCAAAAGCCACGAAGCAAAGCTGATGAGCTGAAAGGAGACGCGTATAGAGCTGGAAACTTCGATATCCCCTTTCGCTACTCAAAAAGACAAGATTGTATTTTGTGTATCAGTTTGGCAAAGCTTTGAAATGTTAACAGTACTAGCAAAGTTATGTGGGACAGATGCCCTGTAACGATGTTGGAACGGAGATGAATCTAACAGTCCTAAAAAATATATTTGGTTTCTATATTAAGAGGTTTATATATTAATATATTTGGTTTATATATTAAGAGATTTAAAATGGTTATACCATTTTTTCAATCCAATATTTTCACTTCTAGGAATCTCTCCTAAGGGAATAAATACAATGGTCCAAAATTTGCCTACTCTTTTAGAACACAGCTATATAATAGCAAAAATTAGAGACATACAAACATGCTCACTGATTGACAAGTAGTTAAAAAAGTATTCTATATACATGTACGGTGCTATCGTGGAGATAACATTTTCAAGAATTTTTAATGCCATGGTAAATGGGAATGATTTCAAGGCAAAAAAAAAATAGTATATATAGCAGTGTTCATATGGAATAATCTAAACTATGTTAAAAATACACACGTGAATGTATATCTACAAAAATTACTAGAAAAAAATACAACAAGGATAGTCGTAAAAATTACCAGTGACCATCTCCTCGTGCTTTTCATTTGCTTGTTTTGACCCATTTCCCAGTTTCCTATTGTGAAATGATGTCATGTTCATGGTCATAACAAACTGTTACTCCCCTAATAGCATGAAAACGGGACCCAACACAGTGCTGTCTGGTATGGAGAAATGCAACAGGCTGTCAAACTTTTGTTAAATATGTTTCACTTGGAAATGAAACATAGACACTAATCCCAGGCACGTTATCACCCCTGATTGTCCAGGCTTAATTACCGATCACGCCCCTACAACTCTCAAAAGTGTCACGGTTAGGAGGATAATTGCACGGGCACTGTCACGACTCTGAACGTAAAAATATTACTAATGACGACACAAAATATGAGACCATTACTGTACGCCGAGCACGGCTCTGAATGCTTCACGTGGATTGCCCGCTGAGCCACCCGAGGGGCTCGGAGGGGCACCGGGAGGTCATGCATCGCGTCCAGGAGCGGATGTTAGCAAGCAGCAGAGTCCGGGCTTGGACTTGTGCTGCATCCATCGAATCAGTGGCCGAAGACATACCTGGGCCTGCCGGAGAGCAGGGTTGGCTGGCAGGGGTCTGGCGGGGACCCCGGGCGTACGGGGAGCCTGGTGGGGGGGCGGGGGCACTCGCGGGGGCGGACGGGGCTGAGGGAAGTCGAGGGCCTTGAGGGGCCTGCTGATGTCGACATTCGGACACTGCAGCGGTCTCTTGGGGCTGTCCTGCAGGATCAAAGCAAAAAGCCATGACGTATGGGTCTCCCAGAAGTTTATGTGATTCCTTGAGGCAAAAGCACAGCCGATGAGTCTGCCAGAGCTGAAGGGGGCGCTGGCGGGGTGCGGGAAGGAAGCCGAGGGGTTGCCTGAGCCACAATCTGTTGTTGCTCATTGACACTTCAGAATCCCAACAGGTGCACTGCCCACCCCGCCCATCTGATGTTAAAAAACTGGTTTAATTCACTAACAAATAGGCTCAGGGCACCCGAGGAAGTGCCAAGCATGAAGACACAGACCAGAGCTCGAGTGAGCCACGGAGGGGTCTGGAAAATACGACATTGCTCAGTGCACTCGGGGCTCGAGGAAAACCCAGAAAATCTCCTGGGCCAGGAGGGTGGAGGCTTCCAGAAGCTGGAGCTGAGGGTAGGGGCCGGCAGGTGGAGGATCTGCAAGGCACCCTGGTTTAGGGACACATGAGAACAGACACAGCATGAGGCTGTGCCCAGAGGACCCCCCCCCCCCCCAACCCTCCCTTCCTTTCTAAAAACAGCTTCACTGAGGTATGCTTGACATGTGACTAATTGCATGTACTTAATAGGTACAATTTGGTAACTTGACACATTTCCACCTCCATGAACCCACCACAATAAGCAAAATAATGACACATCCATCTCCCCAGAGACCCCCTTCTTTCCCTCTTGCCCACCCCCGTCTCCTGCCCCGTAACTATTGATTTGCTTTCTGTCACTATAAATTAGTCTGCGTTTTCCCAAATTCAACATAAATGGAATCCTATAGCATATACTCTTTCTTGTCTGCTTTTTACCTCGCGTAATTATTTCGAGGTTCATCCGTAATGCTGCGGATATCAACAGCTCATTCCTTCTTATTGCTGAGTAGCATTTTGTGGTGTAAAAATACCAAAGTTTGTTTATCTTTTTACCGATTGATGGCTATTGGGGTCACTTCCCATGTCTGGCCCCCAGAAGTGAAGCTGTTCTCGCCGTGGCCCCACATTTGGGGACGAAAGGTGGTGATGCTCACCGGAAACGGCAGCCCCCTTTGAAATCCGACCCTCCACACTTTCAGATCAAGGGGGATAAACCGGTTTATTGCCCACTATATATAGGATAACGACTTAAAAAATCAATTTTCATGTCTTGACACCGACTCTGTTCACAGCTATAATTTGGACTTTTGGTGAGTGAGTTTAATATTCAAGAATTCTGTGGATACATCCAAAACACTTGGTGAGGAAACTAAACAGCAGTGTGGAATCTCGTAATAATTCACCAGGTGGCAGGAAGGTTAATGTCCATGGGGAGCCAGGAGGGACTCTGGGGTGGGGGTCCATGTCCATGGGGAGCCAGGAGGGACTCTGGGGTGGGGGTCCGGCTCTCTGGAACCAGAGCGGACAGCGAGTCAATGGCCCAGGGCTGGAGCACAGTGGGCCTGACCGAGGGCCCAGCATAACTCCTAGAAGCTCACTGTGGGTGACGGCGGGCCACGGAAGCTCGCCAGACCCAGACGGCAGCACTCTGAAACCACAGGCGGAGCTCGGCGCCAGACGCCGGCTTCGGTGGCAGACCCGGGGGCCTCCCGGGAGTCTGGCTGGTCTAGGTGACTGGAGGCATAGGGCTCATGAGGTGCCACATGGCATGGGCACATCGCCTGCCCCAGCGGGACCTAGTGGTGCTTCCGCGGCACTCCGCGAGCCTCCGTCCAGCCCCTGGCCAGCCCCTTAGCGAGGCTTTGTGGAGCCGAGTATGCTGGCTCCCCGCCTCCCAGACGGATCCATCTCCAGGATCCCTTCCCGCTCAGGAGACACCCGCATCTCCACACACACTAACTTCTCACGCTCGTCCCGCACTTACCCTGGGCACACTGGAGTGCAGCGGCTTCCTCATCGGGCCTTTGCCCAGGTGGGTGAGGTGAGCTGGACCAGGTCGCGAGCCGCCGGATGGCCGGGGAGGGCGCACACACCTGCAACACACGCCCACACGCGCTCGCCAAGGGCCTGGCGCCTCTGCTTGACTTGACTTTTTCTGTGTTGTTTACGATAACCCTCAAAAAACGATTTACCTATTTTTAGCTCAGTGTGTGTAAACTTGCAGAGGTAAAATGATCTAACGCTCTTACAAGATTAAAAAACAAATACTGATTGTCTTTTGTCCCCAAAGCCATGATTCTGTTAAATTAGTTCTTGCAATCCTTGGAAACAAGGCTTTGTGTCACCTGGGAGACAGTGTGTGTGTGTGTGTGTGTGTGTGTGTGTGTGTTTATTTATTTTAGGCATAGCCACCCTTGGTTGACCTCACAGATTGCAAGGACCTTGTCGGCTCACAAACCCTTTCTTTTTTTTATGTCAATAGCACCTGATCTTCCTAGGTGGTCCCCCATCCAAGTACTGACCAGGCCCGACCCTGCTTAGCTTCCGAGATCAGATGGGACCATGCGTGTTCAGGGTGGCGTGGCCATAGACGTCATTGTGTTTAAAGCTGGCATTTTGGCAACACTTCCTGAATGTATTTGAATCAAAAGCTACCCCATCCAACGAAAATATTTTTAACATCCCATGTCTTACAAAAATCACTAATGCAAGTGTGGGGAAAATACATCACGGCGTCAGCGACATGCTGCTTATTTATGTAATAAGCGGCACATAGTTTGATGGAAAAGTAAAGGGCACAGAAATTAAAAAAACCCAAAATGCTAGTTTTACTATCTAGAAAACCTGACTCTTCTTTGCTAAAGAAAACGAGGTGAGAGCAGTTGGTCGCACATCCTTTCAACCACCATTTCTTGAGAAGATGACCCAAACCCGCGTACCTGAGCTTTGCAATGGCCGATTTTTTATCTGTAAACAGCAGTCGTATCAACGTCTTCCTTTTGAGATAAACCGCAAACCCGGCAGCGAGGAGACACAGGACAG
The DNA here is from genome assembly GCF_014176215.1 of Rousettus aegyptiacus. Taxonomy (NCBI): domain Eukaryota; kingdom Metazoa; phylum Chordata; class Mammalia; order Chiroptera; family Pteropodidae; genus Rousettus; species Rousettus aegyptiacus. The sequence goes on from NW_023416309.1 coordinate 56,990,867, forward strand.
TCACCAGGATCCCTATAGTTACACCTTGGTTATCTGAAACAAAACGCATCGGACTCAGGGGAGGAGGCAGTCATGATGAAATATGGTAAGTATCGAATCGTGACATTTACAGCCAAGCGGACTTTGAAGGCAGGAACAGGGATGAAGGAAGTAAATGCCCGAGCGATGCTCAGAGGTCCTGTTTGAGGTTCAGTCTGACAAGGCTGGAACTTGTCAACAGGAACAGAGCCTGGGAGGTGGGACCGCGGCCCTGGCCACGCAGGCTCCCCTAAGCGTGACAACAGGAAGGGAATGGTGGCCGCAGGGAGCCACCGTTAAAATGGCGTCAGAATTAAAGCATCCGGAAAGTAAACCCGTCCAGCCCCCATCACGAACGCGCCACGGCAGGCTCCTTCCTCCTCTCACTCTTCAGCTCTGGAGTCTGTTCTATTGTTACTTCTTATGTTTTTTTTTAGACCAAGACTCCTTATTTCTGAATATTGTTAAATTAGAAGATGGAAAAGAAAGAGAGAAAGAAAAAGGAAACTCATCGCTTCAGCGAAATGCCCGTGGAGTTTCTTCTGCCGCTCCAGGGACTGGGAGCTGGGCTTGGGGGCAGCACCCCCACCCCCCCAGGGGACGCGGCTCACTCTCTCCAAGGGAACTTCGCCCTTTCGGCGACTTGATCCCATTTTGTTTGGTGCGAAGACACTGAGCCCCCTCGAGGGTGCAGAAAGGAAGCAGAGATGGGAACTTCAGCTGGGTCCCACTGCGGCCGCGGCCGCGGTCGTCTGGGGAGGCCCCCGCGATGCATGATGCACGTGGTCAGGGGAGCCCCGCCTGCGGTTCCACCTGGACCGCGAGCTCCCCGAGAGCAAGGGCCCCGGTCCCCTGGTCTGTTTTCCCACCAGCAACGATCAGGGCGCACGTCCAGCAGTCGGGGCACGGCCCCCCTCTCAGGCTGCTGCCGCCGGCCGTGGACGCGACCTCCGCCGCCCAGGCGCTCCCAGGGCTCGCCGGCCGCGGAGCGGAGCGTCAGCGGCCCCCACGCTGGGGAGGGGAGGCTCGGCCCTCTCTGCTCTGGACTATGTCCCGTCAGGGACGTGTCCGAGCCTGAGTGAGACGGTCAGCTCCTGACACCTCAGTCACTTGCTAGTGCTGCCGGAAGAGCCCGGCTCCTGTCGTTTTGGCTGAAACGTTGTCCTTCCTCTGGCGGGAGTTCTGTCCTCTCGCACAAAGCGAATTAAACAGTGAGTAGCCGGGGTCTTGATTCATGATTTCCAGTTTCCTCAAATCCACCCCAAGGTCTTTGTCCCGTCCGTCTGTCCGGCCCGACCCTGACGCGGGCCCCTGAGCTCGCCGCGCCCCCAGCCGCCTGCTTTCATGGGCAGCGGCGCCATCCGTCCAGCTGCCCGAGGCACGAACCTGGCGCCTCTGTCCGCTCGTCACCTCGTTTCTTCGTCCTGCACGAGGGCCGCGTCCCGTGGAGCCTGCCCCCGCGGCCGGCCCAGCGTCCTGCCCATCGGTTTACGACGCCGGGTCTCACTGTCACCCCCTCCTGTCCGCCACGCTGTGTCTGCTTTGTCTCTCCAGGACCCGTCCGTGGCCGGCACGCGGCTGATGCTCGAGAAGCACTTGCTTCATAAATGACCGAGCTGCACCTGCCTGGCCGGGAGCAGCTGACCACGGGGGGCCGCGAGGCGCAGGGCGGGGCGCAGCCTGTTCTCCGCGTGCGGCTGGGGAGATGTTTCAACGCGCTGCCTTTTAGGATATGACGGCGGTGTGCACGGAAATAGGCCGTGTGGCCTTCGTCTGTTTAATAGTCTTGCTTGGTACGATGGAGGGGTGGAGACTCTGCGGGCTCCGCGGCATTTCGGAAGCCCTCGGACCTGAGTTCCACTCGTTACGCGTGTCCACGCCGGAGGGAGACACGCAGCGCGCTGGCCGGCCTCTGCCACCTCCGCCACGTTCTCCGTGCGCCGGCGGCTGGCGCGTGAAACGGGTGGCAGGGTCCCGGCCCATCAGGAACGAGGCCTCTTGCTCTTTTTGTACAACGAACGCTTAAAGCCACATTAGAAAATGAAGGTGCAGCAAGAGACCGGGCACCGAGGCCGAGCCGTCCTGAGGGGAGGGGACGCCGGGCCGAGCCTCGCCCCTGCCCCTGGGAGGGATCCCCGCGAGAGGGTGAGACTCGGGTCCTTGGTGAGCCCGCCGCGGGGCCTGGCCTGATGTCGCGGCCGGGGCCAGCGTGGAGACGTGTCCAGCGCGGGGCAGGGTGGCGGGGACGCGCTGCCTTCCTCCTGACGGCGCCGCTCCTGCAGGCGCGCCTGGAGGTGCGTCCTTCCCTCCGGAGTGCTGGCTGCGCTCGCGGCCTGGCCTGCAGAGCCGTGTTGTGTCTGTCGTCATGGCAACGGTGGCAAAGCCGCAGATTCAACACTGCCAGTCTCCGCAGGACTTGGGGACCGGTGGGTGACGCCCTCTGCAGGAGCACTGGCCACAGTCTGAGTGTCGCGGGGGGCGCAGGTGAGCACAGGGGGGCTCGTGAACTTCCTGCTGGCCCTTGGGTCCCCGGCTGTGCCCAGTGCTGGCTCCCTGCGCCTGTCTTCCTCCTTCGTCGTTCAGACCTGGCCCTCAGCTGCCTGACAGGAGCTCAGAGAGGACAGCACAGCCCCGGGAGACCACTTCCCGGCGTCACCGAGGAGCACAGGACTGAGGCTTCAAGCACAGCTGCTCTCAGGGCCGGCACTGGGGGCAGCCTGACTTGTGTCTCCCTCTGAGCCGTATGGCTTTGGGCAGGTGACTTAACCTCCCTGAGCGTCTGGTCCTTATATGGAAAGACAGCGTAAGACCGTGAGGGGTGCCCGCCTTAACGGCCGCCCTGTAAATACAGCCGCCACCCCCGCTGAGGCCACCGTTCATTTCAGGGATGGACAGTGTCTTTCTGGTAAGAATCCTAAAAGGCATTGAACTCCGCGCCTGCTGGTCCTGGTGCACAGGGACTGTGGTCTTTGGGGCGCACAGTGACGTTCATGCCCATCTGTCAGTCCACTGTCTAAGCGGCCTCGGCTGAGGAGAGTGTCCCGGGCTTAGCGCCGCCGCAAACGCAGCCTCTCCGCGGAGGCGGAGCCAGCGGCTCCGGGACGGGCGAGGCCAGCGGAGCGTGTGGGGACAGAGAGGTCTGGGGCTGTGTCTGGCCCGCCCGGGGTCCCTCCTGCTTTCTGGGGGTTATACCCGCACCCACGTCGAAGGCCGGTGAGACCCCGGCTTCCCACGGCCCCGCTAGCTCGGCGCCCACTGCCCGGATGCGCCGTCCCCACCAACCTGCTCGCCGGGTGGGGCCGCTGTCCGCGCTCCCTCCGAAACCGGACTTGTCGCAGCGGGGGGGTGCCCAGTGGGCCTCGCAGTGGCAGTTCCTCCTGTTGTTGCATACCTTCCGAGCGGCGGGGGGGGGGACACAGAGAGGGAAGCGGGGTTAGGGCGCCCCACCCCCCGCGGCGGGGTTAGGGCGCCCCTCCACCTGCAGCAGTTAGGGCGCCCCACCCCCCGCGGCGGGGTTAGGGCGCCCCTCCACCCGCGGCAGGGTTAGGGCGCCCCTCCACCCGCGGCGGGGTTAGGGCGCCCCACCACCCGCGGCAGGATTAGGGCGCCCCTCCACCCGCGGCGGGGTTAGGGCGCCCCTCCACCCGCGGCGGGGTTAGGGCGCCCCTCCACCTGCAGCGCAGCAGGGAGTCTCTGAGCCCTCCCTGGGAGCCATGGCGAAGCGAAGGCCCCATCTCCGCCCTAAAGCCAGACTCAGACCCCGTCCCTGTGAAAACAAGCCCAAAACGCAGCTCCACACCGGGGAGACCAGAGCCCGCGGCTACTCGGCTACTCCTGTCACTTGACATGCCCGTTGGCTGCTGTTAGACCACACAGAGACGGAGCCGGGGCATCTCCACTCCCTCCGCCCCTTCTCGCTTTCGCCTGGGAAACTGTCTGCACCTGGCCGCAACGAGAAGCCGGCTCTGTGGTGAAGAGGGGCCTGGCTTCGGGGACGTGGAAACTGAGCGGGCCTGACCAGCTCTGGGCACCTGCAGACGGGCGGCTCGGCGAGGCTGGGCGACCTGGGCGACCTGGGTCCCACACGCGCCCACGGCCGGGCCTCCCGTTTCCTGATACCACAGAAGAGACACTTCCTCTGAGCCCGCTCCCTCAGCTCTGGCCTGGGAGGCCGCTTCCCTCCTGCGGAGTCTCCTGGCTCCCAGCCCTGCCCCATGGGCACAGTAACCAAAAGCTGTTGTCCCTGCGAAACAGGAAGATGGCTCCGGTGTGACAGGAAAGGGGGCCCAAGGAGGCAGCTTCCTGAGCAAGTAACCTGCGGAGGCTGCAGTCCCGGAGGGGCCACTCCGGCCGCCTGGTCCCCAAGGCCGACCCATTGCTCCTGTGCTTGTGACCGCTGCCTGTGCAGTTCGCTGACCTGCTCTGTGAACCAGTGAAACGTGAGCAGGGGAACAAGGGGGCATCGTCTCTACGACAATTAGCCCGGTGCTTTGGGAACGCTGGGTAAAGGCGAGTCATGGAGCAGCTTTTCTGACAAGCTGGGATGGGCAGGGCCACTGCGGGATGGGCGGGGCCGCCGCGGGATGGGCGGGGCCGCTGCGGGATGGGCGGGGCCGCCGCGGGATGGGCGGGGCCGCTGCGGGATGGGCGGGGCCGCCGCGGGATGGGCCTGCGCAGTGCCTTCCGAGTGTCTGAGTTTGCCTTGCAGGTAGAGACACAAGCTTCGCTGGGCCGCTGCCCCTGCAGGTGGCCGGCGTGTGGACGTCACTCGGCGCAGCGCCTCGGCTTCCACCCGCCGGGAGGCCTCAGCCCTGTATCTAGGTACTGCTGGTTGGCGTCAAATGCACACTTCTGTACTTTAAGGCCAAATGAAATGTTTGGAGTATATGTCTCATTTGTGATATTTCTGTTTTTTTTTTTTTTAAATGAATCAACCCCTTGTCTCAATTGCCTCAAATAAGACAGGATATAAAGGCGGAAGTCTCTTTTCACAAAACTATGACTAAGCAGAATCAGGTGCCACGTGGCACAGCCAACGGTGTACCGCTGGCTTCTTCAAGGACCCTACGGGTGCACTGCCCCCCCCCCTCCGGGACCCAGGCGCGGTCCTGCCCACGCCGTTTTGCACCGTCTCCCACCGCCAGCTGGTCATCGAGGTCACGTTGCAGCAGGTGGTGGAGAGCCGGAAGCGCTCGCACCCCACGCGCAGGTGCTGCTGGTGAGCCAGGTGTCACTGGGGCAGGACGGAGGTCGGGTTGCTCGTTGCCAAGTCACGGCAGCTGCTTCACCTGCCCAGAGAATGGGGGCCTCCCCTCTCCCACCTGTGGATGGGACCTCGGGGAGGCTGGCAGGTGAGAAGTCCAGCGTCCCTGAGCCGGCACTGCTACTAAGCGGTCATGTAACCTTGGACACGTCGTCGCCCCCACTTGAGCTGGAGCTGCCTCGTCAGCGCAGTAAGAAGGCTGCACTGATCTTATGGACATTAGGAAGAACTCTGTGATCCCGTGACAGCAGAAAAAGGTCCTGCTTCATGTTGACGGTCAGCCCCATTCAATCCGAGGGGGCGCTGCCATCTTTTATGGTTACGGCACAATGGTAATTATATAAAAGCCCCATAATTCTATGTTCGAATCACTGGCAAGTGTCTGCAAGTTTTAAAAATAGAATTCGGAGCACGGTTTCTGTAGGAAAGGTTTCAGAAAAACAGATGAACCACTGGCATGGCTAATCGAGGTTAATATGATTCCATTGGAAATAATTAAGCCCGTCAGAAAAAATAAATTATATTGTAAACAGTTAGAGTCCTCTTCTCCCCTAAAGATTCTCTGAACTAAAATAACAGCCTGCCTTAGTTGAAAGCCATTGTATGTGATTTCAGGAACATGTGGTCAGTATGTTCTGTCTTCTCTGTTCTAATTCTTTTTGGAAGCATTTCAGTTCAGACACATTCCGAATCTTGGTTGTACAAGGGACACAGCTCAGCTCGAAGTGCTATTGCGAAACTCTTCACGAGGAAAGGTTAGTCTTAAAATTACTTTGAAGATGACAAAGGCCTTTTTTTTAAAAAAAATCATGAATGTTAATTTGAAAGATGATCACTGCTCAATCTGATTTTCTTTGTTAAATAAAACTCACATTTGCTATTGCTACGAAAAGGTCAAAGGAAAGGAATGATCTTTAGAATATTGAGAAGACACTGCTATATATTTAAAAACGTATGAATTGCAAAAGCCTTAACAAATAAAAGACTTAGTGCTTCATTTGTTCTGGACCGGCTCACGAAGGCGGCCCGGTGCACTCACCCCTCGGCCGTGGCACTGCTTTGCACATTCGTGAACACCGAAGACACTAATATTTTGACACCGACGATTGAGGCAGATCTGCAGAAGGAGAAAAACATAGCACACGCCTCAGTGCTTCCGTGAGCCCACGCACATGCATGCGTCCGTGCGTTTACAGAGGGAAGGCTGAGGGAAGTTTGGGGACGAAGACCTCCCTTCGGGTGATGTGGATGCAGCACGACGATGACATGCTTTTCCCACTGGGACATGGACCGCGACGCCCGCCTCCCAGCCCAGCACGCGTCAGGACTCAGCTCGGTGCAAACGCTGCTGAGTTCTTTTTTATACGGTTTCAGGCGATCCTGAAGTTCCGGTAACTGATTTCCTTGTGACTTTTGTTTGAAGCTTGCAATGAAATCCATGTATTGCAGCATCCTGCCCCCCGGCGCCCCATTCAAAGATACAGGAGCGGACAAAGTGGACCAGTCCTTATCCTGGGGCCTGCTCAGACTCAGAGGCTCCGAGAATTCAGGGTCCGGGAAACTTTTAAGGGAGATACTGAAACATGGGACCTTTTCCAAAACCCTGACTGACAAATGCTATCGCCGATGACATAAACCATCAACAGAAAAGCTCAGCAGAGGAAAACGGACGGTTCCCTTGTATTTATCAAGCCCCTGCAGAGGCAGTCACTGCTAAATGACACCCGGCTGGTTGAAAGAGTTTAGTTTCATTTCAAAGGTGCATAATATACTCCAGACTCAAGGGATCAGGACCTTTATCTCCCATAAGACGCTACAAATTAGTGGAGTCAAAGGAAGGAAAGCCTAATTTTTCGATTGCAGAAGCATTTTTAAATCAAGTAGAACCTTCCTACGGGAAGTTCACCATCTGATCCCAAATGCTTGTGAAAGGCACGATTAATGCCCTCTCAAGAAAGTGCTGGTGTAAGCAGGCCCAGCCGGGGGGCAGTCTTGGCTAAGAGGACTGTCACATTCTGGCTGATACAAGAAATTGTCCGAGGATGCAATCAACACACCAGGACCCCGGTCAGAGTCACGGCGTATAGGTGCTGCTCCCCAAACCCACACCAAGGCTAAAGATGGCTTTCAAAGAACCCACTGTCCAGTAGAAACAGAGATCAAAGCACATGTGAGCTGGTGCTTGAAGCAAAATCTCCTTGATAACCCCAGTCCTTGGGATTTCAGTGTTTGGATGCACTTGGCCTTGGTTGTTTAAGACTGCATGTTTGAAAGCGATGTCATTCTAACGTCGAGGCCTGACTAGGAGCTAACGCGTGTGGCTCGGGGGACGGCCAGAATGACGTGCTTCACGTATCATCCTGCTTCCTCAAAGAAAAAGCGTTTGCGGCTGAGGGTGTCTGGGGGAAAGAGGGGAGACAGAGGAAATTCCTGCCCTGGGGACTCTGTGGAAGGATCTGAATGTGTATTTTTCTTCCTACTTTGTGACGTCTGTGTTAGTGCGTGATTCATAACGGCGTCCTAAAAAATCATGTGGAGGTTGATTCATCTTCTGTCCTAAAATATTTTATTAATTTGCTATCGTTTAGTCTGATGAGAAAGTTTGGTGAAAAAAACAACATGGCAGAATGTGAAAACTCTCAATTTTTTTCCTCTCATTTTTGACTTTATTTCTAAACATTCAACTATCTCAGTCTCCCTTTTCCCCGGTCTCCAAAGGAACTCACCTTTGGCGTTCAGCTTATCCTGTCTCTTCGCCTCCCCTATTCCCGCCACGGGGGTCTCTGAAAATGTACCCAGCTTCTCATTCTATCCAGGTGAGAACAAGTCCCCAAGAGCTCTGTGCCAAGAACTAAGGCCACATTTCCAAAAACAAGACCATGGGCTCCAGTGTTTCCTTCCAAAGTAATTTCCTGGCCGGAAACCCTCACGACACCCAGAGAGCAGGAATGGCTTCTGAACACTAAAGGACCAAGAAAACAAGCTCGGGTCCCCCAAATCTGCGTCTCAATGGTCCAAACTGAAACGGAGTCGAAACCTCTGGGATTTACTGACTTTTTCTTCTAGGTGCAAAGAACCGGATTCCAGAGTTCTCAGAAGAAGGGGTGTAGGAAACCAAACCGACCTCATAACTCAGTTCTTGGATAAGACGCCCCGCAGCGGGCGCCCTTTTTAGTCTTACAGGGCGCGTGGGCATCGCGCTTTAGGGTCTTACTTTTCCATCCGCGCACTTCGTGCCGGCGAGCACGAGCCCCGGGTCTGGCATGTCGTCGCCCAAGTACACATGGGTCCCACGGCACAGAATCCGACCTCCTTCCTGCAGCGGGATGTTCGTTTCTATGGAAACGGCATTGGTGCCGATGACCGGCCGGCTGGCACCTCCTTGACACTGGATTTTCCCACATTTAGCGTCTCTGGAAGGGCGAGAAGAAACGGTCCCCCAGAGAGGGGAGGCTTGGAACCCGCCCCGCGTGCTGCGGGGAGCTCCAAGCGGTGGCGTGGCCGGTTCCATACCTCAGCTCGCATTTGGCAAAGGAGCCCTTGGAGCTTTTGCCACAGTTGCCGTAAGGGTCCCCTGCAGAGTTGACTCTCTCAAAGCAGATCCCAGGGGCGGGCTTAGCGCCTGAAACAGAAGCAAAGCAGCACCGTCACCTCCTGCAAGTCATTTTGGTATTTTTCTCTGGACGGCACGGGGCTTCCCGGTTAAGGGGAGGAGTGTTCTGTATCCAGGGGCCTCTTGGGCGTCTGGGCAGATGCCGGACAGGAGCCGGTGGTGGGGGCCAAGCCTGCACTCTCAGCTCAGCTCAGCTCCGGCTGGTGGCACGTGCAGCCTCTTGGGACATGAGGCCTGGCTGTGGGGCTGGACCCCATCTGCAGAGAAAAGGGGCGGCTGGCTGGCTGCAGGACCAGGGGGAAGCTGGCTCTCCCTCACCACATCCCACACAGTTCCGGTGAGAAAATGCAAGCTCCAGCAGGCTGCAAGGGGGAACAACTAACGTGGGGAGCCGACAAGAGAGAGAGCAAAGGAAAACGCAGAGCTCTCATGCGAGGCTCTCAGCTCCATCAAGACCCACCATGTCTGCAAGGCAGAGGCTCCCCTCAGAGGCCGTGGAGGCGTAAAAGCCAGTAGCCATTCTCCACAGCCTGGCCTTGCTAGTCGAAGGAACATGGGAGCCAGGGAGCTCGGGGAATGGCCCTTTCTAGCACATCTTCCCACCAGGGACAGAGAAAACACACAGTGGGGTTCGCGCTGCCAGAGCCTTGGGGGGCCCTCGGACCCTAGGCCCAGTGATGTCTACTGATGACCGTCTGAGAAATTTGGGGAAATGTTCTGCTTTCTTCACCGTAAACCGAGTCCTGTGCCGTGACCCTGGCCTGCCCTTTCTTCACCGTAAACTGAGCCCTGTGCCGTGACCCTGGCCTGCCCTCTCTCCCACGTGGGCGTCCTGTCTGGGTGCTTCCTCTCATCTGACTTCCACTGCCAAGATGCCAGCGTCTCAGGTCCCGACTTCGCCTGTCTCCACTCCCAACAGCGGGGGCTCCATTTGCCTTCCAAGGCTTATTTAAAACACCAATCTAATGTTCTCCCAGGGGACGAGTTGTTCTTAGTACTAAAACGTCCATCTTTCTTCAACCTGTACCCAATCCCTCTTCTCAGCTACAAGCAGACGTGACCAGCATCTCATTAATACAAACAATCGGATAAATCAAACCAAAAACCTTTGCAACAGTTGAGATCGGTAACAGGTTCGGCCAGTGGCCTCTGCACTAAAGCACCCCCATCCTGGACTCTCATTGTCCCATTCTGTTTTTTAAAAACCATTTTGGAGAGGCCTCCCCAAACTCCATCTTAAGTCATCACCCCAAACCGAACACCATTCACGGAAAGAGGCAAGGTCTCCGGTTTTCCGGCCTCACCCCAGACTCACGCCTCTGCTCATGGCACGACCACACCACTGACTCACAGCGTCTGCCCGTTGTGGGTCAGTTTCTCCCACATTCTGCCCTCTTCTTCTTCTTCATCTGTTTACTGGGGCGGGGGGGGGGGGGATGCGGACGGTGAGTCTCCGCCTTGAGCCTGCACTTTGGACTTAAATCCATCCTGCTTGATGGTGCCTTGATCAAAATACCCGGATCCAATTGACTGAAGTGGTTTGAAGAAACTGGCGCATGAACACCAGACGCTCAACAGTTCTGTGTTTGCATAGACCCTGTGGGTTTATTGCTGGTCTATCTGGCTTTGTCTCTCCTTCCTTCTATTCATCCACCCACCCACTCATCTGTCCATCTGTCCATCCATCCATCCATCCATCCACCCATCCATCTTTCATCATCCATCGACCCATCCATGTATCCATCCATCCACCCACTCACCCATCCTCCATCCCTCCATCCTTCATCCTCCATCCTCCATCCATCCATCCTCCCATCCTCCCCTCACATTGCAAGCTTCCATTACACACAGATTTACTTGGTGCGTATTATCTGCCGGGCGCTGGGGGTGCAGTGCTGAGCCATTGGGATAAAACTCCCGCTTGCCTTGAAACTGCAAGGTGAAACGGAAAACAAACACGTGATGCGCCCCCCGAGGCCCAGTGGTGGAGCGCGATGAAGAACACGCCGGGCTCACGGGCGGCTGCTCGGGCCGTCTGCTCAGGGTAAACGCCTTGGAGGAAAACCTGTCAGGGACTGAAAACCTTCACCAACTTTCATCGATACTCCGAAGCTGCTGTTAATTTGGGGCCGGGGCCGATGGGCAGAAAGTGGAGGAGGATGGAGCAGGGCTCGTTCTCGTCCAGGTGGCTGGCGTTTCCTACCCCGGGGTCTTCAACCTGGGTGAGAAATTGTGCGTGGATGCTTCGAGGCCGGGGAGTTTGAAAAACGAACTCATCTGAGAAGTACGTAAGCTGTCGAGGCCAGACCCAGGTCACAGCGCATCCTGCCGCCCCACCTCGTTTCGGGCTGCGTGCAGGACGCTGCATGTAGGTTCCGGGCCAGCTCCGGGGGCCAGCGAGCTGCGGGCCTGAGGCCGGGCGCTGTTCAGCACCGTTCCCTGTTCCCTGTTCCGCGGGCCTCTCGCTGGCCACTCGCTGGCCACGCCCCTCTCGCTGGCCACGCCCCTCCCGGAGGATGCGTGCGCATGCGCGCGCTCCCTCGCTCAACGTGTATGTGTGTGTATATTTATTTTAGAGGGGCTTCCTCTAGAGGTTTGGGGCGACGGTAGGGACTGGTGAAAATGGACAGCAGCCTAGGAGATGTGGGCAGTTCACCAGTTCATGTCACCAAACACTTCTCCCAGATCCCTTTTTTTGGGAACTGAACTCTTTTTTTACGGAAAACTCATTTTATCTGGTTCAGGTAGGCTGTTTCTTTCCCCAATGCCAAGTGGATGAGCGTCCGGCCAGAGCGCTCCAAGGCCACCAGTCACATGATTGGGCCACAGCCGGCATGTGACTGAAGCCAGGGAATCAGTGTCTTCCTTGGAACGTCACTGCGGAGCCAGGGGGAGGGTCCTGGCCGCTGTGTCCCTCCACACGTGACTGTGCCCTGCAGAAACTCCCTCGGTCACCGCCGTCCCCGAGGCCGGGGTCAGTCCTCCTCTGCTCATCCCTCCCGTGGGGCTGTCCCCTCCTCATACTTACACTTGCTCTTGCCTTGTGATGCCCCAAGGCTCCTGCCTGTCACAACCCTGAGGGCAGGGACGGCGCTTCAGGCCCATGCAGACCAGGTGCATTCCAAGGATAAACGAGAGAAAAGCCACAGGCAAAGCGTTCTGGGGAAAGACATGTCTCCAACGGCCACCCCAGAGGAAGTCAACTGGGACTTCTGTGGAACTAAGAAGCGTCTTAGGTGAGTGGACACCGTCTCCTGGCTTCTCTCTCCCGTGAGTCTGGATTTTCGTTTGCATCCAGCGAAGTATCACCATGCTGTCTTACGAGGGCAGAAGATACGAGTTCGTGACGATTTGCTTGCTGCAAAGAGCAACTACCATTTCCTTCAAGTTCAGGCAAAGCGAGGAACCTCATAAGCCGGAAACCTCATCCTGGGGGCTCCGCGCTGACCTCGGGAGCTGGGGCAGCTCTTGCTTAAAGAAAAACATCAGCGAAAGAAACAGATGTGGAGACACAGACCCAGAGACGGCTGGGTGAGCGCCCGGGCTGGGCCACCTGCCGAGGCCAGCGCAGACCTCGCACGAGGCCCAGCAAAGCCTTCCGCGTCGCTTTCGTGTGTCGGAGGCCACCTGACGTTCACCGTAGACGACTCACGGGAAATGACTCCTGTCCACTCGTAAGGTGGCCTAACGCACAGATTCGTTGCTGGATTTCAGTGCTGCTGCAGTTAAAAAATGCCTGTCTTCATGTTTTCACGAAGACCAGCGGGTTCATGTCTGTCCCTTGAGAAAAAAATGGCGTTTTCTTACCACGATCATGTGACATCGCTTTACAGCCTGAGACTTCTTAACGATGGAACATGTACAGGTTTTGCCATTATCCAAAGATCAAATTGAGTCTTTCAGAGGGAGTTTTGACAATCCCCTGTATTTTATAATTATAGAGGAAGCGCTGGATTTTAATTTCTAGTTTTATCCTCCAAGTGATATAACTTATATTTATAATCGTAGTTTCCAATTTCCCAGTGTCATCATGTCTTTTGAGAGAGACATGATGACATCTTGATTTAAGCCCACAATTTACTTGCTCTAATCTTTCCTTGAAATGACTCCACTATGCAAACGTACGTCTCCAGTTCACGCATATCGGCTCCTCCCCGCCGCAAACATCCACAGACAGGCGCTTTTTATAAACCACCGGAGGGTGCCCGGTGCTCTCCCCGCTCCTCTCTCGCGCTTCTCCAAGTCGACTTCTGCTTTAATCAGAAGATGAAGCCCGAATAAACAAGGTTTATCCTTTCCTTCTCACATAGTGGGAGGAAGACTCTCCCGACTCCCAAACAACATGGCTCTTGGAAAAATTTCTTCCCGTCTGCAGCCGCCGTAGCTGTAGATGACGAGCGAATGTACTACTCCAGGTGTGTTATAATAAACCGAACTCACTTAAATCAGCCTTATAGAGAAATACTAACTACTTACCAGCTCATAAAAATCGTCTGGCTAGCTCACACTGCATAAATCAAGTGGCACGGGATTCTGGGGAGTGATAAAATAGATAAAATGGACAAAATTCAGGACTTCCCTGTTGCAGCACGTTTGTGGCTCTAGACATGTAGTCATCCGTAAGCCCGATTTCCAAGTGCCGTTTCCTGTGCCCATGCTTGTAGTTCAGACACACGGTGTTGGCAAAAGTAAATTTTCTGTCTCAAGAAAAATATTTAGCTGTATTTCAGAGAGAGTAAAGGTCACATCGCACTGACAGAAAATCTTCGTGGCTATTGAAACTAAGCTGGACAAGGACAACTAAATACGAGTCAGAGTTTGAACTGCCGATAACATTTACGTGTTTGACATCAACATATAAAACCTTGAGACAAGATTCGTGGGTGAAAAATCAGTGAGAAAAAAAAAAATTAAACTCCTAGCCAATCACCATCAGCAATAATTTGAAAAAGAAACAAATGCAGCAAAAAACTAAAAAGAGAGTCTGAAAGTGTATCACTTTGCCAGTTAAGGAGGTATGGCCGTAGGTTTTGAATTTTTTATCATCTTAGTTGTAGAAAGATTTAAAAGCGGGATTATTTTATTGACTGTCACGCTGGAATGGGACGAGCCCATTTCGAAAGGGGGTGGCTGGCTGGAGGGAACAGCTTCATCCGGTTAGTCCTGGGCAGCCAGATCTGCAGAGTGAGTGAGTAACTGACTTCCTGACTGTAACTGGAGAATCCTGGATGAGTCACTAACTCGGCCAGGTCACCTGGGGGCAGATGGCATGGGCCAGCAGAGCGAGAGCTCAGGGCCGCCTGGTGTTCAGAGCATTTGTGAACGGATGGGAAAACAAGATATTGCAAGGGCATCCTCATCAGTGAGTTGTCCTTTCCTGAATCCTGAAAGCGAATTCAAGCCAACCAGCGTTCAGATGCGCTCAGCCCCTTTGCATCTGGCTGGCCAGAGGCCTGGCCGAGGAAGTTCCCTCCGCCCCCGGGACCGTGATGGTCACATCCTGACCCTTCTCCAGGCCCAGGCAAGAGTGCACAGGAACTGTGGAAAGTATGTCACTCTGGCTTCAACGGCGCTCTTGAGTCAGCATCTTATAATAGCAAGACCGCGAAGAGCAGTTAACACATAAGAGGCCGGGTGACACGAAATCCCCTGCTCTCCTCCAGGCCACAGCCCGAGCTCAAGACCAGCAGACCTGCCCGCACTTCCCTGGAGAGGCCCCGTGGTCCCCGTCTGCCTTGACCCCTGCCATTCTGTATGCAGGAAATACCCTCGCTTTCCGCCCTGACAAATGACTACTCCAGGCTAAGCCCATCTAGGATGCCTTCCTGACTGGCTCCACCAGCACCCGCCCCCCCCCCCCCCCGTCCCCCGCCAGGCTGAACCCCCGGTCTCTTCCATGCGCCACCGTATCACAGCCTTAGATGGCCCGGGACTCAAGGGTCTTGCTCACTGGTCTGTGAGCTTCCTGCAAACACAGATGCACTGGGCCCCGTGCACCCAGCATGCCAGTACACGTGATACGTCACGCAGAACAGACACTAAGCCATGTGAGAGGACGACTGTGCACCCGTTGGGCAGGCCCACTGGTACCCCCATTCTGTAGATGAGCCACCACAAGGTCGAGTATCTGCTGAAGGTCACCGTGCCCACCGGCGGTCTGTGCAATGCCTGTGGCAGGCACAAGACAGAACCCCAAAGAGGCCCGTGCCCTTATCCTTGGAACCTGTGACAATGTTGCCTTGCGTGGCAAAAGGGACCGAGGATGTGACCGCGAGGGGGGACCGTCCTGATAATCTGGTGAGTCCGCGAGGATCATAAGAGGAAGGCAGGAGGGTCCGAGGAGGAGATGTGACTACAGGGGGCGGAGCCAGAGAGAGACAGAGGTTCGGAGACGCTGTGCTGCTGGCCTCGGGGACGGAGGGAGGGGCCACGGGCCGAGGAGTGCAGGCGGGTGCTGCGAGCCGGAAACGGGGTCTCCCCTAGCGCCCCCAGAAGGAGCCCTGCCCCGTCACATCTTCGTCTAGGGCGTCTGAGCCTCGGAACTATGCGACGACAGACACGGGTGGTTGTGATTCACCAGGCCGGTGGCGGTCTGTTACAGCAGCCGCGGGAAACTCGCGTGCGCTGACCTGGACGATGACGTAGCAACGCCAGTCGAGAGAAGGGACACACTGCACTGGCAAAGGGCGAGAAGCCCCCAAGGACGGAGGGCCACGGCCCCATCCTCTCTCTCCCGAGGGAGTTCGCGTGGGGTCTGAAGTACGAAGGAGGGGTTGGCTGAGGTGGGCCGAAGCCCAGAAAGTCGCGACCCTGAGGTGGCTTCCTTAACCTGGTCCCCACACCTGTCGCGTCCAGGAGCTCCGAGCATCCCTCGTGCCAGGGGCGTCCGGTCCGTGGGCGATAACCCCCTCACGGCAAAGCCCCCCCGCCCGAGCAGGCGTCTCCTCCGTCGGCAGGGTGAGGGCGGGGAGGGGGCAGAGCTGGGGGCTCCAGGCAGCATCCCCCGCCTTGGGAACTGGTCCGGGGCCCCCGCAGGCCGGCCTCCGGCCTCGCCCTTGGCCACAGGACATCGAAAGTTCAAAGCAGGTAACACACTTCCTGCTGCTCTCGGTTTTGGAACGCTCGGTCCATGAGTCAGGTTGTCGGTTCGTCTGTCTGTCTAGCTCTCGCTCGCTCTCTGGTCAGGCAGCTTGAGAAGAACTAATCCGATGAGATAATAAATACCAGGCTTGGTCACCGTGAATCAAAGGCTTGCGGCCAGCTGAGTCACACAGTGGCGGTGGCTGGAGAGAGCCGCGGCGCTCCGTCTGACCTCACTCTGGAAAGAAGGCCAGACGCCATAATGCAGCCGGGCATCAAAGAGCGCATTCCAGCCTCGGGGCTCCAAGTGCCGCGTGTGCTCTGGCCGCGGAACGCTCCCTGGAAGGCAGCATCGGAACGTCCCCCGCAGCTCAAGGAGGGGAGGTGACCGAGGCCGGAGAAAGGCTGGGAAGGGACGGCCACTAGGGACGCTTTGTGCCATGAAGAGCTGGCCTGCAGCCGCAGCCACTGTCCCAAGGTGACCTTACTTGGCTGAGAGATGTCTGAAGTCACTACACCGTTCAGAGCCCGTGTAACCATTTGCGCGTGTATAGCGAGTGCCTACTTCGTGCTTGTCATTGCAAGGCATTCTCCCGGCTGGAGACCATGAGACCCCCAGCTCGCCTGGGCGCCCAGCTGACCAGGGGGCCAGGGCTGGCAGCGAGTCGGGTCCAGAGACAAAGCACCGAGGCCCCGGGCCCCACGGGACCCCGGGCCGCCTGCCCCAGCAGTCCACGGAGCCCGAGGCAGCCGGAAGGCCCCGGAGGGCGAGACGGCCCAGGGCTGCCCCCGCCCCGCGCTGCTGCACCCAGGCGGCTCTCTCCTCTCCCTCGCGAGGCGCCGAGTGCAGACAGGACACCGGCGGGTGGGGGGGGGCTCCGGCCAGGACCCGGCCCCAGGACCCGTCTGTCCTCGCCCTCCTCGCTTCGACCTCGGCTCTCACGCCACATTCAAAACCCAAACTCACGGCCAGTCATCATTTTCTCCGCTAGTTTACTTCCCTCATCATTCTAAAAACCCAGACGTCACCGCGAAAGCCCGACAAAGGACCAGATCGGATTTCACTCCCCCCTGGAGCTGGGGCCTGGCTGACCACGGCGGCCTGGCCACGGCTAGGGTCTCCGGCCAGAACTGAGGTCACTGCTGCAGCCAGCGGGGGCAGGAAGAAGAATGAGGACAGGGTGGGGCCCGCGCTCCCCACGGAGGCTGGGGCCGGGCAGCATCCTGGGGCGAGGACCCCACGGGGTCCCGGACCTCTGCTCTAGAAGTCGAGGCGACACGGGAGAGCCACACATGGGGGGCTGAGCCTCCCCTGTTCACATCTGAGTATCCACTGCATTTTAGAGCTTCTGTGGGATTTTAGTTCAAGACGGGGCTCTTTGGGGTGACAGCACAGTGTGCGAGTCACATGCAGGTTTTGGGTCACAGTGGCCTGGGTTCGAACCCCAGCCTCGCAGCCTCGGGAAACCGACGTCTGGCCTCCGAGTTTGAGATTCGCCTTCTGTAAAACTGTAGTCATTGTCGCTACCTCGGGGGGCATCGGTAGGTGAGAAGGGACAGCTCATACCGAGCACCCCGCGGAGACTCGCACACACGAGATGTGGGCAGCAAACAGCCTCTGGCTGACGGCCACCCCCTGCCTGGGGGCTTCCTCTAGAACACACGAGTCCGTCCCTCAACGCCTTCCGCAGCTGGCTCCACGCTCTTCCTCTGAGCTCTGGGCGCGGGCGACCCGCCCCGGCTGCCCCTTCCATGTGCCTCCCCGGTGAGAGCTGGCTCGCCGCTGCCCGTCCTCCCGGTCACAGACTGCCCACGCGGCAGGACCACCTCCCGCCCCCTCCCAGGACTGCCGCCTCCCCACCCCCCCGCGGCGCCCTCAGCCCCAGGGCGGGGGTCTGTGTTTGAGCAGTAAGAAGCACTTACACAATCAGAGTGGTGGTGGCGAGCTCTGTCTGTCTGTCTGTCTGTCTGTCCAACTACCCGTTAAGCTGTCTGAGGTCAGGGGTCATGGCTGACGAGCACTGTCACCCGTGAGGCGCGCAGTAGGAGCTCACACATCTCGGGCTGGCTCCGGCTCACGCCCAGTGCCCGCCAGGCCCCGGCCGTGCCGGGAGCCAATTCCCGCGGGAGACCCTGTGCCCCAGGGGGAGGCGGCGGGCGAGGCCCCCTCCCCGCGCGCTGAGCGGGGCCGGGCCGGCACGTACCTGGGCCCCACAGCGTGACACACTGCTGCTCGTGGGTCTGGCACACGCCGTTGTAGCAGTAGCCGCCCAGGCCCTGGCACGGGTGCCCGTCGTGCAGGTACACGTTGGCCGGGCAGTGGGGGCTGGAGCCCGAGCAGAACTCCGGGAGGTCGCAGGGGTTGCTGGGGTCTCTGCACGCCGTCCCCGCCGGCTTCAGCTGAAACGACAGAGCGTGGGCGGCGCGTGCGCCGTGGGCAGGGGGCCGCGGTTCCCGCCGGGGCTGCCGGAGCCTCGCAGCGACGGGCCCCGGGCAGCGGGGACAGACGCGGCACAGAGGGCCTTGCTCTGGGGTCCCCCCTCCGCTACGGGGTGCAGCCAAGAGCGGCCTCTTTTCAGGGTCACGCAGCATTAGGGTTTGCTGATGAGCAGACTGGCTGGTCACTGGCACCTGTCACCTAGGGGCGGGGGTGGGGGGTGCCCCTCAATGGACTCGTAGGTTCCTAAGGGAAGGATATCTCGTCACCAACGCCATCGCACGTTTGAAGCTGAGGTTTCCGCGTGCAGCATTAGCCTTTCTGGGCAAGGTGACAAAAATAATTCCAAGGGCGCAATCGCAATAGCAGTTGTACATTGTCATCGAATCACGGACTTTCTGGGGAGAGGGGGAGAAGAAGTAGAGCGGAGAGAGGTGCGGGTGTGGGGGCCATCCGGTCAGGGCCTCGTCTCTCCGCGGTCGAGGACGTTAAGGCTCCCAGCGACTGTCCCCACCCCCCCCTCGCCCCCCAAGGAGCTTCCGCCACCAGCTGCTGCAAGCCAGGGGTGCCGGCTTCTTTCAATGGTCCTACGAGTTAATCACAAGTAGCAGGAAGAGAAAAAGGATGTTTTAAGCCGAATGCAAAATGTTTTAATGCACTTCTGAACCACGGTGCTCTGAGAGGGCGGTTCCTGCAGGCAGAATGCCAAGGTCGACCACTTAACTCAACAGAAATAAAATTCCGCCCTTGGCACCTGTGAATCGAGGCCTCGGGCTTCTTGGTCAGACCTCGGCTCTGCATCACGAGACTAACAATGGGATGGCCCAGACGAGCATGGCGATGGTGGCAGAGAGGGCAGAGCTGTAAACCCGCCACCCTCGGCTGGGCTGGGTCAGCTGGCACTTTCTGCTCTGGGGACAGGAAGATCGGGATGTCCACACGAAAGCCCCTGGGACAGCCCGCGAGGCCTCCCAGCCCTGTGGGCGGACCCACGAGGCCTCCCAGCCCTGCGGGCGGATACTCTTTGGAGCTAGCGGAGGGGGCCGGCATGAGGCTGAGTGACAGCGGCAGGGACCTGTCCTCGAACCCGTAGTCTGGTCATGGCGACAGGACCACGTGCGCCTCCCGCGGCACCACTGGAACAGTTAACATCGCACTCGAGTGTCTTGGTCCGACTGCTTTTCAGCTGATAAATAGTTTATCGCAGACGACCCAGCACGAGGACGTGCGTTTCGCACCGAGGTCGGGAGGCGGTGACAGCGCCAATGTGCGAGACGAGGAGCCGCAGCGTCTGCGGCGGCGGGCACCAGGAGGCCGCCCGGCCGTGCCGCTCGCCCCGCGTCAGGGCCGGAGCGCTGGACGCGCGTGGCCTCGGGGCCCGGGGGCTCACCTGGCAGTCTTCGCAGCACAGCCCGTGCGCGCACACCGCATCCGGCTTCAGGGTGCACGTGGTGGCATTGCAGCAGAGACTCGTACATTCCTGGAGGCGGGGAGGGGGCGCGTTGGACAGGGTCATACGGAGAGACCAGGCATTGAAAGCGAACACCGTGCCTTAAACGACTGTGCAAGGAAGAAAGAACCAGACAGCCTGGCTTTTGAGCCGAAAACCAGGCTGGCTGGGGATTATCTTCATCTGTAAGACAGCGCAGCTCTGTGAAGTGTTTATGAACTGACTGGGTGTGGGAGTCCCTGGGAAAACTCAGTAGCACCCGACTGCCTTTCGCGAAGGGGGGAAGGAGCCTGGACGGGCAGGCCGGCGAGGGGGTGCGTTCACGTCAGCCGCAGCTGGGACTCTGGAGGGAAGAGGGGTCTCTGATTACTGCGGGTCCTCCTGCAGTAGGACTACTCTGAACACATTTACAAACATACATAGATGCATGCAAACATGCCTCTTCATAGACTGAGCCTTTCGATCTGGAATGTACTGGCAGGAAGTAAAGTCAGATCAGCTGTGTCTGAACCACGGTTCCCTGCCAGCCAACCCCACGCTGGAGATGAGACTTGTTCAGCATCGGGGGGGGGGGGGGGGCTCAGTGACCGGGCCAGACGCTCAGGTTAGAAATGCACGTAAGGATGACCCAGAAGCTGGAAGGACTGTGGGTGTTGCCCACTGGTCTGCAAGGGATTTAGATGGATTGTCCTCTCTGAAGGGAAAGCAAGAAAGGAAATCAACCCCTGTGTTCCGATGTGCTTCACAAGTACCCAATTTTTTCTAACAAAAGAAACAGATTGATATCTTGTGCTCGGCTCGCAACAAAAGGCCTATACACATTTATCTAGTGTATTTATGAAGTCCTTGTGCTTTAAAACACTCCAATAACTTGGAGCTTAGACATTTTAGGAAAAATTGAATTATCAGAAGAGTTTATAGGAACTTCAGCATTGATTTATTGGTGTCCTTTAATTTTATTTAACATACAATGTGTCCTGAAGAATTTATGTACTATTGGCTACAATGAAGCCAATCGTATCCTATTTTAATAGGATAATAGTTCGCTCACGAAAACCATTTTCTGTGAATGAATTTATAATTAGAATCCTAAATGCAACTAATAAAGTTAGTTGATAATTCAGAATTATTATTGTCGATAATTCAGGAGCTTTACGGCTAACGTAGATATCTGAATTGAAGCCTGTGTCAGACTCCATAAATTATGCTTTCATCTGACGTTTACCATTTGCTCCTATTAGACATACATCCAAAGTTATTAAATCTTAAATTTGTTCAAGGACTTTATAAACATCCGGAGTATGCAATATATACACTGAGATAAAACTGCCAAGCAGAACTCATAGCTGTAACCTCCATGACAGTAAGGGTTTCTAACTCATGGACTTAACAAAACTAGTTTTGTTTTTTTAAAAAAGAACCCATCCCTGGCACGCCTGATCAGCACCCTCCAGTGCACAGCGACGGCATCCTGTCCGTTACGGTCTAAATGGCTCTGCGAACGACACGCGAACCAAATCACCGATTTCCTCAGGCTTCTGAACCAGCCCTCCTAAGACTGGGTCCTAAGATCTTTGAGGAACGACCTCCCTGCCCCCCACCACATCACTAAACATAAGCAGCAGTTCTAGTGAACATGCAGCCAAGGAGAATGGCTTTGGCTTCAAAGAGCATCGATAGTGGGAGGAAGATAACTAAGTTTCAGGGCCGTCTGCGGGCTACTGGCATCCTATTGACTTTACACAAGGAGATAAGGCTGCGCCCCAGCCCCGCCAGCTGGAAGCGACTCGGGCGCCCCGTGTGGGAAGCCTTCAGCAGCCACCGCCTGTTTTTTTAATGGCACAGAATCTACTTCTTCTGCAGTACTCTGTTCACCAGAAGAGACCAGTTCTTCACCTGGTGATACATTTATTATTTTAGGACTCAACAGAGAAGTTCGACAGGGCCGAGGAACACCAAGTCTCCAAAGAAGGAAGAACAGTGACACCACCGGACGGTTCTCTGCAAGGGCCCCGGCTGTCGCTCTAGAGCGGCAGACGGCACACACGGGTTTGCGGGGAGATCATTTCCGGGAGCAGCCGGCTCCAGTCGCGAGCTGGGGAAGGTGTTCCGACTGGCTGACGTGACAGAGGATGGGCCACGGGATGCCAAGGCGTGATGACCTTCCAGGGCCCGAGCGCCGGGCCAGAGGGATACAGAACCCGGGGCACCGAGCGCCGGGCCAGAGGGATACAGAACCCGGGGCACCGAGCGCCGGGCCAGAGGGATACAGAACCCGGGGCACCGAGCGCCGGGCCAGAGGGATACAGAACCCGGGGCACCGAGCGCCGGGCCAGAGGGATACAGAACCCGGGGGAGCAGGTGGGACTAAAAGTTTTGGCCAAAGTGATTTGGAAACTGGAAATGGGGTGTCACACCGCTAGATACGGTTTGAGCCTGAACCTTGAAAAAAGAAAAATAACAAACAAGTAAACCGAGAAACAAACAAACACAACCACCTAAAAAGGGAGGCAACGGGCTCGCCTACAACTCCGAAAGAGTTCCTGGAAGGAAGAACTCGGATGGGGAGACCGAGAGTTCTCTGCGAACATCAAGAACTTCTTATCCTGTGAAACAAGGGCCCTAACCACAGCCCTGCGCATTTGGGGATCACATGCAAGTGAGATGTGGCTCTCCACACGGACAGAGTCTGATCGGATCCAAGCTGCTCCGAGCACAGTGCGCTTCCTGGAGAGCGAGTCAGCACCGGTCACAGCTGGATGAGTCCTCGATGGAGACAAAGGGAGGACCGCGCCATCGGCGGCCGGCAAAATTCAGGCACTCAGGCACGTGCTGACTGGGTGATGGTGATGCTGATGGTGGGGGTGGTGGGGGTGGTGGGGGTGGTGGGGGTGGTGGGGGTGGTGGTAACCGCGGAGGTGGTGATGGTTGTCGTGAGGTGACGGTGGCGATGGGGGCGGAGGAGACGGCCAAAGTGACAGTGTGAGCGGTGGGGACCGTGAGGGTGTCAGCGATGCTGGTGGCCGTGCTGGAGAGTGGATGAAGTGACTAATACACTCATTCCAAACCTGACGGCTTGGGGCTCCGTGAAGAGCTGTCAAACTTATTTAGATTAGTAGACAATTACAAGGAATTCATATCGAAGACAGCTAATTTTTAAGTCAGCATGGCCTCTCCTGAGAAATATGGATGATTTAAGTTCATTTCGTTTTTCTTTTCAAGTAATTAACACAGTCTCCAAGGGACTTCCCCTTTGCGTACCCCATCCCGCGATGGTTTCGCGTTTTCCTCCACTAATCTTAAGAGTTCCCGTACCCTGTAACGAGGACTCCCTGTGCACCGCGAGCAAAGTTAACCACCGCTGTGCACAACGCTGGCATCCCTGACGAACCCCGACTTCGGCAAAGGCAAACACAGCCTCCGATGAAACGTCCACCACGACCCCCACAGCCAGGGCTCGCCCACCCCCAACGTCCCGCAGAAATGGTCAGACGGAGACCCGCGGGTGTGGGAAACCTCAGGGACACGGGGACAGGACAGGGCGAGGACTCCACGAGCACGCGCGCGGGAATCCAGGCCGCCTCCCAGGGTCTCAGCACGCTCTCTCCTAGAATCCTCCTTGTCGGAGCAGCTCTCCAAGACAAGCCCTTCCTAAGCCCTCATCGAGCCCATCTGTGACTCGAGCCAAGCCCGCCTTGAACGGGTCAACCGTTGCAACTCGCATAAGCTCTCGGGGAGGGAGTCCCCCATGCAGACTGGCTGCTAGGCGAAGTCCTCGCTTGGACTTATTCTAAACACAACCTCCTCCAGGCTGCGAGGGGCACTCGCTTTACCAGGTCTCACTGTGCCCTCTCTTTCTCTTTCCCTCTCACGATTACTCAGAGATTAAAAAGCGGCTGTCATAATTGTTATGTGGATTAATGTTGGCTTAGGCCCTATAGAAAGAAGAGACTGTCCTGACGTTGGCTGGAAAACAGGGCTGAATAAGCCCCTTGCGGGATAAAAATGTTTCCCGCCCTCGCTTACTGCTCCTGACAGCTGACGAGCAGAGGGGTGGGGGCCGGCGCCTCGGGTCCTGCACTCAGAGGAGGCTGCGGCAGGATTTCAGCTTGAGGGGAAGCTCTCGGGGGCTGGGGGGGACGAAGGCTGCTTATTCACATCCCCCCCTCCCCCGTTCACACGCCTCCCCAGGGCGCCACGGCCATCGGGAGCCGGCCACGCAGGCTCTGCGTCCGTGAGGCTGAAGGCTCAACGCCGTCGCAAGCGCTGGGCCCCACCCTGTGAGGACACCACATCCTTCCACAAAGAAGGTTCTTTACCTTCTTAAATGAGCAACGCAACTTATTCTGCGGGGTCGTTCGAATTCAAGGAGGCCGCGCTGGCTTGCGAGGCTCGCTCGAGGGGGCCCACGGGACGTTCGCGGCCCGAATTTCTAGCGCTTTCGTCCTGCTACCCCCCCCCCCCCATTCTCGCTTCTTCGCCCCGACAGGATGCGAGGCAGACGTCCTTACCTCCGGCTCCCCACAGTCACACTGCTCTCCTTCCTCGACGTACCCGTTGCCACACTTGCGGCCGCCGGAGGACTGCCGGACGTCGGGCAGGTTGAAGAGGCACACGCCCACGCCCTTCTCCAGGCTGGCCTCCAGGTCCTTCCTGCTGCAGCTGCTGAACAGCACGGGGAAGGGGTACCTGCGGAGGAGACCCCCGACCGTCAGTCGCCGGGGCGTGACGCGGCCCCGCCTGACCCAGGCTGCGACGCGGGGTCCCCGCCAGCGACGTCTGCCCCAGGGCCCGTCCTGCACGGCTCTGTCAGAAGAGAAAGGATCTTTCGGTGGTTTTCGAATCGACAAGTCTGGACGGTAATCGTTCTGTGTGAAACGATACGACGAAACGTGAACTCTCAGGATCCGCAGCTTGTAACGCGAACAGGACACGTGTTAATGTCCTCACCGGAAACTGAGAAGAAGAAAAAAGTCCAAGTGGCCATGCCTAGCAGGTCCCGGGCTCCGTGCACACAGCCCCCAGAGAGACCAGGGCCGGCCGATGCTGGCATTCGGGTCTGTGACGGTCACGCCACGGTCTCCCCCAAGCACAGCTACAGGAGGATGGGGTGGCCCAGCAATGCCAGGGCTACGAGGGGTGCGGCAGAGCCGGCCGGCCTCCCGGCAAAGTCCGTGTCCCCCCTTCCAGTGTGCAGAGGGGCCTGCCCTGTGGTCCTGACTCACCGCAGAGAGGGAACGTAGAGCCTCAGAGCGTCACGTGGAGGGGAGACACACCTCTGGTACGCGAAGCCCCCGAAATCGGGGTGTGTTCGCCCCAGCAGCTGGCGCTCCCCGACGCATACAGAGTGCCTCTCTTTTTCACAAATGCATTTCCCCATGTCTTGAGGCAGCAGGATAATAAAAGACGAGCATGCCAGAAACCCAGAAGTTGTATTATTTAGCGCGAAGGCAGGGCCTGCCGACCAGCCGCCTCGGCCCCCTCTCCCCGTGCAGACGCTTATAGGATGACATCGCGATTGGACCCCGATCAACTGGCCAAGCCGACGCACGCTGCTACGTCCCCCGAAGACGGCGGAGCCGCCTCTATTTCATGTTGCGTCTGGCGGCGTTTCAAGACCAGGATGATTTCCGTGGCCAGACTGGTAACTCTGCAGTATCTCCACACCCCGCACCCTCTCAGGTTACTGCCTCTGGGGTGTAATTCTAGTCGACAAATACGTTCATAAATGCAAGCCCTGCCCTTGGATGCAAAGGCACGAAACCATGACTTATTCGTGCTGCTGCAGCAAAGTTCCTTTTGAAATCTTTATGACTTTCCTTGGCAGACAGATTGATCATTCCTGGTATCAGAATGATGCTGAATAACTTCGAATGATGATCCACAAGAAAACCTGTCATTTTACCAATTCAGAAGGGCTTCGTATCAAAAAGACAATGGTACATTATACAGGGAACCGAGAATTCTTCTCTTTGCAAAGAAATAAGGCTCATCGAGGCAGAGACGGGACCTTCTTCACCACGTGGTGGCTTTCCTAGGGCGCGTGTTTGCCTCGGGGCCTGACCCAGGGCACCGGACATCACTCCCGCTCAGCGATATGCAACGGGGCACTGTGATAAACTCGTATCGGTTCATTCTGGAAAGGAGCCGATGTCCAGAATATGTCGACAGTGCATCAGGAAAGACACCAGGATAAGTCACAAGTCTCGGGACGGGTTTACGGCAAGGACAACAGCAGTTGAGAGGCGGCCGATGAAAAAGTGCACGAATCACCCTGCTTCAGGAGCGACCGGGGGATCAATGTCGCCAGCGTCCCCAGACTAGAGGCCGGAGACCGGCTCTGGGCACAGCTCGAACGAGTCCCCCCGTCTCACCGTCTTTTGAAATAACGAGTATGCGTCAGGTTTTTTGGGGGTCGACATTAAAGAAAAGGGACAGCAGCGAGATGCGTGAGATCGGCGTGAGCCCAGGGCTGAAACTTCAGAGCGTCTGGGCGAGGAGAGCGAACGGATCCTCGCTGCCTGAGTGTCTTCAGACAGACGTACAGCTATCTGCGTAATAACGAATTTGTTCCTCTCAGCTCTTTCCTGTTCTGTTGAGGGACAAACCCCACATGCTTTAAAAATTCTCCCCCGTGGAGAATCGTGAGGTTCCAACTGCGCTCCGAGGAAAGAGCGCACGCCTCAGTTCCGCAGGGTGGCCTCTGTTTTAATGACCACGGGGGAATGCCCCCTCGGCTGCCACTGGCGAACTCGCCGACACCAGACCGGGTCCTCCCTCGGGGTCGTCCAAGGACGGCGTGGAGCAGGGCCTGAGCTCACCCGTGCGCCGTCTGCCTTCAGAGTCGGCACCGTGGAAACCACCGTGTCTGCTGGCTCGGCTCGGGGCCCCGGCCACGAGCACGTGTGAGCGGGTCCCCTTTCCCGCGACCCGGGGACTTGCTCACTTGCTCAGGGACTGCAGCGATGCCCCTCGGGACGGCCAGCGGCCTTCCCCAAACTCCCCTGCCCTCCCAGTGGACGGGGCCGGTCTGCGTTTCTACCGTTTCTTCTGTGTAAGGACAGAAAAACGCCCCTGCTGCCCCCCAGGGATTCTCGTTGGATGATGAGTGCTGCTGAGACCGGGGGAGTTTCGAACCCGTGGAGCGTCTCTGCCGGCTCCGTCCACTCACGCTTTCTCACGTGGAAGACACGTGACTATCGCACAGGACGTTCTCTTTGGGCGTTTGGAGGAAGTCCGGCTTTAGACGAAGAAAAGCAGAGTGCACGGTCCCTCACCGTTCCATTATTCTGCAAACGTTTATCCAGGATCTACTGTGCGCCAGGTATCGTTGTAGGCTTTGGGGACATGGGGAAGAGCAAGGCACACAGAAACCCCGGTTGTCATGGAGCTTGCCTTCCAGTGGGCCAGACGGATCATCACAGGACCAGGGAGGGCATTGAGCGTGGAGGAGAGAGAGACGACAGCCTGGGGGGAGGGGGTGTGTGTGGGGGGGCGGCCAGGGAAGACCTCGCTGGAGGGATGTGAGGGAGCGAGCCCCGGACACGTCTGGGGGCAGAGCGGGCGCGGGGCCGGGGCGCATCGACGGGCGTGACCGGCCCAGAGACATTTATTCAGCAAAATGAAGCAGCCTCTTCCTTCAGTAGCACGGATCCGGAGAGGGGACCCCTTCTGCAGAGAAGGCCCGAAGCCTCCTGCGGTCAGGCCAGGTGGTGGGAAGATGACCGTGGGGTGTCATTAAACGGGGGAGGGCGGCTTGCCCCGCACGGGCCAGGCGCTGAGTAAGAACGTCAAGCTCTTATCATTTCCTCCCCCTTTTAAACCAAACTAATTTTGACTGATGCATAAGGGTCCGCGCATCCTAGGGAATTTGAGGGCACCAGACATTAGATTCCTCTGGTTATAATACGGTCCTAATCCACACATATCTGAATACCTTTTACACCCGAACAGCCCCCGGAGGCACAGTGCCCAGTGCCCAGTAGATGTCCCTGACTGCTGGCCCGAGGGGTCGGAACACAGGTCACGGGCTGCACGAGAACGTGCCTGCGTACGTGCCACGAGCGAGGCACGGAGCCCTTCCCCGGCACGATGCCCGGAGCCCTCGGGCAGGACCCGTCGGCACAATGACCGCTACGCCCGCCATTGCACTCATCAGCCGCGCACAGAGGAAGGACATCGGGGCCACGCCCAGCCCGGCGCCCCGCGCCCTCGGTCCCCGCTCCGCCTCCGAACGTCGGGCCCGTTGGGTGGCTGGGTTCACTGCTCCTCTGCCCCCTCATTCGTCCACTCGCTCACTCGGGAACTGGTTTCGAAGGGTCCGTTGTATTCAGAGCTCCGAGGAGCATCCCAAGATGATTCTGACGTGGCCCGAACCCTTTCTGCTGTCCCCTTGCTGGACCTCTGCCAAGGGACCTGCCGGACGTGCACACTCTGCACACGGCCTCTCCGGCCACACGAGTGAAATGGAGAACTCCGTCTACGCCCATAAAAACAAAGACAGCATGCACGCTTATCCGCGCAAACTACATAGAATTACATATAATTTAATGGATAGTGACACAGAAATTATATTAAAATACAAAATTACAATATTATTTAATTAAGATATACTTACGCATATTATATGTATCTTAATAACTATTTGTCGAGAAATCTGCTTTAAGCTAGGTGGTGTGGTGGGCAAACTTTCTCCTAGTAATAAATATTTTTTCTTTTTTTCCACTCACTTCAAAACAATCTAGGTATTATAATGCCCTTTTTGCAGACGAGGCGGAGGGACTTGACTGGGCTCTCAGTCAGGAGCTGGCGGAGGCTAGGCGGATTCCGGTTCAGTTACTGGAGAACCGCATTTTCCTCACTGCGGACGTCGGGCCGGCAGTGGAGCGCCTGCAGCAAACCTCCGACACGTGCATGGTGACCGGTAACACTGGCGGACTCGTTTACATTCGAAGGGCGAACCTGTCCGTGAGCCGGCAGGTGCTGGGTCCGGGCGGTCCCGGCATCAGCGTCACCTGGCACCTCACCAGCCATGCAGATGCTCAGGCCCCGCCCAGACCTGCTGAGCAGGGACAACTCAGGGGTGGGGCCCAGCTGATTTAAATGAGCTCCTGATTCCTTTTCACTGAGGTAAAATGTGACATCGGATTCACCGCTAAAGTATACAGTCCGGTGGCTTCTAGTACGTTCACTGGCGACAGCGGGCCACCGCGACCACTAATTCCAGAACGCTTTCCCGACCCCCAAAACCAAGTGGCCCACGGCCATCAAGTCGCCACTCCTGTCCCCTCTGGTCCCTGCCAGCCACGAATCGGCCCCTCTCTCCCCGTGGATTTCCGATTCTGGACCTTTCACGCGCGGCTTCTCTCACTCGGCCTCACGTTTGCGGGGTTCATCCCCGCTGCAGGATGTGTTAGCACGTCGCCTTTTCTTTTTATGGTTGAATGACATTCCATTGTAAGTAAGACCGTACCACAAAATGGTTCATCATTCGGTGGCCCAAGCGGTCTATCAGAAGTAAAGTTTGGGAACGACCGATCTAGATTTAAAATCCAGACAC
The DNA here is from genome assembly GCF_014176215.1 of Rousettus aegyptiacus. Taxonomy (NCBI): domain Eukaryota; kingdom Metazoa; phylum Chordata; class Mammalia; order Chiroptera; family Pteropodidae; genus Rousettus; species Rousettus aegyptiacus. Next base: position 57,020,287 of record NW_023416309.1, read on the forward strand.
TAAAGATAATATGCAGGTGAATCCAACCTCATTTGCGTCAAAAAATAAGAAAATGTGGCCTCATCAACGGTCACCTTTCACGCACTTAAATCAGAAAAAGTTTTGTTTTTCACCGTGGTTCTGTTTCCTAAGAAAAGCTCCATGTACATACAGCATTTTGAAAACCTTATGTGATTTTTGGCATATACTAAAAATCTCATAAGCGGCCTCTCGAAGCCAAGTTCAAGCCGTGAATGAATTTTCAGATCTCCCTGAGTACCATAGCAGATGCTTGGCTGATCGTCATCCTGTACACTCACTCACTCAGGTGCCGGGAACGGTTCCGACGGCGGACAGAGTGCCGTTCCCGCTCTGCCGTTCCCGCTCTGCCGTTCCTGCCCCTCGTTCCGGACCCCGGGGTCCGGGCAAGCCCGCCTCCCTCTGGCTCCCGCTGCGCCCTTCTCATTTCGCAGCCTCGGTCCCTGGAGCGCGGACGGAGAGAATGCTGGAGGGGGCCGCGCGCTTCCTCCTGGCATCGAAGATCCCGGGCGGACCCCGCCAGTGGCTAAAAACGAACGCGCCTCCGTTTCTTCCGCAGGTTTCGGCACGCTCGTCCCCTTGTGCTTTTTAATACTTTTCATCAATTACCCCCGATACGTCAGGACAGCAGCGTACTGAACCGGTGTAGAGCATTGATAAGACGGCGCGAGGCAGTAACACTGGGGACTTATCCAGAAATGATGCTTCCCCTTGGCCCGCGAACGCTTTAAAATGATGATACCTCAGGCCAGGAGAAAGTGCTGCTCTCAGCTCCTGGGCAGACAGACCGCCTCTCTCAGCAGCCGTGCGGAGGGGGAGGGTCCCTACTCAGACGTGACCGCTTCTAGTACACACGTCCACCCTTTTCGCCTAAGATTTCACTACGAGCGCACCTGGGGACAAACGTACTGTGCCAAATGCAAGGTTAGGGCTAAAAACGGGGTGGAACGGCTGGGCGCTTTTAGGAAATAAAACAACACACAAAAGCCACTTTTCAAAAGAGGATTGCCATTTACCGCTTCCCACCCCAAATGCAATCGAGGCTTAATATTTCAGCTGTCACAAAGCTGCCAAGGAAAACAGCATCAGGGGTTATTCTCACTCCGACAAATCTGCAGTCAGAAAATCCTCTTCTTGGAGGAGGCTATCGTGCGTTTCGCCGCTACGTTCTTGGGGTGAATCACACTAAGCCGATCCGTCAGCCGCGACAGCGGGAGTCGGGAGCTCTCCGCCTGGGCCGGCTCTCGGGGGACGACGCCGACCGCCGCTCTTCCTTTGGGGAGCGAGGCAGCTGGAGCCGGGCTGGTTTCACTGGGCCGAGGGTCGCTGCTCTTTCCTCCACCTCTGCTGCCTCATGAGCAAACGTGCGCCGGGTCCCGGGGAGTCCGGGTCTTGCCGCTCCGCGCGCGGGGTGACGTCGGTCCAGGCGTGTGGCCGCAGGACGTGACCGGAGGAAGAGGGGTGACGCCGCCTGGGCGGCTGCAGGGCGCAGCCTGGAGCGGATGCGACCGTGTGACAGGAAAAGCCACCGTCGCAGGAAACAGGGACGCACAGGAAGCCATCCTCGTTTCCGATTACATCAATTAAACAAAAACAAAACCCTCGCATCGTCCGCAGCTGGTAGACGAGGGACTGTGAGGGGACAACTGGTTTCGAGATGTATGTTGCTGGCATTCTGCTTCCCGCTGCTTCCTCTTTGTAGACGAAAATGTTTTTTTTTTTTCCTCCCGACAGCAGAAGTGACAGATTCAGCAGCCCTGGGGGTGGGGCGGGGGGCTCTTCTGGACCTGGGCGTGTGGCCCGGAGGAGGCAGAGAAGAATCGAAGCGGGAAGACCTCGTCCGAGCACCCCGTGCGTTAAAACGGAAGCTCAGCTTTACAACCGAGCCTCGGTTTCCGCATCTGTCGAATGGGGGTGACGACCACCTCGCGCGCCGAGAGCGAGGACCAGCGAGCTTCACACAGGAGCGTGGAAGTCTCTGGTCGGCGTCGAAGAACCGCGAGATGCTAGTTGCCAGCATTTCTATGAAGAAGAGCTGCATTTACTTCTCTCGTTTAGAGTTGCCACTTCGGCTATTTCAAATCGCTGATTGCCAGTGCCCGGAACATTCTAGTGCCAGGAAACATTGTCGCTATGATGCAGAGTTTATTATAACCGTGGCCCAAACAGAGTGAGCTACAAACTGTAGAACCACGAGTACGAGTGGACGAGAGGACAATGACTCCGGAGGCAGAGGCGTGACCGGGCGGTTAGATGCGGTTCCTCGATGTCCCGTGTGCAGGGCGTTAGCAGAGACGAAGACCCCGCTCCAGGCGGGAAGGGCCGAGATTTGTCAGCGGAACCAGACCAAGAACCTGGGAGCAGAACCGGCCCAGGCAAGCCAACCCCCGACAGACGGAGATGTGGTCAGGCGTCTGTCACTTGCCACGCACCTGTGGTTTTTCTCGTTTCTAGAAGCTTCTTCTGAATGTCTTTCCCGAGGCTCCTGTCACCGGAGCCCCCTGCACGCATTCTTCCGTCCTTTTATTCCAAGGCCAAGGCCAGGCACCGAGTTCAGAGTGGAACATGGCCCCCAACAGACTGGGCCTGGCCGCCCATTCTTTATCATTCTTTATCATTAACCCTACCACCAGCTCAAGGACGTGTTCAGAAACGGCTCGCCGTTCGCAGTTGGAGCCAGTTTCACGAGCCCCACACAATGCCATCTTCTCCCAGGTGGGCGAGAGGCCCGCTGACGTCTGCACGGGCCCCGTCCTGGCCTGGCCCCCGGCGCTGGGATTTCCACGGTGGCAACCTGGAGCTCAGGAGGGGTGCCATGTGGCCCCCTTGTCCCCCCAGTGTGTGGGATCAGAAAGCTTCTCTGCTCACAGACACGCGGGGGGAGCCGAGGCTTGGGTCAGGAGCCACAGGCCGGAGCTGCGGGCCGACACCTTCATCTGGTCCTGAGCGACGGTGGGCCGGGGGCCTCTGGCCTCCCTGGGACTCTGTCTCGTCATCCGTGCGGTGGGGGTGACTGTGTCTGCCCCGTCCTCTCAAGACGGCCCAACGAGAAGGGAGGTGGGAAGCTCTCCGAGCGGGCGCGTGGCCGAGGGGCCCCACGGGGCTCCTGTCGCGGTCGCTCTTAGTTCACGTATTTCTGACCGTTCCCTCCTCCAGCTAAGCGAAAGCTTTCAGGAGGAGCCACTTTCCGAAAGCGAATTGCTCCTGTCACGTTGACCTCCATGGAATATCACCAAAAAAACAACACAAAACAAAACAAAACGGAACAAAATGGAACAAAACACAGACTCCCCCACACGCAGCCCCCACACGGCTGCCCGCCTGCGGCCACTTCCGTGTGGCCGGCACCCGGGCGGCGGGGCGGCACCCTCAGCCTGGCTGCAGGGCGCGCCCCGACCCTGCAGCTGGGGGCGACCCCAGGATGGTTGCCTTTCTCCTCTTCTTGGGGTTTAGAGCAGCTGCATGTTTTTATTCGAGGTGAGCAGTGTGCGTGGCTCCCAGCACCTTGGCCGTGTGTCCCGGGGCTTCCACTTGGGCGGTTTTGAAAGCGTAGCGATCCGTCTAACTCTCCGAGCTCCGGCTTCCTCACCGTAACAGTGGGTACCCCCGCATCCGTCTCGCAGCGTTTACTGGTGAAACGGGGCATCCGGCATGCGGTCCTTAGGGTCGAAGACAAGTTTGCCACGTTCACGTCCCCCGAACTGGAGATTCAAGCGCAGACCCGTTTCCCTAGCTTGAGCCCTGTTTTGTGTCCTGCTTAAGACGGGATGGCAATTCTACCACGTGCCTGGGTGGTGACTTTTAGTATTCCAACCCTGTGTGGATTGCAGATGAAGTCCTTTATTTTCCAGTGGGCAGCATCTAATTATACGTGGAAACAGGAACATGTCTATGAGGATGCGCCCTCTTGAACTGTTGTCAAGGCCGTCTCCTGCAGGTTCATCTTTCCTTTACGATTTTGGGTGCGGCCAATTAAATCACTCTGCCGGATAATTAAATCGGGTCCTGACCAGTATGTTCTAATCTCACTGGAGTTCCTCGTTTTGTAGTTGTTCTGCCTCATTTTTTTTTTTTTAACCTTGGATAAAGATTTCCATTCCTTTGCTACACATTGACGGAGAAAGTAAAGACTCTTAAATTTTTTATTGAGAAAAAAATAAAATGAAGAGCTGATATGGAGAAATAATTTCCTCTAATCCTTTTATGATAAATGTATTTCCTGATCTCAGATAGTTTGTCGAAGTTCTAAAAGGGGTGAGTTTTCATAAGCGTGTACTGTCTTGATTTTTAAGAAGGCAAGTTCTATGAAGAATGTAGACCTTCCTGATACATTGAATTCCTACCAATTCCCACCACATTCCAGTTTTCCCATAGTCTGAGCTTGGAGGTCTCGGGAGAGTCGCCTAACCCTATTCAATTCTTCAAGGATCAGTTCAGACTGGATTTTTTTCCAGAACGTCTTCTCTGCCCACCACCTGCTTCCAACCTTTTCTCCTTGTTCACAACGAATTATTATTATTGGTCATTAAAAAAAAAGTGGAATGCTATTATGGTTATGTTTAAAATTTCCTCATCCTTTAGAGGCACACACCGATACACTTAGAGATGAGACACTACGATGCCCAGGATTGTGCGGACAGGCTGGATCTGGTGCCCCTGCGGGGAGCCCCGCCGCACCCCAAAGCGTCCTCGGCGAGAGTCCCGAGCTTGCCGTCTGTCGTCGCGGGCTCGCTCGCAGCCGGTCTTGGTTGAGTGGGTGAATAGTTTTGCCGCGGTCGGTCGCCTCGCCCTTCTTCCTGCAGCGAGTGGGCTCATCTCCCTGTAGTCTCGGTTTTCATCAGAGAAGGGTGAACTCGGGTGGGGGCCATCCAGATGTGTTCCATGTCCAGACGGCTGTGGAGCCGGTGGGTCTGCGATGAGTGTTTCCTGAACTGGGTGGAAAGGGATCGAATGAACCCGTCACACACGCTCTGGAGGAAGCGGACGGCGACGCTTTGTCCTTAAACGCGGGTATTTGATCTACTCGTGGATGTGTTTCCTGAAGCGCCACCCGCAGCTGCACGTAAATTACTTGCATCCCCGGGGAGCCAGGGTCACCGTCTCTTGCTTATTTTCTCAGCCCGCGTTTTCCCGGGCACTCGCCTCCCCGCTCTCGTTCTCCGCTGGTGACCGGGGAGCTCGCGGCTTGCAGAGGAGGCGTGTGGCCGCCTGGACCCAGCAACACCCGAGCGGCCGCGAGCCGTCGTCTGAGCACCCGCGTGGAGACGGTGGCCGTGACCCTCTCCCACACGCACACGGGTGCGGCGTGCTCCGCGGCTGTTTGCGGCAGGTCCTTGAAGGATGCCAACCACAGGGACGGCGACGCGCGACCCCGAAGGGAAAAGCGCCTTGCGCATCGGCGTGTACGGCTGGAGGGCTGAGTGTGAGGGTGGGTGTGAAAACCCGCGGGGTGCTACGGCGAGAGCCTTCGGAACGGATGCGAGCCTGTCGATCGCACGACAATGAAACTGGAGTGCGCGTAACGGTGCTTTCTTTTTTTTGCTTTCAGAGCGTAAGCCCTTAAGTTGTCAAGCTACAATCGCTCAGATGCTACGTGATCATCTTAAAAATGAAGAAACCTTAAAAGATAGATCAGATCATGTGACCGCCCTGCCTAAAACCCTCTGGCGACCCTTCGCTGCCCCGGAGAGGGCACCACGTCCTGCCGCGCAGACCGAGCGGTGCTGGCTTGGGCTCCTCCCCACGTTCCCAGCCCCCGCCCCGTTCCGATCCGGCCGCCGCAAGCCACTGGCCTCCAGTTAGCAATGCTGTCCCCTTCAGGGTCCTCGTTCAGGGTCCCCGCCGCCCGAGATCGCATCCAGGCTCTCTATCCCTCTCTTCCCTTCGGTCGCCTCCACGGCGGGGGGGGGGGTCTTCCCCAAAGCCCCAGGTAACGCGGGGTGCCCCGATCGTGTGCCTCCTTGTCGTCCTTCCTCACACTCCTTCCGACCTGCGGTTTCTTTATTCACTGTTTTCCAACTCTCTCTTCCTCACCGTGAAAGTGCAGAGTGAGCTGCTGCACACCCCTGATTCGGCCGCGTTCCCCATGAATCTCACCATGACAGGAACCCCCACCCACCCACCCAGAATAGAGGAAGCCGCGAGCGTGATCTTCAGTGTTAATACCGCTTTTCTCCCCAACGCGAGGACGTGGCACCTACTATTAGGCTAAACGTTCTTTTCCAAAAGCATTCGAATCATGCATGTTTTTCTTGCTCTCATAAATGTGGCACATTGAGTCCAAAGGCTCCCAGACGCTCGCTAATGGACGGACTCGACTGGGTTTAAACTCCCACGCGAATCCCCAGATGCTGCGTTTGCCAAGGAGCGATTTCCAAGACAGGTCTTCGCGTCAACTCCTCAAAGACATAAAACACACACTCTCGCACACGCTCAGAGGCCAGCAGTAATTAACGACACAACCGCAGGGAGGCCCCTCGCGCACGCCTGCACCGCACAGCCGCGTGCTACACCGCGTCTGAAAACTCCACGCGCTCCTGGCACTGTCAGGCCTCCCCGGCCGGTTTGTCAACCATGGCAGTCGGTGAACGTTCTCAGACGTCGGGCCCTGGGATGCTACGACCAAGAACAAACGAGGTTTGCCAGGGGGTGCACTCTGCTCTTCGTTCTTTTCGATTCTGGCAGAATATTAATGTCATTAAAGCAGTCACTGATTCACGCCTTCGCCGGTTATCTTTAGGGCCGAGACTCAAATAACGTTTTTAATGTTTGCGATTCCTGCCCGAATTAGCGAGGGGCCAAGTGAGGAGGAAAGTTGGTGTTTGGAAGTGGGCCGGTTAAAGTGAGCCACTCACACAGAAACCGTGGCACGTGGCTGGGTGGCCGTTACGTGGCATTGAACTGCTCTCTGGCAACGGTGAGCGGGAATTCCGAAAAAGGCCTTTAACTTTTCAATAGTGCCAACGTCCCTGTGAACTAAATTATAATAACGATAATACTGCCATATATTTGCGGAGTGATTTACAATTTATGAAGACATATGACCTCATTTAATCCAATCTCCCACTCTCGTGGGGACCCTCTGAGGTAAGAGAACGATACTGGAGATTAAAAGCAGCCCGGAGATTCTACAATGGATGATGGTGACTGAAAGTTCACCGGGTGACTTGACCTCCCCTCCCCCCGACTGTGGGCCCCTGTGTTCAGTTCACCCACTTGCTGGGGAAATTTCTTTCCATCTGAGAAAATTAAAAACACCATTCTTTGGACAGAAATGTGGGATCATAAACGAGGAACGAATAGAAGAGATTTATACAAAAGCACAAGCTCAGCAAAAGAGAAGACTTAGAAATCGCTAATAAGGTATAAATCAAGTAAAAGCTATTAGCGAACCCCTGGTAAGGAAAAAAAAAAAAAGCCCTTTAAGTGATTTGTTGAGCTCTTAACAATACCATTTCTACCTACGGGTTCCAAAGATCTCTAGAGTCATTTGGCGCGTACCCACAAACACTGCCCTGGACGCGTTCCCATCTGAAGGGTTTAGCACAACGTCACAGAGCGCGCCCGAAAGCACGCCTCGCTCGTGTGCCTCCAGAAGGACACGCTGGTTAGAGCTGCGGGGTCCTCCTCAGGTGTGCGCCACCCACAGCAAGCACGTGGTCAAGTAGGTGGGGGGAGGGGTGGGCGGGCGGCTGGACGGACTGAAGGGTGGACGCAGGAAGGATGGACGGACTCGCCCATTTTACGGGTGAGGAACACGAGAGGCAGAGGGCTCCCTAACTTGCCTGTATTGCCAAAAACAAGCGGCGTCAAAACCGGGGCTCCCAGGCCCCCGCAATCCCAGTCCAGTGTTCCCAGTCCGGATCGTCCTTTCCCCCATTTGTCCCTCTTATCAAGAGTTCAAGCGCGTTAACGATATTGATTTACAATCTTCTTAGTCATTGGGGACCACTCCCAGAGGAAGGTACAGTGGACCCCTGAATTATGCAGGGCTTAGGGGAGCTGACGCCACCCCGACCTCTGGCCTTCGAGCAGTGGAAACTCCGCGTACACCTTTCGACTCCCTACATACTTGGGCTCTCCCTCAGTGTCCACGGGGGATTGGTTTCAAGTACCTTCCCGACCCGTGAACGCCCCAACCTGCAGATGCTCAAGCTCTTGATATAAAATGGCGTAGAACGACACACACCATGACTCCCTATCAGCAGCTCCCAGCCTCAGAGGGGAAATCACGGGTTTGACCTGCCGTCGGCTGAATCCACGGATGCAAAACGGACACAGAGGACCGGCGGCGTAGTTACTGGAAACGATCGGCGGTAAGTGGACCTGCGCACTTCAAACCCGCGTTTTTCAAGGGCCAGCTGTAGTCTGCCGCCCCGTGAGGCCGGGGTCTGGCCGGGCTGGTAGATGCTGGAAGCAGAGGGCACCCATGGGCCCCTGCTACACCTCGCACCCAAAGAAGAAATTCTTTGCCTGAAATGCTCAACCGACAGCTATTCTGCCTCTGCCTGGACACTGGAAATGACGAGGATCACATCGTTTCTCAGCGTGACCTGCCTCTGCTCTGGGGGGCGCCTCTTGGCAGTATGTAGAGTTTGCAGTATTTCACTTCCTGTCGCCATTGGCCTGAGATACTTTCGCTTCAGGCTCGGGTCATCACAGGCTTAGAGAGCAAGTTACGCCACGAGGTCTGTGTCACGCAACGCCTTTGAATTGTGCTTAAGACAGAACCGTGAGCGACAAAGATGCCCCCGGTGGCTCCTGGGGATGATGGGGAGAAAAAGCGGCCACGGCTGTAACGAGGTCCCTCCACCCGCGGCCCGCACGAAGCGACAACGCCCCCGACGGGAGCCGGCCGCCCCACGGGCCTCTGTGCTAAGGGCAGCGCGACGCCTTCGTACAAGCCGTTTGACAGGAGGCCGCAGGGCGACTGCTTGGAAGAGCACGAGCACGTCTCGCAACAATCCGTCCTCTTCCGGGACCTTGAAAGCTCCTCGGCAGGCGTGGCCCCTCGCACCGCGACGGCCCCTTGCCGGCAAGCCTGCACGGGGCCAGCCTTGGGCCCCCGGCGAGCCTCGCCCCTGCCCCTCGGAGAGAAGCCTCGGCCCGTGAAGTGCCACGGAGGTACGCGTGGGGACAGAATCACGAGAGACGTCGACCGAGCGGCCGTTGTCCGTCAGCGAGGGTCGTGGACGTTCGCACGACGTTCCAGCTGGGGCCGGGCCCCTCGCAGCGTGGGAACGCGTCGGGATCCGTAATCACGCGCGGCCACACCTATTTCCGCCGCATCTGAACGTGCTCATGAAGAAACTGTCCTCATTTTATTTATTTTTTATTCTGGGTGAACAAAGTCTAGCGTTCCAGAAAGGCATTCGGCGAGGTGGAACGACATCATTTATCGAAGCGGAAAAGTCGCTCCGTTTAAACCCCTAAGACCTGAGGAGGTGACGTGGTACCACGGGCGGGAGCAGTGCAGATCCCTAAGCTGCTACCGCGCTTCGAATGCACCCCGGGGCCAACGCCGAGGGGAGAAGCCCCTCCTACTCGGCACCGTCTGGAGGACTCGGCGCATCCCCCCCTCTCCCGCCTCGCCCGGGGGGCCTGCCGGGCCCTCACACGCCTGGAGCCCTGGAGCTGTGGCCCCGACTCGAAAACACAGATCGTAGGACAGTTCGCGATTCTTAAACAAAGACACCCTCCCGCTGCTCTCGAGGAAGAGGTCCGTCCCCCCGCCACGTGGCATTGCGATCTGGTGGGCTACGACTCTCTCAGAGTCAGCCGCACCATCTACTCTTGCTACTTGGGAAGGCATTTCTTTCTGGAAGCTTCCGTGGGTACGCTGGCCGGAAAACCAAGGCGCTCTCTGCTTAGCCGTTTCCCACGCCCCAGCTCAAGCCGCGGCCCGACTCCGAGAGCAGGGACGCGTCAGTACTTGCCCGGTCGAAGGGTTCATGATGCAGCCTCCTTTGCCGGCAGCCATGGTGCAGTGGCAGCCCCTCTCCAGCGTGTCGTGGTTCATCCCGAAGTTGTGGCCCAGCTCGTGCGCCAGGGTCACGGCCGCGCCAAGGGGGCTGTCGGAATGGTCCTCCAAGAAAACACAAGGGCACAGATGTAGAGGCCACGTCTCCTTGGCCCTTCTTCCCAGTCCCCTCCCCTCCCCGATCTTCACGTCTCCTCAGCACTTGACTGAATCCGTTCCCCTGGAAGGAAGGGAAACAGAGCCCATTATCTTATTCAAACTTGAAAAAAGATTTGATGGATTCTAGCAAAGCAGTGTGGGTGCCTTCTGCTGAGGAGTGTGGTACGTGCAGGATCCTTACGTCTCTGCATGAGATCATCAAAACGACCTTCTCCATCCTGTTTCCTACAGTCTCCTGGAAAACTCACTTCCACTGAAGAAGCGAAAAGTTGTCTCATGTCATTCCTTCGCGGGGAATGAAAGTATCATCTTATCGGCGTCTGAGGCGTTGCCGACGTAAAGTGAGAGCTAAGGGGAAGCACGTTCTGGGGCGTCCTAAATGGGACCTGAGCCGTCACCGAGCAAGCCTCTTCCTGTCTACTTGGTAGAGAAGGGTACCTGGAAAATGCATAGCGGCTCGCGGTAAAGGCCACTCACATTCAGCAACTGTTTGAAGTCTCACTGAATTAAGACTGTAACCCAGCCAGACCTCATACTTGCTGGCTCTTTGTTTTGTCGTGCGGACTCTGGGAGCGGCTGGAGCAAGCCCGAGTCTCTGACTGGCAGCTGGGGTTCACTCAGCCTCTTCCTTGGCTTTTGGGAGGTGGTGTCTCCACTTAGAAACCCTAACTCCGTGGAGTGCCTGGATGGCTCGGCTAAACAGATATTAGAATTAACTAGAAAATATATCGTTACCTCACTTTAACAAACCCAGATTAGTTAGCTAATTAGTGAAGGTGGTTGGCAGAAGCCGGGTCCATGAATGATGGTTCTGGAAAGGCCTACACACCTAGGAAGGACGACGGTGTGTTATTTGAGTCCTGCTTTGTGCTACCCGGGAATGAGATAAGATGGTTTTCTAAAGAGGTTTCCGGGAACAAGAGCGAGGGTCCCCAACCCCCGGGCTGTGGCCTGGTGCCAGTCCATGGCCTGTCAGGAACCGGGCCGCACTGAGAGAGGTGAGCGGTAGGCGGGCGAGCGAAGCCTCCTCTGTATTTGCAGCCTCTCCAGCGTCGCCACCTCAGCTCCGCCTCAGATCCTCAGGCGCCAGCTTCTCACAGGAGCACCGGTCCCTGGTGCCACAGAGGTTGGGGACGGCTGGTGTAGAGAAGGCATTATTCCTAATGCGGACGGGCTCCGTGGGGCCTCTCAGTCGAGGTGCGTTCCTATCAGCTCTCAGGCGCGTTGGCGGTTAGGGCTGCAACTGCCTCTCTCCCTAGGCCCCAGGCTAAGAGATGGATGGCACGTCAAGGGACCGAGTCATTCTCGGAATGGGTGAAATTCCTAATAAATGACTTTGTTGGGATTTTACTGTTTCCTGTTGTAGGAAGCTTCACAAATATGTTTCAGGAAATCAGTTCTCAAGAATAACACATGTTGGCGACGAGAATGTAGTCGAGCCTAGAACATGAAGCCCTGATTTTCACATGCTTTGGCTCAAAATTCAAGGAATTCTACCCTTAAAAAACGACTACCTCTGATTCTTCTGTACCACTGAATGCCTTGCTTTTTGCTTTTAATCACCAAGTTGGTCTCGTCTCTTCACGCATATATGATTATAAATGGAATGTCTTTTAAGAGACTCTCATAAACGGTTTTCATTTGTAATAATAATAATAAAAAAATTCTATCCCTTATTCATGGCATTATCCCCAAACCAAGACTGTTTTAGTCCAGTGCGGTACAAAAGCATGGCTTTAAGTTACCAAAATTAATGATTTGCTCTATCTTGATAAAAATAAAGAAACAGTACCAGAACTCAAATTTTCAATTGGACTGAGTATCCTGTTTCTTTGCTCTATGATTTCCTTCCTCTCGGATTTGTGAATTCGTGAATGGGGTGTGGCCACATGCACCACCTGTAAATTTAACCGCAGAGACACACTGGGAGAAAGTCAGTCTAGAAGTTTTAGATCTGGTCGAGGTGTTGGTCATGTTTATCTCATGAATTTTATAGAAACGGAAGGAGCCGTGGCCTTTGCATCTTACTCGATGCTTCTCTTATTTGTGGAGTAAACAAGGAATGTGTCTCAGGGTGATCTTAACTGCCGCCGAGTTGGCCAAACGTATTTCCTGTTGATTAACTTTGGCCTTGACTTGATTCTTGCTGCAGTCCACATATTTGCTTCTATTTCCCACAGTCATTTTCATCCCTTTTATTTTTTTTTTTAAATGCGGCATCCTTGTATGTTTTTAAAGATATCTTAAAAAAAATGCTTGTATGGAAGTGGAAAAAGGAATATGAACTTGAGAAAGCCACTTAACACGATCAGATTGGTTACAAGAACGTTCAAGCCCCACACAGTGGCACAACCTGCTATGCTTAGGAGGAATTCAGTTTCAGCTCTCAAAAATGTTTATGCCAATTTTAAGTGGCAAAGTCAGTAGCAACCGACCATGGAACCATGAAACAGAAAATTATTCCCTCTTAAAACTTTACAGGCTGCTCCATAAAAATACAGTTGGGATCTGACTTGAAATTAACCTGGCATCAACAAAAACCAAACTTTCCAGTGACTTCCATGGTGGGAATCACATACTCGTTCAAGAAAAACCAGAGGGCATCCTGTTCAAGCCAGACTGCCAGCGAGTGGGCGCGACCCCTCCGAACAGCCTCTCTGTTTGGCACATGTTTACGTGGGTCATTAACCTTAACTGCTCAGAGGAGAGGAAGACATCACTTGTGTATGTCGACTGAGAACACAGTGGAGAGAAAATAATAGAACATCACTTCCTCCGCCCTTTAAAACAATGAAATATTTGCAAATGCTCTATTTGGAGAGTGTGGAGGAATCCACAATTTCTTGGAAGGGCCAGGTTCTGTCTGTTTCGTGGGATGGTCCATGAGGAGACTCACTGTCTGAGGGCTGGGGGGAAGGGGGTCACTGCATTTTCAGAGCAGTGACAGCGTTAGCGGGGGGTGAAAGGCTTTCTTTTAATCATCTGAGGGAGTGAGGCGGGAATCCTCTGTTGAGTGACCTGTCAAAGCCACCTCCCTCTTAAATTCGTAAGAAACGGGTCCCAAATATTCCCATTTTATTTCCTTTTACCAACATATATAGCCCATATATGACAAAATGATCCTCATAAAGCAATAAACCCAGGCCTCTGCCTTCCAAGAATAAGGTTATTATACAGACAAATTGGACACTGGCTAGGAGGTATGTCAAGCATTTGCAGTGGTAAATAGTTAAAAACCTCAGACTTTTGGCTGTTGGGCCTGGAGGCAGAACCATCAGAAAGCCATCTGAGCGGCAATGTTTGGTGAGACCACAGTCCCTGCAAAAAGCCGAGCGAGCGGCAAGGGGAGGGGGCGCAAGCCCAGTGCCCCGGCGCACCCCGGCGCCCCGAGGGGATTCCTGGATCGGAACGCTCTGACCAAAATCCCAGTCGAACATTTTCTCCATAAAAGGGGAAAATCGGTTTCCACAGAGCTGTTTCTGCATACTCACCTTTCCCGTGTGTGACTCAATGTGTTTTATAAACAGTCCCTAAAATGTTGTAGGCTACATAAGATCAGAAACGGAGCTAAAAGGAAGGTAGAATTCAATCTAAAAAAAAGCATGAACGAAGCGAGCCCAGTTTCACAAGGCCGATGAGAGCGGAGCCCTCCCGGGAGCTCGCGAGGGGCAGTGGGGCGGGGTGCTGGGGCGGGCTCACTCCCGGTGGCCCTGGCTTACCATGACGACCCCTCCGGATTGCTCCGCCGTGCACATGCTCATGATGGGCGCCATGCCGATGGTGGTCCCTTGGAAATAAACCCCACTGGGAGACAAAAGAAAGGAGTTTCTTAAACTACTGTAGAATAAAGACATTTTCTAATATTTGAAATTCTGTCGGACGTTCCCACCCCCCCGCGGGAGCCGCGAAAGCCCGTGCAAACGCAAGGATGGCTGTGTGTGCCGATGTCGCCGGGGGGTTCGAGCTTCAGATCCTTTCTGACTTATCTTCCGGTTGCATCCTGGCCCCACGATCCTTTCAGATTTTTGTTTTCAAGGTTCGGACAACAACCAGTCACGACCCCTGGATTTCGGAGTTGTATCCGGCCTATTTCCTAACGGGCCGGGGGAAGCTACCCGTTTGAAACAACGTCTGTCGATGGGAGGGGTGGGGAGAGTCACAGAGAATCGCCGTGAGTGACAGGAGATGCATCAGGTGGCTTGCGAGAGTGTCTGCCGCAGCTGAATTCTGCTTTCCTGGGTAACGCGACCATCGAGACAGAAACCCAGGCCGTTCCTCAGCATTCTGCCCGCGCTGCTCGCGAAAGTGCGATCGGCAGAAGCCTGATCGGCCCTCGGCTCAGTGTGGAAGAAGCACGTGCCCACGAAGCCTCGGCACCCTGGGGGGAAGCTTCTGGAAGAGGACTTCGTGGCTTAGGTGCAGCTTCCTTGACACGGGACCTCGAACGAGTCTAGTGACGTCAAGCCCTGTTGAGTGCACATGTTGCTTTTTCCGACCTCATGCATTAAAGATTGAGCGCCGCCTTCGTGGACTCTCCTTTAAGGGAGATAAATGACCGACCCACGTAGTCTTGGCCACGTACGTGCATAGATTTTACATACATTATCAGAAAAGTCAGGTGTTCCGGCAGTGGTCAGTTGGATAGAAGGAAGCAAGCATATATAAACCCTGGTGTACATATGTGTGTGTACATACGTGTGTATGTCTGTATCCATCCGCCTATCCCATTACACTCTATATCCAATAGCAGGATTATGCCTTTCACGTTTACATCTATCCAGGCCATTTTAACAGATACAATTATGCATGTATATAATTCATAAGGTTATATAAGAGGCTAATTTATTTCCAGATGTTTGAGTTGGACCGACTCCATTTGGGAAAAAAATCAAAACACTCTGATTCTACTTTTAGTAGTTCAGGATTAATCAATGCATAAAATATGAAGCAACCACAAATATCTAAGCCTGGGGAAAAGAAAAACCCTGTAAAAACGGCCAAAGTAAATTATCGGGGCATGCCACCAGCCTCAGTTCGGATGTAGGCATTTTCTAAAGTAAGATCGGGGCAGGACTGCTCTCTCCCTTTCCATAAATGTTCCAGAAATTATATCCAATCTGCTAATGTGTCTCTGATTCCAAAGCTTTTAATTCGGTGAGATGAACTACATGAAAACAAAAGAATAATGGCATAAACTGTTTACGGATTTTAATAAAAAGTTTGTCATTCTGGGAAAAATCTACTTCCCACCAATTTAGATTATGATAAGAATGTTTTTCCTTTTAAATACAAAGGTGTCTGTAATATCTTACCATGGTATTATGTTGCGTTATACTATACTTTCCCTCATTTATTGCTTTGTATACTTAATCGCTCTCAGAAATTTCCTTTTTTATTGCTGTCTTCTCCCAGGAGACAGGAGACCCTGGGAGCTGCAGGTTTACAGTGTTTGACACCATTATGTTCAACGCTCCGAAAACATGTTTGGTTCCTAATTGGTGCTCAATACAAACTGATCGAAAGACAGAACACAAGGTCTTTACGCCATACTGCTGGCATTCTCTGCCCTAGAAAACCAACGAACAACAGTTAAACAGGAGGAGAAACCAAGATTTTCTTTCTCTGAGCATCTGACAATAATCGCTCTCATGCGCTGTCTTCAGATCTTGCATGAACATTTTTCACTAATAATGAAAGAAAATGAGCTTTAAAAAATAGCCTACTCTGGACAACTGTATATCAAGGGTAAGACAAGAAAATGTTGCATAAGGGGAAATGCTCAGGTGGCAGAGAAGGAAATAAGACATCAGCTAATAGGTTTCCCAGGGAGTCCAGAGGACTGCCCCTCTGATGAGGGCTGAGAAACCCCTCATACGAGTCAGCGTGTTGGAGAAAGGCGCAGCTCCAGGGACCTTGACCGTGGAGCTCAGAGGGGAGTGGGTGTCCTGAGGTCACTGCTCCTTTAAGCCAACGCCTACCTGATGAGCTGTGCGTTGTCATGGGGTTTGCGAGGTAGAAGCTTCATCTTTCTCCAATCCAGAAACTCATGGAGGGTCGTGAATGGGTCTTGACTTACGGAGCATTTGTCGATGTCATTCCACACCTCCACGCCGACCAACACTATCCGAATGTTCAGTGGTCTGTAAAACTGATGAAACAGGCATCTTTTGGGGATCATGTTAATGAGAATTTAAAATGCAGAGTAGGACAGATTCACAAAATACCGCCTTGTCCCCTTATTCCCGTGGCGTTAGAATTTGAGAGCTATTTGTAGTGCCTGATGCAAAATGATATGTTACTTGAATGTTGTTCCCAAATGTTGTTGACCAATTAGATGCTAAAGTTTTTAGCCTTTCTGATGTCTGCCCCTATTTGTACAGAAGCACACATTTCAAATGATTCATTGGTGATTTAAAATGTGCATATAGATGTGTATTATCGTTCAAGTAGTTAAATTATAGCAAAAACCTGCCAGTTAATATCTACTGTAAGAAAAACAATGAGTGAGTTAGGATCTTCAGACACTCTGCCAAGGACAGTGATTTGTTCATTTTAAGCCAAATGTTCTACCTATGAATTACTGCAAATAAATCTGTATTAATTTTTCAGCAAAGACTCAGACTTGGCTGATACGATCATGTTCTGTCACCTATAATCAATCTAGAAGGTTTTAATTAAACGAACGAATCAATAGGTTTCAGACTAATAAAGGCATAAACAGAATCCTTCTTCAGAAATTTTAATAACGGCTTTTCTCCTCCAAGCCAGAAGTTGGCTCACCAACGGCGTCACAAGAAAGATCTGTCATAAGAAGTTCCTTTTCTGCAGGACTGTGAAACGAAGCTTCTGGTACACCGCTCGAAGCAAGTCTTCTCGTTGCCTTCTTGTCCTCCATCTTTACGTATTCGTGACTTCATCTACAGCCCTTTCTCCATACACAGCTCGTCCTGGGTCAAAAGTATGCAGGGCAGCTCTTCCGGCGGGGTGGAGGGGAGGTTTTGTCCCAGACGATCTCATTGGGGCACATGAGTGATCAGGGTAGAGGTAACAACTACCTGTTGTCCCCAACTACCTTGCTGCCCCCATTTGCATCACATAGACAGGGAGGTGGCTGTGTGCTCGGGGGCTGGGGGGGTGAGGGCGTGGGATCACCTGGCTGGCTGTAAAACCTTTCAATGCCCGTGACGTGTAAGGCAGTGCGCAATGAGAGAGCCCTCCATCTTCAGGTACTCCAGGTAGCCAAGGAGAACGATGACAGCAGCCCAAGCCAAGCTCCAGATGTGAGCAGGTCACGCTCCTCATCGCTGGGAGCGTCTGGGCCCAGCGCTCATCACGGGAGCTCCGCATCGGAGAGCTACACCCCGTCCTACCGCGGCGAGCTGAGTACAGTAAATTACGCAGGGCCGAGCATCTCGCCCTGGGCTCTGAGACCTGGGAGGCAGGCTCATCCTCCCCCTTGCTCCTCTCTCCACGGTCACCTGCTGAGTAATACGTTAGCAGAAGACCGTGACTGGGATACGAAGTGCATCACAGAATAGAAACTGATCACAGCATTATGACTTGGTCCAAGCGGATAACAAGTACAGGCATTATATTAATAAGTTAATGAAATAATTATATGATCCAAATGCTGCCCAACAGCTTCCTTTTAATCAAGAAGCGCTTGGCCTGTAGTATCTACTCGGAAGCTCCCAGCCGAGGCTCACAGGCGAAATTGAGTTTCCAGACCCCTCTGGACCTCCGAACACACAGGTCCGGCTGCTGTCCTTTGATGGAGAGAGGAAACATCCGGCTGTGTTCTACACAGAGGTGACAGTGATCGGAAGGCAGAGTCACAGAGACCGAGCGCTGCTACGCACGTCGGCCTGCTAAGCGACGCCTTCGGGGTCAGACGGCTTGTGCGGGCTTCAGGACTGTCATCTGTGAAGGGGGCGTTGTTTGCCTTGACCAGTGTTGGACAGAGTAGTGAGGCCGATGAAGCATGAGCCGTCGCCGGTTCTCAGAGCCGGCTCCGGTGCTTGGGCGTCGTGGGGCTTTCCATAATGACGCCGGGCGGCAACGTGCACCCGTCGGCCCTCTGGAACCGCCTCCTTCGCACGGGCTTCGCACGTGGACGTACGCGGCATCCAGTCCCCCTGCTCCCGGGGCCGTGCTGCTGACGAACTGACTGTCACGCGTGCTGAACTCGCATCATGCCGTCACACACGACCCCGTGAGCTGCAAATGCCCTTCCCAGGGCTGCCGACGGCTTCCTGGCGGTTCTTCCCATTCACGAAATCCACGGCTGACACTCAATGAGCATTGACTGTGTCCTAGGCGGAGGGTGAAGTGCTTTCCATGCCGAAGCCCTCTCGGTGCTCACGAAAGCTCTGTGAGTTAGGCACGATTACTAGTCCCGTTTTATAGTCAAGGATGTTGAGACGCGGTGGGACTAGGTAACCACTTGAGACGTGACTGGCATGGCCGGGGTCGGAGCGCCGGCAGGCTGGCCCTGGTGCCCATGATTTGAACCACTGACATAGCCGCCCTTGTACAAGAGCTCAACTCTCCTCCCAGATGACCCCCTGTGACCCCAGCCCCAGAGAGAAGCTCAGCTGGAGCTTGGCAGCTGCCTGGCTGACCTGTGGCCCCAGAATGTCTGTGGACATGGTCTGAGACCAGCTGAATTGATTCACCCATTAATTCAGCAGCAACAAATGCTTGCTTGGCTCTCCCTGTGTGCTAGGCTTGGCACTGGCACAAAGAGCGAGGATTAGGACGCCCTTGCACTTGGCTCCCAATTGCTCAGAGGTCAGCAGGACGATCAAGGCGTGGAACTCTCGGCCATTTCTGCCGTGAACTCTGGAAGCGTGAACTGCTTGCTAAGCAAGGGGGCGAACCGGACGTTCAGAGGATGCTGTGTTCGAGGTCTCAAGGCAAGCTTTCTGGGAGATGAGGATCCGAAAAAAAAAAAAAACACGAGTCGAACCAAAGGGCAGTCTCCTGGGGTCTGACGCAGGACCTTGCATCCTTCCGGCAGCGAGCTGGCGAGAGGAGGGGAGGCTCCCACGAGGAAGATACCACCCGAGGACGGGACGCGCGCGGGAGATGAGCCCCGTCAGACGCACGTCACAGAGGTCCGGCCTGAAAGGACGTGCGGCTGGGCTAACTCCTCACCGAGGGAGACGTGGGGAGACAGGACGTGAAAGGTTAAAGAGGCGAAGCTCCAGCGACCGCGTCGTTTGGTGGGCAGACCCCCTCCCCCACCTCCGCTGCTCACACCCTGCGGTTTCTTCAAGACCCCGGGGTGGGGGGGGGGAGGTGGGGGGAGGATCTCGCCGCGCCTGGGCGAAGGGTTCGCCCACGGGCGTCAGGCCCGGGGGCGCTTTCCGTGTTCCTGACAGGGAGAATTTCATGAGCGTTTTAGAATGTCACCTTTGTCGCACTAAATCCCTTCTCGGTCTTCCGGTCTGGGATGACCTTCTCTCTGTTTCCTTCAAGCCAGTGCAGCCAGCTAAGCCATGATTAATTTAGAGCAGCCAAGAAGAGCCAAGATTTTTGCAAATGAGGAAGTTTTTTTTTTTTTTCCCTTGGCTGACATACTTGTAGAGTATTGCAAAACTGAAATTTTGCAACCTGTAGGGTTGCAAAACTGAAATTTGGAACGCTCGTGAGAGCCCGGGGCTCATCAGTTAGTAGACGTGGACGCACAGAGCATCCGAGGGAGCCTGGACCTCCGGGTCGGCTGTGGGCAGCGGGCACGTGGGCTCAGCGACACGGCTCTCTCCCCGCCGGACCTCCAGGCCGGCACGGTCCGTCGAGCCCGTCGAGCCCGTCAGAGCTTTGCTGAGGGGCGCTGCTCTTCACCTCCCAGTGCAAGTTACTCCCCGACTCCCAGGCGCTCAGTTTTGGTTTTGCAGACGGAAGCGAGACATAATACAGAATAAACTGTAAAGAAATACAGACACGGAGAACCGAACACATCGCTTTCAAGTGGATTTCGGCAGCTACCAGCCTCGGTTTAATACCGTTCGTGGTTTCTTCTTACTTCCCGGGTCTAACTAGACTACGTCTGATGCGTTCTGAGTTCCCAGCGCACAGTGCTTGGTGCTGCCCATGGGCCTTGTAGAATGGAGCTGAATTTCTGGAAGGTTCTTTGCCTTCATTTTTTTTTTTTTTTTTGGAAAACTCTGAAAACTCGATTCGCATGTAATAGGGTTATTTGAAAACACAGCCACGACGGGCGTCCTCAGACCGCTGTGTGCGAAACGCGAGCATTTCAGAGGGTCCAGGGGGCGCAGGGCCCAGCAGCGAGCAGGCGCCTCCACCTGTCTTCACGGGCAGGAGAAAGGCGCCTGCTGAGAATTAGGTCGCGGCTGCATTAGGACGGCTATGGCCAGCCACGCTGCAGGTGAGAGCCACCTGGGGAGATCCTGATGCCCAGGCCCCACCCAGACACCCAGGCTTTGAAAGCGCGAGAATCCTGTTGCGGGCTGAGAACATCAGTGCCGAACAGCCCGCTGCTCTCCCTGCTGCGGGGGCGTTTGCAGAGGGAAGGCGGTGTGGACGGTTCCATCGCCTCCCTTTGCAGAGGGAAGGCGGTGTGGACGGTTCCATCGCCTCCCCGCAGACAGGCAGCGTAGAGAGTGTTGCCGAGCAAATCCCCCCGGGGTCGGACCCGACGCCCAAGGTCTCTGCCAGCCCTGGGGTCACGTCAACGGCAGTGTCCCCGAACTGTGGCGCCCACGTGTCCCTTATAAGTGAGAGCCGGCCCTCAGGGCCGGGCTGGCCCGCATCTGGGCTGATGGCTCTGCAGGGTGCAGTAGGCCCGGCCCCGGGGAGACCTGGGAAGAGGCCTGCTTGCTTGGGAGTCCTCAAAGGGTCAGCTGCAGCGTATCAAGATGCTGGGTGTAACTGGGAGTCCGAGAAGCCCTCTGACGGGGACTCTGCCCGGCCAGCGGAGAGTGCGGGGGAGAAGTTTCCCACGGCCACCGCGGTCCGCCAGCGCGGGTGGGCACTTCCTGTGGCCGCTCCAGGCCCTGGGAATCCAGAGCAGGGAACGTCCGTGTCCCAGGCCTGGACCAGAGGCAGAGCCCATCTCTGTGCTCTGTCCAGCGAGGTGTGCTGCTTCCCCCCCACCTCACCTTCGGGCACTTTCGTGATCTGAGTGACTTAATTACCTGAGAAAGAACTTACCTTGTCAACGTGGTTGGCGATCTCTATTAATCGCTGTTTAACTTTTTCCAGATCTTTTCCTTGCCTCTGAAACTTAATAATTTTAAATGTCAGCATTAATAACAGTAAGAATAGCAATCAGATCTCATCTTCCCGGCTCCCGGAAATGTGGTCTTGGGCTTTGCAAACCACCTAGGACCTTCCCTGGTTTACAGTGAAATGAGCTCCCATCCTGCCCAGTAATTTCCCCATCCGGGGACTTTCTGAAACTCCCTGAAATTCGCCCAAGCCATGTGCTCATAAGACAGTAACTTCTGCGATTTTTCCAGCCCCATAAATAATGGAGGCAGTGACATGTTTTGGCAAGGAGAAAACAGACAACTAGAAGGCAGTCCAGAGCCATTTTTCATATCATCGACTCGATTTTAACTTCCTCAGAAATTTCCTTTATATTTGTTTTTTAAAAATTAAAGAGTAGAAGTACTAGATGCTCATGGCGACGAGTCACACAGCACAGAGGAGGGTGGATAAGAAGTCGACGAGTTCCCCGTTCGCCCCTCTGATCTGACCTTCCACATGGGGACAGTTTTCTGAGACACCGTCAAGCCCGTTTCTTTCATATGTGTTGAGTCTGTGAGGAAATGTCACCTAATTCATAACATGTAGAAGAGGCAAGAAATGAGTGCGGAGGAGATAATCTCAAAGCTGCTCCCTCAAAATTGATTGAAAGGAAAAAACGTAACGTAACATCGAGCCCTGTTTCGGAAGGCTGTGTCTCCCTCATTCACTCGCTTCGGTTGAGGACCTATCCGACATTTTTTGAACGAAACACCTTCCAAGAACGTTTTAGAATACATTCTGAATCCCTCTGCCGCTGCCCCCGCCTGCCGCCCCAGGACTCCTGCTGGGAGAACGGAGCGGCAGGGCCGCTCTGTCGTTTTCTGCAGCCCTTGCCTACGGTTCTGCAACACCAGATGCATTTTTAATATCTTGTACTTCATGATGTCGGAAGCTCACTTTTCCCATGGGTTGTTTACGATGCTTTTAAAGGGCTCATCGAAAATGAGGTAAAGCAAGTAATAACTTGCTAAACGTTTTCTTTTTTTCCATTTCCTTTTCAACCAACCGTACCGGGTAACTCCGAGAAGCGCTTACCTCTCGGTTGTCCGCCACGATAACCAGCTCCACGTACTTGGTCATCTTGAGGGTCTCTCTCTTACGCTGCCAAAAGGAAACACGGATTTAATTCCCCTGCGCGCCTCCGGGGCCTCCCAAGACACTCTCACCGTCTCGGGACCCAAGCTCTCTGGCCAAGGGCAGCTCTGGCTTCACCGTCGCCGGCCCCCACAGTCCCCTCCACCTCCCAGCTCACTTCCAACCGCAGTGACCCCGAAGAACCCTCTCCCCACGAGTGGCCAGTTTGCATTTCCATCCGGGAGATCCCTGGGAAGGAGTCGAACCCTCTTGCCGGGCCGCTGACTGTAGGGTCAGAACGAGCTAAGCACACGCACCAACGGGCGAACCCGGGCTCTCTCCAGAGGAGGAGCCAGTCAGTGGACGTTCGTTTTGGGCCGTAGGTAGCACATCCGAAGATCACTACAGAAAATGTTGGGAGTCGGTGTCCCACGTTCCCTTTGCCTTCTACGGTCCAGTTTTGCGCTTTGAGAAGAGTGGAGGAGCCTGTAATTTGAGCGGGCGCCACATAATCCTTCTGGGGACATGCCGCCAGCAAGCTTATTTCTAACGGCTGATGGTTTAAAAATCTAGTTAGAAGCAAAGGAAGACGCGTGGTCGGGGCGCAGGGAACAGCCGGGCTGATACACAGGGAACAGCGCCATGTGGGAAAGGCGCTAGGAGGCAAATGAGAAAGGAACAACGACGATAACAGAGAAGAGAAAGAAACAGTGTCGAGAAAAAGACAAGACGGAAACTTGCCCCTGGAGAAAAGGGATTCGGTAAGAGCGAAATAGTTGCGAGGAAGGTGGAAATCGTGTCTCGAGGGGCAGGTGGACGGAGGAGACCCAGACTTTACAAGTACGAACTGCCTCTCACATAAAGGTGGCCTCGCGAGTGGGTTGCGTTTTAATCAAGTTTCCTCGAAAAACATTTGCACTCCTCCATGAATTACTGGGAGAATCCCAAAGGCATTGTTTTTTTTGTTTTTTTGTTTTTTTTTTTTTTTTAGGAAAAAAGGAGCAATTCATGGAGGGTGGTCTCAAAAAGCAAACATTACAAAACAAAAAAACAAAGCCTTCTGTGTCTGCAATAAAATGCAGTTGGAGGAAATGGGGGTTGAGCTGGTCGTGGTCCTCATGGCCGATGTTGCTGGTTTGCGAGTGAACTCACTCCGCACCCTGCTTAAAGTTTAAAGCTTGTGTGTTATAACCACGCTTCCAGACAAGAACAAAAATGACCAAGGCATGCTTCGAATCAGCTTTCTCGTCACATAACCCCGAGGGAAACATCTTTTATAAAACAAATCCCCGTCAGTCCAGAATCTTCCAAACATATTTTTACAAGAAAAATGTTTTTATCATAGCAGCCTCCCCCCCTTGCCGCCCAGCTGTGCTGATTCATGAATTTAGGTAACCCTAAAGAAATCTGGAAACCTTACGTAGGAAGGAAAAAATAAAGCACCATGAAAGGTATAATGTCTCATACTTTTATAACGTTACAAGAAAAAAAATGTCAAGTTTTGTAACCGTAGGTTGTAGGTGTGTTTTATGGTGATAACTACGTACTAATAAAGGAAAAAAGATTAGCCCTAGGGGTATCCGCTGGGGTACACAGAATGAGACACCTCAAGGCGTGAGGATCGGGCTCCTTTTTCTAACCGAGGTGCGAAAGAAGCAGAAGTCTCTATCCGCCCCCCAAATCCCTCGTCAACCATTAACAGATTCAGCTAATTATACAGAAGAAAATACAGCTCTATAAATGAAAAAATAAGTTCATCTCCCACCAAAAAACTCAAGGAAAGGGCCCTGGCTGTTCAGACGTTTACACCTTCTAGATTGCAAAGAAGCAAAATCAACAACCGGGGGACATTTCCAAGCGGCCTTGGATCATCGTTCAGAAAATACACAATTCCAGATAATGAAAGAAAACACACGAGCACAGTTCTCCTGCCTCTGCAGTTTTCAGAGAAGCCCGAATTTTCTCACGAATTCAGAGAATTGCAAGCTCAGAGAGCAGCTAACCACATCATCATAAAAAGCCACGGGGGAGTGGCCGGCTCGGGGTCACGAAGGTTCGTTCTGCCATCGGCTGCGCACACACAGAGGCTTAAATTACCTCTGTGGACAGACCTATTCGGGCTGCCCAGTTAAAAAAAAAAAATCATATTTAACATTTTTGATATGCAGAGCAACATTCGGAACGGGCGGCTTGATTAAATGTTCACTTTGGGGGTTCTAAACAAAAGCCCTTCCACAAGCAGGTAGGACCGGAAGCCTCTGCGGGCGGCCCAGCCGTCTCTGCTGCAAGGTGGAAAGCCAGGCACTCCTGGAGTCTTCCCCAAGACGGAATCGGTCCCCAGGCCTCTCGAAGATATCACAGCCAAGTTCCCAGAGACAGAACGTCCCCCAAACGTTGTTGCAATATGACCTCTGGCACTGGGCGGTAACGTGGCCAGCTCAAGTTAGAAACCCGCTGTTGGCATCAGGGTGACAATGGATTCTCACTGTAACGCTCTCTTCACGTGGGCCAGACCATTTGTACGTCGTTCAGTCACCCCATGGGCATCTCCTGGGAGCTCTCTCCGTGCGAGGCGCTGTGCTGGCGGCAGGGGACGGAGGAGAAACCCGAGCGGTGCCCTCGGGAAGCCCAGCTGCTGAGAGACGGGTCGGGGAAGGGCCGACGATGAAGAACGAGCAGACATCAGGCATCGTCGTGAAAAGCCCCACACGGGAGGTCGACGGGCTCTGCAGCTTGGATGAAGCCGGCGTGGCGGGGGGAGGGACCGAGCCGGCTGAGACCCGAGGATGGGGAGGGGCAGGTGTGCGTGTAAGTGTGGCGGGAGCAGTGTTTCGGGAGCTGGACCAGTGACGGCAGAAGTGAAGTCCCGGGGCTGGAGAGAACGTGGGGTTTCGCGGTGACAGGCAGAGGGTACCGTCTGGTGAGCGAGGCGGAGGCGTGGGCGAGGCCCCGGGGCCGTGGCAAGTGGGCGAAAGGTCAAATACGGTCTAAGAGCAAGGGGGGCTCTTGAGTGTGAGGTTTTTAAAGTATCACTCGGGCTGCTGGGGAGAGAACGGATCAGAGACAAGAGAGGAAGCCGAGGATGCAGGCGCAGGCTGGTGACGGTTCGGGGCGGTGACGTGCGAACCGACTGGGTCTGATACGACCAGACAGCAGACGAGCACAGCCCGGCAGGGCGGTGTCCCCCGGCGGGGGGCACGCGGAGCAAAGCGAACGAGTCACGAGTCTGGTTTCTCTCCCTCCGAACAAGGAAGGATCGTTATCGGCTCAAGCAAGGCGCCCCGCCTTGACTCCGGGGCCACTTCATGAATGTGTGTAAGCCGAGCCCTGCTTTCTGCCGCGAAGGGTCACCTCACCGCCACCATCCTTCCCAATGACTCGCGTGGGGACGACGCGCACCGGTCCCATCGGTGCGGGTTACAGCCTCGGGGGCCGGGCCGAAGCGTGGGCGGCAGCAGAACCAACCGGCGGGAGAGACAGTCAGCCGAAGAACCGGCCGAATCCGACGAACTGAATGTGAATGGGGAAGGACCGAAACGGAGCCCAAAAAAGCCGATGGCACGTGTGAGACCGGTTACTTATTAGTCCCGAGTTCTGATCGGTTCAAGACTCAGTGGGAATCCACGGCTGCGGGTCTGGGAGCCCATCGCACGCCGAGGGACGCTGAGCTGAGGGCCGAGGAGGCACCAGCGCCCCGCGGCAGGAAGGACCGCGGCGGCGGAAGAGCTTGGCCTGGTCTCCTCGAGCAGGTGCGCCAGCGAGGGTGGCTACGTTAGAGAGGAAGGCGATGTGCCTGCGATCGTTAATGAGTTTTCAAATGCTTTGGGCCAGTTCCTCATATCCCACTATTCGTAGGCTCTACATATAAAACTTATTATTATTACTATTTCCACTTGGACCGCCACTACCATGGTAGTAGAAACTCACGGGTCCTAGAAACTCAGAAGCAACCGCACAGGGCCATTTCAGAAGGGCCGCAGCGAGGAGACAGGCCCGTGTCACCCTGACGCCCTGTCCCGTTTGTCCTCAGCAGCCCAAGCGAACGCTGCTTTCTAGTCGAGGCATCGACTTTTACGCTGGGCTCATCGTTATCCCCACTGACAGAGGGGAAACACGGCCCAGATGATCCCTACAGACAGGATAATTAAAAAGGAATTTACACTTGCCACTGGGACGTTAGTGATTTTCCCCACCAGCGGACTGACCGGGCACAGGGCGCTGTGAGAATCGGTCTGCATTCCTGCGTGGGTCGCTGATGGACGGGGAAGGGGCGCGAGGCAGGACAGCCGAGTGGCAAGGGCAGTCTGCGCTGGACTCAGAAGCCTGCAGAGGGGAGACCTGGCCCTGGAGCTGCCTGCGGGCGGGTGCCCTTCCAGGAGCGGCTTGGGGTCCCGCTAAAATCTAACGGAAAGCCTTGTGAAAATGACAAACGATCGCTCCAGCTTCTAACACAGCCAGTGTATACCCTGCGTGCAGATTTATTCCCACTGCTCCGTGAGGAAGAATGCAAATATCTGCGGAAAAATCTCAGCCTGCAAAACAATTTTTGCAAGACAGTTAACATTTAGTAGGGCCAGGAAAATGCTGGGGAAAAGCAAATGCAGTTGTTGCGTTGCCTAAACAAGATGAGCGAGCTGTAGTTACACTGATTTCCGGGTACGGAACAGAGGCCACGAAGGTGAGGCAGGTAGGCGGCACCGAACCTGGCTCGTCTTGACCGCAGGTGCTACCCCCAAACTGTCTGTGACATAATTCCAGTTCCCGTGCATTCTACGTATTTGAAAATTATGTTTTATATTGTTTTCATGATATAATTGCTTTTTAAGTCAAGGACGGTTTTCTCTTCCATAAAAACAATGACAACTATTTTCAGAGAGAAATGTTGAGAAAAGAGTCGAGCTGCCCGAATGCCTTCCCTTTTCAATTTAAAGGTTCATTTCCACTTCAGCATGCATCGTTACTGGAACAACATTTTTATTCAGGCTTTCCACATTTCTCTACAAATCAAAGCAACTGGAAATTACTGTGCCAATCACAGTTCTAGAGATCTGTAGGCTTTAGTTAAAGAATTAAAATATGGCTGTCAAGTATGGTCCAAGCACACACTGCTATGTGAAATGCCAAACACATCTGAGTGTCGCTTAAACTGTCAGGTTATAAATTTCATGACGTGGATGACACGGAGTCAACAAGGGACTTGAAACACCTTGGAAACAGCATGCAAACGTTCTACTCGTTTATGACTGCAAAAGTGATGGCTTCGTCACATCTTATCCCAGGTCTGGGATCAAAGGCCAGAGGGTTCGGAGAGTAAAATAAACATGTCCTGGGACCATGGAGGCTGGTCTTCGTGACCCCAAGTCTTAAATTTGTCACTCTAAGACGGGAGGGGGGAGAAAGCAGGACGAAACTCTCTCGAGCCTCCGGTGGTGTGTCATGGGGGGATTTGTCAAGCCCTGAGATTCAGATACAGCCTCCCCCACTGAGTGTCAATGTCAAGGTGAGCCATCGTCCCTGATGGGGTGATCGTCTCCTCCTGTGTGATGGGGAAGACAAGAGGTTCTGAGCACCAGCCAGACAAGATCTTGGGAGCATGTTAACAAACAGAGGAAGTTAGGGGGACGTGGGCAGAACACCAGGACGGAAAGAAAGAATGTAAAATTAAAATGAAAACTCCAGGAGCCATTTGGTTAAGCACAGGTGAGGGGAACACACCCCGACCACAGGTACGAGGAAAATTTTAAGAATGTAAAGAAATCGTTTAGGACAACAGTTACAGTTTGAATTTAGAAACATGATTGAGAATGAGCAAAGAGGAATAGTACTTATGAAACACTGAGCATTAGACAGCATTTACATCAGGAAATGTGTTCGGTGCAACCTGGAAGAGCGTGTTCCTGCTTCGTCAAGTGTACCTACAAGTGACGTCACATCTGTGACGTCTCTATTTCTTGTCAGCAGAGGAACAGGAAAACCCCACTGCGGAGCGGATCCCCCTGTGGAGCGGACCCCCCTGCGGAGCGGACCCCCCTGCGGAGCGGACTCCAGTGCGGAGCGGACCCCCCTGCGGAGCCGACCTGCCGGACGAGGCCGCGCACGGTCCTTCTGCTCCGAACCCGGGGGCCGCCTGCGAGCCGCGCGGGCGCGGCCCGGGGTCCAGGCCCGCAGCAGGTGCCCACGGACCACGTGATCAGTGGCTACGCCATCGTCCTCTGAGCTCGAGTGCACCCAGCGCAGGTGGACACGTCCGGGGCTGAGATGGCGGTGTCGCTGTTTGATGACGCTCTGCCCGCGCGACCATCACCCCCAGATTAACTGGGTGACTCCATCCCCAGACACAACGACCGGATGGAAAAATTCCTCCAGGTGTCCTAGCGCCGGGCGTCCCTAGCTGCATCCCCCAGGTCCCCAGAAACGCGACACCGGGTGTCTCTCCTACCCTGGTCTCCCGCGTCCGGGAGGGCGGCGGGCGGCTGCTGGCCGCGGCGTGGCGGGAAGGGCTGCCGTGGGACCCGCACGACCCCGGGACGCCCGCCAGGGTCTCCGCCGGGAAGAGCCGGTATCTGTCGGTGGCATTTTTCAGCGGTTCTAAAACGTAGGTTTTGTTTTCAAATGTAATAAGTCCCCTGTTGGAAAAAAAAAATAATAAGAAGAAAAAACATATAACTTTTAAGGATAGCTTCTTGTTTATGGCCGAGACCCAGTTCTTAACCAGAGCGAGACCGAAAGGAGAAATACCAATTTATTTATGTGCTCTGGCTTTCATCGGAAAGGACATTTCTGTGACATATGTTTCCATTGATTCATTTTGCAAATCTTTCGAAAAGCAAGTCTAAGAATTTTTTTTTTTTTAATTCAAATACTTTTTGGTAAAAAATAGATTATATATATATGTGTGTATATATATGTATGTATATAAATGATTATATATGTATATATTATTTTTACTTCTCATACATTGCTAGGGAAAAGAGTTGAGAAAAAAATGTTTCATCTGCTTTGAAAATAACTATATCTGAATTAGCACACATGATTCTGAAAGGAAATCTTTTTTCTTAAAGGAAGATTCCTACATTTGAATTATTTATCCTGATCGGCCATATTTCCTAGATATTTGAAAGGATTCTGAAATAAAGTTGAACGTAAGCTTATGTGTTTTTTTTGGTGGGAGATGTGCTCATAAAGGCCCCAACGTAAGTGCACAAAGCATAGACATCCTCCTTGAAGGCTGAGGTCTGCTCCCTGGATCCGCCTTGGCTCAAGGTGGCCCGTTCTTCACAGGAGTTCAGGGCACCTTCGGGAGACGCCCCAGCCCTGAGGCTGAGAAGGTGGCCTTTGGAGTCTGGCAGCCTGGGTAAAGTTCCAGCTCTGCTACCTACTCGCTGCATGACCTGGACCTCTATAGCCTTGGTTTCCTCATCTGGGAAATGGGATAATCACATGTATTTCTCAGGGCTGCTGTGTCATCTAGTTAAAACTTTTAGTGGAGGCCAAAGTCAGTGTTTAAATGGTAGTAGCAGCTCTCTTTGTTATTGACGAGGGCAGATCCATGGATCAAGCTTCTGTCATGATATTCCAAAGACTGACCATTTCAGGAAGGGCCTGTGCTACATTCACACATCCGCCACAGGCTAACTGTGGCTCCTGATGTTAAATTCAGCATTAATAAGACAAATATACTTCTGGGAATGATGATAACTGGACCAAACCCTTGAGCTCCCATTTAGATCTGGGAATGAAAGTATAAATTCTTCTAAAAATTGGACAAATTTGCTAAACATTCTAACCCGCAGAGACAGAAGGTGGAGTTAGGCCGTGGACCTCAATGCATGTGTGACCTTCTGGAGCAGGACAGAGCCGAGGCCGGGTCCACTGCCCGGAAATGACCGACGGCAGCTTCCTTCTGGTGACAGGGAACATCAACTTGTCTGATGGTCTTTGTTTTTCTCTTTTCCAAGGTGGGACAGTAAAGTACCTTAACTTAAAAGGCTCTTTCTGATGTTGAAGAAAGGATTTTCTTTGGAGAAATGGCAGTTTGAGTAATAGGAAACCGGCCACTGCAAGGCTGCCCACGCATCTGTCAGCTTCCCTTACGTAGCAATGTGACCACAATCTCTCCACTACGGAAATGCATAAAACTTCACGCACAGTTTGTATATATTTTATTTATATCTGTTGGTTGCATAAAATTTCATGCGCAATTTATATATTTATTTATACCTGTTGGTTACATTTTTCCTTGTAAACTCATCTGATTGTAAATGGACAGTTTATTTTATTTTTCAATTATAGTTGACATTCAATATTAGTTTCAGGTGTACAGCATAATGGTTAGACATTTATATAATTTATGAAGTGATCCCCCTGATGAATCTAGTACCCACCTGGCACTACAGTTATTACAATATTATTGACAATATTTCCTATGCTGTACTTTACATCCCTGTGACTATTTGGTAACCGCCAATTTGTACTTAATCCCTTCACCTTTTTTTACCCAGCCCCCCGGCTCCCCTCCCATCTGGCAACCATCAGTTTGTTCTTTGTCTCTATGAGTCTGTTTCTGTTTGTTTGTTTATTCTGTTCTTTAGATTCCACACATACGTGAGATCATACAGTATTTGTCTTTCGCTGACTGACTTATTTCATATGGCATAATACTCTCCAAGTCCATCCATGTTCTTTCAAATGGTAACCTTCCATTCTTTTTTACGGCTGAGTAATATTCCACACATCTATGTACCACATCTTCTTTATCTATTAATCCTCTATTGATGGACACTTAGGTTGCTTCTGTATCTTGCCTATTGTCAGTAATGCTGCAGGGAACACAGGGGTGCAGATATCTTTTTGAATTAGTGTTTTGGATTTCTTTGGGTAAATGCCCAGAAGTGGAAATACTGGGTCATAAGGTAGTTCTATTTTGAATTTTTTGAGGAAACTCCAAATTGTTTTCCATAGTGGCTGCACTAATTTACGATCCAACGATAGTGCACAAAAATTTCTTTTCTCTGCACCCTCATTGGCACTTGTTTGTTGATTTATCGATTATAACCATTCTGACAGGTGAGGTTTTAATTTGTGTTTCTCTGATGTTTAGTGATATTGAGCATCTTTTCACATGCCTATTGGCCAATCGTATGTCCTCTTTGGAGAAATGGTAAACAGATATTTTTAATACAGTGACTCTTAACCTTCTTTGAGATACGAACCTCCTTATACACTCCTCAGACTAATTCACATACGCATATGCCCATAATAATTTGCAGACAGTCAGCAGACTCGGGACTGTGGCTGACGTCCACTGCTCCAGGTTTAGGGCTTTGGTTTTAATACTTAGTTTATATTGCGTCAACCCACAGGTCTGAGTACACATGACCCCTTAAGAAACAGTTTAAAAAGCTGGGTGCTCCATGACTGCCCGTCAGAC
This sequence comes from Rousettus aegyptiacus, assembly GCF_014176215.1. Classification (NCBI taxonomy): domain Eukaryota; kingdom Metazoa; phylum Chordata; class Mammalia; order Chiroptera; family Pteropodidae; genus Rousettus; species Rousettus aegyptiacus. Next base: position 57,052,221 of record NW_023416309.1, read on the forward strand.
AACCTGAACTCATTTCCAAAGGAGCAACCTGTAAGGTGTTCCTGTGTCATTCATTATTGCTCGTTTATGTCAGTCATTCACTCACCCTCTGCTTATTGATGGCCCACCTGTGGGTGACTATTTACTTATTCTTACATTTTAATAAAATGACAGTATTTCAATACTCAAATAGTATGGAAGACAGTGGTTTGAGGTCCTCAAATGTTTCTTTTGAACGCAGCTGGTGCACACATACACGCCGACCAATTCATCGTTACTCACCCAGTTTACCCCGTCAGTCCTGTTTTGTGAAGCGTTACAGCAGGTGGGAGAAACAGGTTGTGCCCAGGACATGCACATCCTAACCGAGGATGACACCGAGAGACATGGGACAATCGGAAACCACTGGGGAGCCAAGCTGGGTGTCACCAATACACAGAGCACTAAGTGTTGACAGATGGGGGAGCCGGTATGGCTGGGCTATTTTCAGACCCCACAGATTGATTAACAATTATGATCTATGGTTCTCTCATGTTCTCTGCCTCCCTACACCCCCAACTAATGGCCCCGTGTACCTCCACGCAGATCCTACAGGCGTGATTTTTGTCATCCGTGTGTGTGTGGGGATCTCTTTCTTTGAAAAGTTTCTTACGAAATAAAACAGATTTCTAGTTTAGAATGGCTACAGGGGATTTTTGTTTATTTAAAGTTGATTTTAAAAAGCCTAAATCAAGAAAGAGAACTTAAAAAAAACAGGCCAGAGGAAACTGGAAGATGAACACGAAAACAGATCTGCTAGAAAATCAACTTTCCTGCCCTAAAAAGAAAACAGCACCGATATTTCATTTGATATTACAACATTTTCTATTTTGCACTGGATTTAAACGAGCTGGACACTTACAGTAACATATGTCACTAAGTTCTAATCATGAAAAGCAAGTTACTGAAAAAGTTGTTCCACTTAATGGAAAGTTTCTAGAAATGGTTACTTAGTCATAAAAATGTTCTCATATCTCCTTTTATCTTTTAAGTCATCCAAAGGCCAGATGTTGAGAAAGCGGGGTGAAGTCTTTCCTTTAGCTCTGAGTAACTGGCAGCCTACAATACGGCGTAATTAAATAATTGCGTTGGACCGTCTTGGCTATAATTAATCATTTAGCTCTAGAGACTGTTGCAAACCACAGTGGACACAAAATTCAAGGACCTGGGGTTTCGGAGTTGTAAAATTTTGATGTTCTCACAGCCCTGACTGGCCCCAAGCTAGATAAGTGAATGTGATTTAAGTTGAATGTCAAAGATATTTAGTTGCAAACTTGGAGTTGGAAGTATCTCAGAGTATGGAATGTAAGTCCAGCAGACTTGGAAAGCGGGGTTCTTTCCCCGTTGGTAGAGTAGGAGGAGAAAGGTTAGAAGAGAGTTTGGGACAGTGTGTGGGAAAGATGAAGACTGTGGGTACCTTCCCTGGGGAGAGGATGGACTGGCCATCGTGGGAAGGGGCGAGGTCGAGTTCTGGGGCAGTGAGGTGGACATGGCGATGGAGGGAGACGAGAACAGGGTGGCTGGGGGTGACGAGGGCCACCTCTTTCGGTGCTCTGCCTGGGATCCGGGCTCGGGGCTCTGCCCACTACATTTATTATCCAATGGATCCCCACATAGCTGTAGCTCTGGCCACTGTCCCCACCACCAAGGGCATGCAGACGGCACGAGGCAAAGCTGGGACCCGCTCTGTGCCTCATGTCCGAGGCTTGGGTTTTCACCCCCCTCCCCCCCCGCCCCCCCGCTCTCCTGCCTCCGTCGAGCGCTGCTTTGAGGGGGACGTGGAGCCCGAAACGGGGCCAGTGTGGTGGAGACTGAAGCCCAAAGGAGACCGGCCAGAGAAATGGAGACGCCGCTTTGAAAACGGGCAGCCTCACTCTCGGCGCGGAGAGCCTGTCTTTTTCCTTCACCGAACATGCAGGGGACGGCATTGACTTTTTCGGTTGATACCGTTAGCTTTCGGGAGACATGCCTTTCCTCTAGATAAGCTTTTGTTCTTTTTACAATTCAGTTTTTAATCTCCAAAGCAACGGTGCATCAGACAGTAATGCAGCTGAACGCTGTTGTTCTTACTCTGATTTTCCTTACTGGTCCCAGGAAAGCGGGAGAGGGACACGTGGATTTCTGTATTACCTGATTCCCTGTGATAAGGTAACGATTAGAATACATGGATCACTCCATGTTAAACTGCTAATTTAATCTCCTTAAAAATAAAATTAAAAAAAGACTGTACTCTTAACATCATGCTGCCAATCATAATTTAGAAATGCAGCTGCCATGAATTTAATTTCAGTCCCTTTTGGGAGGAGCTCACGAGTATCAGGTGAGATGCCATCTCACGGGGTTGACACACAGCGATGGCAGCAATGCTCATGAACACACAAGCACCTCGGGGCTTGTTTCCAGTAAGCAATTTCCGTGTGAACTACTCACGCACCATCCAAACGAATCTCCAGGCTCCCCCGCCGCGTGCAGGGCGCCGGGCTGACTCCCGTGGATCCCATAAGACATCTCACCCATGGTTCCCATTTCAAATGTAATTCGCGACAGGGTTTGGGAGGCACAGCCAAAGAGGCAAAATGCTAAGCTATCAGAGAAGATTTTCAGAGCGGTTATTACTGATACATCAATAATCGTAACAGCAGCTCTGACTCGTGAAAAGCCAGCCCACCCTGTGCCAGGTCTCCTTTTGGAAACAACGGCTTTACTAAGGAATCACAAGCCTTTAGGTTCATGCATATTAACGTCTGTGATCCAATGGTCTTTAATAGGTTCGCTGAGTTGTGCGAACATCACCACGGGCTAATTTTTGAACATTTTCCTCACCTGAGAAAGAAGCCCTGTACCCGTTAGCAGTCACTCCTCTGTCCCCGGCCCCCATGAGCCAGACCCTTGAGTGTGTCCTTTGCTCTCATATTTATAGCAATCCTGTAAAGCAGGCATCGTGAGCCCATTTAATAGGAAGTCGGTGACGACAGCGGTGGGTCAAAGAGTGTCTGTCTGCCTCCACCACACGTGCCCAAGTCCTAACCCCCAGAACCTGTGAATGCAAGGGTCTCTGCAGATGTGGTTATGTTTAGGATCTCAAGATGAGGTCCCTCTGGATTGAGGACGGGCCCCGGATTCAATAACACATGTCCTTAGAAGCGACGGAAAAAGGGGAGACATGGAGACACAGGGCTGGAGACCATGGGAAGATGGAGGCGGACCCTGGAGCGACGTATCTGCGAAGGATGCTGAGGATTTCAAGAAGCCGCCAGGAGCCAGGCGAAGGGCACGGGGCGGACTGTCCCTCGGGGTCCCCCGGAAGGAGCCGGCCCTGCCGAGGCCTGGGCGTCAGACTCCTGGCCTGCAGGACTGAGAGAACACAGTCCTGTTGCTTTAAGCCGCCCCGTTCGCAGCCATCTGTGATGACAGCCCCAGGAGCCTCACACCGCCCCACGGCTGCTCAGTGGCAGAGCCAGGATGCCCCAGGCGCCCCAGCTCCGGAGCCCGTGTCCTGGCCCTTGGCCGCCCTGGACGGTCAGCCTCTTCCCCTGTCACCAAGGACTTGCGCTGGGGAGGGGGCACCTGCATGTTCGGTGAAGGAAAAAGACAGGGTCTCCGCGCCGGTGTGACTCAGAGCTGCCGCAGACGCGGGTTGGCCGGCCCAGCGCTGACGGAAGGAGGGCTGACGAGTGCCCTGTGCAGAACAGGGCCCTAAAGGGGTTTCTGGAGGAGGAAGACGACTGGGCGGTGTGGGGAGCATGGGGGCCGGGCGAGAGAAAGGTCAGGGTGTGCTCAGAGACGCCGCGGACGTGGGGACACGGGCCGATGGGTGCTGGGAGCCTGGGAAGGAAGGGGAGCGCGCACCTGGGCGCAGCGAGTGGCCGGCGAGGCTCGTCATCCGCCGCCTCGGTCCTTTACCGTGGCCTCCTCTCGCCTTCGCCTACACGCCCCGGACGCGGACTAGGCTCTGCCTCTCACACCCCCCGCGTTCCCAGCCGCCGGGCTCCGCTCTCGCTGTCCGCTGTCCTGGGCCTGTCCGGCCCCCCGGCGGTGGGGCCTCCTCCTGCCTCCGCCCGCGTCCTGTGCCGGCGGCCGCCCCTCGGGCCTCGCAGGCGGCAGGCCGCCCCGGGCCAGGGCCCTGCTCTGTCCTCTGCGCCCCCAGCCGAGGCCCGGCACTGCCCCTGGGCAGCCTGCGGCCGGGATGGCCGTCCGGGCTGACGCGTAACCCTCGAGGCCCGGGCCAGCCTGAAGGCCGTCGGGACCCCCAGCCTCCGGGTCCTGCTGCTGAGCTTCCGCTGCCGTTTCGCGCGCGCCGGCTTCTAGAAACTTCCCACGCTGCGACGTCTGGCGGCTTTGCACACCCAGGCGGCGTTCGCCTTACTTATTTTCACGTCCGGCCCCGGCATGGGGCCCGGCACCACCGGGAGGTGATGGGGGGGTGAGCAGGTGATCACTAACGCCCGCGGGAACATTCGCGAAGGAGCATGCGCGGGAAGGAGGGCGTCGCCGTGCGGGGGGCGGCGCACGTGTGATACGATCCAGCAGAGTTTGTGAAACACAACCTTCTGGAATGTGCGAGATGGCCGTGCAGGGAAGGGTGGAGGCAGGAAGCGCGGGTGGGAGGCGGTTTAAAAATCTCGGCGTGCGGGCTGACCCAGGGTGGCGGCCGGGGAGCGTGAAAGCGGAGATGGACGGAGATGCTGGCGGGGGCGGGGGCGGGGGCTTCGCAAAGACCCCCCGAGGCCGCGGGCCGAGCCCGCGAGCCGAGAGGGCTGGGTCTTTCGTGGAAAGAGGTCAGGTGGGGGAGCCGGTCTGGGGGCCCGGAGGAGTTTGGGTTTGGACATTTCTAACTCAGAGTGAGGTTGGTGCCTGGGGAGAGCTGAGACGTGACCTTGGGAGGGGCTCCGGGTGGAGACACACAGATGGGTTGTGAACTCAGCGGTGGCTTCCCCAGATGTTTACACAGGATGACAGAATGAGACTTTCCACGAGAGGAAGAGGAGCGAGGGAGAACCGTGGAGAACGCTGACCAGGGATGGCGTGGCCAGAGGGTTGCAGGGGGCCAGCCCAGAGAAGCGGACAGAGCAGAGGGTCACAGTGCAGGCGGGGGGACCAGGGTTAAGTTGGTTTTACCTCCATTCGAAGCTAATTTCTCCCTTCATATGACCTACTTACACTTTAAAGATTTTTTAAAAATTCAGACTGCTCGGGATTAAGTTTAGTTGACCAGTGGATGGACTGGGCGGAGCACATTATTCCACTAATATTTAGGGAGCACTCGGAACGTACCGGGTTCTAGGCAATGCGAGGTTGGGCCTGGGGCTCTGTCTCCTTAGGCCTCGCGGTCGAGCAGACAGAATGAAGGCAAGGTCATCTCCGTGCACCCGACTTTCTGGTCCTTTGCACCAGTGGTCCCCAGCCTTTCTGGCACCAGGGACTGGTGCTCCCATGAGAATCTAATGCCCGATGACCTGAGGTGGAGCTGAGGCGGTGATGCTGGCGCTGGGGAGCAGCTGCAAATCCAGATGAAGCTTCACTCGCTTGCCCGCCGCTCACCCCCTGCTGTGAGGTCCCTTTCCTAACAGGCCGTGGACCAGTACTGGTCCACGGCCCGGGGCTTGGGGACCCCTGCTTTATACCACTTTGCTGTGGACCATTTAAGATGAGCTAGGAGATCTGGAAGAACCATATCCTTCCAGGTCAGTGATCACGGCGTCAAGCTGTGAGGTGCTAGGGAAGGTCCTGGTCACCCAGCGTCCGGGGTCGCCCCGGCCCGCGGCAGGCTGTGGCTTGTCCCCCAGCTCTCGCCTCTCCCCCTCCGTCTTTTTTCCCCTAAGCACTATCTTCTTTTCACTTTCTCAGCTGAGAATTCTGGTCAATTTCTTCAAATGGGTCAATTCGACTTGTTTGTTAAATTGTAAATAATAACACTGCATCAAAGCAGAACTCGTTTTGTTTTGTTTTCTTAAACAATGGCTGCGTTTGCCCTGATCGCTAAATTGCAAATAATGACTTTCATTATGATGGTTATTTCTGATTTCATGGACCATAACACTGGGCAATTCGACTGTTTGAAAAACAAGTTGACTGACTATTTTTCAATAGTACGTGGGCGAGAAGTAGTGCTGCATTTGGCATTATCTTTTGATGTCATTATGTAAAATTTAGTGCTGTAAACTTTATATACACAATTAGAATTGATGCAAGACTTTAAAGGAGCGTGATTGTGTGTGTACTTATGTGGGTACCAAATGGCCTTGTATTAGAATATTTCGATTCAGCTGACTTTTAACAGCATTTTGTGCTGTCTCCCACTTCTAGAGCCAGTGCTAAGAGCTCCCGGGGCTGCAAAGAATGCATCAGAAATGTTCCCCATCCCGAAGGTCCTTACAGCAGGTCAGGGGATGGGACAGCACGGCACGGCAATCGATCGACTTTGCAAGGGGGGGACGGGCACCTCAGGACAGGAATGTAAACAAATACGGACGCCCTGCTGGGCAGCAAGACCGTGCTCTATAAACAAAGGGCTGTCCACGACGTACAGAGAGGTGGGTCGAGCTGCGTGGTGAGGAGTATTTGGGAGACCAGGGTGGGCTTCACGGAGGAGGCATCACTTGACTCGGGCCTTGGTGGTGCGTGAACCTTCGGAGGCAAACGAGAGGTGTAGCGGGAGCTATGTCCTGGGCAGAGGACAGCAGAGCTCATGACAGCAAGACATGGTGAGGCATGTTCTGGAAACAGCTACAAAGCAGGGCGGCTGGAATGGGGGGCAGAGGACGGCGAAGCTGAAAGAAAAAATTGGCTCCAAATCGTGCGAGAGGCTCAGCGGAGCCAGTGTGGACGGAGGAGTCGGCCAGACTTGGGTTTAAGATGCAGTTTTGCTCATTAGAACTGAGGGGCCTAGGGGAATCGCCTCCCTGCTGCCACTGCTTCGCCCCTCATCTGAGGAGGGTGGGAGAGCATCCAGTGAGAGTGCGGAGGCTCCCCACGAATGCAGGAGACGCCTCTCTCTCAGGGGGGCGGCTGCGACTAGGAAGGAGGTGATGGTCACTGGACGCGGGCGTCTGGAGCGCCAAGCTGCAGCACCAGAAGGTCCCCGACGACTGTGCCTCTGGGGACTCTGCAAGACGGCAGTGACGCCTGCCTCCGACGTCCTCGTGATGCCGGAGAATAACGTCTGACACGCCCGGACTGTCATTATCGCCCCGTGGGGGACCCTAAACAGCCTCTTCCGTCAGGGAGCTCGTGCTCTGGCTGGGGAGTTAGAATGTGACCTTACTGAATGAAATCAGGACACGGGGGACACACGGGCTGTGTCGATGCTCCAGGGCCAGATGTCGGTCCCATTACGAAACACAGCAGGTCAGGGTCCTCTCCCAACACCTGACCGCCACGCCCGTGGGCACGAGGCGGCGACCGCAAACGCGAGACCCGACCGCGGCAGGCGCACCACGGACGGGCGCATGCGCTGTGCTGAGCAGGGCCGAGCACCCCGGGACACGTCTGACACGGCACGGCGCTAGGGCCCGAAGTTCCCATTCGGCTCGGAGTCCTTCCAGAGGAAGAAAAACCCCCCCGGCCACGCTCACCTCTACAACCCTCCTCCACGCGGCCCTCACCCCCTTCAGCTGTTCCTCGTTAACCCTCCCTTTCTACGGAGCCTCAGGCTCTCCCCCCCCACCCTGCCGCCCCCTTACCGCTCCCCTGCGAGCCTCGCGTGATGGCTCATCTGCCTCCCTCCTCTCCCGGTCTCAGGACAGAGCGCCTCTGGCCTGCCCGCCCCGGAGGAGGCATCGAGCCTCCTGAAGCAATGCAGGGCGTTCCGTCTCTGTTGTTATCTTCCTCTGAAAAACTGTCATTGGGAGTTTTCCTCCACGTTCCTAGATCTGAATGTATTTTGTCCCCCCGCCTCCCCATCTAACATAATTTTTCATCCCTATTTTCTTTCTTAAAATCAGCCCGGCTGGTGCTGCTAGAGATGCATTTTCCCCGTTTCCAGCCTCAGCCGAGTCTCCTGCCAGCGAGCAGTTGATGGGCTGCAGCTTTCTCTCTGGTCTGATTCTCCACTCGCAAGATCACAAAGCTGACTACACGGCTCCGGAATTTTCTGTTGATGCACGGTCTGCTGCTTTTGCAACAACAGCACAGAGATCCGGGAAGTGAAAAATCCTCAGGAGCGCCATCCCCACTCTGCTCCCATCGCGGTCTGTCCCCACCCCATCTTGGCGGTCAACTCACTTACTCTTCTGATTGTTCTGAAAATCTCAGCCGCAAGCATGTCACAGTATTCCTCTGAGTCACGTTATGGTCTGTACCTGGAGGGAACGTTCCCCAGGTGCTGGATGAAAGGCAGACGCTGAGACTCAGACACTCTGCGTGGGGGGAACTCGCGACTAGACAGTTTGTCTGGGGGGCAGACCAGGGAAGAAGGGTGGGAAGTCGTGACCAACCAAGGGTCAAGGCCAAGCACAGAGGGAAGATGCGTCTTATTTGACTGTTACTCTGGGAATACTCTACCTGGTTGCTCATCTTCATTTTTTAAGCTAGTTAGTCAGTCACTGGTTTATAGATTGTTTTATTTATTATATATATATAAAAAGAGCTATCAGGAACACCTTAGGGACATCCCTTTTCTCTTTACCCAATAAAAATTTGATCTCCCTATGAAAAGTACCTGAAAATATGGTTCTTTCTGTACACACACACTCACGATGACGTTTAAGCAGGCACGGTCAGAGACTGATAACAGCTAACAGCAAAGTAGAACAATGATAACAATGCACTGTAATGACGGTTATGCGGATGGCTTTGGGGACATTATTAAGCAAGATAAAGGCGACTTGAGCATGGCGCTTTGAAACTGCGACAGCAGGCCTGATGACCAAGTGACCAGGGGAAGGCGACAGCCCAGGGCGACTCGCTTCCCGGGTGGGAAGGAGCAGGCCAAGGAGGGGCCGTGACCTAAAACTTAGCAGTTGTTTATTTCTGGAGTTTTCCACTTCATATCTAGACTGCAGTTGAACTCGGGTCACTGCAACCACAGATAAGGGGGAGGACCGCGTCGTCGGATTCCAGTGATAACCACTGAACGATAAATCAGACACATCGAGGCCTGGGAGGGGAGACGTGAGGGATCAGCCTCGCACTGCGCGGGTCGCCGGGAGCCGGGAGCTGCGGCGGGGACGTGCCCGGGGGGCCGGGGCGGCGCCCCCTGCTCCCGACGCCTCCCCTCCGCTCCGCGCGCAGCCGCAACCGGGTGCCCGGCCTGGATGGCCCACGCGTGGCCGGGGGCGAGGCGGGGCGGCGGTCACGGGCAGCGGCCCGGCCCGCGGAGCCCGATGGGATGACGTCAGCACGACGCTGGACGCGGCAGCGCGCGGTGCCGGGCCGGGGACAGCCTCGCGTCGTCCTGGTGCACCGCGCGGCGACCCGCGTCCTGGAGAGCGCCAGCGGCCCGGGAGCGCGCATGCGCGATGCTGACGGGGGCCCGCTGGGCTGGGGTGTCGCGCGTCACACCGGAGGAGTCTGTCTCGTCACAGGTGGCTGCTGTCAATCAGCACGGCCTCGTCCCAGGACGGACGTTCGTTAAATGCCGGGCACGTGTCAGCAGTGACGGGGCAGGTGTCTGAGGGTGCCCGCCCCGGTCACTTCCGTGGGGCTCCTGCCCGTCATGGGCTGCTGTGAACACCGCGGTGAGGCCAGCCAGGGCGTCGCTTGACTCACGTCTGCAGGGCTTGCCTGGCTTGTGTCTCGTGTGTGTGTAGTGTGCTGTGACGGCGAGTTGTGCAAGGCGTGTCGTGTGCTGTGTTGCGTGTGACACGCTGCATGTGTGATGTGTGTGTGGGCGTGTCGGTACGGGATGTCGTGCATGTCAGTGTGTGGTACCTCGTGTGTGGCAGAGTACGGATGCGTCGTGTGTGGCGCACTGTGCGCCGTGTGTGCGTGGTGTGTGTCGCCATGTGACGTCGTATGCATAGTGTACTGTGTGCATTTTTGTGCGTGGTGCATTGCGTGTGGTGCGCCCGGTGTGGCACGCCTCGTGGGTATCTCGGGGTGCGGGTGTGCTGTGCATGTGTATGTTTGGGGGGGCATGTGCTGTACGTGTCGTGTGTGTCTAGAGGCTCGTTCTCCGCAACCCGCACGGAGCCCACAGAGCCGTGGCCGTTACCGCCGACACTCAGGACGCGGCCGTTCACTCCCAGGCCCCTCCGTCCTCCCTCCCACGGCCACGCCGGTGCCACGGGCCACAGCAAAGCAGGACTTCGAGGGTGCGGGCGGTTAGGTCACAAACTCGGTAAATAAATCCAGTGCAAAGGCCGAGGCAGCCGGAAACCGGTCAGACAGGCGGGTCTTCCCGGGGAGCACTCGAGGGCCAGGTGTGATCCGGGAGGAGGGGCTGCCTGTCCCGTGGACGGAGGCAACTGCTTTGTGCCACGGCCTCGTGGCGAAAGCCCCTGCGATCGGGCCGGCGCCAGCACTTTGGCCCGGGGCCGAATTCGCTCCTCCACTCGGTCCCCTGACGAGAGGAGCCTTTTGACCACGCGGGCAGCCGAACCGCTACCTAACTCCTGTCTTTAATCACCAGGAAACGTGGCGCATCAGGGCCACGTGAACGAAAGGTAGTCACGAGCTCCTCGGGCGCTGACACTCGGCCGGTGCGGCCGCTCTCCACCTCCCAGGAGGACTTCGACGACGTCGCGAGGGAGGAGCCGCGGTCCGGGGCGAGCGATGCTCCGCCAGCTGCCCAGGGGCTGGCACGGGGCGCGGCCCCGCCGGTCGCTCCGGGGCTTCGGACCGCGCAGTGCTCGCGCTTCAGATCAGGGGCGGCGTTAGCACCGTCACTTACCTGAGACCGGAGCAAGCGCTGAGGCTGACCGCCGAGCCGGAATCCCCGTGCACGTGCCCGTGGTAGAAGCAATGACCCTGGAATGAGGAGAAAGTCAGTTCGACCGCAGCCCCGTCTTGCCCCCCTCAGCGCACCCGCGGCCTCCGACCGCCTTCGCTCGTTTGCAGCCATAGGATTTTCTTTTGCATGAGATATTGAGCCGGGAGTCGTAATCTTTAATGCTAAGCCCCACGTGACCCCGCCGGGATCTACGGCTGGAGCGTCCTACAACAGGGTTTTGAGATGCGTCTGGCTCGATTCTTCTCTCTAACGCCCTCCGGGAAGGCCCCGATGCCGATCGGTCCGCAGAGCCCAGCGGCAGAACAGACCGCACGGCATCGCCGTTGTGCCCTCGTGGAAACTGCCTTTTGTAACGAGACGAGGAGCGGCAGGGGGTATTTTAACACACCGCGAGATGGACTAAAACGAGGCCTGACTCTCTAGCGGATGAAAACAGAGGAGCAGATGCGAGGGAGGAGACGGAAAGGGGACCTCGCCCAACTGCCCAGTTAAGAGCAGGACGTCTGACTCGGCAGGAAAGAAAAACCGGAAGGTCGTCGAAGTCTCAGGGAGAAGGCCCTGCGTGCCCTGCCTGCGACAGTCCACACTGTAATGTCACCGATTACAAAAGGAAGCCACAGCATGGACACTTGCTTAGTGAAGACAGATTTCTGTCCAGATTCAAGGCGAATATCATTGTTGAGTAAAGGTGTGTTGCAGCCCCCATTAAGCGGCTGACCGGCAGAAGATGGCTAAGTACACGCAGCAGTCCTCCTTCAAGTCCTCTGGAGTGCCAGGGCGAGCAAAGGGCTGCGTCACTAAGGCGGGAGAGAAGTGGACACGGCACGTGGCTCCTTCCCTCGGGACGATACTAACTCACTTTTTCCAGGATAAGACTTGGTGTCCAGTTAGTTCGCCCAGCAACAACAAAATTGCAAAGACCACCTTGACCTTGCTAAGAAAGAGGACCATATAATGCTCAGTGGCAGAGGAACTCCGATAACTCCATGAGAAAGGGACCAAGATTAATGATCTCTTTGTTGCTAGGCAGAGGACAAAATTCTGAGATCATCCGAAAGACAACTAAAAGACGGAGATGGGAGTGGTGCAGGATATTTGTTAATTTGACATTTTCTTATTGATTCTAGAAGTTCTTTATATGTTCAGGCTATTCATCCTTTGCTGTTATTAAGTGAGAGATGTCTTTTTAACTCACAATAGTTTTTGTTGTACAGTTTCCAGTTTTTATGGAGTCAGATTTATCTACCTTTTCCCTTTATGCATTTTGCATATTGCGTAAGGTGGCTTTGTTCAAGGTCACGTGTAGGTCGACCTTTATTCCCTTCTATTTCTAGTCTTACGGTTAGCTCCTCAATCTATCTGGAACTTCCTTCTGTGGGGGTATGAGGTTGACATCTAACTTTCCCCACAAACCAAAAGCCAGCTCTTCTCCACCATCATTTTCCTCTTCTTACTGATCTAGAATGCTGCCTTGTTATATATCGAAGATCTACATAGGTATACGGTTCCCTCTTGTACTCCCCGAGCTATTCCCCTGAGGCACAGCCCCATTGGTCACTGCCGTCCCCATCCCACACTGTCTGCGTCACTGTGGATCTAGAGTACATGTTGCTATCAGAATACGAAATTCACACACCATAAAATTCACCCTTCATAAGCACACAATTGGTGGGTTTTAGTACATCCACAGGGCTGTGCAGTCATGCCCACTACCTAGTTCCAAAACTCTTCCCTCCCTCCCAGAAGAAACCTAGACCCGTTAGCGGTCACTCCCCATGACCCGCTCCCCAGCCCCTGGCAACCGCTAACCTACTTCCCGTCTCTGGAGTCACCTGCGCTACTCATTTCATCGCATCTGAGCGGAATCATGTGGCGTGTGTCTGGCTTCTTTCGCCAAACAAAATGTGTTCGAGGTTCATCCACGTTGTAGCAGGCATCAGTACTTTTCATCCTGGATAAAATCGCATTGCATGGACACACCAAATTTTGTTTTTCTATTTATCAGTTGACGGGCATTTGGGTTCGTTCCTTCCACCTTTTAGCTGTTACAAACGATGCTGCCATGAACTCCTGCGAATAGGCTTTTGTGTGGACACAGTCCCAGTTCTCTTGGGTCTACACCATGAATAGGCGTATGGTCGTATTACCTACAATTGGAACGACTAGACCGTACGGGAACGCTCTGTTTGGGTCGTGAAGCACTGTCGGACTGTTTTCCCAGGCAGCGGGATCATCTTACATTCCCAGGATACGGGAGGAATGCACGAAAGCTCTAAATTCTCCAGATGCCCGCCAATACTTCCTGTCCGTCCCGTGGACTCCATCTGTCCTAGTGCATGGGAGGTGGTATCTCATTGTGGTTTCGACTTTTACTTTCCCAATGACACGGAGCCTCTTTTCACACGCTTATTGGCCATCTGTGCACCTTCTTGGAGAAACGTTTACTCGACTCCTTTGCCTGTTTTTAAATTGGGTTATCATCTTTTCGCTGTTGATCCGGGAGAGATCTTTACATATTCGGGATACTGGCCCCTTCTCTGAGATGATGGGCAAGTATTTCCTCCTAGTTTTGTGCGTTGCCTTTTCACTTCCTTGATCATGGATTTTGAAGCACACACGTTGACCGTTTTGATGAGGTCCAAGCTCGTTTTCTTTGGTTGTTTACGGTTTGGGCGCCTTGCCTAAGAAACCATTACCTGATCTAAGGTGGCAATGATTTACATCTGTTTTCTTTTAAGCATTTTGCAGGTTTAGTTCTTACATTTAGCCTTTGATCCACTTTGAACTAACATTTGTATATGGCTTGAAGTTGGAGTCCGGTTCACTCTCCTGCCTGTAGATATCCAGGTGTTCCACAGCCGTTTATTAAAAGACTCTACTTCCCTGATTTGTCCTGGTAAACTTGTTGAGAGCGACTTTTCTTTAGGTACCTTTCATTTTTTAAAAGAAGCTTCTAGGCTATTATTGTCTATTCTCTCTTTCGAGTGAGTTTTAGAACAAAATTTAAGCTCTGTAATAATTCGTCGAGATTTTTGCTTGGATCACATTAAATTTATAGGTCAATCTAGTAAGGATTTGGTAGTTTTACCATAGTTTTCCTATCCATGTACATAGTATATCTCTCTAATAAAGATGCTTTGATGCCTTCCGGTCCAGTTTTAGATTTTTTTTTTTTCCTATAGATATTGGAAAGTTTTCATCAGGCTAGATTATTAGGTTTTATAACATGTGGCATTAGGTTTTGCCTAGGTATTATATATGTTTGTTGATATCATGAGTAAGACTTTTTATTATGTCATGGTTATTTTTAATGTAAAGAAAACCTTTGTTTTTTCAAGTTTTCTTATATCAGATCCTTTGCTGAAACGTCAGCTTAAATAGTTTGTAGACTATCTTAGAATTTTGTGTTATTGACTATATCAACTACAAACAACGAAAGGTCCGTAGGCTGCTTGCTGACCCTCATATGGCATTGAGGAGTGAGATGGCTGGGTGTCCGGGGCGAAGGTGGGAGAGGGTCTTGCCCACAGGGAAAGCGCGTGCGAAGACAGTGGTCAAGGGGGAAGGGGGCGGCAGCCCTGGCGAAAGGGTTAGAAGATTCCGGAAGAGCTTGGCACACACAGTGCCCTGTCTACGCCCTGGCCAGGGTGTCATCCTTCATGAGCATATGGCTTAGGAAAGAAGGAATGCACGAGGGACCGTGGCAGGGAACATGTGCCCAGACCTCCACGCCGGGCACCAGGCTGCAAGCTCGCCTCCTCAGCTCCCACGTGAAATAACGTTAGAAAGTCTCTGCAGTCCCCTTCTTTCTAACCCTAGCGTGCGCACTTAAGGGAGGTGTGATATCGAGTCTCTAGACACAACAGAGTCATGTGCCTGGACCGAAAGGCTCCTGGTCCGCTCTGCACAGGGCAGGGGTCGATCGGTCCTGGGAGCCCGGCAGGCACGTCAGAGCCGGACGAGTCCAAGAATGAGAGGACAGAGGCCGGCGTTACTGCTCAGGCTTCCTGGGGCAACCAGAATCACCGGGTTTGGACAGTTACACATTTTTGGGGGTGTTTCACATGGTATAGAATTTGCCTCATTTTAGAGAATGTGAAATGTTGCTATAGGCAGCTAAGTATTGGTGAAAAAAAAAAACAAATCAAAATGCAAATGATGACCATAATCTTAATTACTGACCTCTGAAATTTCAAACTCATTTCTTTCCAGTCTCAATTTATTTGGAATAGATTACTTATCGAGAGTGTTTTCAAATTAAATATTCAGATATACAAGCTCATTAAAGCATGAGCTGAGCACAAATTAGTATTAAATCGATTCTCAGTTCAGCAACCTATTGCCTGTAAATGAGGAGAGGAAGGTTTTAGCTCCATGAGCTGGTCCTAAACACTCCCACTCTGGAGCTGACAACTTACCTCTTAGCTCTAGAACTACTTTAGATTTACCATCAGACAGCTGACTAACGAGCCTGTCGTTCACTCCTGACTAATCAAGGAAGTGATCACCTTCTTAGATTACTAATTAACTGCCAAAACTCCAGTTCTACATTCTCCAGGACAAGTGCAATTTCCTGAAGTTTTTTCAATATGATTCACTAAATGTTTAAACCAATGCGATTTCATTTTTATAATGTGGTAAGTCGTCAAATAAATTCACAACTCAGAATGACACACTCAGCCCACCGCGTGCCACATAATCGGTTGGGGAATTTGGGTACGGGGGGGTGAGGGAGAGATGCACCCCCTTTGGGGGCGGCTGGGGCATGGGGAGCAGCACAGGTAGCAGCGGCCTCAGGGACCAGCAGCGCCCACTCAGGAATGGCTCCGGGTGAGCCTGTGCCCCCATATCTGAGGGCCAGGCTGCCTCCCCTGGACGGATGCTAAGAGGCGAGAGAACCTGCTGGCCCTTGTGGGTTCGTAAACACTTGTCCTGTTGGATCTGGATGTGGCCGTACCAGCGAGAGATGCAGCAGGCGTCCATTTGGACAAAGGACGTCTTGTGGCCCAGGGCCCACGGATCTATCGATGACCACAGTGGCCTCTGCAAGCTTCCCCGAGCCCCATGTCCTTTCTGTCGACCCCACAGTGCTGAACGGGGCTGTCTCCTTCTCATCGCGCTCATGTCCGTAACGAGACCTGGAGCCCAGACATCTTCGCCTGGTTCTGCTGATCCGATACATTCTATTTCTACCAACAAACCATAACATAGAAAACAGTCCCAAACACACAGAACCACAAAATTACATCTTTTCCTTAACAAAACCTCTAACCGTGTATTTTACATACTCATTACTTAACCTAATGCATTCCCCCACGCCAGCAAAATAGATTTTCCTTCTGTTTAATACCATCCATCAAATATAACAGTGGGTAAGAGGAAGATGGGGTAAGAATGAAAACAGTCGCCCGCAACTCTGTGCCCCAGGAAGCGGCATCGACGTTCTGCTCCCCAGGCCTCAGGGGACTGGAAAGGAATTCTCAGCACTACACAGAAACAGGCTGACCCTGGGATTAAAAGGGACCCTGAGCAGACGCGTCTGTCAAGGAGTACGCCGAGCAAAACCATCTCCAACGCTTCACCCTCGGGACTTCGTAGGGCCTCCCCGACCCTGGGCGACAACCAACGCATCTTGACCTGCTACTCGGATCACACAGCGTTCTAGCTGGACGGAAGCTTCAGGTCGTCTGAGGCCCACCTTCCTCTTTCGGCTGCCCCTGCCCTGGATGGACCTGGAGACTGGGGCCCTGGCTGGTTCCACGACTAAGGCTGCGGAGTTCGTCACTGGCGAAGCAGGGACTAACACCCGGGCCTCTGGACTGCAGGCCGACGGCTCCCCTCCTGCTCTTGCTGCCTTGGACATGCGCCGTCACGACAATCTCTTTTTGAAAAGAAAAGCTGCTCCTAAAACCCAAATGCAGACGGAAGGCACAGCAGAGCCCTGTCATGGTGCCACTCAGGGGACCCCAGGCAGCGAAGTCACATCTGAACTCAGAAAAGTCTGCAGACAGGGTGGGTACGAGGGTGACTGTGCGTGCGTGTGTGTTTGTGCATGCATGTGCGCACGTGTTTTGTGTGTGCATGTGTTTGTGTGTGCATTGCAGGTGCACATGCATACATGTGTTTTGTGCATGCATGCGTACATGTGCACGTGTGGATGTGTATTCGTGCATGTGTGTACACACGTGTGTACACACGCGTGCGTGTACACATGCGTGTACGTGTGCCAGTTGCTGATCTACACTTCAGAGGGACAGTTGTCCAGCCTTTTTCCTTTGCCTGGCTCATCTGGCCCCCTCATACTGCGTGTTTGTTTGAGACCAAAGCAAGGGGACAGTGCATTCAAGCACAGGAAGAAGCGACTTTGCAGCCCGTGGCCTCCTGTGACTGGGAGTCTTTACGCTTAACCCTGAGTCTGGACAGGACGGGCGGCTGAGAAGTAAGTCGCTACGCGTGTGTGCCCAGAGCGCTCTCCCTCCAGCTCCTGTGACGGACACGTCTGGTGACAGCGATCGAGGACCGTCCCCGGGGGCCAGCGCACGGTCTCGCTGGAGTCCTGCACCAGAGAACACGTGCGTAGGAAGCCGCGCCCACGTTCTGGGGGGTCTCCTGGCGAATGCGCCCGGACGGAGCATGTCCGCCATCGTGAGAGCCCTACGCCGACCTGGAGCTGGATCTCGGGGTTTGGGACACCGAGTCTCGGTTTTCCTACTGCCAAATGGGACGGACGCGCATCGCCCTGGGTTTTAGGGATCAAACAAACAGTGCGTGAGGAAGTGATTTGTGAAACGTCACAGATCTGGAACATGAAAATATGTATTTTAAATCTATTACGCTGTAAGGTCTATTTTCCACCTGGCTGTTTCCCTCTGCACTGGCTCCCAGCTCAGCGTCTGTTTGTAGAATGAATGAATGCGCACGTGTGAGAGAAACTGACCCCTGAGAGAGGAAGGAGTCTGATTTTCGTGCCCTCCCTCACTGGCTCCTAACTCTCAGCTCTGAATCATCTCGAATGCTGCGTGGGACTTTGTGTGGATCCCCCAGATGAAGGGAAGGGCTGGGGGGCTAGCCACTATGTCACGGAGACGTACGCGTCGTAAGAACTCTGCCCTTGGCGCGGCTCATCGACCTCTCCGCTGCCCATAGCCCACGTTCCGTTCCATTATCGTGATCTACGGGGGACTTCAGAAGGAACATGTGCTCCGGGGCGGTTAAGAGTTGTTGCGAATTGCTCACCAAAACAGAGCGGCGGCTGCAGCCGGCTCGCTGTCCTGAAGGCCTGACCGCGCTCCAAGTTCCGCATCTGTCTGGTTCGTGTTCACGTTCGCGGCTGGTTACGCGTGCGGGCTGAGACTCAGGCCTGGGCCGCCCTCCTCCCTGGCTCGCGAGCCTGAGCTCTGCACACTCCGCCCCCGGGGCAGAAGGCCTGTTGCAGAGCATCCGCTGTCCTGGCAGCTTTAGAGGAGGAAGGTCACCAAAGCCTGGAGCTCCTCCGACACTCATTCCAAACCCACGTGGATTTGGCTCTTCCATTGTTTAGTTCCTAAAGCATCCTCGTCATGGCCCGTCATGCCATCTGGAGTCAGACGGCTTGTTCTCCGAGGACAGGGACCATGTGTCCTCCTCGCTTCTTCACACAGCCACAAAGCGCTGGACCTTGACTCAGTCCAGTGAGGCTTCCCAGCGAGGCACTTGGAGAATTCCCAGACGGCTGCCGGGCCTGTCCTCTCCCCACATCCCAGGACTGCAGCTCAGCTGGACATCCCCTGCTATCCCCTGGAGGTGTTCGCTGGGAGCCTCTTTTTGCGAATGCATGCCAGTCCGTCCCCTAATCCACCTTGCTATAGGCGTATGGACTCACTGCAGTACAGCAGACGCCACCCCCACGGACACGTGAAGGAGACCTCGCTTCAGCGTTCCAGTCCTAGTGAACCAGGCGCCACAGTGGTTAGGAGCCCGGAGTCGGGAGCTGGCCTACGTGGCTTTGAATCCTCATCAGGCTGGGCTTGATCTGGCGACTTAACCCCTCTATGTCTCAGAGTCCACAGCTGCGTATCAAAAGAGCCAATGCTGATTTAGCGTGAGGATCAAACATGAAAATAGATAAGAAAGCACTCTGCACGGTGCCCTGCGTGTTGTTGACGCTGGCGTAATGCTAGCTGCCATGTCGTCACGTTGGATACTCAACAAGCATTTGCTGTCGAGTGAGCGTGTGAATGAATGAATGAATGAATGCATACATGCATGAAAACATAGGGCACGTGGCCATTGTGGAATGTGGCTGCTGCTCTAAGGAATCTGAACTTGGCTGAAGGGGGGTTGGGGGAGCTATTAATGCTTTGGGAGGATTAAAGTACGAGTGCCATGGAACACGGCACACACAGGAAGATATTCTAGAAGGATGGATCGGGCAGAAGTGGGGACCGAATGAACCCTCGGTGAGGGTGGAGGAGGGGGGAAAGGGCAGGAGGGGCGGCCTGAGCTGGAGCAGACGGGGCGGCGGGCGGGCGCTGCAGAGCGCCTCGCGCCTTGGTCAGGGGAGGCCGGAGCGGCCGTGTGAGAGAGGGAGCCTGGCCGAGCCGGCGAGTCAGACGTGTGCAGAGCGCAGAGACGGCGCGGGAACCGCACCCAGCCTCCGAGGCTGTGCTGACCGATGGGCCTCGCTCGCCGAGGCACACAGATGGACTGCGGATGGTCCTCGGCTCCCCGCCGCCTCCAGAGCCACCTGCGCCTCCTCGCGGCCGGCTGCTCTCTAACCGTGACCCACCGTGGCGGCTCCCTGGCGCCCTGTGCCCAGCCACGCCCAGGCCCAGCCACCTGCACGGGGTTCTCCTCCTCCGTGGTAGGAAGCAGCGGTGTGGGAATGGACGCCATGTCACCCACTCGCCACTTCTGACCCAGCCGGTGGACCCCAGGCCCGTCCGACGGCCATGCTCAGCAAGCACCGACTGGTCCCCTGTCGAGGTCTGTCACAGCGAATGTTTCACCCACATTTTCGGTGAGAAACAATGCCACAGACGGAGGCCTTCGGGCCTTGCTCCCGTGTACAAGGTCGGCCATTTCCCCCCCCTCCCCCCCCATCCGTGGCCCTGGGGCCTCGCCTCTTCCCGCCGTCCCGCAGGGTCCGCGGCCTGAGCCGGCTCCGGGGCTGCTCCCGCCGCCTCTGACCACCTTCGCGCGCTAGGCGGGGCTCGCGACGCCCGCACCTGCGCAGGGCGTCCCCTCGGTCCACACCTTCTGGTGGCCACCCGGCATTCTTCCACAGCAGGCGGAGTTCTCCCCGGGACCTCGGGGTCCTCCGCGCTCTGGCCCTCGTCAGCTTTCAAACGCTTCCTCACCTCCAAGTAAGACTCGGCCTCGGCCTGGGATGTCCTCCCCTCGGTCACGGCCGGTTCACGCCTCCTCAGCCTTCAGACCCCGGCGACACGGCCCTTCCGCGGTGAGCCTCCCCCGGTCCCGCGGGCCAGACCACGGCCCCGGCCTTTGCCACAGCACGCGCTGCACGGGTCTCCACGAAGTCTGGGACCCCCGGAAACACGTCGTTCTCCTCCCTCCCATGTGGCCCCTGGTCTGCGTTTAATCCTCACTGTGTTCTCAGAGGCGGTCACGGTGCCTGGCGGCGGTCACGTGCTCACGTACACGTGTGTGACAGATGAGCACACGGATGCATTTCTGCCGAAGCACTGATGACCTTTAGGAGACGTTCTGGAGGGCCCTTCTGGCTTTTCCCAGAATTGTCTTTCGGGATGTAAATAGCATAAACGTCACGTGTGCTGTCTCCCACAGGCCTTATTAAAAGTGACAATATAAAACATAATCTCCCCTTAGATGTGGCCAGCAAAGGATTAAGCCACAAATATTTCATCCTGTCATGACAATGGAGAGATAAAAGACCAGCGATCAATTCCAAAATTAAAATCAGCCACTACTCTGCTTGTCAACCAGCTTATACTGATGGTTGAGAGATTAAAAAAAAAAAAAAAAATGATAGCCAAAAAGTGGTTCTTATTTTATGTATGATTTTAAACTTAGGAAAATCTATCGTGTGCCGACCGTAGGGGACAAGGAGATGAGTCAGCACATCGCCTTCTGTTTTCCGGCCTGATTCAATCAGAACGACCCCCGCGAAGCTGCAGAAGCCGCATCTGCCTCCTTACCGTGGGAGACCACGCGAGGCCCCCCTGCGGGGTCTGCCCGGGACCCGCCGCCTAGGGCTGTGGGTTTTATTCCGTGAACAGGACCGTTCACTCCTTATCTTTCCATCCCGTGGCCGAAGCTCAGAGAGGCACTGCAGGAAGGGGGGAGGTGGCTGCTGGGTTACGAGGAAAGTCAGCATTTTCCTAAGTAGAGCAGTGGTATGTGCTCGTAGTTTCTGGAAGTTTGGGGTGTCCCTTAACCCAGCTTCCGTGGGTCGCTTTACCTACTGAAGCCAGATTCAGAGTCAGATGAAGATCAGAATATAGTATCAGCCGAATTTCCTTTAAAAAACGGGCTTCTGGGGTATTCTGTTAGAGGATACAACTTAGACTGGAGCAGAAGTGAGGCTTCCAGAAATGTCCAACTTTTATCCACCCCATCCTGTTGCTAGCCAAGCCTTCAGACCCTCTTGGGGAAGCCGGGGCTGCAGTTCACTGTCACTTTGACTGCTTCACGGGGGGAGCAGGCACGTCTCAGCTGCCATTGCTGAGGGAGGACTGCGGGGCGAGGAAAGAGAGTCGCGGCATCGCTGGCGCCTAAGTCTGAGCCTGGCCCTCAGCTGTCCATGCGGAGCCTCCATCTTTCTCCCGTCTCAGAGCCATAAACCCAGCCGTACTGAACACACGTACTTGGCTACGAACTCAATGGGAACAAACTCATCGTCCCCTCCGCCCTCCAAGGCCAACGACTGCTTCTTAACCGTGCCAGGGGGAAACGGGTCACTCGCCCGATGGCCTAAACGAAGGGAAGCACTAGAGGCGACAACCCCCTCATTCACTACCTAGCCTTGTCTCCTCTGCCCCTTCAAGCTCTCTCGACCCTGACCGGCTCCATCCACCGCACAGCCCACTTCTGGAGGCATAAGCTTCCTTGACGACGAGAGGCCCTCGACGAATCTCCTTGCCTTCCGCCTGCCGGTGTTCCTACTCTGACGCCAGAGACCCTTTCTCGAGCTCAGAACTGAACGTGCCAGTCCCCGGCATGAAACTTTCTTTGGCTCTCAATTTTCAGTAAGATAAAGTCGAAATTCCTCACTGCAAAAGGGTTTCATATCAATCTTTCTCCTCTTCTTTATCCATTTTTAAAGAACTAGATTAAAAAGCACTTTCTCAGTGAAACGGCCTTTGACAAGTTAAACCTAACCCCAGCCTGTGCAAAGTTCCAATGGAATTTTGTGCGTACCTCTTATCGTAGTGATTATATTAAAACAGAATTACTTTCGTCTTTTTAAGGCCCCGCCTCTCCAGCAGAAGTTATACGCCGGGGAGCACATTTCATCCAGCCTGTATTCCCAAGCCTAACAGTGTCTGCCCTGCGAAGGTGCTTCCTAAGTGTCTGCTGAGTGACTGAATGAATGAATTCTGGATGGCATCACCTAAAAAAGGGGTCCCCACACCCCGGGCTGTGGGCCGGTACCGGTCCATGACCTGTAAGGAACCGGGCCACACAGCAGGAGGTGAATGGAAGGTAAGCAAGAGAAGCTCCATCTGCATCTGCAGCCGCTCCCCAGTGCCAGCATCACCGCCTCAGCTCCGCCTCAGATCACCAGGCATTAGATTCTCACAGGAGAGCCGGTCCCTGGGGTCACGAAGGTCGAGGACGGCTGGCCTAACGTGCGGCAATGGCTAAACGAATTATTTTTGGAAAACCTAGTGTAGGCGAGATGCTACATGGGGCTCTTTGGGAGCAGAAGGGAGATATAAGAAATATTTCCCACCCATAAACTCTCTTATAATCTACATAATATATAGTATGGATTAAATTGAAAAAATAATATCAACCATAATAAAACTTTTCATCTGAAGATATTAATATGTGGAATTGTATATCAGATGCCCTAATGTTGTAGTATCTTCATTCCTCAGCTACGTAACATGTAGCCATAAAGTATTTGTTAAAATATGTGCATGGCATGGTTCGCAAACACCTTGTATGTTTGCAACTATGTTCATAAGTGAAACTAGTCTGTAACATGATTTCGTGTGCGCCCTTTTTCTAATCCTGGTAGTTCTTCTCTCCCTGCCTTACATTTTTTTTATTTTTTTCAGTTCTCAGGAACTATTTGTTCCTTCATATTAAGGTTTGATGAAACTGACCTGATAAAATAGTTTGGATTTGATGTTATTTTGGGGGTCGATTTAAGAAATACTATTATTGATTTAATTTCTTTATATAGTTATATTTAAATTTTTCTATTTTATCTTGAACCATCGTTAAGAATTTACACTTAAAAATTGGTTAGTATTGCTCATGATATTCTTGTAATTAAAAAAAAATCTGTATAACAATAACTACATTGCTCTTTGTATTTCTAAAATTGTTTGCTTGGGAATTCTTTTTTCCCCCTTGATTAAATTTGTGTGCTATCCATTTTATTCATATTTTCAAAGAATCGGCTTTAGGTTTAATTGACTCCCTCAATTTTTTTTTTTGGTCTACCTTTTCATTTATTTTTGCTCATTTAAAAAATCTTCATTTTTGAGAAAGGTATATTTAGATTTCTATCTCTGTTTGTAGATTTATCAACTCATTGTTGCAATTGTCCCAATTATTACTTTGTATGTTTTGAGACTATTTTGCTGGTACATAATAAGTTTATAATTCTTTTACCATTCTCCTCAATTCTTTTTATCATTAAGTAATGACTCTCTTTATCCCTAATAATGCCTTTTTTTTTTTTTGCCTTAAGGTCTAGCTTGTCTGATATTCACAGCACCACAGTAACTTTCTTTGGGTTAAGATAACCATCTTGTATTTTGAGGGTGAATCTTGTAAAAATTAAGCAGCCGAATTTTATTTTTAAGTTCTAAGCAGGAAATCTGTTTTTACTTTAACGGATTTAATCCATTTATGTACAATGAGATTAATATGTTGACTCGTTTTTATCTTATTATTTCGTTTCATATTTATTCTACTTTTTCATCCTCTTTCTCCTTTCTTATCATCTCTTGGGTGGACATATTATTTTTATTCACCCTCTATTAATTGGAATTATACATTCTGTTTTTCTACCCTTTCGATGGTTATTCTTAAATTTGCGAGATACACACTTATCAAAATCCAAAGCGGATCGGCACCTCTATTGTTCTCCAGTGAAATACAAATTCTTAACCTGTTTTAATCTACTCGCTCATCTTGTTTGAAAACGTCCAGATTGACTCACTACTGCTGCGACTGCGGTTTTAGCGGCGGATTCGGGTCGATGTACAGACGGTCGTTCGGCTTGTTGCTGCCGGCAGAGTTCTGCCCTTGCGTCTTGGGTTCCGTTTCCTTCTACCCGAAACACTCTTCGGCCGCATCCGAGAGCAGCACGCTCTCTCGTCTTTGTGTGGAAGTGTGTTGCACTCTAGTTCTTGTGGAGTAGTTCGAGTGCAGGGTTGAGGGTGGCAGAAATGTTCCTCCTTTCTCTGAAGTCTCGGCTCCAGAGCTGCTGCCGAGAAGTCAGCTGCCAGTTCCACAGTCATTTTGTACAAACCCGTCTTGTCTCTCGGGGGGTTTTAAGATTTTTCTCGTTGGTCCCACAGGTTCACCAGCCTGGAGTGGGTTGATTTTCATTCTTCCTTCTGGGGACTCATGTCCTTCTTCAATTTGGGGATATTCTCATCTGTTCGGACATTGCTTCTTTCCTATTCAGCCCCCCACCCCCGCCCTGTATTTTTACTCTGGAATTCTTTTCGGCTTATTCTGTTCTTTTAAAAATAATTCTGATTTTTCTATTATCTTGCGTTCCCAGAGGTGCTAATTCTCATTTCTCTTGTTCACCAATGCTCGCTTATAATGGCTTTCCTTGTATGGTTTATAATTTTGATTTGGGGCTCATCTTTAATATTTTCCTTCTTTTTTTTTTTTTTTTTCCCTGGCATGGGCCTCTTATATAATCGGGGCTGCAGAAACATCCCTATAAAATCATTTCGGGTTGGCTTCAGCTTGGGCCCAAGGGACCCAGGGTTGCTGATTTGGGACTAGTTTTGAGGCCAATTTATTGACTGGAATTGCATCCCTCTGCAGGTCTTAGAAATCTGCACACCTGCCCGCTCCATTCAAAACGACACATGTGGGGCTGCCTGGGGTTTCAATCTCTCGCTTTGCATGAAATCTTTCTTCCACCCAGGACACCTGCAGACAGTCCTCTCGGCTGCCCCTTCTCTGGGTGGAGCTTTTCTTGTTTCTTCTTCACAAAGGAAGCAGCTCTCTGGGACCCACCTTCCATGGGGCTCTCAAAGACATCCACTCCTCTGTCCCAAACCCCCCAAAATCAAGTCCTCTTTCTGGGCCCGAATAACTCTTTGGGGTCCCATGACCTATTGCTCTGGCCTTACATCCTCTCGTTGTTTCTGCTTCCTTCGAATTTCTCCCTCTTCCAAGCTTGTCTAGGTATCAGCATCAATTCTAGATGCTTCTGTTGTACCTAGGATTTCTATGCATTTTTCTTTCAGGCTGGGGGGCTGCAGCAGCTCATCCCACCATATTGCTAGAAGCCGGAAGTTATCAGTTGATAAGTGCGAAGGGCCAAACACGAGGGAGAGACACAAGGCCTTTGAATTCTTTAAGGCACTTCCAAGTTTGATGCAGGCCAGTTCAGCCCAGGGATGACTGCTTTTCGAGCCATCCCTAACCGCGGCCAGGATTTTTAGAAAGGACTTGCTCAACTGAGCATCCCACAGTCCTTGGAAGGTGGTTTCAAGGTCAACCTGCAATAAAGCCACATCTCCGAAGACGATCCTGGCACATACCTGGCCAAGATCAAGTTTTCTGGTAGTAACAGTGGAATGCTTGAACACTAAGTGACATGCGAGGTCTTCTTGGGACCTAAGTGTAGGAGCCGGGCGTGCGAGTTTGCTCAGGCTGAAACGGCTGCAGAGTCGAGGGCATGGTGTCCGGGTGGGCCGAACCCACGGCACTTACCGTGTAATTTCGAGTGAGGGACACGTCAGTGCCGTCCTGCAGATAATGAGTCTCCGTGAAACCGCTCGCAATGAGACCTCTGTGGGAGACAAACAAAAAGCCGAGTGTAGAATCGCACTGATACGTTGCTTGTGAACATCCAGGCTGCTGGGCAGCCGGGTCTGAACCCTCTGATTTTACTGAGGCTCCCAAAGGACCTGATTTTACTGAGGCTCCCAAAGGACCTTCCCCCTGAGCAGGCTACCCAGGGCTTATCAGGGGGAGATTTGGGCAGGTGCGTCAGATGCTTGACTTTGAACAACACCCCACAGTGCACGTGGAGCCACCCCTCTCCCCACCTCAGTCCTCCGCCACAAACACGGGCTGTGCGCGCACTGGCACGTGCTCACACGGGCGCACACGTGTGCACGCACACTGGAACAGGCATGCGTGCACACCCATCTACAAAGAGTTCGGAGAATCACCGGCCTGGAAATGGCGGGGCTCCACCATCTAGAGTCGGTGGCTGGGCCATCTGCTGGGGAAATAATTTGGGATCCACAGCATGGCCCCTGCTGGTTCTCTAGCAGGTGAAAGAACCAGGCGTCAACGTTAAAGTGTCAAAGAAGAGTTCAGAACACCGCCAAACCGTTAAAAGCAGAGCTGTAGCAGGTGTGGACACACTGAAATATTGAGTTTCTAAGAGAAATCGAAAGAGGAGAAAATTCTATTTACCCTAAGTAGATCATATGCAATCGACTACATCTTGATGTTAGCGAAGTATGGGTTTATTTAGGCTTAAAAACTATTTTGCAATTCCTTTTGTAATATGCAGTATTGTATCCTTTTCACTATAACCACCACAAGTTTTTCCTGTACACCTACTATGTGCTAGGAGCTGTACTGGCTGCTGGGCTACAAAGATAAATAAGAACACTGCAGCCCGGTGGGGTGACAGAGGAGACATGATCCAGTGTGGGGAGCACTGTCCCACGGGCAGGGACAGAGTCTTACTGGGTGAACAGACGCACAGTAGGCGGAGCGTAGTGGGAGGGGGCGTCTTACAGAGGGAGCTGGCAGACGGAGCAGGAGGCCGCCCGGCAAAGAAGGGTGGGAAAGGACAGGACTCCCAGGCAGAGGAGGGCAAGCCCAGACGTCCGGGGGTCTGGAATCTGGGGAGCCAGGTTGGTGTGAGGCAGGGAAGGGCCCCACATGGAGCCTGGGTCACGACGGTCTGGGCGCTGGGTCAGGAGTTGTTTTAAGTCCTGGCCTTCGCAGACATGCAGCGCACGGTGACCATGCTGTCTGCCTTCTTTGTCTTCGTAGAATGTACTTCACACCATTCGGTTCTGCCGGGGTCACCCCACCCCCAGTCCAGGGGTGAATGTGGAGCCCAGGCTAACGCATCGCAACCTCCCCCACAGCACCCTCTGAGGTCTCTCCTCACAGGGCTTTCTCCAGCCTGGTCCCTTTGCTGCAGGAGGACGCTGCCCAGGGAAAACACAGCTCCACTCGGCTGTGACAAAGGGCAGAAAGGGGAGATCTTCAAGGTGACCCAAGGGCCCACTTTGCCTCCTCCCTTCCTCAACAAACCCTTCTCTTTTGCTTCGGCGGGCTGTAGCTGGGTTTCGCGACCGGATTCCTGATAAATGTGGAAGGGAGGGATAGACCGGGAAGGCAGAAGATGTAGCAGACGAGAACAACTTCCCTCACACGCAGGTTTCCTGAAGGTCTCCCCCGCCGGATCCGGACTGCGTGATCCCCCTGTCTGTACGGGTTTCGACATGTTGAGGATGCGCCTGGTTTAAATCAGCTAGACCCTCACGGCAGGCCTGAGCTGCGTTCTGCTCAACAACGAGCATTGAGAAGAGCTCGCCAAATACATAGAACAGGCGGCCCCTCGACTCGCTGACAGGGGTGCTCGGCTGCTCCTGCGCCCCCCACTCTTCACTCCGCTCAGGGGGACACGGATCACGTTGGAGAAGGTGAACCTCCCCATTGGTTTTTGCCCTCACACCCCCGTCTTCTAAGCGTCCCTCTTCAGAGCTGTCACAGAGCCCGCTGGGCGGGCTTGTGGCCAGGGGCACCGAGGCCACTGGCGTGGGTGGGGGGCGGGAGGGAGAGCGGGCAGGGGCGCCGAGGCCCAGATGAGGGGTCTGGAGAAGGCGGTGGTGGTCGGCCTTCACACGGCAGAGCTCCCGGAAGGCGTGCGAGGCCGGGGACCTTGACAGGGGCAGCCACAGGGGCGGGCTGAGCAGACGAGAGTCGTCCTGAGGGGCAGCAGAGAGACAGGATGGGAAGTCGGAAGGTAGGGCCTTGCAGGGGGTGGGTCATCTGAGGGGCAGGCCAGAGAGACGGCGACAGAGAGGGGACGGGGCGAAGCTGCTGAGGAGCAGGCGGAAGGGTGCACAGGGCTCGGGGACAGCCAGAAGGAGCCGGGAGCTCCCGCCCCGTGCCGGTGGGACCCGCGGTGGCCTCCGCGATCTCGTGGAAGGAGGGGGCTGGGTCAGCTTTATGATCGCAGAAGAAGGAGAAAAAGAAAAATTTAATATAATGCCAATTACGTCATTATTACTTATATTATTTGCTATTCATGAAAAATTTAATATCTTCTTTATCTATCTCACATGTTATTAAGCTTCAGTAATTTCTGGTCTTAACTGCGTTTTATTTTGAGCGAACAAGGCATGCGAACACCTAACGCCGACAGGAGCGGGGCGTGTAGAAATTCATAGAACAGAGAGAGAGAAAGTCAAGGCTTTCTGAGTGGAGCCGGCGCAGGTGGACGTCCCAGGAGGACATTCGGCCCATGGCACTCGGCCTACACGTGAGAAGATGGCCTTTCGGCAGACAGTGGTCAGCAAAGCTGTGGACGAGAGGACGCGGGGGATTTGACAGCAGTAAAATTAATTAGAAGATTTTAAAACATGACTCAGCACAAAGACCTTATGGCTGCTTCTTTCCGCCTTAAAAAACCTGTTGCTCTCCATTGTTATCCAAATGTGGCTTAAACAGAAATACAGCCATGGCCGTCCTTTCAGCTCTGGGAGCTCTTTTTCTGCTCGCCATGCTTGGGCTGCCACAAGGCTTCCCTCTCCTTTCTTGTCGGCTTGTCTTCTGCCACATTGGGTAGAGCTAAGGGCAGTGACTACATCCCTCGGCCTGCCACAATGCCTAGCGTACAGGAAGTGCTTCATGAACAAGTGGGTGACAAACCCTGAATCTCTATTACAGAAAAGCAACCCAATTTGAACACGATGCGTTTAAACTAATTGGATCCTAAAAATAAAAGTGACGTTCACAATGGCTGTCACCGGTTGTGGAGAGGGTGTGGGGGTGGGGACGGTCACACTCACTCCGCTGCTATTTGAAGAATTCTAAATGCGGTCAGGTCATTGAGACCAAGCCTGTCAACTTGTCATCAATTTTAGAACTACTTAAATGAGGGAAACAGGGAAAGGAAGCCTAAGAGATTGGCATCAATTACTTAAGGCTATGAAAAAACTCATTGATGACATGTCAACTTTTTCCTATGATTTTTTTGGAAACGATACATATGGTTTGAGGATTTAATTATTCTGTGCATCATATTCATGCAAAGGCATCTTGAGACAGCTCTTTCTTGTTTGTCAATTACACTAGCAAGCACTAAGGAAACTCTTTGCAATTAAATCACACATGTACTGAAGGCTTCAGTGATCTCCCTAATAAACCCCTTTGGCATTCAAAGGATCCAACCTAGTTTTCCGCTAAAGATTTACTTCACCACAAGTTAGTATCTTACAAATTACCAGATCATTCATATATAAATTTGGGTAATGATTTTCTCTTACAAGAATTTGGAGACAGCTACATTCACACGAGGAATAAACGCCTGGAGCTTCGACACCACACAGAACCCAATAAAAACCATAATTAAAAATGACGGCCAGGACCCTCCTAGTCCCTAAAATGAATAGCCTTTTACAAACAATCTGTCTCTCAGCCAAAGCTACATAAACGCAGAGGAAAGATTGAGAGGAAAACCAACGTTCTACC
Organism: Rousettus aegyptiacus; assembly: GCF_014176215.1. Lineage (NCBI taxonomy): Eukaryota > Metazoa > Chordata > Mammalia > Chiroptera > Pteropodidae > Rousettus > Rousettus aegyptiacus. Next base: position 57,082,249 of record NW_023416309.1, read on the forward strand.
CAGACTGGATTCTTTGTATTCCAAGAGAGCTCACTCTGGTTTTTGGGGGAAACTGTAGCCTGGCCGGAATCACGGGACTCTTCACGCTGACATCATTGGTTCTTCTGGACTATTTTACGGAGAGATCAGACAGCTGAACGATTCTCTATAAAGATGGCACATTCAGGCGTGAAATAAGAGGAGGGAATGGAAATAAAAGAAGTGGGATCCGGCTGTGTCTACGTCTCAGCTTTGCTTGGGCGTCTTTGAGAACTCAACCTTGGCGGATGTCTATGCTTTATCACTTTCCTTCGGCCAAAGCCATCCTGGTCAATGCCGTATCCTCCGGGGGCTCGATCCGGGGCGCGGGGGCGAAGGTTACGTGACTCGTCCGAAGCCACACAGCCCAGCAGGTGGAGACTGAACTTGGCTCTACTTGGCTCCAAAGTCAGCCTCGCCCTAACCACTGGTCGACACGGCCTTGTCGGGAAAAAAAGGTCAGCACGTGGTTTCAGAGGCCAAAAAATAAGCAGAGGCAAATCACATCCTATAGTCTTCTGAAATAATTTTTTCCGCAATGCAAAATGGGCTTCTGCTGTTTCTCTTAGCACTTAATTTGATTTAGCTACGAAATTCAAATTATTTTTGGTTGTAATTTCAGCATTTCGGGATCTTAATTATTTAGAACTCTACATCTGTAAGAACAATGGGGCATTTACACTTGATTCTCTTTTGTTATTCTCCATTTGCTAAAGTACTCAAAATGATCAAAACAACCTTTTTTTTTTTTTCTGGAATTAAAAAAAAAAAGTTCCCTTTCCCCAGCTCTTTCTCATTTAGTTTCAGAACTATACTAAATAAAACTGTTGATACAGCATTTTGGAAACTGTAGGGGATAATTAAGTTTCCTGCAAAATAATTTCTTAATATACTAGTTCCATTTTAAGTTATAAATACACAGAATTTTGGTCAAATCATGTGGCATCTACACTGAAATCTCTTATTACTGTCATCTGGGACTATTCAGATGACTCTCTCCATGCACAAGATGAACGGGTTACATGTGGCATGGCTGACAATCGCAGGCTCTGTTTAAGAACAGTAGGGCTGATCCGCCCACTGCATTTTCCAGCCGAAACATAAAAGCAGGTGAGAGGTGATGGGGTCCCACCTTCGCGGCCCCACGGATGTCATTCTACACGGGCCTAAAGCTTTGGGTCACTTCCTCCCCCTTTTTCATGACCCTCTGTAGTTTGAAAGTCTTTCGAAAGTGGGCTTATTGCTGTCCTCGAAGTGACAGGACTGTCTTCACGGTATGAGATTTATCAAGTTTAGTCGGCATGCCTTCGAGGAAAGCAGAGCTGTAAGAGGAAAACCCCAGAAACGATGATTTCCACAGGCAAATAAGGCCGGGCACGTGCTTCTCCTGGAAGGAATCTCAAGAACGGGGTTCACGGGTTAACTGACATCGTCCTCCTCACCTTCTTGCCAGCATAGGCATGACACCCATTTATTCTAAGCTTCAGATGCTGCTTCTCCTTTTGAAAAGAGTGGGGAGCCGGGGAGGGGGCAGCAGCATTGGGGGTAACGTTAGCTCGAGCTCTCATTGAACGAAGGTGCTTTACAGGCAGCGTTTTCTTCAACTTTTGCCAACAGCCCTTAGTCGGGAGGTGCCTGCTTTGAGTGAGGACCCCAGGCTCAGAGGGGTTAAGTGACTTGTCTGGGGTCACACAGCTGGTTGGCTTCACGGTCCAAGGTCTCCCTGCTACACACTCACGTGACTTCTGGTTCCCCTTAGTCTTATGTCTGCCTTTTCTGCCCATGTTCCTTTAAATGGATGCTAAATTAAATACGTCAACGCCTGACTTTGAACACAGTTAGGATGACATTGTGGTTCGGGTTGTGTGGTTCTGTCTGCTTCCCAGTTATATCTGGGGTTCCAAATAAAAAGGGGCGATCAGAAGCTGTACCAGTCGGGGTCTGTTCACCTCGAGACTGAAGACTAAGCCCTTACGAGCATTTCTTTTGTACGTGTCAGGGTAGGAAAGGTGAACACGATTCCACACGTAAATGTGTGTGAAAATTCAGTAGCGACAGTAAACGAAAAATCGGGCCCGTTTATGTTTATTCCTCGGAGCCAAACATTATCCGAGAATACCGAGCGGGCTGGACACGAAAGCAGAGTCAGCTTGGATTCAGGTCCCCAGCTCCCATCGCACCCTGCGTCCCAAGCGGCACTTAGGAGCGGGTGCTCCAAGCACCCCTCACGGTCCGAGGTGTGGCCGGACACCCCGTAACGAGCGGCTTCGTAACTCTTCCCACGACGCTGCGAGGCCAGCATCGCGGCCGCTTTGCGGGTGTAGAAACTGAGGCTCAGAGGGGTGAAGAAATTTGTCCGAGGTCGCAGGACAGCCAAGTGACAACGGACGGAGGCTGAGAGATGCTAACGTACCTCACACCCGGCCTTTGGCTGTCACTCGTACGTGGAAAAACGTGCCTCCCTCCCTCTCATCCAAAAGTTTCTTGGTTGATCATTTTAAGAAAGGCACTTACCCGACGGAATGACTGGCATCGTGCACATAGGTATTGAAAAGGAGGACGTGCCTCTCCCACTGGACTGAGAGCTCCGAAGGCTGGGGAGGAATCTTCTAGGATCACTGTCAAGGCCCCGCCTCTTGCCGAGGCCCCGCCCCCGCCGAGGCCCCGACCCTCACCAGTTCCTGGCTCCCCCAAGGGCTGTCAGTCAGTTTCTGCGGACTGCGTGGCCTCATATATCTTCAGACAGAAAGACTAAACTCCACGTATTTCTCTGACAGCCGTGTAGCAACAGCGGTTCACAGCGAGTCTGGTTCTGCCACTTTCTCCTTCTGTGACCTTGGGCATAAAATTTGACCTCATCGTACTGGCATTTCTTCCTCTGAGATGAGAATGATAGGGGACTTGCGAGGAAAGCGTACGTTAAATGTTTCTAAACGCGCCTGGCCCAGCTCACGTGCTCAGTAAGCGCAAGCGATCAGCATCATTAACAAACTTGTCAGCTTTCATCCATCTTGCCCCATCTCTGGTCCGAATCACTGCTTCTCTCACCCGACTTTCTGCGACGGCCTCACGGCTCGTCCCTTTCCAAGTCGTTCTTCACGTGACAGCTAGAGGGTCAGGTTTTTATCTCAAATGTCAGATCAGGTTACTCCTCCCCCGTCCATCCCACACTGCTTCTCACAGCACCCGGGGCGGAATTCAAACTCCGCGGCGTGGACTGGCCCCTGCCGTCCCCTCTCCGCGTCCCGCTGGCCTCGGCCAGGCACCAACCGTGCCCGCCATCCTTCTCACCTTGGTCTGGGACATTGTTCCCACTTCTCTGCCGGGCCAGCTCGTAGTCGCCCTCAGTTGAGACGACATTTCCTGGGGCAGCCGTCCTGCCTGCCCCTTTCTAAGTCTGGTTCTCCCTGGTAACTCCTCTCGTAGGGTCCTGCACTGTTCTGGGGAGCACGCCCCACCCTTTATTGCTTATTTGCTCTGTGACTTGAGACATGCACCCCCTTAGGGCAGGGGCCTCACCTGTGATTTCCTTAGACAAAGGCCTGGAACCCAGCAAATGCCCGATAAATGTTCGTTGCAAGAATGGAATGATCAAGAATCACAGGCACGCATAGACGGTGTAGAGCCATTATTGGTTTGCTGTTTTAGGCTGAGTTTATTTCTACCCCCACCCAAAACAGAGACCAGCACCACCAACACACACACACGCGCACACACACACATGCACACACACATGCACACACATACACACACGCACACACCTTGACAGATAAAAGACACTTTGGCCACTCAAGATTCCATGACCTAGAACAGATCTGGCCTTTTACTCATATTGTGTAGTAAATAATATACTTAAAAGAAAGTATCGAAAGAGCATTCGTTCAATTTCTAGCATTGGAATAGTCCAGCCAGATTATTTGAAATCAGTACATCAAAACGTCTTTTCATTTTTTGGACATACAGGTTTAAACCTGGAGCGTGAAGTGGCTCTGGCGTGCGTGTGGCTCCGGCTACTTGCACGTGCGTGTGTGCGTGTGTGTGCGCGTGTGTGTGTGAATCTGAGGCTGGAGACCAGCGAGGCTGCGGGCCCCGCCACCTGCTAAGCTCCTCCCCAGAGAGAGCCGGATGCCGATCAGCCCTATCCCCCCACCAACGCCGCTCGATGAAAAACTTTTATGAATTGCTGCTCGGAGGGAAAGGAGGGGATTTTCTTGGCCTCGGCGGAAGCCGGCCGGCCTGCCAGCTCCCAGGCAGACTTGCAAACCAGCCAGCCGAGCTGTCTTAAAACTTCGCCTACGTTGACCCACCCTCACAGAACGTGTGTTAGATCAAACTCGCTCCTTTCCGCTTGCTGGAAGGCGGCTCTGCTCTGCATCTTCCCAGGCCTTTGCCACCCGCAGAGAGACGCCGGGCGTGGCTGGGCTGGGAGAGACCCTGACCTTCTCGAGATTTCTTCATCAGCCACTGTATGGCTCAGACCCTCTTGGGTTTGAAAAGGACGTCTTTCTCCTCTTCTAGAAAGGGCTGAGCCGCCGAGCCGCAGTCAGTGACAGCGTACCCTCTGCCCCGTGATGGTGCCCGCTCACACCCCTAGGGCCGCGTCGCAGAGGCCCCCCACAGCCACGGATTTCCACCAGCACGGAACAGGCATCAGTCTCTCCGCCTGCGAGAGATCCGTTTAAAAAGCATGGACCTTTGGGACAGCGAAGGGTCGTTGGAAGTAAAATTGTAACATGAAGCTGTAAATCCCATTTGAATCCTAGTTGCTACGTTCTTCACAGGAAGTATTCCTGCTTTCCTTTTTTTCCCCTTTAATATAAAAGAAACCACAAGACGTGCACGTAATACCCTAGGTGAATATTCCTGGTTCCCCGTCACTATTCTCTAAATGCTTAGTTGACTTATGACCTGATCAGCAACTGGACTATTTTTTTTTTTCTTGGTACCTGGAACAGTTTTGCATTTAGACTCGATGCGACTGAGACCCCTTAGAGAAGAACCACAAAACAACCAGTGACAATGGGCCGCTGGTGGGTTCCCCTCCGGGGTAAGGGCCGAAGCCATCGGCGTTCCCACAGCTGGGCCTTCCGACTGTTTTTCCCTCCTCCACGTGTGGTCTCCATGGGCACATGAACATTTTCACAGTGCCTTAATTTCCCAGCCGACAAAAGAGCTTAGCTAATTCCAACAGCTAATCGTCTGCGAGCACTTAAGTAGTTTAGTCAGAACGGTGATCAAGAATATTTTATATTATTTTCATTGTTCTTAGAGTAGGGCAATATGGATGGACTACCTCGTTGATTTAGTTAAGCAATGCAAGACATGATAAAATGTGACCCTAGGTCACAAAAAACAGAGGTTTTTAAATAGCATCGCGGTCTCGGGTTGTACAGGTTAGAAGCCACAGCAGAGGTGACTCATTGCTTCGTCTCGGATTGAAGCGGCAGCCGCGACACTTGTGAGATCTTTGGGATCATCTGCTCTCCCAGCATCTTGGTGACGCCTCGCTCGGAGTGAGGCAAATTAGCTGTTGGAATCGGCATTGTAACAGAGCGGCTGCACAAGAGTCTGAGCCTCCGCCTTCCGGACGTGACTTCCCTGCTGCTAAGCCTCCACGCCATCGTGTACGCACGGGAAAGATGGATACCTGCTCCGCACGCCCGGCCCCTAACAATGACTTCACCCCTCTGGACAAACTGGGGCCAGAAAAAAGGCAAACGTGCTTCCAGTATTTCTGGCTTCCTAGCCACGGATCTGTTTCTCACATGACAATATTGTGGTTTCTTAAAAAAAAATAAATTTAAAAAAAAAGGAAAACAGAAGAATACTTCCTATAAAGAATCCAGCAACCAGAATTCAGATGGGATTAACGGTTTCATTTTCACACAACAATCTTGCACGCAAAGTCGGGAATTGGGATTACATCATGTGTGCTACTAAACTCAGACTCTAAATGCACGGTCCAGAAAGGAGTTCTTCATTAAAAGCTGAAACCTTTCCATGTGTCTGGGAGAAAAAAAAATAACAAAATATGTTGAGGAGGAGGAAGGTACAGTACTTAATGATTAAAAAATGTAATTTACAATGATCTGCGTCAGTGAGCTCTCCTAATCGTTTCACAGAAGAAAAAAAAAATACCATAATCACAAACGAGCTCATTCAATTAATCAACGCTTCTCAGGGGTCAGGACACAATTATGTGCTCCGCGCATTAGAAGACTGAAGAAATGGATCGAACTAGAAGCTGAATAAAATGTGGAGTTAACGCTCTTTGTTCTTCCCACAGTGCGGGGAGTTCCAAAATTTAACGATCGCGTCGCGACTCCCCGGGGGTCTGAGCGCACGTAGTCCGGCCCAGGACACGCGGGTCCGGGCCAGTCGTGGGGCACTGCCGCTCCTTGCACCGGGAGTGCCAACGGCGCCGCCGTCCCATAAGATAGCGTCCGTGTTATTTTAGAAATGCCTGTGGACGTGTGGAGCGGGCAGTGGCATGATGTCCGGCATGTGTTTAAAATGACCTCGGAGAAGGGGGCGCGGTGGAGGCAGCGAGTGTGGCAACGTCTTTAACCGGGTCCGGCGATGGGGTCCGCTCAGGCCTCTGACCTCGGCACTGCTGACCGCTGGTGCCGCCGACTCTTTGTGGCGGGGGCTGTGCGGTGCAGGATGCGTAACGGCGCCCCAGCCTCCAGATGCCGGCGACGGTCCCCGGTTGTGACAACTAAAACTGTCTCCAGACATTGCTAAGCCTCCCCTGGGAGGCGACATCACACCTCCACTGAGGACCCCTGGTATGTGGGAGGGTTAGTTAATACACTCCTCCCTTCTCTCGAGGATATTTAGAAGGTTTCAGAGTAAAAAGCTTCAAAGTCCAATGGAGGAACAAAGGTGTTAAATTATCACACTGCAGATGTCATCTGTTGAACCATCTGGAGAACCTTCCTGAGAGGTGTGGCAGCACACACCTGGGGCGGGGGAGGGCGGGCAGCGCAGGACCAGTGCTGGACTCGGGCCAGGGGTCAGCGTCTCAGGGGCCTGGGGCCCAAGGATGTGCACTTAAAACAAAGAGCCTCGGTCCATGGCCGCATCTCATTCCATGCGCTTTACCCTTTGTGCCCTCCCTCTGCCTCTGCCTCCCCTCTGCCTCCCCTCTCCCTCTGCCTCCCCTCTGCCTCTGCCTCTGCCTCTGCCTCATTCCATCCGTCCCTCTCCACACAGACACGACCCGTTTCTTCTGAGCTCTCCGAATCTGCGTTACACACACCGTGCCTTTGCCCATGAAGACGCCATGGCGTGTTTCTTACGAACAGGGCTGTTCTCCTGCCGATGGCGGCGCAGGTATCAGACGCCCCTCAGGGGCGCGTGGCTGCGGCGCCCTCCTCCGCCCTTGCGTTCGCGCCCCGACGTTGCCCGCTGACTCCGCGACGCCCTGCGCTGCATCTCCCCCCCTTCCAGGACCGGGACCCCGCTGCACTAGGCAATCGTGATCCCCGCCTTTCTTCCTTTTTTTAAAAAAAGAACAACGTTGAGAAATAATTCGCATACAATACGATTCACCCACTTACAATGTATAACCAAGTGGTTTTTTTTTTTTTTTTTTTTTAGTATTTTCACAGAGCTGTGCATCAAAATCGGATTTTGAGCATCTTCCTCCTCTCTTTGCCCTTGACCCTGGACTCATTATTCTTAGCCTCCTTGAATCTGAAACATTTCTGAGGCTTTTTTCTTTTATGATGCTGACATTTTTGACGAATACGGCACTGTCCTTTAATAAAACAGTCCTTACTTTGGGTATGGCTGGTATTTCCTTGTGATTCCACGAGATGACACATTCTCAACCCAAACGGTCCCTGCTTGACCTGTCCTCCCCAAGGTATCTCCTGGACGCACTTGGTGGCCACCTGCCCCCTGCCGCTGATCCTAACTTTGACTGCCTGATGGCCGACTTCCCCATGGTGAATTCGGTCGGCGGGCGCGAATCTCGGGGGGCACCTGCCGGAGGAGCTGGGTGTTCGCATGTCTTCGGGGGTCTCCTCACAGGCCGCTTGCGATTTAGAAGGAGGGAGACCGGGACAGTGATTCGGGAGCTCCCCGCTGCTCCCAGGCGCAGCCCTGGAAGGTGCCGGGCTCTCTCGATGCTGCCAGGGAGCGGGCTGCAGACGGGCTCCGGCCCGAGCGGCCACCCCGCCCGAAGGCGACCCTCGGGTCGGCTGTCTAGTGGTCCCACACCACTGGTTTCATTGTGCGGAGGCTTCACAGCCCATCCTGGAGCACGGGGAGGAGGGGAGCATGCCTACTGGGGGGAAAAGGCTGTCCCGCAGCCATGGCAACGAGAGGCCCAGCACTCCGGCCGCCCTCCGCTCAGGCGACCTCACCTGCAGTCTCTCTGCAGTGCTCAGCCCACCGGTGATGAGCCTGCGGTCCCAGTGGCCCTCGCTTGGTTTTTGCCCTGCCTCAGGCCTTCACCACTTGCTTAGCATCGCCAGGGCACGGCGTGGAAGCCCCGTGGGGAAACCACCTCTGCCGCCTCTTGCACGGTGAGGAGAAGGTGGCGGGGAAGGTGCAACCGAGCCAGGCGCCGATGGACCAGGAGGAAGCCGAGGGCCACTCGCAGGGGACCGCTTTCGCCCAGGCCCGAGCAGGCCCTGTCCTCGCTGCTTCTTGTGCTCAACACAGCTGAGGGCTGCAGAGCTGAGGGGCCAGCGCCAGGGCACTCCTGCCGGAGGAGCGTGGGGGCCGGGGTGGACGGGGAGAGGTGCACACACAAGGACGGCCAGACACGCAGCGACGTGGCCTGGGACATTGCCGCGCCAGGCGCCACACACAGCCAGACGGAATGGCAGTGCCCACGGGGGATGGCGTCTTTGCGAGCAGAGCAAAGGCCACCGCGGAGAGCCACAGGCACAACCTTCCGCCCACGGTCACGCGCGGGCCCTCGCGTGAACTCCCACTCTCCCCCCGCCCTGGCTGGCCTGCTCGCAGGGCGGCAACATTCACAAACATTATTATTATTGTTTAATCGTAACAATAACAATTACTCAGAAAAATAAAAACCCACACAGGCAAACCATTGGAACACCAAGAAGAGATTTCTCGGGGTTTTTATTTTAAACATGTGTTCCCAAAACGGCCGGCGAGCGCTGCCAAAAACACAGCCTCCGATCTGTTTTCCTTTCTCTGTGCACACGATCCGCTTGGAGACGCCTCTCAACGCCCCACGGCTTTCCTCGCTCATCCAAAACAACCGGGAACAGAACAAGGCGTTCTGAAGCGCGGCCTCGTTATTCCGTCCGCGGGACAGGAGAGCGCCGTCGCCGGCAGGGGTGTCACTCACCCCGCCGGACTGCGCGCACGCGAGGCGCTGGGGGGCACGCAATGTCGGAACCCGGCCCAGCCACTGGCCGCCCAGCGGGCAGGTCCTGGAGGGGGAGGGCGGGCCCCCCACGCCCATTCTGGGACTCCATGGGGACCACAGCGTCTGCACGGGGGCCCAGGTGGCCTTCCCTTCCCAAAGGCGGCATGGTGGAGATCCACACTTGCAGGGTAAAGAAAAGGCTGTCCTACCCCGCCCCCGACCCTACGAGGGCTTCTCCAGGGAGTCCGCTCTCCATGCCGCAGGCCCGGGGTCGGGGAGCTGGGCGGCCCGTGAAATAAAACAGACCGCACAGCGAGACAGCTCGGCGACGTCACTGGCCCACTGAACAACCGCGGAAGGCTTCCCAGGAATATTCCCGGGGACTCCATCTGAAAGGGCCTCGAGAATTAACCGGCCTTCAAAGCCTTCTCGGGCCCCACGGCCTTCGGCTCCTTCGTGTGGGATTAATTATCACGCGGCCTCTCAGGGGGTTCATTTACATATGACATAAAGCGGAGCTTACTTTCATTTTAAATGAGGACCCTAGATGAAATTTAAGACACATGAAGGGTGGAGAGACTGTAACACCGGAAACGGCAAGGCGATGCAGTGTTGAGGACCCTGACTCGGTGACTCAGGGCGTATTCTATCTCGTATTCAGAATAAGTAAATAGCTCAATTAAGGACATTCTGTCCTATTTGTGTTTCTAGAGCAATTCTTTTGTTTCAATTGCATAACAAGCAATAACGTAACTAAAATACGATACTCTTCTTTTAGCCTAAAAATACTGACCTTATGGAAGGGAAACTGGATTAAAAACTTAATTCATTAAGTCCTTTAAACAAAGTCCCCCTCTGTCTCCTAAAGTTTGGGGTTGCACGTAAGGGGGTTCTTCAGTGTGCGACCGACGGACCACAGACTCGCTCCAAAGCAGCAGAGAGAAGAAAGTATGCACAGAAACCTGCAGCGGCGGCTCCTGGTGTTCCAGAAAAGGGCTCCCCTGATTTAAACGCGCGCCATCCCCTTTGCACAGAGCTCCAGCGAATCTCTCGCTGTATCGTGTTTTCAAGCAGGTGCGTGCCAAAGCGCGGGTGGGGGAGGGAGAGGAAGAGGCAGAGAGGAGGGCGGAGGTGGCTGTTCGAATGCACTTGGTGTCCACCGCGGCCGCACGTGGCTGCAGGCGCACTACGAGAAATGCTTATGAGAGTTGTTTTTTTTTTTTTTTTTATTATGAAAGGAGGGTCCAGGCTGTCAATAAACACTAAGAAAAAAGTAGAATTACTTAACCTAGGAGGACCATAACAGATAGCATAAGATCGTAAATGCGAAAAATAAATAAATAAAGGACCAGAAGGTAGCAGATTTGATACCAGTGAGACATGGAACACTGGCAAGTATCATTTTTATAGAATGATGACGACAATGGCCACCATTTATTGCGCTCCTACTGCGTGTCATAAAGACTGCTGAGTACATTCGCATTTAATACTTAAAAAGACTCATAAGGGAGGTCCCGTGATTCTGCCCATTTTACGGAAGAGACGACTGAGGCACGAAGAGCTCACGTGCTCTGTCTCAGATCACACAGCTGGCGAGCGGCAGACGCAGGCTGGCGACCTAAATTAGTCCGACCCCAGACTCTGTTTCGAGGTTTCCTACTGAAGGTCTGAGGCTCTGATAGGAACAGTCTTTCTTCCAACTGATTATTTAAAAGACGAAAGTAAACAACATTTTGGTTTAAGGATGTGGGGAGGAAGCCTGGAGAGAAGCTAGATATGAATCTGCAAATAAACAAACAAAAAATAAATTCAATCCAATGAATGAAATAAAATAAAACAGCACAATCAAGAGTTGCTCCAAGCGTGATTATACTGCCGCAGAGGGTGGAAATTCAGATGTTGGAGAAGTCTCATTTCGTCACCGGGCTTTTAGCCAACAAGAAAGGAAGGTTTTGCATTTGGCTGGAGGTACTTGGATGCAAGCGATGTGCCCCTCAAATCTTTGGCCTCTTAATTCAACTTCATTAAATAAGAATTTCTATGTGTTCATTCAATTTAATTTAATGTGTTAACCTCAATTTGAATGCAATTTTAGTCTCTAATTTAATTTTGGATTTTTTTTTTTTTTTTGCTAACAATATCGAGTAAGCTTTTTTCTGTTTTATTTTTGGCTATCATTGACATAAAAATGGCTGTGTCAGTATTTCAGCATGTACATTAGACCAAGTCAAATATTATAGCTATCTCAAAAATCTCTCCTATACGAATGGATCTACTCTTTTGTGTTGAGAATAAATGTAATCTTAAACAATTAAAAAAAAATTACAGTCATGATGTACCGTATCAGAGGCGTTTCATTTACGATACTACGATACTGTTATCAATTTATATTTTTATGGAATTAAGGAAATTTTATACCTTAAAAGCAAATCAATCAAACATGTTAGAAAAATTAAGAAACACTACTTATATTTCTCTTTGGCTTACCCAAGTTCCTCACTGGAGGAAATCAATTGTTATTTATTTTTCTATAAACACCTTTAAGATATTTTTTAAAAAGCAATCGAAAACTTACACATGTGCCAAGATTTCTTTTATGGAAAAGAGCTATACATAAAAAAGCAACACATTTCCTCATATGCTTATGAAAATTGTTATTTCTTACTCTCTTTTTTTCTACCCAAAGTATTATAATACAACAAAAACACAGGCTGCAGAAAGAAAAACAAAATTAAAGAAGATAAAAAGATAAAATTAGAATGTTTTGCAAAGACAGTTCCTGTGAGTACCTTGTAAGAAAGAAAAAAAACATCTCCATTGCACATGAATTGAGAAACATGACATGCAACTATCAATATCCACTCGAGTGACAGATCACTATCCATGACGGTCGACGTGACGGTGGCATCTATTTCGTGGATATGAACGAAGTGAGTGGGAACCTCTCATTGTTCCCACCAAACACTGTCATCAATACGTAGCAGTTCTGAGAGGGAAGTTTATAGTGATAGATGCATATATTTGTTCGAGAAAGATCTCAAATAAAACAGCTAACTTTACACCTCAAGGAACTAGACAAAGAAGAACAAACTAAGCTCAAAGTTAGCAGAAGGAGGCAATAACAAAAATCAGAGTGGAAATAAAGACCAGAAAACAACACCGAAGTTCAACAAAACTAACATCTGGTTTTTGAAAAGATAATCAAAACTGACCAACTGTGAGCTACACTAAGAAAAAGAGACTCAAATAAAATCAGAAATGAAAGAGGAGACATTATAACTGATACTACAGAACTACATAGGATCATAAGAGACTACTATGAACAATTATATGCCAACAAATTGAATAACTCAGACAAATCGGTAAATTCCCAGAAACATACAACCTACCCAAACTAAACAAAAAATAAATAGAAATTCTGAACAAACTGATAATAAGTAAGGAGGAGATTGACTCAGTAATAAAAAAAACCTCTCAATATAGAAAAGCCCAGAACCAGATGGTTTCGCTGGTAAATTCTACCAAACATTTAAAAAAAAATTAACACCTATCCTCAACTCTTCCAAAAACTTGAAGAGGAGGGAAAACTTCCAAACTCGATTCATGGAGCCAGCATTACCCTGACACTGAAGCCGAATGCCAGCGAAGGCCACTATGAGAAAAAACCACTATAGACCAATATCCCTGATGAAGATCGCTGTTGAGCATCTTTTCACATGCCTGTCGGTCCTCTGTACATTTTCTTTGGAAAAATGTCTACTCAGATCCTCTGCCCATTTTTTAATTGGGTTGTTGGTTTTTTGTTGTTGAGTTATATGAGTTCTTCATACATTTTGGATATTAGCCCCTTATTGGAAGTGTGATTTGCAAATAGCCTTTTTGTTTTGATGATGGTTTCCTTTGCTGTGCGGAGGCTTTTCAGTTTGGTGTAGTTTCATTTGTTTACATTTGCTTTTGTTTCCCTTCCCTTTGAAGTCAGATCCACAAAAACATCACCAAGACTGATGTCAAGTTGTTTACCACCTACGTTTTACTTGTATGTGGGATCAAAAATAGAAACAAATGAACAAACAAAACAAAAATAAACTCATTGATATGGAGAGCAGATTGGTGGTTAGGGATGAGCAAAAGGGGTGAACCATCAATCGCATGACGATAGTTGATAGACTTTTGAGGGTGATCACTTTGTAGTGTATGCTAAAGTCGAATTACAATGTTGTACACCTGAAACTTATAATTTATGTACTTAATTTGGAACTAGATCACACTGATGAGGTATATAATGCTAATGCAGAATTATCTCGAAGGTTTATCCTTGCTCAGAAACCTAAAGTATAATTCTACATGTGCAACTCTAAATCTATTCTGAAACTCCGGCCTCGTTTCCATCACAATAGATAGACATTCTACAACGTTCGTAATTCAGTGACATCTATTAGCTATGTATGGCGACAGATGTTAAAACAAACAAATACACATACAAACAAAAAACCTCAAACCTATCCCAGAGAGAAAGTCAAAGTAATTTACAAACATTTTGACCCTGTGGGCAAAAAAATGGGTCGAACCTTTGAATGCTAAAAAATGTCACAGAGTCACACATAATCCCTCTGCCTTTTGATTACATTCAGCATGATGTATTAATTAACTCTATAAATACTGGGTGGTTACAAATGCCAGGCTGGGTGCTGGGGATACAGAGAACAATTAGACAAGGTCCATGTACTCAGGGATGCTTCTGGTCTAGCGAGGGTGACCCAGACGTAAACAAGTACACGCCGAGTGCTAGGGATGCTGGCTGGCATTCGTGCATGGCGCGGCATGGCTGGCGTGGTCACCTGTAGCTGAGCAGGATGGTGACGAGGGCTTGGGGCAGGCTGCCTGGATGCGACGCCCGGGCACTGGTGTGTCTCCCTTGCCTTCAGAGAAGCGATTTTACAGTATTTTGAAACTCGTACATAGACGTTAATTATTCTTCAAAAAGAAATATGTTTTAGTGTATAAAGTCCACACAATATCTATCTAAATAACAGACAATATAATTATAAATAACGGAAATGAGTTGGATGTTGGCCATGTCCCAGGTGCTATTTGCAGCATTTTCTAATCGTTACCACAAGCCCAGGCACGATTATTATTCTACTTTATACACGAAGATTGATGCTTGGAGAGGTGAAGAATGTTCTCAAGGTCACCTAGTCAATAGCTGAATTAAGATTAGAATATGAGCTTTGTGCCTCTAGGGTTCAAGGTTTAAGGCGCGGCGAGGGTTGTGGTCTGGAAAACCTTTGCGAGCACTCTGCATTCAAGGCCCAGGCCCTGTGCTTCCGGAAGGACGTGCCGACGGGCCACCGCAGGCGTCATTCCGGCGGTTCGGCACTGGCGGGTCCCTGTGGCCGCCGGCACGCAGCAGGGGTGTAAGGCTCATTACCGTACACGGGAGAAAGAGAAGACAAAGCACTACATGTAAACGGAAGATGCGGGGAACGAAAGTGTGAAAAGTAAACCTGACGATTCCTGAGTTCTTCCCCGTGTCCTCGCGTGGCCGAAAGGAAGACGGGGCTCTCGGGGGTCTCTTATCAGGGCACCAAACCCATTCGCGATGGTGCCACCTCTTGACCTGATCACTAACCCATCCTCTTTAGGGGCCAGGGTTTAAACATAGATTTTGGGGGGACGTGAATATGCAGATCACAGCAATATATATGATTCCTTTTTCCCCAAAAACAGAGAAGCCCAGTCTCCCCCAGCACAAATAATTAAATTAAAACCAAGTAGCAAAGTGCCTAATTTTCCCCATATAAATATTTATGAAATTTTAATTTGCTTTTGCATTAGAAGTTATTGATCCTTTTCCTTATTCAATTATAAACCTTATCACACACAATGTAGCTTCTTAGAAAGAAGGTCAATGAAGAGTAAGTTTGCTGTTTGGTTGGTTTTCATTTCCCAGTGGGGCACTGTTCTCCTGGGGGGTGGGAGGGGGCATCATTACCGCAATACACTGAGTTACTGAGCAACCAGCCAGAACACTCTGGAAGAGAACGAAGTGCAACTATAGTTCGAATGAAGAACTTTTAGATGTTACTTTTAGCCTGATAATTTAAATAGGGGATAGTATTTCACGGACAAAGCTATGCTAGCTTATTAACATAAGACTTAATCAAGTATCTGATGACCATCAAAGCAGATTGCAGCAAATTGGGATTTGGCTTGTGCTTTCATTAATTCCTCAAAATCATTCCAAGAGTTATACTGATTGAGATCACATGGCGCCCATGTCCTACTATTTCACTGGCCCGTATGGAATTTGTATATATCCATCCATCCAGCCATCCATCCAGCCAGCCAGCCATCCATCAAGGAACTTCAAACAAGCACACGTACTGGGCTGGGGGAGTGAAAGACAAATGTGACAGGTGAATCCAAGAAGAAATAGAAGAGGAGACCCGGGAGACGAGATGGGGGTTTCACCGCCGCATCTTATTTGGTTAAAATCGCCGCTTTGTGTTGGCGTCACACTAATTCGCCTGAGAATTAGCCAGAAGCTTTTGATGGTGAGCGGCAGTCCTTCTGGCTTCATGAGCTGTTCCGGGACCCTGTCCTGGCTCAGCACGCCGTGACACCCACCGGGGGAGCTGCGGTCAGGGGCCAGCAGTCCATTGCCTGCAGAGGGGCCTTCCCCTTGAAGCCTGATGCTTCTGAAGACATTTAAAGCACCATATTAGGGAAACAAATCAGAGTTGGCTTCACGCAATGCTAGAGAGGCGGTTCCCCCATGCAGGTGACGAGCAGCGGGTGGCATGTAGCGGAGACGGTGGCCCGTGAGGACACACTACTCTGCCTGGTGGCTGGGGCGTTCCCTTCGACAGGGCTGGTCAGGGGCCCTTCTACTTCGATCGCATGAAAATGAGGAGGGAACGTGCAGGAGACGATCGGAAACCTGGTATTTAGGTTCAGATTTATATCACAGCACAGAGCACTTTCCCACACTGCCTAAAACATGATAGACATCAAATAAAAAAAACCGAGGTACCGAACACACATTCGCACACCAGGTAGATTTATCTAGCGAAACAACACAAGCTGCTCACTACCTGTTCTCCTGCGGCCATTCACTTAGTTAATATTTATTAAATTCTCGATCTTTGTGTGTGGCGGACGGATACGACACAGTAAAAGTGTCAGATCCCGTCTCCGGGTTTAAAATTTCGACGCGGTCGTACGACCTGTCGCCACACACGAGGTAACGGGAGGAAGCGAGTGGAGGTGGGAAGCGCCCGAGCTCGCCGTGAGCGGCTGGGGGTGCAGCCGCCTGTCCCGGCGGGCTCGCCGGGCCCCCCGCCACACGGCATCGCTTCCATCTGGACCACTCGCCCGTCCCCTTTCTCACGCGGCCTCGGGGGCGTTCAGCTGCGGCCCAGCGCCCTTGGCCCCCACGTCGCACGAGCATGATCTTCGCCAGAACGTTCCGTTTTTTCCGGCTCGACCGAGGTCAAACGGACGGAGCTGCAAGGTCTTCAGAATGTGCGACTCTGAGAGATGCGCGCTGTGAGCGGGCGCCCCGGCCTGGGAGAGGCGGCGCCCCTCGCCTCACCTGTTCATCCTTCGTTTGCGTTTTGCAGTGAGGACATTTAAATTCCACTCTGTTGGCAAATTTCAATTACATCAACGATCATCACCATCCTGTATGAGATCCTGACCTCATTTATCTCAGAGCTGAGCATCTGTGCCCTTTGACCAGCCTCTCCCCATTACCCGCCCTGGCAACCACTTTTCTTCTTAAAAAAAAAAAAAAAAGAAAGAAATTCTGCGTACGAGTGATACCACGCGATATTTGTCTCTCTGTGTCTGGCTTATGTCACAGCTCTATTCGGGTTCCTTCATGTTGCCACAAGGGTCAGGAACGCCTCCTTTTTAAAGGCTGCATAATATTCCATTGTGTGTATTTATTTATTTTCACATTTTCTTGATCCCTCCATCCACTGACCGAGGGGTTGTTTCCACACTTTGGGTACTGAGAATGATGCAGAACAAAGGCGGGGGGTGGGGCGCAGACTTCTGGTCGCGCTAATTCGGGATTCGTTTCTTTCGGCCGCAGACGCCGACGTGGGCCGCGGGACTCCGCGGAGCTTCCGGCTTCCGGTTCCGGAGGACCCGCCCTCCTTCACGGCTGCGCTCGCGCACGGTCTCACCCCGCAGAACTTCCGGCTTCCGGTTCCGGAGGACCCGCCCTCCTTCACGGCTGCGCTCGCGCACGGTCTCACCCCGCAGAACTTCCGGCTTCCGGTTCCGGAGGACCCGCCCTTCTTCGCGGCTGCGCTCACGCATGGTCTCGCCGACGGCGACACCGCTCTTGTCTCTGCGCCCTCGCCCGCACCTGTCGTTTCTTGTCTTTTGGAGACCAGCCACCCTAACGGGGGCGAAGCGACATCCCACTGCGGTTTCGATTCGGCTTTACGTTTCGAAACACCTCGCCCAGCCCGGGAGGACTGCGGCCAGCGGGCCCGCTTGGCGCCTTGCCTCGCCTTGCCCGCCCTCCCAGCAGAACAACACGACAGGACCAAGGCGTGTGGCAGACACGGATCCGGGCACGGGAGGTGGCGCTGGCGGGCGAGCGCTGCTCCCTGCATGCAAACGCTCGCTCCAGACTCTTGCTTTCAGTGAGTCCATGTTTACTCATTTAGTCCAGCATCCTTTAGACGTCCTCTGTCCCCACACGCTGTCCCGAGTGCCGAGGGCAGGACAAAGCCAAATGACGGGATGCGGTTTCATGCGGTTCATCCTCTCCCCAAGCGCCCTCGAAACAGGAAGGACAGCTGTGCTCTCAGCGTCCACACAGTAGGCGGCCAGCAAAAGGTTAATGAGGAAATGGCTGGATGGAAAAGTTCAGAAATGATCGGATGTTTTGAAATCTAAACACTGAGGTATTTTTGGCAATTTACACGTAACTGTACAAGAATCTATTAGTGAGTCCTGAGACTGACACTCAAAAGCTGGGCACTGCAAGATGTTTCCTAAATCCACATTTAAGACATGATTGTCTAACACGATGAATCGGCTAATAGTCTCTTCGGACCTGGCGGCCGTCCTCATCTGGTGCTTGCTTTCCTCTGGCAAGAGCATAACATTTCTATTTGCTATCAAAATCCATGAGCTGAGGTATCTGGGTTCAGTCCTACCAAATCTGCAGCAAAACTAGATCTTGATCCCACTGAAGGGACATATTTTAGCCCCAGCCAAGATCCACTCTACTGGGACCCGCAGCCCCACCCCACCCCATGCCCTCTCAAGCCAGAGAACTTCAGAATTGAACTAACTACCAGAAAAGTGAAACTGTTCAACTATATTTCAGTGCCTTTGAATTTTGTTTTGTTACATCAGCAATTTTTCAACAATACCAATCACAGGTTTTACTGTTTTTCCTAGCTAATGATGGGGCCGCTTACAGAAAGCTCATGGCTCTTGGGTGTTATAGAAAAGTGATCTCAAATTTTTAATATGGCACAAAGCTTATGAATCCTACTCAGATTTCATGCTCAAACATTCATTATTACATTAGCCTTCCAAAGACGATTTATTTAGATTTAAGCATTCCAACTTTTTGAAGAAACGGCAAATGCAGTATCCTATTTCGCAAATATAAAATGACATTTTCTAGACTAGAACGGAGGGATTCAGCACTAGAGTTCGATTTCACAGCACACGGTTTTGTCAAAACTGCAGTATTTGGGCACCTGCAAAACTCAGCGACCTTTGTGTTGGCCACCGCTTATCCATGTCATCTCTCGGATATTTGTGGACAGCTATGCCACGTGAAACACAGCGTCATGCGCAGCAGGGCACGGCAGAGTCTGCAAGGTCCAGCTGAGAAGCTCAGAGTTCAGGCCCTGACCAGCCACCGGCCTTCCCCTCTGCATGAGTGTGGCAGGCACAACAAGACAATGTCACCCTGCCATCCCTGCAGGGCCATGTGAGGACCAGAACCTCACCACCACTGACCAACACCATGCTGCTACCCGCGGGCAGCTGGGCCAGGCGCGGAGGCTCCTTCCCAAAGGCTGACACTGGAGCCCGACTTGAACCTTTGGACGAAACCTACACATCTAGAAATGCATGGGCCGAGTTCTCATATTTCCTCTCTCCCTGGGTCCCACACCTCCCTCAGGACTGGCTTACCCAACCTGGGGGGGTTTGCTTTTTTTGGTGGCAAGCTGGGCCCCAGCTCACACTGATGGGCGATGATGTAGGACTGCTATGGTGTGCTGGTTCACCTGTTTGCTAAATAAAAGACAAAACACTCTTTTATTCTGCTGTCCCTGGACATGTTGGGACTGCACTGTCTTTTTCAAACATGTTTTCATTTCTCAACAATGGTGCAAAACGAGAAGGGTCTGAACTTCTTCCTGGCCTTTCGTGTCTGTAATTCGTGTTCACCAGTCAGGGCCGTGTGCTGTACTCTACGTGAAATGACGTCGCTCCTCTTAGGGAAACAAACGCTAGCGCCCTCTTCCAAAACAGCGTCCCCACTTGGCAAGGGTCAGGGGTTGCTGGAGCATCTAGGTTCCATTCACGTCTTTTTTTTTTTTTAGAACAGGTGAAAAGGAACTTTTAGAAAGAACATGGTGGGGCCAACTGTGGTCTGTTACGTGCTGACCACGAGCCCTGTGAGGGGCGATTATGGCGACAGCCTTCCCAAAGGACAGGACTGACAACTGGGAGCACATCGGGGGGCAGCGTCTAGGTCGGCAGGAGGACCAGGCACTCCGTCCCGCGGGACGACTGCAAGAAATGGAGAAGATGTGGGTAACCAAGAAGAGCAGACCGAGTCACACGGGGGGGAAGTACACTCGCCCGGTCCACCCAGCGTCAGCGCGAGGGGTCATTTCCGCCAGCGCTGTCACTGTCTCGTGAAATGGGCCATCTCAAGCGAGAGTGAGCTCCTGACTCGGGGATGAATGGGGCCTGGGAGAGAATGCTCTTAAAGGTATGGAAAGATGAGCCAGGGGGAGAGAACTAGGTGGCTGTCCACGTCCCTGGTAATTCTGATGTTCAATGATGTTTTGTTTAAATGTTCGGTCTAGACCTGCACTGTGACATTGAGCCACCGGCCTCTACCTGGACCACTGACGGGCTCAGGCCAGACGGGAGAGAGAACTAAGGGGCCGGACACCAGCCAGGTGAGCCTCGGCAAACTCATCTCCGCGACTTCCTTTGACTTCTCCCTTCCGGATGGACGGTGAACAATGCATGGCCGCCAGGTCTCCGTGCTGCGGTGGCCCTTGGGACAGCAGAGTTCTATGAACACACTTAGCAACCACTTCCTGCACGGGAATCATGGGAATTGGTTGGCCGGGGGTGAATAAACTGGAGTCTAAGACTGGAGAACGGTGACTGGTGCCTTGTCAGTGGACTAGTTCAGGTGACGTGTCCATCTGGGCCGGTGTCCGAATAGGTCACGCCCCCTGCAGCCAGCCCCGCCCCCCCTCCCCCGGCCAAACAGCACCGTCTGAAGGAACCGCGTTAAATGAGCTGACGTTCCGCCAGGACTGCAGCATCCAAACACCTCCCTCCACCCCGTATTTTCTTTCCTCTGCAAAACGGCTCTGAGAGTCAGGTATCAGCATCTTTGTGTTCGAGGCGGGGAAAGCGAGGCTCGGGAGCAAACGCGCTTTCCGGAGGCCACAGAGGCACCAGGTGCGGGCGGAGGAACCGCCGACGTGGGCCCCCAAACCACGTCATCTTCCCGTGGCGCTACCACCTCTCCCGCCATGGCGCCTTCTCTCGGCCCTATCATTAAGTTAATCATGTGAGTGATGTCAAAATTAATTACCTCGTTTATTCTAATGTTTAGGTGCTATTGACATTTACAAATCTTACTACATGGGTACTTACTACATGGGTAAACGTTTTATATTCCTCTGTGAGGACAGACACAGAGGAGGACAGGCATCCCCAGGAATGCCTCTCTTTGGTGAGAGAGTCTTTATGTGATGTTTATTATCCTCATTCCTTCTCTTTCCCTTATAGTTGATCCCATAACATCTCTTTATACACCTTAGAACCCCTCATTCCATCACTGGGATCCTTTTTCAGCATCATTTTGATTTTCTTCTCTATGACCATTGGTCATCCAACCATCCATCCATCCATCCATCCATCCATCCATCCATCCTTCCATCCCTCCCTCCCTCCCTCATCATCCTTCCACCAGGAGCTGTTCCTGCGACTTCTGAAGGGGTTACAAAATATTTAAAAAGATCTCATTCAAGCAAGGAGGCCCGTAGCATTTTGTAACACTTGCCAAGGGCCCTTTTCAGCCTGTGACTATCTGGTCTTCCTCAGATGGCACTCACAGATTGTCCTGGCCTAGAGCTGGGTTTCTACCGTGTAATTCTGCAAGAGGCAAAGATATTCGACCTACTTCTGAAGGGGGAGGGTCGACAAACTTTGTTAAAGTCTACTGTAATGGTTTATTGCAAAAAAAAAAAAAGGAAAAAAGGCAGAACTTATGCAATGAGTATAACTAAGTAAATGACTCCAGGAGACAATGAACTCAGGTAATTATATAATGAACGGTTTTGCTTAATTTGCAAAATTGCTGTAATCTGATGGCAACGAAGGAGAAATGCACTTATTGGATTTACCTATTCTGTACAAAAATCTGGGCTTGCAAAAAAAACCAAAAAACAAAACAACAACAAAAAAACTCAGTGACGAACCCCAGATTCTTCGAAAAGATAAAGCGATGACATGAGGTAAATGAGAGAGGCCAGCAATGAGGAACGAGTGTTGAAACTTGAAAAATGGGAGGCGGAAGGGTAACAGCCTAATGAGAAGCTCACATACTGAAAAACAAAACAAAACAACCAAAGCTTTCCAACCCCTCTCTGCGAAGACCAGACAAGAATGTTTTAAGGGCTCGGAGGCGAATCGAAGGCGAAGGAGAGAAAAGGGTTGTGGGTGTCCGGGGCGGCGGACGCAGCTAGGCCTGCCCGGCCGGCGACAGACGACACCTGGGGTCCGACGCAGCCCTCCTCACCCCCGGAGAGAAAGTGGCTCCGGCTCGAAGAGACCCCCGGTGTTGACTTCACTGTCTCTGTTCGAACAGCATTTCAATGTGTGCCCGCGTCAAGCTACGTGTACACAAACGCTGATCGCCAACCAAAGCGGAGTCATCAGCCAAACCGGACTACCGACCCAAGAACGTTCAACTGACAGTATCAATCCAACCTGACGGATAATGTGGTTTTTTTGAAATAAAACGGTTCCTGTCGAGTGTCGAAAAATGTGACCCCTGGTTCTGGTTTTACATTTAAAGTGTCTGCACTTGACTTTAATTATACCCTTGCACCTAGTGGCTGCTAACATCCTCGTGAACACGGAGCGGCATGAAAGCCTTCAGAGCTCTGTTTGACCGAATAGGAAAATGAGACCTCGTCTGTCTCTGAAATTCTGCCAGGGAGCAGTCCTCGAGGCTGCTGTCACTGGGGGAGGGGGAAGGGTTGGGGTTTGAGCCCCCGGCTGTCTGAAGTTGGGGCAGCACGATCACAGCATGAAAAGTCTGCACCCACCATGTACCGGTCTGTACTACTGCCGGACTCCTAGAATAATTTTTATTTTATTTTTACTACTCTATTTACAAATGATAAACTCTTGGGAACTGGTAGCTAAAAGGTAGGAGTCTGCAAAACTGCCAAGAAAAAATACCTAACCTTGAGAACAAGGCAAAAAGCTTGCCGGCGAGCTTTCCAGGCTCCCCCTACTCCCTGCCCCCAGAGCGGCACCCACTGGCCCGCCTGGGTTTCGTCTGCGACCTCGGGCAGTGCGCAGCGTGGACTGAAAGAAAAGGCTGAAGTATCTGCTATCTGGCCTTTGGCGGAGAAAGTGGCCGCCCCTTATTCTGGGGGGTGCCATCGGGGCTGATTTACCGCTTGCTATTGACTGGGGCGCTGAGCTCGCAGCGTGCGTGAGACACCGACTTGTGGAAGGCTGGCTGATGCATCCCGAGGGATTTCCGCGGGGGAGACGGGAGAACCCCTCCAGTTCTGGTCTCATGGCCCCGGGGGACGCTCGCCAGTTCTCACCTCAGCCCGCTTATTCTCCTTCGAGTCAGCTTTGTCGCCCTGCCCGCCCCCTTATTAACGGGTCGTACAAGCCTGGGGCGCGTGCTCCTCACTGCATATTTGTACGAGCGTCGTGTTTTTGACGTCCCGAAATCTGAACTTTGACAGAGCTCATTTGTTTACGCTTGGTCAATGAGGACGCATTTATCGATCGACCCTGAATGGCTCAGTGACCAACGGAGTTTTTTTTTTTTTCCCTTTGTATCGCTATCATGTCAGGCGAGACACAAAGGTGAACAAACATTGCGGCTGATGGAACAGCGTAGAAATGACCCATCGACTCCGGCGACCGCATTACTTCAGGCAGGTACGCTCAGCGAAGAACACGTTCAGTAAACGTCGGAGTTGCCTTTAACTGACTGCTTAGTTATAATCACTTCCTGATGGGTGAGATTATGGATAGTTCAAGTTTTTCTCCTTTTTCCCCTCTGCATTTTCTGTAAAGAACATCTGTTGCTTCTTGCAATATATATATATTTTTAAGTGGGAGTATTTTAATTTTACCGCAATTTCAATTCAAGGTAAAAACGCAAGGTCAATGCAGAAAAGAGCTGACGTCGTTTCAAAGGAGAAGAGGGGACTTTTTTTTCCTGAGGAAATACCGGAAGGTCACGTGATTTCAGGGGAGACCAAGGGACAGAGGGAAAACTCAGCTAGCTCTGGGGGAGCTGGACTCTAGAGACCTTGGAAGCCAGGCTGGCGAGGGCGACCCATTGTCTTGGAGCCGCTTTGGCCTTAAGGTCCGAAAGAAGAGAGACAGGTGGAAGCCTGCTGGTCCAGACCGGAGGGGCAACGGCACAGTTCGGGTGGAGGCGGGGCCTGGGGGGATTAGGAAATAGGGTCGAAACGCCAGGCAGCTCTAAGCGCTCACTCGAAATTGGTGGCTAGGGACAGGGACACGTGGAGCATCTGCCTGAAAGTGGGCATTTTCCCAAGGGTGGACAGGCCAGAGCCAGACCGGGGCGAGTAAGGTGGAGGGGGGCTGCCCGCGGGGGGCCGAAGGGAGGGAAGCAAGGGGGGCAGGAGACGCAGGGAGGCGGTGCTGATGAGACCGTCTCAGGGACGCACGGACACCAACGCAGGAGAAAGCGCTTCACGAGCCCGAGCGACCCCGAAGAGGGCGGGCGCCTGGCGGGCCCCGAGCTCTCCCGCAGGCGCGGGCGACGTCACCTCCGGCGGTGACCGCAGTGGGGCGAAGGGACCGCGGACGCCACGTGCCCTTAAGCCTATGGCGCTCACAGCATGTCATGCATCCAGATCTGACACGACGGGTCCGTAAGAGACGTGACGACGCAAATGCACACCCCTGAGGCGACGCGCCAGCGTTAAGCCAGGACCGGCGGCCGGGACGGGGCTCCGATGTGCCCGGTGCGCAGGCGCCGTCCCGGCGAGCCCCGCCCACACAGCCTGCAGACTGGGACGCGAGGGGTCGAGTCCCTGCTGGCAGGTGCCACGCCCACGCGACCTCCGGGGTCAACAGATACACCTCAGAGCTGTGACCTCAGCCCCGCCCTGGCGGAGGGGAGAGCCACGGAGCGTCAGACGACAGCACTTGTGCGACCGGGAGGAGGGCCACAGGGCCCGGCGAGCGCGCTCTGCCACGTGCCGCGGGAGGGGCCAGACGTCCCGGGTCCCCCCGGGTGCCCCCGGGTTCCCCCGGCTCGTGCAGGGAGCCCCTCGCCACTCGCTGTCCGGTCTGCGGAGGGCCAACGTGCAGCCCGTGCGGCCCGGGAAAGCGCAGCCTCTTTGCAGAATGTTAATCCCGTCGCCCCTGTTTCCGCCCCAGGACGGGGCGGCCCCTCCCCGTCCCGCTCCGGAGCCCCCCGTATCTCTCCTGCCCGGCGACCCGCGCGGGCCCCGCGCCTGGCAGCCGTCCTTGCAAAGCAAACGAACGACCTGTTGGAAACCAACTCGGTTTTCGTCTCAAGGTACGTCTGGGTTTCAACCTGACAATATGCTCTTTCAATTCTATTTTTCTTTAAACCCCACCAAATTTCATGTGTATTTATGAATATACGGTTACTGCCAAATTCCTGGCGATTTATTCACATTCGAGACCCAGCTGCGGTGAGCGGAGAGGAGCACATTTTTCGGGAGGGGAGGGGATGACTCTCCCCGGCACAGCAAAACCCGCCCCATCCTGGTCCCACGCGTCTGCGACTGGAGAGGAGGGGGCGGGCTCGGGCAGCGGGCGCGGGGGCCCCCCGACCCCCACCACGAGCTTTCCGGCTTTCCTGCTGCAGGAAGAAGGGGCGCGTAGGGAGTCCTCGAACTCACCTGAGGAACTAGCTCGTTTCCGGGCGAGGTCTGGTTGGGGTAAGTTATCTACACAATTCAGTAAACATAAGAAAAAGTGATTTCAAGAACCCGGATGATGTCTGGCAGCCTACTCACCACTGCCACGCAGACCCGCAGGACTGACCCGGTCACAGTCACGGCGACAGCCAGATCTCCTCGCTCGTAAAGTGGTCTAGGTGTGAGGACGGCCAGCCATCTACCTCGTGACCACCTGTGACTTAACATGCTGTCGCGTTTACAGCGTCTGCTGCCTTCCAGTCAACAAGCTGGTCCGCCACCAACACGTCTATGGCGCCCCCTGGATGCCGGGAGGGTCCCCATAAATCCTGCCCAAACCCCACCCCACCACGGAGCACAGGGACTCCCTGTTCACCACCCAGCACCTCTGCTCAATGGGCAGGTATCAGCAACGTGTGAGCCTCGAGCATCTTCTGACCCTCGGCTGAGACAATGCCACTACAGCGTGGCAAACGGTACTAGTGGGTGGCGTATTCTATCCAGCCCTATCTGACAAATCTACGCAAACCGAGTTTTCATTTTTAAACTTCAATAAGTTATTCTGCAGTAAATCAGAGAAAAACAAGTATTTTATATTATAAACAAGATACGTGAAATTAACATAAAGTTTTCCTACGTGTCAGTAATGCTCCCTGATAGTGGAACGATGGGAACGCACTCTTTTACAGTAAGTTACCCTTCTCTCTCTAGCTGAGATGGTACATGATCTGGAAACAAGAATTAAGGTTTGTTCTCTTAACAACCATAGGCGATCAGATCGAAGTAACACCTTTTGGTCAAACAACTGGCTCATGAAAACAACGAGTTCACTGGTCAACCCTCGCATTAAATGCAGGCCCTCAGTGGGGCCACTTATGACACAAGGCTGGGTTCTTCCAAGCATGTCATGATCTACATGATCCATCAGTAGCAGGAAGGATGACTTACACAGTTGTCACCAGTAAGTATATCACCACCTGTAAGACACTCCCTAATATTCATCATTCTATTAGTTATTCTGAAAATTGGCTTTTCCATGTAGGGTCTCAACTGAGCCACATAATAAGGTAGAATGGTGTCCACTGTTCAGGCTGGAGGAAAGGGACAGGCTGGAAGGCGGGGAGAGACCGGGGAGGACGCTGGACCTCCTGGGTCTTCGTTAACCCAAAGGGCGTGTCTTTGAAAAGTCAGAGCCACAGACAGAGAACCATGACATTGATCTCCAACGGGATCAGATGCCTTTTGAATCGCCAGAGCTGTCACGTACAGTCTCCGTGCAGCAGCAGAGTGCCGAGGTTCAGAGCAAGAATTCCGGAGTTCGAGAAACTGGGTGTGTCTCCTGGCTCCACCTCCCACCAGCTTGTAGGACTCGGGGCCACGCGATCATCTCTCTTAACCCACAACTTGGGGATGTACTGGCACGTATGTTGTGGAGCTGCTGTGAGACTGGCGTGAGGTCAGGTGTGCAGAGTGCTCAGGGGTCCCCGGTGTGGGCCCCAACGACACTATTGTTTATAGCAAGAGCACGTCAGTGTCAGCAAAGCACCAGAAGATGAGTGTGAAGTCGTTTGCCAGGCTGAGAGGAGAGAAGGGTCCCTGTGGGTTGGAGTCCTCGAGATGCCAGAGGAGGAGCCCCCAGGGCGTGGCTTGGGGGTGGACTTTGGAGAGTTGCTGGGACTTAGACGTTTGCATGTGTGGAGGGGAGGCTGGCAGTGGTTAAGTTGAGGCAACGGAGATGCTATGAGGCAAGACACAGATGCTATAAATACACGTGGAATGTTCTGGACACAGTAGGTAGATCAGTCTGGGCAGGGCACAGGGCTCTTGTACGTGGGGGTGATGGGAGGTAAGACTAGAAAGGTAGCCTTGCCTAGACTGGGAAGGAGTTTGAGCACCCAGCTGAAGTAGCCAGAATTCCTCCCACAGGCAAGATTTTTGAGCACCGTAGTGAAAGCAGAGATTAAAAAACCCATCATGTACATTGTGGGTTGAGTTCTGTCACCCCAGAAAGCCATGGTCACATCCTAACCCCTGGCACCCGTGGAACAGGGTCTTTGCTGATGTAATCGTGTTCAGATGGGGTCACGCTGGAGTAGGGTGGGTGCTGGTCCCGTGACTGGTGTCCTCCTGAGAAGGGAGTTTGGGCACAGACACACACATGGGGTCACATCGTGTATAGAAACAGACATACAGGAAGGAAGACCCTGTGACGCTGAAGCAGAGATTGGAGCGATGCGGCCGTAAGCCCTGAAATTCCGAGGGCAGCCAGCAGGCCCTGGAAGCAGAAAGAGGCAAGCAAGGCGTCTGCCCGGGCCGTTCGCGGGAGCGTGGCCCCGCTGGAAACGGAAGCCCTCCGTCTTAGACTTCTGGCCTCCAGAACTGTAGGCGAATAAATTTGTTATTTTTAAGCAAAGTACCGATTTGGGATACTTTGTCGTGCCAGTCCTAGGAAATGAATAACGGCGGGCTGTGCTGGGCGGAGCGGAACGAAGACCTGGACATAGCGACCAGATAAGGCGGTGGTGGCAGCTTGGCGAGAACCGAGAAACCCTTCGGGGCAAATCAGAAAGACGTGGGGACTTAGCGGCTGTGTGGACGAGGACAGGGAAACGGCGAGACCCAGAGGGCCAAGGGCCTCCCTCGATGTGAAGGAAGAGCAGGAGCGAGGACGCTGGTTGTGGGAGCCGGACCAGGGCCTTGGGGAGACACCTATAGGGTGGGTGCTAAGGCAGAAGTAGGCGTGGCCATTACGTGATGGACATAAAGGACTTCCGGGGAAGAAGGCGTGGCCGCTGTAACGCGCAATCACAGAACTCGTCCCGGGGACAGGGGATGGTCCACGCGGTGTGTGAGCGCCGAGGCCAGGCCTGGCGTCCCTCATCTGTCCCCTCTTGCAATGCGCCCTGGTGAATCACGAGTTCCAAAGGTCTCAGCCGAACGGTTCTTTCACTGTGGCTGGAGATTTACCCCATGTGCAATAAATTCTGCTCCGAAATGCATCACGTGGGTTTCCAACTATTACCACCTATGGAGAACTTTTGCTTTATTTCAAGAGCTTTAGAAAAATCAACAAGGCATGCCATAATTGTTGGTTAATTTGTTTTCAGTTAATCGATTCCAGATTTAGGCCTTTCTGATTACTGCCACTTTTACCTCTTTTGGCCCGCTCTTAAGTTCACTGAACTGTAATTTTGTATAAATTTAATGAGTATCCAATGACATTATGAAGTCTGAAAATCTTCTTTTTTCATTTTGAGGTGTCCCACCCTGTAATTTGAGGGCTTGAAAAACCCCAAAGTGCTCTATTTCTTCTTCTGTCTTTCTCTCTCTTTCCTAACCAGAAAAAAATAAAGGTCACTCTCCAGTCAGAATAATTGCTATAGTGGAGAAAAGATATTTTAAAAAACTTTTTCAGATTTAAGATGACAATGAAAGTAAAATTGCAGTTGAACTCCAAAGCAAAACCTTCAACTAAAAATACAAGCTTCTCTCAACGTGCAATTTGATTGGGGCCAAGAGGCAGAAGGCACGCTGCTCCAGCAGAACTCTCAGCATCCCTGAGTGTCTAGGAATTCAAGTGGCTTCCAGGTGGAGAAGGTCCTCGAATTACTGGAGGTTCGCATACCTACGGTGTCTCTGAAATGCTGTTCTAACATTTCTCTGAAGATCAAATTGAGATTCGATCCTCAAACCACAGAGAAGAAAAGCGCGTCTCTGTTCGAGACCTTTCTGTTTCACATTGTTGCCGATGGTAGAATATTAGGGAATTATGGGTAAACTTTTGTACCGGTTCCTCTTAGATGTGCATGGTAAACTTCAACTTCCAAACATCTCAGGTGAACAGCTTTTTCACTGTGACATCCTTAGCTACACAGCTTTTATGAAAGTTTGTCGTCCCAGAGATATCACAGGTTCGGTTCCAAAGCGAGACGAAGCGGGTATTGTGATAATGTGAGTCGCGATCCTGTTGCCGGTGGAGGGCCTGGCCTTCCATTTGTAGACAAGGCAACATGCGTGAAGCACAATGAAACGAGGTACGCCTGGACCCAGTTTTAATCATGAAGGAGTTAGCAGAGGCGATGAAAATACAGCGATAGCGACAGGCAGGTTGTTAATATGGTAAAAACCATGTGGAATGTTCATTTCTAATTGGAAATTTCTTACTTTAAAACCTATCAAGAGTATGTATTTTTATTTAATGTCTAAGAATCACAATAGTGATTTTCTATAAGGGACTAAAAGCATTCTTTCTTTGATATGTAGATTAATGTTATATGCCATCTTACCTACTTCTAGTCAAAAGAATTACAATTCAAGGGAGAAAAAATACCTCAGTTCAATTGTAACTAAAATCATATTTAAGGTAAATACTGCAACAGACGTTTTAACTTTATTTTATAAAAAGCGAGTATAGTGGAATTCCTATATGGAATGTAGGTGCTTCAGCCAAGAAAAATTATGTTTTACAGATTTCAGACGTTCTCTTTTTGAACAAATATAGAAACATAAACATGCAGAAACACAGAAGTCAGTGAGAAAAATGATTTAGGCATCAACTCTACCAAAGCATCAAATACCGTTTTATGGAAGAGCCATTCAATTTTTAGATAAGAAATCATGTTTCACAAACACATTCCGAATACCCTTTACGTATCTGACAGGATCTGAGCAAGTGCCCAGAAACTGCTCGGCAGCACTCAGAAGCTTCCTAACTCTGAGCGGTGGGGGTTCATGTGACCCACGAGAACCCTGCTGTGTCCCCCGCTCTTTTGGGAGCCCAGCTGTTCCTGGTGGAACTTCCTTTCCGTGGCAGATGTGTTCTTGGAAAAATTGAGAAAATCAGATTTTTTTTTTTTTTTTTTTTTGGTGAGCTAAGTCATCTCTTTACTGCTCTCAGGAGCTTACCCAGGAGCTGAAGAAATTCTACAATGAGTTTTTTGGCAATAGATGCGCCTGAGATGCGCTCGGCTGCCCAGCCTCTGGCTGTTGGTCTCGGTCCTTCCTCCTCATGGCAGAGCCGTCTCCCACCACTGAGGCTGGGCATGGCCAGGCTCTGTGCGCGTACGATTCAGTCCTAGTCAGTGGGTCCGCTGGGGAGCTTTCCGGAAAGGTTTTCTTCTTGAATGGAAGGAGCGGTGCAAGGAAATGTGGCTCCCCCCCACTTCCTCTCTTCTTCCCCCTCCCATAGTTTTTACATTTAGACATTGTCGGGGGAAGCTGCGATGCTTGGACCTGCAGCATCACCTGTGACGAGGAGGCGTGCTCGGAGGATCAGAGTCACTAGCGGCTCCAGAACATTGGTGGTCTTCGGCCGCCGAGGGAGCGAAGCCGAGAAGCGCCATCTCGCGATGACTGCTCGCATGAGCTGATAAGCTCCTCACCGCTGAAGCCACTGTGGGTTGGGTACTCTACTGCCCACGCCGGAAGCCATGTGTCTGCTGCATGCCCTGTCTTCACGGTGGGGGCCCTCTGCGAGACCCCGCATCACTCAAGGCTTAGTCAGCTATCAACTTGAAGGAGCCTCGTCTGACCCCGAGGCCAGGCTGGTCACCCCTCACCTGGCACCCAGCGCACTCACGGGGGGGGGGGGGGGGCTTCGATGCACTCTGCTAATGTGATTTTCTGCTTAGCAGCAGGGCCAGCTGCATGTGGTTCTCAGTGCAAAGAAAGATGGTACCTCTGTTTATAAATTCTTAAGAGTTTCATCGCAGCAGCAGCATTGAACCGGGCGGGGCCCTGTGTGACCATGTCTGCACACCCATGCAGTTGGCCCTGCAGCGACTTCACCTACTGGAAGAGGGCTCAGCGAATCTTTTCTGCGAATGGTCATAGGAAATATTTTAGACTTTGCAGGCTAGGTCTTTGTCACAACTTCCATACTCTGCCCTGGTAGTGTCAACGAGGCCACAGATAATATGCCACTGAATGGGAATGGCTGTGTTTCAGTAAAACTTCATTTGTAAGAACAGGTGGATCTGGCTCAAGGGTCCTTGTGGACTGACCGCTGATCTAGACCACAGCCTCCGAAACCTTAACGGCCACCTTTCCGGTCACGGGTCACCTGAGGATCTCGTGGAAATGGATTTCGCAGCAGAGCGTCAGTGCGGCCGACCTGCACCCACAAGCTCCCTCCCTCGCGATGCTGAGGGATCTGGGACCATGCTCAGGGGACACATGTGAGTGTCGGACCGCGCTGGCCTGGGCCGGAGGGTGAGGTGCCGTGCCCCGCAGAGGATGCCCCTTCCAGTTCCACCGTGGCGTCCGGACTCCACGAAGTGTGCAAACACACTGGATAAGCCACGTCCAAGAGGTATTCAATTAGCATTTATTTAAAATCTGTAATGCGGAAGGAAGGATCTTTTCCAGGATGTCTAGAAGATACTAGAAGTATCTTTTCCCCTTTTTATCCACCCATCCTTCCCCTTTCTACTGGTAACACAACCCTGCACTCCTGTGGGCACCGTGTTCTACATGGGTTGGGTAGGTCTGACCCAACCCACAGTCACAGGACTTGTCATGAAAACCAAGTCTGGCCAGAGCGACCCCCGTTTCCCGGCTAAGGTGATGGGTCCAGGGATGGGCAGTGAAGAAAGGCAGGCCACAACGACACCTCCACGGTGCCGCAGATTCCTGTCACCCGTGGTTCCCAAGCTGAGAGCGGAGAGTCTGAGGATGCCAATGACTCTCTTGACCACACAGCGAGAGACCCCGACCAAGAGATGGCCAGGGACACAGGGCCCTGAGGACGCGCCGAGCCCTTGGCTCCGGCCATGCCTAAAGCAAGCTGAGTCTTGCTTTTCAGTTACGTGTGATGAAAACTTCTTCACCGTTACTTTGAGTTGCTTTTCTATTACTTAACAACCAAAATAATTCTGACTATACAGAAAAACAAAAACAAAACCACCAACCCTACATAGTTATTCCTCTTTAATTAATTTAATCACAAGAACCCACTCTTACTAGGATGGCTAAACATTTAATGTTAGTAATAGGTATAAACCCTGCAATGAGTGGGGTCACCCGTATCCATTGTTACCATTTCTTGCAGCTCACTTCAAACCATCCTGATTCAGGATCAGTACACTCGTTAAACGTGGTTTGTGCTTCACATGGTAAGCCCCGTAAGGGACAGTCTCCATAGGTTACGTGGACAGCTGGTGTCAGGTAGGTGAAATGCAAACTCAAGCTGTGTTTTCCAGAAGTGAAGACAAAACCCAGGCTGAGACATCCCGTCTCAGAGTTTGCAAATTCCTTGGTGCCTGCCCTCCCAACTTTTCCTCAGTCTTAGGATGTGCGTTACATGTTACTGCTTGGGAAATGCTGATCGCTGTGTCGTGCTGATAGTCTTTTTTATTGTTGTTGAGTTCATACTTTTTAAAATTCGAGGTAGTCTGGTCACCAGATGATCAATTTTATGAGCAAAAACATCACTGGTATCTGGGTAAATTCCAAGAATGCACACTAATATATACACCCGTCCACATTAAAAAAACAACACATCATAGTCTAAAAATCTTGTGGGGAAGGCTGTAACCTAGCCTTCCCAGTAAGACTTTGTGTGTTGGGAGAAACATCTAGCTTTTTGTTTCCAAGCAGCATCTAAACAAATTACCTTAAAGACAACAAAGTCAGGTCTCATCGGAACTCAAATAACTGGACCTCAGACATCTCTGACAGTCTGTTGCTGTCAAACTGTGTTAGGGGGAAACTGAAAATAAGGTCATTCTACAAGTTAGGAAGACTGGAGTATAAAAGCAACACATCGACACCGAATTTCTCTCTTACCCTTTCAAAAGTTGCTCTCTGGACACACCGGAAAGGCAGATCCTAAAAGACTCAAGACCCCAAATCCAAAATCAGCAACCTGCCATTAAATTACAAGCAGTTGGGATACCCTCTTACCTGGTCTGGCGAGACACGCCGATCCAATTTGAAAGCATATTCAAATACAAACATTAAAAGAGTTGACTCCTTAATATTCAGCCAAGGATTTAAGTTAATCCTAACATCACATAAAAGAGGAGAAACACAGTTTCCTGCTGCCAGAACATGTACATTCACATCAACTGTGGACAAATTAACTGCTGTCTTAAAAATACACCTTTTCCTACTACAGGAGCTTTGTCTGTGTCCGCTAAGGGCAAATACTGGATAATTATAAGATTATCTGGCTAATATCAACATTTAAAGAAAGAAACATGCAAGACTCATGCTCTAAGCTCTAAGTGTGCTGTAGTGTGATGGCTTCCTTCCTCCTGAAGACTTTGTAATTCTCTGCAGACAGGGAGGAAGGAAAGCGAGCATCAAGAACATAAACTGGAAATCACTGCAGTCGGACATTTGTGATCTTGGGTCAGAAAGCTCAGGAAAGAGAGGAAAAGGGGGTCATCGTGCCTCTCTGCCAACGGAAAGCAATGCTGCTTCCTTCCAAAAGGGCTGACATGCTCTTGACTTCATAAGTGATTAATAAGGATGCAGTAGGGTCTTTTCTTACAGCGGATTATTATAACTCACTTTGCCGTCTAATATTTTATGTGAAACCACATTAAAATGATCAATTAAGGGACAATTCTCAAAGAAGAGATCCACACACAGCTGTGCACTTCAAATGTGTTCTCAGATTTCAAACAGTCTTGGTACAGAGGACTGGTCTGGGCCCTTGTCTACCAATAATAAGCTCAACAGAAAACATGGTTGGGTCCACGCTCATTCTACTGACTCACACAGCTACTGGCTATGAAAATAAAATTTCTTCTGTGGCTCTCAACATTGTTTTAAAAAACTTTCGAAGTCCGTATTCCTCTAGATTACACACTGATACTAAGAAGAGTACAGTTGCTGTTATTTAAATGGTTATTCAAACACATATGTTTTTCCAGATTCTTATTTCCCTCGTCTCATCATCATCGTCACTCAGGAATTAAAGATTAAATTCCAGAATACACTGTTAGATGAGGTTATAAAAATATACGAAAACCCTTACATGTTTTAACAGGAAAACACTACAAGGAAAAATAGTAGACTGCTCGTCTTCCAAGTAACTAACATACATCAGTTATCTCTGTAAATTTCTTTCTGGTAATGCATGTTTTAAATAAAGACAGTAATTATTCACAGAGTTGCATCTTGTGTATGGAATTAGGTAGGTTTGCAAATTCTGTGTTTCTTGACGTGGGGCTTCCCTGCTCTGATGAAGAACTATGTCTCTCAGTTGACTAAAGGAGGGACGTGCTCACAGGACTTGAAGAAGCTGCCATAAAGTTCCTTATTTTATTTTATTTTTATTTTTTTAAAGTTCCTTATTTTAAATCAGTGGTTCTAGACTGGGGGTAATTTTGCCCCTCAGGGGACATTGCCAACATCTGGAGACATTTTGGGTCGTCACAACTTGGGGGGCAGATTGTGGTTAGAGGCCAGGGAACCTACGATGCTGAGGCCAGCCCCCTCAGCAAAGGAATGCCCCCCTCTACTGCAAAAGTCAATAGGGCTGAGGTTCACAGACCTGTTCTGATGTCCCCAGACTCTAGCTGTTGGTTGGCGAGCTCAGAGCTCTTGAAGATTCATGGGTGATGCGCACGAATAAATCGGTGTGGGTGGCGCGGGTCAGGCAGAGCAGACGGAATCAATGAGGTTACGGTAAAGAGAAAGAACTCCAAGAGGGTTGGTCTTTGCTTTGCAATGACAGGTGATTGGCTGACAGGAAATATATCACATGTTTACCGGGGGGCAAGATCTGGACCTTGCAATTCAGATAGAAGGAACCAGCAACTCATAATGTAGGAAGACTGAACAGAAAAACAGAAAAGTCTAAGTAATCCGCTGAAATGACTGTTTGACTATTGCGGCTCAAGGCTGTGAAGCCCGATGGGGTGAGGACATTTCTGAGAATCTTATCCAGCAGAAAATCTTACACTGCAGCTTAAACAGGAGAAGAAAAAAAAGGAAGAGTTTTTTTTTTTTTTTTTTTTTGTTAACTCCCACAACTTTCTCGGTGATTACACCCCGTAGCCTATACAAATTGAGCTTTTCCTCAATTATGTGCCAACTGGCTGTCATAAGAATATGCTCTGAGAACTGTCAAATGACAGAATATTTCTTTTCAAGAATTAATGAGACTTTTCTATTACTCATTATACTGCTGTCAAATCTGAGACCAGCGAGAGAGCAATGAAAGCCGGGATTCCGAAGGCAGCAACCCTGTCGATCCACAGTCGGGGATCCTGGCGGGGGACCAAAATCCTATCAACGCAGGAGGCATAGTTTCCATTCTTTAATTGCTTCTCATGGCTACTTCCAGAAAATGGAGACTGCTCACACCTTGATGAAGACGGCGAAAAGATAATACAGCTTCTGAAATCTTTATTATGGTAGCAACCGTGGGTATGAATTTCTTTTGACACTGCTATAAAATTCTGCTGGGCATCTAAATTGTTCCAAACTCACAAAAATGAATAAAAATTGCCCGATTGACAGTCTGTTCCTTTCTTGTCTTGGCATGAACGAGGTGTCTTCGGCAGTGATTGTTCTTTAGAATTCATAAGGATAATTGATGGCGATAAAATAAACGACTGGGGTCTCCTACTGTCGTGTAGAATTCATTAGGATTTGTCGTCAGAACAGAATGACTTATTGTGCCTCTGATTGTGACGACTGCAACAGTCAGATTTTACAAACTGTGGAGTTCGAGGTGGCGCTGACCTGACTATCAAAATAACCCATGTATTTCTGCTGCGTTCTGTCAACGACTATTCAAGAAGGTTCTAGGAGGAGGAGGACAAAACGGGGACTACGTTTTCACACTGGGTGTTGGCCTTAAGCCGTAGAGGGTCCAAGAAAGAGATTTTATACAACGAGAAGCTCTTTACACTTCCTTTACTAGAACTTCCAGTCCAGTTAGCATCGAGCTCAGTAGCAGAACAGATGACTCGATGGGTTTATAGGGCTGGACCCATGAAAGTTCAAAATCTAGCTAATTACCACAGTGAGCATTCAACTTCACCGAGGGATATTCGAATAAGAAATCATTCATGTGTAATGTACTCTCCTTAATGCTTTTATTAATGCGGAACCACATAAATGTATCTTGGGATTCTCCAGACACTCAGTTAATTCACAGGTTTGATTCTCACCCCTTTTGGGGTGCAACGGTCAGCTAGATTACAGAATGTCCTATTCGCCCTACCTGCCAGGTACATGCATGGCTGCTGGCTTCCTCCTGGGCGGATCCTGCATGGGGAAGGCCCTTCCCTTCATTTCTGCCCGATGAACTCCATTTCATCCCTTCAGAAACAGCACGTGACAAAGCTAGGTGACAGCAGCCGTCGCTGACAGGTGCTCTGCTCTGTGCGGGGGGAGAAGGGGCTGTGCTGACCTCTTTAGAACGATCGTTGCATTTTACACGCAAGTCCTCCGCCCTACGGCAGCTCTTTCCTCTTTCCCCTGGGTGCCAGCCGCGTGTGAGTCGCCGAACACCTGGCCGGTCACCGAGGCAACGGCCACAGGGCACGGCGGATGGGAAAAAGCGGAGCGCAACGGGGCGGGGCGGGGGAGGGGCGCAGGGAGAACACCCTGGAAGGTGTCCCGGATGACGGGACGTGTGAGCGTTTGAAATGACTGGCTTGGGAGATGGTGATTAGGACATGAAGACGGTCATTGGGGAGCCCCGGTCGGCACCCAGGGCTCTGCACTCCAGGAGGCACAGGGCGAGACGGGCTGGACATCAGCGGTAGGCCGACGGGGACGGAGGACAGGGAGCCATGCGGAGGTCCGACAGGCTGGGAGAGGGTCGGGGAGAGGCTGGGGCGGGCAGTTACGGGTGGCTTCCAGGTAGGTGACGCTCTGGGCTGTTTCCTGTCGGCAGCCCCGCACCTCCTCCTGGTCACTGCCCTTTCCCCATGCTCAGTCTTCGTGGTTTGGTGGAAATGGCGCCACCGAGGGTGGGTCCTGGCCTTCCCCAGGCCGGTGTGACATCAGGAGCCTCCACCCTGTCCCCTCCTTGGGTGCCCCGGTACCGCAAGGCAAAGGACGCGAGATGCGGTTGCCACTTGCAGCCACAGGGGGCGCAGGAGAGGCGCGGCGGCCGGCGGGGATGCTGCGCAGGGCATGAAGGTGGCGCCCTCGCCAGGTGCACAGAGCCGTCCCCGCGACATCGCGTAACTGCGCGGACGTCTTCCGCTGCTCCTTTCACACAGGTGAGGCTCTGCCGCTGCGATCCGGCTCCCTTCCGCCATCGCTGGCGGGGCGAAGTAGGGGTGGGTAACGTATCTCCTCGCCGTCGACACCTCGAAAGAGAGGGGCCCTAAGAACCTCTGTCCCTGGACCTGCCAGCAACCGTCTCTGCTTCCGCGGACAGAAGCGGACCGACGGGAAGCCCGCCCCAAGGGAAGAGGGGGACACCATGGGCAGATCAACGACCTCTGTGCGTGAGCTATTTTGAGTTGAGTTTTTCTGTTACATGAAACAAATCAGACCAAATCACAGTCTTGGACTGGAGCAGCTGTGACGTCCAGAGTGGAACCTAAACCTCAAATGACAGGGAGGGACTAGGAGTCACCTGGGGCTCACTCAGTGCCCTGGGAGATGGGGCACGGTCCCCCACTCCTCCAGCCCCGGAAGCCGTGCTCGGTGGCCGGCAGTACACAGTCGGTGACAATTCAGGTGCTCCAAACGAGGATTTTCTCCTTTCTATGCACGCTCATCCTTGAAAAGAAATTTCACACACAGATGCGAACGTTCGCTCAGAGAGTATGGCACTGAAGCAACTCATTAATTAGAATTGAGAAAAAAAATGATTTGTTCCAACCATGATCGGGATGCTGCCGTTTTCCAAGTGACTAAATTCTACCAACTTTAGTTTAAACTGAGGAATAAATGGTATATTCTGAATATACATGTGCTCCCTCTCGGCTTTATGAAAAAGTAAGGTATACTTATTTTGATTAAACATTAGTTCGTCCTTCAGTAATGTTCTCAGAAAGAAATAAAATTAAGGCTGGAGAGTTAAGTGGCAGCTTTCTTTTTCTTTCCTTTCTTTCTTTCTTCTTTCTTTCTTTCCTTCTTTCTTTCTTTCTTCCTTTTCTTTTCCTTTCTTCTTTCTTTCTTTTCTCTTTCTTTCTTTCTTTTTTTTTCTTTCTTTTCTTTCTTCTTTCTCCTTTTCTTTCTTCCTGTCTTTTCTTCTTCCTTCTTTTCTTTCTTTCTTCCTTCTTTTCTTTCCTTTGTCTTTCTTGAGTTCTTTTCTTCTTTTCTTTCTTTTTCTTATCTTCTTTATCTTTCTTTCTTCTTTCTTTCTCTTTCTTTTCTTCTTGTTTGTGTGATTTCTTTCTTCCTTTCTCTTCTTTCTTTCTTGTCTTCTTTCTTTCTGCTTTCATCTTTCTTCTGCGCTTCTCTTCCTTCTTTCTTTCTTTCTTCTCTCTTCCTTCCTTCTCTTTCCTTCTGTCAGTCTCTTCTTTTCCTTCCTTCCTTCCTTCCTTCCTTCCTTCCTTTTCTCCTTCCCTCCCTCTTTCTCTTTTCTTTTCTCCTTTCTTCTCCCCTCCCCTCTCCTTCTTTCTTTCCATTTAAGACGGTCCATTTCCTTCCTGTATGCATGAGAAAACCAGGCTCCCTTGGTTTCGCAGGTACCATGAGATCTCAGCTGCGCTTTGCCAATCTAATTTTATCCAGCTCAGTGACCGATACACAGCTGTGAAACACAAGCATTTGCATTGTTCTGAACTTAATTAAAAGAGCAGCTTTGATTATGAAGAGGTTGATTCTTTTTAATTTTATTGCAACAGTAGGCAAAGGGCTTCTTTTTGGTCATGACAGAAAACTTAAGGATGCATCTGGGCCTCAGAGCTCAGTCCCTCCATTTGCTTGCTGTGTCTTTTCCCTTATGTACCCAGAGGGACATCTTTTTTAAAGAACATCATTATTGAGGTATAATTCACATACCATAAAATTCACTTCTTCAAAGTATACAAATGAGTGGGGGTTTTTTTAGTAGAGTTGTAGGATTGCAAGAGGGATTTTTAAAAAATACATGTCAGATCGCATCCCCACCCCTCAAAGTCCATCAAAACTCTAAAAATTTTGCTCACCATTTTTTTCCTGCAGGGCCTATAGCACAGCATCTGTAAGTAACAGATGATCAGTAATTACCTGTAGAAGGAGCGGATCCATTGTGTTAGAGGGAGGCTAAACTCAGAGATGTACTAAACGTGGTGACATTTGTGTTCTGGAAAAGGTATCGTAAGCCAGAATATTGCAAACAATAAAACGCGGTAAGTTATCCTTTTTATAAGAAGACCTTAGATTGTACATGATGTGATGTGTAATTGCTTTGTTCCTTAGAAAGAACAAACCTGCTTTACCTAATTTAAAGACGAGGACATTTCAGAGACTCCGCCAGAGGGAACTTGTTGAACATTACCGATTCTTAAGTGAGTGTCCTACGCAGAAAAACATCAACTAATGGTCGACCAAGCGTTCGTGTCAATAGAACTTTGTGAAATGACACACTGGACTTCACTAAATCATCGACATCAACGAGTCGCCCACTAAATAGACTCTGACGCATCCTCTGCGAGGGTTGCAGAATAACCGTTCGGCATAAAAATGTGCACAGGCTAAATTACCTGCTGACATAAAACTGCGCATTCATTCTTAACATTAAATCTCCATGTGACTAAAATTAATTACTGTCGTGACTGATAATCCATATTTTGAAAAGCTTCCAGGATGCCAGAATATTCCAATGAAAGGCAGGCATCCAGGAGGGTTTGTCAACCGTCTTCCTAAAAGAAGTGTCCCTGCCGAGACACTAGAAGGAGCCCTCACGGGCTCAGCCCTCAAGGCGGGGACCAGCTGTCGGCGTGACCTCCCCGTGGATACAGCACGAGCAGATTAACGCAGGTGC
This sequence comes from Rousettus aegyptiacus, assembly GCF_014176215.1. Taxonomy (NCBI): domain Eukaryota; kingdom Metazoa; phylum Chordata; class Mammalia; order Chiroptera; family Pteropodidae; genus Rousettus; species Rousettus aegyptiacus. Next base: position 57,122,933 of record NW_023416309.1, read on the forward strand.
CTTTTTTTTTTTTTTTTTTAAACACCAGCTTCCGAAACTGAGGCGAATTCCAGGTTCAGAGTTAAGCAGCTTTACAAATGTGTCTTAGGAAAATAACAGAGCGACGGCAGAGGTCTGACTGTATGACGTGATCCGATTAATCTCTTCGAAAACATGGTGAGATCGGAAGACGAGACAGGGCCTCGACGCCCGTCAGCGGGAAGCTGGGTGGAGGCAGCGGCCGTTAAGACCGGGAGGCGGCCGGGCGTGGCCGACAGGGCCGGAGCGGCCAGCAGGCGAGGACGCGGGGCCAGAGGCAGAACGGCCAGCACTTCGCAGTCTCGCCCCAGGGCCACCAGCTGCGTGGCTGCGGGAAGTCCCTCCTCCGAGCTCCCATCCGCGAGCTGGGGGGCGGCAGGAGGTCCTGCCTGGCGGGGCCGCTACGACGTGTCCCTCCGAGAAGCTCTTTGCAAAGCCCTTGGAGCGATGCCTGCCGCGGAGCAAACGCTCTGTGGATATTGTCTACGCCCCTCGTCCCCGTTAGCACTATCGCCGGCGGTACGTTGACATGTTAACATATGTGTGGCTTGTCTCCGAAAATGTATTTGAAGAATCAGAAGTTGCCTTGCTCCTGAGAGAAGATTCTAGAAGGTCTGGGAGTAGATGGTCAGAAAGAGTCGCTTATTCACAATACTGTTTTGTACCGATTTTCTTTTGACTGTGTGCGTTTGTTACTTAAAAAACAGAACTAAACAAAACAAAAAACCTACATTTTCAAAAAATAAAGACTAGGGCCCCAGACAGGAGCAAGTGTTTTCGAATTGTGTGTCTGTCACCTTCACAGTGACTCCACCTGGACCCTCGTGGAGTGCAGGTGGCCAGGCAAAGGTCACTTATGGCCCTGGGACAGCGCGCTCCCTGCGATGGGACCCTTGGCTCTGCCACGGGCCACTTTCCCGCTTTCTGTGGCCACAGCACAGATGAGGGCCCTGCCCCTTGGTGGCCTCCCAGGCCCCTACTTTTGGTCCCTGTCTCGCACCTTGCCGGTTCTCGCTGGCCTGTGGGAGCCGGCCTGGCACTCTGCCTGGACCCCCCGCCTTGTCTGTACCCCCTCCCCGCGGCGCCTAGTCTGGGCCCCTGGCCGGGGCCGGGACGGTCCTCCGGCCTGTCTGACCACGCTCCATCCGCCCAGCCCGCCTGGGCTTCCCTCCCCTGCCCCTGCCCCTCCTGCCCCCTCCGTGACGGGCCATGTGGCGGTCAGCTGTGGTTCCTGGTCACCTGCCACCAATGTCACTCGACTGCTGGCAGTTTTGGCTGTTCGGCCGCGTTCTGCTTCTCACGTTCCTCGGAGGGACACAGGGTGTCACGACCCGGGGCGCTGCTGGCAGGAGGGCCAGGGTGGCACTGGATCTGCTCAGGGACAATCCCGCCCCGGGCTCCTCTTCCCTCCGCCCCTCCCTGGCTCCGCCTGCTCCCTTCTCCTTCCGTCCTAGGGCCCTGTTAGGTGCGCAGCGGACATTGCAGGACAGGGCCTCTCCCTGGAGGGCTGTGCAGTTCGGTTCGGGGCCACCTGGACCCATAGCACGGAATGAAGTGCCTGGCGGCGGGACTTGGATTCTGGGACCTGCGTGGGAATTACCGGGGACAGCGGGTTGGCTGAGGCCCGGGCCCCTGGGATGGCTTTCCCTAACAGCCGCCACACGATTAGGTAAACGGACAGGCGCGGCCTGGAAAGGGGCAGGAGAAGAGAGAAGGTACGCCGTCAGAAGGCACTCAGCTCCAACACGAAATCCGAGCCCATGATGAAAAACAGGCCATTTTTCAAAAGCAGAGTGCGCGTTAGTGAAAGCAGATTGTCTACAAGTCACTGCAGCTGCGAGTGGCTGTGTAAACAGTACAAAGTCCGGCGTGTGAGCCAAGGGTCACAGCATCCGTGGACACAGCCTGCGTTGCGTAGGACAGCCCCCGGACAGCCCTGGGCCGCTGGCGAAGGTCTCCGGCCGACGCCCCCTCAGGACACCTGCGACATTGCCTTAGATGCGACCCCACTAACCTCGTTTCCCCGAGTCGCTTGATTTGGGTCTTTCGTTTTCCCCTTCCACGTGCTTGCTTTGCTGTCTGGGGCTAAAAATACCGGCTCACAGCTTGCTGCTTTTACACAGCGTGAGGGGTGCGAGGGAAGGCGGCGACAGCCCCGAAACCGCACCCCGGGTGTCCCACACAGACGCGTCTTCGTCTGTCCTTCTAAGGACTCCGACCCTTGCTCTGTCCCACCGGTGACTGACGCCGACTCTGAGCAAAACTCCGGGGAAGGAACTGGGGACGTCGGGCTCGGCCCCGGGCCCTGAGGGGGAGCAATGGCAAAGACCACTGCGAGGTCACAAGGATTCCCGTAAAGGTCAGATAAACGAACTCCACGCCAGCAGCAGTCAGCGCGGGGAGGCCGACGGCTCCCCAGCTGTCACCGACCACGAGAACTCTCGGCTTCGCCCCCATCAGGGCCTGCGGCACACGTCACAGCTTGCGCGCGATCTTTTGTCGCAGCCTCGGGGACCTATTAGGCCTGAGGAACTCCAGGAAAAGGGGCTCCTCCCCCAGGCTATAAATCGTCCTGCTCTACTGTAATGCGAAATGGATCACACCACGTCAAATGTCACTTCAGACTCGTCCTGTGTTAACTGGGCCTTTGGCCCTGACCATTCGGAATGTTGACCATATATCAAAACACCACAAGGCTTAGGGGCTGGGGGGAGGCAGCCTCGCCCTTCCTGGACCTCTGCCAGGCCTCCAGGGTGACCAGCAGGAGGCCAGAGGACACTGCCTTGGGCCAAAGAGAGAATTCCGGATGCTGAAAGCCCACCCTTGAGGTGCCCCAAAGGGGTTCTGGGCCCCCTTGCATCTTCTGTCCGGGTGCCTTTTGCAATTCACTTCCTGTCCCCTCTGGTTTTACCTGAAACCCCACGGGACAATTAAGGAGAAGGTTTCTCTACTTGTCTTTCTTCTCTTGGTGACCGGCTTTAAGGCTCTGTGCTCAAGAATCAAGAATCCGGGCTAGCAAACCAACCCTTGTACATCTGAGAGCCGAATTACTAAAATAATGACGGTGATAAAAGTATCTTTCAAAATGGAGAAGACCGAATAAGATGGATGCTCTCATTTAATAATGACTATAAAAGGCTAAACTTCAGTTACACGGTCAACATCCTAAACTCGTGTAATCTTCGACATGGTGAATTAAAGTTTATCCAGAATTGAGGTTACTGAGAAAAAAAAAATAATCAGTCCCAGAAGTTTCTCCTGGAAGAATATATACCCTAAATCTACAAAGCTATCATAGGGAAAGCTTATGTATTTGGCACATATTTTGATTCATATAAATTACAATATTTTTAAATAGAAAAATTAGAAATTTTTAATCACATGGAAGCGTAACATAAAAGTGGATTTTTTTTTTCTTTTTGGTTTTATGTGATTCAGTCCCACTGAGCTGCTGCTACCAATAACACTGACATCGTTATGATTATAATCATCAATCATTTTCAACAACAAAAGCAAATGCGATCGTGGGCATCTGTGTATTTAGGGTGACTGCTGTGCAGATTGGGACGCCTTCGAGAAGGGACACTCCTAGTAAACGCGACCTGATACCAGGCATGAACCAGGCTGTCCTGGGCAAACGTGGACTTACGGTCCTGCAAACGACGTCGTCTGCCTAACTCTCCATCTACCAACAGAGACAGATATTATCATCATCCCCGTTTCACAGACAGGAAAAGAGAGGCTTGCTCAAGGTCACACAGGTGAGGAGAAGAGCTGGGCTTAGAACTGACCCCAGAGCCTTGGGTCTTCTGGACAGACAGACTGCCAGCCAATAAGAGAGACACCCTGTGTGTCTCGGCGCTTGGGCCTTAGAAGGGCCAAGGCAGAGCAGACGAGGGGACTCGGGCTATGGGGACAGGCGTGCGGGCGGGGTCCTGTCTCACCGGAGCCCCTGACCATTCACCCACAGCCTCCGCCTCTGCTCTGCTTCCTCTCTGTTCAGACGACACCCTGACCCAACATCCGACTGCACGCAAAGCCAGCCGTAGAAACAAACCCTTCGAAGGGAGAAGACCTGCTTCAGCCCAGTTCTCATGTGTCGTTAGGGTGAAGATGGCCTTTGCCAAGTTAGGATGTGCAGAGAGGTTCGGGTTTACGAATGAAAGTGAACAGTTCAGATTTTAGCAATAAATACTGATATCAATGCCTCCCACGGATTGCACATCTGCCCCACGCCTGGCCTTGCGCCCGATGCCTTACAGACGTTATAACCTACCTTCCCAAATTCTGCAAGGAAATGTTATCCCAAATTTACAGGCGGGCACAGTGAGATGCAGAGGTTACAGGTAGCAAGTGATGCGGCCAGGATGTGGTAGCCGGGTATGGAAAACCCCAGAACCTGTGCAATTTCCTCCGCAACCGTGCAGTCCCCCGTGGCTCAGCCAATCTGGGGGTGCCCTGGGCGGAAAAGGAACACGGGCAAGAGCAAAGCCGTTGCCACGAGCAGCTGAAGGACCCAGCGTTCTGGGTCTCACGCTGTGGCCTTTTCCGTTTTTAAGAAATGTCCGCGTTTCACAGAGGAAAGGGATGTCCACAAACCCAACTGTAAGTGTTACTACTATGTTACATTTTAACACCTTGGAAGACTCTGGAGGGAAGCCTTCATGTTGAATGACCTTCACTTATAACTTACGATTGAAATGGACGCACTGCAGTGTCTGGAAGTCACTGTTTCTCACGCAGCTCTAGGTGCTGGGAGATGCCCAGTAAACAGTGAGCCCATTAAGTCACACACTCAACGAGCTTAATACGTTTACTTAGAAAAAATTTTTTTTGATAGGCTGGCTCTCTTTCTTATTGCTATGACCAGACAACTTCGTGTAATGGAAAAACGATTGTCAGTTTGTAGGAAGAACGGGAATTAAGGGTTTTGCCTTGAATTGGATAATCAGTGGGACTTGACCCGGACCATATTTGTCAAAACAAAGCCGCTGGGAATTGAAAATGAGGTCAACTAATGGAGAGATAGGCACTGGATGATTCTGGAATTCGCCATGATGACAAATAGCACCTCACCGTGCCAAGAGAGATGTCTCCGAGCCTCGCGGAGACCAGCCCGAGCAGGTGGCCGCCAGCGGTCCTCCTCGGGGGACAGTGCCCGCCCACAGGGTCAGTCGGCTACGAGGACTGTCCGCTGAGCAGAGGAAACAGGCAATTGCTGTGTGGTTACCTGAAATCCGGCTGCAGTTTAGTTAACTCTTCAGAAGGGCGTTCTCCTTTTTGTGACAGTGACCGTGGCCTCTGTCCAGTTGAGGCGGCGGGTTGGGAGGGTAAATAACGAGTCCACGGCCTTGCCGCCCTCCCCTGAGTTTGCTGTGCCTGCACAGGGTTGCCGATTAAACACGGGGTGCCCAGAAGAATTTGAATGTCAGATACATGAATAACTTTTTTGGCGTAAGTATGGCTCGTGTGACATTTGGGATACAGTGCTAAAAAATTACTGCTTACCTGAAATTCAGGTTTAAGTGGGCGCCTGTGTTTGGATTTGCTAATCCTGGCAGCCCTTGGTATCGTCCCTTCCTCTACGATGCTGATGGCCGTGTCCCAAAGCGACGACTACTTCGCTTTATAAATCAATTGGCTTTGAAAGTCGCCCCCAATCAGAGCTGTGGGGAAGGACACAAGTAGCTGTCGGGCGACAGGGAGCCAGCCCTTCCCAGATGCAAGTCTGGCAGCACCCGCGCCCCCGCCGGGAACACCTGCCGGTTCCCGGGCGAGCCTCGTCCCCTCGCTGCGCCTGGAGCCTCGGGGCAGGGAAAGCGGCTCCCTGACCAGGCACCTCCGGCAGCCACTGAGGCCCAGGGGCTTCCGGCCCTCACTCCAACCGCCCCCTGCAGGGAAGGAAACACGGGCCTTCGACATCACCAGGCACCTGGGCATTCACACCTCCTGCTGCAAAGCCCCTTGACGACACGTGCAGAGCCGTACGTGCCAAAGCCCCGCCGCGGTCCCCGTGATTTGTCTGAAGGGAACAGCGCACAGACCCCAGGGGCCTGTGGGAGGACGGCAACGATCACTCCAGAAGAGTTCACGGCATAAGCAGCAGGAACACCAGGCCCTTTACACAGATCCTCTCGTTGCCTCTAAGGGGAGCACCCTTTGTAAGGAGCAACCTCGCTGCTCAGAGCGAGGGCCGGCAGCTGGTGCCTCGCCTCGGAGCTTGTCGGAAACAGACTCTCAGGCCCGCCGCAGCCTGACTGACTCCGAATCTGCTTTTCAACACCGTCCCCAGTTATCTGCCGGGATGTTCAAGTTCGAGAAGCAGTTCCCGATGGCGACCATCACGCGGCAAGAAGGAAGTGGTCGGGTGAGCGTCTCCCATCACCCCTTTCAGCCCTTGCGCTCCCTTCTCAGGCACCCACCGAATAGTCGTGAGGACCTCGCAAGGCTAAGAAAACGGAGGGGCAGGAAAACAAACATCGCAGGACTTCCACGAGGCTGGAAGAGAGCTGGAGTCAGGGCGGGGGCGCGGAGGAGGCCTGGCAGCCCCGCGGAGCCCCGCCCTCCACGCTTCTCCAGAGCTGAGGTCCCTGGGGGAGGTCACATCCCTGAGTCAGGGCTTGCTGTCTGGGGCGGGGTGGGGAGAGGGAGGGGGCCGAGGACCACCCCAGAATCTCTGAGTCCCCACTCGATATGCAGAGAGAAGGATGCCTAACGGGACAGATCGCCGGCCGACTGCCCCGCAGGTCCAGGGCTGCCCAGGTCCTCGAGTGAAAACCAAGCTCCGCAGACAAAGGCAGATCGCCACTTGCTGGAATACCAACAGCCCGACAGGCCTGCTCTTCGTAACTGAGAGCTCAGGGCGAGGACTGAGAGAGTTTCGTCACATTAAACTGCATCTGAAGCATTCTCCTCCACTTAACGCCTGTAAACGCATGCTTCCCAGGAATCATTTCATTTAAGCCCAAGACCTGGCAGCTGAAGGAACAGAAGCGAAACAGATTTTCAGAAAGTTGCCTCAAACGTACAATGTCGGGCTCAGAGAGCAGGATTTAATTTTTATAAAACCCTAAGAAGGTTTAGTCATCTTTTTTTTTTTTTAAACACATGTTTCTGAGAAGTACTCAAATGGGAAACATCTTACTCATAAGTCTATGTCATACCAGGGTGAAACCCGATAATTAGAATTCGTGTTTTTGGTAGGGTATTTGTAGGCTCCGGAAGTACAGGATAATTTCATTCTCAACAAGAGACATTTGTCCTTGCTCGTGGGGCTTTCTAGCCCTGGTTATCAGGAGGAAGGGTGAGCTTTACATTCATTATTCTGCCCATAATCCGTAGTCTACAGGAAAGACAGGCCAGGGCTCCCGCCTCTATTCTGCTGCTTTTCTGCAAGTAAAAAGTAAATCTAGCTATAAATCCAGTGACTACACGGAATGAGATGCCACAGAACAGTTGTAAGGTCAAAATTCTCATTGGCAGTGCGCACAAGGGTTGTGAGAAGAAATACAGAATCAATGGGTACAGAAGGAAAGACAATCCCGTACCCGTCCGTGATCCTCCTGCCCGGAAAGACCAGACCAGCCCCGGGAGAACCACTCACGGGGATGCAGGAAGCCCAGAGGTTTCCTTACTCCAACAACTCCACCTGTGGATGTGTTTGGGGCATTGCCGTCATTCCCGGAGGCAGGCGGGGGGACCAGGACTGGACGGAGAAGGGGCTGGTGGTGGGGGGGGGGATTGTTAAATTTCCTTTTGAGAAAAAGGCTGTAGAAACCAAATCCAGGGCCCGTTTGGTCCCCATGGCTTCACAGCCTCGATCTGGGGCTGCAGAGGCGGCATCCTTTCTTAACGGCATGGCAGGCGGAGGATACACTACGTCAGGTGTATTAAAACTCAAATTCACTTAACGACTTCGTAGGTAGTAAGTAGTCTTTTGCCCGAGAGCATTCGCTGGCGGCGCTTGTGGCTGCAGCGTTTACCCCGAGACAACTCGCAGACCACAGTCCTAACCTGACCCCCAAAGGCTGCCACGAAATAGCTCGCTTTTATGATTATATTCGCATCGCTCTAGTATATCGATAGTCTTTGAAAACAAATGACATCGTCCTATTTATAGCATTCTGTTTTCAGTCGTGGTATTTCCATTTACAAAATGTAATAATTCTCTACCGCTGGAAATGCCAAACCCTTGAAAACGCAGCATGCCTGCCGGTGATGTTATTCTCGAACAGTTGTTCACTTGATTCATTTGATGAATCCGATTTACGTTAGGATTAGAGACAAGTTCCGTTTAGAAATAACTCCAAGAACAGTTTTTATAGTCTATTTTCACATTAAAAACCAGTCAGATTTGCTTCAGCCTCAAAGAGCGTGTTTACGTGAAATTAAATTAACGCTGGCAGTGAGCAGTACTTTTTTTTTTTTCTAAACAGGAAATGGGCTAACACTGTTTTAGAATCGTAAAGTGATATATATTAGAGAAAATTAGAAAGAAGACATTGCAGCTCCCAGCAGTGCACCCCGGAGAGTATGAATCAGTTTTACGCGTATCTTTCCTCCTGCTTTTTCAATACACCTGCGCTCCCCCCACCATCCCCCCACCATCCCCCCTCCATCCCCCCTCAGCTCCTGCTAGCTCCTCCCCTCCCCCACCCGCCCCCGCAAGCTCCTCCCAGTTGCCTCTGGGAGCCCCGCCCCGTTTCGCACTCATACCTGTGTGCAGGTGGAGCCTTGCCTTTTTTCTAGTAAATGCTCTGAGATGTGATTTTTAATCTCTTACTGATTTGGTTATTTTGCGCTTACTGTCCAAGCGGCGAAAGTGGGCCCTCCCGGCCGTCAGGACGCGGCTTCCGCTGCCCGGCAGTCCTCACGCTCGGCGCCCCGGACGCGCCGCCCCTCCACCATCGTCTCCACCCCCAACGGGCCAGCCCACCTCCTGGGGCCTGGCCAGTTCCTTCCTGGCCTTTTCCGTGGCTACTTCTCACCGATCCTTTGCATTTGGGCTGAGATGGGACTTCCTCCAGGAAGCCCTCTGGGCACACCCCATCCTGCCTCGCGAAGATGGGGGCAGGTGCGTCTGATGTCTCTGAGCTCTTCCAGCCCCAAAGCACTCCTGGCGTCGGGCTGTCCAGGCCGATTTGCCCATCTGCACCTCAGATGCAGGGAACAGAGAGTGGGCGGGGCGGGGGAGGGGCAGAGACAGGTCTATTCACACCCACCCTCCATCCATCCCCACCCGCCCACGCGCTCCGCGTGCTCCTGACGCTCCTCCGCTGACGGTCCATGAATATACCTTCAGCGACTATCATAACCACATTGCAGTGAATATACTTTTTCGTACACCTTGGAATACATTAGCTACTTTCCTTAGAATAAATCCCCAATGTGAAATTGCTGAGTCGAAGTGTATAAATACGTTTAATAGTCCTAATATTTACTGCCAAACTGCTCTACCACAGGGAGCATAAATTTCCGCCCTGCCAAGCTGTGTCAGAATCCACCCACTTTCCCGAAACCTCATCAGCACTGAATAGTAAGTAATCTTTTATGTGTGCCAGTTTGATAAATGAAAGAGTCCCTCATTTGAATATGTATGCATTTAAGTATAAATCAATTTGAGTGTTTTCCCACATATTTATTAATGATTTGTACTTTCTTTGTGATTATCTTAAGCCAATTTTTATTTTAGCGTAAACATTTTTCGCTTCTTGATTTGTGAAGTCCTTTATGTATTGACTATATTTATGCGGACAATTCTTTTTCCAGTGTATCTTTTGCTCTTTGTCCTTGACTTTTGTATGTTAATGTCTGTGAGTTTTAAATTTTTATTTAATTAAATATTGCCTTCTTTTGCTTTTGAGTTTTTTTTCCCCCTTCACCTTTATGAGAAGGACATAAATAAAATCTAAGAGGATTGTGGTCTATGGAAGTTGCAAAAGATTGCATTTTAAAAGGTTATAGGTTGAATTTCAGTGAACAAGAACACTGTATTAAGAAAGTAAGACGTCAATTTAAAAGGAATTCTTTGGTGCATTGTTCTGCAAATGGAAGCAAACTTCTTCAAGTTCTGACTTCTGCCCACCACAGACAGTAAATCTCTGTATTCTTGCAACTTAATAGCTTTAGTCTAAAAAACTATTTCTTCCATCTACTAGAGGCTGAGGTTTGCTGGAATAGGACATTCCACTCTGCTAAACTGAGGTTATTGAACCTTTCTGAAAAGTTCTTTATCATTCGCTTTTCTCTGTGTTGGCACATTTGACCTCCTTCTCTCAACATGTTCAAAAACAGTCACGCCTTTTCAGGAACTTAAAAACCTTAAGAAGAACTAGGGGAAACAGAAATACATTAGTAAAAAAAAGAAACAGAAAACATAAAACAAAACCCGGCTCCAGCTAATGGGTCCTTCCCAGCACACAAACGTGCCTCCGTAGCATCCGCCTCCCACACAAACGGCCGCCCCCGGTCAGCTCCCACCCACTCACACGGCTGCCTCCCAGAGCTGTCTGGATGTGCTGTGTCCACTGCCGTGACCTGCAGTCTCCCCTCACCTGCCGCAGCGGGGCTCCTGTCTCCACTGACAGGGCATCGAGGCCACCAATAACCGCTCCCCCCAGCCAGATCCGGGGGGCACTGGGCTGCTTCGCGGCAGGCGTGCCTTAGACCCAGTTTATCCCCCTCCCTCACTGGCTGGTTCTTCCCCTCCTTCTTCGTGGGACCCTCCACCTCTTCCCAACCTCGACGTGTTGGCGGTGCGGAGGAACCCAAGGCTCGGTCCCTGCCCTGCTTCTCTTCCGTGGTGTCTCTCTTTAGGTGACCCGATACAGCTTTTAAATATGCACCGATGGGTGCTGAACTCCCTTTTCCCCAGTCCTGAGCTCCAAACTTACATCCAATTGCCTTGTCAACATCTCCACCTCCCACTTCACTGTCTTGATATCATTACCTGCTCACCCCGTTACCCACTGTTACCCAGGGCCATGGAATCAGGCGAGGACAGGCACTAAAGAAGGAGAAACTGAGGGACTATGCCAGACACAGCGGAGCTGGCACAGGTCGGCACCAGAAAGGTCATGGGGGTCACGTGAACGGAAGCAGCAGGTCCCGAGACCGATGGCTGGCGTGGACGAGGAGGGCGGAGAGGAAGCTGGAGGGGAAGCGGGAAGAGTCGCCGCAGGATCCGCACGGTTTCGGTGGCTGGGTGGAGACGGGGTGCATTTCCAAGGCTGATTTATTTTAGGGGCCACACAGCAGCTGGGAAGGAGAGAGGGTGGGGGGCGCAGGAGGCAGACCCATTATGCGAGAGATGCCAGATGCTGGCATGGTGACGCCTGCCCCTCCGAGAGCCCCGACAACCTGGTGGAAAGGGGGGCGTTCTGTAATTCTTGAACGCTCGTGAGTCAAACGCTTCTGACCGGGGGCGCCCTTCACTGGCGTGATTTAAGGGGAACCCCGCCTGTATGAGAACAGCATCTACAGTGCAGTAAAGCGGTACTGGATTTACAATCACAAAGAGGCAAGTGGCACACGTATTTCTGCATCGCACTTGGTATTTTATGTCCGTTTTATACCTAATTCTGCAGCCCCGAAGTTTCCGTAGAGAGAAGGGGATGGGATTAAGCGAGGGGCAAAGGGTCACTCTGGTCTTTGTGCGTATGAGGACGGAATGAACGCACACGTATCTCACCGTGAAGAGAGCGGAGGGTGGATGGAGCGCTCCATCCTGGGAAAAATGAGGAAGGGGCTGATCAGACCCAGAAGGCTGGATAGGAAATTCCCAAGCTAATCGGCCCACGCGCCATTCCCGCCCGTGGGAAACCACTAGTCACAAGCTCCAGAATGCCACCGAAAAAAGACTGGCAGGACGTACGTCCAAAAGCGATGCGGTTATGGGCCGTTTCTTTCGTTGCCATGTGCTTACCCATGTTTTCTATATTTTACATGATTGTCACGATTTGCATTTGTCTTGAGAAAAATAATAGCAGTTATGATAACATGCGCACGTCAATGGAAACGCAAAGCCACCCTTCAGGTGGACACCATGTCGTCCGTCAGCTTGCTGCTGCCGAGGCTCAGACACGCAAAGGCGGGTGACACTTCGCAGTGGCAGTCGGCTCTCCAGAGACTGGCGTGTGGAAAGCCTGTTTCTCCTCTGCTGTCGCACGACTCCCACACGCACGTCATTTCTGACACTGTGTGTGGGTGTGTTTCCCTCGCGTCGAGCAAGTCTCGCGACACACAGCGGGCGGTCCCAGGGCAGAAGTCAACTCTGACCCTACCCGGCGCTAGCGCACAGCCCGCGGGGTCGGGGCTGGGGCTCCGAACTTCAGATGCCGATCACGGGTAGTAGGTCCCAGGTCCCCACGGTTTCAGTCCAACTCCGCCGCCCCGCCCATGGCTCTGCCCTGGGATTCACTGGCTAGAACGGCTCACTCATGTTTACTAGTTTGTTATATGATAAAGGATACTATAAAGGATACGGGTGAGCGGCCAGGTGAAGGGGTGCATACGGAGAAGTCTGTCAGGAGCTTCTGTCCCTGTGGAGTTGGGGTGCACCGCTCTCCCAGTACGTGGATCTGTTCATCAACCTGGAAACTCTCTGAACCCCATCCTTTTGGGATTTTAATGGAGGCTTCGCCATGTAGATACGATCGATCATTACCTTCATTTCCAGTCCCTCTCCAGGGACTGGGGGGAGGGGGAGCTGAACGTTCCCAGCTTCTCATCATGGCTTCATCTTCCTTGTGACCAGCTCCCCCCACCCAGGAGCCCACCCAGAGTCACTTCGTAAAACGAGACACTGCCACAGCCCAGGAAAGCACAGAGACTCGGGAGCTCTGCGTCAGGAACTGGAGTCGAAGACCAAACATTAGAACGAAAGACGCTCCTCGCGCCTTGTCACTTGGAGACGCACCACGGTTTTGGGGGCCCTGCATCAGGAACCAGCGGCAGAGACCAGTCTAAATATTTTCTCCTGTTTCACAGCATGAAAGCTACACGATCCCACATACAAACACAGGCTTAGAAAGCAGATCGAATGATACCGTTTACAGTCCAACAATGTGATTCTTTCACTACTTATCGAGTAGCTGGTTTGTGCCAAACAGTGAGCTGAGCACTGTGGAGGCTACAGAGGTCAACGCAGCACAATGTCGGAATGCGAGACACACCTGGCCTCGGGGAAACACACGCCTGGATCCCGTGACGTGCCCGGATCCTGTGACGCGCCCGGATCCTGTGCTTCTCTTGGTCCGTGCGGATGCTCAGGCTTGAGTGCAGGTCCGCATTTCCCTCCGCCACGTAAGGAAACAGGAGGGAGATTCAAGGACAGTGGGAAGCCACCAGCTAGTTCTGGAAAGCAGGAATAATGCCCAAGGGGTCGGGGCTGATGACTCCGGTGTCCACAGCAGGAATTATCAGGGAGCGGCCAGCCGCAGGGTACCAGACGGTGGCGTCAGCACCAAGAGCGAGTCCCCGCCCCGGCCCGGGGACACAGAAGCGCGTGGAGCAGCCCTATCGAAAGGGACATTAACAGGCCTCACGCCGCGGGGGGGAAACCGAAGCGGGTCATCCTGCGACTTAACACTGGGGGTGCGGGACGGAGGAGGCAACGGGGACCCGGAGTGGGGACGGCAGGGCATGGAGGCCGGGTCCTCACAGGGCCGCTGAGGCCAGGCCCGGGGAGGCCGTCGCCTCCAGGGAGGGGCACAAGGGCAGCACCAGCGTGGTCATTCGAGTCCCAGCGTCGGAGGGCAGACCTCAGATTTCGCTAACACCTACTCTGCTCTTTTACGCCCCTCCCCCCTTTCTTTCACGAAGAGAATTTGCTCCAGAAGCTACGCCGACAAATGAATTATTCATAGACACCCAGATAAAAGAGAAGGTTTCAGAGACTGATACATTTAGGCCTCAGGTTCTGTGAGTTTGATCACACAGACTAAATGGGCATCTTGGGAGCCGAAATGAACCATAATTAAGAAATAAAAACCATGTCAACATGTATTTTATTATGTGTGTACGGGGAGAATCACTTCCGGCAATCACGTTAGTGTTTAAAGATGAACTTTTGATGCTGAGCTGACTCAAAACGGCACAGCACGGGCATCGAATTCAACCAGGTTTTAAGGCCAGAGCTAGGATAGGAAGCTGCGGGAGTAAGAGCTGTGGAGGGAACACGGTCGTCACTCCCTGAATCTGTGGCATGACTGTGGCGTGACGGCCGGCGTCCCGCGAGCAGAAGCAGCTTCTCCTGCAAGGCAGGCCGTCATGCACAGCGCGGCTGAGGACGTGCCCCGCAGGGCGAGTGGCCCCCCTTTCCACGGCGCTTCCAAACCCGTCTCTAAATGACGATCCACCTTCTGGAGGAATTGGGGGCGCCTGACCCACGGGCACCTCCAAGCCTTCGTTCACGTGGAACAAATCCCACTTTCTTAAGGTAAAGGGCTGTGGAGGGGGCGATATGCTCTCTCCAGAAATTAAAGCACACAATCTGTCTTTTTAGCTCTGTGCTTTCTCGATTTCAAATAATAATGATAACAACAACAACAAAGGTCGTCATCTCAAAAGGAAGAAACACGAGCTCCTCGCCGTGGGCTGTAAGGAGCGATTCGTGCGCGGATGTGACCATTCCGTTCCAGTCCTCGATATCAAGCTCCAGAAACATCATGAGGTCGGACGGACGGCGTCACTCGCTTCCTTCCGAATGAGCTGATTACGATGAAAATCTGGTCCCTTGCTACGGAAAGGCCACATCTCCACCCATGATGAGCAGACGGGATCAGCCTGGCAGGGGTCCCCAGCCGGCTCGGGCTCGGGTGGCTTCCTAGTCAGGATTTTACGCGCCATTGCTGAGTGTCCTCTGCCCGCCACCACCTCTGTCCTCCTGGGCCCAGTTCGGGCCACACGCCTCTGGAACAGCCACCCGGCCAGCCTCTGCCCCGAGTTGGCTCAGACCCCTGTCACCGGGCCTGCGTTAGCACACGTCTGCACTGCCCGCTGGCACGGGGGACGCCGGGCAGTGCGGTGTCCCACTCGCTCCGCAGTGGCCGGCCTGAGGGGAGCGTTTCCCTCGCCTCCTTCATCCCCTCAGGCCGGCGCCCAGGCGGTGTGCGCGCGAGGACCCGTCAGAAAGAAAGGTGCACCACCCAGTCACACGTAATGCGGAAGTCAGAGCTGTCACAGGAATTGCCCTTTCCTGTGACATCAGGGCAATCCACGCGAGGCCGCTCTGCTCCTCCAAGGCCAGGCTGACCGCGGACCAGGTGCTGACCTCACCCGGGCTAACGACAGAACACGCCAGCCAGGGAGGTCCCTGTCGGGGGTTGCGACGTTATTTCACGAGCGACGAGAAGCCACCGGCGAGGTTCGCTGGTGTTAACAGCTGCCACTACGTCACTGCTGGCCCCGTCGTTTACAGCGACAGAGCTCAGTGTTTGGCCTGCGAGGGCTGACGCCAGACTCCTTGGAACACAGGTTAGAGTGGGATCAGAATGTCGCTCAGGAACTGGTAAACGATGAGTAGGACGAGGTGCAGCCACACGGCGGGATACTCCTTAGCCGTGAAAACGAGTGGCATTCGGACACACGCGACCACGCGGATGGAGCTTGAACACACGCCGAGTGGAAGGAGTCGGCCGCTAACGGTCACACGTTACGCGATTCCATCTACAGGAAACGTCTGGATAGGTAGATCTACCAACGCGGAAAGATGAGTGCTAGCCAGGGGGTCGGGACAGGGGCAAGTGGGGGACAGAAAGTGGCCTCGATATGGTGGGGCTTCTCATGATGGAAACCCACTGGGCCTGGATAGTGGTGGCGCCACTAACAAGTTCGCTAACTGTATACTTTACAGTGGTGAATTTGACATTATGTTACCGCCATGGGAAACATCGTAGCTAGGAAGCAAAACCGACTTCTAAAGGGAAGTCGATCAGCGGATTGTCCCCTCCAGTGTCTTAGGAAACGTGACCCGAGGGAGACCTGCAGGGACTCCCTTGTCCCCGACAAGCAGAACGCGCCTGCCGGCCGAGGGTCTGTCCACTGTCAGGCAGGAAGTTGCTCCTTCCAGCCCTGCACTTGAGCGGGGGGCTCGGGAAGTTGTGGAAAAGCAGATCAGTTCGAGGCCAGGGTAAATTGAGTCTGAACCTCGATTGTGTCCCTCATTTGCTGTGTGGCCTGGGACAAGCTGTCTCAGCATTCCGAATAGTATCCTCCTCTATAAAACGGGGAAAGAACGCTTGTAAGATTACTATAAGGACTAGCGATACTACGAGCACGGAGTTAACATAAGCAGCGGACAGTTAGTAAATTGCGTTATTAATAGTCTTATCGATGCATTCTCCAGCGTCTTGGCAGTTAGTGCCTTTTATAAACGGCCTTTGGAATTCCCTAGGGCAAGGAAAGAGCTGATGGTATATATGTTGTAAAATAGAGCATTTTTCAAATCCAATAATCATCTCCTGACATATACGTTTGGAATCTTCGACTAATTTTTTTCTCCCATTACGTGAGTCTGCCTCCTTGCTTCAGTTAATGCTTGCTAAGCTATGTTTTTGAAAAGTTGCATGCAAATCAGATTTTTACAATTCTGATAACATTTTCCCATTGTTCCACATTATATGCTCAGGGGTGATTTATCTTCATTTGTGATTCATTTTTAGTTGGCAGCAGCTCCTAATGCTTTAGTTTTAAGCCTCTTTTCTCCCCGGACTCTGTCAAGTTGTAAAAACATACTTTAAAATGCCCCTGATGGTTTAAGGAACCCCTCCTCACCTATTTTATAAAATCGGACTTTTGCTTCAAAGGCGCTTCGACAAGCAGGGGATTGAGTTGTGTTTCTGGTTCAGCAGTAAACACTGAACAGGCTTATTTTCCACTTACATCCCCCAAGGACTTTCAAAATCAAGGCAAAACGATGCAAAATTAAGTACATCATAAGTGGTTCTGGCAGAGCATGGGGGGAGGCAGGGCCGAGGGTGGGTTCTCCTCCCCAACGTTGTGGGGGGAACGAAGGTTTGTAAATCCCATGGCTGCTTCTTGCCAGGTCATAGCGGGTCCCCTGCAAACCTTCTGACAACACACCGAGCAAACCCGGTTAATGAAGACCGATCCTGCTTTGCTCGAGTTGAAATAAGGACAGAAGTGCATCCTCTCCCTCCCTCCCTCTCTGTCTCTCTGTCTCTGTCTGTCTGTCTGTCTCTCTCCTACACCAACAGGAAACAAAGCCGTGGCTGGGGTCCCAGGCTCCTCAGGAACTCAGGATGTCTACTTTTGGGGAGAAAGACGTGGGTGCGGTCTGTCCCCCAGCTCTGGGCTTTGTCACGGTGAGAAAGGGCTTGGGTGAGCTCCTACTGTCTCAATTTGACATCACAAAGTGCCGTAGGTTTTTCTGATCTCATGGAAGGGCACATTCCTCTGTTCCCCACATTAAAGCAGTCCCCCAAAAGAGATGCGCCCCGCCAAGGCCATGACACAGAGAGACGTGCAAGCCAGCCCAAGCGGCGGCCGCCGTCCGCCCACGTGGGACCGCGGGCGACTTCATCCCTCTCTCTCCCCCTTAGACGCCTTCATCTCGCCCGCACGGGCAGAGCAGCTGTGATTGCTGCAGGGTGCCGTGGAGGGGCGGCCAGCGTGACCACGTCGCGCACCCGCAGCTGCCGAGCAGGCGGCAGCTGCCCTCTGCGCAGGACACCCCACGGCGTGAGGCTCCCACCCCGGGCTGATGCCAGAATCCGTGGAATCCTTGCCAGTGCCTCACGCCCGCTTCTTAGCTGTTTGAGCAACATGCGAATAAAATTGATAGTAATTATGGATCGCAATCTTGAGTGTGCAATGAAAACCAGACCAAACCTTTATTGATGTCTCGCTCTGCCCAGGGTTCCTTTCTTGCATCGTCTCGTTTAATTCTCAGTTCTCAGTGTGGACTCGTGGGAAGCAACTGTGTGTGTGTGTGTGTGTGTGTGTGTGTGTGTGTGTGTGTGTGTTTGGAGAGGACATTTAGGCAAAATTAAAACATTTATGGGATGCATTTTTCACTTTCAGGGTGGATATATTCTGACTTGTTTTGGGGGTAGTCAAAGTGGTATTCCTGCAGATACCCGCTTTATGAATAGGGAATACTAACAAGAAAACATACTCTGCTCTTTAGACCAATGTCTCGGCATTTCCGGGAAGCAGCTTCTAACATCTTTGTCCTGGCCTTAGACCGTGGGACACTTTGCGGAGCTAGGAGGGCTTCCGATGGCTCGGGGACAGCACAGACCTTGTGCTGGGTAATTTAAGGCTCAACGTCAGTGACCGTTCTCTATAAATAAACTCTTTTAAATTCTAGTCAACTAGTGGGAAGAGATTTGTAGCTCTATTAAAGTCTAGTGGAGGGCACAGCACCGCCCGGATCAGGCTGGGGGCAGAAGGTTTCTGTTGCTCAAATTCTAGTCATTTCTAGACTCCTACTCATGTTTTGGCAACCGCATGATGAGGGCTCCAGGGTTCGGCCTCGAAGCTGTTATCTAGTTTTGGGGGTACTAGTAGAAATGTCAGCTGTGAATAACGAACATGCGACTCTAAAAGCACCCCCAAACCAGGGTGGCGGCACCCAACAGGAAGTCGAGTCGGCACGCAGCAGCCTGACTTTCCCTCCGTCCTGTCTAGTCGTTCGCCAAAACTCCGAGAAACCACAGCGAAGCCGGCTTCCTGCACCCCGGCAACAGCTCCCCGACTCTGCGACAAGCTCTCTGAACTTGGTAATTTTTTTAAACCAAAGACTTGAGAATCAGGACATCTCCGGGGGCTGCGAGGCAGCAGGTTGCCGAGGAGGAGGAGGAGGAGGAGGAGGAGGAGGAGGAGGAGGAGGACCGCCGGGAGAAGCGTCTCCGTGGTCCCGCCTCGGGCCCTCCCCGCTGCCGGCGCCTTTCCCCGCTGCGGCCTCCCACGTCCTCATCCGCACGCCGCGGACCCGCAGACCGCAGGCTCCTACTCTGCACACGGCCAAGGAGAGGGTCAAAGGCCGTCGTCATTCACGGACTCCTCTGCGCCCGGTGCTCGCCTGGGGGCTGGGGCTCAGAAAGGAACGAAGCCGGCCGCGTCCCCCACGCGAGAGCGCCCGTGGGGCGCCCGGCGCACCGCACCCGGGCACGTCTGTCTCTCCTTCTGCTTCCGGCTCTCACCGGGACACACGCGCCACACCGCCATTTCCGGGCCCTCCCGGACGCAGGCCTCGCCGCCGCCTGAGGCTGCTCGCTGCCACTTGTGAAGCCGCCATCGGACACATTCCCCTCGGTTTCCCATCCTGTGCCTGGTGTCGCTGCCCCACCGCCACCCTGGGCGGCCCGACCGAAGGCCCCTCCGCCCTCCGACGGGCCCATCGGCACGTGGAGACGCGTCGGTGTTGTTGGCAGTTCCTGGGTGTGATTCGCCAGCGAGGCACGGTCCTAAGTGCTCCTCGGGCCTTTACCTGTTTCATTCCCGGAACCACCTACTGACTACGGCCCACTCTCCCTAGTTCGCCATGTGGGGAAACTGAGGCCAGAACCATCAAGCACCCTGCCTGAGCCCACACAGCGCGTGCTGCTCCTAAGTCTTGCCTCCTCTAGGCAAAAACGTCCTTATCCTCTCTTTCCAGTTCGTTCTGGAAGCCGTTTTTGACTCTGTAATTGATCGTCCCCCGAAAATCTAGCCACACCTGATGGCCACTAGAGTCGGAGGCACACACTCTTCCGCCTCGAGGCCACACAGAGGGTGTTCCGGGCGGGGGGTGGAGGTGGTGGCGGTGGGTGGCGGTGGGGAGTGTGTTTGAGTCTGTGACGGGAAACGGGGTTGTAAGTTTGTAGACGCGCCTTGGAAACCAGTGCCAACGTGCAGCCCTTGCCCACAACGAAATTCGAACCGCAGGGCCTCTGAACGCTTACGCGGCCCGACTCTCTTTTTTCCTCCTGAATCCATCTAGCGCTTTGTTATGCTCCCAGGACAAGCAGACCCACGGCCTTGACCGGCCATTGTTGGAGCACACGTCATGGGCCTCCATCCGACCGCGAATTTCTTCAGCTTTCTGGGGCTTGGTGTCCACTCAGCTTGGCGCAGGGACACATGCACCAGTAAACAACCGGAAGGACGAGGCGCAGACGGAACACGCGAGCCAAGGTCTGGCGTGTGGCCGGCTTCCCCCTGGGATGGCCGCAGAGCGCCGGAACCGCGCACTCTGACCACGGGGCTCTTCAAAGCCCCTGGATGAGGTTCGTTCCCCCCCGCATAACCCCAGAATCTATAAACAGGGACTCAAGGACCCAATGAACCTAACAAACATCCTTCGCCAGCTGACACGCGCTGGGCCCACCTTTACTTAACTAAACATTCAGGAGACGAGATTCGAGAACGAACGGCTCTCCCTCGTACGAACCGCTGGGGGCAGCCCGGACCGCCATTTGCTCACGTGCTCCCGGGGCGGCCGTGCTGCGCGGGCGTGCCGGGGGACCTCCGCGTGTGCCTGACGACGGGGACTTGCAGAGAGAGAGCATCCTGCCCTTCCGCTGGGTCCTCTGTTCTCGAATGTTTAGAAAGAACATTTAGTCCATCTGGACTCTGACGCTTACATGGCACTTTTCGGATTTTTTTTTTTTTTTGGTGGGGGAGGGGATAGTTGGGACTGAAAACAATTAACTCCAATGATGAGAAAAAAATTCTTGGGATTTTAAAGTCATCATGAGTTTTCTTTTTCCTTCTTCTTTTTTATTTTTAAACTAACGGACATTTTTATCAAGATCATTGGAGCACCCCATGCCCTTGTCAAGAAGTAACACAGAGCGCCATTCTGTACATCACACCCAGCTTCCCGCCGAACAGTAACATTTCGCAAAACTCGCGGGTAACAACGCCACAGTCAGGGAGTCGGCATCGAGGCAGTCCACCTATCCTCTCCAGGCTTCCCGCGCTAATGGTGCTCACGTGTGTGTGGGTGTGCATCGCTAGCTCTTCATTTGCAGTGGCTCATAGTATCAACCTGCTCTCAATCACTCCGGTTTACAATCGTTAATACACGACCGCCGAGTTTTCTGCCCTTCCGGCCCGGCGGGCGCGGTGCCAGGAAGCGGACTACGTGATGGCGATGATCCCCGCGGCTCTCTAGCCGCGTTCCTCTGCCCGCGGATACTCTGCCTCCCCCGCCAGCCGGGGTCCGCGCCTCGTCCTCCTTCAGCCGAGGGGTGGGGGTGACCCAATGACCCATCAGGTCCTTTGTCTCTGGAATGTGACCCTGACAAGACGACTCGAGGGCCGTCCTCATCGGACCCCGACTCGCCGGCCTGCTGGTTCCTCCGGCAAGACCCGGGCGGCCCGGTCCCCGCCCGGTCTCAGCGCCGATTCGTCTAGTCCCACCAGCAGCTCCGTGTCCTTCCGCGAGGTCCCCTCTCCGCGTAGGCGGCAGAGCCTGTTTCTGTGGCCTGCAATCGGATCTGTCCCTCGGGTGGGTGCCGGGATCGTGGTTGTGCCTTTCGCTGAGGCGGTGGACCTGAAGAGGCTCGGGAACGCGCCCCGGGTCACAGGGCGGTAAAGTGGCAGCGCAGGGGCACAGAGAGGCTGGCCCGTTTGCATGGCCGACGACTCGGCCGCCTCCTGCTGCTCCGAGCCACGGGCAGAGGGGGCGTGCGCAGCGCCTCCGGGCCTTCTCCGAGGCTCTGGATGGATGGTAAGCTCATCCATGCCCTCGAGCCTCAGAGGCACACTCCGTTATGACATTGTCTCAAGGCTGGACATGCCCGTCGAAGGCTGCGACTCACATTTCTGATACCATTACACAGTTACTGCACCAAATGCCTTTCTGCTCCCTGATTAAAAGTCTCCTCCTAAACCTGCCCTTCCCCGAACCTCTCCCCCCTGGGCCCAGGGCAGGAAATGTTGTTTTACCACTCTTGACATTTACTGCGAGTTTCTCTTTTAAACAAGAGCGAGGATGAGGGAGACAGAGGGGGAAACGCACACGTTGCGCGTCTGAGTCACCGGGATGCATTTCTTCAGCATTAGCTTGTGCTTTTACAACTGGTCTTCATCCCGGGGTTTTCATCTGCGGCCCAGTGTGTCATCGTCCTAATGACTCATGGGGAGCGCTCATTCCTCTCGGCATGATTTATGCTCGCTTATCACTTCCTCGCTCTCCAGAGAGACCTGCCCTGGGAGCGAGCTCGGCCCACAGACGAGCCACCACTCACCAGCCGAGTCCTCCCGGGCAGGGCCCCGGCGAAGGGCTCTGTCCACGAACACCCCACCGAGAGGCCCGGCCGGGGACATCTGCTTCCTGGGGCGTGCGAACGGCCCCACGATGCAGGAGCTCTTGCCCCGGGAGAAAACTCCGGGGCCCGGATGACTCTTGGACTCCCTTTCCATTAGAACATTTCAGGGGGAGGTCTGTGGGGGTCTTGTCTCGCCCACTCAGGTCGCCTCTGTGTGGGGCTCCTGGGGCACAGTGGGGGTGCTGGGAGAAGCCATGAACGAGCCTTGGTTCCTACATGGCGTGAGCCTGTCGGGGCTCGGGGAGGGGAGCCTCTCGCACAAATCGGGGGGGGGGGGTGGCTGAGCCCTCCCGTCTTTCTCCTGTGGGCCCCCCCCCCATTCGCTGCACAGCAGGACGCGGAGGCCGAGGCCCGGGTGGGGAAGGCGCAGCCCGCTCACTGGGCCCTGTGCACTGCCCGGGCTGACCACGCGGTGGCTTCTCCGGGGCGGCCTGAGTCCCTCCACTGCCGTCCCCACGCTGCTCCAGGGCAGCCCTGTCCCCTTGGGAGAGCCCAGGGGCTTGCTGGGGGCACCACCCGTCAGAGCGGGGACAGCTTGGGCCCTGCAGGCCGCCTGCCTGGGTCTGGGTCTCCCACTCCTCAGCCGTGTGAGCCGGCGTGAGTCGTTCGATAGCGCTGTGCCTCAGTTTCCACGTACGTACCACAGAGACCGCGAGAACACACCTCGCAGGGGCGGCGTCAGGAATGAGCAGGAGCCGCGGGTGAAAATGCCGGGCGGGCAGCCCGCGCTCTGCCAGTGCTGACCTCCGGGCGCCTGCGGCCCAGCGGGCCGCGACCCCGCAACGGTCCCCACTCCTGAGAGGGGCCCACAAGCTCCTTCTCAAGGCGGGGTCCCAGCCCCTGCCCGGGGGACACTCTCCTCACAGCTTTGCCGTCCAGCGTCCACCTCAGACGTGGCCCTCGCCCAGAGCTGCGGTCATTCCTTCCCTGGGATTCAGTGGGGGCCCACGGGAGCCACCCCCTTCCTGGGAAGGGGGCCCCGCTGCTCTGCAGTCACGTCCCCAGGCCTCCTCTGAGCCGCCTGGCACCCCGTCATCTCTGGGGAGCTGTCCTTTCCTTGTGTTTAGGAGGAGCCCAGGAGACAGGGAGACGGTGGATTTATCCAGAATTCTCTTTCACATTATCATCCAGATGGCAAAGGCTGGTTCCTTAAGTATCACTTCAGCATATTTATTTCTAATAAGTACTGTTCCTGGGGCTTCGAAGTGGGAACAACGGTAACAATAATGAGAAGGCAGGGATCTCTGTGGCTTTGAACTTGGCACGTTCTGCGAAGCACGCACTCATCCGGCCGTAGCGGCTAGCTTCGCGTCCCTGGCTGCCCAGCGCCCCTCCCCCTGCCCCTCCCCCACTTCTGCATCCCTGCCCAAAGCCCACAGGTCCCACGCCCACCCCTCTTCCCCGAGGGACAGCTGTGTCCCCCGCAGATGTGCTGCCCGGCTGCGCTGTCTCCCCTGACAGCGGCCACCTGACCCAAACGTGTCTGCGAAACACGACGACATCCAACAGTTGCCCCGAAGACACTGACTAGGGAAGGACGATGTCAGGCAACGATGCCCCAAGGCCAAGATGTCCGTGAGGCCCACACGACTTCTCACACACACGCACGCGCACACACACGCACACACACCAACACCCGAATAAGTCCCCCTGGAACGCCTACGCCATCTCCGTCTGTATCGAGACGGTCTCGCCGCCGCTCGCGGAAGGCAGGGGCCGCGCTGGTGTTAGCCTCGTGGCTCGTTCTGCTCCCAGCGACGCTCGGAGCAGAGAAGACCTTGTCCTCGCACGTGGGAATCTATCATTTTCACCAACTTTCTCAGGGTCACAGGAGTGGTAATGTATTTCTACGCTATATTGAAATAAAAAAAACTTTTTATCGACTCCTTAAACTCTACACTCAACAATAAAAGAAAAAATGGGGAAACACGGCTTGTCGTGGCGATCGCGTAAGAATTACATTGCATGGAACATACTTAGAACTGCCTCATGATACAACTTGCATCCGTCAACCACGGAAACGGCAGGGAAGTATAACTCCTCGTTTTATGGAGGGAAGAAAAAGCAGCAGCTCCTCCGTGAACTCAGGGAAAAACTCAGCTAAGCAAGCGATGCCGGGCACTCATGAGCAGGTGACCGTTTTAAAGCAGAGGTCCTGGATTTCCGGGCGAAGGGAGGTGTCCCGGTGAGTACTGTGCCCGGGACGGCTGGGAGCCAGGCACCTGCCACGTCAGCCAGAGGTACGGGCGATCGCAAGGAGAAGACGGTTGTTCATTTCCCTCGAAAAGGACCTGAGACCAGCACATCTCTCTCCCGCTGCACTTACATGACATTTAGATAGATGTGTACACACAGAGCGGGAGCAGGTCACTGCCTGCCGACACTGTTCAGTTTGGCAACCCGGTTGCGTAGTTAAAATGTATCGCTGCCTTGTTAATGTCGCTCTTCCCCATTCTCTTATCGAAATGCCTCCACGTCACATCCTTGTCATCACTGAAGTCTTCCCGAGCCATCTGATAGTTTCGTAGACTTAGTGTCTTCGCCTGCATCCGAATAGTTTAGGATTCAGTGATTTTTCCCTAATGATTTTTAAAGATTTTCCACCTTACTCCGCCTCCACAGCCTCCACGGTCGACGAGTCCTCCCCGCACCCCGAGAACTCTGGTCCTGTGTCGGGGGGCCTCCGATGCCGGCTCTTGACATCCTCCATTCTGTTTGCTGCAGAGCAGTCAGGTGTCATTTTTAGGACGCAAATTGTATTCTAAGGCCACCCTACGTACGGCCTTCAGCGGCTTTCCGTGGCGTGTGGGACGGAGCCCAAAACCTGTCAAAGGCTGGCTGGGGCCTGGGCTTTGTCGGCCCTCTCGGCTAGCTGTCGGGCTACTCCCCAAGCCTCTGTCCCCTGGCCCTCCGCCAGCTGCCACGCCCCAAGCTCCTGCCCCACCTGGAACTCTTCCCGTCCGTTGCGTGGTCGACTCCAGCCTGTGGGCCTTTCCTGGCTAAGACCCAGACACTTTCGCTCCTCTTCTCATCAGCTCTCATCGGCACGTCCAGTGTGTGAAACAGCGTGGTCCATCACTGTTCGTTGCCTAACCTCTGTGACGTCCCATTACCTCAACAGCCTGCAAGCTTTCTGGGGACGAGACTGCTTCCCCTCTGTCCCCTGCTGGACCTCAGCGTTTGCACAATGCTCGCTGTCTAGGGGGAGGCCAAAACATCAGTCGCAGTAACAGTAGGACCAGCTCACGTTTAAGGCACACTCGTTCTGCCTCGGGATCTACGCTAAATCTTTTCGTGGATCATTGATTCAATTCTTAAAACAACAGGACAATCTCGATGATCCCCATTTTATAAACCCCAGACTCGGGCTTAGAGAGGTCAATTCCTAGATTCACAGAGCCCAGGTTTCATCAAGACGATTGGATTCCCAGCCCCGAGCTTCCCATTGATCTAGTAAAATAAATAACCTTCTTGGTTAACCAAGCAAACGTGACACAGAAGAAAAATATTAAAAAAAAAAAAAAAAGCTTGAAGAAGATCTAAGAAGACAAATTAAGCTCTGTGAAGTCAGATAATAAGTTTACAAAAACGAACTGTAGCCCTCGTGGCTCCAAAAATCCTGTTCCCCAGACTTTCGCAGCGTGTGTTTACTGAAAGTACGGCACGCGCTCCTTAACGCCGAAAACGGTAAGTCGCTCGTACCTCTGGCTGCTGATCACTGAGAAGGTGCCGGGCACAGGCCCTGGTCCGAGGTGGCTGACACCCCGGCAAGTGCCGTTCAACGCCTGGTGCTCAGACAGGACGTCTTGGTTTCTCCTGCCCTGTGTCACAGTGGCGCTGAGCCGTCGCCCGGCACTGTCTACGCAAGGCTTAGGGAGGAAGCGTCCTTCTCCGACCCGGGGGGATGGAGTCGCCCTCTGAGGACGAAACCAGTGCGGGGGCCTGGCTGGCTCTCTCTCCTTCGAGAAGAAGTTTCGAAACCCCATAGTGTGGTTTGGTAGACCGAACGCCTAATACGGAAACTTTTTTTTTTTTTTTTTTTTTAAGAAAACTGAAAGAAACAGATCGCGCCCATTCATTATGGTGGCAGGAAGTGGGGACGTGCCACGGGGAAGAGTCACTTAAGAACGTAGAAATAAAGGAAATAAACATTTTTTACTCCGCAGGTTACACTAGTCAAAACGGTGAAAAATGGAGGTATTCCGGCACCCACTGCGGTCCCCCGTGGGGAACGAGCGGCTCCCAGACCCGAGGCAAGAAGGCGAGGCTGGAGACCCGGGACGCCCGGGGGCCACCGGGTGCAGCGGCCATGAGAACTGGCCGAAGGCGGCACTTACGAGTAGAAAGGGCTGCTCTGAATGGCATCCAGAAGTGGGATGTCCCTTGAAATAATAATAATAATAATAATAATAATAATAATAATAAATGAATACATAAAGGAGGCTTTATCCAACACAGTTGCAGAGAGAAAGATACTGGATGCAGAAGCCACCAAGGTCCCGTCCCCCAGAACAGGGGGCCACGGGGTGGGAATGGCTTCTCGGGCGCCTCCCTCTGCACTAAATTAAGCAGCGCTAATTTACTGAGCATTATTATTGGCTGGGCACTGGGCCGAGACCCGGCCGGGGTCACACAATTTAACTCACCCCAACTCCACGGGGTATTGTTCCTGTTTCATAGACGAGGAAGCTCGGGCTTAGATGAGTGTTTGACCAGCATCCCACAAAGTAAGTGACGCACAGAGCTTCTCACCCCACGGCTAATGGCCCGGCCGGCTGACTGCCTCCTCCACGCTCTGGTGGACGGGCCACCCTTGCCCCTCATTCTGGTCCTGACCGTAAATGTGACTGCCTGCCTGGGGCTTCCAAGGATAAGTTCCAGTTTAGACGTCTGTCACATGTGAGTTTGGTCATTGTGATTCATACCTCTCGCTTTCTGCCCGGAGTCATTTCTGGATGTGCAAAGCCGGGAAAACCTTCCCAAGGTGGCGACCCTGCCTTTGACGTCGGCTGGCACCTAGGTGGGTCTCACCGTCTACAATGGCGCTAGCAGTTCTGCCACACCTGTTACCTAGCAACCAAGCAGCGTCCGCTCCGCTCTCCAGGTCTGTTCTGAGAAACAGGAAATGAGCGTCGCAAGGTGCCTGCCGAGTGACCTGTGCTCGCGGCCAAACCTGGATGCGAACTCGCACTTGAAGAGTTGATCTCCGCTTCTGCCCGTGATTCTCATAAATCAAAAACGGTCCGTGTTCACGGCACCGTCCAAGGGGACAGTCCCAAACACTTAAAAATTCCATCTGGGAACCAAGAAAGCTTCCTCCGAGGACAGAGATCGGCGGAACTGATGGGCCGCTGTTCATCTGGTTCTCGTTAAGAAAAATTGGACTCCCGGGGAAATGAGTAAAAGTGAAAAACTGGAAGCAAAAAACGTCTGAAAACGTAGAGGTCGATGCAATTCTACTTTTTCCTTAAGGCTGGTTAGTTATTCAGATAACCGGTCAGGTTGCGGGGAAGGCAGCGCGGAAAGCTGACAGAGGATGGGCGATCACGGCCACGCGACGTAAGAGAAGAACCGCCGTTCAAAACCAGAGGCCGTCGGCCTCGAGACAGACCGGGTTTGCTACGGCGACACCGCCGTGAGGACACCTGCCTCTCTCATGCCACCCCAAAGGCTGATCAGGTCAGAAGTCCTTCTGGGTGAAGTAAGCACGTGTCCTAATTCAGGAATTTCCTGAGGCCACAGATTTTAGAGGGAAAATGTGCCCCTGAACAGCCGTCCAGTCCCCGTCCTCGAGCCGATAAGGCCTTCTTACCCTCAGATTGCAAACGAGAAAATCAGGACCAGAGGGGTGAATTATTTTGCCCAAATTCACACCGCTCACAAACACCAGAGGTTTACAGGGCCCAGCGCTTCTGCTCCTGACTAAATCTCTTTGCTCTTAGGGAAAAAAAAAAAAAAAAAGTGAGAGATTGACAGGCTTACGTCATACTTCCCCAAATGGTCGTCTTCATAATTTCCATCCATATAGACTAGAAGTTGCTCCCAAAGCTGAGTGAAATGCAGAGCATTAATTCATTTGAGTTGTGTGTATTCTGTACACTTGGAGAAAGTCAGTGAATTATTTTTTGTGTCTTTCGGCAACCTCAAATCTTTTCTGGGATGTGATATGGCATAAACCAATTGACGAATGAACTAATTAATAATATATTGCCATCTACAACAATGATCGCATTGATTACATTTAGGTGCCTACAGGCAAAAATTATGCTGGAAAAGGCATCCGTTTTGAATTAATAATTTTCTAAACAAAAATATTTCTGTAACGTCTATGTAGGTCCAATGTAAAAAAAGACTTTTAGATGAAGAAGTGTTTATAGAACTTAAGAAATACCATAATCAAGTCATAAGTATCATCCTATTTGGTAAGATAATAAATTCAATCTAAAATTTAAATGTATTTTTAAATATTTAGTAAAGTGTAGGGTTAATGTTTTTAGTATGTTCTTAACATCATTATATATTTTGTCATTTAACCAACCTCCTAATGTTTTGTACTTTTGGACTCCACTGAAAACATCAATAATTCTTAACTTTGTGCAAACTACACATAAAGACTGTATCCCACGTCTCTTCGGGGAATTTCTGCAGCAAGTAGGTACCGCTCGGCCCCTGACATAACACAGAGCAAATCTCCACTGGAGCCCGTCAGATTTTCAAAGAAAACCAAGAAATTAATCAACAAACTCTTCCAGGCCAGTTGAAACTGAAGAAGAGGACTCAGGAGTGCTGGGAAAAACGCTCTGGGTAAATAAATCGTCTCCCGAAACGATTCTCACGCTGTGGGGTTCGGCGTTCTATCATCTTCTATCCACCCACATGTTTTTAATAAGGAAGAAAATCACACACAATAAAGGCGCTCTTGTTCTCTGCTCACGCTGAACCCACTGCACCCCACGGTGAAACGCGCTGGCACCCCCAGAGGAAAGGGGTGGCGGCTTCGTCGCGGTCTTAAACTCTGCCCCCTCTCTCTGCTGCGCTCGGTGCTCAGGTGCACACGCACCCGTGGCTCGCCTCTGGGTCTTTCGGGAAATCGCTGCCTCTTCCCTTCGGTCTGACTAAATCTGCTCGTCGGAGACACAGTTGCTTTTATTCGCTGTTGTCGTTGGCATGGAAATAACCCTCCCAGGGACGGGCGGTGTCTGGACTCCACGCTCACATCGCAAACGTGAGACGCGCAGAGGTCCCCGAACTCCCGACGTGACACAAGAGAAGGCACAGTGCCACCCGGGATGTCATTCCGCCAAGAAGCCCGAGCGCACGGCCACTCGAGGCCACACACCTCAGACGGACAGCGCGGGGCCAGAGGAACAGGCCGGGGGGCACCAGAGGGGGAAAATCGGCAACGCCGACATTGTAGAGAGCTCGACTGGGCCGGCCGCAGAAACGCCGGCTCCATTCGCAAAGACTGCAAGTTTTCAGCTGCGAGAATCAAAAGGAGAGTGAGGGAACCTTTGTATCCAAAGAGACTTGGGCGTGGCGATCAGGTGCAAAACGGACATGTGTTTACATCCCAAGGCCAGTGACCCAGCTGCCAAAAGTGTCCCGAGCTCTCTGGAGCGCGAGTTTTATTGTCGTAAGTGGGCCGCGAAGAAGAAGAGTCTCGGTAGGTCCCACGAACAAGCGTCACGTCCTTTCTGCTGAGACAGCTGGAGAGAGTCGGGGAGAAACTTGCCGCACAGACAGGCGGCTGCACACACCTGCACCCCGGCAGCCACCCCCGGCCACCCTGCAGGGAAGGGGCAGTGAAATGACAACCACCGGGAGGGCACCGACGTGCCCATCGGCCACCGGGGTCACCTGGAAGCGGCCGGGACGACCATTATCATCACTCGGGAAGCAGCGCTGCAGAGAGCAACTCGGAGGGCTTTCAGCGGACGATCGTAAGCCCGCAGCTTCTGCAAAGGGCTACGAGTGATGCAGTTAGACCCGAAACGCCACCTCCGCACCGCTGCCCGTCGTAGATCCGCACAGGGGTCCGCTCGGGGACGCCGCCACACCCCCGAACTGGAATCCGAAGGGACGCCCTTCCGAAAAGGTCGATCTTAACCCGCTTAGGCACTTTCAACTGAAGTCAAGATGGGGAACGAAAACCCCTAAACACGGTGTCCTGACATTTTCCGATGGCCGTGTAACTTCGAAGACTGACATGAAGACAGCGCTCAGGGGGATGTAGTTCTTATTCCGGAAGCAAAATCTAGTCCAATTAGAAAAGTCTTAAATGTTAAGGCTGAGCAATTTTAACTCAAACTGGAAGGCATTTGCTCTAGATGCAGTCCTGGAGTCTGCATCAATTCCGTGAGTCTACAGTCATGGGCGGGAGCTGGTCACCCCTGGGAATCAGACAGCCTGAAGAAGTGTGGTCCCTCCCTCAGCAGGAAACGGTCCCTGAGGCGATGCATCCGCCCAGACGGAAACCCCAAGCTGGACGGAGCTGCCTCTCCGGAGCTATTGGACAGGAACCTCTGCTGTGACAGAAAGGAGCCTGTTTGCGGCTACTGAGCACTTGGCCTGTGGCTAGTGTGACACCGGGAACTAAAGTTTTGATTTTGTTTAAATTAATCTAAATTGAAATAGCTTCAGGAGACCAGGGATTTCCTCCATAGCTTCATAATGGCCCAATTAAAGTGTGACTATAGCTCCTGGGGGAATGTGTTAAAAATACAGATTGCCAGGCCCTACGGCTGGAGATTTCTGGTTCAACAGGGAGAAGTGGGGGCAGGGGTCTGTCGGCCATTTTTAAGGAACTCCCCGGGTTGTTCCGATGCTGGTGGTCCCCAAACAATGCCTGGGGCTTGAAGGAGGGCGAGAGTCCGATTTGCTCCTGGTAAAGGGGCGTGCCACTTCAAGGGAGGACAGGGAAGGGGCTTGGGGGGAGCCTGGGGGCCGCAGGCATCCCCATTGGAATCCTGCCCGGAGGATCCGTGGAGCACCAGCCTGGCCGTGGCTCGTGACAGCTGTTTGGATGTTCTCAAAGCCACGGCCACAGCCTTGCCGTGCTCCGCCCTGCCCAGGCCCTCGAGCTTCCAGCCCCCAGACGCTGCTGGACCCGCCAGCCGCACGTACCCACGGCTCCCACAGGAAGTGCCACGCTCAGTTCCACGTGACAACCCTCCCCAGGTCACTTCCAAACTAGATTCTGTTAGGCCCAAGTGTCTGCCCTCCTCCGAGAGTCTGAGGGCCACACCCACAGTGAGCCACGTCGTCGAGCCCCTGACTACCGCTCGAAGGACAAGGCCTCGGTCCTCGGGGTCCCCTCTGCGAAGGGGTCGCTGTTCCAGCCTTTCGTGTGCACGCGCCGGCCTGCGCGCCCGCCCTTCCCGACCCCGCGCACGCGCTTGCTCATCGATGTCCGTCCATCCTCTCCGAGCGCTCACCCACTCTGCTCCTCTCCACAGCCTGGCGAGAAAGCGTTCCGGTCAAAGATGCACTTGTGCAGAAGAGCGCCTGCCTTGGGGCTGGCCTGACAGACCGCAGGGGCCATGCGGGGACAGGAGTCACACAGCGGGAGCCCGCAGGTCCCCGTCCGGGCACACGGCGACACTGAGAAACGGTCCCCACGGAAGCCTGCGCTTTCTTTACACATCCAGTTACGGGTCCATGGACACAGACTCCAAGGGAGCAGCACCCGATCTCCGCACAAACTAGAGACGCTGGAAGGAAAAGAAACCGGAGTCCCCGACACGACCGTGTGGCACGACCGCGTAGCACACACGCGGCTGCACTTCCCGGGGTGGTGGGGGGCGGGGGGCGGCTACAGGAAGCGCCTCTGAGAGGGGGTCGCCGGCGCGGCTCCTTCAGCTTTAGCTTCAGGTTATGGCTCTTATGATTTAAGGTGCCGAGGCCACCACCTACCTCAGTCTGGATTTCTACGCAGGTTTTTCAGTAACACAGATTCCTAGATCGTTAAATACCCAATGTTGGGTGGGTAGAGCCGCTTCGCCCTTTGAAAGCTGTGCGAGGCCCCCCCTAAAATGCAATGTTTCCTCCTTATGAGCAATAAATGCTTCAACGTTCTTCTCTTCACACTTTTTTAAGTTTTTGCAGCAGCCTCCCCACCGCCTTCAAATAAAAAGTTCTCCCCTTTTTAAATAGCAGCATTTTCTTGTTGTAGAACATGAAGACAAGGAGGAAAGCCAGCGCCTTCCAGAATCTCACTCCTCAGAGGCAGATGTGCACATGTATAACTTAAAATGCAAACTATTACCTAACACGCCATTTGCACGGACTACTCCACGACCGTTTTTATAAGGAGGGTCCCAAGCACCATCCTGCATTGCTGTGTCGTGCCTTATTTCAGAGCTGAGTGGTACTTACTTAATCTCCTATTGACGCATTTCAAGGTAAAACACTCCGCAGTGGACATCCGCACACACAGGGCTCCCTCCCAGCGCATAGGCACCGATGCGGGGTACCAACCAGCCGGCCTTCTGACTGGTCAGACTCTCCGCCGCGCCGGCCGGCAAATAGTGAAATGACTCTTGCTTGCACTTTGATGTTTGGGTGCTTGTAGCTTCACGTGGATAAGTTCTCTAATTGGATATGTTGGGCCAAAGGCTATGCAAAGTAAAAATTCTATTTTATACTGATAATTACTTTTTGAGTCTGATGGCATTAAGAGCTAGTAGCATACAAGCGTTTCACTTATAAAACTTAGATTTTTCAGTATTCACGGTCTCAAAAGTGAAGTCCACATAACATAAAACAGACATGTAAACTTTTTCCAAAATATTGTTATGTTGAAGTAATTTTGGGGAATGCTTTACTAAAATAATAACATTGGCATGCTCTAATTATGAAAATGTTCTTTTTATCAGAATGAAATCTCTACAATTGGTACAAGTAGTATGATTAAAATAAAGCTATAAAAGGTTATAGTAAACATTCTCCATATATTTCCTAAAACGTAGGCTGACAGTAAGGTCGGGAAGAGAGAAATAAATCAGGAAGAGAGAGTTTTTGTGTTTTCAGTGTTTCTAATTTTGAGATTATTTTGTGAGAGACCTAGAATCAGGAGTGAGCGAATCGAGATGCCTTTTAAAATGATCTTCTAATCTTCTATACAAATTAGCTACTGCCTGGCAGTCGACATGCATTAGGCTCTGCCTCTTAATGAAAGGTAAATCATTTTCAGAGAGAACCATGAACAAGGCTATTAAGCCATTTACAGACTCAAAGGACCAGAGGGCTCTCTGATGGGCATTTTGATATGAAAAAGTGTGTCCATCATAAAGCTGAATGAAGAAGTAAGGTGAATTTCACGCACACCACAATAGGAACTTGGAAGACGTAAGTGCACACCTGACTTGTAAGAAAAAAGGCTGGATGAACATCCACAAAATGTTAACTAGGATTGGGTCTTGTAGTTGGAGTTCATTCTTTTCTTTTTCTTTTTTTTTTCTTTTTCGGTCTTTCTTTTGTCCCCCCCCCCCTTTTTTTTTCTTACAGCGCTGGGCATGCATTCCTTTTGTAGCAAAAGCAAATAACAGGACTTTATTAAGTCTTTTTCTGCTCCTCTACCTCCAATTGTGACATGATCTGACAGTGCAGGTCCGACCCCACTCATGCAATCTGCCACAGCCCTCCGCAGGAAAGAGGCGTCCCAAATCCAACTGCCAGTCCCAAAACTCCATCGAGGAAGCGCTCAGCCACCGGGAGCCTTAGTTTTGTCCACTGAGATATTTTCAAAACCACGTACAAACAGAAATGCACAAAACTTAGCATGTCCCACAATACTCTTACGTAAAAACAATAAAGAGCCTGAAAATATTTCCTGTGCTAAGAGAGACACGTCAGAAGCAACATACAGGCTTCTGTTCAGCTCTCTGATTATCCCCGATAAGATCCTCAAGTCACGAGGGGCACTGAAAGCCCACACACTCCTCATGAAAGCACGATGGTGACGAGTAAAGACGCAAGAAATACCAAGAGGCAGGTTTCGGGGTCTAGATATCGCTGGCAGAACTCACTCCAGCGAGGCTGTCATTTCAGCAAAGCAAACCAAACCAGAAACAAAAGAAACCCCAGCATTTCACCGACAGGCGAGGCAGAGGAATCCGTAGTTTTAGAAGAGAAGGAAACAGGACCTGGGAACTTGATTTGTAGCTCTAAGGACAGAATGCTTATTAGAAGAGCGTCATTATCTTCTGGCAGAACGGCGAGGGGTTCTTCAGATCTGAGGGGATCTGTAACCCACGGGGACAGCCATGCCGTGTAAAAGATGACAAAAATATGAGTTGCTCTTACTTCTGCCTTCCAGCTGACAGTTTTATACTGGGAAAACAGACAAAATATGTAACAATACCCATGTGCTCCAGAAACAAACATGATACCATTTTCTGGAAATTTATATAATTTTACAAGAAAAAAAAGGGGGGGCAAATTTTAAATAAAAAGATAAAATAAATACTTTATACCCCTGGAGACAAACTTGGGACGATAAAATAAAGTCTAGGTATTTCTCAGGGAAAAAAGCATTTCTTTCCAGCTAAAGCTGTCTGTCCTTATATAACCCGGGAATTGCCAAAAAGTCAACTAATTACAGAACACCATATTGGAACAGAAAGAGGATGTTTAAATGTGATCCTTAAAAAATCAGGCTTTGGCAAAACAGAAACATCAGAACTATGAGAAAAACCAGCTGAGTTAGAAAGTTCTTTCCTAGAGTGATAAAAAGTTTTAATTTTCCGTTGGACCATTGTTGGACGTTAATTCCAGCCCCGAATCCAAATGTGCGTCGCGAGCCCATGTGCTCAGTCCCGTTTCTCTAAATGCCGACATAAATCACACAGCACGTTCGGTCCACAGTTTCTTAACTTTCTCCCATCATGCAATAAATGAGAATTAACAGGACTCACTCGTTTCTTTCCAGATTTAGGATCAGCTCTTTGTTTTTCAGTTGTATTCGAAAAGTCAACACTTCTGGATGATTCTGAAAGATAAATAAGAAAAGACGGTTGAAAATATTTCACTATGACTTGCCAGGAACAGAATCGTCTCCGCAGACATATTCAGTGGGGAGAGAGAAAAAGACACCTTCCTTTGGGGACCGTTCCGAGACCCCAAGCGGAGGAGACCAGGACAAGCCTGGAAAAACGCATCGCCCTCCTCGATGGCCCTGGCGTGTCCCATGCTCCTGGCCTCTGCAACCTCTCCCTTCCGCCACACGCCGGTGGAGCTCGTCTCGATTCTACCCCACTTTCCCACGATCCACTCCTTCCTCAGTTTCCCCGTCTCTATACAGGGCGCCCTCTTTTTCCCAACTGCTCATGCCAGGACTCTGAGGTCCCCCTTGCAGCCCCCCTTCCCTCACCGGCTCCACCTGACCCAGGAACGGGTCCTGCTGTGCTGCCCTGTGACAGACACACAAGCCCCGGACCCCTCGGCACCGGCCCCGGCTCACGCCTGCCTTCTCTCTCCCGGATTACTGCAGATCCTTCCCAACCCGGGTCTCTCCACGTCTACCTTCGTCCTCCCCCGTCCCCGCCCCCCATGCATGCTCCAGCGGCAGCGGAAGGGTACCTCAAAATCTACACCCTCATCCACCCGCCCCTGGCTGCTAACGTGGCCCTCGCCGACCTCCACCCCCACTGCGCGGTCCTCCTCCCCCACCTGGCCCCCTGCAGCCCTGGGTCCCTGCACGTGTCCTCGCCACCTGGACTGCGCCCCCCCAGCTCGTCTCGGTCCTGGCTTCAAGGTCGATAATGCCCAGAAGCCTCGCCTCACTCCCCGGTCCGTTTCTATCCCCTCCCCCCACCCAGGTGTTCTCTCCTCCAGCCTCCTGTCCCTTTCCTCCCTGTGAGGAAGAATTTCCTTCCTACTCGTGACAATTCAGTATGCTCATTCGCGGGTCCACGAAGGAGACAGGCTAATAATAGAAGCGCGATTAACATTTGGTGAACGAAGGAATGAATGAATCGGGCCAACAGCCCCACCAAATTCTTCTCCCTCTTGCTAGGCAGACGCCCCCCTTCTCATCTCCCTTGGGTCCCAGGAAGCCCTCAGCTGTGTGTCAGTGCGGGGCGAGCGCCTGTATCCTCTGTTCTGCCCCGGAAGTTCTTGCCCTGCCCTAAGAGCATACCCGGGTGGCATTGTCCCTTAACCACCCCCCAACCCCCCTCAACCCCCTTCTCTCCAGCCTCAACCTTGGTGGTCAAATATGCCCCACGCACACCCCTGCTGAGCTGAGTCCTCACCCAGGACAAATCGATCAGCCGCCCCCCGCGTATTCCTACCCCCTCTGCTGCCCTCCTCCGTGAACCCTCAGTGACCCTGGGGACTGGCTGCCAACGGCAGCTCTCCCTCGCCCAGGCCGACATGCCCCAAATGCGGGTTTTACATATCCGCAGGGCATTTCTCACTAAGAACAGAACATTTTTAATGTTTATTTTTAAAAACGAACAATGTGTTTCATTCTGATCATGTGTTAGGACCGTGCGGCTGGCTTCAGTGTTTGGCCTGACGGTGCGGCCTGCTTGCCCAGGAGGGGGGTCAGGGGCAGGGCAGGGGTGACCTCACAAAGCTTGCAGCCGACCTACAGAGCGGAGCTCCAAAGGCCGCTTGAAAACGACGAAGCGTGTTCAAATGAAAGTAACGCATTATCACGTCACAACTATCATCGGGGCGGGGGGAGGGAACCTCATTGAATTGTACAATGTAAATACGAGCAACTAATTGTCTCCTATATTTCAATAAAGCCAGGAAAAAAGGAAAAAGGAGCGTTGGGTCGCACGCGGCACTGGCGCCCGACGACTCAGGCACACCTGGCCGTCACAGTCGGCGCCGTGTTGGGGCCACGGGCGGCCCTTCAGCCTCCTCCCAACGTCGCCACCACCCGCAAACGTGCACCCGACTGTATCGGTTCCGTCTGCCTTGGCTCCGTAAGTTCTCTTGGTTTTCACGCTTGTCTAACAACCTGAGGATGAGAAGTCCGCACGCAGCTTTCTGATATCCCGTACTTGAAAGGCATTATGACAGCGCCAGGGTTCAAAAGGCTTTTTTACAGCATAGCATTTCGGCTGCACTGTGCATTCACTAACCGCGTGCTACTACGTTCTGAGAGGCCGCGGGGAAGAAGAGAGAGAGAAGGAGAAAATGGATTGTAAGGTCCAATATCCAACGTTAATAATCAGCTAAAATGAAACAAACACCACAACGAACATCACGTGAGTTGTGACAAAACGTTCCAACCTGCACGGACTAACGCCGTGGTACGTACAGGAGCAGAACCGTTGAGGGTTAAACGCTTTTCACTTTATTTTGAGGTCGGCCCCTCACACATCTTTCTGCAGTTCCTCCATGTCTAATGCGGCGGCATATGGCGATTTAAACTTAAATTAATTAAAACGGAAGCAATTAGTTCGTCAGTCGCGCTGGGCGCATTTCAAGACTCAGGAGTGACAAGTGGCCGTGCGGGAGAGAGAGGCAGAGAACAGGGATTTCCGTCTCCACGGTTCACCTCCGAGTCAGTTATGGAGACCTAGAACTTGCACCCTCCACTGCTGCCTGAGTAACAAAGGCCTGTTCTAAATACTGGTGCCTTCGGGGCACAGAGTTCCTTGTGAACCCAAGGTTTAATTTATGCGCTTGAAGAAGCCTCTTCTCAACTTGAATTGATGGCTATACTATTTTTTAAGTAGTTACTTAAGCTCGAGAGAGTTAAACAGGCTAATTTCCATATACGTGAAATGCTTGTATATATTTTCTGAGTTTAAACGGATCTCGTTTTACATGGTTAGTGATCTTGTGAAAATCATACTTCTTACCTGATATATTTTGATGTTGTCTGGTGCTTATAAGAATTGTATGGATTTCTGAGTGTTTATTGAACTTTTAAAATTAATATTACTATTCCTATTATATACAACATTAAACACATCACTTTTGAAAATTTTAATATAGTGTGTAAAGTGTTTCTGAGACCTGATTTCTGATGCTTAGATTTAATTAATAAACACATAAAATGTTCTCTCCAGGTTTTGTATTTTGTACTCATTAATTATATCTTAGAAAAACGAAAATTATGAATTATGTTTACAATGAAATATTAGAGCAAAAAATGCATCATTATTCTGCCAAGATGTACCCAGCGTATGTATGTACATTTGCATGTGTTTTATATGTGTATTTAAATAACTTAGTTATTTTAACCACAAATTGTGTTTGCCTATGATATTGACACGCCTATCACTATCTTAAACAGAAATTCTGACAATTATAGTTGTGAACAAAAGCGAAATGTCTGCAGTATACTTTCTAATTCCCCCATGAATCGAGCTAGTTCAAACACTAGCATTTGTAGTAATTCCACATAAAGTCCCTGCAGGAGCCGTTATAACATTCCACTATGTACATCTTTCAAACAAATACATTTTCCCCCCCCAGGGAGGCAAAAAGATCTTTATCCATGTATTTTCACTGAGATCTGAATGATACAGGTGAAATCAATGGAGACAAACGGAGAGCTATTTTAAATCAAAAGCACTAATTACATTAGATTTCTTAGTTTAAAAGCATGTATTCATTCCATTTCCTTTTGATTTTTATACACAATGAACCAGTGCTGATTAAATACAGCAATCCTTTTCTGAAAAATGATGGCTAGATTACCCTAATGGAACTGTGTGTTTTATGGAATGCTTAAAGAATTTCATTTGCTGAATAAATCAATTAAATGCTAATCAATAGGCCGGCAATGTTTTGGCAATCATTATACTCTTATTTTTTTTTTAATTGGAAAAAATACATCCCAGGAGTATATAAAATGCATAAGTACAAGATAAAACAACAACAATAAAATAATCATCAGGGTTTCCGACCGAAAACGCAAAACGTTACCAGAATCTTAGAAGCCCCTGTCCTGATGGCCCAAGCTACTGTGACACGCCACAGACTGGGCAGCTTAGCCAACGAATATTTATTTTTACATGTTCTGGAGGCCGGAAGTCCAAGATCGAGGTTTGGGTTCTGGTGAAGAAGTTCTTCACAGGAATGAGTTAGGGCGGGCCCCCCAGGTGGTTTGCCCAGGCAGGTGGCAAAGGCGGGCTCTGGCCAGGACCCAGCTGCCTGTCACCTGGACCCTCAGTCACCCTCCGCCCTCTCTGGGGTTTCCAACTGGGCACCCAGCCAGCCCAGCCGACTTAACCAGAAGTATAAACAGATGTCTGAAAAGTGACTGATCGACTAGCTACGGCTGATCTTTCTTCCCGGCATTATTCAGATCGTGCTGCCCTTCTTTAATTGGTGCACTCGGGAGCTCGCCCAAACTTGAATTTAAATTATTTCGCTCGTGATGGTTGCGAATATCCGGCCTCAGTAAGTGCGGCTTTCCGCGGACGCAGCGATCTGACGGCCTTTCTTTTCCCTGACGGCCGGAACGCTGCACGGCATCGTCTTCCTGGTATTTCTATGTCCTTAAGGAATAGCCGATTTTCAATGACTCGGAAAAATATGAACTTGACCATGAAGCTGAAATAAGGTGGCAACGAGCCAGCAGAAGG
This sequence comes from Rousettus aegyptiacus, assembly GCF_014176215.1. Lineage (NCBI taxonomy): Eukaryota > Metazoa > Chordata > Mammalia > Chiroptera > Pteropodidae > Rousettus > Rousettus aegyptiacus. Next base: position 57,162,786 of record NW_023416309.1, read on the forward strand.
GAGGGAATTGCATTAAAAGAATAAAACGTGGGGTCGATAACCAAGTTCACGCCCATCACGACTTCCGGGCTACCAGGTAGGTCTAAGACAGTGGTCGGTTCAGAGCCGAAGTCGCTCATTCCAGCCGTCGATACGGGAAGCTCAGAGGGACTTAATTTTTCAAGCAGAACAATATTAAAATGTTGCATTCAGGGGACTCTGACTGAGTAAGGCTTTCGGGCGCTCTGACCATATAATCTAAAACGAAATCTAGAACGTTCGCTGCGAATGTCGGCGTCGGGGCGCCTACGAGCAGCAACAGCGTGAAGAGCTCAAACCGAGAGCGTCACGCCGGCGAACGGCTGGGGGGGCCGTGCCTCTCCGTGGTGCGAAGGGAGAAGGGGCCCCCAAATCTGCGATCACGTCGCACCATGGAAATGCAGTAGGAAAAGTCTGCACTGAAAAGTAATCCAGCATTTTAACACAAAAATCCTTAAAAACTACTTTACATACATATGTCGAAGGCAGTTTTTATCTAAGGTTGATTCGTGCCAGTTTCCATCAGAAGAACGTGTTATTGATAAATAACTCATGAATAAACGTGGCGTTTCTCCCTTACGCAAGAGCAGGACGGTCCCCGGCCAGGGACGCGCCATCGCCGTGCTGCGGTGGCCCCTGCCTCGCCACGTTGCTCTGCGGGGAATTCGGCCACGTCCCCTGTCAGGTGCGCGGTGCGCATCGCCTGCCTGGCTGTGGACCCAGCTCACTGGTCCTAAAGCGGTCATCAAGGTCGCCTCGAAATAATTCAGAGCCGTAAACGACTCCCCTGGGCCCGGGGACGCCAGCGCTGCAGGCCGAGGTGTTCATTTAGTGCCTGGAGTATTCAGATGGCCCGACGTCATCATAAGGTCCACTCATTGCTGTGGTCAGAGAGAAGCAACGTGAGAAGGACTCGGCCCATTCTGCTTGCTTCGAGGATGGAGCAAGGAGGCCATAACCCAAGGGACATGGTGGCCTCTAGAAGCGAGGGACGGCCCTCAGTTTGCAGCCAGTGAGCACAGAGGGTCCTTGGCCTTGCAACCTTACAGAGCTGAATTCAGCCAACGTCTCAAATGAGCAAGAAACACACCCTCTCCCAATGCCGTCACCAGGAATAAGGCGGCCCTGCGAACACCTCGATTTTCGCCTGGTGAGCTGTGAAGCAGAGAACGCAGCCGGGCCACTGGACCTCTGACCTTCGCGACAGAGGGACGAGAAGTGCACACTGTTTTAAGCCGCTTCGCCGGGGGTAGTTTGTTACTGCTGCGACCGAAAACTGACGTGAGCAGAAAGACTGCTGGGAGGTCCCGAGGGCGGAACGTCTGCTCGGAAGCCATCAGGCGTGATCAAGTGAAAATGCGTGTTTATTACAGAAATCCCATCACAAGTGAAACCGCTTCTTCCCGGCGCGACAGTGACAAAACACCATTTCACTTATTATTTATTGCTATTTATCCAAAATGCAACCCTTCTGTGCTTTTTGTATTTAGATCTAAATGGGCATCATAAACGAGTTCTGTTTTTTTGTTTTGTTTTGTTTTGTTTTAAAGCATTCAAGCTTTCCAAAAGAATTATTACACATTTGTTAGCTGGGGGGCCTGTTTTATGGCTCTGATGTGGGGTCGCTTCCTGGGGACGTGACTGAAAACGTGGCTCTTCTCTTCTTTCTTGTGGGAAGGAGAGCTTGTGTCTGTGTGACCAGTGTTACAGAAGGAGATAGAAGGTTCTGGAAGACCCACATGGGTGCAGCACAAAGTATGAGAATGCACTTCATTCCACAGTGAAACATTTTAAAGATCACACTTTCCAAGACTGGCTTACTGGTACCATCGGGGACATTATAACATTGGAAAATGCCACAGGGCATTGCTTTTCTAGAATGGCTGGCCTAGTCTTACAGGACTCGGCCGTGAAGCAGCTCGCACTGTCCTCATTAACTAGAAAGCTTGGTTTCCAACTCAAAGTTCATTTATCTAACTAAGCCGATGTCTGGAAACATTTGTATACCATTGTTTTCCCCGTACGATGCTGTTTCAAAACTGTCAGTCAGAGGAAGTTAAAAGCTTATGTTGTGAGTTTTTCACACGGAAACTGCCTTCTAGAGAGAATCTCCTGGTCATATGCTGACCGAGGGCTGCTCTTCGAGCATCTTTCTAATCTCTTTCGAAGAAACATTAGCGGAATATAATAAACCTTTTAAAAAGTGATCCTGCCGTCGATCACAGAAGCTCTGCCGAGTAATGCTAGCCGAAGCCCGGGCGAGCACGTTTTTGTATTATGAGCCGTATCACAGCGCATTGCTGACTTTTCGCAAAACACGCCCTCATCGCTCAATGAAAACTCACGCCGAAAGCCTCCTGGAGATGTCTGAGAAGTCGCATTCCACAGCTTCAGACAGAAATTGGAGTACGGCCGCCAGCTCTTCCATCGCCTGCCTGTCATGTTGTTTCTCGGGGTGTTTGGGCCTCAGAATCGGGAGAGAGAAAGAGCAGGAAGAAGGAAAGACATGGGGTGGGGCTGGGGGCTGCCCTGCCCACAGAAGGGAGGACGGGGCGCCCCAGGATGAGGGGCTGCGGGGGCACAGAGGAGCCCTGCCACCTGGGACTCGAGAGGGGCACGTCGAGAAGGCGAGCCACCTCCCGGAGAGCCACCTCGCAGACGCCACTCCACTGGGCTCGCGGGACTCTGCGCCCCCTGGTTTGGCTCTGGGACGGAGGTCCTCAATGGGTAGACTCTGCCGAATGAAGACTTAGGTCCGACTCTCTTCCCGTTAAGATCGCGTCATAGTCTCACGATAGCCGGTCATAAATCTAGTGACACGTATGGAAAACTTCGTCCTCTATCTAAAAGACTCCCTGCCCCCAATTCCAAATCTCCGTCTCCGACCTCTCTCCAGCCTACCACGTGTGTGCGATGCAAACGCCCCACAAGACCCGTCCCATGGACATTGTGCCGGCGCTTCTGACGCTGACGGTTTAAAATCCACCCCGCTCCCTGCCTCCCCGGCACCGCCCCACGAGCGTCTCTCATCCTCGTCCTCTGGAGTAGCTCTAGAATTCTTTCGTGGACAAAAGACCTGACAAGCCCAGCGGAAGCCAGCACGGCGGCCCTGCAACTTCAGAGACTGAGAGCGACCTCACAGGATGCTTCGAACACAGAAACCCCGAACTACAAGCAGGTCGTGGCGGGTGTTCGCATCCCACGCCTGCGGCTTCCTTGACAAAGGTCCGTCTTTGCCTTGAGTGAGTCTGTTTTCTCGCATCTGAGAGCACATACCTTTGAAATGTCAGCGTGATCTCCTCTCCCGAGCTCCTGAGGGCACAGCCACCGCACTGGAGCGGGAGACCCCAGAACCCCTCGTTCCCAGAACACCTTCTCTCCTTCCATCCAACCCCAGACACGTCCCCCCTTTGCTTTCTCCCGCCCCCTTAACCTGTCCCTGATGGATGTCACTCCTCCCTTACATCTCTCCCTTTGATTCCGCGAAGTAAGCTGCAAACCTGACGTTCTTCGGAGCACTTCCTAATCTGTTGAGATTTTCCTTTCTGGCAATTGTCGTCGATCTGTGACACACTTGCCCCTCGCTTTGCATTGAGTGAATCCGAGTGGGTTTTTTTCTTGGAATTCTGGGCCTCCATGTTTTCGGGTCGGAGGCCCTGACTGTATTTGGGCTGTTCTGAGGGGAAACAAATCCTCGAGGTGGCACTAAAGATTACGAATCGAGATAACTCAGGCTTAGGATAAGGCTGGAGATAACTCAGGGACAGGAGGGAAAACGTGGCGGCTGGGTTTTTTGTTTGGAATTGCTTACTGGGAATCTGACCAAAACCTTTGGTTGGATAAAGAGTCTGGACTCATTCGGCTCTGAAGATAAGGGGCATTTACCGCCTCCGGCTTGAAGCAGGGGTATTCTTAGGGGACCAAGAATCTACATGGAGGTGCCAGAGGGTCATCCCCCGCAATATGAGCAGGGCCCCATCACTGACTCATCCGGGGACATGCACATTCAGGCTGGTTGCCTAGCGCTCTGAGTCCTCACGGTTGTATGACACAGCCCGGCAGAGAAACTGAGTCACTTAAGAGGGTCGGAATGACTTGGGAGGTGTCAGCTCCTTGGAGCTCAACCCATACGCAGCACACTTCAACCCACTATACAATATCCTTAGAAAAAACAAACAAACGAACAGAAATTCCGGCGGCTCCCTTTAGAGAGAAGCCAGTCTTGGGACAAGGAGAACCAGCTGCCATTGTCTCTCCTTGGACGAGGAAGGAACGAGGGCATCTAACTAAAGATTCCCTGACACTCTCCGGGACCCTGGTGGGTTCGCAAAGGAATCCAATTTAAATATTGGAACACGTGATCCTGGCTCTTCTGATCTGTTCCGGCGAAGGCACCCACTGGTCTCTGAGAGCAAAGCAACAGGATTACGCAGTAAGGTTTGCCAGACACTCCTGTAGACGAGTCTGCTTCTAGTGTGGAAAGTCGGCTCGCCTTCGGAAAGACTGCAGAAAGCTGAAATGGGACTTAGAAGAAGAATACAAACAGAAACATGCACAGGGCTGCTCCCGGATCCACACGCGGGGACATCCGCCCTTCTGACGAACACTTCAGGAGGAACCGAAATCACTCTAAATGCGGAAACTACGGAGGTCCCTGAAGATGCTGCGGACACTTTATCTCTTCTTAACCCCGCCCAATTAAGCTGCCCTCTGCCTTGCTCTAAGCTTCTGCACAAATGGCAGGGACGGCTGATCGACCCATGTCCGTGTTTAAATCAGAACGTTACGGGGCAACACACATTATTACAAGTCAAATCTGCTCCAATTCACCTGAAACCAACGACGGCCACGCATCGTTTCCCCAGAGGGTGAAATGGACTTAGAACTCAATGAATCGGACACTGACCCAGCTGGGAGAGCGATGATTTTAAAGGAATCTCCACGTGAGGAAACTAATCTTGAGACTGAACATTTATTGCTGGATGTTCCGATGTTACTTTGAGCCTTTTCTGGGACAAGACTAAGTCAGCTCCTCCTATTAAAATAACTATCGACAATTCTTTGCCTCGACTTAATATTCACCGATATCCTTTAAGACCTGATATACAAGCTGGAATTGAGCCCGTTAAAAAAGTTACTTTAAAAAGGGGCTTAGAATTGCATGCACGCGCCCCTGCAATTCTCCTATCCTTCCAGTAAAGAAACCCAATGAGAAAGGATGGAGATTTGCACCGGATCTCACAGTTGTAAACAAAGACATCCACCCTATTATTAGCTGTTCCTGTGGACTGCCCATATTTCTCAGTGATAGATTTATACAGTACCTTTTCCAGCATTCCCGTGTGTGTGTGGGCGGGGAGACAGGAAATACCTCTTTGCTTTCACCTGGGAAGATGACGAGTTTACCTGGACAGTAATTCCCCAGGGATGTACAAAGACTCCCACCTATTTCTCTCAGATACTAAAAGGTGATGTGAATGATGTTGAATTTCCCAGAAATTCCAATGTGCGAATGATTTACTTTTATGTTCTAGGACACATTAGACTCCTAAGAGGACACCATTTACTTGTTACGGCAGCCATACAGGGACATGGGGTCTCAAAGGACCAGCTTCGATTCCTTTTACCCCAAGTAAAATATCTTGGTCATCTAATATCTAAATACAGGCTACTAATTAGTCCAGAGAGACTTAGAGGAGTAATATCCTTTCCTCTTCCGAAAAACAAACAGAAAACAGCATAGAGGGTCCCTGAGTCTGACTAGGTACCGTCACGATTAGGTTCCAAAGTTCCCCTCATTGGCCCAGCCTCTGTGTGTCTTGTTAAAATGAGATCGACCCGCTCGGGTCCAACGGAACCCAAAAGGCATTGAGCCGAAGCCGGCCTGGAGCGAGGACCGCCCGAAGCCCCGGGACGCCTGAATTAGAAAACATGCTGAAAACAAGGGGAACGCGTTAGGAGTTTTAGCTCGAAAACGTCGAGATCGTCACAGGTCTGTATGATGCTATCGTCAGCAGTGAGACTCGGCGGCCGCGGGGCTCCCTCCCGGCCCGACCGCCACCTCTGCTGCCGCCACGTTACGCAAACTAACGGCAGGAAGAGCTGTGGGCCCCTTTATCTATGGTTTTCGCTCTGTCCACTCCGTCAGCACCCAATGCTTCCATCCGAAGAGGTCTGTCTCACGAAGCGCCCCTGCTTTCCTCACCCGATCTTGCTGTGACCCGACGTGACTGCCGGGCTCAACCCGGCAACTTCGTCGCCTTCTCTGCAGAAGGGAGACACCCACGACTGCGTTTTGCTCACTGACTGCCTTTCGCTCCTGGGCATGGCTTACATGAAGCTCCTACTGACAGCGCCAACTGACCCTGGTTTGCAGGTGGCCTCGTCTGAAAGAGGTACAGGGACACCGCCGAGCTGGATGTGCATCACCTTCCCTCGGGGGCATCATCGAAGGTTCTCATTTACCTGGATAAGGTCTGCCCGACAAGCCGAATGACTTGCTGTAACTGGAGCCTGTCAATGGCCAGAGAGCGAACAGCCGATACTTGCCCGGATAATCGCTACACCTTTGGAATGTGGTGTGAACAGAGAGGTTCTTGGCTTCCTCGGGCAGCCCAGAGGTTGCAGGGTCATTAGATGTCATACAGCAACCGAGACGACTGGCAATTATCAAAATTCTAGGTCATTCTAAAGCTGCCACCAAGGGAGCAAAAAAAATTAATAATTATTATTATTTAGCTGATGCTACAGCTACACACACACACAATAAGCAGCCGATAAGCAGACCTGAGAAGGTTTCTACTCCCTATGAAACCAATAAAAGACGCTCGTTTACAGTTCCAGGGGACAGCTGCAGAAGAACAGGGAATATGACAACAGAAAGGGGCAACTTTGAGCCAGACAAAGAGACACGGCTTGGACCCAATCGAAAACCAACGCTGCCCACAGGGGCTTAATCACCTCTACCTCAACATGAGCATGCGCGAATGCTGCGGGCCCGAAAAGGTGCTTGCAGGAGCCATCGATCCTCCTGGAAGCTTCTCCCACTATAGCTCATAGCGTGTGCAGCAGACGTTCTAGAACCCTGGGGAATCACTCCACGGGTCCCAAGGACATGTCCCACCCCCTTGGGCCCATCTGGGGTAAGGGAATTGGTTCCATCCAGATGCCACCATCTCAAGGATACAAATGTGCGTTAGTGATGATTCGTACGTTTTCTCGCTGGCTGGGAGCATCCCCTTGAAGCAGACAACATCCTTAATGGTAGGTACATTATTATTGGGAAAACGAAAATCCATATTGGAGAATTCCCTCCGAGTCGCAGTCCATCCATACACAGCATGTGGCCTACTCTGCGGCATTTTCATTGTACTTACCACACCCAGTTCTCTGGGGTGGTGGGACGTTTTGATGATATGATTAAAACCCGACTAGGTGAATGTTCCGAAGCTTCTGATCTCCCTTGGCCAAAAGCTCCCTCTACAGTGCTCCCCTGACCTGAGATCTACTCCTGTGGGTCAACGCAGCCTTTCTCTCTTTGCATACTCAGTGGTCACCCTGTGCATCTGGACGGGGGGACGTGTGAACAGCCTCGCCAAGAGGGGGTATCCTGCGTTATCGTCGAGGACTCGTTAACCAGCTTAGAGACATTGATAAATTAGTAACTCACTCGTTTCCCAGAGAAAGACTTCAGAGACCATGCCTTACGACCAGGGGATTTTGTTCACTGGAAAAGACATCAATTAGAGACTCTCTCCAATCTCGCTGGAGAGGCCCTTATCAGATGTTACTAACTCATCCACATGCAGCTAAACTCAAAGGTGTTAATTCTATGACTCACATTTCTCATAAAACCGAATGGCGCCTAACAGCGAGTGGACTGTGGGCCCGTCCCCAATACTCGCCTTCACCTCGAGCACGTCAAAGACTCCTTGAGGATGAGAAGTCACTGACATCAGAGGCAGACAGCTGTCCCAAGACATCGAGAAGGCGTGTAAACCTACGAATTGATGTCGAACTTAAAAAACCATTTGTTCGATTGTCCTGACTTGTCTGCTAACAATATCGTCATAATAATGGTTATATGTGTTCTTTGGGCTTTTCTCAAACCTTGTTCTTATACAGCCCCACTGTTAATAACTGCCAAAGACATATAAAATAACTTCTGTATTATCAATAATACTCTCTCTGTTGAAACTTAGAAGGAATGTTTTTGCAGGAGGAAGAGAAGAGATGTGTGTGCGTTTGAGAAAAAAAGTTAAAAGGAAGTAGTTTGTCATAATAACTTGGTTATTTCCAAGTAAAAAGAGAAAAACTAAGAAGAACAAGAGAAGCTGGAAAAGGCTAGTGGAAGGGAACACGGAGAATTTTATGAATAAATGTCAGAATCCCATTATGGGAACATGTTTTCTCCTTAACCCAGTGAGGACCACTAGCTGTATGAACTCATGTGGAAGCTGAAGTGATCATAAAAAAAAAAAAATGGCTGCCGAAGCACAGGAAATTCATCATGAAACCCTTACTGTCCTCCCGGCCGCTGAATTTTTAGGTGGTAACTGTAATTTATGCCATTATGTCCTTGCTGCTTCGGCCCTGATTAAACCTTAAAGTTACAGATCTCAATTGCACAACTAGCAGGAATCAGATTAATAACGAATGACATTTGACTGCTTCCCATGGGAAGATGTGCCATATTAAAATAATAATAATAATAATAATAATAATAATAATAATAATAATAATAATAATATAGTAATAATAATAACAAGAGCACCAAATGGGAACCCATCACATAAACAGATCATGAAAACCAAAGAGGTGTATGGTGTGACCTCAAACTATGAGTAAATGTTGTACTAAATGCAAAATACAGTAAAGGGAGACAGACAACAAAACTTGGATCATGACAGCTCACAAGTCAGAAACGATCCAGAACGATGTTTCTATAAGCTCTGGCTGCCTCCCATTTTCCTCCCTCTCCTCCTTTGAGAAAAATTCAGCCTCGACTTCCCTCCGAGGTTACGGTCTTGCCGCGTCCCCAGCAGTCCGCCATTTCGGCGAGACAAAATGGTGACACTAAGATTTCCAGGAACGAGCCTTCCTAGCAGAGTGGGACCGGACAACGCCCAGCCAAGAGGCGGGTCATTCGTGCACCTTTTGAATTGATTTATGACCAAGAGGGGAACGTGTGGGCCACACAGGGGGCCGCATACCAAACCTGACGAGCTCAGCGGAGGCCAGCGTGGTGGGCCCTACGAACCCAGGGACCGAAAGTTTGGTCCAAATGTGAAAATTCCTAACTAAAAGCAGATCATCCCAGGCCTGTAGCTGCCTTTGCAAAGGTCAACCTTTACTTTAAGTGAGCCTGTCTATTAGTTTCTCTGCATCTAAGATAACATACCATGAAACGTCAGAGAAACACCTCTTCTCCAGACCCCTCAGGGCACATCTCTGCACCAGAGCAGGGGACCACAGGCCCCTCCCTGTTACTTTGTCCCCCACAGGCCATCCTCACGTGCTGTAAACGTTAACTATTAACTAACTTGTCCCCATCAGTGTTAAAGTAGTGTCTCTCCTCTTTACTTTTTCCCTGCCCCCTTAACCCACCAGTGGGTTTCATATGACCCTCTTGGTCTCCTCCTTTGATTCTAATGTTTAAAATAAGCCACAAAACTGCCATTCTCGGGAGCATTTTCTCAATCCATTGTGATTTTGCTTCTTAGCAATTGTCTTCAATTTGCCTCAAACTCGCTAAAGTTCTCTACAGCAGGTGTCCCCATAGTCCGGGCCACAGACCAGTACTGGTCCACGGGTCCATGGCCTGTTAGGAACCAGGCTGCACAGCGGGAGGTGAGCGGCGGGTGAGTAAGAGGATCTTCCTCTGTATCCGCAGCCACTCCCCGATGCCAGCATCACCGCCTCAGCTCCGCCCCAGATCCTCAGGCGTTAGAGTCTCACAGGAGCACCGGTCCCTGGTGCCACAGAGGTTGGGGACGGCTGCTTTGGATGTTTCTGCTACAGAGTCCTCCTGCAGCTCCCCTCTGCCCCCTGCCTCATCACCCAGTCCCGGGCACTGCTCCCTGAGCTGTCGTGTGAATGTGAATCTCCAATTACACCTCCTCCAGCATCCGGGGCATGAGACGGAGGACCGTTAGCACCCCGCCAACTCTCCCGCCACCCCCGCCCGATGCTCTAGGGCTGACCGGCGTTTTCCGTAATGGGCCCGATGATACACATTTTAAGCTGTGTGGGCCGTGCTCAGCTCTGCCACTGCAGTGTAAAAACAGCCGTGCACGACATGTTAACGAACGAGCGTGGTGGCTAAGTGCCGATAAAACCTCGTTTATGGATACCGAAATTTGAACTTCATATAATTTTATGTGCTGTGACATATTATTCATTTCATCTTTTCGCGGGCATTAACAACATGTAAAAAACATTCTCCAACTTGAGTGAGCATTGGAGTCACCCGGACAGCTTATTGAAACACAGATTTCAGGAGCCCATGGTGGCGTTTCCGATTTGGCAGGTCTGGGCGGGCCTGGGCATCTGCACTTCTAACAGGCTCCCAAGTGATGCTGATGCTGCTGGTTCAGAGGCCATGCTTTGAGAACCCCTGTGCTAGCCCAAGTTTCACAGGGTGGTAATTCATGAGGCCCGTTCAGCCTGCAGCTGCTGTGGAGGTGGCCCCAAAGTGAGTGCCGCCAAGTGCTCTCAGTTCAATTTAGTTGCTAACATCTAAGACGAGAATTCACAGGTAAATCTGGACGTATAGTTTCTTGCAGGGAAAATATATCAGACCGATAGAACCCCGGGCTTGTACTTCTGGTGGCAGCATGGGCTAAAACTACGTTCGAGCCGCCAGGTGTCTCAGCCCAACTGTGCCCTTGTGTATCTGCATGAGGAGGCCAAGGAGCAAAGAGCATCCACCATCTCACGCCTAGCCAGCCTCGCTTGTTTGTAACACCAGCCTGGCCCAGGTGGCATTTGAATCCACAATCTCCAGTGTAAGTCAAATGGAATGGTAACACAGCCAGGGTGATTGTAAATCTGTGTGGGAGGAACGGGCAAGCACACCTTCTTTCTCTTGCCTCTTCCACCTCCTGAACTACTTACTCCCCATCTCAAAAGGGCCCCCGAAATGCTCCCTGACCTTTGAAGCCCTCCTGGAGTGCAGTTAGGTCTGTCCATGGCTACACACTCACTAGGCTACAAGCTCCCTGAAGCCTTAGCCAACAGAGAATTCATTGACATATCTTAGGCATTGATTTCTTGTACATCCAAGCACAAAATCAATGACTATTGGTCTATTAACTTGTCAATACATTGTAAAATGTCGATCACTCATTCCTTTACCTAATGTGACGTGCTCAGCACAGATACTGTGCTCAGTGCAGGTCACCTGCCCTGCTCATCAAGCTTGACCTTTGCCACAAAGTTCAAAGTCATAAAAATATCTTCTTATACTGGACGAATGAGTGTCTTAGCTAATTTGTTCCTGTGGTGATAAAGTTAGGTATTTAAATTCACTCTTAATACAATGTTTTATACCGAAATAGAAAATCCAGTCGTTGCTGAGAACAAGGCTGGAATTAGCACGAATGCACATTTTGAGCCTTCCTGGATCAGCCCATCGTGCAGTAAACCATTAGCGTGGCCATGAGAGAGCATTTGAGAGGCCACCGTAGAAACTGCAGGATTTCCACCAGGACAGTACTGGTCGCCTCTAAGTGGACGCAACGAATGGAGTCCGTGGTCACTGCGGTGCTCTCGTTTCCCTCAGTGGGACTGTTTGCAGCTCCGCCTTTGAGAGGACAGTCCGGAGAGCCCAGCTCCCCCTCCCTGTCCTGCTGGGAACAGGACAGAGTGGCCCTGCTCTTACGAATGCCCTGGCAACAGTGATGCCTAACTAGATAAATAAGCAGCTTAACCAGACCTTAGAACTAAGCGATGTCGACTCAACAAAAGGCAAAACAGAGAAAGAAGAGACGAGACGGCCGACAGGTGCGGCACGCGGGCCTGAATAATGCGGAGCTGACCGACGAAAGCCAAAATCCTATTACATTCTAGAAACACAGTGTCATACAGGGGTCCCCGAAGTCCCGCTGGAACATCTTTCGTTTGCTACAATGTCAAAGAGAATTGTTCAGGAAGATTCCGGTTGTGTTAGGGGCTAGGAGACATTTTGTAAAAACGAAATCGTGTGTGTGTGTGTGTGTGTGTGTGTGCGTATGGATTTTTCTTAAGCATAAAACGGGATCTTACCCAAAGGTGCGCTGAAATAAGGAACTGTGAGAACTGTGGCATGTCATCGAGCTTCAGTTAAAGCTTTCCTTGCTAATTCTGTACACACAGAAAATTCAGACTTGATGGAAGATGAAGGAAGTGACCGGTGATGACCACCGGGAGCGTCACCCCAGACTAGCACTCGTTTTTCATTAGAGCCTCTCCCCCGCCCCCCAAATAAATTAGGATCACGCGGCCCTGCGGTCAAATCGAAGCTCCGTGACTTACTAGCTCTGTGACTTAGTGATCGCTGGCCTCCCTGAGGCCCCGTTTCCTCACTCGTAAATCATAATAATACCAGCTGGGAGGATGAAATGACCCGGTTTACATCAATAGCTGGACGGGGCAGGCGCGTGGGGAGAGCTCGCTGCGGGCGACAGGAAGGGCCGCAGCATGCCGCCCTTTGCGTCGACTGTACCTCTGTTCCTTGGTCCAAGACGATGTTTTCCCCACCAATCCAGCAAAAACGGCTCCCTCCTTACACTCTGTGTCCATTTTGTTATAAACCATAACATCCGATCACAAAAATATACACACACACACGTATTTATTTCTGTTCTTCTACTGAAATTGTTTTTTTAAAAAAAGTACTCCTAAGAACCTCATCCACACTGTCCATCACAGTTATCTGAATAAGAAGGAAAGGTTAATAAATTCCTTCTCCATAATTTCAGGGGCTCTCTCCCTCACCACGGAAATCACACACGCGCGCCTGCCCCCTTTGGATCTGTGCATTTTGTTGGCCTATCCTAGAAGGATGCTGTTTGCAAAGAAAAAACAAAACAAAACAAAACAAAAGAAACGAAACGAAACGATGGGGTGCAGGGTGGAGAGAAGGCAAGCTGGCCTTTCTTCATCCGACCACAAAAGCTACATATAAACGACTGCGAAGCAGCATTAAACGACGGGGAAACGCACGTGCCCGCCGTGGGGAAACCGCGTGCCCATGCGCTGTGCCGGCCGTGGGTGATGCGCACTGCTGGCAGGGAGATTTCATGAACGGCGGTGGCTGGAGCCAGCAGCGGGCCCTGATCCCTCCCCGTTTGCGGGGAACATCAGGACACTGTGCCAAAACCTTTATAAAAATCACCTATTTGGTAGGTAACTGCCTCTTCCTTATTTTTAACTATCTTGTCGAAAAGAACTATGTTTTCAAAGTCACGCCAAGTCATTGTTCCCTGAGCCAAACACACCTTCGTGGGGGCAATGCACCCCTGTTCACGCGACTCTCCTCCGTGTGGCACATTCACAGACCAGCCAGCCTTCTGGGACTCTGCTCTGACCCACTTCGGGGGGATCAGGTCCTTCAAATGCAGCTACAGTTTAATATTTCAGATACGAGTCACCTCGCTGAGAGTCGGGCGACACCCCTTAGCCTCCCCGATCCGTACCTTTGAGATCTATAAATTCAGTCCAGGAGTGCATCAGCCTGTCATCTAGCTCTTCATCCTGTGAGCTGTTATTATATGTACCGAATTCCCCCATCTTACATCTGCTTAGCTTTTTTTTTTTTTTTTTTTTTTTATTGAACTGTAGGCCTTTTCATTCTACTTACTGATTTATCTCATGAGTTTTGACTCACAGTTTCAACTAATTGAAAACTTATAAGCCCTGACTCTTTTGGTCAACCTGGTGGCTGTCCGGGGCCGTGTCGAGCTTATTCAAAGTACAATATTCTGGTGTCTCTAAGGGGTCAAGAAATGGGCACTTTCATGCACAGCTGGCAGAAGCGTCAATTCTATGAAGTAATCTGCAAGTAGCTGTAATACTCCTTAAAAATATACATGTCTTTGATTCAACAATTCCACTCCCAAGAATTCATCTAAAGGAAATAACCAGAAAAGCATGCACCAATATAAGCAGAAAAACATTTAGTAGAGTTCATATAGAAAAGTCTGAAAACACTACACGTCCACCCCAGGAGAACAGTTATAACAAATGACACAGGAGTCACACGATGTGAGGTTACATAGTCGCTCGACGGATGGTACGAGAATGGAGGGTTCTGCTTCTGACAATGACGGTCTGAGCAATCTGGACTCATCCTGCTGCTGGAAACAACTAGTCAAGCCGTGAAAAGACACCAAGCCCTATTCGAAGGCGCTGTGGAGTTTCCGAAGCCAGGAAGAACCACAGGTCCACGACCCAGGGAGAGAAGGAGACCCAGGGTGTGAACCCGGAACTGGAAGCTAACGTCCCACCCAAGGCATCTGCAGATCTTAGAAGAGGCAGTTGAGAGGCTGAAAACTTCAGTGAAACTTTCAGCAGACTCACAGGGCCAAAGCAACAAAACATCGATAGCGAGAGTCTGCCAGGAGGCGATACTGATGACCCCTCGCTCCGGGCTTTGGGTTAGGAAGTCTAAATGCTACGTTCTAGGAGAAAGGGTGAGTGAGAAGTAGACTCGTCCTCATGGACACCGATACCAGCTCGGTCCCCGATCACAAGCGCGCCTAGCTTAGGCGCCAGCCACATACCATCGGTGTCTTAAACTATCTTTAAGATTTCCATATATGATGGCTGACACTCGAAAAATAACCAGGCATAAGTGGGCACCAACAAGATGAGATTCAAATGCAGGAGAAGTAATAGGCAATCGGAATTCATCAATAGGAGATCCAGTTAACCGAGTTAGCACAAACGGACTTCAAAACGACCGCGCTGAATATGTTCGAGAAGTCAAAAAGTAAACAATTTTAACAGAAAACTACCACCATATGAATATTCTAACACTGGAAAAGACAACGCAAAAAATAGGTTTGACAGCAGTTTAAACACGGCTAAAGAGAGAGCGAGTGACATGGAAAACAGATCTGAAGAAAATATGCAGAACCAATGCATGAAGAGAGAATAGGATGGAAGGTTCAGAAAGGAGCTTGAGAGCCATCCGGGATGTGGGGAAAAGTCTGCGCCTGTGCAGCCGGAGATGCCGAAGAGGAGGCCAGAGAGAGCACGAGCAACACGCAAGAGGAAAATCACTCGAAATTTTCCAAAACTGGCAAAAGACATCGAGGCCCGTATTGCTCTAAGAACACCATGAATCCCGGGTACTATAATAACAATAAAAAAAAAAACCCCACTCCTAGACCTAACAGTAAAATTGCTGGAAAAATGGAGATGAAGGGGGAAGAAAGATACGACATCTTAAAAGAAGCAACAATAATTGACAGATGACATCGCAGAAAACGATGGAATATACGATAGCACGTAAAGAAAACAATTCCCAGCTAGCGCTCTAGAGCCCGTGAAAAATCCTTCGAAATCGAAGGTGAAATAGAGATATTTTTCTGGCGGGCAAAAATTGAGAGAACTCTTAAGCAACAGATCGCATTTAAAAAAAATACAAAAGCTTTCTTTCCTCAGGCAAAAGAAAAAATTACCTTTGACAGCTACTCGGAGATTCAGAAAGGAATAAAGAAAGGTAACATGTGGGAACCTCTAAATGAATATTAGCGGCACGCCATAACCGTCATTAGGGAGAGAAGAAAAGAGGATGATCCAACGAATGAGTTCACAGGACTTTATGCCCATGTCCGTTTTCGATGCCTTTATTTCTAACGTCATATTTTTCAACCGGAAGAAGGGGATCCCGTGCGCTCGGCCCTTGGCGTTCCTACCTGAACCCCAGTCACTAGAGATACAGTCCAGATTCGCTCTGGCTCTACCCCTCTCTTCGTTGTCACTCATTCATCCAACAGCTCTGTTAACCGTCTCGTTCGCGCCAGGCGCTGTGGGCGGCGCTGGGGCCGCAGAGATCAAGACACCCCTTAATGGGTGAAGAAGAAAAACTCGGGGGGATTAAGCAACTTGCTCGAGGTCGCCTGGCTCATAACTGGCAGAACTATACTCCACGTCTACTTCCTTCCCACAGACTTTTTACTAAGAAGTAACTTGGACTCCCCATAAAAAAAATCACACGTGCATGAGCGCTCGGCTGGAATTTTCCATGTTATTCCCTCCTTGCGTTTCGTCGCCATCGCCAGTCGGCTTTTCTTCTCTGCCTTCCCCACGTCACTCTCGCCCTCTTCGCCATCTTCAAATTATCCCCCTTAACTCTCTTCCCCATGCTCCACGCCTTCGCGGGATAAAACATTGTGAATTCGTTTGTGAGCTGTGCAACCCCCTATTTGCTTAGGTGCCGGCATGCAACGTTTTGCAGCTGGAAAGTTCTAACCACGTGATGCTATAAATCACACGCAGACGCTGTCCTCTCGGGCCGGCCGCGAGCTGGAGCCGGGGTCAGAGGTGGAGCTCCCAGGTGGCCCAGGAGAGAGGGAAGGCGGCTGCTCCTTCCTCCACCTGCCCGCCCCACGCCACCGGGTAGGACCTTGGTGCTGGTGGCCTGGTGAGGGGCGGGGCGGGGAGGGGCATCGAAGCGGCTGCTTCCATGCCGATTCTATCAGCGAGGCTCTTCCTGCTCCCCAAAAGTCAGGACCTCCGAGCTCAGACCCCTTCGCCGTGGCAAGCACTTCGGCATGTATCTGAACTCTAACTTAACAACTCGGAGAGAAAAATGATTTCTATAAAGAAAGGATCAATTACATATCTCCATATAATTCATGGTCAAAAGTCAGCATTTCTGCTATCGATGCAAGACCCCGATTTTATTTACTGCAGATCTTAGTAACAAAGGACTTCTCATATTTTTTTTAAATAGGAAACACACACACACACACACACACACACACACACACACACACACACCCCTAACCTGACTGGAGAATAAAATTCTAAGCAGAAAAATAAAAGTGAACTTTAAAACCGTGATGACAAAGTCTGCATAGGTTGAGCATGTAATTCTTTCACACGTCCACAGCAGAAATGCTGCTGAAATACGAACTTTGCTGGCATATTCCATGACACTCCACAACTATATCACAATGAAAAAGACCAACTTCCGAGGGGACCCAAAGCTTTCTGCCAACAGGTCTTTTCAGCTTTGTCTGCTGAATAAAACCGATATTCAAAACAGGCAACTATTTCCACAGGTCGGTTGAAATGAGTAGTTACTTGCCTGAGATGATTTTGCCCCCCGGGGACATGTGGCACTCTTGATACATTTTGAATTATCATGACTCTGCGAGAGATACTACTGGCATCTATCTGTCCAGTGGGTAGAGACCAGGGATGCTGCTAAACGCCCCATAGTGCACGGGACGCCCCCACCCCTCTCAGCAAAGAGTTCTCCAGTCCAAAATGTTAACAGTTGAGAAACCCTGGTTTTAAATTTTTCTTCATGAATAGCCATCTTTAACCAGATGGTCTATAACTTAATAAGTACTAACAACCCACTGGCTTACAAAATGCACTCTCTCTTGTTATTTTATTTATATATGCAAACAGATGTATTATGTATTTTTTAAGACCACCTTTGAATCGAAGAAAACTTGCCAAAATATAATTACATTCAATCTATGTCAGTGCGAAGCAGTTTCACTCAGCCCGGACATGCTGGTACACTGGAAAAGAGATTAATGTGTATTTAATCCGGGGAGGTTTTCTGGAAGAGATAGTCTTCCGTTCTCGTTTAAAGAGAAGGCAAGGCATGCCGGTGGGAGGAAAGAACTTTAATGTTTCTGAGTCAAATGTGCAAAACCTTGGAGACAGGCAAAAGGAACGTGGGGGCGGAGAGCGGGGTGGTACGGCTGCAATGGGGGATTTGGGGGGGGGTGTGTCTATTTCTGTGAGATCAAGGCTCGCAGGGTGTGACTAGTTGGCAGGGAGATTTGAGGACCGTCACCAGAAGTGTGCATTAAATCCTGAGCAGTGGAAAGGCGGGGACCATTATGAGCCCACTGAGAAATACTCGGAAGACAAAAACACACGGGTCCCCTCTCCTCTCATCCAAGGGGACGTCACGCTTTGTGGACGCGCTTACGTCTTCTCCTAGTTTCAAGGCATGGTTAACACTCTGCCCCCTTAACCTTCGTTTGCAGCCTGTGACCAACGCCTCATCACGCAATCTCTCGCAATTTTAAGGAACACGTATGGGTAGCATGTATCATGACCTTGGGACAGCTTGAGCCACTTAAGAAAAAGTTCAAGTCCAAATCGTGTATAAAAACATCCTGGCCTTATCTAAAATTTCGACATTCTCTGGAGAAGTAACAATCTGTAGCGTGTTCTCCAGAGGGTTTCTCGAGGTCATCCAATTTTGATGCTTAAATCAAATAATCATTTGGCTTAATTCTCTCATTGTTCCTCTAACCCGCCTCCCCGCTCGTCCCGCCCCCCGCCCCCCCGCTTTCCTCATTTCGACTGCTCACTCTGCCAGACTCCGCGAGCTCGGCCTCCAGCCTTGAGACCCCCCCCCCCGTGAGGTGGGGGCGCAGATGTAATCCTCACTAACCGGCTATTGTGATCACAGACAGGCTTCTGCATCCGAGCTCCTTTTGCATGCGATCTCGTGGACTTTGGGCTGAAAACGGAAAGTCAGCATTTTTTTTTTTTAGAAAGTAATTGGTCTTTTATGATATTTTGAGAATGATAAATGGGTTTTAGCAAAAACAGAAATTATTATGATAAAAATGAACACAGAACTCACCCCTTACACGAGGACACTTAGGATAATGAATAGAGGCCCAAGGTACGGGGGGGGGGGGAGGGGTGGAAGGGGGCTTAGAGTTTGAAATGATCTCTATAAATTCAAAGTAAAAGCACGGTTGTCTCCCGTCTAAAGCCAGTTTGTACTCAGCTCTTTTTAAAACAAAAAAGCGCCAAAGAAGAGGATCGTCTTATGCTAAATTAAAAATCTCCACTGGAAAATAACTTTAGAAAGGAAAGAAAAAGGATTTTTAAATCGGCTATACACATATACCCGTACCGAAGACTGTATCTTTCCAGAATTATAAATGTCTATGCGGTGCAGATTTTTGAGTCTTAGTACAGTGACACACTCGCTACATCCAGTTTCTACCAGTCGGCACGATGGCTGTGACGCTAGAAAAGGAGTGACTTACACAGGCGAGGACAGAGGAACAGGGCGCATGGCTTTGGGACGGGCCGCAGGCGAAGGATGACGGAAGACTAGGAACCCAGGAAGGGAGGAGGTGGGAAGCTGGGTGCTGTGTGACAGGGAGGCCCGGGTGACAATAAGGGAGTGGGGAGAGAGGATGATGTGGCAGCTTTGCCCGTGCGACGCGCCGAACACTTCCGCAGACGTGACGTCAAGGCTCCTTTAAGGACGACGTGGGCCGCGGCCGTTTCAGGACACAGAGGCGCGCCCCTCCCCCCGGGGGCCGGGGAAACCCCCATTCAGCCCGGGGTGCGGAGGTGCCAGTTGCTCGTGCTAACCTACGAATGTCACCAATCAGACGACAGCTGGTTTCATTGCTGCCGTCCCTGTGCTGGAAAAGTACAAGCATTCGTACAGCTTCTCTAAGCAAAACTGTCGTTTCCCTTTTGACTAAATTGGTCTTTCGTGATGAGTGGGGATAGTTAAATAGCTGTAGAAATCCGATTAAAAAGACTAATGGAACAGCCTAGACAAGGGTCCCATGCCATTTCCCAAGACAGGTCATTAAATTACTTCCTAAAAAGAGAAGAGTCACACACAGCACTTTTTTTCCACAAGATACTCATTCGGGGCAATTAAGAAGGTCTTATCTCATCCCTAGCTCATGGGAATCTTCTGAGGCAAAGTATTACGCTGTGAGCAACATTAGGGAGTGTGGTAAAGGGAAATTATTTGTGTGCAACAGGACAGGAAAGGAAGCAATGTGCTTGCATCCTGGCCTAGCCACACATGTGCTTTGAGACAGACTAATCAGGCACGGGAAAGCCTCTTCCCCGTTGCGGCTTAGGCTCCCGGACTCGCTGCTTCTAACTGCGAGACCGCCATCACATTGATACTTCAAAGTGGCTGGTTCACGCGAGGATGAAGATTCTAGGCCAAGGGCAGTTTTTAATTCTCTCACCATCAGATATCATTTGGCAGTAGGCTACGAATAAGTTAGAGAAGTGTATTGCAAATTCCATAGCCTTCCTCAAGCCGGCTGCCTCCAGAGATCAAGCCGTAATGTCTTAAGATGTCCATTATACGTAATAACTTAACTTCTTTCTTACGTACTTAAGTGGTGCTGGTTATGTGTCATTCTTGAGAGAACTGAGGAAATACACAGTCAAATCACGTTTTGACTCTGTGGTCAGATGAGAAAGTCTATGCCTCACACACGCACCATCGATCAATTAATCGACCAATCAATGAAGACAAAATGAAGAGAAAAAGGTGCAGGAAAAAAACCGAAATACTTAAAAAAAAAAAAACCTACGTTAATCCAAAGCAAAGTAGAAAAAAGTGAACATAAAAAGACGGCAGAGTAGAAAATAAATAGCGACCCCTTCAATAAAGCTAACTATGTCAATAATCACATGAGATGCGAATGATCCAGATCGATAACAGAGGCAGTCAGAGTGCGTGGAAAATGAGACTTAATCGCATGGTGTCAGAAAGAAATATACTTTTAACATAAAAATGCAGACAAGTTAAAAGTTAAAGGGTGGGAAATGACAGACCGCAGAAAATGAAGTACTATTTGATAAACTGAATTTCAAATTTTTAAAATTCTGCTCATTGAAAGATGCAATTAAACATTATAAAGTTAAGCCACGGAGTGGGGGAAATATTGGCAATAGGAAGGGTTTACATCTAGAATACACACCTAACTATTACGTCTTAGAAGGACATAAACCACCTCTTTGAAAGTGGGCAAAAGTTTTCAAACAAGTCTTTACCACAAATAAGAGCTGTCTGAATGGCCAATAAACGCACAGAAACATGGCCGGCCTCACTGGATGCTCAGGAACCGCGAAGTAAAGACACATCGAGGTGTTGACACTCGTGTGCGAGGACGGCCGAGAGAGAGGAGGCCGAGAACACGCGTGCCCGCGGCAGTCAGAGCCGGGACGCGCGTGTGTGGCCGGCAGGAAGGCGGAGTGGCTCGACTGCGCTGGAAAAGGACGTGACTTCTTAGAAAGCTGGACACGAACTCAGCATTCGAGATGGGAGTTCCGCGCCTAATGTTTTCCCAAGAGAAATTAAAAAAAAAAAAAAAAAACATGTGTCTATACAACAATTTACACAGGGATAATCATAACAGCTTTATTCTCCATAGCTCAAGACGCGAATCGGCCCACATATCCGTCAACATGCTGTGGAATATCCAACGATGAGTTACTATGATGCCAAGAACAACACAGATGAATCTCGAAAACGTTGTGCTTATCAGAGGAAGCGAGGCACAAAGGAGCACATGTCGGACGAATCCGTGCGATATGTAAATTTCTAGAAGAGAGAAGTTAGCGATTAAAAAAAAAAAATAGATGGGAGCCAGAGTTGAGGGGAGAGCTTGATCGCAGGGAAAATTTGGGGGGTGATGAGAATTGTCAATCATCTTTCATGGGCGTATACATCAGTCAAAATTCATTGAACTGCACACTTAAAACAGGTACTTTATTTTGGTTTTATCTCAAAGTTTTTTTTTAATAAATCGCCACCGTGATGCGGGTTTATCTATCTGATTTTAGTTCTAGTAATTTCAGTGGTGCATATTTTGAACAAATTCTAAAGGAAGTTTTTGAGATTAAAGGGAAATGACTCCAAACGGAATTATGGCAGGTCCCTCTTTTCATTACGAAATTTCTCTCTCTCCTTTTTCTTGCATGTCTGGTTATTTCGTATTTCATGCCAGACATTGTATATGAAAGTAGTACACAGGTTCCGGATGATATATCCCACCAGAGAGAGGCAGCCTTTCTTTCGTGGGCAGACTAGACGAATGTGGTAAACCCCCCACCTGTCAGGAGCTGAGCTGGGTCGGGGCTGGCCCGGCCCGGCCCATCTCTGTGGGTGCCCATGTCTCGGGGGAGATCCCTTCAGGCCCTGAGAGTCTGGAGGGTCGCCATCCTCTCATTCCTGAAAAACCACAAAAGAGGTGCGGTTCTACCCTTTGAATACTCACTCTGTAGCCTCCTTACCCACATAAATTTAGAATCTGGCATGACGGGGAGCTCGATTGTGTGACAGTTACAAGTCCCGTTTTTCTAGCTGGGTCTTGTCTCCTTATCACCAAGAGAATGGGAAGGTTTCCCTCGGCCTTTCCCACCCAGCCCCCCAGCGTCCTAAACCACATCAGAACCAAGAGGTAAATTTATATTAAGAAGTCAAAGGAACTTCCAACAGCCCGGACTTCCCTTCACTGCTTTAAACATCCGCCCCGGAAACCTTGCTTTCGCTGTTCATTTACTTAATATTTCTAAAAGAGTATAAGAGCGAACTTTTACGCAGTCACTATTTCAAATTAATTCACCTTTTGAGAAAAATGGCATTTTGACTGCTTTTTTCAAATCTCGATTTCTCTATTTGCAGACATGCCCTCAAAGTTTAAAAATATTCCCTACAAGTTGGCTGATGCCTGGCGCGCTTTGTAGTAGACATCTGAACGCCTCATCGCAGATAAGGAGCATTATCACCCCGTAGTTAGCAGCTGCCAATAACAGCTGTGACACACGAAGTCCTTTTAACGTTACTTCCACAGCTGAAGGTCAGATCTTATCGCCTCTTAGTCCTAGAAGGATGCTCATGTCAGCTGCCGTGAGGCTTCTCCTGGATAACTGGAGGGATGTGTTCATGCGGCAGACTAGACATCAGCCATTTCTGCCAGTCCCAGCACCCAAGGGGCTCCGGAGGGGGGCGGGGGGCGGATCACCTCTCTCACCCTCAGTCCTGGTGATTGTGGCCGACTTCGACTTCCTCCTCCTCCCAGGGCCCAAGGTTGGCATATGGCCCAGCTTGATCGGTCACTTATTCCAGCGGTCCTCAACCTTCATGACACCAGGGACCAGTGCTCCTGTGAGCATCCAAGGCCTGATGACCCGAGGCGGAGCTGAGGCGGCGATGCTGGCGCCGGGGAGCGGCCGCGGATGCAGGTGGAGCTTCGCTCGCTCGCCCGCCACCCACCTCCTGCGCGGCAACCTGGCTCCTAACAGGCCACAGACTGGGACCGGGGGTCAGGGACTCCTTGCGGTTACTTACTTCACTCTTCTGACGACACTGATCATTTCAAATGTTGACACATGACCCAGATTAGCTCTGAGGGACCCGGTTTGGGGACTCCCGCCTCCATGGCTAAGGAAGACGATGCCCGCACTGGGGCTGGAGAGGAGACAGCAGACCGAAGTCGGGGGCAGCTGTCTCGCCGCCGTGGTGACTGGGAACAGAGCCAGTGGGGGGGCCAAGCCGAGCGACTCAGAGAATGCACGCCAGTTTCGAGGACATTGGTTGAGTCACTGGAGCCTATTATGTCTGAAGCCAGGAAATACCCCAGGAGTTTTCAGACTTGTGGTTAGAAAAAAACTCCCTTTTTGATGGAAGCAGGCTTCAGCTCGTTTTCTGTCACTGGTAACCGAGCGTCAGTTTATGCGTTAGATAATTCTCAACAAGCGATCGTCACCCTCCACCAGAGTCCACTCCAAAACAGACCGGTGCGTCCAGTCCAAAAGGTGAGATGCCATTCGCGCGTGCCGACTGCGTTACGGAGTGCGAATCCTTGCTTAAAAACTGGCTCTCTCACGACCCGCATGTAGATGTCAGCGGGCCGTGTGGCTGTCAGGGAGAAGCCGGGAAATGCACGTGTGGGCACCAGCAGCTACACAGAAGGGCCTGCCGTCCAGATGCAGACGACGTGGGAAGGAAGGACCCAGGCCTGGGAAGAGGACCAGGGCCGGAGGGGGGGGGGGGGTCTCGTGACGGTGGCGATGTCCGAGAGTGCGAAAAGCGTCCAGAGAGAGAATGCAGCGACCGCGAGGCAGACAGAAGCCCGAACCCTGGAAGTCCGTGGGCGCGGAAGGCTGGGGAGGAGAACAGCCACCGCGGAAGGAGCTGGGGGAGCGGTCGGGGGTGGGGGGGAGGGAACAGGGGACACCTGCGACCCGGAAGCCCAGGGGCAGCCACTGGAAGAGAAGGGGGTCGCCACCTCCAGAGAGCCATGCGCCGCAGACCCCGGAGACCGAGAGAACGGCAGGGACTTTACGAGGATGCCGCTGACCTTGCCAAAAGCTGTTCCGGGCAAG
This sequence comes from Rousettus aegyptiacus, assembly GCF_014176215.1. Lineage (NCBI taxonomy): Eukaryota > Metazoa > Chordata > Mammalia > Chiroptera > Pteropodidae > Rousettus > Rousettus aegyptiacus. The sequence goes on from NW_023416309.1 coordinate 57,187,158, forward strand.
CGGCAGGGTAGAACCAGATTGCACCTGTCACGCAGCAAATCCAGGGTGAAAGTGCAACCCCAAGTGCCATCGGCTGCCTCTGAGACACCTGGCGGCTGCGGTGGGGGCAGACGGGTGGGCGCACAGAAACTGGGGGTTAACGCTAAAGGACACGAGGTCGTGGCATCGTCTCCGATTGTAAGTCACCGTTTAGGATGCCAGTCTCATTGTCAGCGGATGGTACAAGAAACTTACACAGTAAACAAAAGTGTGAGGCGCTACAGTGCATCGCTCAGTACATTTACGTCAGTCATAAAATTATCGAGAGCTGAATCCTGGCCGTTGGGTGAGAACTCTCCCAGACGTGAAACTGTGCACTATGAAGAGAATGCTAAGGCTTTGCCCAGCGTCAGCGGTATAAGGTCAGGCAGCGCGTCCTAGAAAGTAGAACACCCTGTCACTTCTACCAGTGACGCGGACCAACCCTGACTCAGCGTGGGAGGGGGCGTCAGAAGGGCGAGGATCCATCTGAGAAGCTGTTGATCACGAAGCCAGCGTAGGAGATTCGACCCAGAAAATTCAAAATATGCTAATTGGGAACAAAGTCTCCCACCCTGGAAATAGCAGGACATTTTAAGATTTTACAAAGAACGGCCGAAGGCCCCAGGAGACCGCGTGGAAGGGACGCAGAGAACGCGGAGGCCTCGCCGACACCAGCTCCTTCGAGGTGACGGCCCCACCCACCCAGATGCCGCTGGCGCGTACCACACAAGCTGCTCTGCTGGACCCTGGGGAACGGCGGTGAGCACAGGAGGTACGTCCCTGTCCTCCCGGAACGGACGATCCCGTCGGGCAGGCGGGTTTACGGCGGAGACGCAGAGAGCTTCAGCCGCCGCGTGCGGAGGCGGGTGGTGGGGGGACCCGTGGACAGAGGCAGGGACCTGTGTCCCCAGCGGGGCTCCCAGGACTCTCGTGGACAGAAGCCAGGAGGAGAAGTCAGTCGAGAGCGAGAGGAGATGGCAGGCGAGGAAGAGGGGCCCGCCCATTGTCCCGGACAGCCTCGAGCGGAGCCGTGGGCCTGCGTGGCGCGGCCGGCTGGCGGCTAGGGAAGCCGAGGGCGGGGAGGGGTTGGACCCGCAGAGACGCATGTGAACAGAGCCACAGGAACACGGGACAGGAACCACCTCGCTGGGGAGGAGACCAGGTGTCCCAGGAGGCACAGAGCAGAACCCGGCTGAGGGCGGTGTGGGGACCCAGCAGGGCTGGGCTCAGGCGCACCAGCCGGCCCGGCTGCCACTCAGAGCATCCTCTCAGTGGGGCCTCCGTCAGCCTTCTGCCTCTCGTCTCGGACAAACTTTTGGGAGCACCGTCCACCCACAACTGGTACTCAGCCAGATCAATCAAGAGACAGGACGTGTATATCGTTAGGGGCAGAGATGTGCCGAAGAGTTCGTCATTTATAGTGATATTTTTAATAATTTGAAGCCACAAGCGCCTAAGGGAAATGCTCGATTGTTAAACTCGTTGTGAAAATGATTTTTGATTTTTTGTGGCATGCCTCGATCTTAAATAGAAAAGCACTAGACCGGAACAAAAGTCTAGATAAAAGTAAACGAAGTTCCTGAGGAACAGGAGCCTCTCACAGTAAACACGTGTCTGTGAGGACCTACTACGTGCCACGCACTGGGAGGGACACCGAGGATACTGACCCGAGCAGGGCACGGCATCTGCCTCGAAACCCGTAAGACGCCCAGCTGTCGTGTGCAGGCCGTGATGAAGGTGCCGAGTGCCTGGCCGAGCCGACCCGCGCTCGAGGTCCTTTCTGGGTACCTGCCCGCTAACCAGACGCCGGCAAGCGGCGTGAATGTGAGTTTAGGAAACACTATCTGTCTCAGTCTGCGTGGGCTGCTGTAACATATAGACCAGGCGGCGTAAACAGCAGACATTTATTCCTCACAGTCCTGCAAGCCCAAGACTGGCGCCAGCATGGTCAGGGTCCTGGCGAGGGCCCTCGTCCTGGCTCGCAGACGGCCACTTATCACTGTGTCTTCACATGGCAGAGACGAAGCTCTGGTCTCTTCTCTTATAAGGGAGCTAATCCCACGTAGGGCCCCGCCCTCATGACCTCGTTTACACCTAACCGCCTCCCCAAGACCCCTCTACCTCACGCAGGGGGTGTGGGCTTCCACACACACATTTGGTCCATAACCAGCCAAACAGAGGATGTCCGCGCGAGTCACACTGTGAAGACACTGCGTGGTAAACGGGCGGGAAGGACTATGTAGGAGACCCGTTCAGAGCCCAGCGGCAGGAAGGGGCCTCTGGGGACCATAAGTGGTTGTCGTGGGTGAAGCCCAGAGTGAGGAAAATGGAAGAGGCCCGGGAAGGTTTGGGTCTCATTCTGAAAGAGACCGGAGTCACGTCACGCAGTTCCGAGACACGGTCAGCTGTGCGTGGAAGAAAGACTCGTCCCTCGGCAGTAGGACGGGTTCGAGAGGCCGCAGACCGAAGGGTCCGTTAAGACGCGACTAGGAAGACATGCCCTTGAAAACCAGATTTTCCGGGAACATTTCATGGCACGGGGAGTATAAATAACAACAATATCGCACACCGTGACCGTGACGCGGGCCGGCCACGGCAACACCATCTTATTAAGCTTAGCAACAACCCTCTGAAACAGGTACTCCGGAGGTTCCTGTTTTTAATGGAGAAGCAGAGATTCAGGGAGGTCATGTAAGTTGCCAAAGGTCACTCAGCAAGGAGGCGGCGGTGCTGGGTCTGACCCCTGACGTCCAGCTCCTCGTGGCCAGGCTACGCTGTAAACAGCTCAATGGCCTCGGGGCTCGGAAGCGCTGGGTGGGTAGGAGGGGTCCACCCTGCCACTGGACCTGCCGCTCTGCAGCCTGAAGACAGCTCCGAGCCAAGGAGCATCTGCCAGAGTGACTCCGCCAGGAGTGGCCTCTTGGGGGCGCGGGGCTCCCCCTCCCCCGACCCCAACTGCACAGCGGGGCTACGCTTCTGCCCGTAGTGGGAGTGCGGTGATTTGGGGAACGGTGTGGGTGTGGTACCCTTTGTTTCAAAGGGCCAAACTCTACTTCCCCTCCCCACGTGGACATGAGGAATGCCGACCGAGCCCTTCCGGGTCGGGGTTGGTTCACGCAGCGGCTGAGATGTCTCGGCCAGAGGCACGGAGGCCGGGAGGCGGGCAAGGCGCCCATGGGTCGCACTCCCGTCCTGGATTCGCCTTCACCGCGGTGATGCTCTGAGTTTGCGCGGGGTCTGCACCGCGCCAGGGCCCCTCGGCCAGCTGCCTGCTCTGGTCCCCGCGCAGCCTGCACCCCGCTTTCCGCCTCTTGCACAACCTACCTATGGCCTTGCTGCCGCCTTCCCTCCCGAAGCAGACACTCTAGTTCAAGCCTCTTCCAAAACCACTGCCCTGGACGTCACCTACCCACTCACCCCTGGCCCCCGCCCTCGGCTTTCCACGGCCTTCGGAATGGCATGCTGGCTTCTCGGCAGGGCGTCCCAGGCCCAGCTCCACCTGAAAACCTCTGTCCCCGAGCCCCAGGCCTGCTGGTGTCTGCAAGGAAGGCGCTTAAGAGTCATCTGTGAAAACAGAGACGAGGGCGCGCGCCGTTCCCCACGCTCCAAGCGCGGGTGACGCCGAGTGCGGCTCCAAGTCTCGGCTGCGACCTTTCACGTAAGGGACGGGGACCGGGGGCTTTCGCCTGGCCGCCCCGATCTGCACGGGAGCCAGGACTTGTCCCTTAATCAATGTTTCTTCCCATTTGATCCAGAAATCCAAACAAGGGAATTCTCGGGCTAGCTACTTAAAAAAAAAAGAAAAGAAAAGAAAAGAAAAGAAAAGAAACAAAAAAAACAGTTAAGTTAGTTCGCCGTCGTGGCTGCAGGAATTTCTCGAGCGGAGCCGCCTCCGAGGTTAATGGGTCTAATAGGCCAATTCTGCGAGCGCAGAAACGCTGGGAATCCGGAAAAACGGGCGCTCGTCGCTGGCGAGGTTTCCCTGAAAAACGCACACGTGCCGTCTGTGAGGCTGTTCACCTAACGGAAAGCGAATGTTTCCACAGCTTCTGGACATTCGTTCCACAGGGAAAGGTCTTCGGAGCTTCTCCGGTGCGTTTCCCCACCGGCCGGGGTCGCCGGCCAGTGTCGCCGGCCAGCTCTCCCCCCGCAACGCCCGCCGGCGCCGGAGGCTCTGTCCGAGCCCCCGGCCCTGCGACCCGACAGAGATGCGCGCGGCCTTTTCCTGTGTGCCTTAAGAACACCCTTCTGTCCTTCCCAGCGGACGGCCCCTGCTCGAACCCGTCTGGGTGACCGGAGGGCGCGGGGCGAAACCGCACTCTCCTCGCTCTCGTCCCTGGAACCCGCAGAGCGGGTCTGGGCGGTGCCCGTGGCAGCTGCACCCCCAGAAACGCTTCCCGGCCGAACCAGGCGAGCCTCAGCACCTGCCGACGACGCGGCTGGAGAAACCGGGCCCCGGGACTCCACCCAGACGGTTCTGGAGACGAACCCGCACCAGCTCCCCTCCCCCCTTACGAAGGGGTCTACGGAACCAGAATCCTTAGCTCTTCCGAAACGGCCCAGACGCAAACACGGCACGACAGCAAACGCCCGCTCCCGGCAGCCCACGTGAGCGAAGCCGCACACACACGGCGGCCAGCGGCCGGCCGACCGGTGGCTCCCGGGGCTCGGACGCCTTCCCACGTGGTCCACTTACGACGCTAAAAGCAGCAATAACTCTTGGCAATGCAAACACATTCCTATTAGCTGAAGAGGTCCGGCCAGAGATTATATGCCCCAGTGGTCTCGTTTCGAACTGTAAAAGACGGGTCTAGATTTCAAAGGAGCTCTGATAGAATTCTCTACCCCTGGTGCGCTCTTAACTCCTCCTTAGGTTTGTTCTCAGGAGTTGACATTTCCTGGAGCCTGAGCAAACTTCGAAGCCATCCTGAAATTAAATGGCCAGTGTGTGTGTGTGTGTGTGTGTGTGTGTGTGTGTGTGTGTGTGTGTGTATTTAAGGGGGAAATCTCTCTAGCACCTAGAACACAATGGATTTTCAATAACTCTTTGTTGACTAAATGAATAGACAGAAAGAACTCAGCAATTTTTACCCCTGGAAATTTATACGTCAAAAATCTTAGATGGAATGCCCTCGAAGGGTGCCTTGCTCCCAGGCAGGGCCACCACCCTACACAGGAGACCAGGGTCGGCACTGCCCAGCCCACCCCCGACTGGCTGGACATGCACCCCCGATGAGATACTCAGGAGACACATATCGGACGAACAAATTGAGAGATTGTTAAATCTCTCAAAGGTCTAATACACCGTTTTCAAATGGTAGAATGTGTTTCCCAATGACAGATGTATTTAATGAGGTAGATAGTACACTTTATTTTAACCATTTCTGTTCCTTTTATGTGTTTCAGAAAAAAGTAAATATGTACATCACGTGTGTCAAAAACTATTACGTGGAGCTGCTTCTGAAATGCTGCATATGGGTCGTGGGTGACCGAAACTGGAAACCATGTAAAATGTGTCCCTTGCATATCCAAATTTGGCCCTACTAATCCCTCGGCGATGGGGAAGAGTGCACACATAACGGTTCTGGATTTGGGCTGATCCGTCCCCGTATCTCAGAGGTGTCCCCTGGGGAGATGTCTGCTGAGGTAAGACATGCCATCGAGGCCAGGGACCTGAGCCAAGCTGAGGGCTCCCATGGGAATGGGGAATCCAAACGGGAACGCGACCCACATACCCTGGTCTCATTAGCTCCATGCTCTCGCCAACTCTGTTTCGGGTTTAGGACCAAGTCTTTAAATTATACGCTTGGAAAATTAGTAGGTTCGAGCAAAAAGAAGACCCTCGGTTCCTTCGGTGAGTAGCACTTACCTGTGGAAATGGTTACGCCAGCAGAATGAAATCATTTCGTGTGCCGCTTTCAGAGAAAGGTCAAATTAATTTTAAGTAATTAGTAGAAAGGCAGCCTCGAGGCACGACTCGACTTAGAGAAACTAAAAAGGCAGAGTTAGGTCAAATGCTGGAGAGTTGGGAATTAATTTTTTAAAAATAACATTTTAGGGAAGAGAACATAATGTTTGGGTTCGATTTCAAGAACTGATTCATTTTACTGAAAATAGTCATTCTTCTTTTTTGACCTGGATAGCCATCAAAGGCCAATTCCTGCTGTAATCTCTCTAGGACAGTGTTTAGATTTCAGTGCATCCCGTGAAAAGGCACGGCATGCCTCCGCGACGACTCGGCATCTAAGACTTGTTTCTCTAAGGTCTAGCAGGAGCGCGCGCACCTCTCTCCCGACTCGGTCAGCCGAGGAGACCAAGGAGCAAGGACTCTGCTGTGGCAGTGAGCACCCTGGTGCCCGGGTCTTGGTCTCTGGGACCATCCTCCAGTGAACCCGGGCCCCTTGGAGGAACGGCCGACTTTAGCACTGGGACGGGAAATATACAAGATGAACCCGGCACATCTTGGAGTGAAAGTAAGACAGTGCTAAGAGCACGTGCGTGCGCACACACATGCGCGCACACACACACACGCGCACACACACGCACGGGTTAAAGGCGCACAGAAGCCAGTGGAAAGAACCCCAGCGGCCAAAGCGTAAACACGTAGAGCAATGACATAAACAAAGCAGTACTGGATGAGAACCCAAAACATAACATAGATATCGATGCATCTCGTGCCGATATGAAGAAATGACTGAATGGCTCTCCGTGGGGCCGGCCGTGCAAACACACCCACGCCGGAGAACAGGACCGCGCCCGGAACGGAGAGGCACACGTGGGGAGTTGTCCCAGATGAGACATCAGCGACCACGGACGTGAAAAACGCAACATTCTACCATGCAATGAAAGCCCTCCAGATGATTTAGGAGCACCCATGTTTGGCAGAGGAGGCCAGGAACACTTAGACAGTCCAGGTTTTCAGAGGGCGGTTTGCCAATTTTCCACAGAAATGGAGAGGCTGTGAAGGCACCCTCTGGAGTGTGAATACACTGCAGACCTCGCCGTTTGTCTGCTCTGTCTTCTGAAGCAGCCACAGCCGTCTCCACGCAGTGGGTGACCCGGGCCTTGGGCACAGGGGAAGGTCCCGGGCCAGCTGACAAACCTTTTGCATTGCTCCGCTACGCACCAAGACTCTGCCAAGGGATGAGGGCATAAAGCTGAGGCCACTTCCCCCAGGGAGGGCATAGCTGGCGGGAGAAGCAGAAATATAAACCAGCGAAGGCTCCACAGGGTGATCCCTGACGCAGAGCGGAGCCCCAAGTCGTGTGGAGCTAGGGTCTAAAGCCCTCACCAAGGCAGAGTCTAAATTTGTCTACGATTCGAGTGCCTTGGTGCGCTTGGTATGACTGACTGCACATCACAGAGATGCTCGTGGCTGCAGAGGACAAAGGTATGAGAAAGGCCAGTGTGGTTGGTGACGTGAGAACGGGCTTCAGGAATGAGTAAGACTCGGGGGCACAGGTGAAGAACACGGCACATTTAGGCTGCCCCCGAGGGGCTGGGAGTCGGGACGGCCCAGCCTGAAAGCACCTTGGGCATCACACAGAGGGACCTGGTTTTGAAGGCAGGTGTCACGAGAAGCTTCTGAAGGATGTGTCATCCTCATGACTCCGAGGGAGAGGGGGGATGACAATCTTTTTCCTAGGGGCTATTAAACAGAGAACATGGGCGGGGGGCTGTGTCCACCTTGGGGCGTGGCACGTTTCAAGTAATTGGGAACTTTCAACTGGAGGCCCCTGGAATCTGTTGGGTGTCAGTGACCCATCTCAGGGGCCAAGGCGGGGGGCACCACGTGGATTTTAAGTCATTGTGTGTTCGGACAAACGGTGAGCTTATCAAGCAAAACGGGCCCGACGTAGCTCTTCACACGCAGCAGGAACGCAAGTGTGTTGGCTACTGTGATGGTCGTTACTCCCTGAGCCCCTGTCCCCTCCCTGCTATAGGTGGACCCCTCGGGAGGCCACAGGAGTGAGTGACATGGCCAGTGGGAGAGACTGTAGTCAGAAGTGGGTCTAGGAAGAAGCTCAGGGGAAACCAATAGTTACAGGACAAAACCAAAAAGAGTAAAAGCGAGAATTAAAAACACATGGGGAGAAACGAGAGGGAACAGGGTTTCCTCGGGAGCCAAAGGGAGCGAGAACTTCGAAGGAGAGTGAATCAGTGTCAGATAAGTCAGGTAAGGAGCGAAAGGCTCTCTCTGGCTTCGGAGAGCGCGAGGCCCCCCGCGGCCTTTGCAGGAGCAGCTCGGGTGACCGCTGGCCGTGGGAGCAGCTGCCAAGGCCGCAGGGCGAACGGGGAGGCGGTGAGCAGCGGCCACGCCACCCTCTGCGAGGCTGGCCGTGGAGGGGCGGACGGGCTCGGGCGGGCCAGGGGGAAGCGGGGCTCAGCGCTCTCGGCTGGGAAGCCGCGCGCACAGGCCCGAGGAGCAGAACCCGCCTCCGCCACCTCCATCGGCTGCCATTTGACACTTGACATTTCGAGACCCGAGACCCGCCCGAGGCCGAGGGAGGCTCAGGTTTCACGTCCTAAGGCCTTTGCCTTTTTCATGTTCCATCCTGAGTCCACAGTTTCATTCTCATATGAGAAAGCGGGAAACGGGAAATTTCCTGGAGCGGCCCAAGGCTGGGCTCAGCGGAGGTCACGATCGGTCACCTCGCGATCGGTCACCTCACGGTCGGTCACCTCACGGTCAGTCACCTCGTGATCGGTCACCTTCACGTGTCTTCCCTGGGTCCGGGGTTGATCTTTTCAAGACATAAATTGGAAATCGGTCCCTAAAGACAATGTAACCTTTCGATATCACCTTACATTATGTGGTAGTTGCTAGTTCCCACCGGATTTTTACATCGTTGTTCCATGTCATTCTTACGATGACCCTAAGTAGGGGGAAAAGCAGATAGTCCGATCCTCCTGGTACTGACCGGACCAACAGCAAGCAAACAAACGATGCGCACCAGGTCACATGCTCCCCGCCTCCCACTTCAACAAAATTCTCAGTGGCAATGATGGCTTGTTTCTTCATTTGTAAAGGACATAATGATATCCTATCACATATTTCAGAGAGACAGAAAGACAGAGAGATAGAGAGAGAAATTGCATATACTTCGGCCTAAAGTAGCCGCACCAGGTCGACCAGCTCTCCTGTGCTGGCTGAAGCATCGCTCTCCACCAGGGTCATGGTTCTAACCCATGTGCTCCAGAGAGCACGTCATAAAAAGGAAGGTGTACCGGCCCGTTCCCATGGCGAGGACAAGCCACACCAGGTTGTCACCCTGACTCCCTCCTCCGCCCACCCCCGGTAAGGTTGCCAAATCAAATATAGGACACCAGAGAAATCTGGATTTCAGATAAACGGTGAAGAATTTTTCATGTAAGCACATCCCCGAATATTGCATGAGACTTATACAAAAAAAAAAAAAAAGCACCATTTATCCGGAGTCAAGTGCGACGGGGCCCTCTGTGCTTCTATCTGCTGACTCCGGCGAGTCCAGCTCCAGAAAACCTCCCGCGACAGCTCCGCCACCCAAGAAACGTTAGGTGTTTCCATATTTTTGTATCGTTAATTAGTGCCCATAGATATTTTTTAGACACGCTTTCTTTATAAAATACTGCTCTTTTTCTGCATCTAACAAATCCTGTCTCATTTGGCTGATTAATAGCACGACGAAATGGTCTTCAGTGTCTTAAGTTTTTCTTCTAGGAAACGTCAGAGCCTCAGTGATCGACTTGTACTTTGTGTGTTCAATTCGCGACGGTCTCCACGAAACAGAAATATTCCAAAAGTGAAGCTCTGGCGTTTAAGAGCCTTTCACCAAACTCCTGGCTTTTTTGAATGCTCACTTTCAACTGAGAGCATCCCTAGAAAATCAATTAATGATGCAAATCGTATTATTACCACTCACATAAAGGTCCTTTCAGTGGCTCTTCCAGAAAGCTACGGAGGATTTTCACAGTCTCGACTACTCTTAAAAAAAAAAAATCTGTTTTCTATTATGAAAAAATAACCTAAAAATAGTTCCACATAACACAAGGACAAAGCCATCTGTATGAGCTCTCCAAAGAGCTCATATTTCTATAGATTTTTATCACTTTCAAACTGTTCCAACAAATTCTGAAATTTAAGAAAGTCATGTAGATTTGGCGGATAAACTCGTCGAAATATTTAATTTAATCATTAATATTTTGATTATTTTATAAAATTCTTTTACATCAGATCAAAATGTGTCATAGTAAACAAAGTATAAAACTGTATTATCACTCATTAAAAGCTTTTTTAAAAAAAAGTTTCATTAAAATGTTCCTACCAAGAATCAATTGATAAAACCAAAATGTTGATAAACTAGCCATTAATATAAAAAAGTACCCAACATTTTTTGGGGAAAAAAAATCTACAAAAGCATGTATCTGGACACATAATACCTGGTACGTGTTTGAAAAATACCTTTCAGCAGATGCAAAAGACACCAGTCATTGGAACTCACACATCGAAATCGGTTTGTATTTCATCCTTATAAGAATCAAGATTTCACTTAGAGGAGGTTAAAGTTAGCATTAAAATAAAGACAAAACTTGAATGAAAGAACGTGAGGGCGGTACATGTGATTTTAAAACTTCGGCTGCTGCAAAGTCAAGAAAAAGCAAAAGAAGAAGCCAGACCTTTGAGTCAATGCCGTTCTTTGGGGTCCAGAGGTCTCCGTTCATGAGAGAGGCGCTGACGACTTCGTACGCTCCTGTCTGGTCCCTCGTCCAGGCCTGCTGCGCCGAAGGTGCTGAGCTGCTCCCCAAGGTCACCCCTGCATCAGAAAGAAAACAGTCAGGAAGAGTTTGGCATCACAAGCTTATGACATAAATAACTGAGTGAAAATACTGAGTCAAGCATCATGATCTGTTCGATCACAATACGTGTGAAAAGTGACCAAGTCTCTGTCAACCTAACTGTAAAATTTGGAAACTCAAAGAAAACGAAAAGCTAAAAGTTTCCCTTCAAGACTTAACGGCATGTGCTGGGTGATTATCAGAGCCAACGTGTGTAATTTCGTCCTTCCATGAGGAACCCAAATGCACAAGCAGTGACTTTTTAATGCTTTGCTTGAGGTCACCTCCCTATGAAAAGTGTCAAGGCTTTCGCTGCATTGAGACAGGTGCATTTGCTTGAGTGGCAGTGAACGGGTCAAGCACGATACCAGCCCTCCCCGGCCGGCTCACGGAGGCTGATTTTCTAGGCTTCGGTGAGTGAGTCTACAGACAAAATTAATTTGCCAGTTCAGACGGACTAGACCGGTTTACGAAAAAAAAGAATTAAGTCATTCAACGAATGATGATACAATCTTGTTTCTTGGGGTCCTGTCTGTCCAGCCTGTTAATATACTGACACAGGCCCAATTTAGCCCAATTTCCATCAACGATCCTGAGGGAAGGTATAATGTCCTTCCCTTCCACAGAGCGTATCACTTTCTTAAGAAACATAGCGACTTCTCTGGGCTAACTCTCCTACGAGGTCACGCTGCTGCCATTTGGTGTGGCCACAGTGCGTCCCTCAAGGTAAGGGGTGGGGGTGGCTCCCCTCGTGTGTTACCCCCCGTTTCTTCGACCAGGACTCTTAATTTTCAGACCTGAGTCATAATAGCACAGTTTTAAGTTACTAAGGAGTTCGCATTTATTGGGCACAAATGGTATTGAAATTTTAATCCTAGACATTTTACAGTTCCCCAAATACTTTTCAACCCGCACTGTTTTATCATTCTCGATGTGGAAGTCTGCTGTTATATTCAGGTTACAAAAGAATCCCTTCTCCGGTATCGACCGTCTGACATGGCCTCTCTGGAAAATTCTCAAGCTGGTCACAAAGCATTTAGGGCTCCCGGGTGTTGAGAACCAAAGGAACAAGGGTGAAGCGAGAGCTGGGACGTCGGCCAGGGGCAGAGGGGGTGCGCTGGGCCCCCCGGCCACGTGGGGAGGTGGCGGGGGGGACCGAGCACGCAGGCAGGCAAGGACAGGAGGACTGTGGTCCTCAGGGCGGGGATGAGCTGCGTCTTCAGGGCTGAACCCACGTCCAAGAGAGGATGAGGGTGCTGGCCGTGTGAGCAGAGGGGGCCGGCTCCGGGGGGGGGGGGGTGGCAGCTGCGGACGCTGGTGGAGGGCTGGCTGGAGGGAGCCATCTGAGCGGAGGACACTGGGAGTCCTCGTGCCAGCCGCAGAGGGACAGTCACTGGCAGTTTGGAGATGGCGACTAAGTGAACCTCACCCAGTGGCTTGACTGCGCCCTCCTGTGTGCTCCGAGGGGGCGCGGCCGCACCGCGAGCGGGGGCCTCGGGGGCAGACGCCCCCCGGCAGCAGCGCCAGCTCCACCGCAGGTCTGCCGCGGACCGGGCCGGCGGTCTGCACACCCGCTCCTTCCTTCTTCCTCTCGCTCCCTCGATTGGCAGCCACCGATGAACTGCCTCTACTGTGACGCGTGGTCTAGGCCTGGCGCCTTCCGTGCAAAAGGCCCCTCCTTTCTGCTGCAGGCCAGCACCCCGCCCCCCATGTCGCCGGGAGCCAGCCCCTCTGCCAGCGCTGCTGGGACCCTCACCTCCTAAGCACAGCCTCGCCCCGGGAGACTCGGCCCGCCCCGGGCTGTCCGCCCCAGAGAGGACACAGGTAAAGCTGCCCCCCCGCCCCCGACTTACACGCCGCCTGCTGTCAGGAGAGAGACAGAGGGCAAATGAGACCACGCCAGAGAACGGCCGGGACTGGGGAACAGCAGGGCCACGGGGACCGCCCGTGCCGTCCTTGTGACTTCCGCAAATCAAAAACGATTTCAAAATAAAGAGTGAATGAGAAAAATGAGGCGATGGCGGAGAGGAGGGGTGGGGTGCTGGGGAGCAGGGGGGCGGGGGGGGGGCTACTCTCGGCAGCCAGGCCAGGAGAGACCTCGATTCTGTTGGGACGGGGAGGGTGGAAGCCGAGATGTGGAGGGCGGCAGCCCCGGCCCCGCACAGAGCCCCGGGAGGGGTGTCTGCGGAGGGACGGGGGGTGCTTCCCCTTGCCTTAAAGTGAGGCGGAGCCTGGGGAGGCCGGAGCAGGTGACGCCTAGAGAACACCGGCGGCTCCGCCAGTGAGGCTCCCTGCGTGTCGCCAGGACCCAGGCCTCTCGCTCAGGACCCTCGGTGAGACTCGCGTGCTGGAATTCGCGGAAGCGAAGCTCCGGCCCAGGTCCGCAGCGTCTGCAGCGCTGGACCAGAGGGTGCACGTAGCTAAGCTTCCCGAGGAAGAGCCGGTTCCTTATCTGAACTGGATTAAGGAGGCTTTGAAATACCAGAAATTAGGGAGTAGACGCTGAGGAGCCATCGAAACTGTCCCTTCGACCAAAGAAATCCATGCCACATGCCAAGGTATCGCGGCCCTTATCTTGATCTCTTGAAAAGTCGGGTAAAACTGTCACAGTGACTGCAAGCATTTTAACATGTCTTCTAAGTAAACAAACCAACGCGATCATGAGCTACTCCCAGCGGTTCTGTCAGTTAAGCTTCTACCGCAAGAGAACTGGGAAACTGACTAGTTACCCACAAGTCCCATCGTCCAAGGGCCTGCGAAACGGGGCTGAGGAGGAGGCATAAAGCTGGAGTCCTCCATCGCCCCCCGCCTGCCACAGCGGGGAGGCTGGGATGGTTCCCACAAATATTCCAGCTACGATGCTCAAAGGCCGGGAAGCTTTTCACCCAGCTCTCAGATACTGGGGAAAAAGTCTTTGCATTTAATAGCTCTCATTTGAGAAGCTGTATGTCTTAGAAGGAAGGAGGCAGAGCCTTGAACTCTGCGTCTCCTGGTCCAACCATGACAATGCCTCCGTCGGCGGGGTGGCGGGTACAAGAGGCAGCGACACTGTGCCCTTGGCTTTGTGGAAGCTACAGGGGCCTCCAACTTGATAACCAGGCTGCGGCTGCACAAACCAAATGTAAAGAATACACTCAGTCCTCCGGACTTATCATGGCAGAGAACGACATGACTATTTACCATCCAGAAGGCAAAACGTTCCAACCCTTTTCACCTACATATCCAGCCTCTTAACACAAAAGAAGTCCTTTCTGGTTGGAGTTCTTTCTTCTAAGAAGCTTTATTTCCAAATATCCCAAGGAGAATTTAGAGGCAGACCGTGCCAGCCCTTGGAGAAAGTTGTGCAACTTTCTTAAAAAACCGAGTAACTGTACTATTTGCTGAGCACGGTATTTGCGATCTAGGTTCATGGGTGATGAAGTCATCTTGTGGCTTTTTAATTGGTTGCGCAATACCTGCCCCCCCCCACTCCCCAGCAGTATCCGTAGTCAGAAGACTGTGTCTTATGAGCTTTTCTTATGTATTTACACGCTGGTATTTCTTTTAGATGATGCAAATAAAAAATTTTATTTGTGCTGCATGGAGAGACGGAATAAATTACACACAGCTGCGAGATATCAGAATGTATTTTATGGAGTGATCTTGTTGACAAACCATAAAAGCAGGTCTTGAATGATGTGTACATTCAAGCCCCAGAAACTCAGGGGGAAAATACGACCTTATAAAATAGATAGTTCGCGTATATTTTTTGTTTCTCATCATAACTGGGGCATCAACAAAACTTAGTTGCCTACATAAGAAATTTGAATCGCTGGTAGTGGGGAGGGAATTCCAGCTTTTTGTGGCTGGGGAACCTGATACTCTGCTTGCCATTTTACTAAAATGGCCAGTTTGCCTCAGCCTCGTAGTGGAAAGGAGCGTATGGCTATTTTGGCCTCTGATGCGATTTTCTTCTGTAACACTCGGCTCTGCGCTCCCCTGGGATGTGTGTGCCCATCCCATCTGAGCTTGTCATCCTCAGTCTGATCACACCAGGTCAAGAGGGACGTTTCAGACCCAGTTCCCTGGGCAAGAATTTTTGCAACAGTGGCTTTTAACACTTTGGAAAAGCCGATGATGAAGACATCCTCCCGGTGGCTCCAGACACCCCGTGGGATCCACCCACAGCCTGGCTGCCAAGTCCTGCGCATCCCTGCTCCAGCCAAGCCTCCTTCTCCCAGATGACTAAGTGAGGTCCAGACCACCCTGATGCCACCTCAGGGCTCTGAGACAATGGACAATGGGCTTCATGGAGCCACCAGGCCTGACCCTGGTCCTGTCTCCTCTCATACTTCCTGCCCCGGTCAAAGTGTGCATCTGAGATCCTGCCCTCCACGAGATAGGAATACATTCTCTCCGCCCCCGAACCTCCATGATTCTCATCGGGTTCAAGAAGCTCAAATAAGTTAATGTGGTCAAAGGCTTTCAAAAAGCCTAACGCAGGAGAATCAGTCCAGGACATCGGCCTCTGAGCTCCCAGACCGCAACGCAGTGTTTGTCTAAACAAACTGCACTCACAGCATTCGAGTGCCAACGACACACTGATCCCTGGGAGATGTCAGGGTTTGCCTGCAGGCGGGTATCCACTTATGCCGGCCAGTGGGCCTGTGGGAAAAGAAAGGATTGCTCATCGAGATGAAATTCAAACATCATACCTGGAGTTCTGCCTTTAAAGAGGAATCATGCTCAGCACCTACATGAACCTGAGAGAGGAGAATCAATCTACCAAAAGAGTTAAGATAAATAGTCTTTGAAAATCCAGCAGGGGAAGGGGGGAGGGAGTTGAGGCAGCCATTATGAACTGCGAAAGAAGCTGGGGACGAGAGTCCAGAAACTCACACAGCACTTTCCTCAGCCCCAAACAGCTGAGAGCTAAAGGACATCTTATCGACCCGACTGAGCGATCCTTGTTCAGGGAAATATGGTGGCAATGCTCCCATAAGACGAAAAATACTTCTTTAGTTCAGATTCATATCCATATTCTTAATCAAATAACAATGTAATTCTTTCATCTCTCCTGGGTGGAAATTAGGGGTGCAATTTCAAAATGCCATAGCCCAGGATGCTCAAAAGAACCGTGGCCAAAATTAATCTGAAAAGAGTAATTTTACAGTGGGAAACCCTGAAAAACACTCCTTCAGCCAGACTGTGAGGGTCAACATCAACAGCATTAAGTCATTTTATTGGTATGTACCTTTCACAGGGTGTGATGAAAATACTACTTTACCTCTCTACTCTTACTTCCCCAAACCCATCACCCTAGTCTAATCCTGAGATAGATGCCAATAGAGGTGCATCCTGCAAGACGCCTGCCCAGCGCTCCTTAAACCTGTGAATGCCATCGAAAAGGGACAGTCTGAAACTCGGCCCCAGCCAGGAGGAGCCTAAAGAGATGTATACGATGAGAAAATGTCACATGGGATCGTGGATGGGATTGAGGAAGAACGAGTAGAAAGTAAGAAAATCTGAATAAAGTATGAACTTTAGCTATTAAGTCAATATTGTTTTGTTAATTATAAAAAACGCACAAAACTAACGTAACATGTGAATACTACGACCTGGATATCGGGGGCACAAACACCATCTGCACTATCTTCTCGATTTTACGTTAAATCCAAAACTTTCCTCTAAGTCTATTAATCTGACTCTTGCAAGAATAATGCCACTGAGTCAGTCAAGACTCAGAGCCGTCTGGTTATCACCAAGGGCTCCAAGCATCAGAGAATTGGAGAGCCGGCCCTTCCTCTCTCTTCCTAACACGGCTATTCGTTCAGATGGAGGAAAAATGCAGTAACCGCAGTCAAGCAAAAAGCATAAGTAATTAACGGACGAGGTTCCCTACAGTGTCAAAAGGCAGGGACGTGAGGAAATAGTTGGTCACCAAGCCATCGGAAGGCCCCTCTGAGTCCTCCAGACTACTCTGTAGAGAATGTGGAAACGAGCGGTGATAAAAACTTAACATTTTCTGAAGCATTGGCCACAATGCACTGGGATCGCAGAGAGTGAAAAGGAAACCCTGCCACTTGGTTTTAGGAAAGAGACGCCTAGTGACTGTCACACAAATTCTTTGATAAAAGGGTAGAAAAGTAGAAGCAGATTCCCCCAGAGCCCAGGCTCGTAGCTGTCCACGCCGGCAGGCTGCGTTTTCGGGGCGCAGGGGGCCGTAGGGGAAGTGGCCCAGCATTCTGAGGGAGAAGACCTGTCCCACGCCCGCCGCAGGCTCCGCATTGATGCTCGTGGGCCAAGTCTCAGATCCTTTACGCGTCTGGGAAGGTACGGGGTCGCCATCCACGCAGGGGGCTGGCAAGAGGATCGAGTGAGATCACCATGCAAGGGATACATGGGTGCCGCTTAGCTTCGTTTTTTGTTTTTGTTGTTGTTGGTTTGTTTGTTAAAAATTAGTCTTTAGAAAGAAATACACCAAAATGCTCTTGCATGTTTTCTCTGAGTGCTGGGACTATGAATTCACTACGTTTCTCTTCCCTAGGTTTGTATGTATGTCTGATTTTTCTAATATTGGCACATATAATTTTTATGTGACGGATAAAAAATAACCTTTAACAGCGTCGCTCCACTGGATTCACGACGACACGCCAACCAATGAACGTGTTATTTCCTCACTGACTTTCCCGGTGTCGGGTGCACGGCCTCGGGCACGCGGGAGGGGCAGAACGCATTGGGGGGAAACAGGGAATCGCGCACTTCAGAACGACTACCACAAGGGATGTTTTCCACGTCGTTTCAAAATGCAGAGAAAGCTCGTTCCAGCTTCCCATGAATGCGTTAAATGGATTTACCTCCCGAGCACAAGTTCTCCCCGTTACACACAAAATAACTTTTCACGCACATAGCGTCCCCCATCTGTGGGGAGCATCGTCGCGCCCCTGTGCCGGTCAGTGGGGGGTAACGCCGCACCATTTTACAGATGGCGAGAGGGAACTAGAGTTACAGTCGTTCCTGATCCTGCCCAACAATAAAGTGCAGAATTAACGGCCACACCCAAGCCCTTTGCATCTCAAACGCGCTGATTCGCTGTGCGCTTCCTCGCTGCAGGAATTCATTTGCGAGACTCCTGGAGGCGGGGAGGCCGCATCAGAATCTTCCAAAGTTTACCGTGCAAGAAACGAAGGGGAAAAAAATGGAACCAGTGATTACCACCGCTACCCCAGTGGCGGTTTTTAGACGTTACGAGCGAAAGGACAAGCGGGGAGGCTGGTTCACTCCAGTCACTGCGGCAAACCGACTCGACGGAATTAAACGAGGAAAGAGCAGTCGCCTCGCCTCTGCTCTGAAGACCCGGTTCCACCGAGGGCGTTCACGCCTCCCTCGCCAGTCGCCACCCAGCGCCTCCTGCCGAAACACAGACCCCGCCTGGCGGCGCCCGACGAGTCTCGATTCTCGCTTCTTCCACTCCTCCGCCCGGCTCCCGCCTTTCTCTCTCCACGCGTCCCCCTTTCTCTGGCCTCTTTCCCTCCCTGGGGGACTTGAACCGCCCGCCCCCGCCCCAAGTCTTAGCTCTTGGCTATCTTCCCTCTCTATTCGTACTGTCCCCCAGAGAACTCATTAATTTTTAAGCGGATGTTGCCCAAAATCAATATTTTTCCATCTGGCCAATTCGCTGAAGCGCGGTCGGTGTTACGCTATCTACAGGACATTTCGTTCCAACGTCTCGTTACCACCGTCACCTCGGACGCGGCGTGTTTCGCAGTCGGAGGCCCCGTCTCCCCGCCCCCCCCCCCCCCGTCAGAAGAGCATTGTCCGCGTCCCGCCAGCGCCACCGTCACTCACCCGCCTTAAGGCGCACGGCGGGGCGACTCCGGGGGACACAGCCCTTTTCCACGCTCGCACTCAGCAGCTACAGCTGCGTGTCTGGTGCTTTGTTGTCGCTTTCTTTTGTTTTCTAAAAGCGCTCCTCCTTCTTACCTAAATCCTTCTGGGTGGCCTCCTCGTCACGGGCAGGTTCCCCCCATCCCACCCCCATGAGAGAGAAACGTTTAACAAGAGCAAGACTCCGTGGCAGGGTTCTCCGCCGAGAGGATGTGAACGAGAACATCCCAGGGCAGTGGAAGGCTCGGCGGGCTCCGAGGCCGAAAGGCGGTCGTAGGGCTGAAACAGCAGCGACGGGGCGGATGGGGGGAGAGGCGCCCGGGGCGAGGTGGCCCGGACCACGGCGGGCCTTCCAGGCGGACTTCGGGTCCCATCCGAGGGCGTTCTAGAGTTTTCGAGCGGAAATATCTGGTTCGGATCGGGAACCTTCTCTGTGTGAGGATGGAGTGTGCGAAGGCTGGAGAGGAACGGAGGGACGGGAACCACGGGGCGGACCGCTCTGCCGAGCACGGAGAACATAATCAACGGGCGTTTACGAACCTCGGCGGGACCAGCTGCCGTGCCCCGAGCCCCCTCCTCAGCCCTCGGAGGCTGAACCCGTTCAAACCTCGCAGCCGCCCCTAGGATGCCCGTCCCCATTAATAAGTAAGAACACTGAGGCACAGAGAAACTAAGCACCGTGTCCACGGCCACACGAACCGTGAAGCCGGGAGGCCGGCCCGCACGGCCAAGTGCGAGGGCCTGTGCTCTGGCCGCACGCCGAGCGTGAGTGAGCAGTCGCTCCGGCCAGGAGACAGCCGTGACCAGACGCGAACGCCCTCGCGCGCCCGGCCACCGATCGCTCGGCCTGGCTCGCTCTGCGGTGACCACGCCGGCCACCCCTGACCCCTGCCGCGTGCCCGCCTCCATCCCTCCTCACGATCTCTGCGTTTGCTGCTCCCTCTGCTGAGAAGGCTCTACTTACTCTCAGCCCTTTCTTTGCGTGACCCCAATTTCATGACTCACGTCTCGGCTCCGAGGTGGCCAGGCCAGAGGGGCTCCCGAGGGAAGCACCCCTCCCCCGCCCCAGTCCCCCCCCAGCCCATCACCAGTTCCTCCTTTCGCAGTGTCTATCAGAACCGGAACTTGTCTCATTTGTCCTGTCTGCCTCCGTCACCCCACGCCCAATCTAAGGGGCATTGTCTGTCAGATTCACTGCCATGTCCTCCTGTGCAAACACGTGTTCGGTTAATGAATGATTAGCAAACAAATAAAAAGCTTCCACCACCTTGTGATTGTAAGGATGGGGGCGGGGGGCAGGGCTTGCTTCTGGGCTTGGAGGTTCCGACAGGTGATTTTTCGCTCGCCCAGACATGTCTGGTCCCCTGCAGGTCCGTGCACAGAACCAAACCCACATGAGTCTCATATGCCTAAGCCAGGATTCTAGTTTACTTCTTTTTAATGAGAAAGAACTGGCAAGTCCACCAGAATCCTCGCTAAGGCATTTTGCTCATTCTCTTCCCAGCAGGAAATCTTTTCTGAAAAGCCAAATTAACATCAGGACAGAGGAGTAAGGGGCCAGAATCGGAACTGTCATCAGGGCAGCTTGATATTCCCTTCTCCAGGGCGGCGGCCAAGGCGGAGCTAAACCTCAGTGAGCCACGCAGCTCCCCATACCACCGAGCGCCCGTCGAAGGTCTGAACTTGACCACATTTCCTACAGACTTGAGCTCTCAAAAGCCAGCTCTCAAACACTTATTATAAACTCATAATGGAGTTGACCCTTCTAACACCATTTGGAACACTCCATCTTTATGAGAAACACGCACTTTGAGTTTTAACTCGGGGAACAGTTTATAGACCTGAAACCTCTTGTGTCGTCATGAGAAAATGCATTCGGAACTCCAAAACGCCACAGCAGGGGCACAGCGGACGCCTCCTGCCCCTGCCGCGGGAATGTCCCCTTCCTCCTTTCTCCACCCACCGGGCACCCCCTCGGAGGGACCCTCCAATCTGGGCAGAATGGGGGTGGGACGGGGCAAGACTGGGAGTCTTGGCTTCGAGCTGGGACCTGACGCAAAGTGCGATGGGGGAGCGCACTTGGGAATGCCCCCCTAAATCAGATGGCCAGGGTTGCGCGTGGCGCACTTGAGGTGGGTGCCGCGGTGACTTCCACAACTTCGGATTTCCTGATTGTTGACTCTGCCCACTGAATTTGGGAGACCCAAAAGGGAATCCGAATTTAAACAGTCAAACAGAATAACCCAAACTATCGCAACACAGGATTAGAGACCCGAGTCCAGAGAAGTTTCCACTCTATACGATTTGACAGATATTGATTAGGCCTACAGAATGGCCTAGGAGCATTTTTAATAGTTTCGATTAGACATATTTTTGTTCTCAGTTTTTGAAACTGAACAATGGGCTTCAATGTCTTTAAAACCTTGCTTCATCCTACACAGATAAATGCACCCCCACCCCCCCCCCCAAAAAAAAAGTGTAAAACTGTTCAGTTTAGGAACTTTCCAGCAACTTCCTCTCAGTGACACTCAGCTTGATTCTGGTCTGGTCCCACGGACAGCACACCCAGCCGCCCCCACACCGGCCACCGGGGAGCCGCGCCTCTGTGGGCTGTGATGCTCTCTGGCTGACAATCACACTAACGATTCGCCGATCATTCTGAACGGACTTCGGATCCTCTGTGACATCAGCACCGACATGTCACCCGAGGGCCACCCTTGGGAGGGGCGCTGGCCACACGGAGCGCTCGCTACACCTGTTCCTCTTGTCTCCCGGCTGCGCGCTCAGGACGACTCGGCCGAGCCTGCGCGAGGCGGCGCTGCTCCCCTCGGCCTCCCGCACGGAGGACCGCGGGAGGCAGGGATGCTGGGCAGGAGGCAGAACCCCCCGCTCGGTCCCACCCCACCCGTCTTCGCTACATCCGAAACATGTCTGTTCTCCGTTCATTCAGCAACGGCCGGGCCCTGGCAGACTGACCGCTCGGTAGCCAATCATCATAAAGAAAACACCCTGTGAAAAGCAGGAAAAAACACATTTCTTTGTTGTTTGTGTGCATCTGTCACTGACGCGGGACTTTTTCGTATTTTTATCAGTTATTTTCATTTTTCTTGTTTGAGGAGTATCTACTCAAATCTATGGCCCATTTTTTTTTTGTTCCAGTTTGTTCTACTTTATGTATGTAAAATTTTATGTGTTAAGAATATTAAACAGGCTTATCTCTAAAAAAACAACTGCCGAGTTGACCGGAATCCTCCCCACAGCGTGGAGGCCGGCCTCGCAGTCAGTGGGGGTTTCTCGGGTGGATGCGTGGGGACAGCAGCCAAGGGCATTTCGGGGTTCCGTGTAATCGAGGTCACCTTCCGGCTCTGCCTTTCGTCCAAGGTGGGCCCTTCTGGAGTGAGGTTAATGGGTGAGAAAGTGAAAGGAGACTTATGGAGAGAAGGCCTCAGCTCAACCCCGGCCCGCGGGGCTCGGCTGGGAGCGGGCGCCCCGGAGAGCAGGACGGGAGGGGAGAGCGCTTTCTCGGAGGGCCGACTTCCCGCCGGCTCCCACGCTCCGTCTCGTGCGGAGGCCTGAAAGGCTGAGAGCCTGTGAGAGCCACCGGGCCTGAGCTGGGAGACGGATCCCAGGGGAGACGGATACGGGAGTCTTCCCACGAGGGGTGCCAACGATGGCAGCTTCGTCGAACGGGCGTTCGCATGCTGTGGGGAGGGGACACGTGCCGGAGAGGGGGCGGCAGGGGGTGGCTTCTCAGACTGCACCCCAGGTCGGCCCGCAGGACGGGGTGCACACAGCCAGGAGGGGCATGCGAGGAAACGGGTGAATGGGGAGAAAGCCGGCGTGGGCCGAGTGCACTCGGGAGCGCGGTAGGTGTGACCTGCTGAGGCGCCTTGTCCTGACCGCACGCTGGTCTTCATCCCATGGAAGGGCTGACATTTCCTTCATCTCTATCCCACGCGGCCTTTCACACTCACACAACCTTCATCCCTGAGGAATTTTCTTTGAAGGTCATGGTTTATGAGACCAAACAATAAATTGGGATCTGTGTAGAGTCGCCAGATTTAGCGAACAAAAGTATGACTTCCAGCCCAATCGGAATTTCAGAGAAACAACAAATGATTTTTTTTTTCAGTACGAGTATGTCCCAGGCAATACTGGGGACATACTTATACTAAAAAATGATTTGATATTGATCTGAGGTTCAGATCGGACTAGTTCTCTGCTTTATCTGGCCGTCCTGGCTCCGGGCTTCTTTGAATATATAGGTTCCTGGCTGACAAGGCCAGAAACAGTCCATCGGTTCTTAGGAACATGTTCTAGTTTCCAGCTCTGAAGCTGACGTGAGAATGCCTGAAACGGAGTTATTCTCAGTCAATTCGGAGGGTATGACAATATTTTCTACGGTACAGAATTTGAGACCAAATAACCCAGTCACATATTTTAAAGGGGGGAAGAGATTTTAAGCTCACTTGATAACACGCCTCTCGAGTAACTGGGTTCTCTCAGTGTGCCTCGCTTGTCTAACCCAGAAGACAAATCCGTTCACAGTAGAGTTTCATTCGGGGGTCTACGTGACCCCATCTGTCACTGACACACATGTTTGGCATGGATGGAAAGCCAAGAGCAGTCTCGCAAATATTTCAAAACTGAATTTATATCTTTTAACACATGGTTTATATACAGATGTGATACCTAGAGAGATTTGCAGCTCCCAAATAATAACCCGGCTAAACTATAAATGGTGTCTGCAGCAGACTGCAGTACTAGAATTATTTGCCTTTTAAACATGTTAAAGAAAGCTAAGCTCATGAAGGGTTGCCGCCAGAGACACCTGTCTCAGTGTGCAATTGTTATACGGAACAAGAATACAAAGATACCAACGCGAACCTAATATTCGCATAATCCCTTCTACGAAGAGGAAGCCCCTCTCTCAAAAGCTCTGCTTTCAGAATGAAATGATCAAGGATGGTGACTCGGATTTTAATAAACTTTAGAAGTTCTC
Organism: Rousettus aegyptiacus; assembly: GCF_014176215.1. Lineage (NCBI taxonomy): Eukaryota > Metazoa > Chordata > Mammalia > Chiroptera > Pteropodidae > Rousettus > Rousettus aegyptiacus. Next base: position 57,210,862 of record NW_023416309.1, read on the forward strand.
AATCTCTCTCCAACCTAGAAAAACCACTTAACTAAGCAAATCTATAACAGTGCATGTACTAACATGTCTGCCTGTGCTATTCGAAAGTTTTAAAACAAGGTAGCATAACGCCTCCCTCAGCATGCAGGTACGCTCAGGTACACCGGCCTGTTCTCCTAGATGGTTGTCCTTAAGACAGTTTCTAGCTGAACACCAACAATTATTGAAAGAGGAATAGTCTGTGTTCAGCGTCAAAAAGTCACATATTTGTAGACTTCCTTTTTTTCCATCTTTTCCATGTTTCCTCCAACCATCTGACCGCATAAAGACACAGCTTCGGCGTGCTGGAGAGCAGAGGATGCTGGCCACGGGCTGGCCAATGATAACCTTGTAAACATTTCAATTTCGGTAGCCTGCCCGTTTCCAAGGAGAAAATGGAGAAATCGAAACAGCTCAGAGAAAGCAGTGTCTGCTCGCTGGCGCGCATTGTCATTCCGCCAACTTCTCCAGCGCGTCCTCAAAATTATTTGTCGTGAGAACAGCTGGGTAGGAGAGCAAAGACATGGTCACGACGATTTTCTGTGGAAATAATGCAATTTACGTTTTCTAACTTGACAGCATCGGCATAAATCAGCGCCATCTCTGAGAGATGAAGGGGAAGAGACGGGGACCCAGCCAGTGACGGTGACGGCTGCCCCTGGTGCTCTCGCCACGACTAGCCTCCCTTTGCCCCTGCCCCATTGCCACCAGCATGTTAGGGAGCTTTTACCCCGGAGCCTCACTTTGCTCCTTTTGGAGGGCTCTGCATAGTGACCGGCAGGGTGCGGGTGGGTCATGGCGGCCGCCTTGTCTCAGACATCTCCCACTAGTCAGGCGCGTTTTGGTTTACAAAGTGCTTGCCGCGTGCGATATCATCCAACCCACGAGCGCCCGTGTGGGCTGTGTGCACCCCGTCCTGCCCGCGGGCGGGGGCGGGGATGGGGGGGTGGGAGTGAGCCTCGGGGGAGCTAGATGCCTTGCCAGAGCTCACGTTCCCTGGCAGCTGGTGGAGTGTCAGCTCAAATGCCAGGCCCTCGCCTCGTCCCAGTCGCTTCGGACCAAAGCCGCTGTGGCCTAAGCCAGTCGCCCACGTCCTCTCTGTTAGCCTCTCAGGCTTCCCGCCGACGCCGCCACCCTCTGTCTGGGACACCACACACACCACCCCCCCGCCCCCCATACGCACTCCCCGTGGAATGTCCAAGTCAGTGGCTCACGTTAGACAAAACGGGGCTTGGGAGACAGACAGTGACCCAGCTTGCAAGAGAACTTGCACTGCAGCAAGAGGCACCCTGAGGTCCGGGTCTCACGCTCTCGGCATGAAGCTGGCGCCAGGCAACAGTCCCCCTGACCCTTCGCTCTGTCCCCTCCAGTTTTAGATTTCCTGCGGCCATCGGGGCCCAACCAGACGTGGCCTGGCTGTGACCAGTGCTCCCGCCAGCTCTGCCCTCTGCTGGCCCCACCCTATCAGCGGAATCCCCAGTGTGATGGACAGGCAGGTCTGTGCCTCACTGGAAGTCGCCCTGCATACCTGAGGTACGACAGATCCCCGTCCCACCTGGAGAGCTGCCGGAAGCCACCCCAGAGACCCTCTGAGCACTGTGTCCACTCTGTGATGAGGGGCCTTCGTTCTGGTCTGCTCTCTGCCACAGGCGAAGGGTAGTGACCCACTGAGGCAAGATCCCATAAGGTCCTGCAAGACAGCTGACTCTCAAATCTTGCCGGAAGTGAACCAGCAAGCCCACTCAGCCACAGACCGAAAGCCAGATTCTCCCATCAGATTCCCGGTAATCACGGATAGTTTGATCTCTGACGTTCAGCCTCCTGAGTAATCAGTTCATTCCAAACTTAGGAGGGGAAGAGTGGTTCGTACTAGACTCCTAAAACCCCAACAATAAACTTAAAATGTGAATTAAAATATCGTAACCTAGAAAATTGGCAAAGAACATGTGATGGCAATCGGCAATGATGACGCCACTGGCTGGCAATAAAGAGGCTTCAGAAACTCAGGCAGGAAGAACATGAATGAACATAGCTCCGGACGGCCAATCACACAGCCCAGCGTGGGCCGTACGAGGTGCTCGCTGCTCTCGCGAGTTTTTCTGCCATTTCCGCGCACTCCTGCTCACATTTACTGTACTTTCTTCTAGATTCTAAAGTTTATGTGGAATATAAGTGAGATGGTGCAGAAAAATTCTGAAAGAATTAGGTGAAGATCTTAGATATAAGAATAATCGCGTAGCAATAATTTAGCCAGCGGTACAAGTCCATGAATAGGTAGACCAACAGAAACAAAGGAAAACGGGGAAATCAAACCAAGTAAGTACAAAATTTTAGTATGTGATCAAGATAGCATTTCAAATCAATTGAAATGAAAGTAGTGGTCACAGCTGGGTAGCCGTCTGAAAAGAAAGTGGGTTCCTATTCCCACTCTATATGAAAATAAATGCTAGATGGATCAAGGATTGAAATGTAAAAAACTAAAACTATAAAACCACTGCAGGAAAACGCTGCTACCACACTAACTTCGCGAAGACTTTCTGGGTCTCCCAGTAGGGGCCACACTCCTTTCTTTGAACCATGATAACTGAAATAACCTAACGATTCTAATTCTGGTAGCAACCACTAAAAAATAACCACCATCAAATTAAGAAATACAACTTTACTAAGGGAATACTAAAACTACTCCATCAAGGGGAAAGCTGGAAAAGAAACAAAAATACATGGGGAAATATAAAATAGCAAGGTCACAAACTTAATTAACTCTCCATATGAATGATTAGATTAAAAGTAACTGGATTAAATGGTCCGTTTTAAAAGAAGAGACGCTCAGACTGGATTAAATGTAAGATCTACTATGCACCGTTCACAAGAAATGCACCTTAAACATAAACACACAGACAGGTCGAAAGTAAAATAATAATAATATCTGAAATAAAGAGGAAATATCATAATGATAAATGGGTCAATTCGTCAAGTAGACATAAATAATCCTAGACGTGTATAAACTTGAGTTTTAAAACACATAAAGAAAACCAATAGAAATAAAAGATAAATTGACAACTCTAGCTCAAGGTTATACTACTTGCCTAAGAATTCATAGAAATGATAGACCAAACAAACAAACAAACAAATAGTAAGCTTCCAGAAGGTCTGACAACACCATCTAACAACTGTGCCATTTACAGAAAACTACCATCCAACAACCTCAGACACTCACTCCTTTCCAACGGCGGCTCACGGAATCGTCACCAATATGGACCATTGGCTGGGACGTAAAACAAGTCTCAGTAAATGTAAAGATCAAAATCATAGTCTATTCTCTGATTCCCTTAGAATCTATTCTCTAAGAAAATAAAATTAGAAATTCATGACAAACAAAATCTTTAAAAATCCTCAACTATGTGGAAATTAAGCAACGAATTCTAAATAAGCCATAGATCACCAACAAGAGGTACAAGAGAAATTTAAAACTATTTCGAACTGAAATATAAGGAAATACAGCCTATAAAAATGGGTAATATGCAGTTAAGAGTGTTTACAGGGATATTTTTATTTCCAAATTGTTATATGGAAAAGAAGAAAGGTTTTATGTCAATAACCTAAGGATCTGCTATAAGAAGCTAAAAGAAAAGCAAATTGAAGACAAAGAAGGAAAGAAATACTACAGATTAGAAGTCATTGAAAGAAACAAATAGAAAATCTTTGAAACCAAACTTATTTGCAACATTACAGTTTTAAATTCTTAGCAAGAAGAAAAAGTGAGAGCAAACACAGTTTATAATTTCACGAATTAAAGAGAGAGACATCACTGTAGATAATATGGGCATTAAATTCATAAGAAGATATCGTGAAGAATTTTATGCCAGTAAATTTGTTAACTCAGATGACAAGGAAATGTTCTTTGAAAGACAGAAATTACCAAAATTCGCATAGAATGAGAAATACCTGTATGGCTTTATATCAATTAAAGAAGTTTAAGTGATAATTGACTTTCTCTCCAACACACACACACACCCTTGACCTTTGAACGACATGGGTTTGAACTGTGTGGGTCCATTTATATGTGAATTTTTTCTCAATAAATACTGTAAATGTAATTTCTTTATGATTTTCTTAATATCATTTTCTTTTTTTCTAGCTCATTTTATTATAAGAATACAATATATAATACATATACCATACAAAATATGTGTTAATCAACTATATGTCATCGATAAGCCTTCCTTCCAATCAATACCAGTTAAGTTCTGGGAGAGTCAGAGTTCTAAGCGGATTTTTGACTGTGCAGTGGGGGGCAGAGGGTGTCAGTACCCCTAACCCTGCAATGGTCAAGGGTCAACTGTACATAAACAGGAAACAAATGGTATGCTAATTTATAAACATAAATAGTGTATATTCCCAGAATCATAATTAGGCCACCCGGTTCTTATTTATATTAACACTTCTTCAGCAACACGAAGTTCACTATCCCTTTGATAAACCTACTCCAGCATTTCATGATCTGGGCTTAGCTTTTATGTTCCCCCTACAAAGGACTGATGGTAAACCACCAAGAGAGAGAAATGTGTTATAGAAATAAATAGGGCACGACTTTAAGAAACGTGCTTTTAAAATTACAGTGAGTTTACCAACAATAAACTTTGATGTTTTCAAACTTCTATATATAAAAACGTTTTTTCTCTCAACCACTGAAATCCTCCAACATAGACACAAATAAAAGTCAGTGTAAGGAGACAGTATCAAACAAAGTAAAGTTTGTGATTTGCAAATGAGCCTGATGTGAGGTTTGAGGTTTTGTTTTTAGCTGCTTTCGTAGTTGATTCTGAAGTCAAGCTCTGTTTTAGAAAATCATTGTATGCCTCAACTGAATTTTGACTCAAATGGGTCAAGGTCACCTTAAAAGTTTGATATTGCAGGGAGGAAGGGTAGATGAAAAAAATAGTGAATTACAGTTAAATTTATCTTCTCTAGCTCACCAGATACTGGCTACCAAAAACCCAAATCAGCACAGTTATGCATATCCGCCTTCCCGTCTGTGTGCTTCTCGGGGCGGCCACGGGAACAAGCTACGACGGGTAGAAACCTCTTCCGATTTCTATTAAATTACCAGCTCACACGTTCTACCCAATATAAAAATAACGTTCAACTAATTTCATAGTATTCCTTAGAGGTGTTTCTGTTGGATCACTCGCATACTCTAACTACCTCTCCCGTACCAAATCTTAGGACACATGGCTTTTTTTAAAAAAAGATTTCCCAAGTGTGCTAATTTACTCACATGAAAAGTCAGGCACAGACGGACATTTAAGTAAAGGGTAGAGCTTAGAGAACCACGATCGTCGAATGGGAAAAGCGGCATGTGGAGCGGGACCGTTCACTCGCCGTGCCAATGTTTATCGAGCAGTGGTGATGTGCTACGCGCTGGGGACGACCAGAGCAAGACGGATGTGGTCTCTGTCACCACGGAGCGTAAGCTCTGCTCAGGAGGACAAACGAGACAGGGCAGCCTGCTAAGCATTCTGCAGGAGAAGTGAGGACGGCTTGGCGCACGCTTAGCACGGGACCTCGCCATGGCCGGACGGCAAGGACCAAGTGAGACCTCGAAGAAGGGACAGCGAAGCCAAGTAGGAGTCAGGCCGAACGTGGGGGGTTGAGGTGCGGGAACACAGCCAGGCAGAGGCGAAGAGCCCTGTGATGGGAAGGGCGCGGAACCGGCGAACAGCTACACGGCGAAAGGCGGAGACACAGAACCTTCTTCTTAACAGTTCGGCGCTACCAGTTCTGACGCCCGCACGTGGTAAGTCGATCCCGCTGCCGACGGAAACTGCGGCTGTCAGAGCCGCGGCTGACACCGACGGCGCGCCTCGTCGGCTCTGCGCATCGCGTCGAGACGGAAGGGGGGGCGGCTCCCAACGACCCGTGCCTCCTGGTGACCCCTTTCTTGTGTGATCCCCTCCCCTCCAGGGGGTGGGGACGGAGCCGGTGACGTGCTTCTGACCAACGGAATACGGCGATATTCTTCCGTGATCGGATCTGATCTGATCTAACCAATTTCCGCAGTTAGATCACAAAAATGTGTGACTTTTGTCTCTGTCGCCTTCTCAGCGCGCTTGCTTTGCTGGAGCGAGCTGCGCCGTTGGAGACGCTCACCCGTTCCGGGGATGAGAGAGGCCTCCTGCCCACGGCCAGCTGGGAGCTGAGACCTCCGTCCGGCAGCGCTCCAGGAACCGCGTCCCACCAACAACCACGTGGGGACGGAGGCAGGTCCCTTCCCAGTCTAACCTCCAGATGAGACCCGGCCCTGGCTGATCGCAGCTGGCGAGAGAAGCAGAGGATCCCGCTGAGCTGTGCCCGTGTTTCCGACTTGCGAAAACCGTGAGAACCTAAAGGTGTGTAATTTTAAACCACTAAGTCATGGTCACTTGTTACGCAGCAAGAGATAACTAATACGCTCATGGATGTGCATCTATAATTTAAATATTTTCTATAGCCATTGTGGGTCTTTGTGGTTGGGGTGAGTCGTGGGTTTTACTTGTGAGAGGGAAGACAGTACATGTAAGTATGGTTAAGTTTCCCCCGAAGAGAAAGCATATTTTAGCCAAGTCCACGTGTTCCTTTAATGCGGAAAGGGAAGATCACAGATATTGGACTCTGAATATGGGTCTTTGGTCCTTATCTTTCCTGTCAGCCTCCGACAGTCAGGAGACGTCGCGGGACCGAGGCGGCGAAGGCCTCACACACTCCTCTCCCATGGGGCCTTCCCGGAAAGACGAGCTGTCCTCTCCTCACACCCTGATGCCCCAGCATCAACTCAAGATGGGGCGGCTGCAAAGGTCCCGAAGCTGGGAGGACGGTCAAGCGCGGGTTCTCCACCAGCTCCTCACGCGGGCTCTGCCACCAGCTGTCCAGTTTGGTCCTGGCTCAGCCTCTTACAAGATGCGGGAGCTAAAGCCAATCGCCAGTCCTCTATGCCTTAGTCTGCCCGTCTGTCAAATGGAAACAGTAAGGGCACCACACGCCCAGCCCTCACTCTGAAGGGAAGCGCGTAAATTACCAAACGCTTCGCCCACGGTCTCCTCATTCAACGCCCGCCCCCGCCCGGTCAGGCCGGCTGCCTCCTATTCTTCCTTGACAAATAGGAAACTGAGGTTCAGAGCCACGCAGCTGCTTCCCCAGGCCACACAGCTGTAAAGAGGCCAAGGCGGGGCTCAGAGTCAGGCCTCTCCTCTCCAGCAGGGGATCCTGGCCGCGATCCCGGCAGCCTCGCGGTTTCCTGACGACAGAGCGCAAACACACGGCACTTGCACCCGCAGGATCCACGTGGAAGTGACCTCAGGGGACATAAATATGCCTCCTTCTTTGATGCCGTTTATGCCCATAAGAGAAATGGAAGCTTCTCGGGATTGTTTAGTGCTTCGAAACGGTTGGCTTGGCTCGGCTTTGCAAACTGTGTCCTTATCCAGTCCTTTCTGCCATCTCTTCTGAAATTCCTTCCTACTGAGTCTCTGTAACCAACGCCCGGGCCCTCACCTGTACTGAGTAAGAACCAAGGCTGAAATGCACCTTTTCAGGGTGAACAGAGATGAGAAAAAGAAAAGAGGCTGAAATAGATAACCGAGAGGAAGTTTCAGGAGAACCACTTAGCAGATGAATAAATTATGCTTGAAAGAACAGATCTTCTCTACTAAGAAACTGGATGTAAACTTAATGACCCGAGTCAGCTAAACCCAAATTTTAGTGATGGATCAGAGATCTGATTTTTCTAGATAAATCAATCAGCAGAGCCGATGATCTATATGGGGTAATCATACTATTCATTTCAAAATTTGCAAAGAGGTGCAAATGAGTGTTTCCATCATCAGCTTGCCCTGCTGTACAATCTGCTCTCTGCATTAGAACTGTCAAGCGCGGAACGACTCCGACGTGCGCCCCCGGAAGGCTCGCGTGCATGGAATTCCGCCGACGCCCCGGCTGGCAGAGCCGCGGCTTCTGAGCGAGGATGTGGCTGCGTTTCCCAGCTGTTCTCATTGTGCCTCAGCCAGGGGCAGATGGGAACAGCTGACGGCTTCGCCCCGCAAAGCTCTGCTTGGCCTCATCATCAGCACATCTCACCCCTGCAGCTGCCAAGGCAGAGACTCACAGGCCAGCAGGGGAGCAGCTGACTCGCTTCTTTGACCCAGCGCACGGAGCACTGGAAGGCGAGAATCAGGGGGCCAGGAGGGCACGACTCAGCTCCTGCGTGTCTTTAGGTTCCACGTGCCAGGAGAGGAGAGGGTCCGCGTCTGTCTTCCTCACCGCCGCGTCCCCAGCTGCTGGCACCATCTGATTACAGCAGGCAGATCCATCTGCTGACTAAGAGAACCACAGGACCCATGCTGGGCCCATCCAGTTCCACAAGCAGGGCGGACCGAACCCATGCAGACAGAGAACGCTTCCACCGCGACCACATAAAGATGCTAAATAAAATGTGACACTTTAACAGTAATACATAACTAAACTGGAAAGAAAGGAAACTACCAGGATCCATAAATAAAAAGGGAATTTATAGCTAGAGCATTCAAACACCGCCAATGCCACGGAAATCCAAGAGGCCCAGCAGATCCAGGCCTTCGGTCGAGAAGATGTAATTTTTAATGACAGGAGGTATGATCTCAAACTCATGAGACAGGGATTGGAGCTGAGAGCCTTGCATAGAGCTAGGTCCCGACAGGGCTGCCCTTCCCAAGTTCAAGGGGCTAGAAAAACTCTCCGAAATGCCCCAGGGAAACTGCAAAGCGGCCAGGCCACTCAGAGAGCCTGTGTGTTAGGGAGGCTACCAAGAGAAATAAAACTGCACGCCTTTGCCACACGCACATGGGGACCAAAAGTACAATAACCATAAGGAATAAAATCCCCCAAATGAAAAATGAACACGAAAACTGGGCTCATGAGCGAAATCCTTTAAACCCCTATCGTAAGTAAACAAACGGCTCCACGGAAACGTCCGTGATCCGAGGTGCGCGGGACTCACGGAGAGGGCAGTGGCGGAGGAGACACACGGCACACGGACTTGCCGTCCGAAACCGCAAGGCGCTGGAAGAGCGAATCCACGACCAGGCGGACTCATCGTCCTGAGAACGCAAGGACAAAGGGCTAACCACACGTACGCCCCAAAGTGTTAAAGACACAGTGGCAGACAGAGAATCCACAATGAAAGATCGTGACAAGATGTGATGCGTAAAAGATTGAGGAGGCCTGAGAAAAAAAATAAAGCTTTCACAGAGGAAAAATGAAAGGCATTGGAAAACGCAGCGCAAGCCCACAGACAGTTCAAACGGCAGTTTACACTCATCAGGAGAGAACCGTGAAACGGACTTTAGAGTTGGTGACATCACTCAGATTATAAAGCGGAGTAACGAAGAGACAGAGAAGTTAAAAACAGGATAACTGAATGATAAAGTCCAAGTCCATATCACAGAAGTCCCAAAGAAAGTAATAGAGAAAATAAAGATAAGACAGTAATTAAAGAAATAATAGCTAAGAATTTTTCATAATTGATTGGATTCAAGAAGCACAGCAAAAGCATGTACACAAATTAAAAATAAATCCATATAAAAAAGCATTGTGATAAAACTATAGAACAGCACACACACACACACACACACACACACACAGTCGTAAGAACATCCAAGGAAAAGGGCAGGTTTAGCACAAAGGAACAATCATTCAAGCCTTCTCAACAGTAATAGTAGAGGCCAGGATACGATATGTGATATCTGCTAAAGGTCAATAACCATCAGCCTCGAATTCTATGCATAGCTAACCCGACATTCATGAAAAAGAGCAAAGAAACATTTTTCAGGCAAACGAATAGGAAGAATTTGCTACTCGTAGACCCTTAATGGAATACTACTTTGATGAGAAGCGAACAAAATCCAGGAGGCAGAAGTGGTTTGCAAGGAGTTATGATGGAAAAACGGAACTGGTTATATGAGAGAAGTCAAAATAAGCCAAGACTATTAAAAATGAAAACGAAGCCTACTACCACCCCATGAGAGATGGTAGGGCTAAAATGCTAGAAAACAATAAAAATAAATGGAAGGAGTGATGAAAGGCATTAAAGCAGTCCCAGCCTGTGGTATTGTTGGAAGGAAGCCACCTTTATGCTTTGTTACCTGAGGCGCAAATGTTAAAAATGTAGTAGTACTACTAAAACTACGGAAACAAGTGTATCATATTGGAATTAATAGAACTGGAGAGACCGAGGTGTAAATAATCCTTCAGCGACATAACAGGAGACAGAAAGGAAGAAAAGTTATCTAATAGCAATGGTAAATAGAGAAAAACGTGGAGAAAGAGTTTGAAAGTATCAAAGGCCACGATAAATAGTAATGAATGAGACTAGGTGGTTAAAAGGTAGCAATTACAAAGTTTTAAAAATCTATTCTGTTTACAATAGACATGGAAAATTTGAAAGAGGTAGGAAAAAATATACCAAAGAAATTAACCAAAAGAAATCTGATATAGTAATATTTGCCTTAGACAAATCGGAAGCTGTACACAGTTGTATGGACCCAAGAAACAAACCTCAAAACGTACAATGCAAAAATTGACAGAATTACAAGGAAAAAGGAAAATCCAAGATTATATGTGATTCTTCAAACCTCTTAGAAATATTGAACAGAAAATATAACTTGTCATAAAATTTGACATCAGTTAACAAGCTTAATCTAATTAACATATCTAGAATGCCACACCGATCACTTAGCACATATGCATTGTTTTGAAACACATGTGTAATTTTTATGAAAATTAATCATGCATTAGCTCACAAAGAAAACTTCAAATATATAGGAGTCAATAGGACACAAATCACTCTCTCTGACCCAGTGCAAAAAATCAGATATAAATAACAAGTAACCTCGCTTGAGCCTTTGGAAAGTAAAGCCCACATCTACACACTCGCATGCATACCAGTCCAAACATGTGTCTAAATCACTTATAATCGAACGATCCCAATGGAAGTTGTAGATTATTTCGACCTGGATGACAACACGACTCTAACAGCACAATGCGTGCAACAGCAAATGCGGAAATCGGAAGGAAAACGTCACCTTTCGCGGATGCAACAGAAGAAAGGGGTGATCGGGAATAAGAAGCAGAACAACAGTACGAACCCCAAGAAAGTAGAAGAAAGAGACGAAAAAATTAATCAAATAGGAAACAAAAAATAAAAAAGATATACGATGTAAAAATGACGCAAAATCGTTTCAGAAAGAGAAGATACAAATAGCACTGAAATCGTCAAGGACATTGAATCAATGACCAAATTTCCAGTGAACGAAGAACCACCACGCCTGGATAGTATCAAGACAAGTTCTTATAGCTGCTAAGAAAAAAATAACCTCACCCCTAAATCGTCCTAGAAATAGAAAAAGATATAAGGCTCCCTGACTCACTTCATGAGGCTAACAGCGTAGCTTTGAAATAAAAACTAAAAAAAAAACATTTCGAGAACGGAAAGTCAGAGACGAATGTTGGTTAAAAACCGTACATTGCCTTTTAGGGGCTGAAATCTTCAACAAAATCTTAGTAAATGGAATCCGACACTGTATCTTAAAAATGCATCCGAGTCACGGAGATTTATTCTAAGAATTCAAGGATGGTTTAATGACATAAACTCTGTTCATGCAATGCGACACACGGGTAACAGAAGAGATGAGCGGGGAAGCTCAGCAAATGAACGAGGGATCGTACCAACTCATTCTGCGTCGTTCTGAAAAAATATTTCACATTTTACAGGAGAATAGATGATGGAGGCCAAAATCCTTCTTCCGTCATCTTTTTATGATATAGCTCAAGGATACCGAAATTGACTGGAAAAAAATGACTTTAGTTCAGAAACTGTACTTAGTCTGCCTCGAGTCAGGACCCATCTACCACATTAACCGGTTGCACCTGAAGACATAACAGACTCTAAATCCTAAAGCGGGTTCCCAAGAGCACTACCAGATAACTCAGGATTTAAAAAATATAAATAAATAAGCAAAAAAGTTTTCGGATGATACTCAGATTCATGTGATCTCGTGAGAAATGCTTAAGTCCCATCCTGGCTTTAGTTACAAATAGAGCAAAGCACAAAACAAGGACTATTTGGTCAGATTGCCAGCCGGTGCCCACCGAGCCCTTCTGGGGCCGGCGCGTCGGTACATCACCAGCTCTCACGGACGGTGTAAGCTGACCGGAGAGGGAAGCCTTCCGGGGGCAGGTGTACAGATGGAAGGTCCAGAGGCAGCCCGATGACTCTGCCCTGTTTAAGCACTTGCCTAGAAGCTGAGCTCTCAATACAGCTTTGTGATGACATAAAAGCTTAAAGGATACGAAATGCCAATACGGTGCTGAGCTATTCAGCTTCTCCATCCCGTCTATCATTTGGGCATTAGATACGGCACAAGGAAGCGGAGTCCAAAGCGAGCAGACGCACGAGGCCGCGACGGCAGCCTCTCGGAAAGCACGTCACTCAGTGCGTATGTGGCAGTTGGCGAATAACGTTTATTTGAACCGCCTTACCGCGCCGTTTCATCAAGCTGAATTACAATCGCACAGCTGTCAGCATTATAATTACTCCAAAGACAGAGCACAGAGAGTACTCAGTGTTCACCACGGCCGGGGAGGCCCTGTTTTCCACGAGACAAGGTAGAGACGGCCCTGCGTCTGCCACTTAGCAAATACCATCGGACACTGCAGTCGCCTCACGTGGAGTGACAGTAACACAGGCCCGACGGCAAGATTCTCCCACGAGGGTTGGGTGAGGGGTGCATGCGAAGATCTTAGAACAGCTCCTGGCACCAAAGCACTCAATAAATAAATGCCTTTTAAAGTAATTATGTGCTGGTATAAAAACGTTAGGTTTAATAAAATACTTTAAAAAAAAAAAAACACTCATAGAGAAACAGCTACTAAAAATGCACAGTAACTATTTCCTAAAACATCCTGTCTAGATTATATCAACTTCACTTCCTTAACCCCAGAGAGCCGACGATTAAAGAATCGCGCATACTACAGGGCTGTTTAATATGGCTCCCACGGGCGCACAGCCAGAGGGTTACAGGGCTGGCCATTTGGTACAGAAGAAACATCTGAAAATGTTTCTCACACCTGTCTTTATAAATTATAGATACTGCAGGAACAGTTTAGCTTAAAAAGGCCTCTGGAACGCACTCTGATACGAAAACAAAAAAATTCTTTTGCAACTGTAATGAGTTCATTACAGCGTCATTGACATCAGGAAAAAACATGCCTAGCTTCTTCAGATGATGTAGCTGCATTCCTTAAGATAAAAAAAAAAAAAAAAAAAACTTTACAGTTTCCACAGCTGCAACATGTACCTAATTAGGTATATGTCGACTTTGAATATTCATAGATTTTTAAAAGAAAGTTTCAAAACATTTTAAAATGGATATAATTTTCGTTTCCAGAAGGACGGAATTAAAACAGAGAGGGAAGAAAACGTGTCTCCAGGTAGAGTGTGGTCACGAGCCACGGACCGCCTGCTGGGCATACATGGTGGAGGCTGAGGCATCCGCTCCTGAAACCCTACAGGAAGTGTAAGAGCAACCAACGGAGCAGGGGAGAGGAAACGACAGGTAAGGGAAAGCAACGAAGCTTTGCAAGGTGGAAGAGGTCAGGCCAGTGGTTACCTCCCTAGCAGGGAAGACAGAGCCGGAGCCCTGTTGCCCGGAGCAGAGGGAAGCCATCGAGGAGGTAAGACGGATGGACAGAACCCCGGAAAGGCTTAGGAGTGGGAGGCCTTGGGCGCCTCTCACACAGCTGAGCTGACGGATCCTCCAAGGAACAGTCAGAGCCCGAGGTCCCTGCTAAAGCCAGCAGAGCAAGAGCGAGGTGACTTCCCCCGCCCCCCATAGACTAAGGGACATGTTTTCTGGAAACGGGAAAGCAGAAACATTCTGTACTGAGGACCCCAGGCATAGCTGAGATTTGGGTAGAGGGGTGGGGGGCAGTATGGTGTCAAATTGAAAATGAAAGAATTAAATTAAAAATTAAATTAAAAAAAAAAAAAGCAAAGGACACTCAAGGGTGGTGAGATACCCACTTGAACCGCACTCCCCTTGCCCAGCTCACAGACCCGGTAGCAGGGCTCGAACCTCCGCGGCCTGAAGCCATGGGATTGTTCTCTGGGGAAAAGGGCCAGCCTGAGCAAGAAGCCACATTCAGCGATGTGTGAAGGCTCTGACGACAAAGTGTGTGGTTTCGAAGCCCATGGAGCTGTCGATGGGCTTTTTAGTGTCTCATTATGAAAGAGAAACAGAGCCAAAATTCAGACACTCGAAGCAAGTGAGACCATTACAAATGGGAATGGGGAAAGAATCTCAGAGTTAACAATGAGAATAAAGTGAGCAAAAGAATGCTTAAAAAATAAAAATACACTCAAGAGTTCATAGAAAATTTGCATCCATTAATAAAAAAATGAACACGACACCAAAAAACAAACAAACAAAAAAAAACAACAAAAAAAGGAACATTCACAGAACTAGAAACACCCCTTAGAAATTAAATATGTGGTAGCAGAAATGAATAACTTGGATAGCAGCACTGAGAAAGGAAAGTGAACAAACTCTCCCGGAAAGTAGAACAAAAATACAGAGAGGTGAAAACTATGTAAGAAACTCAAAGAATGTTTTCAGGAGGCCGAGACATCCAGCTAACAGCATTTTCAGAAAAACAAAGCATGATAAAAAAAAAACAGTGAGGAAGAAAGCATTGAAGAAATAATGCAAGAAAGTATACTAGAATTTTACAGCATGAATTTGCAAACAAAAAGGGCCTTCAGAGCTCCCAGCACTATTACTGAAAAGAACTTAGTCAAAGCAGGTATTCAGGAAATGTAGAAATACTAGGGATAAGATAACAAAATCTTCCAGAAAGAAAAACAGCTCCATTTAAAGGATCCACAGAGTGCCATCAAGGTCTCAAGAAGCAAAGGGAATAGAGACAACAAAGAAATGTCTTATAAGATACTGAGGAAATCGGACTTCACCTTGGAGTATCACACCCAAACAAACTAGCCATCAAGGGTGAGAGATACACATATTTGTGTGCGGACACACATTCAAATTTCCTTTCCTGCTCATAGAACTCGGTTTTGTTAGAAAGAACTAAAAATATTTGCTTTTCTATCTTTCCATGCATCTGCCCGTGGTGCCGTGTCACAGTTCGGCCAAGAGAAAAAATCCGCTTTGAAGGTTTCTGGAAATACACCTATTTTTCTGATAAGATAGGTTTGGCCAGCTCTGATTTTGCTTCTCCTTCCCTATTACTGCCTGGAATGCAGATATAATCCCAAGAGTCACAGTGGCCATCATGAGATCGTGAAGCAGTAACCAGAAAAGCAAAAGTCAACACGTAAGTATGGCAGATGACAAAGAGAAGTTAGAGCTCGTGTCTCTAATAGTATCACTGACCTGCGACACCAGATACTTCACTGTGTACTCCACAATTGTGTGTTATACAAAGGTAAAAACAAACAAAGAAACAAACAAAAACTTTTTAAAAATTGCTGCAGTCGGGTTTTCTGTTATTTGCAGTTGAAAGAAAAGTATTCTAACAAGTTATCTAAAAAAAAAAAAAAAAAAAAATCTACCTCCCACATGCCCTTCCTTGGGAAGTTACTAGAAAACATGCTCCACAAAAACAAGAAAAATTATGGCGCTCAGAAAACAGGTGATCCCACACAGGAAGGCTGCCAAGAGGGATTTCCAGCATCCTGGTGCTGAGAACAGCACTGAGACAACAGCCACACTGCGCGCCCGAGGAGGGATCAGTTTATGTTGGAACAGGAGGAAAAAGAGCTCCGGGAGAGAGAACACCAAGCAAAAATAAATAACGGATAGATTACTTGAGGTGCTTGATAATGTTGAAAGGAATTTAATAGTTCTCCCAGAAAGTTGAGAAGTAGAGACCAGTACACAGGAAATAAAGCAAAACAGTATTTTTTTTTTGCTGGGGGGAGGGGAGGTGGGGAAGCAGGGGAAGCAATTATTCACTCAAGGAAAAACAAAAAATTGCAAGAGAGATGAAACGGGACGCTCGACTGTGAACAGTGTTTGCAGTGTCTTCACGATGCAGCCTTCACAGTGCAAGCGGTGAATATTGCTTTTAAAAACTACGGCAACACGACGCCAGAAAGTCGGAAGGAAGAGTGAGCAAGGCGAAAATGGCAAGGAAGGTGGTCAGAGAGAAAAACAGGGATTAGGTTCCCAGAGGCTGGGATTGTCTTTCCTGAGAGCCACAGAAAGCCACTGGAGAGTTTTAAACAGGAAGCGTGCACGATCCAACTCATGCTCTGACAGGAGGACTTTGGCTGTGGCGCTGGGAGGAACACGTCGCGTGGGGACAGGAGGGAAAGGCGGCAGACCAGCCGGAGGGGCTTCTGCAGAGGAGATCAAAGATGAAATAAAAAACTACAGAAAAAAATTTAAAAAGGAAAAAATGGTGGCCTGGGTCGGGGAAGGCACACTTTAAGAGGGACGGAAGTGGGTTAGAGGGGAACGCATTTCGGAGGTCGGCGGCTTACGGAGAGGAAGGGGGGGACCCAGGGCTGACTCTCCAGGTGTTCGCATGACACATCTGGAGAAGACACGACGTCATTACTGGGCTGGCAATCCCCGGGAAGGAATGGATCCGGGAGTACAGGGTTTGGGTCCGGAGTCGGATTCTGGACCTGCTATGGGCGCCATGCCCCTGAGCAGTACCAAACAGGCAATCGTCCTGAGGCTCAGTGTAACAAACACACCGGGAGACAAACCCCAGGATGTGCTCTGCCTTCGCCAAGTAATAACTTCTCCTTTTCTCTTGCCAACACAAAGAAACGTCTCATTCTATGTGTGGCTTTTCAAACAACCCTCGGTGCTATGATTGGGGGCGGTGACTGAGTTAAGACTGGGCGCTGAGAACCCAGGGTAAACAGGCAGCGAGTCCTCGGATATAACATGCAACCCGTGCGGAATGTTTAGGTGTCACTAGCCTTCTATTCCGAGTCATCAATATCCCAAGGAAAAACTCTCTCCATCGAAGCTGCAGCCATAAAATAATAAAAGCCCCTACCCCTCTATCAAACATTTTCCCATTATTAGTTTGATTTAGTAAACATTTTCCTTCAAAAAAAAAAATATCGTCCATACTCAGTGGACTTCTGTTTATGTGTGTAGAGCTTGTGCCAAGTTAAAGATCACCTCGGGCACACTTAGAACTTGTTTTGATTTTTAAAAAGTTCTTAAGAAACATTCGAAAGGACCCATTTGTACAAAAGTCTTTCAAAATACTTCTGAGTACAGTTATTTTGATTCACAGGTCACGGAGTTCTTCAGCTAAACAGTCAGCAGTATTCTTCCCCGGCTTTCTCGTTGCTTCTTCATGGCTTTGTGCAACCCTCCTGTTTAATCATTCATTTCCAAATGGGTCTTCTCTGCCGTGGGGATTTTAACGAGAGCTGGGTTTTGGCCACATTGCAGTAGATGTGGTGGGGGTGGAGGGTAGCTGTGGCATTTACAAAATAAAAAGCACCGTAAAGCGGTAACAATTCATGACTGAGGTGGGTTGTTGAAAGAAAAAAAAAAAAGAGAGAGAGAGAGAGATTCCTGTTTTTGCAGAACCATGGAAATTGAGAGTTGGAGGTCTGGGCTGGTCATTCATTGGCAGGCCGACAGCGCCTCTAGCGGCAGAGAGACGGCGGCGGCGACCAGAGCAAGCTTCGGGTTTTTAAAAAGGCACCTGCTGGGTGAGTCCTCATTATGCAAAAAGAAAGGAGCCACAGGTACCCAATTGTAAGGCGATACGACTCGGGAAAACCTAGATACATAAAACGGCTATACTATCCGCACTTTCACTTCGCGAGGAGGTTGTCGCTTTGCACGAGGTTGATTTAAGCGATTATCTGGGGCCGAGAACCTGACAGCGTGGCGGGAGGCGGAAGAATTCTGCCCCAGTCTGGCCGCCACTGGCTGCCGGGGAGCGCTCCCGAGTTAACGAAAGAGGAAAGAAAACTAGAGAAGTAGGCGAGAGTCGCTTAAAACAAACAAACGAAAGGAAACCTCTGCGGAACGCACACCTGCGCGAGGGGCCGGCCCACCTGCGTGCTCCTCGCGCGGCCTCCACGCGCATCCGCGGGGGAGAAGGGATGGGAAGGGGACTTCAGGGAGGGTTGGCCCCGGGGAGGGGGGACTCGCTAAGGGACAGGGGTAAGATGCCCCCCCCACACACACACGCATCACCCCGGCGACACGTGTAACTGTCAAGACAGAGAGGGACGGCCTGGCAAATGACACCCCAGAGGGGAGGCGACCGGGATGCGCCCCGAGGCGGCACCGTCGGGCTCCGCGCCGGCGGCTTCCAGGCCCGGAGCCCAACGTCCCCACTTCGCGCGGGAACTGGCACCTGGGGGCTCGGGGATGGGGCTCTCCCCGCGCGGGGCGCGGGAGCCCGGGGGCTCTGCGGACGCGCCCCGGTGCGCGCCTCGCGGGGAGCCCTGCGACTCGGCGTCTCTCCCCAGAGCCGCGCGCGTCCCCAGCCAGCCGGCGACGCCGGGCGGCGGGCGGGAGGGGACGGCGGGGGACCCGGCGGGGAGCCGCCTGGGCTGGGCGACTTACCTCGGGCGGCGCGGGGCGCCAGCAGGGCCCCGGCCAGGGCGAGCAGGAGGGCGCGCGCGGGGGGCGCGGGCGGCGGGCGCGGGGCCATGGTGGCCGGCCTTCGGTGCAGCAGCTCGCGGGGCCGCGCGGCGGGCGCGCACCATCCCACGCGGGCGCGGGGCGGGGGCCGGGCGTCGCGACCCGAGGGCTTTCCTGCCGCGGGGAGTCGGCTCCGAAGCCCTCGCGCAGCGCCCGCGCCGCCGACCAGCTGGTCTAGGCTTTCATTTTTTTCAAAAAAGTTTTCCCCGCGTGTGTGCGCGCGCGCAGTTCTGGCACGAGGCGGCCTTGACCGTTGCAGGCAGTGAGCAAGCTGTCCGGGCTGGCCCCGGACGGGGAAGGTCGTTGGAGAGGGCAGGCCTGTGAAATGGATCCACGGCCAACAGTCACCGTCTCATTACCACGGAACAAATTATGGTCTCCCCGCACCCCGCCCGCCGGCGGCGTCCCGCGGGTCCTAGAGACCGCTCGGGGTCCCCGCCAGGGTCCCGCCCAGAGCCCGCGCACGCCCACCCCCAGGGAGGCTCGGGGCAGGGCGCCTCCCGGGACGCGCGCCCCGGCGGCACAGACGTGGCTGGGTGGCGGCGCGGGCGCCCGGAGCGCGCGTATCCCCGCCCCGGGATGATGTGGCCGCAGGGCCCGGGGCGCCCGGCTGCCAAGAGCACACGCGGCGGCGCGGTCCAGCTTTCCAGTGTGAGGCTGGAAAGGATGACTCGGCGGCTCGCTCCGGCTTGCCGGGTCCGCGGGTGGCAGGTCTGAAAGGCGGTCCCCAGCCCGGCGGCGCGTCCCCTAACCCCCCAAACGGGCGTCTGCTGCCCGAGAAAAAAATCTGGGCTCGCAGGCACGGGGCGTCTGGGCGTTAAGCTTTTGATGGATTGCTTTAGGTTTTACGTGGATACATTGACTCACGTTTCTTTTCCACCCCGTGGACCCAGGAAAGGGTGTTCGGCGTTGTTTTCCAAACGTTCCTGATCATGAGAAGTGGGTTTCTCTCTTAAAAATACAGATTCCCGGCACACTCCCGCGCCTTGGGGATGGGAGCCGCTCCTTGCGGAAACACCAGTGAATTGGACCGAGGGCCTGGCCTTCGCATCCTAGTTCTTGGTGGCCAACGCCTCTCCCGCCTGACGGCCTTGCCTAGGGTCAGGTTTGGGGACAGGACTTGCTTGCCTCCGGGGTCCAGCCGGAGCAGCAGGGAAGCGGGCTGCAGGCTAAAGAAAGGAATTGGAGGTAGGAAGGATGGTTGCCACCCACCTTGTGGGGGGCCATGGCCATTCCCGACCTTGGCGATTATTCAGACCCTCAAGGGTTAATGAGATGATGCCACCCCCACCCAGATCCTTTAACTCAGAATCTTCTGAGAGAGGCAGAGCCTGACTGGTTCTCAAAGTCCCAGGAGCCAGGGAAGAGAATCACCTGGGGAAATCCATCCCGTGAGCTCCCACCAGTCCCCACCTGCGCCCCACTCCGACAGGTGGGTTGGCCTTTGCAACACGTCCTCCCGGAACAGAGCATTCCTCACTCTCTCCCACCCGCCCACCCCCAGATTCGTGCAGTGTTCTGGGTCCACCCTTGGAAGAAAGTGCAGGCCTTTTTAAAGAAACCAAAAGCCAGAGAGAGGCACAGGCCCCACGGGTCCCCTTCCCAGGACATCTTGACGCTCCATCCGGAAGTACCGCCTGGGTCCCAGCCCGGTGGAGCCCAGCCCCTCACTTCCCTGCTCTGCCCAGTCCTTCCTTTGTTCATTCATCCGCTCAGTCAGCAGTTAGCAACAGGCACTGGGGACTTGGGAAAGAAAACTGATGAGAAATGCTTCTGGCCCTCACAGCCTTTCGCCTGGTGGGACGAACCGATAAGCCGTGAATAGCGTGAGCCGGTTACTTCAGCTCGATAGTCATTCGATTGTTTATCGACTACTGCATTCGTTATTACATACTTCACAGAATCCGAGTGTTGGGCTGAAATTCTTCCCACGGGCTGTTGCATTTTAAAATCCCGAACATTGGGATGAGGAAGCTGCAGCTCACAGAGGCTAACTAGCTTCCCGTGGTCATACAGCTAAGCAGTGAGTCAGCACCCACCCCACATCTGTTTGCAGACACAGCCCAGCCCGCATCTTTAAGCCTGACCTGCGAGCTCTAGGGTCAGCCTCTATCAACTGCATTTAAGATGCAAGCCTCCCAGGTGGGAGTGAGTGTTAAATGACCTAATGCGATGCCTTCCCGCCCACCAGATTCCTGACTCTCCTGAAGAATTCATGTCCCCTGCCACTTGCAGAGATGATTCTTGCTAGGAAGGTCTGGGAAGGGTAGTTTTACCAAGTAGTCAAGCGGTTCTGGTACTTTCCGTTCCAGAGAGCTTTCAAAAACGCTATGCAAAGAAGTAAAAATTGTTCCCTTTGAGGTCCAGAGGGGCAGACTTGCTTTAGGATGCATTTCTCTTTCTTGGCCTTTTGAATCATTCTGACTGGTTAAATTGTTTATTTATAATGGATTTGAAACGTGCCGGACGCTGGGTTGGGGGCTTTAGACACTTCCTCTCTAATCTTTTTGTCCTTGAATATTCAGCTGTTACTCTTGACTGTAGAAGTCCTTTTTTTTTTTCCCCTTAACCTGGAAGTTACAAAGCCCTCTCCAAAGGGCTAAATGTGCCCCAGGACTGTTCCTGATTTGTTTTTGACCGAATGAAACAAAACACCAATGCGGGGGTGGGGGTGGGGGGGCCGGATAGAAAATCCTGGCCACCAGCCTCGGTTTCTCAAGCTTCTAATTCACCACCTCTGTGAGGCGAGGAGCCTGGGCGACACTCTATCCAGAAAGCCTTCACGCTCGTCAGTAACAGCCAGCCAGGCCGACGGTCCCTCTGTGCACGGGCACTCTGCCTCCCGGGTCACAGGAAGTGGGAGCCGACGCGGCCTTCAATACTGGATTGTTAGGTAGTGGTGCGGGGTCAGAGGCCAGGATCTGCTCGTTAAAATTTCAGATAGATGGCTCGTTGTCCCTTCCTTTCCAGAAAAACTGACCTCTGCGGTCCCGTTTCCTGTGTGCTATTTTGGTGGCACTCGTAATGAACAGGGCACTCATGTCTTACCCAAGCCCCCGTCTGCTCAATCCGCTTTGAGTACAAGCAGATGAGAAACGGAGGCAGATCGTTCCAAGCCAGGGTCCTGCGGGCAGACGGCCCGATTCCTGCCGTGAGGACAGGGTCGGCCGCCTTGCAGCTTGACCTGCGGATGGAGCGTCAGACACAGGCCCACAGAACAGCTTTTATCTGTCCGAGCACAGTTCCCCCGGCTTGCTGCAAAATCAACAAACACAGTCGCCCATGATTAAGATTCTTGGAAATCGTTTCAGTCCCATCTCTTGGGGACATTGAAACTCACGACCCTCGCGGCCTGCAGTAACGTGAAGCCCATTTTTCTTTGCATAGATGTCACTTCTAGAATCCGCGGCTTCCCCTCCTCAGAACCTGCTCCCAAAGGGACCTCCCCCCGCCCAGAGGCGGGGCGACCCCTCCTGGTTCTGACTCTTCCGTTACTGCACACAGTCAAGTCAATTTGACAACCAGGACCCCCCAAGCCAGCTCGCTGGGGGGCTGGAGTGTCACGAGGTTCTCCGAGGACTGTCACTGCACGGTCTGATCTAAACTGCCACTTCCGGAGGCGTTCGCTGATGACTGTGTCTCGAACGCATCAGAGAGGAAATGCGACTGAAGGTGGTGCCTGCTGTCGAGTGGAGAGGCCCAGCAGAGGAAGCGAGGATGCTCCCGCCGGCGGGCTGGCCTCCCCGGCCCTGAGAGGACGCAGGCGAGCGCGCAGAAGCCAGGCGAGCTGGGACGGGAGACGCTGGACCCCAGCCAGGGCCTCCGTACCGAGTGTCCGGCAGGTCCCCCGGGCAGAGAGGCTAGCCCCGGCTTCCGGTAACGCGAGGGAAGGCTGTTCCAAGACATTTATGAAACCCCTTCTTCGCCTCGTCTTTCTTGAGGCAAATTAGGTCATTTGTCTCTTATTCTGTGCTCTCAAAACTGGGAAATACCTGGACACTGGCCCCTCGTCGTGTAGTTGAGCACGGTTCCCGTTTCTCTTTACTGTTTTAGGCAAATCAACCCCAATTTCTCTAACTTGCCTCTTGGGCCCTATTCTCGTTCTTTAATCATGGCTTCTGCTCGGCCCTTGGATCCTCTCCAGTTTCTTGATTTCCCTTAAACTGCGGAGGCCAAACGTGGCCAGCAGGCTCCAGAAAGGTCTGCCTGAGGCCACGGGAAGCAGAGGGCTGGTTTATTGGTGGCGGGTCCCTCTGCCCCTCAGACTTAACCCCTCTCCAGAGGGCCGGGGGTGAAGAAGCGAGTCTGGGTGGTTCTGGGGGGGCAGGCTGATCCGACGGGGTGCGTGTGGCCGCCGTCCCGGCACGCCCTGGCCTTGCTCGCGGCCCACGCGGCCCTTTTTCCTGCCCCGTCGTTACCTCGACCCACTTCCCGGCGTCTGGCGTCCACGCTGCTTCGGGCCCTTCGGCGCCGCACCCGGCGGGCACGTTCATGCCGGGCCGCTTTCTCCTACTGAGCCCTCGATAAATTTCTGGGGCCCGGGGCCCATTGTCCTTCTTCCTGCACTAAGCTCCGGTCCGGGATCTGATATGGCTTGAATTTTTCAGCAGTTGCTGAGCATTCGACAGTTTTCATCAGCACCCCGCCCCCCGTCCCCCCGCTCCCCGGAGCAGCTGTCCTGTTTCCTTGCACGGACGGACACCCCGCAGCGGGGCCACAAACGCTGCCTCCTTGGGCACAGACGCTGCCGGCATCCCTTGACCCCTCGCATTCTTCAGCAATACACGCCAATGATTTTTCAGCTTTCTTTGTCCTCGTCTGGGCCGAAAACTAAAGAAGTTGACCAAAAGGCCCAGAGCTCCTGTTGCGCCCTGTGCTGGACATCAGGGACACAGACGACAGCCCCGTGCCGTGGTCCCCGAGACTTGGGGTGCAGAGGCTACGGAACAGCCCTGACCGCCGGCCTCGGGCCTCCGGGAGCTCATCGCCCTCACCCCGGCCTGTTAGCTCCTCTTCCAGAGGAGGGACCGGGCGCTGCAAAGCGCCTCGCCCACGACCGCCACGCTCGAAGGCGGTACAGCTGGGCCCGGGGGCTGGTCTGTCAGGACCCAAGGAGCCGCCATTCCACTTCCTCCCTGCTGATTCTTGCCCAAACCTGGAGTCCTATCTGACTCCCTCTTCTCTCTCGCCCGCGACCAGTCATCGAATCCTGCCGTCCGCTCCACCTCGGAACCGCCCACCGCGGGCCTGTCCGCTCCGGCGCTGCCCCAGGCTGGGGGACCACGGCGCTCCCTTCGGTGACAGCCACAGGCTCCTGGGGCTTGCTGCTGTCGGCCCAGCTGCTGCTCCTGCCAGGACACTTTTAAATGACTATCCGACGAGACTCCAGTAAGATCGCACTCACATCTCCTTCAGGGGACAGACGAGGCTGAGCGGGGTTTGACCAGGAGCGGCAGCGCCAGCCTCGCCCCTCCCCCGCCCGCTGAGACACAGCCCCGCCCCGCAGCCTCGGGGACCCCCCCACGCTGGAGAGCGGGCAGCGCCTCATGGTGTCCGCGTCCGAGCGCCCTTCTCCTTCCCACCAGCGGGCCCAGAGTGCCAACGTGTCCCCTGTACAGGCTTTTCTACATCTCCAGGCAAAATAGAGACTTTTTATTATTATCATTATTTCCGTGGTTTCTGTGTATCCACAGCGGGCGTCAGGCTCACGGCTTTGTAGTACGATTATCATTGTGCGAGTCCGTCTACCCTTCCGGGCAGGCAGCTGCTCAGAGGCCGCCGCCCTCGACTTGCCCGCCGCTGTGAGCGGTGGGCCCACAGCTCACCCGCAGCCTGAGAAAGAAGCCACCTTGGGTTCCGGTGGAGCGGCTAAATGAACCTGCGTGTGACCGTGTCTCTGCTTGGGTCTTGAAGACTCTTCCTCTCTACACAGCTTTGCAACCCAGGCACCAGACCCCACGGTCGTGCCGATCCCATGTGCGTGGTTTATTGCTGAGGTCCGAGGAGATCACTAGGCTGTCTTTCACGTCTTTCCCAAATCATTCTCCCAATAACCTCCACGATTGTTCCAGTTAAGGGCCATTACCGTGGCAAATCAAGTTAGAACTGATTCCCAAAGAGCTAGCAATCTGTAGTAGGACATGTTTTATTTTCTAAAATCTTTAGTTTTTAACTCAGGCTGTTACGTCTGGTATTATTTTTAAATTTAATAGAAACAGAATAAAACATGTTTAAAGCTCCAAATAACCCCAAACTGCATTTCGTTCTGGTTATCAAACAATGGATAAAGATTGTGGTTACTCGCAGATATTGCCAACAATGGAAAAAATAAATGAGAGCATGAGTCAGAATAATTTGAAACCAGAAATGTGTGTCGGTAATAACTCAGAAAGTCACATGGAAAAAAAAAATAAGCTTGGTCACAAAGTCAAATTGGACGGATTTAAAAAAAAAAAAATCATAATCTCTTGGCAAGCCCCCTCCAGCTGGTGGAGTGCCAAAAAGCCTTATAAAACTCTGGTCCTGGGAAATGAAATTCTGCGCCGTCAGGAAAACGCCGTCTGTCTCTCTTGGGGGCAGGATGTAGACAGTCTCGGGTGCCACAGGAAAAACGGCCCGCGGGGGTGGGGACGCACCGTGCCATCGCAGAGGGAGCCCGTCAGGAAGGAGCGCGCCGTCCCACACCGGGTCCTCTGAGGCACACTTCCAGCAGCACGGGGGCGGGGGTCGGGGGGGGGGCTGCCGTCCACGTCCAAGTGCATCGCATGGGAATACCAGAGGCATTCCCCGCAAGTGTGGTTTCGCCATTCAAACCCCCCTCTGGAGGGGAGAGAGAACCCTGCCTACTCATCCCCGGGAAGGACGTTTTCCCCAAACCTGCGCCGGGCTTCCTGTCATTACCTCTGCCCACTCGGTCCTGAAGCCCGGCAGCCCCGCTCGCCGTCCTGGGGCGGCCCCGCGGGAGCCGTGCCCCCAGCAGCAGCGCAGTACCTGGGCCCCACGCGGAGCGGCCGCCGGAGCGCGACTCACGAGGCCTCTCTAGCGCTGAACCCCGTTTCCTTCTTCAGCTTACATTTATGGCAATTGACCTATTTTACGGCTCTTGACCTACTTTCGAGCTCTATTTCAGAAAGTGACACAAAAGCCTCTGTATTCCCTCAGAAGAAGAAGGGGCACATGCCCGGCACGCACATCCACACGCCCTGGGAATCGAGGCCGCGGCCACCTTCCACGAAGGGGGGCACTTGTTTTCTGTTACCCGTCCCCCCCAAATAAACCAAAACCCCACAAAAATAAAACAGAAACAAATGAACAATCAAAACCCCAAACGGACCTTGTCAGAAAGTACTTAAAAAGCATCAACGGTCCTTTCAGAAGTAAAAGATACGCATGTGTAACTTACGAGATGCTTGTTTTTGGGGAACGTGCCTGCAGGTAGGGTCAACACCTGTTGGTGCGAAGCCTCATCTCAAACAGAAGCCAGCAGTCGATATGTGAGTCATGGCAGATTTAGAGATAAACGTCCCCCTAAAAACTTCCCAGGCATATCTGACCTGGAACCCCACGGTGAGCTGGTAGAATAAAAATCAACGACCTTTTTTTTTAATAAGGGGCAATTACATCTTGTACAGCCGATGACTAGACATCTCGTTCCCGAGGGCCGGTCACAGGACTTCCCCATAATGATGCTATGATAATGGCAGTTACCATTTACTGAGCACTTACCGTGGTCAGAACACCTCGCACATATTATTTATAAACTTCGCTGTTACCCTGTGAGGTACATTTTAACTTCTCATTTTACAGATGGAAAACTAAGTAAGGCTCAGGGATAGTAAATAAATTAATCGAGACGTTACAGCTACTCAGCTACCCAGGCGAGTCTGCCCGATTCAGAGTTTTCATCTTCTTCCTCTAAACCGGACCGTCTCTTATAAAAGCAGATTCCCCAAGATTTGGACTCAAATCCTGTGATCGTCCCAGGACACTGGTTTCTGTCTCTCACCACCTGTACGATGGGAGCCCTCTTTAACATCGACGGATTTTTATGTCAATTAAAAATGGGAAGATAGTAAACGTGGTGCGCTATCCCGGATCACACCCTAGGACAGCCAAGGGACGTTAGTGGAAAACCTGGTGAAATTCGAGGAAAGTTTGGAGTTGCGTTGGCAGTTCCTTAGCAAGGGTAGCTTCCTGGCGTTGCGAACGTACTGTGTCATTTTAGGCCATGACCGCGGGGGAATGGGGACGCGAGAACCCCCCGCGCTATCTGCGACTTTTCTGTAAATCTAAAATTATTATGAAATGTAAAAGTTAATTAATTTTTTTTAAAGGGGGCATCTAAATTCATAAAAGGGAAAAATGGTAATTCAGGACTTGTCCTTCTATGGCTCCTGATTGTCAAAATTTGTTTTCACTTAACAGCTAGTGACAGTTTCCCATGTTGGTACATTGTCTCTTCCTTCCCTAAAAACAGAATTTTAATCGGATCTGAGAAGCGCTTACGCGGCGGTCACACAGGGTGTAGGAACGGAGTGGTGGAGTCAGGATCCACTTGAGGGAAGAGAGATTTTGAAGAGTGGGTAGGAGTTCGGCAGGTGAAGACGCTTAGGGTGGGTTCCTCGGTAGAAGGAAGAACGAATACGGAGGAATGAGAGGTAGCCGGGAGCAGGGGAGGGGGCTGGGGTCAGACTCCTGGGGACCCTCTGTGCTGCCACAGCGAAGCCCCATGCACGCACCGTCCCAAAGACGGCCCCCTTATCTGGGTCTGCTCACGGCTTCCTTCAGGACGTGCCTTTTGAAAACTGGCTTATGACTTCCCTCTGAGAAACACCCAGTCTTGCAATTCCAGGAAAGGACTGCGCAAACCAGATTTTCCTAAAACAATGCTCGGACAGCAGAACACCTTGCATGCCCGTGACGGGGGCATCCACACACGCATTGCCTCGAAGCCTTTCTGAAAAACGGAGGGCGTTCTAATCTTCTGACAGCCACCTGCTGCAGCGCTGAAATCCGCTGACAGAAAGCAGCGCACTTAATCACCACCAGCTTACGAGCACATCTCGCCAGGAAGACGGCCTTTGGCGGGACCCGAGGTGCCCGCCATACGTGTCCCGTGAGCCCAGATCGAACGTTTTCTGTCCTGAGTTTTCTTGGGAAAACTCAACTTCGAGCAGCTGCTTCAGTGGGCAGCAGACAGCAGGGCTGCGCGTCTTCCTCCTGGGGACATGGCCGAGACAGGGGCCCTCTCTGCAAGTGCCCCCTTGGGGGCCCGTTTAGCCCGCTGTCCTCGATCTGTCCTAAGCAGAAGACGGGAGCAGCAGATTCTCTCTGCCACAACGGCTGGAAGGCTTCATATCCCGGAGTACGAGAGCACTGGTTCCTGTCGTCCCAGACAGGGGGGGCTGGGTCACGCTGACCGCCAGGATTGCATCTCCCCAAGCAGGGGACGTAGCACCGAGTTGCCCATGCCCTCGCTTTGTCTGGGCCCTGAGCTTGTTTTCTAGGTCCGTGTGTCGCTCTGTCTGCAGACCGAGGTCTGAAACTCTTGCTTACTCTGAGCCTTGACCCTCAGCTCGCTGGCCTCCTAATCCGGCCCTGACCCCACCTGGGGATACTGTCTGCTGTCCTCCATCAAGGGACAGCTGCTCCTGCCCCCACGGTGGTCATCTTTGTAGCCCCCACACAACTCGGACCTGTGAAATCCGCAGACCTCATTGGGTAGACGCGAAACTGGTTAGAATCTTAAACTCCCGCCTGGAGGTCTATGCCTGCGCATGGAGCCTCTGTTGGCCTTTTTGGCTGCTTCACCGACGTCGTGACACAGATGTTAGGGCTCTCTTGCAAATCCCTGGGACTCTCGCAGTTTCTAAGTCTTTCCCACCTGAGCTTACAAGCCGTCCCCGAGGACCTTGCGCGCCGAGACGGAGGGCCTGGCAGCGAGAACGGCTCATTTTTAACAATTTTCTTTTCTGTTCCAGCGGCACTCATGGTTGTGGTCATCTCAGGAGTGATTTTTTTTTTTTTTTTTTTGCAAGACTGAACAAATTATATTAAAGAATGACCAGATCCTTCCTGTCTGGCACTGGCCTCCCCCAGAGCCGGGTCACCAAGTCCGATTCTGCTCGTCAGGGACCTCGGCCCAGCCCGCGGTCTGCCCGGGAGACAGAGCCCGCATCTCCGCGTGGACCCCGAACCCCGGCGTGAAGCTTGGCCGAGAATGGCGTCCTGCTTTCCAGAGTCGTCGCCCTGTCTGGCCACGCCCATGCAGAGCTGAACTTCCACTGAGCAGACTGGAGGCCTGGACTTGGGGAGACGGTCGCCCCCGCGCGCACTAAGTCGGGCTGTCGCAGTGGCCTTTGGAAGCACGGGAGCAGTCCTCGAGAGCTGCACAGTCTAGAGCGAAATGAGATCGAAACCAGGACCGTTCACACATCTTAAAAATGAGTATTTCTCCCAGGTCAGTGACCATTTGTTTCTAAAAACTGACCTTCTTGGAGGTGGGCCTTCACAGTCAGTGGCTGCCGATGGCTCAGGTCACAGTGAACTCACCCCTCCACCGCTCGGCGCCCCCGCCCAGGCCCGATGGCCCTTCAGTTTCCACTTACACTTTTACCTCCGAGGCTTGGCTGGGGCGGGAGAGGGGGAGATGGGGTCATTTCCAGGGTCATTTCCAGGCGGTGTGGTGGCTTCCAGAATGTTGTATTGCGAACAGGTGTGACTGCAGGTGGGCTTAGGAGGAGAGGACATGGAATGACCTTGGACGTGGAATGACCTTGGGCACAGAATGGTGCAAAAGTAAAATCTTTCTGTTCCCTGGGGTTCCCTCTGCGCTCACTGTCCCTGAGACACAGGTCCCCTGGCAAGTGTCCTTTGGCATTCGAGGGCTCTCTGGTCTCTCTCTTCCCGACAGGAGAGGTGAGCGTGGCCTACAGACCAGAAAGATGGCTCCCCTGTCTTTCCCAGGAGCCTTTTCGGGGTGACCTCCCATACACTCCCCCAAATACCAGTTCGTGACATCGCCATTTGTTTACCAGCGGTAATAAGTTCTGTATGTACCATTTTAATGACTGCATCTTTTTAAATGAATAAACTAGTTTTCACGATGACTTCTCTGTTGTTGGACATTTCGTTTATTTACATTTTTTTCTCTTAAAAAGAACACTGTAATTAAATTCTGTACATAATGCCCTTTAAAAATGTTAGAAGATTTTCTTAGAATAGAATCCCAGGAGTAGGATCATTAGTTCAAAAGAAATGTTCATTTTAAAGCTTGAATAGGTATTTCTAAGTTGATTTCCAAAGACTTGTATCAACTTACTGTTTAGCCCGTTAATTTAAAAATTACTTTAAAAATCTGAGAGGTAAACAGTTGTGATTTATGACTTAAGATAACGTAAGTTGTTATTTTTATCTAATTACAAAGGTAGGAAATTTGGAAGTAGGATAGCAAAAGAAAAAATAATTACATCTGAAGGTCAAAATGTATGGGAAAGGGGTGATTTCTGCCTCTTACTATCAAATAGTTCAGAAAGAATGATATAAAGTTTTATAAAATGTGTGTAATATTACATCTGTAATAAATACGTTATACAAATGTCACACATATAAAATATAAATAATATTGCACATATTACACATTAATCATGTTATATAAAATTATATATTACATATAAATTATATAACATACCTATTATGCATACATATTAATGTATATAATATAAAAATATATATTGTTTTATAGTCATAAGAGGCAGTGTGTGTGTGTGTGTGTGTGTGTGTGTGTGTGTGTGTGTGTAGCAAAGTGTTAACAGTTGGTGAGCCTGGGTGAAGGTCTATGAGAATTCTCTGGACTTTTCCTTCATTCCATCTATAAGTGTAGTATTATTCGAAAATAAAAGGTGGACAGGCTTGGGGTAAGACTCTCAGGGCTTCTCCCCCATGCGCGAAAACGCCGTTTTCTGCCCGTTTAGGGCGTGTGTCACTTAGCAGCAGCTTCACGACATCACTCTGCCCTAAGTAAGTGCCATGACCTCTGCATATCTTCCTAGGGAAGTAAACAGATTCCTTCCTGTGCAACTTGCAAGTTGTTTACAATTTTCCACTACTAAAAATAACATTTTAATAAGTGCGCCTGGACGCGGAGCTGTAATCACGTCTTTGATCAGTCCTCCGACGGGAAGGGCCGCGGCCCAGATTCCCCGACGCCTCCGACGGTGTTGGCTGATTCGCTCCGCTGCTGGCCACGTGGACCCGCCCTGGCCCTCGCCAGGCGCCGAGCCGGGCGGAAGCAGCTCGGTGGAAAGAGGGGTTGACCGTGGACCCCCGGAGGTCTTGGGGCCCGGCCGCAGGAAGCAGCCTGGCGCTGCGGACTGGGGCGCCCCGAGCTGCGCGCTGTGCGCCCCCTGCCCGCAGCTCCTCCCGCGCTGCATCCGCCGCTTCGGGCCACCGTGGTGTCTGCTCTGGCCCCTTAGCCCGGGCCCTTGCAGTCGGGCTGCGTCCTCCGCGGGGACAGGGGGTGACAGTTGGGGGCGTGGGGGCGGGGGCCACAGAGGACAGTCGTCCCAGAACTGGGCAAAGACAGGCGGCAGGGACCTGCACCTCCAAGTCAGGCTGTTCCCTGGGCGTTCGGTGCATTTACTAAGGAAAAAAAGTGATTGGTTTCAAGGTTCCGTTATGCAAATTGCATTTCCTTGAATACTAGTGAGGTTTAGCGTTCGGGTTTGCCGACCATTCACCTTTCCTCTGCGAAGGGCTCGCTCTTGTCCTCGGACTGTGTTTCCACTGGAGCGTTCGTCTTCGTGGGTCCATATGAGGCGCTGATGAAGGACAGGACCCTCTGTCATAGAGTTTTAAAGGGTTGTCCCACTTTACTATTTGTCTTTTTTTTTTTTTTTTTCCGGTGAGGCAACCCTTGGTTGACCTCACAGATTGCAAGGACCTGGTCAGGTTACGATCCCTTATTTTTTATTGTTTGCGTCTACAGCACCCGCTCTTCCCGGGTGGCCTCCCATCCAAGTACTAACCAGGCCCACCCCTGCTTAGCTTCCGAGACCAGACGGGACCGGGCTTGTGCGGGGTGGCGCGGCCGCAGACACTGTTTGCGTCATTGCCGAGTGTCTTTCGACCCCTTTTTGTGTGATCAACTCTATCAGTGTTTTCTCTCTACAGCTCAACAGTTATGAAAATGCTTTCATTAGAATAGTTTTGCCTTTAAAATGCTTTCACGTTACTCACCTATATATTTTCTCCCGGTCGCTTTGGTTTTTGGCACGGCCTCCCCTCTCGCTCCACCCACCCGGGACCTGGCACGGCACCCCAAGGAGGCCCCCACTCAGTAAGAATTTGCCGCGGCCTCAAACGAAGGGTAATGAAAACTCTTTATGGTCTGACGACTTTTGACTACTATTTGCAAGGCTGCAAATGAGAATTCAAGAAGCAACGTCTTGAACGGTCCCCTAGTGACTCTTGGAGGGTCTGGCTAATTGACTTCAAGCTCCATGTAGGGGCCACCCTGCCCGGGATGGCGGCCTCAGAGGCGGTGGGGATGAGCTTTGTCCAGAGCCTGCGAGTCCCACGACAGGAGCAAACGAAGACGGAAGTCAGTGTCTTCCTCTTTCCCTTCAGAGACATGGTTTATGATGTGTCCTTTCTAATGTTAACAGTTTCTGAAGATTCACACGGAGCTGATAACGTAGAGCTCGCCTGTGACGTGCAGGGCCTCGCTTCAGAGTGAAATGTGGCGCCCACGAGTTCGAGGCAGTGAGGGGGCTGCTACCGCAACCCTTTTGACAGGGTCTTCAAGCACTTCGGGGACAATGACGTCGTGTGTGCGGTCTTTATGTCCCAGGACTTCAGATCCCACTTTAGAAAGTACCCACAAAAAAACAAAACAAACAAACAAAAACAAAACAGGAGACCCACATAGTGCACTTTGAAGGACATGCCGCATCCACGGTCTCCTGTGCCTTCTTGACCTTGGAAAATGATCTCCGGCTTGAAATCTTTCTCTTTTTGAAGAATCATTGATTCTGTGTTGACGCCTTGACTACGAGATTACAAATTCTCTTGGCCATTAGAAATCAGTTTTTGTAGAATTGTCTTTCTTCACCAACATCAAGAAAAAGGGAGCTTGGGTTTTCTAACTGAAGAGTCTGGAGAAAAACAATGTGTGTATCGCACAGATTATATTGCTAGTGATGCATTTTTAGATGAGGTTAATATTAATGGGTTATTACTAGTACACGTGTTTAGGGATATGCATATATCCTACGGAAGGAAGAAAAAGCTATAAACCTGGAATCTCCTCTGTTTGTGTGACAGTTTGGTGACGCTTTACCGTTATTTGTACTGAGAAGAAAGTTCCTTTGTTGACATAACCCGGAAGGCTGGGAATTCAGAAGTCCGTGTCCACCACCGGCCGAGGTGGCTGCTGGCGGGGCGGCCCCTTGTCTCACCCGCCAGGCGCTCCATTCGCGCTCTGAGCACCGGCAGTGCCGACGCCTGGGCCGTGAAGGATGGAGCCGGGGCGCAGAATACGCTGATCCACCTGCAGACGCAGGAAGCCTTTCTCACCTCTCAGAACGTGACGCGCGTCAATGGCAATTTCCGTGCGGGATTTGAAAATGACTTCGGAAAAGGAATTTCGAACATTGACTTTCCTCGTTACTGTTGACCGTGAGGCGAGAGCTGGTGCAGCGTTTGTTTTCCCAGATGGAGTGAGATGCGGGGGGGTGAGGGGGTGCAGCGGGGAACAGCTGGCGGGGAACAGCCGGCGGGGTCCGGATGCGGTGAACGAGCTGAGTCTCGACGGCCGGCGACGTTGAGGCGAGGACGACGACCTGGGCCCCACGGGTCCCGGGCCTCCCTGCCCGCTGCTGGAGGGGAGGCACGGGCCAAGGCATAACCCCCTGCTCCGGTCCAGCTGAAAATTCACATGGCTCCGTGACCGCCACGTCGCGATAAACCTACTTAATTCTTCCCCGTTCAGAAGGACCTGAGCGTTCATTGCTCAGCACACACGTTTCCAAAGCCAACCGTTTCTGTTATGCCCCTCAAGCCGGGGGCGACCTATTCCACAATTTCAGTCTGATGGGGTTCAGAACACAGCGCCCCAAACCACGGCACCTCGGCCGCTTTCAGCTGAAGGCATTGGAGCGACAGCAGCTGCGGGAAGGACTCTCCGACCTCCGACCTCCACCTCCTCCCTGAAGCTGGGGGGACCCTCCGCGAGAGGCCCGCCCCGTGCTCACCCGGAGGGAAGGGGCGTCTTCATCTCAGGAGACAGAAGAAGGGCGCGGGGAGGGCCCCGGTCGGCAGGACTTCTGCTAATGCCCCCGCTCGCCGGCCTGACCTCGGGCCCTCCATCCTGCCGGGTTTCCCGTGGCTTTCCACCCCTCGTAGAAACGCTCAGGGTTAGCTAACCATCACTTCACGTGTTCCCCTGCGGACGCAGCCTCCCCGGGCACGGGAAACTTAAACGCATTTGTCCGCTGTGCTCCCGTTCACGCATCTTTGTCGGTTTGATTTGCAGGCCAGGCCAGGGGCCCTCAGAGGGTCAAGGAACAGTTTCTCTCCCCGGAGCCAAAGTCTCTTCTGTACTGGTAGATTTTATTTTAAATTTTAGTGCGGTCCGAAAGTATGCCAGGACCCCCAATTCCCAGACACATGCACATCCGTGCAGCTTGGGGGTCCTGATGGACGGGGTGTGGTTCAGCCCTCAGTGCCAGCCCCCCAACACGGGATGACCCGGGCGAGTGACGGCCACCCTCCCACTCACTCCGATTCCTCGAGTGAAACGGAGATCGCTCCATGGGGCGCGCACGCTTCTCTTCGTTCAGAGGGTGGTGCCGGGCAGACGAGGAGGCTTCGCCCGCGAGCCATCGGTGACACCGATCTTCCCGCTCCGAGCCTCTGCCCCATGGAGCGGATGGCATCGACGGTCGCGAAGTGTGGCCATGCCCCTGTGCGGAGCGCGATTCTAGCATCCGAAAGGACGGTTCTCGTGTGCGTGCATTGCTTCCTGTGAGCACGCCGACTTCTTCATCCGATGCGTCACCGGCCTGTTCCGGAGCCGGGGGAACGCTGCCCCCCCCGTCCTTGCTGCGTCGAGAGGGGTTAGTTAACCTGGCTGCGAGACGGCGCCTCAGGGATTTCGAAGAGTGCTTTTGATATAATATTCCATTCTGATCTGACTTTAGAAACTATCCCTCCGAAACGAACACACACACTCACACACCGATCCTCCGGCTTCTGTTCAAAGGAGGCCGGTCCAGAGTCCACCGAGCTCCAACTTCCTCGGATGACTCTGAGGATAATGAATGTGAAACAGGCACGGTTTGTAAAAGTGTTGGGAACACCTACCTGCTCATTAGCTGTAGGAAAGGAAGGGAATAACTCAGAAAATAAGAGACACCTCAGAGCAGCTTTGAGTCTTAACGCCCATTCTCTTGACGTCTCTCATGAGACAAGTGTCTTGAAAGCCAAGCCTCGTGGGGGAGGAGGGGGTAATTTTCTAAGTTCCTTGAGTTTCACTAACGTATCAAGCGCTCTACGATGTGACCTGTGTGCCGGGGCAGAGAGAACCCAGGATGTGACCGACAGGAGACATGCACGGCCTCCGCGTTAGGCAGACAAAGGGCCTTGACTGCTTCTCCGGTGGGTTTCCAGGCCCTTCCGTGGGGCGCACAGGATGCTCATGGTACTGGCTGGTGAACTTGCCAGAGAGATACACTGGTGAGAACAAGGTGTCCTGGCGGCCAAGGCTGCAGAGCAGAGACAAAGACCAGGGGTCTGGGAGAGCCACAGCAGGCCGTGGGGGGTATGCCGTGTTTGTGAACACGAGGGCAGAGCCCAGTCCGTGAGGAGGGACGGCAGGTTCCAGCTCAGAGAGTCCCATGCGGTGGACTTGGGTAGCAGACGACAGTCGAGTGTGCAGGGGACAGAGCGGCGGCAGAGGACAGCCAGGGTCCTGTCTTGCTCAGCCCCGGCTGTCCTAACCGCACACGGGGGCAGTTACACAGCAGAACTTCATTCTCACGGTTCCGGAGGCTGAGCCGTCAGCCCAGGGCGCTGGCAGGCAGGGCTCCCCCTGCGGTCTCTTCTCTTGGCTTGTAGGTGGCTGCCATCTTCTCGTGAGCTCATGCGGCCTCTTCCTCGTGCACTTGAGGACAGGATGCTCGCTCTCAGGAGTTGCTTCTCAGAAGGGCGTTAATCCCGCAGGGTCAGGGCTCTATCTCGGGCCCTCCGTCAGAATCATCACCTTCTCAGGGGTGCTCTCTCCGGGCAGAGCCTTACGGGGGTTAGGACTCCAACGGGCGAATTTGTGGGGGTCGCCAGCATCCAGTCCAATACGATCCATTGCTACCCAAAGTAGATCTGAGACTGCTTTAGTCACCCCGAAATTTCCCCCATGAGTATATGAAACATACCTGCTAATACACTTCTGTTTGCCTGGTTTTGGTAATCTGTCTTTCGTTACACAGCCCTGGCTCAGAACCTAAGATGAACAGAGGAAAATTTTCTTCTCCAGTGTGTGTAGCATGTAGTTAGCACTCAAAAAAAAAAAAAAAAATCCTGAGCTGTTACTTTTAGAAACGTTCGACCCAGGTCCTGGTTCAGGTGTTTTCTGCTCTTTCCTCTTCGGAAAGCGCGCGCTTTCCACCAGAAACCACTTCATGTGTTGGGGGCCGAAAGGTTTGGGGATCTTGTTCAAATGCTAACTGAGACTTAAGGTCGAAACAACCCAACCTGAAGCGAAGGCTTCAACAAAAATGTATTTCACCGATCAGAATCAGTTTCGCCATCTAGATATATTTACGTCCACGCACCCCATCTAATCCACGCCAAAAGATCTGCTGTCCATTGTGGAGATGTAGGCTTAGCCTCGCGAATAAAATGTCACAAGGCTGCCAAAAACCTAGAAAAATATCCTGAATTATTTTGTCATTTTGTTTTAACAAACGCCTCAGCTGAGAGAGCAAGACTTGGAATTATAATTATGTCAGCATATAATGATTAAACCTGGCTTAACCAGCCTTCGGGTATATTTTTAAACAAAAGCAAACACAAATTCTGCCCATGCACTCAGCAGCTTTTCGTGTTAAAATCGTGTTTGGCCACGCGAAGCCGTCAAGTGGCCGGTCACCCCTGACTCCTTCGGTATCCGTGTGACAACGTCAGTCGCGAGGAACCGCAGTGGGTACAGCGAAGTGTGGGCGTGTTTCTTTACGCATCGGCAGCAGCTGGGAGATTTATGACTTCCCTCTCACTGACATCGGCGGGCGAGTGAGGCCGGCAGCCTCGTGGCTTTGACGACAGGGAGTTTCGCGTCGCGTGCAGCAAACACGGGAGACGGTTGTCGTCGCCTTCCCCTGATGTCGGTCACAGCTGCTGACCCCGCCTGGGCACACGGGGACAGCAGAGGTATTTGAACACAGGGAGAACACTCCGGAAGTCGCCCTCGGGCCACTTCCCCCCGCGCCTTTCGCTCTTGGTGCTGCTTCGGGAAAAAGATACACATTCCTCATTTTTTTTCTCAGCTGCAGGTTAGAAGCTCAACCTCTTTCTCTCCCCTTTTAAGCTTTGATAAGCGTAACCCAGCATTTCTGCAGGTCCTGCAGGCAAGGAAAAGCTCTCCCTCCCACATCCCCCTTCGAGTGCCCGACGCCCTAAGATCTGACGGAAAGGCCGCCGCCTGAAGCCACATTTCTGTTTCTGGCTGCAGCCTGGCCGGGAACGGCAGCGCCCAGAGTGTGCGTGTCAAAAACTTCTCAGAGTAGCAAGAAAAAGCAGAAGGATTTCAACGCCTCCCCGCTCCACACGCCCCAGACAACCAGTCAGACGGTCTCTGGGGTCTCCGGATCTGCGCGGAGGCAGCCGACGGGACTTCAGAGAAGCCCTGAGTGCTGGGCCAGGCTCGCCAAGGCCTGTTGCTTCGTTCCAGGTGGAGAAAACATTTGCGTGAAGCCCGCCACTCCCGGAGGAGCAGCCTGACTGTGAGGAGGAAGGCGGGGGGGCCGGGAACCACCCCCTCACCGCCCCCCCCCCCCGAGTTTCCTGACGGCCCGCTCCCCCAGTAAGTGGGGAGTCGGCTTGCCAGCCTGGGACAGACGGGACAAGGCTGGCCTGGACTCCACAGCGCTTCAGTCCTCGGGGCGGGCTGGCTCAGCTCAGTGACAGCCGATTCCAAGAGGTTTCTATTTACTAGACACCCGTGGTCAATTACCAAGTATCGATGAAAGTACTGGACACAGGGACGTCTGCAGTGTGCGCCTGGCCATCTGCTTAGAGACTCACGTTGTTAGTCACCTCGCAGATCATTTCCTTTGCTTTTAAGGTGCACGCCCACACACTCATGCCGCGGGATCATGTTTCTACCGCCTTCCACCCAGAAGTCTCACGTCCCCACTGCCCGACGCCGTCCCGTTGGGTGGCCGCACCCCACACCTTCCTTGTCCTGTCGTTGTGCGTCTGACCTGCCTCATCTGCAGACAGTTGGCGGGCTGGCACAGCCGGGTCCGAGGCTTTCCATTTTTACACCAGCACGTGTTGAAATGGGAGAACTTCGTAAGGAACAGGATTTTCGACCGCTGTTCAACAACTGCTTGTTTCACAAACAGTTCATTCAAAGAGCTTCTTTTTATCCGGGCGAGCATTTGCTGACTTGCTTGGGGCGCACACAGCTTCCAGGAAGTTTGGTTGGCAAAAGACATTGGTGAAAAAAAAAAAAAAAACCCAAGACAATTGTTTTTCCATTACTCCATTACCAGCTGGCAGAGAGGTCAAATAACCAAAATAGGAATTTCTCGACACAAAGCCATGGAGACCGCCTGGTGCTGTCAGCTTTTCAAATTATTCCAAACGCTGCTCGGTCTGCGCTCGCGAACATCAGCTGCAGACCTCTCCCTCCCACTGAAGAGCTGAAGGGTGGGCCGTGCCGGAGCCCCAGCACGGGCAGGTACAAAGAAATCACCTCCGGAACAGAACTGGATTATCGAAATCATAACGGCACATTCTTAGAGTTTCGAAATCTTGAAGTCTGATTTTATTGAGAGAATCCAGTAAATGGGTTTAATCAATTCCTGAAAGAACTAACTATAAGGGATGACTATTAAGATTCAAGCCTTTATTTCCATATTTATTATAACATTATCGTGTTTCTGTTATGACCTCAGTATAACAGAAAAGAAAGGCTGGCTACCTGAAATTCACTTATCGGCATTAAAAAACGAACAACTACAGCAGCAATAAGGAAAAAAGATCAGTTTAGCAGAAATCGAAACTTTAATTCGCAGCCTGGTCCTGAGCTGGCTGCTGAGGGACCAGCTGAGCCGGGTATCGGTTCTCCTCCCCTGCGACCTGTTACCTGTCCTCAGAAATACATTATTTGGGCCTTCGTCAAAGAATTAACAAGGGCTGAGTGCTGGTGAGGATGTGAAAGGGAACGCATGGGCTTGTACATCACTGCGGCCGCTATGGAAAACGACGTGGAGATCCCTCAGAAAATTAAAAACAGAGCTGCCACACGGCCCACCAAGGCCACTGCTGGGCATTTATCCACAGACAACAGAAACACGGCTTGGGAAAGATACGTTGCGCTCCTGTGTTCACTGCGGCATGACTTACAACAGCGAAGATGTGGAAGCGACCTAGGGGTCCACTGAGAGGCGAATGAATGAAATAGACGTGGTGTATGTGGTGGAATATTACTCAGCCACAAAAAAGCATGAGACCTTGCCATTTGCATCAACACAGATGGACCTAGAAGGCATCATGCTAGGATGCTCGGCGAACAAGTTCGGACATCGACAGATACCACGTGATTTCACTTAAAGGCAGAATCTAAAAAAAAAAAAAAATGAACAGAGAAAACAGAAACAGACACATACGGAGAAAACGAGCTGAGAGGTGCCAAGGGAACAGGGTGGGGGGGTCGGTGAAATTTTAAAAAATCAAAAGAAGAAATAAAACATTGTTTGGTAGTATTTAATCTCAAGTTGACTTTTATTCAGTCTTTAAACGTTAAGACACGGTATCAGGTTTGCAAAGGGCGTAAACTCTTCACGGGCGTTTTTGAAAGTTGGCTCCAACCAGGCATTTTGAGATATTCAGATATTCGCGGATATAAATCTCCCTCTTGGGAAGTGTCACGGAATAGTCTAGAAATTGCTGGGCCCTGGATTTAACTTGTTGGTTAACTTAGTTTAGGGAAAAGCTTTGGAAACTCTGAAGATATTAAAGAAAAACAAGAAAAAGGTGTGACAGGATTTTCACCTAAGAAAACATTTTCTGAATATCATCAATTTGATTAAAAATGTTTTTTTTTTTTTAATCAAAAAACCGTTTAAAAATGTGAATAGAAATTCAGCGTAACATTCTGGAAGAGGCTCGGCAAGTTCAATAACGCCAGAATTAACGGTAAGCTCAGCGGAGCTGTTGAAATTGTTAAGAGCAGAGCTTGAGAGGAAACAAAACAAGTTTGCAAAGCATCTCGTTTCTATGACCAATTATCACCCACGAATTCAAGGGTCTTTTTGGCTCATCTCGCCACTTCGTCTACAAATTCTGGCAGGCGGCAGGCTGTTTGCTTTGGGCCAGGCCCGCGTCGAAGCACTCAGCTCACAGCGACTCACTCTGGGCCCGCAACCCCCGTGTGAAGGAGGCACCATGATCGTCTCCCTGTTGTAGACGAGGAAACAGGGGCGAGGTCATGTAACTCGCTGCGCCAGTTGTGGGTTTTATTGCCTCTCACCTCCGGATTCGCCCCTTCCGCGGGCTCTGCGAAAGCAGCCCTGGCCCTTTAAGTGGGTTCTCTGCCGGCTGGTGCAGTGCCGAGCTGTCGAGCTGTCAACTGTCGGCAGGGAGCTGGAGAGATGCCACCGGAGGGGAGGCTTGTCACTCCCCGGACCGGGGCGGGGCGCTTTGCTCAGCACCCCCTCGGGTGGCACAGTAGCAGAGGGCCTCCAAAAGCCAGTGCCCTGTGTGAGCCTCCAGCGCAGGTTTCCGGCAAGTCCCAGAGGATGCGTTTTCAACAGAGTCCATGGGCGTGGCCCCCAGGGAACTTCCGTCACCTGCTGAGCTACGACCACGCCCCCTCCCACGTGTCTGGCTCTCGGCCCAGGGGTGGACACGCTCCTCCTGCCTGCTAGCCCCACCTTTGCTTCTCACTAGCCCGTCCCCGTGACTCCCATCCTCTGTTATGGGTAATAGTTATACGCATGCAACTTTCAAGCTACCATGCGGTTTCCTCCTGGTTGGCTCCAGGCTGACACCCCTGCCCAGGGGTGTGGAGCAGGGAGCCCTGCGGCCAGCATGTGACCCCGGAGGCTGCTCTGCATCGCACTGTTGGGTCGTCCCGTGTGCGTGAGACAGCGGGGGGGGGGGGGGGGGTCACAGCGTGCACAGAGGGTGGAGGTCCCGCCTCGCTGCAGGCCAGCCAGAGGGGGAAAGGCGTCAGGGGAGAACCTGGAGGCTGAGTTTTTAAAGTGTTCCGCAGATTTGTAAACGAAGGGGGTCCCTGGAGAGGGGACTGTGTAGGCAGCGCGGGGGGCAGGGAGGAGACAGAGGTCGCCTGCGTGGTCCCCCAAACCTCCCTCTCATTCCCAGGGAGACTCCTCGTGAGGGCTGGGGTCTCCCAGTGTCTCCGGAGAGGGTGCTCTCCCCCGGGGCGTCAGGAAGGGCCAGGCTGCTGGGCCGGGCGCCGCAGTGGCCCAAGGTGACCGGGGAGCCGGCCAGAGGCTCCCGCCGGGCCCTGGCAGCGTCTCGTACTGAGTGTCATGCAGCACGGAAGGTGTGACAGAAACACTCTAATTTTTGTAATAACTGCGTTTATTTTCATTTTTGATAAAAACTACTCTGTTTTTAACTCCCGAAACGCACTTGCATAAATAACGAATGCTATAAATGTTAACAGAACAACGGCCGCCTGGGAGCCTCTGGCCACTTCCGGCAGCACAGCTCTTCCTCAGGGGGTGTTGGGGGGGGGGAGGTCTGCAGAAATGCCAAGGTCACCTCCACGTGTCTCCAGCCAGTCCTGCGCTGAGAACCTCCACGACACAGGCTCTTTTGCTCGATGCAGAGAGGCACTGTGAGTGGGCTGGGGTGGCGACAGCTGCCGGACCGTCCCTGCCCACAGGGACACGGACAGCTGGCCCCCCGCTCTCTGGCACAGCACCCCCTTCCCCCCACTTCCAAAGTCAGCTCCCAGTACCGCGTGGCTCACGTATCCAGAGAGATGTTGAAGGCGCTGTGTGATGACCGGAAGTCTGAGGTCGGCAGAACTGGCAGAAGTTGGGACTCGTATTTAAAAAGCGATGGATTTGGGTTCCAGAAAGATGATGAAAAATAATAATAATAATAACCCCCAGGGATCTAAGCCCACATGAGCGTGTAAGGCCCTTCTGCCTGGGCGGGAATGGTAGGGGGAGAAAATCAGAAGCAACAGGGAAAATTCAGAAGTGAACAGACTGTCTAGTGGGACGTGTGGCTTGATCACCCACCCGTCTGCTGACCTGCTTCCTCAGGGTTTGTTGTTTCTGCTTGGTTTGGGTCAGCAATTCAGGAAGCTAGGTTTTCCTTTACGCAAAAAAAAATAAAAATAAAAATAAAAAAAAAATTAAAGAGCATCAGCAGCCGACGTCATGACGATAAGCTAAGTTTAATGGCTCATCCAGTGCTGAAGTCGTCACAGGACTGAGGGAGGCCGGCGGGGCGGCCTGCGGCTACACCGCGTTCCTCTGGAGGAGCTGGTCCAGCAATTGCTGGGAAAGAAGACAAAGCCGTGAGCGCAGAGTCGGCGCCTGTGCGCCGCGCACGCGTGCGCACACACACGCACACACGTGCACACGCACACGCCACACGTGCTGGCAGCCAGGCCGCTACCTTTTTGAAGACTTCGGCACGCAGTCTGTTACTCTGTAAGATCACTCTTTTCTTCTGTTCTTCTTTTTTCTTTTTAACTTCCGGCAAGTTGTTATAGATTCTGAAACGGAGCCAGAGAACGTTTCGAGCGGCAGGGCGTGTGCCTGGCGCGCGCGGGTCTGCGTCCGGACCCCGAGCAGGGGATGTCGGCCGCTTGCGGGCCATCTCGAACCCGTGGGACGCCAGGGCCCCGGCCCCCCGACCGACTCCAGGCCAGCGCTGCAGGGACGAGGCCAGCACGGCCAGCCGAGACCCAGGAGGGCACAGCTGGGGAGGCCACTTATTTATTCAGAAGCCACTCTTCTTGTCCTTCCTTCTCTACCATGATCGACCACTTGCCTGTGAAATGATGGCTTCCCAAGCATCTTCTCTGAGCGCAAACTTGCCCCCAAATGCCTTTGGCCACTCGACTCTTGCCTTCGTGTGACTTAGGAAAGGAGCAGCAAATAAAGGGAGGCAGCAGCAAGTCCGCTGCACTAGTGTGCATGTCAGCGTGTGTGCGTGTGGTGTGTGTCTGCGTGTGCGCGTGTGTGTGTGGTGTGTGTGTGGTGTGTGTGTGCGTGCGTGTGCGCGCGTGTCTGCGTGCGTGTGGTGTGTGTCTGTGTGCGTGTGCGTGTGGTGTGTGTCTGCGTGTGTGTGTGCGTGTGGTGTGTGTCTGCATGTGTGCGAGCGTGTGGTGTGTGTCTGCGTGCGTGTGCGTGTGGTGTGTGTCTGCATGTGTGCGAGCGTGTGGTGTGTGTCTGCGTGTGTGTGTGCGAGCGTGTGGTGTGTGTCTGCGTGCGTGCGCATGTGGTGAGTGTGTGCGTGTGCGCGCGTGCGTGTGCGTGCGTGTGTGTCTGCGTGTGCGTGCGCGTGTGGTGTGTGCGTGTGCGTGCGTGTGTGTCTGCGTGCGTGTGGTGTGTGTGTCTGCGTGCGCGTGCACGTGTGGTGTGTGTCTGTGTGCGTGTGCGTGCGCGCGTGTGGTGTGCATCTGCGTGTGTGCGTGTCTGCGTGCGTGTGGTGTGTGTCTGCGTGCGTGTGCGTGTGGTGTGTGTGTCTGCGTGTGTGTGTGCGTGTGGTGTGTGTGCGTGCGTGCGTGTCTGCATGTGGTGCGTGTGGTGTGTGCGTGTGTGTCTGCGTGTGTGTGTGCGTGTGGTGTGTGTGCGTGCGTGTGTGTCTGCATGTGGTGCGTGTGGTGTGTGTGCGTGCGTGTGTGTCTGCATGTGGTGCGTGTGGTGTGTACGTGTGCGTGCGCGCGTGTATGCGTGCGTGTGTGCGTGTGGTGTGTGTGCGTGCGTGTGTGTCTGCATGTGGTG
Source organism: Rousettus aegyptiacus (assembly GCF_014176215.1). Taxonomy (NCBI): domain Eukaryota; kingdom Metazoa; phylum Chordata; class Mammalia; order Chiroptera; family Pteropodidae; genus Rousettus; species Rousettus aegyptiacus. The sequence continues at coordinate 57,254,816 of NW_023416309.1, forward strand.
CGTGTGGTGTGTGCGTGTGTGTGCGCGTGTACCTCCTCGCCGACTGCGCCCTCAGTACGCTGTCTCCAGTTGCCTCTCAGGCGTCAGGCTGACGCGCCCTGGTGTAAATGTAGCCGTTCCGGGGTATGAGCAGGGCCCGCGGCCCCCGTTCTGGACACTCCTTTCCTGCCTCAGGAGGAAACCCTCCTGTGCCGCTATGCCGCTAGCGTCCAGGGACACAGCGCGGTCACTGCGGGGGGGCTTCGTGGTGCTATGCCCACGGCACGCGACTAAAACTCCCCTTTTTTATTTTTTCTCAAGTTCAGAAGCCGGAAGCCAGGCAAATTGTGTTTAAAAGGTTCCACTGTTAACAGAATAATTACAAAGTATAAAAATGTCAATATGACAAACTTAAGAGGTGACGTCACCTTGGTTATCGGCCACTAGGCTAATTGCTGGATGTGCATTTTCTTGTTTAAGCCTCATGGTGGCTGCAAGGTGCACAGAACGCCCTGTTGCTGGTGAGGGACCCAAGCCCCCCGGGGGGGGGAGGAGCGGTTCAGGGGACTTAGGAAAGGCCTTTGCCTGGCATTCGAATCCGAGTTTGACTTTACGCCACAGCGTCCCCAGCCGTGGAGCACAGAGTGACCCAGAAACGCTTGTGCCAAGTAGCACAGAGGCCGGCACGCTGTGGGCATCGGTGCGGTCCGAATGAATGAATGATCACACGGTGCCACTTCTAGGAGCCATTCTAGAAAAGACAGTAAGGGGCCGGGAGGACAGCGGGGTGTCCCGAAGCTCCACAGCACAAACCCCTTCCGACCCCGGCGACCCATTTTCCGGGTGTCGACCATCCTAATCACTGGGGAGTTTAAGAGAAAGCTTCTAGGCCTCACCCCTGGGGCTTCTGATGCAGTATTTCCTTAAGAGAGCTTCTTAGATAAACACGCCACGTGCATACCATGGACACTCTACAGAGAGGGAACACTCATGAGGAAGATCACACACCGACATCTCCTGACACAGACAGACCTCACGGACGCCAAGAGCAAAGGGCAAGCTACGGCGAGATAGTGCCTAGTGCGACCCCATCTATGGCTGAAAATTAGATAACTGTCGACGTACAAAAAGAAGTCTATTTCGGGCAGAGCAAGGCCTGGAAGGCCACCCAGGAGGCTGACACCTGGGTGTCTGGAGATGCGCCAAGCTGGGGAAAGTTGGGGGTGGGGAGAGTTGGTCACGAGGGACTTTAGCCTCATCTCCATGATTGGAGCTTTTTAAATGAAAATGTAATACAGCAATATAATGAATAACACAAAATACATATAATGGAAAAGAAAGTGGCAGTGTGATTCCGTGGGCGAGTGAGGTCCCGCCGCCCACCCGGGGCACAGGCCGCAGTTCCCGGCTCCATCAGAGGGGGCCTGGCTCCCGGCAGGGGTGGGCGGGGAGGGTGGCGACTTGGGGAAGCCTCGCCTAGCTCGTTGGACCCGTCTGAGCCTCAGTTTCCTCTTTAGGAAAACGACAGGGTGATACTCCATCTACAGACACTGCTCGGAGATTGATTACTTTCGTCGGAAGGCTTCGTCACAGCAGTTCTGGGTTTGGGGATTGAGAGGGGACGATCCGGCTCGATCTTTTCGCCGAACTGGAGGGGATACTTTTGGTACGAGGTATGCACGGTGTTGCACCTCCTGAAACAGCGAGTCTCAGAACCCCCGTCGGAACGCTGTCGGCCGGTCATTCGGGGGCGCCCCTGCCCTCCTCCCTTTCACTTGTCTGCAAAGAGGCTCCCCACTGATGGCCAAAGCTGGCTAATTATCACGGACACAACATCGTCATGGTAAAAGCAGAGCTTTTGTGCCCGAAGTGGGCAGCAGCACCTTCTTCCTCTTGCCGTGGCTTCTCTAAGCGCACTATCGAGGTGGTTTAATTATTCTAATTCCTCCCAGAGCTAGACGCTGTATTATAAACTAATGGCATTTTACTCGCACGAACTCGGCCAACGCCGCTGTGTTATTCCATTTCTGTTGGGAGCCCAGGCCCTAGAACGAGCGGCAGCCTTGGTGTGCATCGGGGTGGTGAGAATTCGTGGGCGTCTGGCATAGCGGCCAGCCAAGCCGGAGAGGGAGCGCGTGCTGGCCGCAGGGCCGCCCAGCCCTGGGGAAGGAGGGCCGGGACAGCCGCCCGGGGCACTCTGCGGCTTCGCCGCCCCCACCCCCACGTTGGGCCCCTTTGCTCCAGGCCCTGCCCCGCCCACCCCCGTCAGGAGGAATGTTTGCTTCTCTGCTCCTCGTAAAGAGACCTTCGAACGCTCACAGAGACACGCAGCGCCAGCCTGCGGCCACGGCGGAGATGTGCGGAGCGCGCCTGTTACGAGCCTGGTGCCGCCCGGAGACCGATGACGGGACCGGTGCAGAACCCAAGACCCGCCACGTTCCTGAGGTTTTTTCCAAGAACATCATTAACGTTCAGAATTGCAATTTGACAGGTGCACCTCTTTTAGCCAAAATTTCAGATTCACGGCCAAGACAACCTCGGACCCTAAACGTGGGCCTGGAAACCCTGGCTGTGCGGGATGGCGCCAGGGCCCGTCGGGTGGCCCTGCCCCCTCCCCTGCCCCGTCCCCCTCCCCCCTTCCCTCATGTGCTGGCCAAATAAGTACCTTCTGGATCTCATGTGCATCTCCTTCTCCGAAATGTACCTCTCCTTGGGCTTGAACAAGTTATCTGAAAGAAAATGGAAAGGGGATTAATTTCAGAAGGCGCAGATGCCGCACGTTTCTGGAGAACCTTGCGGCGGACTCGGGGCACACGCACGGTTTGTTATTGACCCTTCATCTGAGCCCCGCCCGCGGCACACGCTGCAGGGCTCAGCGGACTCATCATGAGCAGCCGCGCCGAGATCCAGTTCCAACGGGCCGGTCCCGACCACGGTGGGACAGCGCGTGAAGCATGGGGTCGGCGGCTCCGACGTGAGCTTCCTGCGGAAGCGGCGAGTCGTGGTTTGCCGGGGGCAGTGCCTGGCGGCCCTGAAAGGGCTTCGGCGTCAGGTGCAGGGCCCTGGGCGCGAGGTCGCCCCACCCACAAAATGCCTCCACACTCGGGTTCTGGTGCTTCCAAGGACAAGGACGTCTGCCGGCCGTCACCGGGACATTTGGAGAGCTGGACTTGCATGCACAGCTCCAGGCTCCACTGGGGACACTTGGCGCTCGCGTCCTTTCTGGCAGACGGATTACCCGTGCCAGGAAATGTAAGGACTGCACCACGACAGTCCATGCCTTCGACTGAGAAAGTGGCTAGAAATCACTGAGTCTGGAATGCTTTCTGATGTCGGGATGCGTTATAATCACCATGACGTTCACAGACGGCAGCCTTGCTCGGGATCACAGAGCGGAAGCGGGCTCCCTGTAATTCCCAGGGGAGAGCCCACGTGTTTCCATCGATCACCCCCGCCTGGACCTGGGCCCCTCACTCAGTCCTCCTGAAAAGCCCCAGGAAAGTCCCAGTGACACTACCTAAGACATGGTGTCAGCTTAGGGCGGCCGGGGTCTTGGGCGAGCGGAAGTGTGACAGCTCGAAGAGCCCCCCTGGGCAGGGAGAAGGCGCCTCCCACGACGAGTCCGACTCGAGTCTGGGTCAGCATTCCTCAGCTCAAGCTCAGGGGGAGGCCGACGCGCACAGACGGACGGTGTTTCGAGGGGTAAAAATGTTGAAAACGGCGCTTTTGTAACATTTTTACCATCTCAAGTCAACGGCAAGCGATCTCTCTCGGAAATTCGTTTTGCGGTTTTGTTTTCGTGGGACTGTTTTTTGGTCATTTTTTTGGTTTGTTTCTCCAGAGCACCTGACGCCACAGCGGAGCTTGGGTTTTACGTCCAAGAGGAAACGAAGGCGAACGTGAGCCATCTGACGCCCCCGCCGTCTTGTCTTCTGCGCCCTTCGGCCCCTGCCCGCGGTGCCCCCGCAGAGGTGTAGAGCCTGCGGGGCGCGGCGCAAGCAGATCGTGCCCCAGAGGGCGCCGCCCGCCCCCCGCGCCCCGCCGGCAGAGCCGCCCCACTCCCGGGGGAAGCGTTTGCGCGGCAGCTCTCGTTGACCCTGAGTTTTCACAGCAGCGCCAAGCCCCTCTGACGAAGCGCGGGCCCCTTCTGGCCTGAGGAAGGAGGGAGGGAGGTTCTACCCGCTGGAGGAAGTTGTTTGCCATAAAGCACGTGCGCCCTCAGCGGAGGAAGAAGAGCCCCATTCGGCACCCTGAGCGGGACAGGACGCGGTGAGAGGCGGGGGCAGGCGCGGGGCACACCTGAGGGGTCGGCGTTACTGTCTCAGAACAATGCCGCTGGCGTGTTACTGGACCTCGGTTGATCTTCACACCAACCCCGTGACGGGTCCATGAGTTTTTGTATTTTAGGGAAAAGGAAGGTCAAAGGGCCAAGCGTCCCCTGCCGGGGTTCACACAGTGAGCGAGTGAGAGGCAGCCCCGTCCGCCCCCGCTCTCCACTTCAGCGCCGGCCCACGCCGGCGACCGGGCTGCAGGTCCCATGTTTTGGGAGCCCTGACGAGTGCTCGCCCATTTCCCCTGAGACCAGCCCGGTTCGCTCTCATGCCCCTGCTTCCTTCCACATTTAATGAGCAAGTGTCACGCCTCCCGGAAGTGCTCAACGAAAAAGAAAGACACCATTCTGCCACCACGAGACTTCGTCATTGGGCTGTTGGGTCAGATAACTAACAGAGCAGCTATGAAGTCAGACAAGAGCCCTGAAACATGGCCACATGGTAAAGGGGGCCTGGGGTGGCAAGGGGGTTCCTGGGGGAGGAGCTATTTAAGCTATGACCTGGGAGAGGAGGAGGATCAGGCAGCTGCAGCCTGGTGAATCGGAGACCGCAGCGCTTAGAGACCAAGTGCCCGGTGCAGGTGGAGGGGTGGGAGGACTCGGGGCTCAGGACCAAGCGCAAGCAAAGTGGGCTGTGGGGCCCGGAGAGGAGACCCAGGCGGCCACAGGCTTCGGCCTTAAGTCACTGTTTACTTGATAGCCAAGCTGTCACCTGACTGGTGCATTGCCATAGGGACACGAAGGTACACAAGACATACACGATTTGGCCCAGGGTGAGAGCAGAGAATAGACCTTTAGGCACCAGAACTGGTGTCTACAAAGGGAGGGGGCTGGTGGGGGCGTGGCCAGTCGCAGGGAGGGGCTCTTAGGGGCGTGGCCACTCCACAGGGAGGGGATGGTAGGGGCGTGGCCACTCCACAGGGAGGGGATGGTAGGGGCGTGGCCAGTCCCAGGGAGGGGGCTGGCGGGGGCGTGGCCAGCCCCAGGGAGGGGGCTGGTGGGGGCGTGGCCAGCCCACAGGGACCAGGCAGGACACAGCCCAGCTGAAGCGAGAAGGTGTCCACGGCAGCTGGCAGGAGGGCTGGAAGGGTGGCCCAGGCCGAACGCAGCTCCCACGGGGGCCTGCCCGCGTCCAGGTGGCTCTTCGAGGACCCACGCAGCAGGACCCACGGGGGACCTGGCTTCATGGGCTGGAAACTGCGAACCGTCCTACATGCACTTTGTTCAAAAACAGAGCGAAATTCCACCTATCAGTTCCCCTTTAACGGAAATTCTGCCTTTATAAAATTAAAGTGACTGGTGAGAACAATTTTCGGTCCACTTACGGGTCTTTTATGGGTTTTCCTTGAAGCTCCGTGGATTCTAGTTGACACAGAGTGAAGAGCTGTGGCCGCCTTTACCTGCCATCGCCATCAGAGAGGAGGTTTTTGTTTCCGGGGTGTTTTTCCCCCAATGAAATTATTAAGGTAAATTGCCTATTTCTGTATTTCTGGAAAATCTGGTTTTTTCTTTTTTTTAGCCCTGAATCTCTGTGTCTGGTCCATTATTGTACCTGAACCGTAGGGCCTGTTACTGTTTTCGTGTGGCAAAGCCAGACAGCTGTGGAAGCCTGTGCTGGCTTAAAAGTCAGCGCACACCCAGCTACCAAGATCCGGGTTCTTCCGAGCCTGCTCTGTGAACGCCGAGTCCCACTGTCTCCTTAATCTCTGTAAACACACGCGGTGTTCATTATACCCCTCGCCTCGCAGGTGTGGAAACTCGCATGTGTGTACGGGCGCGTGTGTGTGCGCGCGCGCGCGCACACACACACACACACACACAGGGACAGGTGGCCTCAGCACTCAGACAGCTGACAGTGTCACCAGGAGGCAGCGAGGGTCACCTGGAGCTGCCGTGGTTGGTCGTTTATGGGGCCTCGGCTCTTTTTCTCAGCCCTGGAGCCTTATCTGAAGCTCTGATTGCAAAGCTCCATTTTCACCATTGAACAAGCAATCTAAATGATAATCAAGTTCACGGGGTTATTAGGACGCTGTCTTCCCAGAGCTACTTTTCTGCACTCACCCTGAGCACTTTGAGGAATCTTCCAGAAGCCTGCTTCCCCTTAGAAAAAGCAAAACTGAGAGATGCCTGTTGGAGAGAGGATCCAGCCAGGAGCCAACAAGCCAGTTTGGAGCGTGGATGCCAAGTCCACACCTCCCAGAATCTTCTATTAAAGACTGAGCCTCCTAAGAGGAATAAATGGGGGTGTGTTTCGGGCAGGACAGCCCCTGGAGGGTTTCTCCCCTGAGCAGGCCCCCAGCACGTGTGCAGTCTCCGATCGCAAGGCTGCTGACTATGCCGGGCTTCGAAGCCGACAAGCGGCTGGCTGTCCTGACACCAGGGTGACTGCATCACGGTCCCCGGGAGTTAAATCCAGTTACTTGCACGTCACTGCTATTCAGTTCGCCTCGGCGAGGCCTCTCATTCGCTGACGTAGGCATCGGAGCGGTCGACCCTGGACTAATTAGCCCTCTGGAAATCAAACCGTGCACACCACGCCGGGCCAGGCCAGCTAGGAGACGCGTAGGGGGTTTGCATCTGAAGTGCTCTTGTGATAAAATCTTGTACTCGATGAACGGTGTTGTTTTTCCAAAATCACTTCTAGCCTTCTGCGGCATCCCGTGCCTGAATGACAGTTCCACGTGGCGAGCAGCCTGTCCCAGGGGCCAGGAAGGCAGGTGCTGGCCGCGTGAGGGATGCTGACATCACGATCTGGAAATGCAATAGGCTCCCTGACCCTCCTGGCGAAGGCGTGCAGGGTTAAGAAATGAAAAGTAAAGCAAAGCGGAGGTCTCCGGACGTCTCGACTCCTTTTTGCACACCCAGTTTGAGAAACGAGGCCGGAAGGGCTCCTGGCCACAGGGGACTGGACCGTCCTCTTCACGGGACGCTTAGCTCCTGCACAGATTGGTCCTTCGTTTAGGGCGAGGTCACACATCTTGGGGCTTCCATGAAAAGCGAGGGGGCTGGGAGCTAAAAGGCGGAATTGAAAAGGGTCTGTCCCTCTGGGATGCGGCTGGTGGTGAGAAGGGCCCCCGTGCCCCTCCCCACAGATCTTTGTAGTGGAGACCTCAATGCCTGGGGCCATGGCTTCAGCTCCCCTAACCAGCGTGACCAGATCTCCAACTCAAAGGAGTCCCTGAAAAACATTTTCGGAGAAAATGAGTCTTAAGGTCATCCCTGGTTTCATCCCGCTCTGTCTCTTGGACCCAAGGGCACTGTCACAAGCTGGTGTCCTCTGCTCTCCCTTGGGGTCTTGCATATGACACTAGGCTTGGTTTACGGCTGTCGGCCTGGCTGCCTCTCCCCCCGAGTGGCACGTGAACCCCTGGAGGACACGGGGGATCTCTTCTCCCCTGTTTGCTTGCTCTGCACCCCTAACACCACCACCGGTCCTGTCCACTCACAGCCGTCTCCATCCACGGCCAAGGACACCAAGCGCTAACCATTTACTGTCTGGCTACTCCTCAAGGGGTGAGATGGGACAAAGGAGTCGAAGGCCCCCCACCGGCCTCCATGAAAGCCCGGGGTCTGCGGGGGAAGGCAGCCCCATCTTGGCGGCGGCCAGCATGGCAGGATGCCACGGACACCTGGGACAATGTGCCGCCACCGTGCAAATTTGAGCCATCCTGGTGCCCGCAAGATCAGAGACTCGCAACTAAACCAGATCCCTGCTCAAGACCAGAAGCCCACACACTGAAGCCCCGCTGGGGGCTCCCGTCAGCAGCCTGAAGCGCGCGTCTCCCGGGGCTCCTGCCACAGCCGGCAAGGCCACGTGCAGCGTTTGCTGCAGAGAGGTCGCAGGCTCACTGGCGGTAGGCGGGGGGCTGCACCCGGCTTCTAGGATTCAGTAACTCCCATCCTTACCGACCTCCTTAAATACGGCAGGAAATCCAGAGTTCCTTTCTGTGTAGATAACATAATAACCGGCATTACTCAATTAAACGTGATGCACGCTCGATAGTGCCCTCTGCCTGCCTGACCCTCCGCACCACGCAAGGTGTCATTTGGGGTCCGAATCTGAAGACTGGGGTGAGTGGCGGCTGTGTGCCCTGGACACACTGCTCAAGCTCCGGGTTCCTGCGCTCCTGCTCAGTGGGGGGAGTGTCTGCTTTAGAGGTCCATGGGGGTCTCGGGGACGGGCCACGTGAAGGTGTGCTGTGGCCCGAGAAGACGCAACGGGCAGCAAGGACGCTAAGTGCCACCGTCCCCCAAGCGTCCCCGCCAGCCCCCAGCTCGGGCTGCGGCTCATGTTACTCGGACCTGGTACAGCGGGTCCCCGCTCCCCTTTACAGGCGGGGACGTGGGGGGCTCACGGTTCGGTAACTACCACAGGCCCCAAAATAAGTAGCTAAGACACCTGAAGCCTGCATTACTGATGGAGTCAGTGGTTTCCTCTCTCTGCAAATCCAGAGTCACGGTCCTCGCGGGGGGTGAGGGGGCGTCTGTTTTCACACGAGTGCCCCCTGCCGGGTCCTGAACCGCCGGCGTCAGCATCCCCTGGGAACTTATTACAAATGTGGACTCCTTGCCCCACCCCGGATCACCTGAATCAGAAATTCCGGGGCCAGGCCAGCTGTCTGCACGGCCACGGCCCTCCAGGTGAGTCTGACATTCGCTCAGGTCTGAGCACCGCTGACAGACGGCAATAAGAGTGATAAAGAAACAAGCCAAGGCACCTTGTCCCTGCATGTCACGTACACGTCACTGCGAGGTTCGCCACTGAACTACCGTGGAGGATAGAAGGGAAATCACTTGGAAAGTCATGTCAAGGCAACCGGGGGAGAACTGTTTCATAAAGTCATTTCCCTGCTAGTCCGCAGCCCCAGGTTTACCTGACGTTAATTAGAAATTGCCTGCCCTTCAAGTCTACTTCTAATCAATGAACAGAAATTAATCTTTTCTTCCCATGTTTCTTTAAAAAAAAACACAGCACGAGACCTTTGTCGCCGGCCCGGAAGGGAGAGCGTGGAAAGGTCTCTGAATGCGAGGACCTGCCTTTCAGGGAAATCATGCTTCTTGCTTCCTCTGCGGAATGACGAAAGGACAATTTACTTTTAGCCGATAAGCACATTTTAAAATTCCTTTGTGAGTAATATTGGGAGAACGGCTCCCAACGATTTGTTCAAATGTTTCATGGAAAAACATTCACGAGCTCGGACCAGGTGACCCTGGGGAGGTGGCTGGCCGCGTGAGGAGCGGCACGTTTTTCCTGGCCGTGATGACTTTCCCAGCCATCTCGTATCTGCTGGGTCCCTTCTCCAGCTGGATGCTCCAGGAATGCAAACGAATCTTAATACTTGCTCCAGCCCTCATCAGCGAAGGCAGCGCTGCTGGAGAAAGAATTCTGCAGGGCCTTCCGGAGCATTCCATTCCGCTCCTGGTCCCTGATTTGAATGGCTCTGACGTGGCTCGTCTTGGGAAGTGTGGATAATGCAATTCGGATTAATACCGTCTGCTGTGCTGCAAGGCGGCAGGGCCCTCCAGAGCGACTCGGGGTGGCGTGCGCCCGCCAGCACGTACAGTCCAGGGACATTTTTCCGGCACACCCGCACGGCTACAATCCACAGTGAACAAGGCAAGAAGGCAGGGGGTCTAGAGGGACGCAGGAGCCATAAGTCCTCAGACGGGAGCGACGGGACAGGAGCAGTCAGGGAGGGCTTCGTGGAGGAAGGGGGCTGTTCCTGGTGGGTTTTTCTACACGTCCACAGGTGAAGGGAGGAGGCCCGACAGGCGGACGGGGAATAAACAGAGACAGAAGCTGGACGACGGGGGCTGGCTTTGAGCACTGCCGGGCCTTCCCGGGCCTGCGGCTCTGAGGGCAGCGGGCGGCCGTGATTCATGAGCGACGTGCTCGGCCGAGAAGTGACCCGCCATGCCTCCCAAGTCCTGAGGGCTGGGAGAGCAAGGAAGACGCTGGACTCGAGAGGGTCTAGCGAGGTGAGGCAGGGGTCGGAGGGACAGGTAAGGCTTCTTTCGGGGGGTTTGGGGACCCTGATCGTGAGTGTAACCTGTGGTGAGAGAGGACAGTAAATGAGACCAACCTCCGGGGAAGGGTGGGGAGGGCAGAGCCAGGCTGGGGCAGGGGGTGTCTGGGCAGCGGGAGGGGATGGAATATGGGGGGTTTCAGAGGCTGGGTGCCCAGCGTAGTGGGGACGATGAGGGCCAGGCTTGGGGAGGTGTGGTCAGAACATAATAAAGCCACAAACTAGTCAACAGAGGATAGTGAGGGCCACTGCTGGCTGAGCACCCACGACCTGCCACTGCTACACACCTGCACCCATGGGTGCCATACTCCTACTGCTGCACCATACGGCGCTACACACTACATGTGGGCTGTGCGCGATGCCTCCCACACGCTCTCAGCCCCTCCTGCCCTAGACTCGTCCTGCAAGGTGGCAGCGGTGACTCGTGCTGAGATGCTCCGATTCCCAGGTTACCGCGGGCCTTGGATACCACCAAGCCCTGGAAGCCCAGGGGCCGCGTAGCCACGATGCCCTGGCTGACCCCGGCGACGGGAGCCGGTGGGGCCGCGACACGGGGAGGAGACACGGGCCCTGGGATCGGGGGGCGGGGCCTGAGGGTCGAGCCGGCTCGCCGCCCGGCCTCCTCTGCATCTCGGGTCTCATCGCCTCTGCACACCTGGCAGCCCCCATGTCCCACCGACCCTGCCGCCCAGGGGCCTCTGGCCTCTGTCACCGTCCGCGGCCCACTGCCCTGCCCCAGGCCGACCTTCATCACAGCTCGCCTGCAGCTACACTGCGCAGTCCTGCCTCAGCGCTGGACTCAGAAAAAGGTAAAACCCGAGAAGCTATAAGCAGCATACACGGTGCCTCGGAGCCCCCTTGGGCTCATCTCTGGCCCTGTTTTTCTCTCTACGCCCCCACTTCATAGTCCAGCCAGAGCTGAGCGCTGCCCCCTGGAGACGCAGGCCCCGAGACCACGCCCCTCAGACACGCCCCCGGGACACTGCCCTAGACCACGCCCCTAGACCACGCCCCTGAGGCAACCCGAGGCCACGCCCCCTCGCTGGCTCATGCTCATCACCTACCGCTCTCCCTTCAGGCACCGCCCCCCCACACACACACATTCACCTGCGTTGTCTCCACTCAACCCAAGTTAGTGTGCTGTCCCCAGGGAAGAACAAGCCCAAGCCTGTGGGTTTCCATGGCAACCCAGAACGCCTTTCAGGTCACTTGGCAAGTCCCCAGGTCATTGCCTCATTACCTGTGTGTTTGCCCCACTACTTGGGGGAGACCAGGGTCTGTGCCTGGCACTGAGTGGCTTATCAAGAAAGGTTTGCTCAGAGAGTTTGTGTCACTGCTAGAGCTGCACAAAGGTGGCCTTGGTGGCTCCCGGGCGAGGGGAGAGACTTAGGCATTAATTAGTTTTGGGAATTCAAGTCGCTGAAGACAGGTTGGGGCTGGAGGCAGGGCCTTTGTAAAGCCACCACCTGGCCGCTCCGTCATCCCGACTGTGCATAGAAGTCCCCTCGTCTGGGCACGGGAGCCCAGTTACCACCCACACGCGTGTGCAGGCACACGTGCGTCCCGGCCGCTGAGCCTTAAAGACTGCTCGGAATTCATTAGCTGGCCCTCTGGCCCTCATCGTAATGGTCCCCGCATGTCAGGAGCTGGCTGTCCCGGCCTTGCCGGCCCGAGTGGGCATCTGCCAGCTGTCCGAGGCCCCGCCTGAACCTCTCAGGCCGGTCCAGCAGCCAGGACCGCTGTGCGAGGCCTGAGCGGAGGCCACCTCGGCCCCCAGCGGCATCCGGGCCTCTTGCTAACAGACGTCTTGACGTGGCAGCCAGAGCTCATTCATGGGCATGCTTTACGCACTACTTTAGCACGTAAGGGAAACAGCTGCACTTTGCTTCCGTCACCTGCCAGCAGACAGGCTGAAGACAGGCTATGCGCTGCGGGGCCGCTTGACGGGGCCTGAGGCACGGCCCCTTGCTCGCCCGCGCTCACTCGAGGCTCCGGCTTCGGAAGTCGTCTGATTTAGCTGACCTAACGCGAACGGATACGAGAGCAAAGCTCCCACCGACAGGTCGACCCCGCAGGGACGGGCCGAAGGACCGCAGAATCCGCACACCCGAGTCCCCAGGGGGGCGTCCTCATCGCCAGGACCGGCTCAGAATTCGGGGCATCCAACGGTGCCTCCGTGTTTTAAAAGCCTCGACTGGGGCTGACCCCCTTTCATGCCCGATGATGCGAAGATTTCCGCGGAGAGAAACGTGAACTCGGAAGGGCCCCGTGCAGAGAGAAGTGTGTCTGCCCCGCAAGGTCACGCCCGGGCCCGCGGCGCTGCGTGTGCGCGTGCGACCTTATTTGTGCGACGTCACACGGATCGGGGCGGGCCCTCGCCCGATGACTGGCACTCATACGAGAGGAAGTGTGGACGCGAAGACCCACGGACGTGAGAGAGGGGCCCCCGTGGACAGAGGCCGAGACCGGAGGACGCGTCTGCAGAAGCAGCAAGGATGCCGTGGGCCACCGGCGGCTGGGGCCAGGTACGGCGCGGACGCCCCGGGGCTGCTGGCGCCCGAGTCTGGGCTTCTGGCCTCCAGGCCACGGGGAACACATTCCCGTTGTTTCAGTTACGCAGGAAGCACGGACGGCCCAGGCGGCCTCACACTGGTACCGGGAAGGGACAACAGCATTCCAGAGCATGTGGGGTCCCCGCCGTGGCACGGCTGGAGGGTCCCCGGCCTCACCCGCGGGTTCCCACATGCCCCTGGTCTCTAGCTTTTCCTACACAAAGTGAAGCCATTACTGAAGAGGAAGCCCCTCAGACACCAGCTTCTGTCACAGGTGGCTGTGTCAAGCTCTGGAGTGGCACTATTTTAATCTGTGCTGACGACACATTTGTCAGCCTAACCACTTGCATCGAGCGGGATCATCTGGAGGCCAAGTGGCCCACATGTCACGGGCACCCCTGCGGCCCTCCCCAGGACAGGCATAGCCAGCGAAGGCCCCAGGGGACTCCCGCTTGTGGTCAATGTTTGGTCCTTCATAGCAACCTGAACCTAGATTCTCTCTGCTGAGCCAGACAGAGCTTTTACTGGCCAAGTCAGCTGGAAATGCTGGTGAGACTCACATTTTCAAGGGGGGAGGAGTTCCTTGGCACATTCATTGGGTCGAGTCCCTTTCCTAGCGTGCTGAGAAGGAAAACCAGGGATTCTGCACGATCCTTTGCCATGGAGGGGTGCATCAGGTCCGCCCTTGCCGGGGCCTTAGACGACTCTCCATGGTGGTCCGGGGGACAAGGGGAGACAGCCTGCCCACGGACCGGGGAGGCCAACGGCAACCCTCTTACAACACCCTTTGTCCTCTGTTCCCTGGTCCCTCTTGTAAGATCTTGGCGACGTTTGCTAAGCTGTGTTTTATTGAATAGCGTTATTTCCCCAGAGGACTTCTGTTCAGAATGATACCCATGATTTCACCTCCTGGGGGTCAGAACGGTTTCCTAGGAAGAAATATCTATCTCGCTCCTCTCTCCAAAGGAATAAAGCCGAGGTTTCCTCAGGCCTCCGGACTCTGGAGTTTGGGTTGGCAGGCCATCGGTGTGTGCTCTGTCACCCAATTTTGTGCCTTTATGTCTTGTTTTTCTTGCTGGTTTAATAGTCTGTTTCTAAGCTCCACAAAGAGAGGATGAGGTCAGTCCTAAGGATGAGGTCCATCTTGCTCAGTGCTCTATCTCCAGCTCCCAGCACGGTGCCTGGCCCCAAGAAGGTTCCTGAGAACCCCTTCTCTAATGAGTGCATGGGGGCCGCCCCTCACAGGGTCAGTGTGACGCTGGCTTCACCATGCCTGGGAAGCTAGCCCTCCATCCGCCGAGCGCCCAGCAGGAAAGGGGTTTTGAGATGACGAATGTTCATGTAGACAAGCTGGAGTCAACCTCTCACCCGGAGTTCTGTTTTGCAATCAATAAAGGGCAAAGGGGGTGGGGGGGGGTGGTCTCTTGCAAATATCTGTCAGGAGCCAAGAATTTGAACTTGCTCCCCTGGCTGCTAGTCATGTGGCTTCTTTCCCAGCCATCGTGGGGCATCTGTGTCCCAAGTTACTTCTGCTGGATTCGGCACCCGTGTGTAACCTCGCGACGTGGGCTGGCTACCGGAGCAGGCCTCGTGATACCGAGGTCGGGTCCTGGGAGCCGCCGCGAGTCCTGTGTGTGCAGCTGCGGCATCATTTAGCCCATCGCCTCGGGGCCTCGGGGGTGGGTTCGGGCTCCGAGCACACCCCGCTCCGCGCCCCGCCGCCCCGCCGCCCGGCCTCCCCAGCCGCCAGAGCTCACCGCTGAGAGGGTGGGGGACGGTGAACTGCCTCTTGCCGGCCCGGACCGGGAGCGGGGCCTGCGTCTGCCCCGCGGTCTCCTTCCGCTGCGCTCGCCGCTGCTGGGCCATGTGCTCCAGCTTCTTCAGCCGTTCTTGCGAGCGAGAAATGAAGCGAGGGTTGCGGACTTCCAGCGCTTCCTGCCCGGAGCAAAGGGCATGTTTTAGTTTTTGGAAGAAGGGACACAGAGACGCGGCACGTCCGTCCGACCCGGTCGCGACGCCGATCGAAAGCACGGCACTCGGAGACTAAGGGCCACGGCGTGTGGGCGCGTGGCCACTTTCTGCCACCGCCGCCTGCGAAGGCCGTCGCAGATCTGCCGACGACGTGGGTCCTGGCAGTCTGTCCCTGCCAGCACCACGGTCCCCACGGCTGCATGACAGGCTAGTCACCAGGGTCGGGTTAGGAGCGCAAAGGCGCGCCTCCACCCGTCCCGTCCTGTACCCTCCGGATGCCCTAAATCCCATATTGCGAAGAGGCGCGAGCGGGCAGGGGACGGACGAGGCACGAGCCGCCTGCTCCGCTGGGCTGGGAGCCTTGACGAGCACAGCCCAGGCTGGCCGCGCCGGGAAATACGTGCCTTCTCAGGAGACACAGCAACCGTGCCCAACAGAAGCGACGCCTCCTCCCGGCTAGCAGGGGTTGGCCGGGCACCTCGCCTACGCACAGTGGGTCTGCAGGCTGCATGCGGAACGCCACACCTGCGCCTCGGCCCCGTCGTCCCTCACTGAAGTCCCCGCTCCGTGCCCTCAGTTACCCGCACGGGCCATGAAACAAAAGAGTGGCCACCGCTGTGCTCGGCTCCGCGCCGGACACGGGGCCGGGCGCGTGTCTTTGCGGTCTCTGGGGACCCCGCCTCGATTCTCGAAGGTGGGTCTGCTTATACACAACCTGAGGCCCGTGGCAGTGTGCTGGACCACAGGTGGCCCTGCCTGGGAAACTGAGGAAGCTCTGCGGGGTCTCCCGTTCAGCCTGAGCATCGTGGTACCCCCGGACCACCTCGTGCAGGAGCGACTCGCACACGTTCACCCCCACGCTGGACCGTGAGCTCCTGTGGGGCACGGGCCAAGTGTCACCCACGTCACATCCCTCACGGCCAGCGCCCAAGCTGGGTGCTCAGCAAAGGCCCTCCGGAGGCGCGGCCCATCACTCTCCCAGCCTCCTGGGCGCCCAGAGTTCCCAGGCGGCGGGGGCTCCATCTGTGTCGTGGACGAGCCCCCGACGGCTGTACCAGAAAGGGCGTCTTCCTGGCCAGTTGGCCTCCACAGTGCCAGCTCTAGGTACCGGGCACAGTCCCTGGGGCCTAGAGGGCTAGTCCCTGGGAAGAGACTACTGGCCCAGGTGTGGCTGGTGCCTCGGCGGCTGCCCTGAGGCTGGAGGCTCAGGCTGCTTTGAGACCCCCCGAGTCTCCTCCACCTCTCACCCCCACCCGCAGGAGACTAGGGGCTCCTGCTGGAGCCCCCTCCAGGCTCCCGTGGTGGTTTGAGGCATACCACGTGCCTTGCTGGAAGGCATGGCTGGCAGTCTGAGAGTAGCCAGGGTTCTAGGAGGTCGTCTGCCCTTCTGATCGTGACGCCTCTGTATTTTTTGAACTTTAAACAATGTGCACATATTACTTCTAGATTCCAGAGAGGATGCCAAGTGAACATGCCACATCCTCGGGCCCATCGCTGCGTGACTTTGGGCAACTTCCTCAGTCTTTCAAGGGCTAAATGTCCTTTATCTGAGGACGAAGTGGTAGGGACGCCTGACCTGAAAGGGCTCCCCGGGGAGGGAAGGGGCCGATGCCCGTGCAAAGACTTGCCCGACGTCCGGGCACCCGGGACTTGTCACCAGTAGGATCCTAGTCGCTGTGGATGTCATGTGGCTCTCGTTTTTGCCGGTGGAGTAGATGCCACAGTCTGCACTACTCACACTGCGACACAGGCCCGGAGGGGTCAGGACACCTGCCCAGGGTCACACAACCACTACGAAGGGGAGCCGGGTCTTCAGCCTCGGAAGCGGAAGTGAAGTCGTGGGACCCCGGGCTCCCCAGGAAACGTCTCCCCGTGCTGGGAATCAAACCCGGACACGCAGAAGGCCTCACCTGCAAGGTCAAGGAGCTTGCAGGTGCTTGCTGGCCCTCGGAACAGGCTTCCGGCGGGGCGGGGGTCTCCAGGCCCTCGGGGGCTGGCTCGGGCAGTACCGGCTCGGGCTCAGGCATGGCGGAGTCCTCGCTCTGCTCGCATTCCTTTATCTTTACAACCAAGTCGCAGCATGTGTGATCTCCTAGAAGAGAAGATTTAGAGCTCCATGTAGAGGCCACCTGGTGACTTCGCCTGGCTCCTCAACACCACCAGACACAGAGGGCAGTTCTGAAAATGGACGCGCAAGTGGGTTATTAAGGGGCCTCGATATGACGCCTCGTCACGGACACCAGCCCCGCACCCCTGGCCACCCGGGCCCCGGCGGGGGATGTCCGCAGGCGGCCAGGCTCACAGAGGAGTCCCCCGGCCGCTGCCGCTCGGGGCGCCTCTGCTCGCAATGGGAACGAGCTCCGCTGCTCTGCGCTTCTTGCTGCGTCCTGTACGAGCACAGTTCGCTTGCTCGGGGACGGCGAGTCGATCTACGTGGTGCTCGCGACATTAACGGCCCCATCATCCGCCCCTCCCCCTGACCTGCAGAGACCACCATTGGCTCTACATTCTTTATCGGAATTATCGTCCTCTCAGCTCTGGATTTGGTCCTGGGGCCATTTTGACATTTCTCTGTGAACAAGGTGTGTGAGGGGGGGTGGGGGAGGAGGTGATTGGAGAGCCTCGATGGCGTGGCCTCTGGCTGTGGAAGGTGCCTTAATTCATCCGCACTCACCAGGCCGGGAGACTCCTCCGCCTGGGGCACACTGTTCCTATTCCAGGCTCTTCCTGCCCGAGCCCCCTGCCTGAGCCCCACCACGAGTCCCCAGACACGGCGGGAAACCTCCCCAGCCCCGGAGCCGTCCCACGCCCGGCTCACGGGCTCTCCTGTCGCCACAAAACCACTTGATTCCTTCTCCCGGTCACCTCCTCCCTCCAGGCTGAGCCCCGAACCCCCAGGTAGCCGCCCCCCGCCCCAGGCGGGCTCCACGTCCCCTCCGTGTGTCTGCAGAGGGACACGCTTCACACATTCGGCGCATCGGTTGCTCGGTCTGAACAGGATGTCGTCGCCCCACAGCCTGGGACGCCCGTGAGGGCTGGACCATTGGACCATGCCCTGCTCACCCGGCACCTCACTGCAGGGCCAGCCCAGGTGCCCAGAAGGGGCTGCGTCGTCGGGGGCAGAGAGGCGGCCATCGGGAGGCTGACCGGCCGCGGGAGGCACCTCCACGGCCCTGTGAACGTCCTGCCCGAACCCTCTGCTGTGACCCCACCTCCCGTACGCGCATCCTCCGTGGTCTGGACCAGCGGCCCCACGTCCTGCCTCTGCTCACGGCCCACCCCCCACCACCACCTGCGAGCCCGACAGGCCTGCCGGACTTGCCACGCCTTGTCACGGTGGGCGCTCCGGGGCCAGCGGACACTTCCGAGTCTCCGCCAACGACGCACCGCTCGGAAGGCCGCACATCATTTTCTCTCGTTCTTCCACGTGTGTTCCCCTGACCCATCCGAGGAGTTCCCTGTCGCCCCCCACTCCTGCTTTAGGTCCCCTCCGCTTGCATTCCCAGCCCCGCTACCTGCCCCGAGCCCCCTCCAGCTGGAGTTAACACCTGCCGCCGCGCGGGCTCCATTCCTTGTTACGAGCCTTCATTCCAGCTCCCCGTGTAGACAGGGAGACCGGTTCCCTTCCCCTCCCCCGCCGCCCAGCCATCACCGGACCCAGCAACGCAAGGGCCGACCCAACACGTCCGTCGTCCTCGGTGCTCACCACAACGCTTCGTCCATTGCATCTCGGAAGCCTCCTCTGCTACGGGCCCCCACGCCGCAGCGACAGGGCCTGAGTGGCCTCTGGCTGGGCCCCGGCCCCCAGCCCGGCTGGCGGTCCTCCACGTTGTCCGGGAGGCAGTGTCCTTCGGAGACAGCCTGACGAGGCCTCTGCCCTTCCGGGGGCTTAGCCCGGCCGTCAGTCCCAAGTCCGCTGGTGGGATTGTAGGACCCCCCGGCCTGACCCCTAGAGCTTCAGACTCCCGCGAGGCCCCTCCCCTGCTGCCCCGCACGCTGACCCCCTGGGCCCGATCCAGCCGGGCTCGCTCCTTCGGCTCTGCTCTGTGTGCGCCTTTTCTTCGGTCCACCGGAGTCTCCATGAGTTTGGGTCTGATTTTTAAAACTCTAGTCAGCTTTCGAATTCCTGTCCGAAATCATCTCCGTGAGGAAGCCGTCTCTGTCCGGAGCTGCCTCGGGGCGTCTGGGGGTGCCCTCGGCTGCCTGGCAGCTCATCATGGATGTGTCCACGATCCCGATAGTGTCTGCACTGGCCCCAGAGGGCCTGGAGGGCCAGGGCCCCCGAGCACAGTGCCTGGCACACAGTAGGTGCTTAATAAATGCTTCTTTCACGTATGAATGAAGAGCGAGGGATTGACCCGGGTTCCGAGTGACAATGTTTTGTCAATTACCGTAAACATTTTAACTTCTAAAGCCCCAAACTCTACGATCCGATGTTTTCCTTTCAGCCCTTATTCACAGCACTTTGGAAAAATCCTTCAAGTAACTAATAGGAAAGCTACATTTTTCCCACCGACACTGCTGAGCACGACAGATACTTTTCCTACTTCGTTTTTCTGTCCTTTGCTGTCTCAGTGCTCACGACGGCGTCGGTAGGGTCAGTCGCTTGGCCTTTCCAGCCACGCCGCCTGCCTTGAATTCGTGGTTTCCTTCCGTGTGAGGGACCCACCTTGGCACGGGGACCCAGCTCGAGGGCGCGGCGAGGGCCAGGGCGCTCATGCTTGTTCAGTGCTGGGCACACGTCGGGGCCAGCAGCCACAGCCACCGTCCCTAGTCGTCAGCTGCAGAGGGTCACAGGCAGCCTGGTGGCCCTGCGGCCTTCAGAGCAGCCACCTCGGCATCTCAAACCCTCTCCAGCTAAGCCCAAGAGGCTGCCATGCCCCCTGCGAGCCCCCTCCTCCGCCTCTGGCGACACCGGCCTTGCACACGGCAGGGCTGGAATCCTCGCCCCACGAGGCGCTGCGTTTTGCTGCCTTTTTCATGCTCGAAAGGTAGAGGCCACCGCGGACAGCTGCCGGCCCTGCTCGTCCGCTGGCACCGCGGCGAGGGGGCAGCGTCGTGAGGTGGGCGTGCGAGCGTCGGGCCCAGGAAGACGCGGCGCCGCGCTCGTCCGGCCCTGCCTCCCTCGCCCCTCACCTCTGGGAGACGCTCCTTCTGCCGGGACACCACCGTGCTCCCGTGGACATGCGTGCGCATCTCGGAAGGGGCACAGGAAGCCAGGTGAGGGGGCGCCGGGCTCCAGGAGGCTTCGCCGCTGAGGCGCTGCGGGCCCGGGAAGGTCGCCGCTGGGAGAGCTGAGCCCGGCGGCGAGGGGATCTCCACGCGGCTCCCGTCCCACGGGGGGAGCAGACACGGTCACACGTGCTTCCCGGCGCCTCTCGCCGCTTCTAGAAAACACTTTTGTTTCTACTGAAAATAAAATGAGAGTTGTGCTCAAGACCCCTGGCGAGCGCACGTCTCTGTCCCGACTCCTGCACGCTGCTCCTGGGGACAGGGAAGTGGAGATGGCACCGCCCGGGGGTGGGGGGGACAGAGCCATCGGTGGCCGGCACGTGTGGCTCTCACAGCACGTGACAGGTGACCGTCATCGCCGACGCGCCTTCCCCTGAGGCCACTTACAAGCTCCACGGTACTTGCTACTCTCCTGCTCTTGGCTCCAAAGGGAGTGTGTTTGCTGGTGCCCTCCAGGGACACAAGTGACCTTGACAATAGGCAATGGAGTGGAGCATATTGACTCTGGGGCCAGATATCTGGGTTCAAACCCCGCCTCCACCTTACCAGCTACCCGGTCTGCAAAATCAAGTCACTACGATAATGAGGTAATAATAATAGTATCTATTTATTATTGTATTATCTATTTTTTTATGATAAATGAATATACGTATATAATATACGCTTTATGTAATTGTATTTTATGTAACATTTATATTATTAACATTAAATATTAATATCAATGTAATCATATAATAATGATCTGTGTAAGGTGTTAAGTTGGCATAGCACCTGACACGTAGTAACCATTTAGTAAATGCTGGTCACCCTTATTATTCCAGAAACGTTGTTGCAGGCTTACATACTATGAGAGGTAATTGTACTTCTAATACAGGCATGGATCTAAAATGCGGACAATGTGCTACTTGTTGCCACATTGTAATATTAAAAGTCTGGAACCCACGGATGCCCATCTATGCTTTGCAGCAGTGAAAAAAAATAAGGCAGACACTCCTACGTCCACGTGAGACAATCTCTAAGATGCAGTATCACGTGAACGAAGCAAAATGCTGGACAGTGTGTCGGGTCGGCTTCCCCAGTAAATGCTGATGTGCTTGGAATCTCTCTGGAAGGACCCAGAAGATGCCGGAAACAGCGTCGCCTTGGAGGGGGACAAGGCAGGACAAGCAACGGGGAGCGGGAGAGAAACCTTCACGCTGCCTGCCTCCTTTATACGTTGTTATTTCCTTTTTGTCTTTTTGGAATACTCTCTCAATTTTAAGGAGTTATGCATTTTAAATAAGGCAGGGACTCTCGGCCAGGCCTCGTCTCCTACGTGGGTGGGACTGGACCCAGCTGGAGAGCCCTGTCAGGGGCAGGATGCGTCCAAACCTCCTCGTGCGCTGGGGCAGACTCGGTCCTGGGGACCACTGGCATGATCAGGTCTCTTATTAGATTCACTACATTTTCGCAAACACCTAACACACAAAAAAGAAATGAGCCCGTGACTTCTGGCATTAATTTTAATAGTGGCCTCTCTTAAAATGCCTCGGCTGTCTGCAATTTGTTCTCGCCCCTCTATCCCCGAGTCCCGGTGTCCCTGACGAGGGGAACAGGCTGGGTGAGGTCTGGCGTGCAGGGCAGCAGGAAGAACACGGCATCCGGACGGCCCCCCGACCGAGCTTCCTGGCTGCGCGATGCGAGGCAGGCGAGTCAACGAGGTGTGAACCCAGCTTCCCATGTTCTTACAAACAGACAAACCAAATGCAGGTGAAGTACCTCCGGGTCCCGATATGTGTACACGGAAAGCACCCCAAAAAAAGGGTGGCGTTAGTCCCAACCTGCTGCTCCATTCTGCTGTGAGGCGCTGTATCCATGTATTTGCTTGTAGACTCGCAGAGATCTGCCTATTTGTCTGTCTCTTTACCTACCCGCCTGCCAACGATCTAGCTCTGCTTGAACACAGATTCTCGTGTGAACGAGTCCGTGCAGGCCGGATGTTCCACTTGGGACCTGGAAGGGTCCAATCAGCTCCCAGGGAGTGGAATGTCGGGGGCCCCCTGGAGGAAGGCAAGACGCAGCCCGCGGAGGCCTTTTCTGACAAGTTATTGATCAGGACGCTTTTTGCGGGTTCTGAAAACACAGTGGTCAGCCGTGAACTCGTCCTCAGGTGGGGCTCCTCCAGGCAAGGCGGCATGGCCTCACCCCCACCCGCTCTGCATGCAGGGCCGGCCCAGAGCGCTCTACTCACACTCACACCCCACATTCCAACTCTATCGCCCCGCTGAAGACCCGTGGCCACCGCAGGCGCTGCCCGTACTGGGGGAAAGGTGAACAAAGCCGCCCCTCTGCCGGGCTCTCTGTTTCTTAGCCTGAGTCTCGAAGCCTGGCTCTCGGAGGAGCTGGGCACTGCAGGTCTCCGCTGAAGAGTGACTGTCCCTCTACCCCCTTTTCCGAAACGCACTAGCCTATGGGTTAGTACAGCTCCAAACCGACGAGAAGATCCTGCCGGCCGTCATGAGTTCCTTCCATTAAGCTCCCACCTGGACTCTGAGAACCCCCGGACCATAACACGGCACCCATTTATGCCTTTCTCAAGCTCGTTTTTCTTGTGAAATGCATTATATGTATGTATAACGTAACGGTGTTTAACAGCGCGCCATGCACCCGCCCAGATTGAGACGCGACAGTCCCTGAGTGTCGGGTCGTGTCTGAGCTCCCAGACACAGCCAGCCAGCCGCTCAAAGTTTGTGCTACTCGATTCATCGCTTTCGTCTTTAATTGCCCCAGGTAGGTAGACCTGTGAACAACCTACTTTCGAGACCGAAAATCTGAGGAGCGAGCCCGAAGCTGGCTATTTTAAGGTGAGGACATCATGGCTGTGAGACCAAAGCTTTCAGGAGAAAGGAGTTCGGCGGACTGGCTGGGCCACAGCCTCCCTGGAGGCAATGGGCTGGTGCGGTTCTGGGGAAGATGGCAGGAAGCCCGGATGAGCCCTGAAAACAAGCCCTGGGGACCGGCAGCAGGCGGGGCTGCAGGCGGGGGCGGGGGGGGGCAGGGCGCCGGGCTGCACTGATTTCCTGTTTCTGACCTTGCCATCCAACTGCCGGCCTGAGGCGCAAGTTGCAACAGGCCACTTCTCTCCGGTGACAAGTGGATCCTGAGCTGACCGCGTGTGGGGCAGGGAGGGGAGAGCAGGGACCTCACGTCGCGGCACCGAGGCCAGCTGAAGAGCGACACAAGCCCGGGCGAGGCCAGGGCGCCGCTGGCCCGCACCGCCCTGAGGACAAAAGGAGGAAAAGGCGCCCCGTCTCCACGACCCCGTCGCCTCTGTCGGCCAGAAAATACCACAACGAACCAGTGTGACAGGAAAAAAAGAGGCACTTTACGGCTTCTTTCCAATTATTCAGGGGATACCTAATCTTGCTGTTCTTAGATGACCTCCTACTGAGGCACCAGCTACCTCTCCTTCCCACCCACACACGATTCTACGAATGGTGGCGATTTGGCCACAGGAGGAAGTTAAGAAGCTCGGAGCAGGTGCTGAGGGGAGGCACCAGCCAGGCTGTCCGCGAAACCGGAGGAAGAGGAAGAGGAGGAGGAGGAGGGAGGAGGGAGGAGGGGGAGGAGGAGGAGGAGGAGGAGGAGGAGGAGGAGGAGGAGGGAGCCATGGAAACGAACTGCGAGCCTGGGGAGCAGAGCCGGTTGGGTGCCCTGAACAGCCCGGGGCAGGTAATTAACTTGCAGGACACAGTTTAGACGCGTCCGTCTCCAAACTGGTTTAGAATTTGTTATAGGTGTTCTGCGTTGAAGATGATGCCTCGGCCCCTGAGAACACCTGTCCAGCTGGAGAAAGATCTGCTCGAAAGCTCTGGGCTCCCCCCGGTCACCTTCCTGCCAGTCAACCTAAGAGCCGTCTCTGAGCCGAGCAGGCCTCCTGGCATCCGGGGACCCCATTTGCTCCCACATTTTAACGTTCCTACAGGTGCTGGTTCCTCCCCTCAAAAGCTGGACCAGCTCACGACCGGCCGTGTCTTAGAAATACATGGACCAAAGCTGTCTCAGCGTGCTGGGCGGCGGCTGGTCAATAAAAATCCAGGGTGGGTCTCGGGATCCATCTCCCAAAGGTCCACTGTTAACTGCCACTACCCTGAGTAGCCCCAGACAGCCCTCCAGCTCCTAAAAGCTCTCGTGTCTGTTTTATATATAGTTTACCTGTCTCGCCTTCCTGCCTCACCTGTGGGCTCTCCTCCAGCAAACCCTGCCACAGTATCAAAACAGAAACCGAAGACGTGAGCTGGCTAGGACTGTGTGTCCAGCCGTCGGAACGCCACTCTGAATGGCACCCAGGGGTGAGTCGAGGACACTCCTCGCTTGAGGCAGGACTTCGCTGTCCTCGAGTTTGGCGCGGAGACATGGGAGGCTGCTGCCCAGGGGACCGGCAGGGTGGTCTCTGCGTGAAACACGCTCACTCCCCAGCAAAGGGTCAGAGCAAGCAGGGGCAGCAACGAGAGTGGTCCCCGCGCACACGACTCCCCGGAGACTGGTTCCCTTTCACGAGAGAGAATGTTTCAAACTACCTGCAGTTACAGTACAAACACACGGAAGATAAAATAGAGTTGGTTTCCTTGTACATGCAACAAAGGCAAATAGCCTCCTATAACTGAAGGGCTGGTGGACATTTCGTCTCTTGTTGCTGGTCAATCGTCACCCTTTGGCTGCGGGTCAAAGCGGATTTGCTCACGTGGACACGGGTCTTTGTTTGGTGCCCTGAATCCCACCCGATCTGGACTTCTGCATAAAATCAGCGCATCTCTGGAGATGCTGAAGCCCAGGGAGGAGTCAGACGAGGCACAGGGCGGGGGCGGGGCAGTGAGTCGGGTAACAGCTCCCGGCAGAGGCATCGGGAACAGCAAGCTGCGTTTGGGACCCACGAGTCCCAGGGCCAATCGCACAGCAGGAGCAGAGCTGGAGCTGGCGGCCTCGGGAAGAAAAGAGAGGAGGAATGCGAGAGCCCAGGGGAACGGGCACCCGGGGACCAGACGGCAAGGACGAAGGGCTGCCCCAGCCCACGGGGAGCAGGGGGCGCGTCCTCTCTGGAAGTCGGACTTCCCACCCTGTCGGCCTCTCCTAGACAGCGAGCAGCCTTCTCCTGCTACGCGCACCGAACCTCGGAACCTCACCTCTCCCTAAAGGAGTGGACTTGACGGGACGGGAGTGATGACCAAGAAATACGACAGACTCGGTGGCAGCAGCTACCGGTCTGTGAAAACAGCCTTCCCTTCTGAGAACCCAGGGCAGACGGCGCGGGACGGGGAGCTGCAGTCGAGACGTCGGCACGGTGTGAGGACACAGATAGGCAAGCCCGGGATTCAGAAGAACTTTGCGATTTCAGAGAAAGAGGAAAAATTGCAGTCTAGTTAGTATTATTGTCTTTGGATCAAATTTCAAGAGACCACGTAGGAAACTGTGCACACGACTGTCATCTACAGTAAAGGCTCATATGTATAGTTGCTGTAAAAAAGAATACATGTTATCCCTCCCCACAGAGCGTATCTAGAAAGGTGGGGGGCGGGGCGTCTAGGTCGGACTGTCACCCCATTATTCCCACCTGAGTTTTCGGTACTCCAGGGAGGGGGGAAAGGAGGTTTGTTGTCGGTGTTCTCGCGCAAACAAAGTGCTTGGCCTCCTTATCCACAACTACTCTTTACTGGAGACCTACTACGTGCCAGGCACTGTTACAGGGCACTCGGGACGCAGCAGTGAAAGCGAAACTCCTGCCCTCCTGCCGAGGACCCTCCCCTGCAGCCTCCCTCCTACGACCAGTGGCCAGCGCCCCACACCTGGACTGCGTCTGCACCAGGCTCGCTTCCCCGCGACCTAGGACATCCCAGCCGCCACCCCTCACGCTGCCCGCTCACGCAACGCTGCTGGCTCAGGCCTCTTATCCGCCATCGCCGCAGCGTCGAGCCTCCGCCAACCCTGCGGCGGCGAACTCGGCGGGCTGCCCACCCACCATGCATTCTTGTCTTTTTTTCTTCAGAGACTTCTTCATTTGTTCAAGGTGACAATGGGCCCGGCAAAGACCAGGATTTCGGTTTTAGGCAACTGCTCTGGCCAGCAGGAAGCAAGCAGAATTCCTTTGGGAGAACTTCCGGCAGGGTTTCAGGCAGGGACCCCCGGCTGGTCTTCACTCTAGCTGTGGCTGCGCTGGCTGGAGCCCTGGCAGCTACCCTGCGAGCGTGATGACGTGCGTCAGACCTGAAGGAGAGCATTCCAGGAGGCCGATGCCGGGGTCCTGATGACACCGTGGGCCCCCCACACTCGCCGCAGACCGCCCACCCCTGGATTTCTTCTGCAACAAAAACGATCCCACACGTCTCCAATCTAGCGCTTTCTGGATCTCCAGTTACTCAGAGCTCAGCACAAGTCCCGACTGATACAACCCCCGTGCAGTGAGGCGCGGGTCCGGATTGCATGGGTCTGGGTCACAGCGGGGGCTGGTAATCACCCCGGATCCAGGGCCCGGCTCCAGTTTCCAGCTCGATGGGTGCAGGGTGGGCCCAGACGTGCGCGTGTCCGCGCTCCCTGGTGGTACGAGGTGCTATTCCGGGAACCATACTTTGAGACTCTCTAGGTGAGGTTATATTGCAGGTAAAACAAACAAACAAACAAACAAAGAACAAAAACACACTTTGGTGGCTCTGCACCTCGCTGCTAAAAATGTCATCTGCAAATCCAAGAGCCAGCAACTCACCTCCCACCTCTGACCCGCTGGACCAGAATCTCCGGCACCCCCCACGGCCGCCAAACTAATCCCCAGGTGGGTGCAGCGCACGGCACGTGCCCGGGCCCGCCCCAAGGGGCTCTGCTCGTCGCCGCACCCAGGAAGGCTGCTGGACGCTCGACCGTGGAGCTGGGAGCAGGGAGCACAGACGGGCCGCCCGCTGCCCAGAGTTTCTACGGCCAAAGCGGGGGGCCGGGCAACGCTGCCGCGTGCCCACGGGAGAGCCGGAGTGTGACAGTCACGGCCTCGGAGACGCCGAGTCAGCCCCGGCCTCTCCCGTCCCCTCGGCTGCTCCCAGGCTCGGGACTGAGGGCACTCCAAACTGTCTAAGTACAAACGTAGCCACTAGGGTGAAGAGGCAAGCCTCCTTAAATAGCCCCCCAAAATCAGAAATCAAAAAAGCAAAGAATTCGTATCTTAGAAATGTGCATACTGCAAATACAACAAAATACACATACTTATAAAATTATGATGAAGTTAGCAACAAACATCCGTCATCAATAATATAAAGACGCCTAACTCGTCTGTTCAAAGAGAAAGCCTTTCAACGTGGTCATCAAAACGAGGGACCTGCGGCCGTGCCCGAGGGAAGGACACGCGGACTCGGCCTTCAGCCCAGCCGGCCCCTCCCTGGGTACACGAGACCTTCCTGCTCCACGGGCCACTTGCTCCTGCCGTCTGTCAAGAGGAAAAGCGGAGGCCTCGGCGTGGGGCGCAGGCCCGTGGGTTCTAACGGCCCTGCTCGGCACGCACGGACGTCGCCGGGCTTTGCATGTGGGCAGAACACGGCCGGGGTCTCCAAACGGCCCATTCTGACCCGGCCCTGGATGGCAGGTGCTGACCCTACTCTGAGAAGTCCAGATGACCAAGCAGCGGGTGGGTCTGATGTGCGGGAGCCGGCCGGCAGCCCAGCGGGGTCTTCCAGGGAATCAACGTGTCAAAGTGACAGAGACAAGGCCATTCCGAAGGCCAAAGGGAGCGAAACACAGAACGTGGCAGGGTTTCTAACGGCGGAACCCGTCCGGGCGGGGCGGGGCGGGGCCTCAGCCACGGCAGCAAGCGAGGGCTCGTCCAGGCCACACCACAGCCTTGGCCCCGGGCGGTCCCCACACAGGCTGACCTCGCCGTCCCCACGCCTGGCCTGCGGCATCCGCTAGTTCATGGCAATGCTTTGCATAAACACTGCGTTCCCTCGTCTTTACAAAAATAAGCAGGAAATGGTCCTGGGGACCTTTTTGGGACGCGCTGGACACAGTTACGATGAAGATGGATGCCGGCAGGTGCTGGAAACAGCAAAACTCTAAGCTACACTCCGCGGTCACTGGGCGTGGGCCAGAAACGGGTTGATCTGGGGCTGAGTCGGGAGGGAAAGGAACAGCGGGTCGGTCTGAGCCGCTTGACGCGTGTGATCGCAGCCTGGGTGAGGCGCGGGCTCCAGAGCCGGGGG
The DNA here is from genome assembly GCF_014176215.1 of Rousettus aegyptiacus. Lineage (NCBI taxonomy): Eukaryota > Metazoa > Chordata > Mammalia > Chiroptera > Pteropodidae > Rousettus > Rousettus aegyptiacus. The sequence goes on from NW_023416309.1 coordinate 57,283,119, forward strand.
CACTGACTGTAGGTCCCCTCTCGGGCTATGAGCGGTCCCTTATTTGGCGGCTTGGTGGGGCTGGAGCCAGGAAGGAGACAGGCCCTCTTGACACACAATACCTGCACTTCCTGCCGCTCCGCCGGGCCCGCTCTCCCCTGCAGCCCCAGTCAGACCCTCATTTCTAGTCCGAGATCTGGAAACCCCATTTTAGGAAGATATAAATACCTCCCGGGTCCCGTGCCGGGAAAGGAAGTGAATTCTAAGGCGGCAGGATTCCCGTGGAAAAGGCTCTGGATTCTACTTCTCAGCCCTGCTGGGACCACGAGAAGCACTTCCTGACCTGGCTGACATCCTTTCTTTCTGGTTTTCTCAGAGCTTTTTACAAACCTCAATCCCATCAACCCAAACTCAGCTGGAGGCGCGCGGCCCCGCGTGCATCTTCTTCTAAGAATACTGTTTCCTTTGAAGAACTATTTTTGAAAATCAGAATGAGAGAGACTCCCCAGGGCCTCTGAACAGAAGTGCATGTCACATGAAAATAGTAACGAACAACAAATTCAGCAGCCAAGGCAGCCTGCATCGGCCGAGTGGGCCACAGCCAGTATGGCGAGGGCAGGCCCCCGACGCTGGCTGGTTTTCCCTGCCCCGTCCCGCGGGACAACGGGGCTCCGGCCTTTCACAGGCATTCACTCCCGTTCCCTCCCCGAGTGCCCATCTTTCCCGATGAGATAAACAGGTGGTCCCGCCCCAGACGCGCTCCTCTAACCACTTCCGCTTAATGCGGACTTTCCGAACTCTTTCCTTCTTGTCACTGAGAGGAATCCATAAGAAACAAAACATATTTGGTTTATGGGCTTGCCCCGAGAGACCACTTAGGTACGGAAAAATGGAAATATGCTTAACTGTTTCTTAAATGCAACAGTGAGCATTTGTGTCTAATAAAAGCATTTCCCTTATGCCCTAAAGAGGGGAGGGAGTCCTTTGTGAAAATAAACTTATCACCGTCTTATTGCAAAGCATCGTTCTGAACCGACGTGGAGAAGGTAAAAGCGCTAAAAATGACAAGCAGCCCCTGAATCGCGCTCTGAGGTACGCGTCTGGGGAGAGGAGAGAGGCCCCATGCGCTTTCATTCCTCCTAGCTGCCTCGCGTTGGCTCAAGAGGGAATACCTTCCTTCTGACATTTTTAAATGTTCAGTTAACACAGCCGAGTGTTGTTTTAAATAAACTTGCACCGTCGGCAGTGAATTATGCAGAATGACTGCAGGATCTGCACTTTCTTCACCCAGAACAATCCCCCCTCCCTTTTTGGGGGGTCAGATTATCTAGCTTATTTTTAATTTCAAAACGGTAGGAGAAAAAGACGGTTGGTTGTTATGAGGCCTTTCGAGCGCGAAGTGCCCCAGTGGAGACTTCCTAGAGCTTTTCTCAGGGAGGTTCGCCGCCACGTCCCACGCCCCCTGCTTCTATCCAGCTTCTGCCATGTTTGGGGTCGTCCACGTGTCTCAGAAATTTGGGGCGTCAAAGAAATCTTTGGGGGTCAAATCGTAGAGTAAGCACGGTATCCTTTAAAAAGTGGGTTTTCAGGCAAACTGTCTTTAGGTTGCATTGTGCTGGTTGATGTCAGCAAAAGGCTTCCCGCAACGGCGGTTGCTAACACCTTCCACGTCAGCAGCGTGGTGGGGTGAGGTACGAGGGAACTCTGCGTGCTGTGTTTTTGCACCATTTCTGTTAAGTCTAAAATTAGGTAGAACTTAAACATTTGTAAAAATGGTCATTTGTGATAGGTTAGGAAAAACTTCACAGAGCGGCAGTTTTTCATATAGTTGAAAGTCACATTTCAGTAACTCTGTAATACGACTCGCTGTATCTGCGTTTGTCGATTGACCAGATACGGCATAAATACGCGCGTAAAATCCTGTGCTCGATTTATGAAGCTGTCCCGATGCTCCTCGGCACAGTTCACGCTTTCCGTCCATCTGCTGCCGAGCGGAGAGGGGCCTCCGGCTACTGTGAACTCGGCCAAGGGCAGCTCAGTTCATCAGGCACCTGTGCGTCCATCGGAGGCGACGGCCAACTTTGCAACACGACGTCACTTCAGAAAGATGCAAGTTTTTGAGATACGAAAGATGGAAAGAATTTGAAAGACACACCCAGAGGTGGCTGGGATCTACTTCGACGGCGTGTCCGTGGACAAGTCGCCCAGCCCACCTGGCCTCACGTTACTTGTCCCCGCCATGGGACGAGAACCGTCCTGCCTTGGGACGAGCAAATGAACGGTGTGCACACTCAGAACAATGCGCTGTGCAAAAATGAGCCTTTCTTACAGTTTAACCAGCCCCAAGATAACCCATGTCTAAGGCATGACCTTAAAAATGTGATCCTTAAGTGATATGAACAGACTCTGCCTCTTATTTCAAATCTAAGAAAAAACATATACACAAAGAGACAAAGGCAGGAATACAATTTGCTCAGTCGTTGACCCCTGTCCCACCCCTGTGTCCAAAGACTGCTTTTCCTGCCCATTTTGTCAGACTCACTGGATGAAGGCCAGCGAAGGTCAGCGTGGCGTCTCACATGGTGAAATGAGAGCTGTCCTTTAGGGGGTCACATCAGGCCATCTTCTTGGTCCCGTGGGAGCTCTGAGGATGGGGCCCTGCTCTTCAGCCCCACTGGCTTTGTCCCTTAAATGCGTGAGCCCCCTTTTCTACTGGGGAGCAGGTGAGAGAGGAGGAGCTGGAAAAGATCTGAGACCCTCACATTAACTTCAAAAGCGAAAACGGGTTGGAAGGGGTGACGCCAGCCCCCACTCCTCCCAAACAGTTCCTTCGACCCTCGAGGCCTTCAAAGATGCCCTGACCGCTTTAGTCAGGGTCAGCTGACATCCGCACTGCGGGAAGGGGGTGGGAGGTGCAGTGAGAGAGGATAAAGGCCTCAGACCCGGGGATAATTCCATTCTCACTCTTTGACAGCACAAGCGCGTGACCCTAGAGGAGCCTGGGTGCTCGCAATTTCAATGGCCTCGAGGCCCAACGGTTCTGAGACTGAGCCCGATTCCTGAGTGGCAGAGCCATTTCCGCACTTCTTCTGGGTCATGCACTCTGCTCCGCGGGGTGTGGAAGGCTCGCTCGCCTTACCTGGGCCCCGTGTTGGCAGGCGTTGCAAATCCACTTGCCTGAGAGGGACCGGGGGAGGGGGGAGAACGTGGGGCCACGTGCGCCCCAGCCCGCTGGGGACGGGGCATTAGCGACATTTGAACGCATAGGTGTAATTTCAACCGTTTCGCCGTGGACTTCAGTGCGTGCCATTTTCTGCTCCAAAACTTTCATAAACTAAGCGGCGAGTTTGGTCCATTCCGACTTCATGTCCTCTCTCTGCGCACCACCTCGGCAGAGGCGCAGATGGGTAGAAAATCAGACAAAAAGCCGGGAGAATAGAAGAGTGGAGACTGAGAAGCACAGAGATCAATTACACTTAGGCCAGAATCATTTACTTCCGAAACGGCGAGTGGTTGTTGCTGCGGCTTCTCCCTGCATTTGAAATCACACATTTTCCATTTCTGACATGACCGCCAGCCCAGCCACGTGAGGGCAATTTCAGGAAGAAAGCCGGAGATCAGCTTTACGGGCCAGGCAGACCAGACAGCAAACCCTGGTGTATCGTTAGGGAAAACAGGACGACGCTCGGACCCGGCCTGATTCAGAGGGGGGCCTGCATTTCCTTGCGGGAAGAAATCATCTAGATTTTAAAGAGACATTAATCTGCTGCAGATGGGAGTTAAGGAACAAGTTTGGTTTTGGCCACTCATAATTCTCAGTTCCCTGCACCTGTGACGTGAGTCGCTCTTGCCAAATAACATGTAACAATATGCGATGTTCGGAAATTCAATGCGTTTCAAAATTACCATCTGGAAGATAATTGTTGGCTAAAGCAACACGATGCAAGACAGTTATGGAATGTGATTTATATCCCAAGAAAGCTGTTATTAAGTACAGCCGTCAGAAAGCAAGGCCGCTCGCCACGGTGAGGATGGCGTGTGGCCGTCAGTCGGGTTCTGGATAAGGCGGGGACAGCTGGGAGTTGCGTGGCATTAACCCGAGGGCATTTCACGCCAGCAGGTGGAGTCCAGGCACACGCGCTGGGACGCTCGGCGCCCTGGTCTCCGCGGCCCTTCCGTCTCGCGCTCTCACTTCCTTTGGCGGGGGAACTGATTCAGCTCAGCTGCCGAGGCTCGGGCTTCGGCGCTGCAAGTTTCATAATGTAATTAACGGTTCACATTCAATCACATCACGTGGACGGCCCTCCTCCGGTCCCTGCGCTGCGAATCCCGGACGCGGCGCCCGCGTGCTGAGTTGACGAAGGCTCCGTATGAAAGCCGAGCGCCCACGGGCCCGCGCCAGGCCGGACCTGGAATGATCCGCGGTGTCTGCGTCTAGTCGCATTTGTCTTAAAACGCATGCGTGCTTTCGGTTTGTGATTCGAGATCACGAGAGTATTTTTGTAAGGAAATTCTAAGGAAATGGGAGTACATTTTCAGAATAAGAGTTCTGCGTTAGCTCCGTAAACGTAGCTCTCATACCAATCGGACGCAGGTATTGTCGCTTCAGGCACGCAGCCCTGGAGAGCTCCGTGCCGGGCCAGAGTGGGACCCGGAGTCTTCGGTGTGGACTGCCCTCTGTGCCGGGTCCTGAACTCCTTTTCCATTACCATATCCTGTTCGCAACGCTTCCTGCCCCCAGGGACCTGAGCACATGTTCCGTTTGCTGTTCTCCACATCTGCCCGCGATGCTCCCGCCCCTGGGACGTCCTCCGCCCTCCCTCCGCCCCACCAATGCCATCCTCTTCCCGAGAGGAGACGCCACCAGCTCTCTCTCCAGAAATCCACCCCCGGCCCTCGCAGGCTCGGACAGTGTCTGAGCACCCCTCGGGGCTGACCTTGACTCGCTGCCCTTTTCTCTGTTCTCACTCGCCTGGGGGCGCCCTGGGGTGGAGACAGTTTTCTTTCCCTCCACTTTATCACCAATAGCACAAATACAGTAGCTCATCTGTACTGTTTTCAATAAAAACTTAAAAGGTGTTATTTTTGCATTTTTGTCCTCTTCACGCACGTGCCCATTTCCTCTAGATTCATCATTATTTTGGGTTGTCACAAAGCACAAATTCTCTAAAGGCAAAGAAGTCACAGTACAATAGTGGGAACGTAAAATGCACATTCAAAATGATTCAGGGGTCCCTACGCACTGCCTTAAATGGGGCAGGCTGACCATCATGGTCCCCAGTGATACAACAGAGTCAGCGCATGCAAGAACCCCTGGGAAAAGGCCTAACACGTGAAGAGCTGAAGAAAAGAGAGGATGTGAGACGATTTCCAGAAGTAGGAAATATACGTGGCCAATTACAAACTGACAATTCTACTTTGTTTGCAGTTTGAAATTGAACATGCATAAGATACTATCCCTCACCTATGAAATTAGTAAAGCAAAAATATATATATATATAGGTGCTCAATTCTAGAGAGAATGTAAGGAGACTAACTCTCCCACAATGTCGATGGCAGCGCACACTGATGCGACATTTTCGTAACGCAGTGGGTGGTACGGAATCGAAAGCCTTAAAAATGCTCACTCCTTCCGGGAGCAGGGCTTAAGAACACAAGCAGAAATATGGTCGCAGAGGTTCACGCGAAGACGCACATTAAGGATCACTCGTGGTTCTGAAACTTACCCTTAATCTAGGACCTACGAATTTCCACAGATAAAGTTCCAATGAACACGAACTCAGAATCATAGTAACAATATAATACACGAACCAGGAATTAGGATGCATACAAGAAACCACCACCATTCGTGAAATTCAGCAGACAAATCAAGTTGTAGAATCAGACCCACATATAACTCAGGTATTAGACATATCAGGTACAGTATATAAAATAACTGATATGTTGGAAGGAATAAAAGAGTTAATCAAAATTATAAGTGAAGAACAAGAGACTAACATAACAAATCAGAATTTCAAAAAACCAAAAAGCCTTCCCAGAAATGAAAAACATATTAATTGCAATTTAAAATAGATGAATTTAAATATAGATGAAAATAGAATTAGTGAAGTAAAAGATAAACCTGAAAAATGTTTCCCAAATGCATTATAAAGTACATGGAAAATGTGAAAGACCAGTTAGCAGAAAGGAAAACAGAGAGTTAAAATATATCTACAGTGACGTCACATAACAACGGTTCAGTCGGCCACGGAACCGCATGTACCGTGGTGGTTCCGTAAGATTATCCTGGATTATCAGGAAAAAGTTTGTTTGCAAAGTCGAAAGAAGAGGCTGGGCCTGCCCGCGCTGTGCAATCGACTGCTACTTCTGGGCGGCCTAATAGATGAGATCAACATGCTGTTCGCCTGCCTTGCACCCCGCTGTGTTTAGGGCCCAGAATTGGCAAGGGAGTGAGGGGGGAGGCCCGGGGGCCCACCTCCTGACCACCTACACCCACCCTGCACGCTCACACGCACGCACACGCATGCTTACCAACTTACTTGGTTTTACTTCTCCTTCTTCCATCCTGTTCCTCTCTCTCTCTCTCTCTCCACTCCCCCCTTTCATTATTTCTCGTCTCCAGCTTTATCCCTCTGGGTCTCCTTCGATCTTTGCTCCCCCTTTCCCTTCCTTCCTTGTCTCCCTTCCTCCCTCTCTCCCCCCCTCAGAAGGAGCCTCCCTCCACAGTCTTCCCCTACCTCCCGACGCTGGTGCGCACACACACGCACACACACACACGCACACGCGCCCTCATCCTTTATGCCGTTTTTACTGTACCTTTTCTGTGTTTAGATACGTTCAGATACGCAAACACCTCGTGCTACAATTGCCTACAGTATTCGGCACCGGGCTGTACCACACAGCCGAGGTGTGCAGCAGGCTAGACCACCCAAGTTTGTGTACGTGCACGGAATCACCTAATGACACATTTCTCGGAGCATGTCCTTGTCATGAAGCCACACACAATTGTAGTCAAAACCGGAAAAAAGATAATAGAGGAAATGGAGGAGAGGAAAGGGAGAAATGGCTGAGAAATTTTCGGAACTAATGAAAACGAGGGCCGGCAGATTTATGAGGCACGACGAATCATGAAAACAACAAAAAGGAAATCCACATCTCCAGACATCGAAAGGAAGCAGGACCGTAAGCACCGAGAACATCACGATAACCGCTCAGAGGAAAGAGTCAAGGTTATGACAGTTAGACTCGTAGCGGCCTTCCCCACGGCAACAGCGGAAGCCCAAGGCACTGGGATATATTTTCAAAGGGTGAAAGAAAATAATTGTAAATATGGAATTGTATACCTTGCAAAGTCTTCTTTTAAGAAAGAAGATGTTTAGAATTCCCACTTTCTCTCATACCCAAACTTTAGAGAGTTGATCACCAAAATCTGTTTTGATAAACCACCCAAAAGAACATCTAAAATATTCGTGTTAGGAAGATGAAAATTGGTATCAGCAGCAAAGATCTGACATGCATAAAGGGGGTTCGGGGAATGGTAAATATGGGGTAAATGAAACATCGTGTCAAGCAACATTCAAGTTGTAGCAGTCGCAAAAATAAAACTAGAACGAAAACGTATACTAGCCATCAGGTATCTGTCTGGAGTGGCTGATGGGGATTAAATTGTTCTAAGATTCTAAGTTCTGAAGATTAAAAATATTGACTTTCAGCTTTGTTAAGTTCATGTCGCAATTTCTAGATAATTCCTGAAGTAACAAAGTTTAACCTCTAACTGTCAGAGAAAAAAAACAGAATGAGAAAAAGATGGATTCAACACATGGCTATCAAAGTGATCAAAAGAACAAATAGAAAACCCGTATGAGCCAATGTTTAAAAATCCACATTTACTGATCAAAATAAGTGTAAATGGTCTAAATTTTCTAGGAAAATACATAAGAATAACTAATAAAATTTTGTAAGAAAAAAGAACAGGGACTAGTGTCTTGTATTTTCAGACATTAAAGCTTAGTATAAAGATATAATCAAAAGAAAGTGATATTGGTAGGGTATACATAGAAAATACTTTCAACTGAATGAAAATGAGAAAAATACATATTAAGATTCGGAGGAACTTTATATCTTGAAATAACTGTAGGAAAACATTTGATATGAGCCTTTAGTCTAAGTTTCCCTCTTAAGCTAAACAATTAGGAGGAGGAGAGAGCAATTTAGGATGAATTTTATAGACAAAATGAAATAATAAGGCTAAAAGCAGAAATCGATCTAACAGAAAATAAACAGACAATGGAGAAAAATCAATGAAATTAAGCCTCGATCCTTAGGGAAAAAGAATCAATAAAATGGACAGACTTCTAGCCAGACTCCTAAGGTAACAAGAGAAAACACGAATTACCAGTTATCAGGAATAAACGAAGAAGGGTTGTCCCAGATTCTGGGATAATAAGAATACGTTATGAACGACTTTACAGCAGTAATTTCAACACCCTTGGTGAAATGGCAAACTTCTGGGAAGACGCATTACTAAACAGGCTCCAGAATCAGCAGAAGCCCTGACAAGTCATAGAGCAATTAAAGAAATTGCATTCATAATTAAAGCTCTTCTACAAAGAAACCCTTCAGGCCAAGATAACTATACTAGTAATTTCTCCCAAACACTTAGGGAGGAATAATATCAATCTTCCAAAGTCTCTTCCAGAAATAGAGAACACTTCTCAGTATGTTGTATAAAGGTGATTTTTCCTAATACCCAAACCAGAACATGTCAAAAAAGAAAATGACACACTAATATTCCTTAAAAACATAATGAAGAAATATCTCTAAAAATATTAGAAATATCTCTAAAAGCATTAGCAACTAGAATCCATGAATATACTTAAAAAGTATAATGTATCATGACTAACTAGAGTCTAACATAGAAATATGACTTACCTATGAAAATCAATGTTATTTCCCATATTTACAAAATAAAGGGGAAAAATCCTATTATTACCCCAATGGGTACATAAAAAGTATATCATTATTCAACACGCTCAATAAAAGCTTTCATTAAATTAGGACTAGACACAATTAAATGACCTGAATAAAAAATGGACAAAGGATTTGAATAGATGATTCTCCAAAGATGACACACAAGTAGCCGATGGGCACTGTCACTAGGGAGTCACTAGGAAAGCGCATGCCAGAACCACGTGAGATACCCATCAGCAGGGCTACCCTCGGAACATCAGGAAGTGGCACCTGTGAACAGGAAGTGACGCGTGTGAACAGGAAGTGACGCGTGTGAACAGGAAGTGGAGGAACTGGACAGCTTGTGCTTTGCTACGGGGCAGGTAGGATGGCGTGGCTGCTGTCGAAGATGGTGTGGCGGTTCCTCAGCGAGTCAGACGCAGACTCGCCACACGATCCGGCGAGTCCGTTCCTGGCTAGATGCTCCAAAGAATTAAAGGCAGAGACTCGGGCGAATGGTCGCCCACCTCTGTTCACAGCAGCATCGCTCGGCGAGCCCAGTGTCACCGACCGACGGGCAGAGACGAAGCGGGGGCTGTGCGTGCAGAGGAGTAGATCCTGTTCGGCCTGGACAAGGCAGGCAGCGCCGACGCACGCTGCGACATGGACGCGAAGGCATCACGCTCGGGGAAACGGGCCCGGCACGAAAGGCCGCGCGCCGCGTGAGGCCGCCCACACAAGGCGCCGCCGCAGCCGAACTCCCGGAAAGAGCAGCGCGGAGGTTCCGGAGGCTGGGGGCAGGGGAGACGGGCGGGTAGAGTTTAAAAGGCAGCGTCAGTGTTGTGGATGGAAAAAACGGTGTGGAGAGACGGAGTCATTGCCGGAAAAAAAATGTGAATTTACTTAATGCCACAGAACTATCCACGCAAAAATGGGTAAAATGGTGAATTTTATGTTATATATTTTATCAGAATAAAGTAAAAATAAACCTTATTCTGATAAAATATATAACAAATTATTTTGATAAAATAGATAACAAGAATAAATTTATCGGAAAAAATTTATACATCCTATTATGCACATAGAAAATCTTGAGGAATCTACAAACACACTACAATAATTACTATGGGCTTTTAACAAGGCTGCACGATTCAAGGTCATGCCATATAAAGCGATTATCTACGTGTCTATGTGAAAGCAAAGCACGTTGGAAATGAAATGTTTTAAAATCCCTATGGTGCATTTGCGGAGGCACTGAGAATATGAGATGACTAAGGGTACGTTTTTAAAAGCCCATGGACGGTCTCTGAAACGAAACCCCTGAACGTGGCAGAGAGAAGCCAAACGCCTTCGCCTGAGGGGACAAACCCTGCACCACGGAGGCGGAACGTGCCTCGATTTCCACAGATGCTAAAATAGCAGCAGAAAGATTAGCATTTTCCGGGGCCGAGGGAAGAAGCAAGACGGACGGCAAAGGCGCCAGACGCTTTTCCGAGGTGAACGAAATATGAATCTGGGTTTCACTGCGGTGATGGTTATATGGGCATATACATTAAACTCTAATGTAAGTCAATTATAGCTCAGCATAACTGACTAAAAACAAATGACAAAGTGTAGGATCAGACTGAGGGTTTTTTTTTTTTGTACATAAAAACTTAAATCCTAAAAACGTGTGATGGCAGCCGGAGACTCTCACCATCTGAGATACATCCAATGCCAACAGTTCACACTCATCAGAAGCTAAAAGATTTTCCATCTTTCAAACTCACACACAGCAACGGAGTAGCTTTTGTGAGCCCCATAACTTCCAAGTGGCATTAAATTTTCTAGAAGCAAACGACTGCATAAATCAGGGAAATCCTTGGGTAAACACCAATATGACTGGCATTCCCAACCCGTAGAGAAATAATGTATTATCTCATCGACAGTTGGTAGACAACTGGCAAGCCATTTCGGAAAAACACATCCTGGCCTTACACCGTCTGCGGAAATCTATCTGGAGGGCTGGCAGGGTTAAATGAAGGCGCAACGTGGCCCAGAGAAGGCCCATCTCAGCCGGTCAGTGAAAACAGAGAGAGAAGGAAGAAGAAGACAATAATAATATCTGAATGTCAAAAATTACCGCAAACAGACATGATGACTAAATGCCACGTGGTGTCCTGGACAGGATCCTGGAACAGAAAAGGGGCGTCAGTGGGAAGGCCGGCGAAATCTGAATCACGCCTGTAGTTCAGTTCCCAGGACTGTGTCGTTACTGATTTCTGCGTTTAGATCAGTGATTCTCAGCTGTGGGTGATTTTGCTCGCCAGGGAGCGTTTGGCAATGTCTGAAGACGTTTTTGTTTGTAGGACTAGGGAGATGGAGAGGAGCTACTAGCATCTCGTGGGCAGAGGCCAAGGACGCAGCTAAACATCCTACAATACACAGGATGGCCCCCCCGCAACCGAGGATCAGCCAGCCCGAGGCGTCCGCACTGCCAACGCTGAGAAATCCCAGCTTTGGCCAACGTGTGGTCACGGAAGACATTAGCACGAGAAGCCACACACACAGGAACTCGGTACGGTCTTCGTAACTCCGCCATTCACCTCAAAGTCCTTCAAAACCCAAAATTATACAAATCATGATAAGCGACATTGAAAAATAAATACAAAAGGGTATTCTTAACAGCCACAAAATTCAAAAGAAAAAAGATTATTAAAGAAAAATGGCCAAAAGGAAATATAGAGTCAAGTCACCAAAGAAGAAATACACACGTTTAATAAACACGTGAATAAGTTCAACCATCGGGAAACACACACACACACGCAAATCAACATATCGTCAACTCCATTTCTCACTTACCGATGCGACGTGGGGCTTTCGCGATGCCAAGGCCCAGCGCTCGGGCTCGGGGGAGCTGGCGCTTCCGTGTTATCGCGTTAACTTCATTCGACTGTTGTCGAGGGCCACGTGGAAACATGTATTAAAAAGCCTTAAAATTTGCCTATCGTTTGGCCCACAAATTCTAGGGATCTGGCTCAAGGAAATCACAAGACATGCCTACAGCGATTTCTCTACCAGGATATGTTACCAACACACTGCGATAAAATGTAAAAACGGAAACAACCTAACGAGGTTAAAAAGACGTCAGGTAAATGCACGCGGCGGAAGCCTCCGTAGCCAGGACGTGTTACGAGGGGAATGCGCAGGGCAGAGACAGCAACTTCGCGGTTCCCCGTTGAGAGAAAGGAGGCTTTTCCTCCATGTTTTGCATGATCCCGCTTTTGTTAAGGAAAGGGAATAAAGAACGAAGAAAAAGGAAGCGTGCTGCCTGTACGAGAAGATCCCAGCATTATTTGGGAAGCTCTGCCGAGCCATTGGCAAAGATGTTATTTGCAGGGGTCGGGGTTATGGTTGCTGTTCGTTTTCCGCTTTTTTGCTTCCCTACACTTTCATTTTCGCAACGCCCATTTCACTTCTTCGATGCGAGGGGAAACATTCTGAAAGCAGAAGTTGGGACGATGACGCCTACGCCCTTTCTAAGCGGCGTGTTCAGGGGCGACGTCAGGCCCGGAACGGAACCACGGCGCTGTCGGCCATGCTCACGGCAGCCACGGTGGCTTTGGGCTGGGAGTGTCACGACGGGCCTGGCCACAACCGATGACGACATCGGCGCCTCTCTCCCTGCTGTCTGGGTAAGCCGCGTCTCCCTCACGGACAACCCTGTGACGCTCAGTGCCCTGTCCGGCCCAGTGCCCCACACTCTGCTGGCTGGGGTCTCGCGGTCCGCCACACAGCTCCTTGGCCATCCATTCTGAACTCAAGTGGGCCACACGTGTGTTTGTGAGGGTGCGGGACAGGCTGCCACAGTCATCGACCTGTTCACTACAGGCCATCTGATCACAACTACCCACGTCCGGCCCATCGATAAGCCTCTCTCTCTCCTTAACACACAGCCATTCATCTGCTTAACAACCACCCAGGACTCCACAGCACCTCGTTCCGCTGCAAGCCTAGGTCTTCAATTTGGTGTCCTGCCCGAGGAGGGAGACCATGCAGGCTCCGGGGAACGAACTGCACGTCACGGTCAAGATTCTGGGGGGAGAGGACATGCCATCGCCAAGCCTTACTATCAAGAGCTAAGCCAACAGAAGAACCTTTTGCAACATCGTTCATACGTTTTCTGTCTTTCGGCGTTAAATCTGACCCACTGAAGGACAAGAAAACTGTTCCATGACGATACTTGATGATTCTTATTGAGTTCTTAGAGAAAAACAAGATTTTGAGACGTTTTTTCCCCCTCGATTTTAAAACCAAGTGGGGATGCTATAGTTTTTGCTTTACTTTTTGCAACCTACCTCCGGACAGTGAATGTTACATGGCTCCCCACTCTTTCCTAGCCAGAGAGGTTTTCGATATGGCCACAGGGAGAGGTGGTTTGGAAAAAAAGAGGCAGTGAGCTTTTAGGTGACGGTGACATCAGCAAGGCTTTGTTGGGTCATCAGAATGACCTGTCCTCCGCCTGGTGCCCAGGTCCTGACTCTGTGGCTCACGGAGATCAAGGCCAATGACTGAGAGTTGGACCTCGTCCTCAGAGCCAGTGCTATCGAGAAGAAAATGACCCTGATGCCATAGCAAATGCACCCCACTGAAAGGTCACACAAGTCACGGGAGTCGGTATTTGAGAGATGAAGCTGGGCTGAGGCTAGGCGCCGTGGGGTGAGGGCTGCTGGGCAGGGTGGGCCACGATTAGGGGGCTGTAAGGAGGTTTGGGTTCAGGGCAGGCCAGCCGTTCTCAACCGAGAGTGATTCTGTCATATCCCCCTGACCCAGGTAATGCCGAGGGACGTTTGTTTGTCACAAGTGGGAGGGAGGACTATTGGCATCTAGTAAGTAGAGGCTCAAATGCTGTCAAACATTTTACTATGCACAGCAGAGAGATGTCTGGCCCCAAATGTGGGTACTGCCAAGGCCTAGATTGGAGAGGGGGTGGGGCCACTGAGGTGGCTCTGCCCAAGGTCAAGGTGAGAAGCAGGAGCCGTAGAGCCAAACTCTCCCTCACTGGCGATCGAGTAGATGCCAGCTCAGGCCACGGCGAAGCAGCACTTTTCACGTGGAAGTCTGCGGAGATCTGCGAATCGATAGCAAACCTTGGCCAAGCGCGTACAGGAAGGGCCTTCGCCTGGGTTTCTCCTGGAGTCTAACTTGACATTATGTGTCGAGAACATTGGAAAGGCTACTGCTCTCTGATTTAGACATTCCACCTCGAGCGTATTTTTTCAAGAGGAAATAATCCAACTTACAAAAAAGCCTTATACACAGAGTGTTCACGTTAATATTATTTCAAAAAGTGCAAGATGACTAACACCTTTAAGGATCAACCATGAACAAATAGCTAAACTTTGATGTATCCATAAAATACATAATTTCATAGTCAATAAAAGTTAGCTTTGTAAAGTGCTGTTAATATCGGGAAGTATTTATGATACGGTGCTAAGTGGCAGAGACCCAGAGGGAAATTACATCTACAGCTGGATCTCGACTATTTTGAAGAAAAAAATAGACAGGCACAGGAAGAAAAGGGAGGAAAATGGGCTGAAATATTCACAACGATTATTTCAGGACACCGAGCCTCTTCGGCTTTTTATTATTCTCAGTTGCCTATAGTGTATTCATTTGATAATCAGAAAAATAAATCTATTCGGGCACAGAAGTGTCGTGAGGATAGTGAGGGCTCGAAGGAGGGCCGTGGACATGGGAGGGACGGACCGACGGAGGAGACTTGCGCCTTTGCCCGTGACGTGACGTGACGTGACGTGCGGCGAGGGAAAGGGAACCCAGAGTTCAGAGGTGACGGACTCTGAGCCTGGGGTCCGGGAGGCGAGGGGACCGTTACCGAGAGCTGGAGCGACTCTGAGCTGAAAAGGGGCACCCGTGGCCTGGCGGGGCCCTCGGGGGGCCACGGGGACACACCCAGGGGCGTGGGCGCGAGGCCCGGCCGCCCCCGCCCAGCCAGCGGCGCGGCCCGGGGCGCATCTCTGCAGCCTGGTGGTATTTCAGTGTCCCCGCCTGGAAAGTGAAGGAGAACGACGGGCCCGTCCCATGGCCTCCGAGGGAGGAGCAGGTGGGTTAACACCTGAGAAGTGCCTGGGCCAGCAGCGCGGGGCACGCGGCTGGGCTGGGGGCGGACGAGCCCTGAGCTGAGACGCTGCTGCCCCTGGCAGGCCAATCGGCGCCACCATTCCGGGGCCCTTGCCACTTCCTGTGCGCTTCCCCTGGGTGTGCTGGAACATGACTCTAACATCGAACGCCCACTCGAGGAAGAGGGCTCCCCAAACCAGGCCTCCAGCCTGGAACTTTCCCCGGGGCTTTAGGTTCACGGGCGCAACCGCCAGCCCGCCACCCGCCCCTGACGGTCCTGCTGACACCTCGCACGTCACCCGTCCCCAAGGCGCTCGGGGCCTTCTCTGCTGCTCCTCACGTCTTCCCCGTCTGGATTAACACCTTCCCCGCTACCCGAGACGCACGAAGAACTCTTAAAACTCGACGGCCAGAAAACCCTCACCTCGAACGAAAAGCGGGCCAAAGCCCTTCGCGGACGCCTTAGCGAAGAAGGCAGGCGGCGGGCCGACGAGCACGAGTGGAGACTGCGTTGACGCTCCGACACGGCGCTCCGCGGCGAGGCTCGGAGGGAGATGCCGTCTACGGCTGCAGCTCAGCTATGTCAGAGGAAAGACAGACGTGCATAGGACGAGAGTGGAGGAGAACATGCTGTCATACGCACGGCGACGGCTTCGGGGTACGGAGGTTTTTATTCTGCTTTTTATTGTTCTCGGCTGCCTATGAGGTATCCATCTGACAGTCAGGAAAATGTCGCGTCATCGTCTCAGCACGTCGTCAGGGAAATGCAACTAAAAATGACGAGACGGCACGACACGCCTGTTGGAACGGCCGAAACCCGGACGCGGACACCGGGGCCTCGCGCTCCGCCGGCGGGGGCGCGGGATGGGCGGCCGCCCTGGAGGGCCGTCTGGCAAGTCCTTAGCACCACGGCTGATGCGGTCGGGGTCCTGAGAGGGAGTGACGCGCTCGGTGCCCCTCGGGATGACAGACGTACCCCGGCCGCCGGGCGTCCCCCAGAAACACAGCCTCAGTGGTCCGCAGGCATGGCGGCGGCTAGCCAGACGGAGCTGCCCCTCCCGAGGTCACATCCCCTTCCCCAGGGGCATCCGGATTCGGCCCGCAGGCCTCAACCCAGAGTTACCCTGAGGGGCCATCCCAAACACAGAGTTCCCTAAAGCCTCCGTCAGGGCAGCTTTGGAGGGCGACCCTCCCCTCTCCCCTTCCCTTCCCGTGCAAACGTTGTCACCCCACGCCACTCGCCGGTAAACGCCTGTCGCCCTCCATCTCAGAGCTGAGCCCGGAGAACACAGCACGCGGCCCCGGCAAACAGGGTCCGGCCTGACCTGGAGGGTGGACGATTCGGAGTCAGCAAATTGTAGCCCGTCAGACCAACCTGGCCCACTGCCTGTTTTTATAAATAAAGTTTTATTTGAACACAGCCACATTCACCCACTTATGTGTGGTCTGGGGCCGCTTTTATTCTAGAACAGCAGAGGTGAGCAGTTGCTATGGAGACCATCTGGCCTCCAAAACCCTAACTTAGTTATTATGTGGTCCTTTCCAAAAACAAAACAAAACAAACCAATTTGCTGGCTCCAGTTCTGGATCATTAAAGAAAAAAATCGCACGTGTGAAATAAGGGCTCCTCGAGCGTCTCCGGCCCCTCTGGTCAGAGGTGGGGCCGCGGGCGCTAAGCCTCACAGACGCCCCCGGGAGGCGAACACACGTGGCCTGACGTCAGCGGCGTGTGCGCTCTCCTCGTGAGCTGAGCGCGCTCGCTGCTCCTGCGTTACGGTCCGGTGTCGGCACGCTGGTAGCCACGGCGCTCGCCGGCGGCCTGGGAAGGAAACTCCTCTGGGATCCTTCCTCTCCCGTAATTCCCGCCTCTGATCACTAGTGACGCCAAACGCCACTGGAGACTTCCGAGACCAATGCCACCAGAAGCCTGCGCCCTGCCTGGGGCATTCTTAGAGGGTCCACCATAGCACATCGGTCTTCGGGGCAAACAGACGAGGGCAGAAAGTGCACGCGTGGGCCTCTTCTCCGAAAGCACCCGACGGGCAGGCGGCTCCGCTCCATCTGCGTGGACCGTGTGGGAACAGGGGAAAACAAAGGTGGACTTCGTCTGAGGCTGACCTAACTCGCCCTCCTCGCCCGCGAAAGCCGGCTGCACGCGGGAGCGGGCGCTTCACTCTGCACCAGCGGCGGAGGCAAGTCGGGGGTCCTCGCCGCCCGTGTTCCCGTCCTCCGCGGCCAACGCCTGAGTCCCGGCGCCAGGGATGTTTAAAGATCCTTCGGTGAAAGTGCCGTAAATCCGAATTATCATTTCACACCATGAGACGTGGCATGAAGACGAGAATGTGCTTCCACGGGGAGCTTGCAACGATGGCAAACATTTCTGGAACCTTCCTCAACAGGGAAGAGGGAGTGGCTGGCTTCGGCGATTTCTTTAAATGCTAAAATGAGGCCCGTCTTTGCAATACGGACGGCCACTCGCATTTCTGCTTCCCGCGACGCGTCTGAAGGGCTCAGGCCATTCTCCTGCCTGGTCAGTCTAAAAGCCACGTCGAGTGGCCTTCACCATGCTCAGCATTCAGGACATGTGCACTCGTCCAATTAATTACATCCTTTAAAATTTCTACGCATGTTAAGAGCCTTAAAACATTTTATGGTCATTTTTATTAATTAATAAAGCTTTAACGGACAAAAAAATTGCACCATAAAATTGTCATGCATATGCTGCGTTTTCGATTTCACCGCTATTATCTTTAAATACTTCCCCCAAGCAGGTCACTGACTCATCGACCAGGGTGTCTCGCAGAAAGCGAAGCAGAAAACCGGAAGCTCACGCAGAGAACGGAAGAACCCTGGCCTCGGCCACGGCGGGCTCCCCGCCCCGCCGGCGGAAACGGCAGCTGATTATGGCCAGAAAACAACGCAGGAACCGAAAAACTGCTGCCTCTGCCCTGTGACGTGGAGAGTCCCCCGTTTGCCCCATTTTGAAAATGCCCCATAATTACTACACACGCACACACATCCTCACACGCACACACACGCGCCTTCCACAGCACCTCGGGGCGAGCGGCCGCGCTCGGGCACTTCTGGCCGTGCAGACGCTGGGACCCGAGGGACAAGCCCCCGGAGTGGACGACGTTCGTTCTCCTCGGGCCCTTTCCCAGCGACGCCCGCAGAGCCGAGCGCGACTGTGGGCTCTGGCTTCCTGCTCATCGCACGTGCTCTGGGGGCGTCACTGGAAAGTGTCACGAGAAGATGTCCCCCACCCAGACGCCCGTGCTGAGCTCCCAGTGACCAGTTCGGAGCAGCTCTACCGATGACCGCCTCGGAGATCAGTGAGGGGGAGGCAGCTCGCTCCCCGCCGCGGCCGGGCGCCGAGGCCGAGGGCGCGCGCGCTCACCCACCTGCCACGTAACTCCAGCCGGGAATGTGAATGGACAGCTGGCTGGCGTGAAGGCCGGAGCGACCCTCCTTCCCGCTCCTCGCAGCGGCCTGGCGGGTCCCCACGTCTGCGGATTCCGGATTTTCCAACAGAGGGGAGCCACCCCAGGGACACGTGCTGGTCCCCAAATGCACCTGTGCCAACGAGGGGTGTCGCTTCAGGAAGCTCGCCCGCACGGCCGGCTTCCGGCGGGGGCCCAGGAGGCTGCGGCTCGCCCCCGGGAGCTCCTGCCTCGGGTCTCCGCGCCCGGGCCCTCCGCCCGCGGCCGGGCCGCCTGCTCCACCTGCTGGCCGGCCATGCGAACTGCAGCTCAGGTGGAGAGACAGCACGGACCTGTGCACGCTGGGGCCGGCCAGCGGGGGGCGCTCGATGGGGACGGAGAGGGACCTGTCCAGGTAGTAGATGGAGTTCGGGCACTGCTGGGACACCCGGAGGTGCACACAGGAGCTGAAGAGCAGCGGGCCCTTTCCCGGCCGCGTGGTGCCGGGGGCAAACCCGTTCCCTCCGCCGTCCGCCTGGGTGACCCAGCACTCGCCCTCACGCAGCCGAGCGTGGGCCTCTGGGAGCGCCAGTCTCATCACGGAGCTGTTTCTGGATAATTCCGTGCAGGTGAGAGGTCCCGTGTGGCGACAAGGGTCGGCGCCAGTGGCCAGAGCGGAAGGCGCCTCGAGCAGAGTGTCCTGGGCCTGGCACTTGGTGTAGAGCGAGGCCCCTGCGGCCCCCCACACCAGGGTGCGGGCCGGGGGGCCCAGGCGCCTGGCTGTGATGGTGATGGATGCGAACCCCTTTGGGGGGCCGCTGCAGGGCTCCTCCTTGGGGGGCAGCTCGGTCTCAGGTCCTTGCATTGCCGCCGGTGCCTGAATTTCTAATCTGCCGGGAAGGAGCGCGAAGGCCCTGTTCACGGAGACTCCGCCGGGGTGAGCCAGAGTTGGCCTCGTGGGGCATGCGTGAGGCAGGGCAGCCGCGTGTGCCTCTGACTTACGCTCATCGATCAGCTGCGAGATGACTATGGATGAAATCATCTTCGTGTTTTGTGGTGCCAGAGACTCCTGCGAACAGAAAAAGACGGCAATTATTCGAGCAGTCCGCTGCGGCGCAGGCGATGAGCTCTTTCCAGGGCCAGCAGGGTGCTGAACCCAGCTCTCCGGTCCCAGGCCTGCACCACGCTCCTGAGCCCGCCTCTGAGCTTTCCTTCCGAAGGGCAGGACCCCCAGACCTGTCTGTGAACCGATCGTACCTCCCAAAAACACCCCTGGGGCTGGGAGATGGTTTCCCTTCGACAGGTGTCTAGTCCCGATCTATTCAACAGCGTTTGTGTGGCGGGGACCATCGCATTTCAATAATCACCTCCGGCAGGCCCAGCGGCACCTGATACCAGCCCCTCGCCCCAGGGGAGGGGAGACAAAGTTCTGGGGGACGGCTGGGCTGGGGGCCACTGGTTTGTGTGGAGATGAGTCCGCTCTCCTCCATAGAAACAGCGGACGTATGGGGGACTCCAGCTCCCCAGTGGGAACCCCCACCTCTGCGGGTCTAGACTGGGATCCGGTCGCTCCCCACATCAGCCCTCACGGGGTCAAGTCCCAGAGAGAGGAACGATGGCAGTCAAACCCTCAAGGTTGATGACCGCCCAGGATGCCACGTGACCATAATACCTCGTCGGAACGGAGTGGGGTGGGGGTTAGGACCAAGAGCGATGTGGTTTCGCCGCGTCTCAACGCGCCGCTGCCTAGAATGGGTTTCTGTCCACACGATGCCCGAGGCATCTCACGCTCCCTCCCCGGCCCGGCGCGTCCCGAACAAGGGCCGTGGTGTTTCAGAGAGCACCCGCCGAGGCGGAGACCGGGAGGAAGAACCCTCCCGTCCCTGTTTCGTTTTCATCGCGCGCGCACGCGCGCGGAGCCCTCCAGAGAGCCTGGGGATGCGCGCAGGGTCCCGGCCCCTTTACGACGTTCATTGTTCTAGTGCTTAAAATAAGCCCCTCACGCAACTGCACAGGACTCGAAATAACACCGGCCACTACCCAAGCCCCGCCGCCCGCCAGTCTTGGCCTTGGAGGCTGCAGGGGAGCCGCCAGGAGTGTCACAGAGGCGGGGTAGGCAATCCCTCACATTTTAGTTAAATTTAGTCCTGATAAGCGCTGTTCCTGTACACCCTACAAAGTGCATAACCACACGCAGGAGGGCCTGGTTTTAAAATGCAGACTTCTGGACCCCTTCCTCCCTAGACTTAGGATGAATCAGGATGTGTGGTGATAAGGCCTGAGGCTAGCATGGTTAACCAGCTGCTGCTCAGATAAGGGGAAGGGATGGGCTAGGACTTGGACCTCCTGGAGTCTGTCCTGAGCCCGCTTCCCAGACTGGCCCCCGGACCCTGGAGCAGCCTTGTTCCCACAGCTGTAGAGCAAGAAGGCGGCGAAGTGAGTCCCATGGCGATGTGAGGCTTCCTCGTATGCTGGCCTCCAACACCGAGTGGGTACCCGACTCCTAGGGGTCAGGATCTCACAAGAGCCTCGGCCCTGGGACAAACGGCAGTCACCAGAAACAAGGGGTGAGTCCCTAGGAGTGAGGGAATGTCATCTCGGCCTGGAACAAGGACAGAAAAGCCGCTGACTGTGACAGTGTGGACCTAGCTCCACGCCTGGAAGGAGACAGGGAGCCGCCCCAGGAGCCCCCGCCAGGAGTCCAGGGCTTCGTGCACCAGTGGGGGATCTGGCAGCTACCCGCTGTGGGCGCCACCGTGACCGCAGGAGGGCTTAGAGACCTGGAGGGACAGGCTGAAGACTCGACCCCCATTTCTCACTCCGGGCCCAGCAGGTGCGGCTGCGACATGGATCCCGTCAGGTGCAAATGGGGGAGGCAGGAGCAGTGGAGAATGGCGTTGACTTTGAACTTCTGAAGCTTCAAAATCACCGAGCCTGTTGGGGTGACAGTGGCCTGGGGGACAGACGCCGGTGGAAGCCCGGTTCCAAAGGAAAGCCGGTTTTCCTTTTCTACCTCACAGGGAAGTTTTGGAGATCAAACAAGATGTTGGATGTGAAAGTCCCTTTCAAATCGAACACGTAATACAACTCCAGGGTCTGACTTTTCCATGATTCAGCAGAAATCGGCGCTATCTGATATAGCCAAACCCACGGAGGAATGAAGGCGTATTGATATCGAAGGTGTACCGCATGTCGGAGGAAGGGATAATGAATGCGCCTGAGTTGATCTGACTTGTCTAAGTGGACGGAACCCACTGCGCATCCCATATATTAAAATTTTGCTGCTGCGAATGTAGAACGAATGTCATCTTTTCAGAACAGAACTCTGTCACCTAACAGAGTCATGGCCAAAACATTCGTTCATTCCCTCGTCAGACAAATATTTCTTCAGCACCCACTGGGTGCCAGCCTCTGGCCCCGGGGAGCTAGGGGACGGAAGACGACGCCGAGGAGGTGATCGGAAAACCAGGACGGGGTTGTTAGGTTCCCTCCTCCTGTTTCCTCGGGGGTTTGGACTCAGCTTCGAATAAACCCCCGACCACCAACCAGAGAAACTGAAGAGGAAACACTGCTTTTTTGCTGTTTAACGCATGTCACACCCTTGCCTGGGAGGCTCTACTCACCACATCCTATTTCCTCGTCGAGACCCATTAAACGATTAAAATGAGGTCCGACCTTTGAAAACTCAGTTGTCGCTTGGCCAGGGCTGCCGTGACAGAAGAGCCGCGGTCTAGGGGGCTCGAGCAGTGGGGGTGTCGACGGCGCTCGCGCCTCCGCGGCCCCCTTCCCTGGGCGTGGAGACGGCCGTCGCCCCCCATGTCCTCGCCCGCTTCTCCTCCTGTCGCCGTCCCGAACTCTTCTTATACAGACACCGGTCCTGTGGGGTCAGGGCCCTGTGGGGTCAGGGCCCATGCCAGTGACCTCACTTAACCTTCGCTGCCTCTTTCGAGACCCCCGTCTCCGAATGCACTCACATTCGGGGGTCCTGGGAGGTTAGGACTTTGACATCTGAGTTGGGGGGTGGGGGGGAGACACAGTTCAGCCTGTAACAGACTCCAGCACGTCCCTTTGTGTCAAGTTCTTCTGCTGGGGCTGGGAACGCAAGACGGAGGTGAGACGGAGGAGCCGGGTGACGCCCCGACGCCGCCTGAAACGGCCATCACGCCGCCCACGTCGAACGTCCTCCCCAGTCGGGCCATTTCGGGGAGTCTCCATCTGCTCTTTATCCTGGGTTAACTGAACATGCTTTGAAAAAAAAATATATATCCTTTATCTAAAATAAAATTAACTGATGTAAGATTTGGTTTGAAAGGAAAAAAAGCGATCTTGTATTTAAAGCAGAACGTTCAAGGTCAGAGGGAGGTCAAAGGGACCGTGGGATGTTCCGACTCGCCTCGGCGGTCAACCGCCCCGCCGGCAGCTCTCAACACTCACGTTGGTACGTTTTCTTTACATGCTGTTCAAGATATTGATTTCTTTCAAACGTTTCAGACATGATTTCGTAATGCTGGTAACTGCCCCCGCAGTTTTAAACGTTTTATTGACTGTTTTTAACGTTATATTTATGCCTTAAGGCCTGTTGCCAAGAAGGACATCATTTCATAAATCAAAGTAGGGGAGAGAGAAGCTGCTGTCGCTCAGAGACTTCAGGCCCTGAACCCCCGGCGTGAGGACCTTCTGTTCCCATGGCAATTTATTTCTCCAAAGGACGAGCATCCAATCCAAGCGATAGCTTTGCAATGTATAATTTTCTCCATCAGGCGATTCCTTTCCTTTTCATACCCGCTCTGCGGCTCACACTATCTTTGCTGGATGGGCCCTTGGGCCCCGTCTCCCCACAGATTCACCCTACATTTCCCTACCCGTTAGTGGTGATCACGCTTACTCCCCTCAGCACCCCTATGCAGGGGAAACGCAGGAGCGCTTCACCCCGACTCTGGGAACCTTCTCCACGGCATGAGTTCACTGTCATTTGTAGCAACAGGAAAAGATGGTCATAAGACAAGTGGAAAAATTGGAGCTTCTCTCCCTCTTCACCCTGAAACGTTTGTCTTTCCGTGCGTTTACTCGAGTATAATGTACAATGGTGACAAGCTGGTAAGAATCAAAATGTTTTCTTGAAGAGGGACTGGCCAAGTAAATCATGGCACAACAGCGTCATATTCTGCAGAAGTTACAAATAAAGGTCACAAAGAATTTAAATGGCATGGGACCGTGCCTATGACAGAACATTATGTAATAAAAAGAGGGCTATAAAAGTTGATATATGTTATAGTCATATGCGAAAAAAAATTAATACATGAAAAAAATAAGGGAAATATTTTCTTATTTATATATTTCTACATTTTCCTGTGTCTGCATGCAGTTGCCATCACTTTTTTATAAGGAAAATTTAAACATCGCTTTTTTTTTTAAAAGAAGAAAATTCGGTTCCATATTTCATTCCTTTTAAATAACCACTTGGCTGCAGAAGCGCCTGCGTATCATTTCTACGGCTTCGACGGAGTTTGAAAGGAGCAGGGACCAATGTCACACGGGCCCTGGAGCAGACGCGGGATTCACGGCGGTCACAGAGGAAGGGCTTGGAGGGCGGCCTTCGACACACATGTGAGAACAGGCTGCACCAGCTCAGAGCAAGGAGGGAAATTTGAAAGTCACGCTGCCGATCCGATCGACGTAGATGATCCGGGCCGTCCCGAAGCAGCTGTGTGGAAGGTGTGATTTCTGGGAGTCACTCGACTGAGTCCCAGGTAATAACCGAGTGTGAATGCGCGCGCGCGCGCGTGTGTGTGTGTGTGTTACAGAGACCCAAACACGTGCCCCCCCCCCAATCTAGATCATTAATGACCAAACTGGTTGATTTTAACATGGACAGGAATAGACTGCGACTTGCCTGCCCGCTGGGAAAAGCAGGTAAGAAGGAGCCTCTGCCGGTATCTTTCTTAACAAGAGTGGCCACTGCCCTGGGCATTGACCCCTTCTCGACTGGGCAGCCGTCTCCTCCCAGAGAAGGCTCTCCACGACCCCATTCCGGGGTGCCTGCTCCCGCTCTCAGGGGCGAGCTCGGTGCTTCCACGTGGAAAGGTTTCTAAACATTGACAACATCTCAGGACCCAGAATGGCATGCTTTCTCCATCAGGTGGGGTTTCAGGCTCGAGGGCCTGGAGGGAATTGTCGGGTTTTATTAAATGCGGAGCTAAATCAAAGGATAATACCTAAGACAAGCATTTGGTGGGGGGAGAGTATGTTTTACAGATACTCTTGCTACCTTAATCCTTTATGAGAGATCAATTCTTATAATTCCCTCGTTCTCAGGACTTACAAAAGTTGGCAGCAGAACACCCATTTATGAAAGATGACATGTCTTGTGAACAGCGGCGCCTCTGACAGCTCTTTCGGGCAGGAGAGCCCACGTTTTAAGGTCTATTAACTGGAATAAGCCTCTTCCCTGCCGACCCTTTAGAGCCAGGTGAGAACAGCAGTCCTGGAGGCACACAGTTTAGGAGCTGTGAGATTTGGGGCACGTCACCTCCTGAAGGTACGAGAGCCTTAGCTGTCACATCTGCCCAATCAGGACGACAACACCGCCTCCCTCCTAGGGTCGTGGAAAGGATGCAGAGTCAACAAGACGGAGCCTGACACATGACACACTGGCCGTTCTGAGCACTGCACACAGAGCTCTTTGTTCTCTAGCATCGGGAACAATTGATTCTACAAATACGACCTTTAAATTTCTTTCCGATGTGAGACCCCTGATAGATACCTTTTGCTGTTATGACCACCTGTCCTAGCTGTTAGATGTTAGATGACCTCTTCTCCGTCTTTGAAATGCTATATGGCATTCTTCTCTCTTTCCAGCAGATTAATTTTGGTCGAAAATTGAGATTCAATCACTACAGTCTCCTCTGACACTGCAAATTTGCAAACTGTTGGTGAGGCTCATGAAAGGATAATTGAATGAATATACACCGCGCGCTTTAACGTAACACATCTGAGTCATCGATGCTTAGATTTTTCTGCCACGTTAATTCAATTTTCGACCAAGCAAAATAAAATGCGAACACATGCTAAGTAGGTCAGTGATCACGTTTTATAGTTGGCTGCACGGTGCTGACTATTCTGGAAGTTAGAGACATCTGGTACCTTGGTGAAGTCAGATTTCTTCTCCGTAACATCACACTGGAGGTTTTTAAGGGCGACCGGCTCGTTCGTGCTGTACTGGTAGTCCCGTAATCCTAGGCAAAGAAGACGTTGCTACATTTTAGTGTATAAAAAGATACAACAGAGTACATGACTTTCCTATGAAACTTGATGTCACCTACTCAGGTGTTAAACCAGCCAACAGCGACTCCAGTACATCCTGACCCGCTCACCCCTCCCTCCGCCGTCTGTCTAAGGTCTCTGAGTTATTATGTGGTTTGTGAGGCTGCGAGACTTCTTCCTCGTCGTTATGTTCCTAGACTCAGTGACAACTGGACGGGCTCGGCCCGCTCACGTTCATCCGCGTCCCGAGTTTCTGCCCAGCTGCGGAGAGAATCGCATCCCCACGGCGTTAGGAAAGGCTGGCGAGCGAGGCCAGGCTGCACCCGGCCTCTCGACCCCACCATTCTCGAAGGAGTAAAGAGCGACTCGGGCACCGACGTTGAACGTGGTTTGCGGCATCCGAGGATCACGGCCTGAGAGGAAAGGAGAGGTCGCGGACAGCCCTCCGCACCGCCCCGCAGGGACGGCTGAGTGTCGTCGGGGCCACGTGCACACGGCAGAGGACCAACTCCTGGAGGAACGGGGCTGCAGCCCTGGCCGCACCGACCGGCTTGACGACAAGGGACGAGCCTCGGAACTGCTCCGTGGCGTTGCCTCAGCCACACGTCCTCCCCACAGCCCCCCCGAGAGCACCCCAGAAGCGGAAGTGCTCGGAACAGCGGCCTCGGCAGAATTATGACCCCTGCCCGGCTGTCTCGGCGCTAATGCGGGGACATGAATCAAACACGGGGAGGTGGAATGAAAGACGGGAGTCGGGGTGGCCCCGTCTGCCAGCCCAGGGGGACGACTCTGCCTCCACGATGCAGATATCCTGGGGGAAATGCTTTTCCAAGAGTCTGCGAAGAACGGTTCTCCTACCGCTGACACGGGCCATGAGAAAGGAAGGGGTGAGAGCAAGCAGTTCTCGAAATGTTTTTGATCTCGACACAATGTAAAGCATTTTATGGGACGTGTGACACAGTGGCTCCCAGTGCAGCAGATTTGCAGAGGGGCCCAGACGCGGCTCGCGGGACGTTCGCAGGCCGCCACCGGCCCCTCCGCGGCCTGTCAGAGTCGTGGCTCGTGCACAGGCAACGACAGAGCCCAGTCAGCTCCGGCCCGGGCAGCTCCGGCCGGGGCAGGCGGCGGTGCGCCCGCCTGTGCCTGTCACTGAGTGACAGGTGCACTCACTCGAGGCGACGCGCACAGATTACTTTCTGAGAAACGCGAATGTGAGACCCGGAAGGTCGCGTGGATTCCCGTGCCGAGTGGACGCACGGCGATGGTCTGACATGGCTGATCGAGATGGAAGATGGCTGGCCCCGGCCCTGAGGCATGGCGCCGAGGACGGGACCGGGCACAGGCCGTGGGGCCGGCGGGCCTGGCTCTGCCGCCCAGCTCCGCCCCACGCTCGCCCACACAAGGCGGACGGAGCCACGGCCCGCCCGGCCCCGCCGTCGGTTCACGGAGGGTGAGTGAGGTACCTGAGCAGGACCGAGGCCGCCCCACCCCTGGGCCCCAGCCGCCCAGGCCACCAGCGCCACGGCACCAGAGTCCTGGATCTCTCGCTCCGTGCATGGCTTCGGGCAAATTACTCAGCATCCGCGGTTTCTCGCTGTGGAACAGACGAAAACAGTGGCTGCTTCTCCAAAAGACCAGGAAACCTGCTGGCCCTCGGCACGATGCCGGAACAGAGCGTGCGGTGGCCGTCGGCCACCGGGAGCGCCGTCCCCCCGGCGGGGAGGAGGGTGACCGCCACGCCAGCAGGCGGGGGCTGAGCACGAGCGCCCTAGGGCCGCTGCGACCCGCGGCCACCAGCTCGGTGCTTTGAGCAACACGACGTACCGTCTTACACTGTGGAGGTCGGAGGCCCAACGCGGGTCCCGCGGGGCTAGCGCCAGGGTGTGGGGTGGAGTCCGCGTCCTCGCCTTCCCCAGCTTTTAGAGGCGCCCGCGCTCCTTGGCCCGTGGCCCCGCGTCACCCCAACCTCTGCTTCCGTCGTCTCGTCCCCTGATCTCTGACTCCCTATCTCCCCTTCTGTAAAGGACCCCAGAGATCAGATTGAGCCCCCCAGATCATCCAGGATAATCTCCCCGTGCCAGGGTTCTTCCCTCAATCCCGTTTTCTAAGCCGCGTCTGCCGCGTAAGGCCACACGTCCGCAGGTTCTGGGGATTCGAACGGGGGGGACGCATTTGGGGGACCATTTATTGCATCCGTAACAAGCTGGCTGTGGAGGCAGCAGCAGATGCATCGGACGGAATGTAGGGCCTTTAAGATAATGGATATAAAGTCTATTTAGCAACACGAGAAAGGAGGCAAAAACTCACGAACCGCACAATTGCAACATTACAAAAAGTTTTTCAAACACATGAGGGAGTTCGCAAAACCAGGGAAGCTGTAACTTAGAGCTGCAAGTCCGTTTTTCAGTGAAACCGAAGCAGGAGTTAAGCCACACGTGAAGTGCCTGATCCACTAATGGCCCCCGCGACATCGAGAGGTGGATTCCCCGCGGGGTTAGAAAGTGTCTTTGGGGAAGGAAAGACCCTGATGCGAGCCCATCTCTGCCACTAACCCTGGGGGCGATTTAAGCAATTTGGGCAGGTTACTTAAGTTGCCAGTCGTCCGTTCCAGTGTGTCAAACCTCAGAGCCGCCTCCGAGGAAGGTTACGAGGAAGGACGAGATGACGGACATCGAGAATTCGGCACGGTGCCTGGACGAGATGACGGACGTCGAGGATTCGGCACGGTGCCTGGACGAGATGACGGATGTCGAGGATTCGGCACGGTGCCTGGACGAGATGACGGACGCCGAGGATTCGGCACGGTGCCTGGACGAGATGACGGACGTCGAGGATTCGGCACGGTGCCTGGACGAGATGACGGACATCGAGAATTCGGCACGGTGCCTGGACGAGATGACGGACGTCGAGGATTCGGCACGGTGCCTGCCACGCGGTGAGGACACAAGCCTCACCCCTTCCCACCGACTGCGCGCTGCCGCCACCGACAGAGGCCGCCGGCGTCGGGTAACTGCTCCCCACCGCTGGCATCCCTGAGCTAGGCACACCTGCTGGGCACTGGGGGCAGTTAGCAAGGACGAGGCAGGCGGGCGGCATTTTCCAGCCGCTGGGGCGCATCAGCTTCACGGGAAGGGGGGGCTGTCCTCCCGTACAGAAAAAGGCGAAGACCAGGACAGACCGGATTGGTAGGAGAGGTCGCAGCGCGAGGTCGGGGGTGGGGGGGCGTCTGCCCCAGCTCTCGCAGGGGCTGCCCCTGCTGCCCTCCGCCCCTCCTCCGCTCCCCTCGCTAGGGCTCCGCCTTCAAATCGCCCGGCCCCTGCCCGACCCTGCAAAATCTGATGGGGACTCTGACCACCATCTTTTCACTGGGGCACGTTCCCTCTGCATCGAGAAAGTGTCCTGCCTGAAAGGCAACTGGCAGAGGTGGGCAGGCCCTGCCCACCTGCGGCACACATGCTGGACGGGGCTTCGTCGCAGGACCCGGCGGCCCCGGTCCAAATCCTAGCCGTGTGGCTTTGCGGGGTCTGCGCACCCTCGTTGGTATCGGTCTCCCCATCAGGCTCCCCTGGTTCCCTCACGGCTCTCGACCCTCTCCGGACGAGTGCCCGCTCCTGGCGCGCTCCCCGAATCCCTGCCTCAGGCTCCACTTCATGGAATCCCGGCCTGAGACAGGGTCGCAGTGCTGTTCAAGGGTTGGGGGCCCTGGACCCACAGCCTCGGCATCCTGGGGGCACTTGTTAGAAATGTACATTCTCGGGTCCCGTCAACCGAACCAGAAACTCAGGTGGGCACAGCCATCCGTGCATTACCGAGGCGGCTAGGACCCCCGACACAGGTCAAGCCCCTGAGCACTGTCAGGACAAACAAGCTCCCCCACAGGTGGTGAGTTTGAGACCCTATAGAGACCCGCGAGGCTTTTGATTAAAAACCATGCCATAGCTTTTAGGAAGCCACACCTAGAGGATCTAAACGGTGCTTTTAGCCAACGGCTTCGGTTAGAACGAAGTCGTCACGTCGTGAATGCCAGCATTCTGACTCTCATTCTGAAACAAGTTAAAAATCAGCCCAGTTAACCCCCAGTCGTCACTGGTTACGAACTGGCCTGGCTGTGTGTCCTCAGCCCCCCGTCTCAAGAGGCAGTTTCTCTCCTGAGACAGTTGGAAGAACTGAACATGCTTCTGTGTCCATCGGCCTGAGTCACCTGTCCGAAGCCGCCCCACGCCCCTGCCCAGAGGCCACGAGCATCGTAAGCGGCGTGAACCAAACACATTACGAGGCCCTGAGCCAGGCGCTTCTGAAATCCAGGTTGCATCCCTGGAGGAAGCTTCGCTTCACTGACAGAATCCAACGGAGCGAGAACGCACTTGAGGCTCAGCGTGCTGGAGGCCCGGGGCTGCGGGGCGAAGGCGGGTGAGGGGCTCCCCCTTCCCCGACTCCAGCGGGAGTCCCAGTGTGGACATCCCCAGCCTCAGCAGGCCACAGGGAGGGCCCTGCCAGCCAAGGGACCCGGGAAACTTTGGGGAAGGGGACACTTGAAATGGCCTTGAGAATGGGGTGGATTTGGACAAGAGTGGAAGGGGCGGGGGTGGCGGGAGGCAGCTGAGCACAGGTAGAAGGGGAGGTAGAGTGGGAAAGCAGAGGAACCCGGTGCATTTGGAGAAGAGCAGGCGGCATGTCGGCGAAGCACAGGACACAGGCGCAGAATCACGCAGGTCCCCGGGGCACCCAACGCCGGCCGAGTCGTGTCCACAAAGGCAGCGGACGGATGACATCACGCACCGCCTAATGAGCCCATCCATCAGGCGGCGCGCGGACGGACGCCCGGCCCTCGGCTTGCTTTCACGTCGTTATCACCCCTGCTGAGACCGGGGACCGGGGACGAGGTGGCTGTTCGGGTCCGCCTCCCGGGCTGTAAAAGCCTCCCCTCCTCTCGGGCCTGAGGCTTACCCTGAATTCCCGCCACACCTTCAGCACCGCCCCCCGAAACAGACATTTCTCCGAGAGGATCACTTTCCAGGTTTAAACTAAACACCTGCAGGAGCCCTCGCGTCAGCTGGCCGGCGTTCTGGAAGACGCCTCCGCGCGTGGCTCTGGAAGACGGTCTCCTTCTGTCCCCCTCCCTCCTGGCTACTGTGTCCTCCTCTCCTTGACCCCCGCCCTCCCCCTGGGCCCTCTTACACGACACGCCTCAGCTCCTCCGTGAACCGACGCCAAGGACGGACTCGGCTGTCGCCCACAGGCTCCCGCGCTCCGGACCCCCGTTTCTAAGCCACCGCCGACCCGGCGTTTTCAAAATCGAACCTGCCAACTCCCCCTAAGCTGCCTCCCCGCCCACCAACCCAGCCCATGTCCCTTATCACGGCGAGTGCCCCAAACCCTCCCACCAACCCCAACGGAAATCGAGGTGCCCCCGTCCACACCCGCCCCTTCCTTCGCCTCCGACGTCCCCCGGAAAGCAAGGCCGTTTGTCCTGGTGAGAGGCTCTGCTCCGTGCATCCGCTTGATCTTCCCCTCGCTGCCTGGTCTGAGCAAGTGCACAGTCCAGACGGCGACCCCGCCAGCCCAGTGTCCTGTCAGGGGCCCCCCAAACCCCCCGACATCTCCAGCTTGTGACCGTGTGGGTCACGTGCTCATCGGAAAAGTCTCACGAAAGGGATGCGTGCCGCCCCTCCCCCCACCACCCCGGAACTGGGTCTCAGAAACACAAGTGAAAATCTGAGTGCACTTCGGGGCTCCTGGGCCCTGGGAGACCAGAACAGGAAGCTGTAAAATAAGGCTACTTCCGCGTCCCTGTGTCCTTGACCGGGGGCGCCAGCTCCCCGACTTTCCTGCCGGGCCGACTCCTCACCCTCCGGAGCAGCTCAAGTCCCCCTCCTCTTAGGAGCTGCCCCCCACCCCCGCCCCGCTGGCCCGGTGACTGGTGCTGGGGCCTCTTGTCCCTTCCTGCAGTGGCCATAACAAATTGCCACACTTGAGGTGGCTTAAAGCACCAGGCATTTATTCTCTCGCTTTTCTGGAAGCCAGAAACCTGAAGTCGAGAGAGGGCAGGACCACGCCGCCTCTGAGACACCCGGGGACCGGCCCTCCGTACCTGTGTCCCTTGGCTTAGGGGCACCACCGCCCGATCCCTGCCTCCGTCCTCCCACGGCCATCGTCTCTGTGTCTTTCCCACGTCCCCAGATTTCTCTCTCTATATAAGAATATCAGACACTGGGCCTAAGGCCCAGCCCAACCCAGGAGGACCTCACCTGGACCGTATCTGCGGGTTAGGACTCAACGTATCTTTTAGGGGAACACAATTCGACCCACTACAGTGTCCCCCGGCAGACTGTCACGATCACGCATCATTACTACACTGTCCTGTAATTATCCGCTTGTGAGTCAGTCCCCTCCCTCCCCAAGGCCACCGAGGTCTTTCAATGTCCTAGTCATCTGGCCCGCCTCGTGCCCAACCGAGTGCCCAGCTTACTGGGGACGCTCACTGTCGACGGAACAAAAACACTGTATTTTTATAAGTAATTACATCTGGGGGGAAAAAAACACGACATACCTTCCTCGGACAGTTTGGTCAGACCCCACTGGCATTTCAGAAACATTTTACCTGGTTTCAAAGGTCTTTTAATGACGAGGATGTGTCTGGATAAACGAGAGAAAAATCGGCCACAGTTTGCATCTGTAACCTCTCTCAGAATGAGTCGGGCTCCCACCTTCCACCCTGGCCTGAAGAACCCCAAAGCCTTCTCCTAACTGTGAAGAAGTCACCGGAATGTTTACGTGGCAACCAGGCATGGGGCGGGTGGCCCTCCTCGGTGGCATTTCCCGCCAGCAAGAACAGAAATCATTGCGTTGACCGTTATATCTGTAGCTCCTTTGACAAGTAAGAGAAGTCTGCGTGACCATTGTTAAAAGCTTTCTGCAGAGCACTTTTAGATGTGACAAAGAACTTTTATCTACTGCTTTCTGTCAAACATTTCTCCTCCTCCTCCCCAAATTCTCAGAACTTTATTTTTCACCTGGTTTTGAAAATGCTGCTTCTCTGGCCAAGAAGCATCTTCACTGTTTAAAAGTTTTCTGAGTGTGAGAATACATCCAGATAACATCAGAGCCTTAATCTGTTTAACCCACTTGCAAATATATGTTACTGATTTTTGCAAGCTGGTTCATCTAGAAAATTGGGCAATACGGCAGTCTGCTTACTGTGCAAGCTGTTACAAGACCGATTGGTTTTCATACAATTTAATAAAACACCTTTGACACTAAATTATAATGAACATTGTTTTCTAATTTATACCGAACCACGTTTGACGTAGCTTATAATTAACGACACAGATAAAAACCAGTGAAACTGTAATTTTTTTTGCAAAGCCGCAAGTAATGAGCTGGAGAAATCGTCGAACCATAAAGCCCAGGCTACAGACGGCCCCGGCACAGATGGATCCCAGCGTAAGGGTGAGTTAGCAGCAGCCGAGGCCGAAGGGGGCAACGTGGCCGACTGCGCAGCCCGCTGCCTTTCGCGTGCAGCGCGCCGTTCTGCAAGGAAAACAGCTCGTCCCCGGGCGTAAGGCCCTGGAGGCGTGGGGCGCGATACGAATGGGCACGGCGCTCCCGTAAGCAGCGCCACAGACACGGGGCCAGGTCCACGTCCCCGGCTCATCCCGAGGTGCTTCGGGTCTGAGCGGCGTCGCTCATTCCGTCACAGTGGCCCACATTGATCGCGTGCTCGCTGTGAGCACAGATGTCGGATACGACGGTGATCTCTCTCCTGCCACACGCGCAGCGGCCCTAGGAGGAACGCACCATCGTCACCCCATTGTACAGATGAGGACGCTGAGCCTGCCGAGGGCCGCCCACCCAGGGAGCCCCGGGCTGAGAGCTGGCCATATCAACGAGCACTGTTTATGCAGAAACAGAAGAAATGGGGCGGAATCCGTAGAATCCGCTAACATCTGGGAAGCCTGAGGAAGCCGGTGGGGCAGCCTGGGTGTCGGCGTCGGGCTGGGGTGACACTTGGTGCCACAGCGCACTGTCACGCTCTAGGCTGGGATGAGCCACCGAACCTCTGAGCCCCCGTTTGCTCCTCAGGCAGAGGCCTGTGGGCATCGCACCGCAGTCACGAACTATGAAACGAGGCTCATGAAGGTTTTCACGGGCTCAGCACAGTGCCTGTCACACAACGGGCCCTGGAAAACGATGGCATGTATTATCGGCCACAGTTCTACATGTAACGTCGCTCCTCTCTGAGAAAATTATGGCACACAACAAAGATGTTTTGAAATCCTGTCTAATTGCGTAGCCACCTGGGCTCTAGCTGACTTCTGAGATGGCTGACCTCTGAGGCACTGTCACTGTGGCCCTTGGTGTCCGGGTGTGGCTCTCCGGGTCTGCCTGTCGTGTGGCCAGAGCAGGGGTCTCCTGCGGAGGAGGGGTAAGGCCACCCCCCGGGTGCGAGGACCGTGCCGCCAGCTGTGACCGCGCCTGCGTGCTGGCTCTCGGTGAGCCGCGATGCCCACGCACACACAGCACGGACACCGTCCCGTCTCGACCCCAGCTCGGCCGACACTTGCTGAGAGTCTCACGGCTCTGCGGACCTGACTCGGGTGCTGGGGTGACAGGTGGAGAGGGCCCGGGAGACCCGCCTTTGAGGAGCTCATAGCCTCATGGGGGAACAAGACGCATAAGGCAGATCTGGTCATTTCCTACGGGCTGTCCTTTTTTCCCCTAATTGTGGCAAAACACACGAAACATCAGACTGACTGTCTTGATCGTCTTTAAGTGTCTAGTTCAGTGGCATTCAGTACATCCGCTGTTGCGCGGCCATCGCCACCACCATCCGGAGAACGTCTCTCATCGTGTACCGTCGGAACGCTGTCCCCAAGCAACGGTTACGCCCCGAGCCCTCCCCCACCCCCCGGCCCCCGGCAACCACCTCTCTACTTTCTGTCACTATGAACCAGAATATTCTAGGGCTCCCATGCGAGTGGAATCACACCGTGCAGGTCCTTCTATGACTGGCTCCCTGCACGTAGCGGAGGGTCTCCGAGGCTCCCCCACGCCGCCTCAGGTGTCAGAATTCCTTTCCTTTCCAACGCTGGATAGTATTCTGTGGCTCGCTCGTGCCGCACTGCGTTTAGCCGTCTGTCTGCCAAGGCCCGCTCGGGCCGTTTCCGCCTTCTGGCTGTTGCAGATGCCGCTGCGAACACAGGTGTGCAAATATCTGAGTCCCTGATTTTGATTTTTGTGTTTCGCCCTCCATTTTCTCTAGCATTTTCTCAGCAAACACTAGAGTCACTTTTTTGTGAGAGGCAGGTAGGGCAAAGAGAGACACGGATGGTTTTCATAATCACCTTAAAGCATCTTTAAAAAAATCACCCTTTCCTCCACTTGTACCCACATGTGGGGCGGGAGAGGGGAGGTCGCGTTTCCGGGCCCTGCCGGAGGTAGGCGGTTAAGCACAGGTGGTCTCTATCACGTGACGTGAACACCTTCGATGCGGGCTTCGACGTGCTGGGGCGCAAACGCACGTCCCCTCCCGGACCCCACGAGCGGGGTGGCGGCCGGCCAGAGGAAACCAGGGCCCGGCGTGAGGAGGGGGAGCAGCAGCGAGGGCACCGGGTTCCGGGCGACACGCAGCCTCATCTAAGCAGAGGACAGTGGGAGGGGCTGAAATGTTTTCTCCTTTCTCTTTGGCCCTAAGATGAACGGAGCACAAGGTGGCGGGAAGACAGCAGATGGGCAGCAAGGGCCCTGGGCTCAGAGCCCTTCTGTCCCCCCAGCTGCGACCTTGAGCAGGTCGGGCCCTTCTCCCGGGCGCGGCTCTGGCGTCTGTGGCGCGGGGACCGTGCGGGACACCGTCTGGCTCTGCCGGGAGCGCTGGCGCCGTGGCAGCCGGCCTGCGAGGCACTGGGGACAGCTGAGGGCGTGTGCGAGGCAGTGACGGGGGCCTTCGCTTCGGCTCGCTTCTCTCATAACGTGGGAAATGGCATCGTTGGCACCACTGTCCCCTCTCCGAGGATCATCAAAGTCGCCGAGGAAGAATTACTTTTCTCTTGCATTGAAATTCACAGAGTGGTTTGAGTTCAGAGGGGGCCGTTTCTACCTTTGCGGGTGGGTGGCAGAAAATTGGGACCCTGCGACAATGACAAGAAAGAGACCCCCCGACAACCCCCTAGATGAGATCCAGGCTGCGACATGAACCTGTCCACCCATGACCCGTGACTCGTGACTCGTGACCCAGGCAGCTTTCTGTAGGACAAGCAAGGATGAATTACTTGCTTCTCAGTCAGGGCTGGGTAACCAGCAACACAAGAGGAAGGAAAGTGGGGTGTCTTTGAAACCCCTTGCAAAGGATCCTGGAGCCACATCCAGCCCAGTGGCAAAGCCACACACACCGGTGAGACCAAGAAAACCTGTTGGGCCAGGGTTCACCATGGAAAGAAGCCAAAGAAGTGTTTTCGTGAGCTGAATCCTTACGAAAGCATGGATTTCGCCTCCTTCACAAGGAGCAACGTGACTTGTGTCTTCTCGTATCTCGTTTGCTCGGCTGACTCGGCCGGAGCTCGCCTGGAGCCCGCAGAGATGATTACAGCCTTCGCCCTGGGCTGGGCAGACGAGGCCGGTGCCGTGTCGGGAAGCTCCAAGCCATAAATCTCTCATTATAAGAGCCATTAGCCGCACATTGCACACCGGGGGTCTGGGGACGGAGCTGCTGTCACCGGACCAGATCTGAGAGCCCGGGCTCAGAGATGCTCACACACACTCTGCCATGACCCTGCATCCCTACCAAGAAAAGCAAAGAGGCCTCTCCACAGAACCCTCCACCGGATCGGCTGTGCAGACGCCTAGGACAAGGCCTGTTCTCTCCGAGTTTTTTTGTTGAAAGTTGTTTTGTTGTTGTCATTTAATGGAGCAAAGATCCTAGCACTCCATGTCCTCTACTAGTCCCTCATCCAGTGACAGACCCTAAATGTAGACAAGAACCAAGGAAACTGTCCCCTGAAACGTGCAAGCTCATAGGAATCAAAGGCTGCCTTGAATATGGTCTTGTCCACACCTGCCACTTCACGAAAAACAGAAACAGAGGCACAGACAGGGGCCAGAGATGTCCCCAGCTGTGTGAGTGGCTCACTCGGCCGTGTGACAAAGACCTCAGATCTCTGGGTCTCGGTCAAGCCTCCTCCTCACCACACTCTGTCTAGCTGGGCTGCACTGCTTTCTCTCTCTGGCTAAAGTTCAAGTGCATTAGTGAAACTTCCTTTATCTTGTCATTCTAGTTTCTGTTTCTGCACTTGCACCAACACACGAAAGAGGACATGTCTGAGAGGCCACTGGCAGTGGGCCGCCGGGCCTCGGGAGTGTTACACACACACACACACACACCCCAAGATTTAGCACTCTCAAGTGTCTAGGCAAAAAGAGGAATAATGCACACTCATCTGGGCGGGGTGGGGGTGGGGGTGGGGGTGGGGGGTGGGGGGGCAGGAGATGGAAGCCTAAGAGCAGATGAGTGAAACAAAGGCTGGATACAGTGGCAGACAGAGGGGAGAGGGGCGCTTGGGAAGAAAGAGCCAGAAGACGGATCTGGCAGCTCACGAAACGGGTCCGGTTGGTCTGGGGGTGGGGGGGGGTGCGGGGGGCTGAGCAGGACCGGGCATGAAGACTAAAGCTGCTCCTCTCCGGAACTCAGGGCAGGAGCAACACCTGCGTGGACAAACGAGGTCCTGGGGTCGCGAGAAACACCGCCTTGCTTAGAGGTCAGCAACTCTGCGGTAGAAACGCACTATGCTGACCGGCGCCGCCGCGGACAAGTCACTGACCTCCTCTCGGTTTTCTCGTCTGCAGAATGGGTCCAGCAATTCCGACCTCAGACAGCAGGTTAGACCCCCAAGTTCGTCTAAAGAATGTTCCTACCGCCTGGGATGTGGGGTGTCTGGCATCACGGAGCTGTTGAGTCCCAGCTCGCTGTGGGATTCTCTGAGATGCCCGGCCGATGCAGCCTCTTCGTGTGGGTGAGGGGGTGGCCAACCCCAGTTAGAGATGGGCGCTGACAGGCTGCGAGCAGTTTGCAGAAAGACACAGGCAGTCGGAGCAGAGAACTTTACCCTGTCAGATCTCAAAATTTACTTTAAATATGTGGAAAAAAGGAATAGTGGCCAAATAAATACAATCAGACCACTGGAAAAGAATAAGGAACTCAGAAAAAGACCCTCATATATATGGAAATGTGAAAAATGAGGCGGAGATATGGATTTATTGCATTTATCCATAGTATGTCGGTGGATAAATGTAATAAAAATAAAATATAATAAATGATGCAGGGACAATTAGTTGTCGTTATTTTTAAAATTAAAAATGAGTTCTTTACTTCTTACCATATCCCCTGATCAACTCCAGATAATCTAAAAACTTAAACGTGAAAGGCAAAACTTTAAAGCTAGTAAGAGATAAAATAGTTGCTATCTTTATTACCCTGGGTATAAAAGGATATCTAAAATGTTCCCAAAGCAAACACTATTAAACAAAGATTTGATAAATTCAAGTATTTAAAAAAATCTTTTTGACTATTAATAGATGTGAGAGAGAGAGAAAATAAGTAAAAAGACATTTGTAACCCACGTAACAAAGAATTAGCATCAAAACTAATTTTAAAAACTTCTGTAAATATATGTGAGAAAGACTAGCGAGCGACTCAACGGAAAAGTAGCCAAAGGCATAAGAGGCGTTTCCCAGAGGTAACAGTCTGGACTGGGACTCATCCTCGTCAGGAAACAGAAAAGGGAAAATAAAGTCACAATAAAGGACCACTTCGCACCTACCGGTCTGGCAAAATATCCACCACGCTAAACGTTGCGAAGACTCGGGGCGCGGCTGGGGAGCGCACCCCCACACGGCCGCCGTGCAAAGCGACCTGCTGCCCACGAGCCGTTCGCCCCCATTTACGGCATTTCATTAAAGTCTCACACTCCACTGATGATGAGATGTACTGTTATTTTATGTGTCGCCACAAAAAAAAAAGCTGCCAATTATACTCAAAGATGCCATTCACTTTAACACACAGTCTGCTCTCAGATATATTAAAACATTAAAAAATACATTTTAGAATAGATGAACTATGGGATGCGTGTAAAAGAAATTCGTTCCCATCTGCCAGGAAATATAAGGCTGTCCATAGCATCGTTGTTTTTATGGTTAAAAAAACAAACAAACAAAAAAACTGAAACAATCAAAATGTTCTTTCACAGGAGAACTGGTAACTAAATTGTAAGATAGTCAACCATTCAGCAGTGGAAATAAACTACATATACCCACATTCACATAGGGACAAAAAGCAAATCAAAATAAGAACAGAAATCAATGGAATGACGAGAAAAAAGAAAAAATATTAACAAAGCCAAAAGCAGTTTCTTTGGAGTTGGAGATCAAAAAATCATTAAATTAAAAACACATACGAATAGTCATTATCAGGAATGAAGGAGATGTTACTCCTACAGAGTTTACAGACATACAAAGGGCAAATAAGGAAATACTATGAATACATTTTACATGAAAAAATTCAACTTAGAATAATGTACAGATTGCTTAAACAATACAAAATCGACACAAGATGAAACAGAAAATCTTAGAGTCCTATTGCTCGCGAAGGAATGAACTCGTTATCAAAAACCTTCTGATGCAGAAAACTCCAGGCCCAGACGGTTTCACCGGAGACAGGAAAATGAGTCTGGGATGGAATAAAAGAATCTGGAGGAAAACCGAACCTCGGTCCAGGCAGCCCTCGGGCACATCTGGGCGAGAGAAATGCTATCAAAGATTTAAGAAAGAAGAAACGTCAATATTACAAAACCCTGGAGAGAACAGAAGCACAAAAGCTGACCACGACGCCACACCACAAAAAAACAACAACAAAACAAACAAAAAGAAAGTTATAGCTCAATATCCCTCACGGACCGATAGTCCTCAGCTTGGGGTGATTTTGGCCCACAGGGGACATGTGGCAATGTCGAGAGACGCTTTTGGTTATCGTGACTTGCGGGGGGGGGAGGGCAGCACAGGGCAGAGGCTGCGTGTCACCCCACGAGGCACAGGACAGCCCACGCAGCGATCTGTCCAGCCCAAAGGCCGGCAGCGCAGAAACTGAGAAGCCGCAACACAGACACAAACGTTCTTAACAGAAGATCAGCGAACGGAATCCACCGGTACAGAAACAGGATCGGTTCACCCTGATGAGTAGAATTTACTCCAGGAACAGTGCTGGGGGGAAAAAAATGTGCACCGCATCCCTTACCGCCCACGATTCACAAAAAATAATTAGCGATAATCACAGACCTAACCCCGAAATTAAAACTATAAAACTTTTAGAAGGAAACACAGAATACCTTTGTGAATTAGGTGTAGGCAATGTTTACTTCAGTAGCAACCAGAAAGTAATAACCATAAAAGCAGGAAAAAAAAAAAGATAAATTAAACATCAAATTTAAGAACTTCTGTACATGAAAAATCATTAAGATACACGAAAAGGCAAGCATAAAATATTTGCAAACCATATTTCTATCAAAGGACAGATGCCTGAGGTCTATAACAAACCCCTACAACTTGATAATAAAAAGGCGATCCAATATCAGGTAGAATTACCGAATATTCAACCACCCTCATTAGGATGAAAATAACCCATGTTGGGCTGGTTGCTTGAGAAACACAGGCGGCCCCGCCTAGCCCAGGACACCATACTTCCTGGTCACCTGTGACTCGGCCGGACTTCCTCCTTTCTCAGGGGTGCCCTGGGATGCTCGGCGTCCTCCCTTCTCCTCGCACCCCAGCCTGCTGCGTCTCCGACTTGCTCTCGGGGGGCCCTGAAGCTCAGCAGCGGAGCCGCCTCATTGGGATGCTCCCTCTTGGAGGCCAAGGAGCCCGGGCTCTGAGGCCCCCCCCAGGGGCT
The DNA here is from genome assembly GCF_014176215.1 of Rousettus aegyptiacus. NCBI lineage: Eukaryota > Metazoa > Chordata > Mammalia > Chiroptera > Pteropodidae > Rousettus > Rousettus aegyptiacus. Next base: position 57,323,781 of record NW_023416309.1, read on the forward strand.
GCCTCACAAGTGCATCTTTGTCCCTTTCTGGCACTCCCCTTGGCCCCAGGAGCTCAGAGAAGGCAGCCCCCTCACTCTTGGAACTTTGGCCTGGGGGGCTTTACTGGAGTGATCAAAGTGGGGTCACCACAGATTGACCCCCAATAAGTGGGGTCCGGAGTCATGCAGAGTGAGCACAAAGCAAGCGTTCTTTGGAAGAAAACAGCTTGCTGCTCTAGTGCTAGGCCTCGCATCAGCCGGCGGGACCCCGCCGGCTGAGTTCTGGGGTTCGCTCTCGGCTTCACAGATGATATTCGCATAGGCTTATGCTTAAATCTCCTCCACACCACGCAGCATTCAGCTCTGAACCCTTAGGAAACAGCTTTCCTAAGGCCCCCAAACAGGGGAGGAAGTCGACCTTGGAATCTGTCTCATCAGCTCGGGCCATTCTCAAACGATTTCCCTCCGCAAGCGTCTGCCCCCAGAAGAAACGAACGGCGTTGCTGTTCCCAGGGCCCTTTTCCATGTGGTCCTGGGGTGGCGGCAGCTGCCGCTCCCCCACTGTCACCTCCCACGTCCACCTTGGTCTCCCCAGGGCCTAACTGGGTGCTAGGGAGATAAAGCAATGAGGGAGACAGACTTTGGAGGACCTGCCGCCGACTCGACTCCAGCAAAGTGAACCCCTCAGAGCACGTCCCCCTCTGCGTCGGGAGAAGACCACCCGCCTGCCTTTGCGGAACTCTGCAAATCTCCGATGCTTCCTCCATCAAAAGCTCTCAGCGCGAGTGTCTGGCACGTGGCGGAAGCTAAGAACCGGCAGCGGCCGGTGGGACGAGAGCTGATTAAACGTCTGCGGAACCCGGCGGACGGACCAGCGCTGGTTCTGTAGGGTGGGCCGGACCCAGCGAGCCCACGAGGACCTTTCCTTGGAGGCCAGGAAGCCCTGAGAGCCTGGGCCAGACTGGACCAGAGCCCCGAGGACGAATCTACAGAGGGGGAGGGGCAGGAAGGGCCCCACCACTGTGGGGGAGGCAGCTGCTGCTGCGAAGGGCAGAGTGAGACAAGTATTTACAAGGTAAACCCCGGCAGCAGGGGTTCTGATCATACATAGAGAAAAAAAAAAAAAAGAAATGCAGATTTTTCCATCTGCCGTTCATCTGTCGGCCCCTCCTGCCTCCTCAGCCAGGCTGCTCCCTGGGAACGTCCATTAGGAAACGGGGAGTGGCTAGCCAGGGAGGGCCGCTGTCCTTGAACTGCCACATTAGGCGCAAGTGCTTAGACCCTGACGGTGGCTCCTCTTATCCGAGAACATTGAGCTGTCGGGACAGAGGCCACCATCAGGTGACAGGGGCAGGAGAATCTGGGTTCGCACGCTCTTCCCTGCAGGCGGGGAACAAGGTGCAGCCCTGAAGGGCCGTCGGGGTTAGGAGAGGGAGGGTAGGCGGCCAGGAGGGGGGCAGGCCACCCTTTGCACGGCTGTTTCTGGAAGGGGCGTCTGCAGGGGTGTGTCACACTGGGCGTCAGTCGCCGCTGACACCAAGAATCAGTCCTCACAGCAGCACGACCAGCCCCACCGTTGGACAGAGCGTCCGCCCTCATGGACATGGGGCTTGTGCAACGCTGAACTTGGGGGAGGGGCGGCTGGGTGGCGGCCTGTGAGGCACGGTGTAGTAGACTTGCCTTGGCGAACCCGCCCCAAACCCCCCGGCCGCTGCTGTCAGCGACCAGCCCTCGTCCTGACGCTGTCCAAGGCTTCAGGGAAGAGTGAAGGCTCTTCCTGTCGCCCTGGGTGGCCTCTCTGCAAGCTAGGACCCGGCTCTCAGCACCCGGACTGTCCACCACACACCAGCGCGAGGCCACACCTGTGCTCTGACAGACCAAATTGCCTTTGAATTCTTTCAGGGCCCTGCCTGAGTCAGATAAAAATGTCTGCCTTTCAAAGGCAGCCCTGCAAACCCCCGGGCCAGGTGACAAGGCTTGGGGTCCTTGATGCCACAGCCTCTGTGTTTCCCCTCAAACACAAAGCTCCCACAGCTGGAGGTGGCAAGCCAACCATGACCCCACCAGGTCCTCAGAAGCTGCAATGCCCCAGATTATACAAACACAGGAAAGTAGAAATAAAGAGGAAAGTAAGTGGCTTTGGTGCTTTTCCGATAAAAGATAACAGGTAATTGCTTTTCTATCGCTGGCCCTTGAAATTTGAAAGTAAAAGAACAAGCCTGGATGTATGCCTCAACTTTACAGCCCAGAGATCCTTAACTTCCGCTTCTGCTGTTAAGGACTGAGCCACCCCAAGGAAAACAGCCAAGGAACAGCACAGGTAATGACACCCATGTCGCCGCCAACAGGAGAATCATGTTTAGATTTTGTTAACCGAGTACATATATACACCTCCCTACCCTCCCACCCCCCCCACCCCCCAAAAAAAGTTCTAAGTCATCATCGATTCTCTAAATGTAGATTTTACCCAAGAGACGTTCGGATAAAGAGTATGAGATGGTTCATGGCTTTCCCAGGATATAAGAAAGCTGTTGCCTAGCAACCCAACCCCCCAAAACTCCTGCCTGTCACCTGGCTCCTGTGAAACTGAGCATTTAGAACAGACATAGTTACAGCCTGCAGCTGCCAAGGCAAAGCACTTCCCAAGGAGGCACCCTCTTCCTTCCCTGGGTGGGTTCCCAAACATATAGTGAGCACAAAAGCTCCCTGCCTGAGCGCCTTAAGTTGTTTTCCTCTCGGATTAAGACCCTTGGAGTCCTGGCCACTTTTCAAGTTCCCCTGTGATGCTGCTCAGCAGAAATGTCCTCTTTTGTCTCTAAAGCGTTCTCTGGATGCTCAAGAAATTCCACGGTCCAGCAGAGAAATTGCTCTCTTTTATCTGGAGTTAATCCTCCAGGTTTTGCTCTAGTACTAAAAATTTTGAAACGGATAACAACATTTACTGAATATGGTCATGGGTTGAACGGGGGGTCTCTACCCTTTAAAAAATGTATGTATTGAAGTCCTTACCCCGGTACTTTATTTGGAGAGGGGACCGTTGCAGAGGCGATCGAGTTAAACCGACGTCGCTGGGGTGGGGTATCCTTATAAAAAGGAGGACGTGGACAGACGCCCGCACGGGAGGGACACCGTGCAGAGTGAAGGCAGAGGTGTGATGATGCTCCACAGGCCGAGGGGCGCCGGAGGTGGCCGGCTCGCCCTCCAAGCCAGCGAGAGGTGCGGAAGACTCTCCCTCACAGCCTCGGGGGGCACCGACCCTGCCGCCACCTCGGTCCAGGGCTCCTGGCCGACAGAGTGAGAGAACACGTTTGTTGTTGGGACCTCCCAGCTCGGGATGGGGGGCTCAGCGCCCGCTGAGGGAAGCGGGGAACCGGTCTCTGGCTGATGGGCAAGAGGGGTCTGCTGCAGAAGCTGAGTCTGGAGTGACATCGGCTTTGATGTTTAATAAAGCTCGGATGCCAGGACCCTGGGGAGAAAGAGCCCTGGAGCTCAGCAAGGCAGTGTGGAGGGACCTTTCCGCCCAGGGGCAAGGGACAAAAGCCAAGGGTCTTAGGGAGGCACTGAGTTGGGAAGCATTTTTCGCATTGGAATACTCCTCTGTTGTAAGTTGCATGGGTGCTATGAGCAGGCAAAGCAAACAGCTGTGAAGAGAGTCAAAGATCCGCTCTGGGTCTGTCCCACAAGAGATGCTCCAACTACCGTGGGCAGGTGAAGGTGAATGTATACCACGGACGAGCTCACCCTGGTTAGGAAATGAAATGCCCAGCGGGGGAAGGGTGTGGGAAGAGTCTTTATCGTTAATGGAGTGGCAGGAGCTTTTCATAACAGGTGAGGGTTTCATGTTGAGGAAGCCGCCCATATAAACTATGCCAGTAAAAGGTGAGATCGACCAAATACATGCATTTCAGCGATTTTTCCAGTCACAGAGACCTTCAGCCAAACTGCTGCAGAAATAAATTCATTCCGTAAATATACTGTGAATAAAAATCATCAAATATTAAAATCTGATTTAAACTTTTTAATAAAGCAAAAAGAATATAATGTTACTTTGTGATTTTTATAAAATTGAGCGAAATTCCTAAGCGATCCATTTGGAAAAGCTTGTAAATTAAATTTTTCCAGTGTGTAGTTACTAAACGTGTGGCGTGACTTCTGGATTTTTTGAAACGTCTTATAAATATAACGAGACTTCTTGTGACAAAACATGAAGTGTCAAAGAATGACACTTTCGCAGCTGGGAACAAAGTGAGCCTTCCCAAGATCATGGGGGCGCTGACGACATAGGAAAACGGAGAAGAAGCAGGACATTGAACCGGAAGGGACCGACTCTCACTGTGTCAGACGACACGGCTCTGTCTGCTCGTAGACACCAGGGCTGAAGCTGACAACTACGAGGACTCCTGGAAGAGCTGGCTGCTTTAACCGCCATCTAAAGCAACCGCCAAGAACCAACGAACTTTCACAAAGAGCAGCAACAAGTGGTTAGAAAACATCGGGAGGAAGAAGGTAACGATAGCAAGAAAATTATAATACATCCAGGAACACAAAGGACATGAAATATGCTAGACCTGTGTCGAGGAAAATCATAAAATTACACCGAAGTAAATAAAAGGACGATTAAGTGAATGGGAGGCAGGACGTGATTCTGGATGAAAAGGTCGAAACTGTAAAGTCGATTCTGGCCAAATTAATTCATAAATTCCACATTTACTTTAAAACTGACAGTAAACAAATAAAATGAAAAATTGACAGTCATAAGTGTAGCGAAAGAATCTACCCGAGACAATTTTGATAATGAACAATAAGAGAAGGATGTTGCCATGCTATCTAATTAAAACGGCGGGGTCTCAGCAAAGGAGAAGATGGAAAGATCAATGAAATAAAGCAGAGAGTAAGACACCCGGGCACATTTGAGACTATGAAGGGGACTTCTCAAACAGAAGGTAGCAGAAGACTAGACACAACTGGTAATCCATTTGCAAATAAAATAATGTTATGGTCAATATTTAAAGCAATACACACGACTAAACTGAATTAAAGGTATAAACATAAAAATGTTATATTAAAAAATAAAACTACTGTTTATAATTTTGAAAGTCTTCTCAAAGAAAACAAAATATCCAGAGGCCATAAAAGATTAACAACTGAACTATAAAATAATGAGTAACTTTCCTATGACAAATATTGTTACATATAAAATTAAAAGGGAAGCAATGGACTAAAGGAAATATTAAAAGGATTAATACCCAGGCTATAAAAGAAACTCTTATGATTAGAAGAAAAGACTTTAGAAAAATGAGTGAATGATTCAAACATGGCTTTCAAAGAAAATTAAATGCATTGAGATAAAATACATTTAAAAGATGCTAGAACTCTTTAGCAATTGGGAAAATGTAAATAAAAACAATGTTTAAATAAATTAAAACAATACCTTGTACACCAAAGAATATTATTAAGAAAGTGAAAGAGAATCTTTAGAATGGGAGAAAATATTTGTATATCATATATCTGATAAGGATCCAGAATCCAGAATATATAAAGAACTCTCACAACTCAGCAACAAAAAGATGAGCAACACAATCTAAAACTGGGCAAAGGACTTGAATAGACATTTCTCCAAAGAATCTATACAAATAGCCAACAAACACATGAAACGATGCTCAACATTATCAGTCATTAAAGAAATACAAATCAAAATCACAATGAGATAATACTCCATATCTGCCAAAACGATATATAAAAAACAAAACAAAACAAAAAACAAAGTAATAAGTGTTGGTGAGGATTTGGAGAAAGGGCAGCTCTCATACATCGCTGGTGGGGATGTAACATAATACATCTACTGTGGAAAACAGCCTGGTTGTTCTTGATAAGTTAAACAATTAACATATTACCATATTGTCATAGCTACTTAAAAGAATTGAAAATAGTATTTAAATCTCGTATGCAAATCTTAATATCAGCACTATTCACAAAAGCCAAAATGTGAAAAAAAACAAATGTCCATCAACAAATAAATGGATGAACAAATTATTGTACATCTCTATAATGGAATAGTATTTAGCCGTAAAAAGGACTAAAGAACTGATAGCTGCTACAACCGCCTCAAAAACGTCAGTCATGCTAAGTAAAAGCCAGACACGAGAGGTCATATACGATTCCCTTACAGAAATATGCAGAAGGGGTAAATCTACAGAGACGTAAAGCAGATTGGTGGGGGAGGGGAGAATGAGAAGCATCTGCTCACTGGGCACAGGGTTTTATTTTGGGGGCAATGAAAATGTTTGGAACCAAATACATTGGTGGTTGGTGGTGGTGGCGGTTGTACAACAGCGCAAATGTTCTAAGCGCCAACTGAATCGTACGCTTCGAAATGGTTAAATTTTTTGTCGTGGGAATTTCACCTCAATTTAAAATCAACAATTATCTTCCTCTTAGTTTGGCTTGCACAGACGCCCGCATGTGCACATGCACGCACATGCACACACGTTCTATACAAAATTCTGAGTTGGAACTAGGGTAAGTGGGTTCTCTCCACACCATTGGCTCAACTGCAAACTGGTAGTGCATTTTTGGGAGGGAAATCTGGCAATAGCTACCCAAATTTCAAATGTGCATACCTCGTGACACATCAGTTTAGCTTATAGGATTCAGTTCTACATGTGTTCCAAGATAGACATGTACGTTCGGTGGTGCTTTGTTTTAAAAAATGAAACAAAATAAAAAATAACAATCTGCAAATGCATGCTGCTGGTTTTGAGAGCCTCGAAGGAGAAACTGAAGGACCATTTGGTCCCTAATTGCCTTTGAACATCCTTTAAACCGCCCATAAATTACATACAGGTGATGTGTGTAAACAATGCCACACAGCAATAAAAACGGAAAACATATGATTCACACTACAATGTACACTATGTAGTTTCAGAAAGTGGTTGTACTAAAAACTCAATCATTCAAGGGCGACACTGCGTAGACACACTCCAACGACTCTGTAAACACCCGCCCTGGCCGGCTCCGCACCTTGGTCCCTTCATCTGAGAAACGGGGATGCTCTACACACCCGTCTGAGAACCACTGAGAAGACGCGATCAGTTCATTCCAATAAAGTGCCTGCGCTGCATCGGGTACGTACGTCAAGCGTGCCACAAACGTGGGGTATTATCAGGCCCTTGAGGGGTCAACATTCCGAGGGGGATGCAGGTACCTCGCAGGCAACGCCGCGTAAGCCATCGCGGCGAGCGCACCGGCCCCAGGGCGCATGCGCAGTGGAGGAGCGCGAGCCGGCGCCGCGGGCGGGCTGGCGGTGCAGGTGCAGCGGTCCTTCCCATCACCTCTCAGTCCCCGCGGACGCCGCTTAGCATCACCCAGTCCCCCGACACTGCACGCACGCACACGCACGCACACGCACGCACACTCGGCTCATGGCTGAGACCAGTGCTCATACGCCTTTCCCCGGCGGTGACAGATTGCATTTCGCCATGTCTGTGCTATCTACCATTAGCACATATGTTGAAGTGCTCCCTGTGCTTGTTCTCTGGAAAATAAACTTTTGGAAAGAAAAATCAATTTTCATTAGCGGTGCCTTTAACTTTCAAGAAAATCCCGTTTCAAATGAAAGTGTGGGGGACGCTCTGGAAGCTCAGCCAGTCTGCCCTTCCCTGAAGGCCTGAGCACGCTAGGACCCGAGCTTCAGGGCTGTGTGTCCTCTCGCCTCGGCGCTATGCCAAGGTCACAAGACGACTTGCTGACTGAAGCCAGCAGGTGCCATGGCCGTGGGAAGAAGGCTGGTTGGGACCGGGGCCAGCTGGAGGGCCTCCTCGACCTGGTCCCGGGGTGGGCACCCCTCGGTTTAGCCAGTGAAAACACAGGTCTGGTGTCACCAGACCTCCTGGTCTTTTAAGAGAAACTCTACGCCTGTTTTTTATTTGAAATCTTCCAGAATTTTTAAATATTGTCAACCAATTCAACGTGAACAACAAAAACAACACTCTTGGGCCCAAACACTTCTGTCAGGTGGCACACACCTGCCCCTGGAGTTTTCAAACTGCACATCCAAAGATGCTCACGAACCACGGCTGTGAACGAAAGAAAGTCGTGGGAAAACAGGTCTCTAACGCCCACGGTGGGAGCTGGGAGCCTGGTTGCCATCCCCAGCCTCTCGGCCAGCGGCCTCCAGGTTTGTCCCCGCCCGCTCTCCACACCATGCCCCCTGCTGGGAGGGGTCACCCTTGAAATCACACCTGAAACAGTGCTTCACAGACACCTCACTTGACAAAAATAAGTCACGAGACATGTTCCTCGCCGAGAAAGCATACGTTGAGAATTGTTTCCTTTCTACTTAAAGAGTCAACAAAATTGGTGACATTTGGCATCTCCCCTCTGTCAGTGGATCATTTATATAAAGATTATCTTAAATACATATAAAGAAGAATGATAGACTGGTGGGTGCGGGGGGACCATACAGCCACCAGGCAGCTAAGGCGGGATTGATTTTTCTAAGCGGGGTGAGTAATCGCATGATGCATGGCCTGGGAGAGCCCTCTGACCCCCGTCTTTTCCCAGATGGTGTGCCATGCCCCTGCCTTTCCCTGTCAATCACTGCACACACTGCCACAGGGTGGAGGGCCTCGGAGTACCTGCTGATCTTTAGCACCTTTCTCTCCTTCTTGATCAGCACTGGCATGTTGGAGCCGATTTCTAGGCTAGATTTTCCCATCACTGGTGTACGCAAAATTATTTTTAACCTCCACAGTCATTTTTAGAAGAGATAAATGCTGACCTATTATTTTAAAGTTGTGGAACATGTTACCCTGGACATGAAAGTGACTTACAGCCCAGCTGAAGTGAGCCATAAGGCATGTCCCCAGAGCTGCCTCCGGAAGAGCCTGACTGCACTGCTGACACCCTCCTTCATCTCTGTGGACCTGCGCACACCCAGCCTTCCAATACCTTAACCCTTCCTGGTCAAGGTGTCGCTGTGACATCAAATAACTTCCTTGCACTTCTCTTTTATCATGTTCAGGAGGGAGCATGACCTGCAAACCTAGGCAAGTGAAGGGCACAAATGCTTCGCTTTTTCTGGTCACTAATAAAGAAACCTCGTAAATGATTCACTTGTTCTCACCAACATGCTATGGCCGTTTCGGGCTTCGCTCCATCCGTTTGCCTGTGGCCCCCAAATGGCTAAGGATCCAGCAGGCAGAAGTTTCTTATAATGTTTAAAAAAAAGCCCTCTCCTTTTCTCTCTTTGGAAAAACCCCTTTACTGAAGTTTCTTAAACCATAGTATTTTTTAAGTGGTAAAAGGAAAGAACTTTCAATGAAGACTCCTATATGTAGTGAAAATATAATTCAGAAATGAAGGGGAAATCAAGACATTCTCAGATGAAACAAAAACAAAAACAAAAACACTAAGAATTTGTGGCCAGCAGTCTTATCCCAAGAGAATGGCTAAGGTAGTTCTTTAAACTAAAAAGAAAGAAAAAACTTTGGAATGTCACGAAGAAAGAAAGAACAGAGCGAGCAAAAGTATAGGCGAATATAATAGGTTTTCTCCTCTTAAGTTTTATAAATTACGTTTGACGGTTGAAGCGAAATTATAACAGTCTAATGTGGTTCTAAATTATGTAGAGGAAGTATTTAAAACAATTATATTATAAATGGGGAGGGTAAGATGTATAAGGGGAGGTAAAGTTTTTATACTTGAACTGTCAAAATAATGATATGTGTGTGTGTGTCTCTCTGTATATAATATATAAAACATATATATAAACCATACCTAGAATAACCACTAAAAAAGCTATACTTTCTAAAAGTATAAGATATATGCAAAAGACTTAGTTAAGTCATGATATTCCAATTATTCATATGACCCACAGGAAGGCATGAAAACAGAAATAAAAAACAGAGAACAAGAAGAAAATAATAAAAAAACGGTTGACTTAAACACTAACATAGCTGTAATTACATCAAATGCAAATGGTCTAACTATACAACTTGAAAGAGAGACGTTCACAGAGTAGATGAGAGAACATGGACTGCCCCTTTGTTAACCACGAAACGTCCACTTCAAATACAGCAACATAGGCGGATTGAAAGTAAAGAGATGGAAGCAGGTGCGTCGTGCAAACATTAACCGAAGTAAAGCAAGACCAGCTACGTAATATCAGATAAAGGAGACTTCAGAGCAAAGAAAATCACCAGAGTAAGAGAGGGACGTTATGTAACGATGAAAGACTCAATCTACCAAGACGACATAAAAATCCTAAACGAGTACGCATCAGTATGTTGGTGGTGTGACTGCAAACGGTCATGCCTACAACTGAATTCGCCCACTAGCATGAAACAGGCCCTGCTTCGCCAAGGCGTTTTGAGCTACTCCTCCCATTTTCCAGTCTTTAGAGACAAAGGAACTGGGCGACTGTCTGGGGTGACGACCCAGAAGACCGAGAATGTCAAAATGCAGCGAAAGTGGAGACGCTTGGGGGAGGCGGGAAGGAGTTCATTGAAGTTCAGCTGATTTTTAAATAAAAAATGTTTAGGTTCGCCAGCTTGATATAGTCGCGTAGGGAGGAGGCAAGAGAATTAAAGTGTTAATCAAGCTACATCCAGAGACTGCGAGGTGCTGACCAGCCCTGCAGCCAGGCCGGGAGGAGCCTTCAGAACAAAGGGAGATTTCTGCTGGGATGGCTCACAGCCCACCCCCACACCTGTGAAGGGCAAACAGGAACCCACAGTCATTCCCTGTGGCTAAAACCGTGGGGGTCCTGAGGAGTAAAGGCTGGGAACCTCCCGCAGCCTTTCGCTCTGCATATTTTTACCTTTTCAGCTAAATCCCCTTCCCCTTCCGCACCCTATGGCCACATTGAAGTAATTGGGAACTCAGGAATGACATGTAAACTGAATTCCCTGAACACTCAGGGTCCCTCTCAGTTCCTCCGTCCCTCTCTCTGCCTCTGAGAGGAGACCACGCTCTGTCTGTGGACTGTCACCCCTTTTCCAATAAATGTTCCTTTGATTCTAACGCTGGCGTGTGTTGAATTATTTCAACACTCTCCGCCCAAGGCCCCTCTTCTCCTCTCTCCATGAAGGGCTTGGTCTCCCCGCCCCCAGCTCGGGGAAATTCGCCCGTCCTGCATTAATAGCACTTTATAAAAAGATTTCTCTGAATGTGAGCTCCTGGAGAACGGGGTCCCTGTCTCTTTTGTTTACTGCCATTTCTCCTGAAACCACATAGCATATACTCAATAAATACGCGCTGAATGAATGAAGGGTTTGCCTTTGTTATCACGTGCCTTGGGTCGCTGACGGCAGCATTAAACATGGTCTGCCTGTGTCCTTGTTACATCCAGTCCCGGGACAGAGGCCTCCCCGCTGACACCTCCGCGCAGCTCCAAGACCTCCCTCCACAAAACCTGAGGAAACACTACAGCGCTGAGCCTGGGCATGCTCAGTCACGGAAGTCCTCCTGGCAAACAGGGGAGGCTGGACAGGTGGCCCCCCATCCAGGTGTCCTCTCTGCACGGGCGATGCCTCCATCAGCGGCCGAACCCCAAAGAAGGCCCTTCTCACGAGTGTTCATTTCTTGGAAGCGGAGAAATCACCAACCAGGTCTGCTTTGACCTGAGGCTGGACGAGTCCTGCCAGGAGACGCCGACTGTGACGGACACTCAGCTGGGACACAGCGCGGTGCCCGCCGTCCTGCCATCCGATTACGCGGCGCTTCCTTCCGACCTGGTCACGCCACGTACCCGGCGCGAAAGGAAGCGCAGAAGCGTGCCTTTCGGAGGCAGAGGGCGAAGTCCTAAACGCCGAGCTCTTGCTGCAGGGTGAGGATAAGCTACCTACTGTCTCTGAGCCTCGGTTTCCCGTATGTGGGGCACGGATAGAACCAGTACATGTAGTTTAGGGTTGTCGTGAGAACTGCAGGCAGTATGTCAACCCCCAGCACACCGCTGCAACGCAGCAGCGGGCAGAACATATTTCCGGTAAGTGGTTCTGGCCAAGTGGACGTCAGTTTTGGGTGGTGGGGGGCGGGGGGGAGGAGGGGCCACAACTCCTGCCTGACACCATAAATCAATTCCAGATAAGTCAGAGCTAAATAAGAAAGGTCAAATTATAATGCTTCAGAAAGAAAACATAGGCAAAATTTTCCTGAAAAAGGGTACCAAAAAGTTCTAATTATGGAAAAAAAATGGATAAATTGGACTTTAAGAAAATCAAAAACTTGCATTCATCAAAAGACACCATTAAGAGAATGAAATATCAAGCCACAGATGGAGAAAATACATCTTCAATACATATCTCTTTGTCCTTGATATGTAAAGAGCTCCGACAAATCAATAAGGCAGGAAACACGACTTTAATAACTGGGTGAAAGACTTGAAAAGGGTTTCATGAAAGAGGACATGCAGTGTCCAATGAGCATACGATAGGCATGCAGTGTCCAATGAGCATACGATAGGTGCTCGACATATTAATCATCAGAGTAACTAGATTACGAAAACACTCCTCAAAGGCTAAAATTAAAATGTTTGACGACACCCAGTTTCGGGGGCGTGCAGAGCCACCCCAATCCTCGTACACGGCCGGCGTGGAGTAAACTGATGCAGCCACTTTGGAAACCGGTTGGGCCTCACCCAGAAAGCTAAGAAGGGGCACACGGTGCCCACGCTACCACGCGGCCGGTCCACTTCCAGGCGGCACGTCCGCGGGAAATGGCCAAACGTGTCCGCCGGACACACTCGGGAACATCTGTGACAGATTTCTTCCTAAGCCGAACACTGGAAACAACCCGGAGGCCCACGGAGAGCAGAAGGGGCAGACGGGGGCACAGCCACACAACGCCGCGTGGCCACGAAGAGGCCGGCGAGGCCGCCGCGGTCCACGCGGTCGCCGCTGAGCGAGGGAGGCCGGGTGCCGGGGCGGGGGCTGCAGCGTGCCGTCTCCGTCAGGTTCAACGGCAGAAACAAGCTGCTGCCGCAGCAGGCAGACGCGGTCAGGCAGACGCGGTTACGGCGGCGAGGGGCGTGGGGCGTGGGGGCGACGGGGGCGCTTTCTGACTCCGGCCGCGCTCTGCCTGGACGTGGGCGGTCGCTGCGGACGCACAGACACGTGTAAAAACGCGTCGGCTTCGCGCCTCGCACCCGTGTGCTTTGCTGCGTGTCCCGTGAAACACGATAAAAGCCCACGAAGCACCGCGCCAGATACAGAGCAGTCATTCCAAAAAGTTAGGGACGTATCTTTACTGTTAATTTTAACATCACGATGGTAGATTTTTTCCTCCTAACCCCATCTGCCACTAGGTTTCTCTAAAAACACTGCAGAAACAATACCTTTTAAGCTTCAACCTAGCAGCTTTTAAACTACTTCTGCAGACCCTGTGTCTCAGAAAATGCATGAAAGTCAAAGACGCCTTTGTTTCAAAGGAGTCCTCCTGCTGATTACGCTGAGGCAAGACACTCAGCAAAACGTGGACACAGTCAAGCCGGCACCCAGACAGGGCAGGGAATGAACGGCGAGGGGACTGTCAATCATCGGACGCAGCAAACGGCCCGCGAACGAAGGGCACGAGCCCTGGACCGTTGGCTTTAACTGCAGCACTCGCCATCCTCAGGAGTCTTAGAAAACACTGGAAAATCGCCGCCGAATGTGCCCTTTATTTGGGGAAAACAATCTGATCACCGTCCACACAAAAGCAGCAGCTTCTCCCAAGGCCGTGTGTATTATCAGTTGGACTCTCCCTTAAAAGCAGGAAATTAAATAAGGGAGGTTAGGGCGGCAATAGGGCTGGTCCCACCTGACTCATCCGCATTTCATTTCTTACTAATTTACAACTTGACTTTGGGTTAACCTTGAATGTTTACGGAATATACGCATCGGGCTTTGGAGAGGAGGTGGGGGGATCGGTAAATTACACATAAAGTACAGAGCGCTCCAAGCACCAGCTTCCGACTAGACCAGGAACCGGAAGAGGCCGGCACAGCGTACACCTCTCGCCGCACTCTGCTTAAAATAATCAAATGCTTCAAGTTCACATTTGGGTCAATGCCAGTGAAATGGGCATCGCCCAGAAATGCCCACAGAGTAGGCGGGTAGGAGGCCCTGCACGAGAAGTTACCTGGCTTCAGAGGCTGCTCCTTCGCAGAGAAATAACTACGTTCCACAAAGATACCGGTCTGTCTACACCTGAGTCAACTGTACATTTTAACTCACCACAAAACTTCTGTTAATGCTGGTGAATTTGTGAAGTGAGTTATCCTTACGTTAACCAAAATTTCTGAAAAATGTCTGGCTCGGCCTTTGTCGGGTCGCAAACGAATCTTTATTTTCTGATAGCAAAACTAGCTGGTGGCCTGGCACTTAGGCATGCCAACGCACGGGCCAAAATGACCACTGCCCGGATGCCATGTCCCACCGTAATACATTTCAGGTCGTCTACCGGGAGGAAGAAACGCTCTGACTTGTGATAGGAAGACTGCAAAATATCAACAGTAGGTACTAACGAGGCGCTAAAATGTGAGAAGCGGGGACAGGGAGGAGGGGCATCGAGGGGACTCAGCACAGGGAGCCAAAGTGACCCCACATTCTTCTTCCATGATCGAAACAGAACGCAGTTTCTCCCCGTGCTCATCAGACCTAGATGCCTTTCTAGCTACAGACTCATGAAATGATCCTTGAAATTATATTACCAAGAGAAAATTTCCTTCATTGCTTATTTTGATATAATTTCAATAAATGTACAGTATGTGAAATTATTTCTTCATTTCATCGCGGTTCTGGAAATGAAATTGAATTCCTGAGCCAGTCCGTGGGACACTCCAGCTGAGGACGCACGGGCTGCGTGTTGTTTGCTGTGGGACCGGGTCCCTGGGCAGGGGCTCCTCTCTTCCGGGGTGAAAACAGATAACCCTTTAGGGACCAAGGTCATCGTCAAGTTCATTGCCAAAGGGGTGAACCCTAGGTTTTAGATTCCTAATCGATAGTGGCAACCCAGACACCCTATTTCTTCAATCTGTTGTGTGATCTTGAAAAGAAACGCATGGGGAGATCTCACAGAGCCAATGAGGTCGGACGCCATGGAACGGCCTTGCGCCCCCGACAGTGACCCCAGACACGGGGCCCGCACACGGGCCCAAACGCTGACCCAGAGCGGCACAGGCGGAGCTGTAGGGCCCAGGGCATCTCCGTGGATTCTCTGTAAAGGCTGGAGAGTGAGGTTTTTCCTGGGAAACATGTTAAAATGACGGTGTCAGGTTTTTCATGACTTTATAAAACCATGACACGTTTAAGACACGTAGAGTTATAAGGAATGAGGAACTTCACGATGGCACACTCACCACTCAGTTCAAGAAATGTGTTATCAAAGTTGGTGGTTTCCCCGATAGCATCTTTCACCAATACACACACCCCCTTGTACCTTTCCCCGACTGCGCCCTCGCCCTGAATTCGGTGCGGACCCCTCCTTCAGCCATATACGGTATTGTTTTGCATGCTGGAAAATGTTTATAAATAGCATCGCACTGTTTACACCCTGCTAGAAATGACTTTTTCTGCTCAGAATTGTAATTGAAATCCACTCATATTGATGCGTGTAGCCCCTTTCACTACTGCATAATGTAAATGGGCGCCCCCTTCCTCCCCCGTCCCCACCGTTTTAACCCCCAAATGTCCTACGTCAGACAGGTTATTTCACCACCAGAAGAGAATGAAGTCGGACGAGCGTAGCGTCCAGCACGCGACTGCTCCCCAGGCCGTCCACGTCCTCTCTCTCGGGGAATGACGAAGGTGAGTCAGACACCTGGACCCCCCGCCTCGGCCCCGGCCCACGTGTTCCTGCTGCCCCCGTCACGTCTCCAACCTCCCTCGTCTCCCCCGTGGCTCTCACGACCTCACGCCAGGAGCCCCTCCGCACACGCGCGCCCCGTTTCTGGGCTCGGGTTGTGGTGGCGTGTCCCGGGTCAGGCCGCCACCACCTCACCCCGCATTCCTTTACCAGCTTCCTTGCTGGCCTCCTGCCTCCATTCTCACGGCCAGAAGTACCACCCGAAAACAGAAACTCGAACCGCGTGGAGCCCTCCCCTCCCCTCCACATTCGGAATCCGTCGGCGGCTTCTCATTGTCTTCAGGGTGAAACGCAGACTCCTGAGCCTGATGTACGAGACTCCTCGTCATCCGATCCTCGGCCATCTGGCGAGCCGGCTCCATCCGCCACGGAAGAGCTGCTGACGTCCCCCTGACTGGCTGCGCGCCCTCGCTCCGCACCTGTGGCTGCTTCTGTCTGCGCACATCCCCCTCCTTCCCCTGCCTGGCCGTGCTGGGTACCGGTCTCTCAAGACTCCTCCACGCATCTCCGGGTCTTTTCTGGATCCCCGCCCCATTTCTGGCTGGGCCTCAACTCCGTGATTCTCAGCGTCCCCCACCCATGCTGCCTCTCCTGTGGCGTGGTACCCACCTGTCCACCCTCCCTCTGCCCCACACAGAGCTGGGCTCCCGGCTTATATTCCCACGACTTAGCTCAGTGCCCACTCCTGGCAGGTGCTGAGTGAATGCTAGGTGACCTGTACCAGGCTACCTGGGAAAGGATGGCCATATGCACTTAGAGGCCCTGAAGTGCAATCATCCCATGACTGGACGTGTAGAGAAACATGGCATGCTACAGACGCGGATTTTCTAAATCACCGAAATGTATCCCTTCGAACCGGAAATACTTTTATTTAGTAATTTACTCCGAAGGTTTTCTAAAAATAGCATATGCTGTTGATACCTGGACCAGTTCTCTCCAGCCTCATTTATTCTCATAGGTCGGTGTCTGTGCCCTACATTTGTTAAATATTTTGAAAATCACTTTTTAAATTTTTTTTTGCTTTCTTGAATTTTTAAAGTAAGCAACAAAGACATTTCCAACATTTCCTGATGCTCCGTTTAATGAGCATCCAACTCTGCGTGGCAGAATCTACGCGCAGGCTTTATCCCCACGTGGACAGACCCCGTTGACAGGCGCTGAACTCGACATGGACAGCTGTCCGTGACCGTCACTGCCGCCGCCCACCCCTCGGTCGCCAGGGAGTCCTGTGCTGGTGTCGAGCCTCTCGCAGCGCCGGTTAGAACTGCCGCTGGGAGCAGAAGCGAAGGCCGCAAGGAGAAGGCCCGCGCCTCGGTGTGGCGGCCCCGCCACAGCGCCTGGGCCCTCGCCTCTCCCCTTCCGCGGGGCCGGTGCTCACGGAAGTGACCAGAAGAAGGGGATCAGAGAAGGAAGGTCATTCTGCTGCATCTAGGCTTAAGAACACCAGCCGACCAGCCAGCCTCCCCTTGTCCTTACACAATGCCAACGGGCAAAGCTAGGATAGTTCATATAACAGCTTCATCCAGAGTCGGTGTTCTTGAGCGAGCTGGCCAGAAGTGTTGTCCTGCAGTTTAGTAACAGCTCTTGGTCACGACCAAAATACTCACCAGGAATTCTACTGAACTTAGACCCTTGAACGCAGCATCCTGTTATCTCTAACTGATAACGCATAGTGACACGCCTCGGCGTACTGCGCTGATACCTGGATTTTGTAAGTTCTGGGCCTTTTCACTTCCCGTGACATCAGCTTCTGTGAAGTGAGCTGTCTGAAGGTTGCACACTTCCCGTTCAAAATGTTGCTCCCGGCAATAAATGTCGTACTTCTACTCAACCCCTCCATTTCCTTCCCCATGATCTTAAGTTTGTCTCCTGAGCAAAGCCACATGTAAAAGCGAGTTTTCCCCTTCCCAGCAGACGTTTCTCATCGGGCAGCACAAGTGACCTTCAGAATGAAATGAGCAAGCCCCGCCCCCCGCCCGTTTTCAAGTTGGTGAGACTCAGGCCAAGATGAAAACATGCCAGTGATTACAGCCTTCATTTTTAGTTTCTGCATCTGCTTGCAAAAAGGCGGAAAACTGGAATTAATTTTCCACTTTACTTCATTGGCAAACTATTTTTCACTTTGCTGAACGTTCAAGGCACAGTGATAAATGGTAAGGAAGAAGCCGCCGGCGTTCTCAGTGCATGGTTGGCGGCCCCCCACGACTCCTCAACGGACAGTGTCACCTGGCCCTCCCTCGGTGGGGGGGGCTTGTTATTCTGTGGGGCCCTGACTCACTGCCACTGGAGGACACAGGTCTCCGACCAGAGAGACCTCGTGGACGTTAGCAGAGACCCGGCTCGTCACTGAGAGATGCCAGCACAGGGGTCCTTCCGTGACGGCCGAGGGACCGAAGCGGTCCTCGCCCAGACACCTGCCCTTCTGTCCCGCGGGTCAGGTGGCGCCTTCAGCAAAGGGCTGGACAGCAAACAGGCTCGGAGGCCGCGCGGCGTCTCGCTCCGCAGCTCTGCCCCGCGGCGCGGTGTGCACGGGCCCGGCTGTGTCCCACGCGTCTTCGTGGACAGTGAAACGTGAAGTTCGTACGACTTTCACGTGCCACAAAATACTCCTTTTCCCAACCTTTTAACGATGTGGGGAAACATTCTTAGCTCAGAGAACTTACGAAGACGAGCAACGTGGTTTCCAGGACGGGGTCTCCCGGCCCCCCAAAGCCTGGGCAGAGCGCGCAACGCCGCGGTCCTCAGCAGCGAACTGAAGGCCCGATGCGCGGGTTCGGCTCTCAGAGACGTGCTCAGAGGAGACCCCAAACTGCGCCAACAGGCACCGTCAGGGATATCGGGATGGCCGGAGGAAACCTGGAAATGTTCTGGAAACAAAGAATCTTCGAGAAGCGCGCCGAGAATGCTCGGCATTGCCTATCACCGGCCGGTTCCCGAGCGCGGGCCCCCCCCCCCCGACTGATCTCAGTGGCAGCGCGGCCTGCTTCTGCTCCCAGTGCCGTGATGGAAACCCAGCGTGCATCTTAGCCCAGCATCCGTGAGGCTTCGGTACCTCAGGGGCGGGCGATTCGATGGGGATGAAATTGGAAACCAGCGAGCGGCAAGCTCTCTGGCACGCCGCAGCTCACACGGGCGAGTGTGGGTGTGAAATCGTGGGCAATTACATTTTATCACAGCGAGGCGAGTTTCTGCCGAATTCATTAAAATTCGCTCTCAGGACCAGGTTGTGAGACTGTGAAATTTTGGTGGTGGTCCTGATGAAAAAATAAAAAATAAATAAAAATGAAAGCAAACGTTCGCTCTCCGTGCCGCGGGGGGCTGCGGAAGAGCCGTCCGCAGCGAGGCTGGGATGCGCCTGACGAATGTCGCCGCCTGGAACTGCAGCTGCAGATCAGACGAGGGGGCTCTCAGGGAGAGGCCAGGCGCCAGCGGGCGAGGAGCCAGCCGCCTCCTCCCGCCCTGCTAAGCACCCAGCAACACCTCCGGATAGGAGGGCGAGGAGAGACAGGGGTGTAAATTTGGAAGTGAGAAAAAAAAAAAAAACCCCACTGAGAGCTGAAATAGGAGGGTAAAAGCTGTGACTAGGAAGGTCCCAATGATTAAAAGGCAGCCAGGAAGGGGCTGGGGCTGGGAGGAGGAAGCGTTAATTCCTGGCGGGCAAGCCCCAGAGGGGTGGCCCCAGGGCGGTGCTGGCTGGCTTCTGGCCTCTCGGTGGAGAGCAGGCCGGGCACCCAGCTGCGTCTTGCCAGTGGGCTGGAGCCTTTGTTAGCACAGCCCGGCGGGGGGCCTGAGCGAGGGAAGAAAGGAGGCCCTCTTCCTAGCCAGGACAGCAGGGTTCGCCTGGCCGCCCCCTCCCTCTCCCAGGCAAGGTGAAAACGAAGCCTGAGGGCCTGTGGCTGCCTGGGGCAGCATCTTGAGCTGAAGCTTTCTGCATTCCTCTCCCAGCAGGACCAAAGGGTGGGTCCAGGTCCGGGCGGTGGGAGACAGTCCTGTAAGCAGAACCCCCCACCTTCCCCCGCATACTGCGTGAGACGGAGCAGGTGCACACACACCGGACGGCGGTTTCGGCTTTGTTAACGGCCCCTGGGCCACCCGGGCAGCCCGCACGGCCCTGCTGACATGCAGCTTGCCCCGCCTGTCAGATGTGCACAGAGCGGTCTGCGGAAGTTCAATCGGCCGTGCCCAATCCCGTCCCTCGGGCCGGGAACAGCTATGGATTCGGAAGTCACCATCGGTTTTGATGGGCGTCGGCCGCATGGTTACGGCTGTGTTCCCATGGTTACTGGTGAGCGCCTGGTGACCGTCCGTCGGTGACATCGATGGGCAAAGCCTGCCACGCACCCCAACGGGGCGGCAAAACCACAGGGGGCCCCTCCTTTCGGAATTCACCAAACGCACGCTCTCCGGACCCCCGGCGTGAGGCTGCACATCCGCACCCTGCAGGAACTGAGTCTCCGAGGAGCTGGGGGTCTGGCTCATCTCGGACCTCAAGGCCACGTGCAGGCTGGGCTGGGGCCAGCCTCGCGGGCTTGTGAGAGACACGAGTGTCATCTCTCCCCAGCTCCGTCGCTGTCACCCCGCTGACGGCCCGAAACCGGCCGTCGTGGGCGTATTTACACGACGGAAAACAGCACATACTGCGGCTCAGAGAAACCCCTTCCCCACGGCCTCCCCTGCTGGGCTGGTTGTGTAAAGACCGACTGCCCAGCTCACTGTCCAGGCGCCGCGGTGCACTCAGTGACGGGCCATCCAGCAACGCCGCTGGCTGTGTGTGGCCAAACACAGGGGACCCTGGCCCACAGCTCGGCTGCCACGTGCCTCCCACTGCGCCCGCCCTGTGGCAGAGTGGGCTCTGAGGCCCCAGCTTTGGCCCCAAACGCACAGCGAAATGGATCCGGGGCAGCATAAGTGGAGTCCCGCCCTGGCCTTACCAGGGTTTAACCTGGAGCCACGAACAGCCAAAGGCCAGGCTCCCACGCTCACTATTCCCGAGCCCACTTCTCTATCTGTAAGAGGGGACGATGACCGTCGCTTCCGTGTAGGAGTGAGGTCACGTGTGACGATGTGCAGGCCAGCCCTCGGCCCTGTGCCCGCCCCGCACTGACGGTGGCGGTCTGGCGGCCGCCCTGCCAGCCTCGCTTAGCTGACTAAGACACTGTGGTCCCCAAAGTGACTTTCCCAACGTCTCGGGACATGTAGTAGCAAAGCAGGGTAAGAAGTGAGAAAAACAATAACGGCGCCCGAGGGCCACCGCCGCGACCCAGCACTCACCGAGGGCGCGGACGGGGCTGCGGGCTTCGAAGGTGTCTCTGCGTCCAGCCTGCGGGCTCTCTGACCAGGCGTGGGGCTCTTCCTGCCGCGCTACCGGGCGCGAGTGACGGTCCGTGTCCCGCAGCCAGAAAGTGACAGAGACCCACACTCCTGACCCTAAGTCCCCTGGCTTCCCACTAGGGAAAGAGGTGACGGGCACGTGGGGGCCCACGGCAGGAAGGTCACTTACACGGAAAGCCCCAGATTCGGGTGTGTGACACTAACCGCCTGTCCCTGTCGGCTCTGCCCGGAAGGGCTTCTGCCTACACCTGTCCTCAGCAGGAGAGAAAGGCCGGCCTCCCGGGCCTAGAGAAGCGCACTGGTGGAAACCATGGCAACGTCCTCCATGTCACCCAGGAGGGGCCAGCCTGGCCCACGGCCACTCGGGCACGCGGATTGGCTTGGCTCTTCTCGGCTGTCTCCCACTTGTGTGCCCCGCGGCCGCTAGTGCCCCTCACGGCCCCCACCCTCCCTGGTTCCCCTGATTGTGGTAAAACAAAGACCTGTGTATTGACTCAATTATAAGTTTAGGAACAAGACTCTGGGTCTTATTCCTAAGAATAGACCCAAGGTCCATATACAGGTATTTGTGTAGATATATAAAACTTTCAAACTCGTACAACAATCAATTTGGTGCCATTCTCGCTAAAAACAAGGCACTTATAGGAACCCCAAATTCCCATTTAAGAAACGTCCATCTTTATCACCATCCGGAAAATCAGCATTTTGCTCCCAGTGAAACGAGAAACTGCTCACTGCTCAGCCTCCCGGGCCCTGCGCTGAGCGGGTCTGAGGAGCTGCCGGGCTCCTGTGTCTGCGCAGACTGGACCCGAAAGGAAGGTACGCGACGCAGCTAGCCCCGCGCGGGCACCGTCCGTGCACATGGGGCCGCGCAGTCTGTCGGCCTGACGTGGCTCTGCGGCTGCGTCCCTCTCTGGAGACCCGCGGGTGGTCCCGCGAGCCGCCTCCTGTTGTTTTGAGCCTGATCATGCCCAGCGTCCGACCCTGTGCTGCACTGTGCAAGCGAATGCGCCTAACGCGAGATGGCCGGCCACCAAGGGCGGGCACCCTGGTCAAGACAAAGGCCACGCCTCCGCGTCGGCCTCCGCGCCGCCGTGGATACCGCCGCGCTCGGGGCAGCTCTGTGGACCGTCAGACCGCTCCGGTCACGAGCTGCTGATCTCCCCGGACAGCCCACCAGGCGGAGGCCCGAGAGGCGGGTCGTGGAGCCCGGACGCCCGCCTCCCGGCCCCTTCCCTGGCATTTGCAAAAAGATAACCTCGGGCGGATCATTCTGCTTCATTCGGATCTGGTTTCTTTACCCTTTAAATATTCATGATCGGACTACCTACGTGACGGGGTTTTTGAGCAGATCAAATGGAATATCTGAGCTTGAAAGATAGCGAGCCAACAATTGATGTTGTTCATTATTTTTTTATTCGGCTAATATTATTTGAGGGCCGCTATGTGTCAGGCATTATGCTAAGTGCTGCAGATATAATACTGAAGAAATTGGACTGAATTTTTGTCCTTCGGGAGACAAGAGAAAAAGGGCAAAATCATAAAGAATTATTTTAAGTTTTGCAAAGTTCTGTGATGGAAACGCAGGGGCTAAAGGACATGAGGGCCACCCTGCTGGACGGGGGCGGGGGGGAGGGTGCGCGGGACTCCCTGGGGAACGAGAAAGAAGCACCCGGCAGGAAAGGGGTGGGCGGCACCCCCGCGAGAGAATGACCCGGGCAGGCTCGTTACCTTGTGCTGAAGGGACCCCGGTGAGACCGAGGGTCTGACAGGGGGCAGAGGATGGGGCTGCTGGGCAAAGGGCGGAGTGTAGACGCCCCGAGGCGGAGATGTTTGAGGAAAGCGTTTGCTGGTGGAGAGCGGGCCCGCGGGGGTGGGGCCGAGCGGAGGCAGGAAGGCCCGCTGGGCGGCACACTCCGGAGGCGGGACATGGTGACAGTGCACGAGCAGGGAGGACAGCAAGGGGGAGGTCGGAAAACGACCCTTAGATTTTCTACCGGGGCAGGAGGTGCAGGGGCGAGACGACCAGACTGAGATGCCCAACGCCCGTCCTCAGGCAGCGCTGGGGGCACCTGGCTGCGCGCATTGGGACCCGAGTCACATCCGTGGGAATGTGGGACACCTCCCGCCCACCGCAGAGAGAGGCTGCATTTGATTCCAAAGAGCAGCTCCCCCGGGGTCCCCCGAGAGTCTCGCCTCGGCCGCTGCACCGTGAAGCCTCACAACGAGCCGCCGGTACGTGACGGAACCTGAGCACGTCTGGTCCTTCCAGCCCCGGAAAGCGCGCTCGCCCCCGCCCGGGCCCGGCTCTGTGCCAAGGACGCCGGGGACCGGCACTGGCCCCTCCACTCGGGGTGCCACAGCCCGATGCAAACCACCCACCGAGGACTGTCGCCCGGGGCAGACGCGACACACCCCGGGGGGCCAGGAGCCGGGCGTGTGCCTTGGCACGGGTTTTGAAAACAGGTGTGACAAAGAAATGAGATGCAGAGGGCAGGGTGAGCGGAGAGAGGGGTGTGTCTTGGGAAAGTGGCCAAAGAGGGGAATCAGTCGGAGGCGGGAGCCTCATCTCCGAACACAACCTGTTGGGTGCCCGTGGCGACCTATGCTAATGGCGCTGGGTGTTACAAACGCTTTGCCAACCAAAACACCCTCACAATGACAGACACCCCGCGATTGTTCCCACAAAAAGCAACCCCTGGCACGAGGCAGCCAAGTTTAGGAGGGGCCACCAAACTCCCACAGCGTTTCTGAACTGCGCAGAAAGCAGAGAGGCACCTTCGAGCTTTAAAAAGAGGAAAACGATGCTTCTCCTTAGCAGGCCCACGGCGCCCTGGGGTCCTCGCGGCGCAGCGAGCACAGCGTGCACCTCGGAGGAACCTCCCTTTAAAACCAAACCGAGCAAACGCCCTCCGTGGGCGCCGATCACACACGCCTGCTGGAGAGCAGCTCGGGTTCGAGCCGCTTCGACTCGAGTCTATTAATTCCCCTGCACAGCGCACCTGTCTGCAGACGCCAGCCCCTCAGGGCAGAGGCTTCATTACGGCTGTGTTGCTCAGCGGAGCTGCGTGCGCCGCTCAGAGCACGGGGCACGGTGGACCTCGTGCCCTGCCGTCCTCCGCTCCCGCACGGCCCCGCCGAGCCGGCGAGCTCCGGAACGCGCAGGAACTGGGCGCGTTTAAATGGGTCCCCAAGGCTGTATGTTTACCCTGTCAGCCTGGCTTTACTTCACGGTACTGTAATGTGATGCTTAATGGTTTTTAAGCAATAAAAGGAATTACTTGAAAACTTACTCGGGAAAATTTAGAGACTACACAGAATTCTCACGGAATTTCTGAAAACTTCGGAATAACACACGGATATTCTTGAGATTTATCTAAAGGAAATCCAGGAAAGCGTTTTTGAAGTTGTCGTAAAGTCATCCTCAAGAGTACTATTTCTTATATTTCGCAGAAGGTGACTTACTAAAAAGAAGGAAGACACCAAACAGTGAGACACCCGGGGGGCGGTCTCGCTCCCGAACTCCTTGGGGAGCTCCCTAGGGGACCCGCCCACGTCACCACACCCGGCACAGCTCTGCTCACACGCCCTGTTTCACTCAGCCTCGCACACTAAAGTGAGCTCATTTCAAAGAAAAGCTGAAAGGATTCGAGGCACAACAGAATCTTTATCGGGGTCCCAGATGGCATCTTCCTGGCAGCAGCCGAGCAGTGTCTCCGAGGCCACTGCCACCCCGCCCCCCTTTGCCCAAACCCACCCCCGGCCCACGGCCTTGTCGGCTCCCACATAAACAGAAGAGGGGCGCTTGCCGCAGAAATCGGCATCGCCGGTCCCTTTCACACGAGCTGGATCAGACACAGAGATGCGCGGGGGCGGGCGTGAACCCCGCCACCGACCCACGGGGTCCCTCTGGGGACACGGGCACTTTTACGGAAACGGGGGTGAGCGACCACTTTTCAGACAGGGGTCCTCCATGTTCACCCCACGGGGGGCTCCACAACCTCACGCAAGCCACGGGGTGGGTGAGACTCACTAGGGGGCGCGCTCTCTGGAAGGCTGGCCGGAGCCCTGCGTCGCCCGGGACCCACAGGGTCTGGAACCCCGCGGGCCAGGCAGGCCGGGCTGCTCAAGGCAGAGACTTGGTCACCAGATGCTGGGCCACAGGGAAGCCTCAGGGCGTCCCGCGCCCAGGCAGGGCCAGGCACATGAATAATGAGTGTGCTCTGCCTCCCCTCATTAGCATTCTCGACCAGCGACACAGACCAGCCCTCCGGTTTCACTCCTGGCTTCAAAGGAGAAGCACGGCCACGACGGAGGAGAGGGACCAGGGAAGATGGAGCCCCAGTGTGTGTGTGTGGGGGGGGGGGTGCCTAGGACGCCTAAGGTAAAAAGCCCCAAGGCCTCAGGCTGCCGAACCCACAGGCACCGAGGACGCAGTGCAGGTAGGCGCTCCGGGTCCTGCGCTCCGACAGAGCCAGCACTGGGCTCTGTGCCCCAGAGTGAGACCCGGCTGGAGACGGTGGCGACGGGGCCTTCGGAGGCGCACCCTGCCTGCCCGGCCTCTCTCCTCAGCCTCAGCCCCAGAAGTGGCCCTGCGGCACCTCCTGTCACTTTAGTTTCTGGCCGGTCCCTGAGCACACCTGGCCTTCGAGGGTCCCACCTGCACCTGCCCCAGACGCATCCCTGAGCCCCTCCCCGCTGGGGGGTCCCAGGGAGAGCACCCCCACTCACCCATGGTGCCCAGAGAACGCTCCGCCCAATAAGCCTCGCCGATTCTCAGCCAGCGCCCAGCGCACGCCCGCACAAGGAGACGTGTATTTCTGTGTGTAGCTCGTTAAAAGTCTTTTAAAAACAGTCGGTTCTGCTCTTCGGTGTTTCGCGGCAGCTGCCCAGCAGCCAGCCACACACACCCAGGGTCCCTTCCCCGGAGGAGGCGGGGCCACCAGGTCGGACTTATCAACCACTCGCACACAGGTGTTTCGGCGAGATTTCGTTCCAAAAGCGTTTCGCAAGTCTGTGTTTCTTGACACAATTTTACATTAAGCAAATTTCACTGAACTCTGTTCAAGTCAAAGACTGTTTGAAACCTGTAAAATGTTTAGCAGGTATATTATTCATAGCTAAAGACAAGATCGAAGAGTTTTTTTTTGGGAGCGATCTCTAATTGAGATCTACCATCGTTTTGTTGCGAAATATTTCGCATATAAACATATGCTGGTGAAGTAATGAAAAAAAAAAGTGGGTTCTTACCTACAACGCCCACAGCAGCTTGTCACAGACGCCTCGCGGGCACTGAGCCACGGTCGTCCCGGGGAGCACCGCCTGGCGCAGGGTTCTCCTCAGCTCCGTTGCCACAGCCGGGAAGCTGCGTGGCTGAGCGCAGGTGTCCCGCACGAAGCCGATGTGATGCAAACCCCGGCGCAGGTGCCTGTGCTTGTGATGCCACCTGAGAGCAACCTGCAGCACCGCGTGCGCCTGCGGGCCTCGGGGCTGCGTCACGAGCCGCTCCCAGGTGGTGGGGGTAGGCGCCTGACAGGCAGGAAGCACCTGCATGCCGATCAGAATCTCCTTGAAGAGCCACGTGGCACAGCTGCCCCAAAGGCCAGCGGCAGAGAGAACGCTGGGGCCACCTGCACCCTCACGGGGCGCCTAGGGGTCCCCGGCACGCTCTTCCCGAGGCCTGCAAATGCAACGCCTCTTCGGATCCTACGAGATCCGTCTCTTTCGTAATGAATCTACTTTTCCAACAGCTGATTTGAGTTGCTTTCTCTCACCACAATGGAAAAGAGAAGGGCCACTAAGACGAGATGGGGGTCTCCGCACCGCAAACAGGTGTGAGTGGGCGTGCACGCACGTGCACACGCGTGCGCTCAGCGAGACCCCTTCCTCCCCGCCCCGCCCCCCACGAGGGGCGAGCGGCGTCCTCCATCTGCTCCCACGTTCACGTTTGCTTTCCCAGCAGGCGTGACTGACACGTCCCCTTGTTACGAGGGCATTAACTTACACTAACGAGGAAGAACCACAGGCGTCGTGCCCAGAACCCACTGGCCGCGGGGCTGAGAGATGCCCGGACCCGCCGCCCTGCGGCGTGGGGAGCCCCGAGGACACTCGCCCGACCCGCCTTCCCCGCCTCTGCCTCCCCCGGCCGCTTTGGCAGAACGGGACTAAGAGGGACATCTGTGCTGGGCCTTTTGATCTGAAGAACTGAAAGGAACTGGAAGGAAAAAGCCATATCGTGATGAGACTTTCAGCCCCAGAGTTTATGTGACCAGCAGGTGGGCCTGGGGGAGAGCAAGCCAACCCCCGGGCCCCTTTCCCGGCTCGGCCTTGGGCTGGGAGAGCCGGGGTGAGCTGGTGGGGACCTGACCGGGGTAGGACTCGGGGCGGCCCCTGCATCTGGCAGCTCCTCCCCCCTGCTGGCCCCGCCGCCGCTCTCGTCCGTTGGGGACAGAGCCCTGCCTTCAGCCTTTTCGCAGCGGTCACCTTCGTCGGCCCGACGCTGCTGGCGGGGTCTACAGTGTTAAACGGGGCCGCGGAAACGTGATGGACACCTCCCCCAGGTTCTGGAAACTCCTCACACTGCGACTTCTACAAAGGGAGCAGGACTCTTAAAGCAAAAATGAAACTACGTTTCCCAGCATACTTTGCTGCTAGGGTGCCGACATGTGACCCAGAGGCCACCAATCAGACACGCCGCTGTCATTACAGCCTGAGTCTCTCCTTGCTGGGTGGGGCACTGCGGTCCCACTCCAGTCACAGTGTGATCGCGAGGTGGGCAGCTGTGGGGACCACTTCTGGTTGTAGCAGGGACAGTGGGCTCCAGGGGAGGGGCGTGGGGACCCGGCGGCTTCTTGGCTGTGGCAGCTACAGCCTAATGCTGGCATCAGCCGCAGCTCCGGGTCATCCTGCGGCCGCTGGGGGCCCTGTCCCTGCAGTGCAGCCTGCTCCCAGGGCCGCTCCAGGACGTCCCCCAGTACGTCCCCGGGGGACTCTGTGGCCTGCAGCTGAGAACCCTGGGCGAGTCCACGACGGGGACTGCGCTCCTCCACGCCCGCCCCCCGGGCGGCTGCCGCTCTTGGCCCGACGCACGCGGTTGCAACTCTGCGATCTCTTCTGCTGTCCTTCTCCACAGTTCAGGTGGCACCCGAGGTCACTTACTGAGGCTGTGCAGGTGCGCCAGATGCAGGGCTGTGGCTGCGCACACCTGCCACCCGCTTAGAGCGCCGGCGCCGCCTGTGGAAAGCCCCAGCCGGAGTCTTGTGGGGCAACGGGAGCGGCTGGTGCCTCCCGACTCCGAAGACACCTCCGCAGCTCAACGCGGGACAGGGCCCCTGAGGGTGCCGGACAGAGGCGGAGGCGCACGTGCGACAGCGTGACTGGACGTGAATGAGGGGGTGTGCGGCGTTCGGTTCGGGTTTTCTTTTTCTCGTGATTACATTTCTTTCCTGTTTTTCTAAACACCATAAAAACAACGTAGTCCAGGGGTGCCAGCAGTGTCACCAACGATCCCAAGGAGTGAGCCGGAAGCCTCACGTGAAGGGTGGCTCGGACAACTTAAAACTTGTAAACACGCATCACGCGCCACCTGGAGAAAGAGGTGGTTGTGCCACAAAGTCACCGAGCAGGAGACCGTCCCCTCAGTGGCTCAGAGTCCTTCTACAGCAGGGTTTCTCGACCTTGTTGACACTTTTGACGTTTGGGGCTGGATCTTTCCTGGACACCGTAGGACATCTCTGCCTCTACCCGTGAGATGCCAGGAAGACCCCTTCCCCAGGTGTGAAAACCAAAGATGTCGCCAGACGTCATGGCCACAGGACCCTTGTGGCGGGGGGCGGGGCGCAAAATCACCCCTAATTCAGAACTTCTCAAAATCTGTTTTTTGTGAAAAGGGGCACAATAGACCACTTTTCCAAACTAAAGTACAGGAAACACTTGCATGTGCACGTGTGTGTGTGTGCGTGTGCAAGTGTTTTTACCTTAAGGAATGATGTTTTTCCGTCAAAAACTCAAGAGTCGTACATTAAATCTCAAGGTAATTTTCTTTTATCTCTGAAGCATTTAGAGAGGAAAGATCATTATGAATTCCAATCCAAAGAGCTCAAAAGTCTCTCATCCTCGAAAGTCGTCTCCTTCTATTTGAGATGTTATATTGAAAACAGATCCTAGATCGTCTTAAAAAAATTCTCTATATTTCAGGCTTAAAAGTGCTGCATTTATATTCTTAGGTTTCATTCTGTTTCATATGTATGAGGGCGAGCATTATCAGTTCTGTTCTCTTCCATAATCATTTCTTGGCATCATGCTGCTCAGACTTCAGCAGGCCTGGTAGGCAGTTTCTCTCGGCGTTCGGGAGGAGGCCTGTCAGAGCTTTGGCCCTGGGAGGGCGGACGACTGGGGCTGGCTCCGCATGCAAACTCGCCACAGCTGCCCAGAGTTCCCGCATCCAGCTCCCTGAGAACGTGTGTTCAGGGCCACCAGGGATGCTTTCTCAGGGAAGACAGTCCAGCTACCCACCTCCCCAGAGCCCAATGCCTTAGTGGAAATGATAAACAAAACTGGGTTAAAAAACAAAACAAAACAAAACAAAAAACAAACCAGTGCTCTAACCTGGAAGGGACCCCACTGCCAACAACACAGCCAGTCCGCGGATTTGCCCAGATTGTAAGAAAATACCCACATTACATATAGCTGGCAAAAGTCTTGTATCCATATTATACAAAGAATTTTATAACTCAAAAGAAGGCAGCTTGATTTTAAGAAATGAGCAAGAGGTTTAAACAAACACGTCATAACGATACACAGATGACAGATAAGCACGTGAAAAGATGTTTAGCGTCCTCGGTCGGCAGGGAAATGCGAAGTAAAGCCACCATGAGCTCTCGCCGGGCACCTACAAAGATGCCGTAACCTAGAAGTGCTGACAAAAGTGTGGAGAGATCTGATCGTTCGTACACCGCAGCAGAGAAGGTTAAGCGCAGTTCGCTTTGGAGAACAGCCTGGCAATGTCTCATCAGTTAAACTACAAGGTTCACTGCACAACCCCGCAAGGCCGATCCTGGGGCTTTTCCCCTGAAAGACAGGAAAACACGTGTCCACGCAAAGACTCGCACGAGAACGTTCATTACTGCACTCGTCATGACGGTGGGGGAGCCACACAGTGGAATGTCACTCAGTAATCAAAAGGAGCAGGTGGGCATTTAGGGGGAGCGACCAGCATGCTCGGGTTGGGGGCGACAGCACGCACGGCATCTGAGGGAACCCCCGGTGAGGGTGGATGGAGTGGGGAGGAGCATGGAGGAGAGACCGAGGCGGCCACGCGACCATGGGAGGCGTGCTCATCAGCCCCGGTGCGTGCTCAGGACCAAAACAAAACAAAAAAAACCCCGCCATGGTGCGGCAGATGCACTGTGGCCGCTGGGAAGCGTCAGCTGGGAAGGAGCTAGAGTAACCAGCTAGGGGACAGGAGACGGCCGAGGCCGGGTGCTGACGGCGCAGAGGGGTGGGAGCCCTGGCGAGCTTCGAGAGATGATGCCGACAGAACCTGATGACCGACCGGGTTCGGGAAAAGGATCAGACGTATCCCTATGAAATGCCGTCCTCTTAGCTTCTGCCTTAATTCTGGAGTCTGTCATCTGGCCCAAAAGTAGTAGCTCACCGTTCTGAGCACTGTCTGTCTGTGTCATCTGAGTCACTGCTGCCACCGTGGAAGCAGGACGAGGTGTCACACGGCATGAGGGACGCCCTCCTCCCCGCTGACCCACTACCAACCCGTCCAGCCCACATTTCTCCACCCGTTCTCCATGGGTGCCACGAGAGATCTGGCCCCTTGCCTCACGGGCATCCGATCCGGATTTTCTAAATCCATGGCGTTACTGAATGCATATCAGAGAAGGAAGAAGGGCGGTACCCCGCGACTTGCTCGTCTGTCAGCTCTCCGGGCCCCCGGAGACCTCGAAGGCCTTGCTCACGGGCCCTGTGTGTCATCGCTGGTCACGCACAAGGCACTGAGCGCTGTTTGCTCCTGCCCTTCCTCCGCTGAGGTGACATCGACCAGAAGCAGACTTTGACCCTCCCATGCAGTGCGCTACGGGCTCAGAACGATATCCGATATGCTTTTCTTGGAAGAGAGAGAGAAAAAAAAAACAGGAAATATCTTCTTGACATCTTTCCTTTTTGAACATCCTATAATCTGACCATATGGGAACTGATATCGTTGAATGCCACATCCACTGGAAGCAGATACTTAGACAAAGCCCCCCTCGTCCTCCAGCCGTGCCGTCCGGCAGGGTATGATTTGTGCGTCCATCATACCTGTGTGGCTTTGCGCCCCCGGCCGGCAGTCTCCTCCGCGCTTACGCATCTTTCCGTGTCTTCCTCGACCAGACCTGTAATTAAACCGCTTTTTCGGCAAACCGCTTCATTTGCAGTCGGCATGTGAGCCGGTGTTTAGGAGGGAAGCAGTCGTCAACTCACGGTCGGGCGTATTCAGCAGAGGCGCTTCTGAGCCGCTTTGAGCAGGCTGTCGAAACCGAGTGAAAGTAATGAGATTATAGGGAGCATCCCCTATAAACTGACACTGGGGTTCGGGGCGGGCAGATGAGAACAGCCCTGCAGCTTTTCCTCCCTCCTTCCTTCATCCCTTCCTTCCTTCCTTTTTTCCTTCCTTCCTTCCACTTTCTCTCTTTCTTTTAATTAAGTGATGAAGGAGGTGCTGGCCGGGATCATTTATAATTGATCATTGCTCTGTCTTCTAAACGAACCTCCCACAGACATGCTGGCAACCTTGTAGTCGCTATTCTGTTGACAGGAACTTGGAAACGTGGGGCAGTTTGGGGCGGGGTCCGTGAGCCTCAGTCTAAGCCCGTTTCCCATGCCCCAACCTCGGCTCCTTCTGGTGCGAACTCCCCTGCAGAGGAAGCAGCACTCTGTGCACCGCAGAGCTAAGGACGCCGGCCGGGCTGGAGTGTCACCCTTGGAGAGGACCAGCTGGAAGCAGCTCAGGGAGCCTGTCAGCGGATGGACGGGCAGCCCATCGGGAGAGATCAGGAGTCGGAGGCTGAACGGGGCCCATGTGCACCCCTCGAGACCCCGGGGTGAACCACCCCCCTCTGGTCACCCCATTTGTCTGCTTTGTAGGGTTTTAAGTGCTTCGCTGAGAGCTGTGAGCACAATTAGAGGTGGATTAGAGAAACTGTTCATAGAGGATTTGGGTACTAATCCCTTCAAATTGTTAATATTAATTAAAGCGCCTTTTCCTTTCATTCTGCAGCAAAATTAACTACTTCTTTAAAAGGAGGAAACAGAGAACGCGGTTTGATGGGTAACGTTTGTCTTGGTTTTTTCCATTGAGGAAAGCATTATGTGTTCACTTTATTCTCAGAACAAAGCTCTGTGATCGGTGTAAAACACGGGAAGAAGAGAAGACCGTTCGCTTTCCCGTTCAATCGGTGAGAAAACTTTTAAGCTCTATGAAGGCGGGGGTTGGGGGGGGTGGGGATGTGGGTGGGTGACTTTCCCAGGGCCAACGAGAACAGCAGGTGACCAGCTCACAACAGCTGGCGTGCTGAGGGCAGGGCTCTGAGCCGTGCGGGTCTTGGCCTCCCCTGGGAAATGCGATGGAAAATCTCGAGGGCAATGTTGTTATCTCGGTGGCCCCAAGGAGCCTTGGTGCTGAGAGCAGGGACCAGGCGCTCAGGCTCAGGAACGAGGCGGGTGCACGGAGGGAGGCTCATGGCAGCCAGCGCAACGCAAACGCGGGTAGGTGCAAGCCCGCGGCAAGCCCCGGCTCAGGACTGCCCCTCGCCCCAGCTCGGGAAACCCCGCCTCGGGAATGTTCTGAACTTCACACAAACAAAAAGACTCCTAGGTCTTCCTTTCTGCTCAAACCAGAACATTCACCAGATGAGCAGCAGGCCCCACTATGTACTAAAAGATGCACACGTGTGTGTGTGTGTGTGTGTGTGTGTGTGTGCGCACGCACGCACTTCTGTATGTCCGCGTTAAGTGCAACATCTTGATGAAGGGCACTGAGGACAGGGGCTGTTTTCTTTATCTTCATTTTTCTCCTCAAAGCATCCGATATGAGGCCTGACCTCATCCGGTTTTCCAGTTTCTGAACCATTTTTGCGTTTTTATACACCAATGATCTCATCTGACTTAAATGACTACTTTTTAAAACTTAGTAGAATACGATGCTTTCCTTGTTATAACCTAGAATTCAGAAGATGGATAAAGTTCCAGGCCCTCCGGCTCCCACCACACACACGCCCATTCTTCTGGGACCCAGAATAAGTGGCAAGCCAGCCTCCCAGGGAACCACGAGACATCCGCTGAGGCCAAGGCTTGGGGACAAGGACAGACGGGGTGGGCGGCAGGGCGGGGTGGGGAGGGGCGCCCACGTCTCGCCACCCAGGGAGCGGGGCCCGCCCCGCGCTCACCCTCCCGCCGTCAGGAAGCAGGAAACCACCGGAAGACGTCCTCACACCTCCCCTCCCCCCTCGTGTGTGACGCTCTCGACTCTGCCCTAGTAGATGAATCGACGCGGAGCCAGGGCCTCGCTTTAGGACAAAGCCAATCACACAGCCACTGCCGCGTCCCCGCGCCAACAGCCTGTTCACAGCCAGCCTCCCCCGGCCTCCGAGCAGCTGTGTCCCTGTGCGCGCGGCCCACCCACCGAGCTCCAGGAAAAACGCCCCCCGGGCGGCCTGCTCATGCTGCAGGAGGAGCGTGCCGGATGAATCACTGCTCCCAGCAGCGTGTGCGTTGTGGCGTGAGTCACCACCTGCTGGGCGCTGAGCCGCGTGAGGGTGCTGGGCGCACCGCTCGTCGGTCCCTCCCTGAAGCCCTCGGCGTCCTGGGTGGACACGCAGCTGTGATAATAACGACGTCGGCAGTGGAAGCTCGTGCTCAGTGAGCAGTGGCTATGCTCTCCTGTGCTCTCCCCGGAATATCTCATCGCAGGCCACGTGGGGAAGCAGAGCGCGGGCCAGAGGTCCTCGGCCGGTGACCCCGCTGTGGGGGGGCTGGCCTGGATCTGGCCGGGGGTGGTCCGGCCCCTCGGGGTCACGGCTGGGCCGAGGAGCACACAGCCCCGCGTGGGTGGGAGCCACGCCCGTCACCGCTTTCAGGCTGGGTCCCAGCCCCCGTCCATCCCCGTGCTTGGCGCTTGTTGGCTTTGCCGGCCAGTTTGGCCCTGCTGCCGGAGCCATCTGACCTCGCTGAAGTCAGCATGTATCTCGCAAGGGATGGTGTGTCGTAGCTTAATTGGCAGGTGCGGGGGCTTCTTAGTTTTT
Organism: Rousettus aegyptiacus; assembly: GCF_014176215.1. NCBI lineage: Eukaryota > Metazoa > Chordata > Mammalia > Chiroptera > Pteropodidae > Rousettus > Rousettus aegyptiacus. Next base: position 57,358,226 of record NW_023416309.1, read on the forward strand.
CTTAGCGGCACCTAAAATGATGGCGACTTATAACTGATGGATCTCAGATCTGGTGAACTGTGGCAATGTCTGTTTGCCCCGTTGTCGAAATGCATTCCACGTGGGCCGTCCCTGAAATCCACACAGGGCTGATGCAGCGCCCACGGAGGGACAGCGCGGGGGAGGGAGGCGAGAGGCTGGAAGGGGCGGGCTGCCAGGCCGGGGCGGTGTCTTGCATGAGTCCCCTGGAGAAGCCAGAGGGGCGTTCCGGCCCGCACAGACAGAAGGGGCGGATCCTCATGCCTCAGTTTCCTCATCTGTAAGAGGGGGTGCATAGCTGCACCTGCCCCCCAGGTGAGGGAGAAGGTCGGGTACGTCAACACACGGAGAGGCCGTTACTCCCAGATGACCTCGACCTGCCTTCTGTCTAGGGAGGGGCTGTCACGCTGCTTCCCGGGGGGCGAGGGGTCACCGGAGCGGGGCCGAGTCCACACACACATTCGGCTTTGGGGGGCGGGGGAAGCTCCCGCTGGGCGACCCTTAGCAGAGGGGGCGGGGGAAGGGCGGCTGCCCACCCCTGCGCATCCAGGGTCCTCGGGGAAGACTCCCGTCCGGCGAGGGCGGCTGAGGACAAGGCGGCGGGTGGTGGGGCGGACGCGGCTGGACAGGCCCGAGGAGAAGGGCCGCTCGAGTCCAGCTTCCCTGGGCGCGGCCCCCGAGTGGCGTCGCTCACACCCCCCCGACGGGCGCCCCCCAGGGCCGGCTGGAAGCCGTGCGGCCTCTGGGCGTCCCCAGCGGCAGCCCGGCCCTGACCTCCCGCCTGACTGCCCCTCGACACCTGAATGTCACTGAGCCACGGGCGAGACTCACGGCCCCGTCGCCGGCAGAGCGGCCTCTTCCCTGCGGCGGCGGCGCGATCTAAACAATAAATAGAAGTCCCAGGTAATTTATCCACCTTTGCCCCAATTGTTTGGCTGCCTTCACCTTCATTTCCCTTCTCGGACCTAATCTTTAGTCGAAGGGGGAGAAATGCACACCTGGATAAAACAGCGCTTGAGCGAAAAGCCTTCGGTCTTCAGGGAGAAAGAACCTCACCCCTGCTTTCCGGACGGGGAAGGGGATGGAGGAAACGCAGCCCCGCGGGCGCGACGCCGCCCCCCCCCCAGACGACCCGCCGGCAACGCTCTTTCCCTTCGGGAGCCACCGAGTGAGGCAAGCGGTTTTCTGCCGCGTCACTCGGTATCCTAAGGGTCGGGAAGGCCGAAGTCCTGGTAAGACACAGATTTTACTGAGGTAACAAATTTATCTCCACTTCTCTGCACATTCCTCCCAGCTCGAGTTTCTTCGGCTACACGGATCCATTTTAATAAGAGCTGACAGTTCAGTCAGGTGAGATAAGGCACATTGTCATAACACAGCGCAAGAGGTACGCAGAGGTTTCCATTAACGGATCTTGGGATTCGGTCACGTGGCCTCTGCATGAGATGTAGACATTTCGCTCCAGTGTACCCTTTTGATCTGGTGTACCACACCAGGAAAATTCAGAGAAAAGGCAAAACTAGCTGTAAGAGATTTTATAATAAAATGGATTGCACATATTAAAAAGAACTTGACTTTCAAATGAATGTTGCTCCCTGTCTACAGTCACGCTAATCACTTAATGGCCATTTTTAACCTTATAACTAAGACAGGGAAAAAAATGCATTCTGAAAAATGGCTTCACATTTATTCTTGTAGAGACAGAATTTGGGCCAACGGCTCATGAATATGGAGGGCCGTGCACGCCCTCGAGGGAGCGTGTGCGTCCCGTAGGAGCGCCAGCCCAGAAGCCATAGGGAGGCGGGGGAGGGTTTTGCTGCCCCCCCACACTCTCCCCCACCCCGACTCCAGTGCCAGCCCGGGCTGCTTCTGAGCGGGAACGCCACTGGGCCTGTGGGCGTGGCCAGGGCCAGTCCTGCAGGTCACTAAGTAAGACTGTTCCCTCTGAGGGCGGGTCGGGGAGGACCCTGGTGAGGTCTCACTGTTCCCGCAGTATAGCTGCTCCTTGGCGCCCCCCGCCTCCCCGGCCTCGGTGGGCACAGTCTGCGTGAATGAGTGATCCTGGGTGCACACACAGGGCCCGCAGCCCTGCAGAGCAGCCTACCCTAGCCCTGGTGGCCACAGAGAACGACGGGCTCAGAGGTCTCCCGGCTTCCCTCGGGTGACTGGACCACACCTGCTCTCAGAGACGGAGCCTGCTGAGCATCCTGCCGGCGGGGACGTTATCACCTTTTGGGACTGGTCCCAGAGCTGAAGAATGACCATAGCCTGCAAACTATGGACACGACAGCCCCAGAGTGAAGGGAAAACCAGAAACCCAGAACCAAGTGGCTCCTCATGAGATGGGACCACTAGAGAGACACAAAGGAAAACTTAAAACAGCAACAACAGTCGTCGAATTCAACTGCGGAATTAAAAAATCTTTCTCACAAAATACGATCTTTAAGTTCAAAAATTCCATCTATGGTTTGGAGGGTGGCAACTATCAAGACCCAAATTAGAAGCCTTGAAATGACGTAGAATAGCTCAGACTACAGAGGAGCAGCCATTTAGAGGCAACGCCGTTAGGGGTCAGAGTCTGTGAAGACTGCCCCACGGTCCTGGGGGTCCAGGGTTTCTCGAGGGTCCTGTCTGCAGCGCATAGCAACCTTCGAGGAGAATGTCCATCAGGGATTATATTGATGTTATAATTAAAAGGATGTCTTTTGAGATGTGAAATGATATTAGAAAGATAACGTCACCCTTGCAGGTTGTCATCAGGATGAAAAACGACTTTGGTTTTAAGATGCTTGCGGGGACCCGTGAGGCCCACCTCCATGCCGCCAGTTGTCAGTCTGGCTCTCAGCGATGGCTGTGGGCTGCCTCATGCTGTTTGTGACCTGTGAACGTCTCGTCGCATTGGTCTTTCTCTCTGAATAACACGAGGGTGTCTGTGAAGGTTGTTCGGGAGTGGGCTGCCCAATACTGACTTTCTTGGCAAGTACAATGAGGTAACTCACTGCCAGGAAAAAAATTCTAGGCATTCCACCTGCTACGGTTTACTTCCAAGATAACGATTTGCTGTTCGGATACAGATCAGCAGCATAATGTCTTTGTAGAGTCAGGGATGGGATGTGGGTGGCGGAAGAACTAGGAATAGCTCAGCTCTTAACTGAACAATTTCAGTAATTTCAGTGGTGTAGGTGTTTGGGGCTGGGACACTTATTCTTACAATTTGCACAAATACTGGGGAACATCCCCGCTTTCCGTGATAAACCTGTTGGACCTGGAGGAAGAACTATAGCTCCTGGCTTTCCACTTCCAAGCTTTGTATTCAGCTGTATGATGAAGAGCATCACAGGGCATAATGGCCGTCAGAGCAGTCAAGACAATGACCTACAAGGCTTCACGGGGAGCCGTTAACATGGGCATCTCTCTGAATCACGGTACTCAAAGTACGGGGATCCTCATGGCCCTTTCGGGGTTCCACGGGGTCAAAATTATTTCTATAACATGCTGTGGTGCCTCGGTCATCTCGAGGAAAAGCCCGTGTGTGCTTGCTGTTGGTGCAGTTGTGAGTGGAACTAGCCCTGGTGTTCGTGAAACACCGTTTGAACTTGACAGAATGATGGGCGGACAAGCCATGGTTTCTAAGACATGCGTGTTGGGCAGGTATTTTTCCAAGATGAACACAATGAACCTGTTCCTTTAAGGAAAACAGCCGATAGTCGCCAATGATAAAATTTGAAACCTCAAGTGAAATGAGAATTTTAAAAACCTGTATGTGCCTCCTCGAGCTTGACAGCTTCTCAATAATTGCAGACTCTGATGAGATTGGTGGCGATGCTAATGAATTCCATTTTTCTTACTGTGAGACGAAACGTGTCGACATCTGGAAGATCTACGGAACTCAAGGAATCGGTATTTTCCAAGACGACAATGCTCAGTGTTACGAGCTGATGTGCGGATAAAAGATCCATTCGAGTCCAAGGCCAACCAATGGGGTTGAAAGGAACAAAGTAAGAAAAGTTCACGGATAATGGTTCCACGTTTCACACATTACTAATCTTTTGGAAACTATCACTTGACAAGTTTTAGCATAGTATCATAGGATCAAAAATATCCCCAATTACATAAAAAGGCTATTAAAATATTCTTTCTTTCCCAGCTGTATACCTGTGTTACATCTGATTTTTTCCCTCATATATCAACCCAATAGCACAGGGCACAGAATGCATGCAGAAGCAGGTGTGAGGGTCGGCCATCAGGGAGATACTCAGAAATGTACAGCAATTTCAGCCTTCTTGTAATTTTGGTTTTAAAAAGTTATTTTTGGTAAAAATATGTTATGCCAACAGGTAACAGGTTTATTATTATTCTTTTAAGTAAGTCAGTGAATTAACATTTCAAAATTTTTAGTTTTCATTTCTGATACAGTAAATATACATAGACGCGGCCTACATAAACGAAAGCTTTTTTGGATCCCCCATGATTTGGAAGAGGATGTAGAAACTTGGAGAACTCCTGGCCTCAAAGATTCTGTGTCTGCCACTTATAGGCCGTGTGGCTTTGGGCAAGATGTTTAATCCTTTCTGCCTCAATGTCCTTGTCTGTAAAATGGGGTAATAATAAAATAATGCACGTGAGTCCCTGAGTGCAGCAGCAGACCCACGTGAGCCCTCAGTGGGTGTGAGCTCTTATTTTCTCGGTGACTATTCACTGGGCATCTTCTAAGGGCCAGCACTGTTCTAGGTGTTAAAGTGACAAAAGCTCCTGGCCTTGGGGGGTGGGTGGGGGCTGATATTCTGCCAAGAGAAGCAGACGAGGAACCAAATAAATCCGTCCGGTGTCCAGTATGTGTGCCAGGGGTTACTGCCAGGAGGGAGGAGGGGTGGGGAGTGTCCTAAAGGGCAGACTTCGAGCAGGGGGTCGGGGAGGGCTTTGCGGAGAAGGCAGCCTGTGAGTGAAGACCAGAGCGGGAGATGGATCGAGCCATATGGCCCCTGATGGCCCCCGATGGCCCGTGTGGCTGGAGCGTGGACGAGGGGCCTGGGCGGGCGACCGGCTCGAGTGGGAGAGTGTGACAGACACCACGGGGGGCTCTGCGGGCGCCGGCGAGACCTCGGGTCCGTTCTGAGAGAGAGACGGTGAGCAGAGCTGGGACGCGACCTGATTCCCAGTTCAACGAGGCCGCAGGGTGGCGTGCGCCTCCCCCGAGCTGCTCTCTATGGCTGGGCGAAACTTCCAAGTCCTTCTCGCGCTGGGCATTTACCCGGGATCCTCTCAGGGGCCAGGAAACACGTCACCTCTTCGTCTGCGTCTCCGTGAGCCCTGGAGGTTACGAGCCTCCGGGATGGAAGCTCGCCCTTCTCGCCCCTGCACCGACCTCGCCCACCCGCCCCAGGCCCGCTCTGTCCTCTCCACCTACGCATGGCCCTCGCACACTGGCCTGCACGGGCCACGCTGACGGGGCTCCCTGGCCTGCGGCTTCCAACTGGGTTCACCCAAAGGGGACCACAGGAAGGGTATGGGAGGGTGAGAAGCTGGGGTCCCGACTCCCCCGGCTCTGCCTGTGGCCTCTGTGGGCTGGCTGAGTCACGTTCCGGTCGGTGGCTCTTCACCTCCACTTCCTGCCCTCCGTAACCAAGGCCCCCCCTTACACCTCCAGCAGAACTGGAAAGAGCCGCCCACACGGGTCTAGACCTCTACATCACTCCCTGCTCGCACGTTCCAAGGGGCCCCTTTCTTAAACTCTCCCCAAACTACCCAGATGGAATGTTCTCTCAGTCCCCTTCCAGGCCCCTGACCAAGAGACTCGCAGTTCGACCCCACGCCTTGGGCTTGGATGGCCCCCAGGGAGGGCAGGGCCACCTCCCCGCCTCCCGGGTACCACCATCTTCCAGGGTGGAGAAGAGCCCCAGGCACAACACAGGCACTTATTAAATATTTGTTCAATGAGCGAATGATAAATGATTTTTATGTTAATTTTGTCCACATATTAAATCAAATGCTTTAAAACACTTTAGAATGGGAATTAATTGCCTCTCCTAGTCATTATTTTAATCCATAGCTATAATCAAACCTCCTTCCACCCACCATTAATAAATGAAAAATAGACTCGTAACCAGTCGGCAGAGAGAAGGAAGCCCCACCCGGGACTCTCACGAGGACCCCGCTTCCCAGACAGGCTCTTGGGGCGGGAGGAGGGGCGTCTCTGTATTGGTTCTGTTTTTCTTTATTTCCCTTTGCCTTTTAACTTTGTCTATGGCATTTTTTAGTATAACAACTTGATTAAGATGGAATTCGCATACGGTACAATCCACCCATTTAAAGTACACTGATCAATGGTTTTCAGTAACTTCACACTTGTTCAGCCATCTTCACGACCAATTTTAGAACTTCCTCGTGATCCCAGAAACTCTGCGTCCATTATCGGTCGCTCCCCATTTCCCTCCAACCCTCCAGACGTGCCGGTCCTAGACACTTCGCACGAATGGAACCACGCGCCGAGTGGCCCCTGGCGGCGGCGTCTCACGTCGAGCGCGCCGGTTCCGAGGCCCGTCCGCGTGGGAGCGTGGGCCAGTCTTCGCTGCCTTTCACTGCCAGGTAACGTCCCGCTGTGGGACACGCCGCATTTTATCGACCTGTTCATCAGCCGACAGACATGTGAGCTATTTCCCCTTCCTGACTATTGAATGATGCCGCGATGAACATTTGTGTTCGTCTTTCGGCGAACATGTGTTTCCGTTTCTGTCGGGTGGGATTGATTGCCGGGTCAGGCGGTAGCTCTGCGCTTGACCTCTGAGCAACGGCCAGTGTCTTCCAAAAACAGCTGCATTTTACACTCCCACCAGCGACGCACGGAGTTCCAATTCCTCCACACCCTCACCCACGGTTTATTATCTGTCTTTTTCATGCTAGCTCTGCACTCATTCTCAAACACTTCCAGGAGAGGCTTCAGTCAGGTACCTGAGCCTCCCACTAAAGGGACCCTCTATTTAAGGGGCTCTTCTATACCCACTTCCCCTGCACCTCACAATGTCTAGAGTCCCACCCGGGCTCCAAGGGCGTTGAGTCGACGTGGCCCCAAGTAGCCCATCGAGAATCCAGACGGCTCATGCGATGGCATCAACTCCGCACGCCCCGGGGCTGCCCCGTCTGACAGGGCGCGCACCGCGCACGTGCGGCTATTGTCACTTAAATTCATTAAAACGAAATGAAATGGAACGTTCGGTTGCGCAGGCATGAGCCGCACTTGTGGGGCTCGGTGGCCGCACGTGGCTGGTGGCCACCGTACGGCATGACACGGGCGTCACGCCCACCCCTGCTGGGCAAGTCCCACCGGACGGCAAGGGCGAAGACGGACAGAAGAGGACGTGCACGTCGCCACCCTGCGAGCAACGGCGACCGGGACGGCTGCGCCCCCAGACCCCGCCGCTCACGGACCCCGTGACACACGCGCCCGCGGCCCGTTTTTCCCGTCGCCCGAAGAGGCTCCCGATCTGCGGGGGATGCAAGCGGGAAGTGGAACGGCGCGTGTTTTGATGGGGGGTGCTGGAATTGGACCTCGCGGCTTCGCGGGCGGACTGTCGTGTTTTCCGATGAGTTCAACGACATCTGAGCTCTTTTCGCTCCTCGGGGTCTGACGAGTCAAACCTCCGTGTCTGAGACGAGAAATACTTAACATCTAAAATGATCCCTTTCTGGAAATTTCTGGGAATGACTGCCAACACTCATGCGTTTCTAAAAAAAAACACTGCTGCGCATGTGCTATTAATAATTAGCAGTCAGTTAACACTTTGCAGATTCCAGTGCATTAGGGATGGTAACCAAGCGGCTTCTAGGAGAAAATGCTGCCCCGGACCCAGTGACAGCTTGTCACATCCTAGAGCAGGGTCGCCTTGAACACTGGGGCTGGCATCTGGTGAGGCATACATACCAAATGTCGGATTTCGCGCGTCTTTATTATTATTGATATTCAAAGAGTAGGATCTTTCAACCTTAATGGGCAAACACTCCTTACTATTTGTCGATCTCAATGGGAACTAGTTTTATCTCTAAAGCTCCAAGACTGAAGTTTGTCACAAGTGATGCCCAAGAACCAAAGCTCAGGTGACCCTTTCAAGCCACTCATATTAAAGTCTGCAGTTACTAATTCGGATCTGAAAAAACTACATAAAGCACAGAGCTCTCCCCACCCACCCCTTAGATCACTGTGGACAAACTAACTTGCCAGGTCTTGTTCTAAAGGAGCAGGCATTGACTTCTCTATCAGGAGAAATCAAATTTACAACGACGTGACCTTCACATAAACACCGAAGGGCATCTGGGGAATTCTGTTCTCCGGATGTGGGCCTCCACTGTACGCGTGAGCCAAGGTTTTCACCGTGTTACGTCTGGGCAGGATAGGTAGCCGCCGACCGCACCGGCCGGGCCGGGTACCCACCGCCCCGTGGGTAAAGGCGGGCTGGCAGCCCCGCCCGGCGCGCCCCTCCGAACACAGCCGGGGGCGGCGTGCTCCGCCGAGCCTGGCGCCATCCTCTCTTCGTTCAGGCCTGTGTGCCGCGCCCCGTGGGGGCTGAGGGCCGTGTGCTCCTGTCACGCACCTGACTTCCTTGTGTTGGGTCCCAAAAGCGACAGCAGGGGGTCAGGGAGACTCAGGGTCATCGTGAAGCAGGTTCAGGACCGGGGACAATCCAAAGTCCTTCCAGAACAGAGCAGTGACACTGTACGTACAGGTCACTGCTCTGAGCCCCCTGAGGAGGGCGGGTCTGATCATCTCCACTGTACAGATAAAGACACAGAAATGTAATGTCGTTCTCAAGGTCAATGGGGAGGAACAGGAATCAAGGTGTCCGTCACTATAAAGGGAATGAAATCACACGAGCATGGAATGTGCCACCAGGAATATTTCAGTGTCGAGAACAAGCATCGCTTATTAGCGGACTCAGCGTTAAGAGAAAGGCGCGTGAAGGCCAAGCAGCCTTGCGACGCCTTCTGCTCCCTGAAGCTCTGCTGTCCAGTCCGGGCAGCCCCGTCTGTCCCATGTCTGCGGGTCGAGGCGGTGGCGTCAGGCGCATGTGGGGCACCGGGAACCAGATGCAAAAATCAGGGTTCTCATTCTCAAGGTGGGTCCCAGTGCGGGGCTAACACTCTCCCTTGGTTTTCGACCCTCGGCTCAGCCTTTTAACACCACCGAAGCTCATTCAACCTGGGGACCAAGAGCCGAAAGAGAGGGGCATTGGCCAGGGCCCCGAAGGGCGCAGTCCTTCTAGAAGGTGTGACCTAGAACCAAGAGAGGAGCGGCGTAGGCTTCTGTGTGACAGATTTGCATACTCGATAACATCTGAGAGCATCTGTGAAACACAGCAGCAGGAATTCTCTGCCAACTGTCGCCGGGCTCAGCGGAGTATCGGTTGGCACTCGCAGCATAACACTGGGTTGCAGAACTCCGCGTCCCGAAATAATACATGTTTATCATTTCTCAGGAGCGTGCAGGCCAGCCGGAGGCGTCTTCTGCTCTGGGCTGGCCCGTCCGCAGCCAGATGCTCTGCAGGGCCTCGCTGGCGTGCCTGGAATCCCAGGGCCCCCTCCCTCTGCTCTCTTATCTCCCAGGAGGCAAGCCCGAGCGCATTCACAGGGAGGCACGAAGGTTCCCGGGAACCGGAGGGTGCCAGCCCTGCCTCACGGGGCCTTCCAAGCGCCTGCTCGCCTTGCAGCTGCTCAGGTAGGTGCCTTTGGCCAAAGCACGTCGCAGAGTCCGTGGGGAGGAGCCACCCAAGGGCATGGCTCTTGGAAACATTTCTGCAGCCACCTGTCACAAATTACCCGAGATGTGACCTGAGTACCGTAAACCAGGAGAGTACATCCCTTCCGTCGAACGAGATGGGGAGGAGACTGAAATGGTACCTGAGCCACGTTATTAATCTTATTAGCAACAGGACTTCGGTAACCGTGATCTATGAAAGAAGATGCGTTGGAAGCAAGGCTATAAAAATATCAAATTTAAATACGATGATCTGATTTGATTTGTGCTTTTAATTTCCTTATAGTTCATCGCTAATCAAATCTCCTTTAGTAATAAAATACAAGGACATTAATATAAGGAATTTATAAATGAAATATAAGGATACTATGTGATGAAATATAAGGTTTCTGGCAGTTACCCGGCACACGTCATTCCAGCCCCTGTGACATGTTAAGGCCTCTCGCCCGAAGATGAGCGAGGCACGACCTCCGCCCCGCGGGGAGAGGCCGCGTCGGCTCCAGCCGCTGCAGTCGTTGCCATGAGGCGGGAGGAGAGGACCATGAGAACAGAGACGCAGAGAGAAGACGGTGTCGCGCGCAGGCTACGCGCGCCCCACGCACACCTCGCTGCGGTCAGGTCACGGAACCCCCACTTTTCACCGAGTTACAGCTCAGCCTTGTGCTGGGGACCTCCCGCCAGGGTGCAGCCACCTTTATCGGTGTCCGAGATCTTTGCACCAGTGGCAGGGGACTTCCGAGGGCCCTGGACCACTGGACGGGGGCTCGTCTGCCAGAGTGGCTGGCAGGAGCACATTCCGCCGGACGCCTGACGTCCGGGCCCGCAGGGCTGGTGCTTGTCCTCTGCCAGGGCCGACGGCCTCCGCACTCTGCCAGCTCATCTCAGGGGCTCTTCCCAAGCCTGCCAGGTGCTTATCTGCTCCGGGGGAAGAATCACTCGCCTCTCGATGTGCACCCCAAACCGCTTGCCTCACACCCCAACCTATGATTCTGCACTGACTATTCGAGCATTCGCCATGATCTACGCCTCTGTTTCTGCAGGGACCCTCTTCCGACAAGATGTAGGTGACGCAAAGCTCGCTGTCCGGGGGGCTCAGAGAGACTCCGATGAGCACAGGCGTGGGAAGTCGGGGAGGAGCACACTCAGGAATCATTTCGATGTGATTCCATGCATCCCACTGAATCGACCAGCCAGCCTGGCCGCGAGCCGGCACTGGCTCGGGTAGAAGGCAAGGAGTGAGCTGGGGCCTCGGGAGGGTTTCCACAGGCAGGAAGGCCCCATGGATGCGGGCGACGCCGCAGAGGCGGTCGTGTGAGGGGACCCCCGGCGGCTCCCGGCCGCCCTCGCCGGCCACACGGCGCCTCTTTGTCCGGTAACTGAACTTCAGAGGTCAGAGCAGGGCTTTGGGGTGTGCGAGTCCCATCGTTCCGGTCCGTGCCATCCGTCTCCTTAATCGATGGCCATTCGCGATTAAAGCCGCGCTTGTGACAATTCGTGCCATTTGAGGAGCACAACCTTTGATCCTTGCTCTTTGCCTGTCTCCTCCTAACTGAATCTCAGGCAGAAAGAAAAATCACAGCCGGCCTCTCCCGCTGCACGCGGCGGCCTCAGCGCCCCGGCCGAGGAGGGCCCGCGGCGCCCTCTCCTCGCCGGAGCTACTTAATTTAACCTAAAAGACAATGGGAGACGTAAAGTCCCGGGCTGCGTTTCTGCTAAATCTGTCAGGTGCCAAGTGCTGTCAGAAAACCGAACCGACTCGATTTCTGCCCAGAGACGCCTCCTCCTGGCCCCCGCCGCGGGGGGCTGAGCACACAGCGAGCCCCGCTCGCCGGCGCCCCTCTCCCGCTCCACGCTCATTTTCTGGGAGCTGCCTCCTCTTCCTCTGCCCCAGATGGCTCTGTGCACCTGCACCCCACCCCGAATGAGGAAACCGGGGGCATTTCTTCCAGTTTGATCTCCAGCGAGGGGGCCATAACTCCAGTCCTCCGGCTTGCTGACTGGCAAGCACGAGCCCCACGGCAAGAGAACAGCGCCGCCCTGAACACCCGCGGAGGCGCGGCGGCCCCCACCCAGACGGCCGCCGCCGCTGCTGGCGCGGCTCAGGCCCTTCCCCTCCCCCAGCCCACGGCCCAACCTCCGATTGGCTGTAGACACCGTGGTGGACCGTTCGCTGTGTGTGAACACACAGCCTCCGCGGTCACTCTGTGGGAGAGCCGCTCCCTGACACCGTGCCTCGTTTGCTGGAGTGGCCTCTGAGGTCTCTGCTAGGGCAGGGAACTCAGACGCCAAGGCCTCTGCCCCCGTCTGTGTCCTGGGCGCCTGGCTTTCTGCCAGGCCGATCTGCTCCCTCGTCCCACTCTCCCTTTGTCTTATTTTGGGTCTGCCATTATGAACATGGATTATTCTATCCGGTCAGAGAGATAGAGACAGAGAGGGGAGAAGAGGGAGGGCGAGAAGGAGGGAGGGAGAGGAAGAGACAGAGAGAGGGCGAGACATCATCAGTCACAAAATCTATGAGCAATAAATGTTAACGTGTGCCCATTTTTATTCAGAGCTGGCTGTGGGCCATGGCTGCGGCTTAATATATATTGAGTGCCCATAATGGATGAGGCCCCTTCTGACCCTCTTGTGGACCAACCCTCAGGAGAGATAGAAAATGCTTTCCTCAGGGAAGAGCCTCCCTTGCTGTGAGGCTCCGAAGGGAATCTGGAAGCTAGAAGGGGCTTTAGTACCATATTTCATCAAATTTAAGGCACCTTTCAATCTTACGTCCTGATATTGATGCACCATTATTTTCTGGACCTAAGAAAGAAAGACACTACCATTGATCGCAGAGCGCTCGAGACTGCATGATGCATCTAGGTTTCGGAAACGTTACGACGTGACAAAGGCGCATCTTAGCGAAATACGTCATTTTATCTCGCTCTGCTCCTGACTTTGACATTAAACTCTGGTGCAGGGACACTGTTCGTTTCCTTTTTGAAGATGCTGAAACAGAGGCCACCTCCCCACAAACCACTGTGTTTGGGTCATCCTTATTCTCAACAAGTCCTTCCTGCCCGGCCGAATTCTCTGCTGCTTTAATTTATACTTGTTTGATCTTCCATTTACCCAGTATAAGCTAGACTTCTCCTTCCTCGTTTTAAATAAAATCCTGTATTTACTTAAAGTAACCTGCCTTTCCTCCCATACTTGAATTCCTTTTTATTAAAGTACAGCGCATACATACACAAAAGGAACAAATCGCAAAGGTCCATCCTGATAATTTCTACAAAGTGAACACATCTGGGGAGCCACCGGTCTGATTTTTAAAAAGTGTGGCCTCCCCCGTGCCTGCCCTGCTCCATTCCCCACCCCCGGGCTGATCGTCCTGACTTTGATCACAGCCAGAGACCCCGTCAGCCTGCTCTGAACCGTGTGTGAGGGGAAGCTCGCAGGTCACACGCTCTGCCTGTAGCTTCCGCCACTCAAGGTCACGCACACCATCGTGCCATGGATTCATCGCTACCCTAGATTCATCCATTTCACACTCTGTGGACATCTGGGTTGTTTCCCATTAATGCCTATTACGAATAACGCTGCCATGGATACGCTTAAAGACGTCCTCCGGGACTCGTTTTTGTTGGGAGCACACTTGAGGGTGGACCCGCTTGGTCGTGGGGGTGGCCGCGTGCTCAGCCTTAGGACCGGCCGCTGGACGGCTGTCTGAAGTCACTGTGCTGGTTCATACTCGGTCCCAGGGCTCCAAACCCCCACTGACACTCGAGAGCGTCTAAACCGTTGTAACCCTTCTGGGGGGCGACATCTCACTGCAGGCGGCATCTCCCTCATGATGAGTGAGCTTGGGGGCCACCGTGAAGGACCTGTTCGAGTCTCTGTCCCTTTAAAAACTGGGTTGTCGTCATTATAGACTTATAGAAAACCTTTATATAGTCTGGATACTAAACACAGGGCCTTTCTTAGGTCTGTCTGTCTGTATGTCTGTCCATCCATTTATCCATCCATCAATTGATCGCAACTGTCTTCCGCCACTCTGGCTTGCCTTTTTCTTACACAAAGCCCCTTGGTGAGCAGTTCTCGATTTTAATTTTAAATAATCCAACTGAACGATCTTTTCCTTTCTAGTCCGCGTCTTACAGTTCACCTACCTCGCAATCATGAGAGTATTTTCCATGTTATCTTCTAAAATCTAGTTGTTTTAGTATTTACATTTGTGTAAAACATTTCACAATCCACCTAAAACTGAATTTTTTCTTTTTTTCTTTTTTTGTACATTTCCAACCGACTCAGGACGGTTTGCTCCCCGACATCACCACCATCATGTTCCGGGGGGGGTGGGGCGTGTGTGCGTGGGTCGTGTCTGGGCTCTCCATCCATCCTCACACCAATTCCACACTGTCTCAACCACTCTAGCTTTAATCTAAAAATATGTAAATCTTAAAAACTCATGTTATCAAATTGTTACCCAGGTGACCCTCACCCAAGATGGAGTCTTGATCAGAAGAACATTGTCTTGATCAAAAGAACATTGTCCATTGGAACTAAAGGAATTTTAAAATAGCTCAACAACTTTATTTGTAATTCTTGAGCATTGTGTTTTGAAAACCTTCCTTCTGCCCCCTTAGCTCATGCTCCTAGTTTTTACTGCAGAGGTCAGAAAAAAAACAGAAGGCCCTCCTCGGCAGGTGAAAGGGTAGAGGGAAGAAAAAATCAGTAAATCCAGGCTTTTTGATCAGGGAGGAGAAAGGACTAGAGAGACGCACTGTTAGTTATTTGTTCTTCTTTTGTTTGATTTTAGAAGCCATACAAATATTTTCTAAATTTTAGTAATTGGAAGGAGCGAGATAATCAATATTCCCAACTAATTTAACAATTTTAAATTCAATGTATTCCTGCCTGGTCTTTATTGCACATGTTTAATTAGTCATTGCTTTTTAATTTGGCATAAGCATTATAACATGTTTTTACATGATTGCGACTTCTTTATAACTTCTGTCATAAACAAACACAATACTTGACTGTTTATTACAAAAATATTACATAATTTTTTCCCTATCCAGCTTTTAGGTTGCTTCTGATTTTCTGAAAATAGATAATACTGCAGTGAACATCTTCAGGTCTACAGCTGTTTGCCTTCTTCTCTGTGTCCCTGGAATTATTTCTGTACTCGTTTACATGACCACTGGCAATGCTCAGGGTCAACATACACGTTGCGAATTAACTCACATTTTAATGAGGCTGAATATTTTTCTGTGTTTCCTCCACACCTCTTCTGCCCTTTGTGTGTTGATAACAGCAAAGTCTTAACATTTTTCTTACCAGTTTGCATGACACATCTTTAAAGGATAAAAACGGCACTTCTCTGTCTTTTGTTAGACTCTGTGCTCCTTTGTCGGGGACAGCATGGAATTTGTCTGTCTCTTCAGTGGTTGGCCCATGACAGGCACATGGCATGTGCTCAATCAATATTTGCTGAGCGAATAAAGTCATCTTTGTTTCAAGCATTCCTTCCCATCTATTGTTGCCATCTGGGCTTTGTGCATGGGAGGCATTAATACACGTTGACTGTTTATTATGATAATGATGACACGCGGCTTATTTATTTTTAGTGGCATCTGTCACGGGTAAGAGTCCCCGATATAGTTATTTCGGTCTGACGGTCTTATGGAGTGTTTTTCCTGAGGCCATTCCGCTAATTCTTGATCATAATAAAAAGTCCTCTACACGACTACTGTAGTATAAATGTGAACATTTAGAGAGAAGGCCCCTGACTCTGTCGTAAGTCATCAGCACGCATCTACGCACCGCCTGCAACTACTCTGCATTTCTGCGATACCGACCTCCCTGCTGTCCCTGGGCGCGCGGCACCCCCTCTTGCCTCCTGGCCTTTCGACTCGGCCTTCGCTGCCCTGTCTCCCACCCTCGCCCCATCGCCACCCCCGAGCTGACTCATACCCAGTTCCTTCAGAGTCTCGGTCTAACGAACATCCTCCCGGCCTCCCTCTCCCGCAGGCTGGCGGGAATGCTCCTCCCCCAATTCCTGCTAGCACCCCCGATTTTCCCTCATAATGGCGCTTTGCATCAAGCATTAGAATTTCTGGAGGGGTCGCGCCTGGTTCATTTTTATGCTTCCTGAATCTATCACGAATCTATCACAGGCCCTGGGACATGGTGCAATGAAAGATTTATGGTTGAGTGAATACGAATAATACATTCCATGTACACAACCTTCTCTGGCTTACCTAACGAATAACGTTATCAGGTTTAGAGAGACTAAGACTCAACTTTCCATCCTTTATCACCCCTGCCCACCATCGGGCTCTGCCCTCTCCTCCCTGTGACCAAGAAAAACCATCCAGATTTCTCTATTCATGCTTTTTAAGTGTTGATGGCTCTATGACAGTGGTCCTCAAATGGGGTAATTTTAGCCTAGCCTCTAGGGGACAGTTGTTAATGTCTGGAGACATTTTTGGTTTTTGTAACTGGGGGAGGAGGTGCTGCCTGTATGTGGTAGGCAGAAGCACGGGTGCAGCTAACCCCCTACGAGGCCCTGGACGGCCCCCTCCACAAAGAATTATCCGCCCCAATGTCAAGGGTGCTGAGGCTGAGAACCCTGTTCTAAGAGACCCTTCCCAATTACTCCAGCACCCCCTCTGCCACCACTTGAGAGTCTCCATTTCCCCTAGAAGCCCGAGTGACCGGGAGGACGTCACTCGGGGTGGCCAGGCCGCCCCTGCATGCGGCCGTGGTCCCCGGATCCGACGGCACCAGCCCTGCTCTCGTCGGAAAGGTACGCACACCCCTGTTATGCAGAGAAACCTCAACGACCCTTCAGATACCTACTTGACATAAAATTATTTAATTTACACGGGCAAGCACATATTTTCATATATACTCATCACCGGCGCAAATTAAGTAGCAATATTGGAAAGCCTCGCATGAAATATTAACAATGTGATTTGATTTTAAGATGCTCTATGCACTTGTCCTCCACGGCAGACACCGAAGTTGGGGCAGATGGCACACCCCCGGGCCCGGGCCCCGGCCTCACCGACCAGCATCTCCTCCGAGAGCTACTGCATGAGCTCGCGGCCGCGGACCTCACAATAAAGCTTTAAAAATATGAGTCGGAGCATGCCCTTCCCTGCTCGAAACCCCTCTGGGGCTCCTGACTTCAACTTGAGTAAAAGCCCGAACCCTTCCCATGGCCTCTGGGCCCAACGGTGATGTCACCCACGGCCACTCTTGTTCGTCGGCTCCAGACTGGCCTCCGCGCTGCTCACGAACACGCCACACGCCGCAGCCCAGACCGGCGTCCTCCCCGGACTTCATCTCGCTTCCTCCCTTCAGAAGTCCCCTTTCTCAAGAGGTCTTTGATCACCTGCGTAGGACCGCGCACCCCCACTCCTGTCTGCCGCCTTCGTTTGTTTTATTTTCCTTGGCAGGGCCTGCCACCCGACAATCGAGACCTTTGTCTCCCTCCCCAGGTGGAAGAGAGTCACCTGGCAGCATCTTGGACTGTCCGCGGCTACAGCCCCGGCCCCCGGGGTGGTTTCCAGAACACAATGTCTACGTAGCAAGGATTTGTTAAGTGAATGACTCCATCCCTGCGATTTGGGGGTCCGCCCCCCCCCCCACAATGCAGAGCAATGAGGCACTCCGCCACTCTGCCCGGCGGGGGGGCTTCGAAACCCTACCCGGTGTTTTGCGCATGTTGGCACCGGAGGGTGCAAGGTCACAGAGCCTGGCCTGGCCCTTTTTGCTGCGTTATCCGTTGGGAGCTCTCCTCTGGACCTGCCTCTGGCCGGCCGGAACGGCGGGGTTCGGCGCGCGCACTCGCTGGGAGCGCCGAGGCCATGCGGCCGGGCAGGAGCCGAGCAGCAGAGAGTGCCGGGTGGTTCTGGGGCCGGACGCGTGCTCGGGACAAGCGCAGCGAGCCATGTGGCCTGCCGTTATTTTTTCTCTCCTTGTTACTCATTCCAGGGCCCAAGTTTTAGAGAAGAGCATCCTTTAGGATGCATGCTGACTGTCCAGAGCAGGGAGAGGAGGGGCCTGGCTGAAAACGTGTCCGGGGACCACTTGAGCTTCCACGGTGGGGTGCGGGTGGCCATACTTATTCCCAACGAGGCTGGCGGCGGTCAGCTAGGGACGTCGCTAGAAAGACCTTGGCACGCCGGCAGGAAACGGGAAGGGACATGCTGCAGCCAGAGGTGGACACAGGGCCCCGCTGCCTTTCCCTCAGGAGGGCAGCTGCTTATTATTAAATCACGCGTAAAGGATGCATTGAGTCGAGTGGCCCAAAGGCCACCCCATGGGGGAGCTGCGGGGGTCCTGAGGGAGGTGTCCCATCGGACCCCGGAATCCCCCCGCGCAGAGAGACCAGATCTCAGCAGACACTGGTCTGTCCTTTCCCACGGGGCCTTGGGGCCCGGCCCCCTAGAACAGACATTCGGTAAATGTCTCCAGAGTACCTGAGCCACAGCGACATTCCAAATGTGTGTTCCATATGACACTTGTCCTACAAGATGCTTGTCATGCAAAGGTCACACAGTCTGCAGGACTTGCCCAAGTCTGCCCATTAGTGTACCGAGCGTTCTAAGAAGTCCGCAGTAAAGAAACAGCTCACCTCGGTTACGCTGTTTCCCAACCCATTCGGACCAAGTGACATTTTCATAAAATACAACAGTTCTTAGCATCCTGCCTAACTGGTCACCACGGTATCATCTTCCAGAAAACTCGGCCCAGAACAGACTGCTTTCAGGGTGTGCTCCCTCTGTCCCCCGTCTCGCGTCTGATTGATTTCCACCCCGGAGCCCGTGAAGAGGAGGAAGCCAGAGGGCGGGCGTGTGGGGGCGCGGCGCTGGGTGGAGCCAGCTGGCTGAGCTTGTCTGGCCAATTCCTTGGTTTCTCTAAAGGTACGGAAGACGCAGAAGGAAGCAGCGAGCAGGCAATGTCGACGTGACCTTGGGGGCTAGAGTTCAATCGCTTCCTTTCTCTACACTGTTCACCAGATTTTTATTCCAATCTTAAGTTCCCACAGTGGATAGACTTGAGATTGGGGACTGAATGCTGGATTCCTTCTTAAAGTGTGGGAAGGCCTCAGACATGTTTCTTTTCCCAGGAAAGACCCCGCCTCTCCTCTGAACTGAAGCCAGGTTATCACAGAAAGTGGGCCACTGCCTCCCCGTCCCTGTCCACCCCCTTAGCCCAGGCCAGTCCCACATGGGTGCTGCCCCACAGCGACCACATGCCCCCCGGAGCCCGCATCTGTCCTGGTGAGCAGGGAGGGAGAGGGGTCCCCTGGCTGGCGGAATCACTGACTGCGGCAGCTTCGCTTGACCTCGGGGTTTGGATGTTTGGGCCAGTTCGGGACCTGGCGAGCCTCCAACCTTGCTTCCTCCCGTGGCAAAAGCTCGTTACTGTGATAATAAATGTCCACCCTGCCTTTGGATAAGTTCTGCCAACTTAAGAAAGGATTACTGCATCTTTGATGTCACAATTAAAATGGATCGGGAGGGAGAAACGATGATTGATCTTTGAACTTTTGTGCTGATCTGTTCAAAGCGCTGAAATGTGCCTTGAGCAGAAACACTGACTCACGGAGATCAGCACACAGAGCTATTCGGTGCCTTCGCTGCGAGCTCCCGGGCGGGTGGGTGCTCGCAATTAAAAAACGGGGTCAGCTTCAAAACCGCTTCCCCGGGAGTGAGAAGCTTGACCTCCAAGCGAAGGTGCAACTGCCCTCGAGGCCGTCAGCCGTTCCAAACTCTTCTCTGTCGGCAAGGACGGTTCCGTCCAGCACCCACCTCGGGGGCCGTGACGCGGGCCACCTCGCCAAGCGGAACCGAAGCTCAGCAAGACCGGGTTGGCCGCGCGAGGGGAGTGCTCTCCTGCGCACAGTGGGGATGACTGACAGGGCACGGCCTTCGCCACGCGACGGTCCCACGCCGCCACGCCTCGCGGAGGGCGGGGAGAGCCCCACGTGGTCGACGCGGGGAAAGAGCAGGGCGACAGCGTCCGGCTTGCCACGAGCGGCACCTGAAGGGCGCAGACGCGGGTCGCGCCTCCCATCTGTCCCGCGGCCGGGGCGAAACTCCAGGGGCTGGGCGCAGGGCGGAGGGGGGGGGGCCCCGTGACGGACAAATCCCGCGCAGCTCATGGCCGTCTGGGCGGTTACGGGGAAGGACGGGGAGCTCGGCGGGGCCCAGGCGATGCCCCTGACTTCTCTTGCCCCCACCCCCGACCCGGCAGAACGGACGCCCAGGTCCCAGCCGCGTGGCGGAGAGCGTGTTCCCGCCCAGTGAATGCGCCTGGGTGATTTCCGAACACGCTGGGCCAGTTTCCTCGGAGTGAGAGGCCAGCTTGTTCTCCTTATCAAAATTAACGCTCTCGGAAAAATGCGTGGAATTATATTATACCCAACCCATAAGGCATACGTTTCTTCTTATCAGAAGAATGGAAGGTTGGGTGGATAAATGGAAGGAAGGAAGGAAGGAAGGAAGGAAGGAAGGGAGGGAGGGAGGGAGGGAGGGAGGGAGGGGGCAGAAGGATGAAACTGGGCGGCTGGAGCTGTACTGGCCGCGGTCTGGTGCGGTTCCGGCTGGCGGGATCCCAGCGCTCACGACGAGCCCTCTGCTTGGCTTCGACTGTTGGCGGGAACGCGGAGCCACGGCGAGGGTTGCCGACCTTGCTCGGGGTCAGCCTCCAAGACGACCTTCACCGGCGCCGGCCTCCCGGCCGCGAGAACGGCTCGCGAGTAAGTCGTCCGGGGCTGGCGGTGCCCACGCCTACGTCGCGTGTCTCCTTGGCCGCCTGTGACCGCCGTCCTGTGCTTCGGCCGTCCGCGCCTCCTCCCCGCAGGCTGACCGGCGGCCATCGCTCACGCTGCGCGTCCCTCACAGGGGACGGTGCGGCGTGTGGCCCCGGCTCGTCACAGAAGGGCTAGAGCGTGACCGCCCTGCCCCGCACTGACGCCGAGCCACATCCATGGGGCCCCCGTGACGGCAAAGGCGGCAGGGCCCACCCCGTGCCATTCGCCATGCCCTGTGGCTCACCCTGCTCTCCGAGGAGACTCCCGAATGGCCCTCGTGTGAAAATCTTAAGAGCAGAGCCTTGGGACAGACTCTCGCTTCCTCCCGCCTTCCGTGTCTCCCGTCTCTCCTCCCTTCACGGGCGCAGGAAGCAGCCCTGCATCCTCGGGTCCATGAAGCTGCAACCTCGGGTCCCTGCAGCTGCATCCTCGGGTCCCTGCGGCTGCAGCTCTGTGCAGAGGCACTAAGGCCACCAGGCTCATGGAGCCCGGAGACAGGCGTGAGTCAGGAGCTTGCGTGCAGACCCGTGAGGCGGTGGGGGACGGCTCCAGGGTCAGATGGACGCGCCACCCCCCACCCCGATACGCTGCCCATCCCACGGGCTCCAGGTTAGTCATGTGCAGCCTCGACGTTCAAAGAGAAAATGATCCATTTTTACTCAGGAGCTGTAGCTCCAGCCCTGCGGCCCCAACACACGCTGGGCCTCTGAAAGTCATCGCGGGTTGGACACACCTGGGCACGAGCGCTGGCTCCCCCCGGCTCGGCCCGAGCGCCCCCGCTTTTCCATTCCACAAACTGGTTTCCCGTAAGATTCCATGTTAAGAAAGAGTTCCATGTAAAAATAACATAAACTGCTTTAAGGAAACTCTGCACTCTGTGGTCAAAGCAGTCTGTGAGAAATAGAAACTTCATGGAGGTCCTTAAAATAAGACTCAGGGACTCTCCCCTCAGCACAGAGGTCAGACAGCCGCGCTGTCAAATACCAGGCCAGAGGGAGATGGTTCCGGAAGGTTTTATAAACATAAGGTCTCCTCATGTGCCTGAAGCAGGCGTGTGACATGAAAGCCCGGCCCTGTCAAGAGCAAGGGCACGTTTGAAAGACACGCCAGATCTTGCCTGTCCCCTGCACAAAGCGGGAGGACACCAGGACGCGGGGTGCCTCTGCTCTCCCTGGCACGCGGCAAAGGGCCATCGGCCCTAATTTTTCCCCTGACCTCTGGGGTCACTACCAGCTCTCTCCCCGGGCACGGGCTGCCCTGCTGCTGCATTTTGCCACCTGAGCTGAGGACAGGTCAGTGGTATCAGCAAGCAACAGCAGGAGAGCGAGCCGGAAGGGGGGACGGAGGGAGGGACGGAGGGGAGATGGAGAGAGGGACGGAGGGGGGACGGAGGGAGGGACGGAGGGGGGACAGAGGGGGGGACGGAGCAGGGGACAGAGGGGGGGATGGAGGGGGGACGGAGGGAGGGACGGACGGGGGACGGAGGGGGGACGGAGGGAGGGACGGAGGGGGGATGGAGGGGGGACGGAGGGAGGGACGGAGGGGGAGATGGAGAGAGGGAGCGAGAGAGAGCGCTGTCGGGAAGCGAGGTTAGGAGATAATCACTCAAAAAATGCACTTTACGAGAATGATCTCGCGGCCAGCACGGGGATATTTACCCAGATGGGAAATAAGCCGCGAGGGCAGCCAGTTCCGCTTTGCAGGCGGTGGCTTCACTCGCAGGGTCCTCGTCCCCTCTGGCTCGGTCACCGTGCAGCTGCCACACTAGCCCTTCTTCCGCGCTGGGAAACTGGGTGCCAAGACGATCGCTATATTAAATGACACGATAAGCTTCAAACACACAGTTAGTTCCACGTGTCACTTTCGATTTTTGTTGCTCTTGTTTATACGCTTTCTCTTTCATACAATATTTTCTCCTGATGGCCAGCTGGGTGCCGAAGCTACTCGAAAATAAAAAATAAAAAACACCACTTCCACTCTTAACCAGGTCCCTTCTCTCCCGCCTGATTAACAACATTCCACCAAACAAGCAGCATTCTGCACGGCGGGGCCGCGAGGTTTGGGGAGGGCGCCTTCGACTCGCAGCCTTTCCCCGGAAATACACGACCTGTGGAAGCGATGTGTGACGTGCAACAGTTATTGTGTTATTTTTCTCTTGTGGGACTCTTGTTACACCACTGACAATTGCGAAGTAGAAACCGATGACATTCTTGCACTTAAAACCTAACAGCACACCAGTAGTAGAGAATAAGGCCAGCTCGGACCTCTGCGCGGGCAGGGGCTCGTGGCTCAGGGGCCGGGCACACTGGGACGAGGGCCTCTGATGACCTGGGACGGAGGAGCCTGAAAGACGGAGCTCCGAGGGAGGGCTGGATCGACTCAAAGCTGCGGAAGAGGAGGAAGCAGAAGGCGAAACGCACACAGCATCTCAGCGCGGTGTCTCAAAGTCCTTCGGCTGTCATGGGGCCGTCTCTGACTCCCTCCCTGTCCCCGTGGCTGTCCAGGTTCCACCAGTGACTTGGCTCCTTCCTCCAACCCGTGAAGCCCCCCAACAGGTGTTTACGGACCACTGAGGCTGGGTCCAGGGACTGACAAGCAAAATCTAAGCTTCGGCGTGGCTCACAACCTGGGTCGAGGAGCAGATGCTCATCAAATAGAAATAAATGTAACGTGGTTGTGACAAGCGCGGCGAAGGAGGAGAAGGTGGACTGCGCCGGTCTCGGGGCTGGGGCTGGTCTCGAGGTCGCGGGCGGCTTCCTAGAGCACGTGGGCGAGCGTCCGTAGGATGAGTGGAGCTTGCTCAGGAGGAAGGGAGCGGGCAGCACAGCTCAAGCGAAGAACTCTGCGTGTACGGGATTCTCTGGCGGGAGGGGAGGACCGTGGAGAGCAGGGGTGCAGCAGGGAGAGGGAGAGGGAGGAAGACAGCTCGGAGGCAGCGTCCCAGGCCCGTCGGGCCACGGTAAGCAGTGTCTGAGTTCTAAGGGCGACCGAAAGGCGTGAAAGGGCTCCAAGCAGGGAGCGGCGGCCTCGAACACCTGCGGCTGGAGACTGGCCAGGAAGCACAGAAGCCGCGGTGGTCCAGGGAGCACTACGGCGGGGATGCGGAGGAGAGGGCGGATCCCAGGGACGAGCAGGGGGTAGGCCAGAGGGCGTGGCCCTCGTGGACTGGCCGCCTCATGTGCACCCCAGCATCCGATTTCCTCAGACTAGGATGAGGTCCTTTTCCCCCTTGGAACTCAGAGGCAGAAATGAGCGTTCACGGCTTTGAGAGGAAGCAGTTAAATCTGGTCGGATGCTAAATGCTAAAAGTTACGCAGACTGGGAGAACTTCGGCTAGGCTCTCTGCTTCTCATTTTCCCAATTATTTTTAAAATTAGATTATGCGCCAGGTGAGGGCAAAGACAAAGCTAGAGGCGGAAACGTGTATGGGGGGCAAGTTGCTTATTGTACTACATGTGGGTGACTGCGGCAAAACGGAGGGTCAAAACCCAGGCAGGCACTAAGCAGAACTCAGGAGGGCCGTGGGCACGAGGGTTCTTCGTTAGAGAGCAAGGAGGGGCTCGCACAGGCCCCTGTGACACAGGCGACTTGGTCCGTTCCCTTTCCACGCGGTAGGCTCGACAGACCCAAAGGGGTCTCTTTACATCTTGCAGAGGGGGCGGGAATGAAGGCCCTTCCCTCTCCGGGGTCAGAGGGGTCGTGCTGTCTCCCCTTCCCCCCCCCCTCGCAGAGCAGGGCGGACGCTGGGCGGACTGAGCACCAAGCAGACACCACGGCACCTGCTCTGCGGGAGCCTCTGTCCCTCCCAACACAGGAAGCCGAGGGACAGGACAGGAAGTGCTGGAAAGAATCTTGGAACAATCCGAAAAAGGATCCTTCCCTGATAGGCTCTCAACTGCTGTCCCATGACCCAGCCCCCAGCCTGCCTCGGGGCTTGCCTGGGGGCAGCACGTGAAACCCCAATCGAGAATCGGCTCCTTGTACGTAGCTCCTCGGTACAGACAACGCAGTTCGACCTAGTGCACGACTTCTACACGCGGCCCCGACCGCGGGACAGAGAGCAAAGCGAGCCCACAGGCCCGAAGGGAAAGGGAGCCGAGCTGGAAGGGTGGCGACCGCGGAACACAGGAACCTGAGGCACCCAGGGGCGGGGCGGACTGAATCGGGGCAGGCGTGGACGAGAGGCAGGCCCGCCGGGACCGATCCACAGACGTCGCCTCCTGGAGGGTGTCCTCGGCCGAGCGTAGCGGAGTCGGAGGAGAAATGGCACCAGACGCTGTGCCCAGGAGTTGAGACTTTGCCCTCTGACCACTGATGTGATTTGGGGCCAGAGAAGCCACATTGATTAAAGACACTCTTACACGTTGTGCAACAGATACACTTCCCACGTGGGCAGGGAAGGACCGACGGGAATGAGGCAGCTCGCTCGCAGGGCGATCGAAACGGACTCTGTATTAAAAAGATGCACGTGTTTCGACTTCAATAATGCGGGCCCTAACAGATCCAGGCTTTCCAGGTAACACACGCAGGTAAACACGGCCTCCCTTCCATACCTTGTCCGTAGAGAAACGACGATTACAAATGACTTCTTCCAGAAGAGAGAACACACGAAACCCACACCAGTCTCCGAGTGGTTTTTAGGGATCATGGAGCAACGGCCCTGAAGCATGGTCAAGGGCACGTGCGTTATTGGGGCGACTGACCGTTCCCTCTCAAAGTTAACGAAACTGCAACCCTGGCTATGCAGGGAGCAAATCGCTGCCCTTGTACACGCTGGAATAAAAGACCGATTATGCTTAAGTTTCCAGGGAAACATAATTACCCCATCCCTGTCATCGAGCCGAGACCCACCCTTTAGGAACTGCCGGCTGTAAGGTCGGGCTGGACTGATTTGGGGGAGAACACGTCCCGCCGTCCCGCCTTCCGCCCTCGGCCAAGTACATTAGTCGCTAAAAATGCCAAATGGCCTTCATCGGTTCCCTTCGCGGACATTGCCCATAACCGATCTGCCCAGGAATGGCCTAACCGGACCCCCGACTCTCCCACGCACTGCTAAAGCCTTAGATGGAGCGGCCTCACCTGCAGACAGGTAGGGCGGTGAGGGGGAAGTGGTGGATGGAGCCCTCGTATAACGTGCAGGACGGACACGGGAAAGGGACTTCCTACCTTTCACTGATTTTGAAAACAGATGTGGGTTTGGGCGGAAACAGCCTCCCTTCCTACATTTTTTTCTCTTTTAGCAATCAGATCCTGTTCATCGCGGTAAACCGAAATTTCTCCGGGGCCAATGGATTTCGAAGGCCTTGCCAAGAGGACGGTTTTAGCCTAAGTCTCCTCCCCGCCCCTCCAGTCCTGGAATTTCCAGTGGCCGAGGCAGTGAATAGTCACATTGTGCAAAGGAAGGAAGCAGAAATGGAAACGCGGAGGCGGAGTCCGCGTCAGGGTTCCTGCGTGGCGGCCGCTCGGGACTCTGTTTGGACCAAACACCCCAGAGGTGCAGCTGCCACGGCGGAGGCCGCCACCCGCATCGCCGACTTGCAGAGCAGCCCCCGGAGATCTGAGAACCCTAAACCGCCGTCGTCCCAGAGCGAGCGGAAAACGCTTCCAAAGCAAGAGCAAAGTCGACACTGGCACTTCGCACGTCCAAACCCTGACGCCGGTCTGCGGTCCCAGGACGGGACCCCTCCTCCCACGCCCGCGGGCCCCGCAGGCGGAGCAGCCCGCTCTCTACCCGCTCACATCCCCTCCTCTGCGCTGACCTCGGCTCTTCTCACGGTTTCTCACGTGGCCCGCCCAGCAGCGAGGGCCACACCAAGGTTGACAGCCCCGACCCGTCTCCAGATCTCCCTGCCAAGGCCAGCTGCTTCCTGGGCATCTAGGGCAGATGGCTTGTCACACGCAGAGCGTCCGACGCCCACACATTCAGGAGTCTCCTGCCAACGCCACCCCTTGACCCCGTGAGCCTCCTGGGTCCCGAATTCCCTACCCTTGTTAATACTGTTGGCACTATCCGCCCAGAAATGTCTTTTCTTTTTTTTCCTTTTCAATTGCAGTCGACATTCAATATGATTAGTTTCAGGTGAACGGCGTAGGGGCTCGACATTTACGTCACTCACAAAGTGACCGCCCCGATAAGTCTCGTTAGTGCCCGCCCGGCGTCGCACGCGATTATTGCAGGATTACTGTCCAGCCTCCCTGTCCTGCCCGTCGCAGCCCCAGGGCCAGCCCGTCACTGCCCACGCGCGCTTCTTAACCGCTTCCCCTTCTCCGCACAGCTCGCCTTCATCCTGTCTCTTCTCCCTCAGCCCACCTGCCCGTGACTTAGCCGCCCCCTCATGCTCCATCAGCTCCGACAGCCCTGCCCCCACCCGAACCCACAACGTCTCCTGCCTGGGACATCACGGTGGACATGGCTCACATCACATATTTCAGTAACTTAAAAATACTTAATGGGTCCTCTTTGCCGACGCAATGCAGGCTAAAAATAAAATAAATAAGGTTATGCAATTGTTTCGGAAGGCAACCCCCCTCCCCATGCGTGGGGATGGGGGGAGGGGTTTCGGACATCAGCAGGACACTGGACAAAATGGCCTCTACGGCCCCTCCCGAACTTGAGAGTCCATGGGCGGACTTGAGCCTCGGGGACATCTGCCCGGCCGTGGAGCTCCTTGGGGCCTCTGAGCTGTGTGGCCATTACCTGGCTTTGCACCCTGGGCAGACAGGACTGGTGAGTGGCCCGCGGTTGATGGAGACAGAGCAGCAGGAGCCGGGCGCGACCGGTCATCATGGCTCTGGGGCAGCCCAGGCTCCCCCCGCGGAGGTCCGCGGCCCCCTCGGAGGCGGTGCTGCGTGCACCCGCTGGCTCGTTCTTCCAGAAGATCGCCAGTTTCCCTTTTGTCTACGCTAGTGTGTTGCTGGTGCTGGCAACCCCGAGTTTGACCTACCCCTCTGCTCCCAAAGACCCTGAGAGGCCGAGACAGAGGTCAACCTTGTGCTCGGCCCTTCTGGTGAGTGCAGGGACAGGGAGCTCAATTCCTGAACCAAATTCCTGTTCTTTCCTGAGGACACAGCTCGACCACAGGGCACTGGTGGCCGCTCGGGCCATGACAGGACTCGTCCTTGACCAAACTTCAGTCCCGGCCTCCGAGCCCTCTTCCCCACCAGGCCTTGTCCTACCCGGTGCTGTGGGGGCCCATTTTTAGCAGAGAATCCCGCGGAGTCCAGTTTTAGAGAGAATCCTGCTAAGCCGGTTTAACGAGAATTTCCCGACCCTTGACTTCTAATTAAGTTCCCTTCCCCCACCTCTGACAGCTCATTAAGTTCTCCTTAGTGACTTTCTGTCCGCTGAGACTCCACCCCGCCACCTGGCCATAGTCCCCAGTGCCGTATTCAGAAGGGAGCTCAGTTCTGTACGGAAACCTCTCTCCCCCACTTCAGTGGCTCAGACAGAATCTGTCTTGCCATTTTTAACCAGCGTCCAGGGCAATGTTTCTTTAAGAGGCAGAAAGGACCTTGCGGGTCGGACAGGCAGCCCCCCAAGGGGTCAGTGCTTTTGGGAGCAGGTGCCCATTTCTGTCCTGACTCTGACAGAGACCCCCGCTCCCCGGCCCAAACAAGTCAGGCTCCTCCGCGAAGTCCTTTAGACAGGAGCGCCTCACCCTTGGGCTCTGTCCTTGGTCTGTTTAGTCCAATTTCAGCAAGAAATCTGCTGGGTCCGTTTCAAGAAAATCCTCCACCTTTGATAACTGATCAAATTCCTCATGCCCACCTGTCACGTCAATCTAACCCAACCCCCTTACCTGACGTTTCCTCTTGGAAATGTCCATCCACTGACCCCCACTTGCCCCACTTTTCACTGTGCTCAGAGTTGAGCCCAGCCTCTGTCCCCCACTGCAGGACCCCACTGCGGTAGTCTCCCTGAACGAAATCCACCTGACGCTCTTCACCGAGCCTCATGAGGGAGGGGGGAAGGTGGAGGGGAGGAGAGGGGAAGGAGGAGGAGGAAGAGGAAGACGACAGGAAGGAAGGAAGGAAGGGAGGGAGGGAGGGGCGGGCCTGGAGTTCTGTGTCTCCCCCCACTCCACCCCCCTGCCCCCTGGCACACGCCCTGCGGCCTGACTGCTACCTCCAGCCTCGGCCAGGGAGTTCTCACTGTCTAAGCAGCAAACTGCTGAGCCCCGTGAGCAGCCGCCCACGGGGGAAGGAAGCGCCCATCAGTCCTGTCTGAGCTGAGCTAGTTCTAGGGAAAACAGAACCTGCCCCCATATCTAGGTCGCCCGGGGCGGATTGTCCTCAGGGCCACCGAGCGCTCCTCTTCCCATGTCCCCAGACCTCCTACGGAGCGTGGGTGGCCGGCCGGGCTCCCGGGGCCTGCCGCTCATGTCGCCTGAAGCCCCAGTCAGTGGAGTCGCGTTCACGCCACGGGCAACGTCTGGGCCGAGTCTTTAAAGGATCCAAACGAAATATCAGCCCCTGGTAAAGAATAAGCTAGAAACCACGTGACGAGGCTCCGGCGAGGATTACCTGTGAACGCTTCTTTTAAATAATGTATTTGTCTGGAGGTGACGGTGCCAATTATGAAGAGAAATTCGGGTCCCTGATACTCTGACGCAGGCAGGTGGTAAAGGGTAATGCAAAGAGAAGCCACGGTGTGTGTGGAATCACACACACGCATATCCACACACACGCGTGCACACGTACACGTATTCCCATACCCCGATCCATCAGCCATGACGACAAACTAAAAGGAAAGTGAAAATTAAAAGACAAAATTGGCTACGTGAACACGTCCTTTTAAAATTTATTTTTGCCAGTCTCTAAATCGCTATATTCTATCAACCCAGGACCGTCATGAAATTTGACCTACATTCATATTTCTCTCCCAAATTGTTAACACACTTAATAAAAGTTACGAACTGTAACCATCTCACCTAGCGTTTTTAGTTTAGTGGCTATGAATCGAAGCCTCATAAAAAATGACTTATGAAGGCACCGATACCAGGCCTGTATTTAGATGGCACCCGCTGCATTGTGGGAAGACCCTGTATTCACCTCATTCAACATTCCCT
This sequence comes from Rousettus aegyptiacus, assembly GCF_014176215.1. Taxonomy (NCBI): domain Eukaryota; kingdom Metazoa; phylum Chordata; class Mammalia; order Chiroptera; family Pteropodidae; genus Rousettus; species Rousettus aegyptiacus. The sequence continues at coordinate 57,387,867 of NW_023416309.1, forward strand.
GCAGACCTGCACCCCACCACCCTAACCTCACCCCCCACACTCAGTAATCCGAGGTCATCTTGGGTTTCAAAGGCTCCACCCGAGGCGACCAACATTTCTTTTGCATCGTTAGCTTTTTCAGAGACTGTCAGCCTAAAAGCCTGTGCATTTAGAAATTCAAATCAGCTTCAAAATTGGTCGGAGCCACTGAGCTATCATGTCATGTTTTGGGGCTGACTAGGCTCCGAAAGTGTATTTCATTATTAATGAAAATAAAGGAGAGAGAGTAAATAAAGGCTCGAGAGGGAACGGCACCCAGTCAGAGCCCAGCGCTTTACCTGCGTTCGAAAGACGTTCATTTCTTCCCCAGGCCGAGTGATCTTTAGAGGATGAGAAGAGCCGACTGTGGATCTGAAAGATAAACAGAAACCTTCTCAGTCTTATATTTTTATTTGCCAGATATGAAATCTTCAATAACATACGGTCTTATTTTTTAAAACTCAAGAAACATCCCTAGAGTCTCTCCATTCGCCCAAGAAAGAACTGCAGATTGGAATAAATACTTATTCCCATTCTCTCCTATGGTAATTCTGCCAATGAAGAAAAGGTAGGTTTCTGATGATTTCAAAATATGCAACAGGGAAGGCCGGGTGGGAGGAAACCGTCATCGGCTACCGTGGGTTTTGCTAGTAGACCGAAGAACCACAGCTAATACTTCTTTCCTATCCCTTCAGAGCTCTGAATGGCTTTTGAGCTAAAATTGGACATTCAATAAATATTGATAAATTGATGAACCGCAAGCAATTGAATTTCTAAATTAGCCTTCAAGACCCAGTAAAAATAAGATTCATATATACAAAAGCATTCTGCTGTCTGCAAGTATGATTATTATGCCAACTTTCTCTGCCAAAAAGCAAAATTCTATTTTGTAAGTTTATGCTGAAAGCATTTTGCTGTGTGTGAGGCTTTGGGTTGTGATCTATAAACATAATAATCAGACACCGGAGCATCTCAGTCTACACTGCGTCTGCCCCTGTGCCCACTGTCCCCCTGAACAGCCCGGGACCTCACCCCAAAGCTGAGAATAACTCTTCGGCCCCCACCATTGTCCTCTCAGTGTGACCCGACAGGTAACACATTCATGGAGCTACGGCCGCCTTGAATTCTGAACCCCAGTGAATGCCCTGGTCCCGGGGCTGAGCTAAGCTTTTCGGTGTTCAGGTCCCATTTTTGGCCTCTTCTCTTACCCGGCATCTGGGGAACCATTTTGGGGACTATGGAGCGGATGCCGCGAGCAAACAACGTTGCTACCCCAAGCAAGAGCCTGGCCTCCCCCAGCCCACGGCAGAAGAGGCAGGAGGGGGTGGGACTCGGACTGTGGCTGGGCTGAGATGGGGGCAATGAGCCCTGCGGCCCTTCCTGCCCCTCGCCGGGCTCGCCCGCCCTGGGCCTAACTCGGCCGCCGACTGCTAGCAGCACGGTCACTGATCATAACCACCGCGAGGAGCACGGCTGACGGCCGACGGGGTCTCACGCCGGCGGCGGCCGCGCTCGGTCCCTTCCCTGCGTCATCGCATGGAATCCTCACGACCGTCAGAAGGATACGCTGTTTTTCGCCCCACTGCAGCCGCCGAAAAAGCCAAAGCTGAGGTCGCCCGTGGCGTGTGACACAGCCAGGAGTCGGACCAGGGCGTGCGGACCCAGAGCGCCCGAGCTCTGAGCCAGCCTGTTCCGAATAGTGCTATTATTATCGTTGCCGAGTGCCGTGATCCGGCTATCGGAGTCTCTCCGGCTGTGTGTAGAGAATCATCGCACTGACCAGCATGCTCCTCTCAGGCCGGGCATAGCCGTGCCCTAGGGGATGCTGGGTAGCACACGCCGACTTTTCAGGCAGGAAGCAGACGAGCAACGACGTGAGACACGGGAATGGATGACAACTTACACCTCGAGTTCGGCCGAAAATGTGAGTTACGCCCCTGCTGCTGCGAACACAGTCAGGCGGGTCCGGAAGCTCCGTGTGCTGTGGGGAGAGTCCGACCTCGCAGGCATTTCGAGCTTCCTCTCTCCTGGGTTACTGTCTCGTGCGGCTCTTTTAAGAACGGTTCATCTGTGCCATTTCTAAACTAACTCTATCTACCCTAGCGAGTCAATTAACCCGGGACATGACAACTCGGAACATTTTACCCCGAAAGTTCCTGATGCAGCATGCAATCCTGCCATGAAGTCACAAACACCGAAGCGTGCTGGCTCCCACTGAGGGCGATTCTCTCTCTGGGGTCCTAGCAGTGGGCCATGGATGACAAACTGACAAGGCCCCACTGGGTTACCCAAAAGCCGGGGACCGCCCTGTCCCACAAACGGTGATTCGGGATGTCTGTTCTCCATGGCGCCGGGTCGCAGTCCCATCTCAGGCGGCATCCTAGCAAGGCTGGGCTTCGGATGGGCGCTCTGCCGGGTGCTCATTATGACCCCTTCGTGCAGAAGAACAACACTTTTCATTGCCCTCAGGACAAAGGAGCGGAGGGCCCTGTGCTGCTCGCCCTGCTAACCTGTGGGGTCGCTGGCCTGCCCCTCTGGGCTACACGCTGTGAATTCATACGGCGCCCCCACCACCCGGCCTTCGCACCCGCTGCCCCTCAGCACACCCCTGTCCCCCGGTCCTTCTCCCGACCTCAGTGCGAAGGGCCTGCTGTGAGTCTCAAAACGAGCTCGAGGTCCCGATTCACGGGCTCTCGCAGACGCGCCCCTCCTCCTCCTCCACAGTGCCCCCTCACCAGGGTTTGCACACGCGCCCTGACCTGTGTGAATCTACAATCCGTGTCTGTTTCTCCCCAGACAATGAGCCCTTTGGGAACAAAGCCACTCGGCCCTGCTTACCCAAGGACACGTAGCAGACTTTCAATAAATATTTGTTGGAAAAAAATATGGAAGAAGTAATAAATAAATTCATTTGCTAATGGAAACGAAGCTTCTTTCCAGGGTAAATGCCCTTGGAATCCGCTCTCCTGTCTCCTCGGAGAGGTCGGACCGACGAGGTCCCCGACCTCCCCTCAGCCTTCAACTCCTTCCTTGGCGGGTGAACCACATCCGAACCTTTCTTAACTTCAAAACGAAACCGGAAAACGCCCTCCCCACAGACCTTACCTTCCCCGCCTTCACCTCACGCTCAGCAAACCTTGAAGGAGGCGGCCGGCCGCTCTGCTCCATCCCCTGTCCCCAGCAGTCCTCCCTATACCAGAGTCTAGCTTGAGCCACGGTCCCCTACACGCTGGGCACTCTCGCTGCGCTCTCCAGCGGCCGGCAGCTGCCAACCCCAAAGGGTGTGTCCTGGCCACATTCCCTACACGTCTCTCCCCCGGCCTCGTAATTCTTAGGAGACCACGCGGCCTCCTGACCCTCACTCCGCGGCCTCTTCCTCACCAGCCATGTTTCCACGGGGCGGATCTGGCTGCGTCCCTCACCACCTTGACCCCCAGGAGGCCTGATTCGAAACACAGCGAAATCCAGGTCGCGAAGACGACTCTGCAGCGCGGTTCACGGCGGCAGGGCGCGGGAAGCACCCTGAAGGCCCCGCGGCGGGGAAGGCCGGTGCGTAACCGTGCGGGGTGACGCAGGTGCCACGGGTAGGGCGGGCACCACGGGCACCACGGGCGCGGCGCATGCTCCAGCGGCCGCCCCCCACAACAGGGGGAAAGATTTAAGACCCTGTTTCCCACCTCGGTTTCCAGTGCTCCTGGGCCTGGTTCACACCTGGGATCACAGAGCCGATGTCGCTGAGGGCTCCGCACATGCCAGATGACTGCCTCGCTGAGCCCCCAACAAGTCTGAGAGGAGAAGAATTATCATTCCCATTTTACAGATGTGGAACCTGAGGCACAGAGAGGGTAAGCCACTTGCCCACAGCCACACGTAGATCTAATGAGCAAGTGTAGGAGCCCCGACCGGAACCCAGGGAATGAGGGTCACTCCGAGGGAGCAGAGAACGGTCACTGGGATCGGGCAGGTGAAATGAATCGGACACTTTACAACCGTACGAAGCGGTTCAGTGTGCAAAGCTCTCACACGCGATGCCTCATTCTGATTCTCTTCAGCCCCTGCGAGGTGGCAGAACACAAAAAGTCTGGTGTGTGTATGTGTGTGTGTGTGTGGCAGGCAGTGGCGCCAAAGAGGATAAGAGACATAACTGCCCGAGAACAAGACGCGATGGCCCTGACATGGACACCTGCCCCCAACCCTGGTCTGCTGTCCCTTCCATACCACCTGCCACCTGCCCCCCTACGGAGTGCACCGTTACCAGCGCCGCTGCCCGCAGGGATTCTGTGGTCACCCCTGATGCCAGCCAGGGCAGGGGTGACACTGACAGCGACCTGATCTGCGAATCCCATCAGGGGCCAGAAGCCGTGCCCTGGCGAGGTTTAAACACCGTAGGTACATTGATACTGGAACCTTCCATTGATGTAAGACTAAACGCTTTCCAGAACAACTCTCACGTTCTCTCGCCGATCCTCCCAAGTCCTGCCATAATAGCTGTGCTCTAATGAGCAAACATGCTATTGTTTTTGATAGTTTTTTGTTTACTGACTCTTCCTTCAAGATATGTGAGCACTTGCTGTGGACCCATAATCCCTTATCTGCAATTCTAACATCCATAAATCTTTGAAATCTGAGAGTTCTTCTGAGTTTACAGAAAATGAATCTGACAGCAAAACCTTACCTGAACTAACCTGAGACTATTTATAATATTAATTTATGCCATTTAGCGTGAACATTCACACATTTTATTGCAAAAATATCAGTGAGCTTAATTACAGGGCGCCAGTCAGAGCCCACCGAGAATGCGATGCAGTATTACCTCTCTGAAAGAAAATTAAGAAATCAGTGTCGAATCACATTTGGCCCCAAGAGTTCTGGAAGGAGAATCGTGGCTGGTGCTGTGGATAGTTAATGAACATGGCAGCCTCTGGGGTTGGGTTTTCCATGTGCCCCCTAATCCAGTCCCCACGAGACAAGTGTTCTCTGTGCATCTGACAGACAAGGACACTGGGGCATGGAGACATCTCGTCATCTGCTCGAGGTCACAGAGCTACTAAGTGCCAGAGCTAGGACTCTCCTCCTGGAACTTAGTGCCTTCCGCGTCCCCTGAGAGGGAGTGAGTATGGGTGCGCGTGCGCGCGTGTGCAGGGGTAGTGGAGGTCATAAGAGGGGCTCCAGGACTTGTAAAACACTGAATGAGAACAGGGACTGGAACTTCATGTGCCCCCGGAAAGACGAGAGAGGGGAAAACAGGCATCTCCAGGCCCCCAGAGAAGCTGCCTCCACTTCGCTCTTCCGGACACGTGCGTGGCCCGTGGAGAGAGCGGAGGCGGAGTCTGAACTCGCTCACCTCCCAGGTTGTCAGTGACCAAGGGAGGATTCGGGCTGGGTCTTTGCTCTCGAGTAGAGTCGGCCAACAGACAGGGAAGAGGGCCGTGTCTTTTTGGCACCCCAGTGCTTTGTCCTGGGGATGCCGGAGATACTCAGAGAGGGCAGGCAGGCAGCAGGCATGTGGTAGATGGTTCCCGACCGGACTGCCGCTGGGCTAGCACAGCCCCCCTTCGGGCCGGAATGTATTCTCCGCGGCTAATCCAGACACGTGACGGATCTTTGCCAGCACTGCGTGTTGTATTCAATCTTCTGAACTCTCTTCTGCAACAATAATCAACGTCAGACCACGCTGTGGATCACCGGTGTATTTTCTGGTTAATGCAATGGTGCCCCTATAACACCTCGAAGCCGAGATGGATCGCTCCGCCACGACTCCTTCTTCGTGCTCCATCTCTTCGTGTTTACATCCGGTTTAACTTTTTCTAATCTAAAATAAATCAGCATGAAAAGCATTAGATTTTTCATTTAGATTCTCAATTGCCTTTTATCACCGAGATAATGTCCCTTCTCTGATTGCAAGTGGCAGGACTGTGCGCTCATGAGGATCTGCGCGGAGATGCCGCGGTCCGGTCGCCCCGTCTCTCCTGGCTCGCTCCTTCGCTTTAGGTTTCGAGGGTGGTGTCCGGCGGGATTCCGCTTGAAAACGAGGCAAATCGAGGTGGAGAGGGGACGCGTTATTACGACCGTTTGTGCTCTTGTGAGGCGCGTGCTGGAAGGCGGCTTCCCAGGCCTCCTAACGAGAAGCGGCCACGGGGGGTTCACTGACGTCCAGCCCCAGTCGGTTTGCAGGGATAAATGAGAACGGCAATGACTGGAGATCTCTATGCGAACCTCAGGCACGGGGGGCGGGGGCATCGCCCCCTCGTATCGGCGTGTTCATTACCCGGCTACGAAGTCCAGTTTAGCCGCACTGTGCAGTCTGTCAAGGACGTAGATGTCCCCTGAATCCTTACGAGTTCCTTCTGGCGTGTTCTGTTCTGCTTCCTCTCATCCGCAGCATTTCCTCCCGACTCGAAAATGTGAGCGGACAGTTCTAGAAGCGGCGTCCTTTCCTTGAGCCAGGTGGACACTCTTTCTCCCAGTAATTGTTTGCTGTCACTGTTTACTTTCCCTCAGTGAGAGCCCTGAACTGCTTGAAATACTTCCTAATTGAAAACAATGAAGTTACCATGACTTTGGAAAATCTCAGAAAGTTCTGAGAATTCAATCAGCCACTCGACCTTACAACTTTCGACTCAATTGCTGTTGCTTTTTTTTGTTTCAAAGGAACAGACACCAAAAAAAAAAAAAAAGGCTGAAGGTATTTCCTGTTCTTTGGTTCACCTGTTCACGTGAACATCTCCCCCGGCCCGTGGGGAAAAGGTCTCATTGTCTGACACTGCGGGTTGCTTTTGCAGCCTTTTATTCACGCACGCCCCGACAGGAAGCAGTCTGCAAGGGGCACGTTTTATATCTGATTTCCACACCTTCTCAGAATGAGAAGTGACGACTTTTACTTAACGAGCAAAAGCAGAATAGGGCCCTTAATGGCTTCAGAACAATAGTAATCGCAGCGACGTTGCAGAGTGCTCACGGAGGTCCGGGCAGCTGGCGACGCGCTTCTCGGGCACTATGTCGTCTCCATGGCAACTCTCGAAGGAGAGGACCACTGTAATCACATCTGAAGGTGAGGAAATATGGCTCTCGATAATGACAGGATAAGCTCCGAAGCGGTTACTGAGCTGTCACTGTGAGCCGGGCACCGCCCGAGTACTCTCCATAGGCCACTTCACTCGATCCCCACAAACGCGCTGGATGAAGGCAGTATCGTCAACTCCGTTCTGCACAGGAAGCGACTGATGGCTGCAGACGGTAAGCGCCCATGCAAAGTCAGGATCGACGGACGGCAGAGTCAGGATGAAAGCCCAGGGTTATCTGCAGCGGGGCCCAGGACCTCCCTCCTCTGCTGTCTCAGTAGAATGTCACCTTGTTAATTAAGATGCCAAAAGTCGTCATGGAAACGACTATGGTCACAAAAACCGACGTACTGCAAGATTCCAGTTAGAGGGCGTGCGGGGCCAGGCAACCCCGAAGTGACAGAAGGCAGATCGGCTGTGGTCGGGGCTGGACTGGGGGAGGGCACTGGGTGCTAAGGGTGCAAGGGACCTTTCTGGGCCAGTGGAAGTACCCTGCCCTGTGGTTTGGTGCTTGTTACCAAAATGATGGTATGCATTCGTCAAAACGAAATCAACTGTAGATTTACAAAAATAGGTGAATATTAATATCTGTAAATTATACCCGGGCAAGGCTCTTTTTTCAACATAGCACAAATAAGCTCCAATTTCGCTTAGAATTTCAGTTAAAAAAAAACAGAGATAGTGAGCGAAATAAAACATGACCTCTGACCTCAGGATCTCAGCATCAAATGAAAGGGAATGGTGTGAGGCTGTGAGCGTGAGTGAGCACAGGCCGGGCTCGGACGCGAGGCCCGCGCAGGGGCACAGGGCCTGTCCTCGGAAGGGCCGCCGGCTTGCGTTAGTGCTGCCGCCTCGTTTTTTGGTTTTGTTTTTTTTTTTATTGTAGTACGATATATATACGTAACGCAATTCGTCATGCAGTGAGATGAAGCGCATTCACACTGCTGTGAAACCATCCCTGCCATCCATCTCCAGAGCCCTCTCGCCCCTCCCCCCGCAGGAGCTGAGACTCCGTGGCGTTCAACACCACCTCCCCACGCGGCCCCTGGCGCGCACCGCGCAGCGTGAGCAGGAGCACGCGTACCCCGCGCGGGTGCTGGCGCCCTTGCTGCCGCGGTCGCCCCGGTGCCCACGCGCCCTGATCGCGGCATTCGGGCGAGCCTGCCATGCGCGGGAGCCCGGCGAGACTCAGAGTGAGTACGAGACATGCGCATGACGTCTAGGACCGGGCACGCGGGGAGCCGCCAGCCCCCAACGGTCGTGCCGCCCACGAGGCACACACAGGACCCGCCCCTCTACCGCGGGCTTCTCCGCTCGCGGTCTGCGTGCGCCTCTGCCTCGGCCACCGCTGATGCCGTGGACGACGCCGGGCAGAGGAGGCCACGCGCCGCTCCTCCCGACGCAGCGGTCAGAGCGAGCACCCAACGCAGCGGTCAGAGCGAGCAGAGGGATGGGCGGAAGGTGAGTACGGGGAATGCGACAAAAATCAGAGTTGTTTCTCCCCAGTGTCTCTACTGTTGTAAGTAAGAATGAAACACATACATGCATGAGTGAGATAAAAACAAAAAAGATCGTATCATGTCAGCGGCTCTACGTTTGAGTTAAGTTTATCTCTGTTAAAACCGGCCTTCTACAACATAAAGATGAACAGTGAAAGACACGGCGATAATAATTGAGCATTTTAACTTTTCTTGACTCAGACCAACATAAAGTAGCAAAGAGAAAAATACCATGATAAAACGAGAGAAAGACCACGGAAGAAAGGAGAAAGATCTAGATTTCGACATCTTCAGTGAGAATTCCCCCTGCTTCTTTAACACAGGACCGCGTGGTCATTTTGCGCCGGCCGCCACCAGTGACACAGCCAACCCCGAGTAAGCGGCCGTACGTCATGGAACTGTCGCACGGAGTCACCTTTGTGTTCCCCGTGTGACAGGCGCCCGCGGCGAGCGCGGCGGCTTCCTTGCTGGGTTTTAACGCGGCGGCGGGAGCGATGCCGCGCGCTCCTGGCCCTCCTCCGCAGACCCGCGCACGGGGACCGGGCTCTGCCACACCCCCGGCCTGGCCCGGCGTCACGCACTGGCGGACGCTGGAACCACAGAGCCACGGCAAGCCGCCAGCCCAGAGCCGAACGCTGAGAAGCCAGCAGCGTCCTGAAGCCATTCCTGGGGCCCCGAGCGCATCTGCAGCCAGAAGGATGAGCTTCGTGAACGCTCTCCACCTAGCCGGACCAGAGGCATCCACGCCCCGCCTTGGGGGAGCCCTCTGGGGGTTGACCCTCTCCCACCGGCTGCAGGCTGCTTTGCTGGGAAGTGGCCTCTGTCTTCAATACGAAATGGCAAGCAGTTTCTTGTCCACTTTAAGAAAATATCTCCCCTGCTTGTCTTCAGCCCTATTTGTTTCTCTGATGCCTTTTTATCCCTAAATCCTGAGTGTTTTTTCCAAGATACTCATTCCTGGAGCTGTCTCGGAGTCCTCTCTGGATAGAGAGGCGATATAAGTTAGGCTCACAGAAAGGAAACTGAACAATTTCTCTCGCTGGAATTGATTAATAAAAAAGGTGATAAAACGGGTGACCTCTGTGTCGGAGCTTCACTTGGGTGAACTAGAGCCAGGCCTGTCTGCCTGTCTGTCTGTCTGCAGATGACAGTTAAACGACTGGCTCTCCAAGGGATCCCGATGTAGGTAACGAATCAGGATGATTTCTGACGTGTGCGATGCCACCGACCATCCTTCGCCCTCGCCTCGGGCTGTCACTATGGCACACTTCATGCCCTCCGTCCGTCCGTTCGTTCGTTCATTCATTCACTCACGTACCCCACGATGTTCCTTAAAGGCTGACCGGGCGCGGGGGGCACAGCGGTGAGCTAAAGCAGGCGCCGAAGCATGTGAGGGGCACCTTTCCCAGGCGGCTCCCAGGCAGAGGCTCCAACCCATGTGCCTTCGATTCCTTTTATCTCCTGTTTCTGCACAGATATGAACGCTGGAAATCTAGTGTGCTTGGCAGAATCCGCAGATGGCCCCAGGGCGGTCGTGCACTGCGAGTGGCTGGGCCCATGTGGCAAAGACGTGGGGAAGGTTTCTGGGAGCTCAGAGTGCTTGGTGACGGCCAGCAAGGCCATGGGACTTCTGTCCTGTCACCACGGAACTGAATTTTGACAATGACTTGTGATCTTAGAAGAGGCCTCCGGCCTCAGATGAGATCCGAGCCTCATCAGAATCCTCGATCCAGCCTGGAGCGGCCCTAAGCAGAGGGCCCACCTCGGGAATTCCAAACTACAGAACTGTGAGGCGATGAACGGGCGTCGTTTTAAACCCTACGCATGCGATGATTTGTCTCACAGCAATAGGAGGACAATACGGATGCTGTCTGCTCCCAGAGACATGCGATCCCGCACTGAACCGATACCATCTCGGTCACAAGGAGAGAGGCTGGCTGCCTCGGGTGGTCACAAGGGACCAGACACAGCCCTCAGACGGAGGGGCACTGATTCCCACCACGGCGGGAAACACTCAAATACGGGCCGCCGAACGCGGCAGAGCCAGAGCTCACGGGCCGGGCCCCTGCCGTGTGCACACTGGCAGGCAGTGCGCTGACATACGTCACACCAAATCCAGGACTGGTTCAGCTGTTCCCTCTTTAAGTCCACTCACGTTCAGACCCCAGGAGGCGCGAGCCTGGCCCTGAATGCCCCACCGTTCCCGCTCCCGGAGTCGGCGAAACCATCCGAGCCCTCCTCGGCGTCGCAGAATCTGGCCCCGCTTGCAGGGTCGGCTGCGGCCCCAACTCTAATCTGGGTCCATCTCATTGCCCACTTACGGCTATTTCGATGTGTGAAATTTATCGGACGTGTGTGCAGGGGGAGAAGGGCCCTCGGCACGCTGATTTTAACAACTGGAGGCGTTTCGAAGGCCGTGGGCATCGAGGCTTTGCAAATGGAACCGTGGGCGCCTTCGCCACCATCGGCTCCCCGCCCTGGCTGCCTCCCAGCACGACCGGTCAGCTCGCCTCTCCGGGGTTAGTCTGAGTGAGGGGAGGCGGGCGGCTGGCCCCGCCCTGGGCCAGGGTGGGGCTGGGTCACGGCCCGTCTCAGAGGAGAGGCGGCCTCTCCACGTGCTAACAGCTCGGGACGAACACCACCGTTTCAGAAAAATGCGTCTTGGACCTTGAACTCAACTCAGGCAGACATGTAGGTCTCACGAGAAGAGCTCGAAAGCCACGAAGACCTTACAGAAACGAAATTTCCCAAACTCGCTTTCACCGAAGAACCAGCCGGCTGCTTCAATCGGGCACCTCTGGGCACCCGGCCCGCGCCGGCCACCTGGCTCATCTCTCGCCCCGTCGAGTACTTCACGGGCGAAGCCCCGGCAGGTCAACTAATGGCCTCGGAGCCTTCAAGAGAGAAAGGGTCACTGGGCCACGTCTAATGGGACCCACGGGCTGTTAATTGGGCTCACTCATCAGTTCAGCTTGGAAATTGAGCGAGAAAGTTGCCTTTTTTCCTGGGTTTCTGAATCTAAATGGTGCTGGCATGCCCTAGTGGGAACCATCTGAACCGTTCAACGGGTGTGGAATATTTTAAAGTCTGAAATGCTTGCTGCAAAAAGGAGAGGGACAGGGAAGACAGATCCCAACCGATGGATTTGAACTTGACCTGTTCCGCGCAGACGCGGAGGGCCGTGCCTGGACCAGGTCTCAGGCCGCAGCGAGGACCACCCAGCTGACCAGTCTGGTTGTTGTGGGGTGGGTCTCAGACTCACTGTAACAGAAGTCTTTAGACTTCGGGTGACCTTCGGGCAGCAGGCTCACAACCCCTACTATTGGCTGCGAAAAAGTTGTAGCTGTGACTGTCAGCACACCTGAAGGACGTCTCCTGCGGAGGTGCCCTTTCCCGCCCTGCTCTCTTCAATGTTGCTTTGGAAGGAAATAAAGTTTCATGCATGGAAACAAAACAAAACAAAACAAGGACACAAGAGCTACTCTTTGCCATGCAGGGTTTAAAATGGAGGCATGAACGGTTCGTACAACGCAAGAGGATGTAATTCAACAAGTTTTCCTCTCCGGAGGACTTGAAAAATAACCTCAATGAAAATTATGCGATGATAAAATTCTGTCCCCATCCTATTAATTCCTTGTGAATAATAACATCTCTGGTTTCCTTCAATTATATTCTAATTGCATACCTTTTGCTCTGGTTGATTGGGCAATGAACTAATGAACAACTATTGCTGAATTTAATTAACACCATTATTTCCGTGGCCTTTCTCTCTCTGTTGTGAACATGGAAACTCACACCCCCAGGGCTGGCGCTGGAAGAAGCCTGCCCTGAACCCTGTGGAACAGGTTTTCGTGCTGCTCTGGAATAAGGAAGCCAGTGTGGGCAATGCCGGCATTCACGGAGCCTTTCCTCATAATAGCGTTGGCATTCGGAAAGGTCACCTTTTCATAAAACATTAGCCACTTGCATGTTGCCTTTATCCAACAGGATGGGCTCGTGAGCTATGTGGGAGTCGATTACAATGTCATTCATAATTTATTCCATGTACAATGAAGAGATGATCGGATTTCATGCGTGTTTACTTTTTGAAAGATAACTGCTTGTGGCTTGTTCCAGTTGTGAAATGCAGATGCTTCCGAGTAATTTGTTTATTTCACTTTGACATTCTAAATCCCTGAAGTTATCCTTTTCCCCCACAAAAGCAGTCTCTGAAAATCTGAGCTCACCCTCAAAAAATAAAAGGCCATTTTCACTAGCCTAACATAAATCATTCTATTCTAAGTTGATCGAGGCCAGTCAGGGCTAGTCCCCTGCCTGACACATCAAGAAACAAATCGGAATTTGTTTTGAAAGGCAGATGACTGCACATTTACAGCACGAAGACTATTTAAGTCCCAGAAGTGTACTGCAGTTTCTACATGCGCCTGCAAATTACCCAGCTCTTCAGAGCACTAATAAATGTTTGTCAACGCAGACACGTGTCGTGTGTAAATTACACCCATCCGAAGTGGCCCCCGCCCCCCAGTATTTTGAAAACTGAAATAAAGGAACGAGAGAAGAGTCTTTTCCAAACCCCTGGGGGAAACTAAACCATGGTGAACTTGTCACTCCAGAGCGACCGTGTGAACTGTTGGCCGACACCCTCCGCCCTGCCCCAGGAGCCACGCACCTCGTATCTGCTGGCCCTCTGCTCGGCTGTCTTCAGGCCTTGGTACCTGTGGACGACGCAAACTTTGGCTCTTCTCTGCGACGGAAACCAGTCACTCTTCACGAAATCCATGACCATCACGTGGTTTTTCAACTCCGTACTGAACGTTCTGATCTGGAAGGCCGGGGGGTGCGCGGCCGCTCCCGCGTGGTGGGCGGCACACCCGTCCCGACGGGGCTCTGCAGGAACTCCAGGGCGCCGCATGACACTCGTGGTCTCGTGACTTCGGCTCACGAGTCCGGCAGACACGGTTTTCTTTGTTCGGTCCAGGTATTGAGTGAAGCGGGGCGGGGGCTTGGGGAGCGTCCCGGCTCTGACTTCTGCTGGGGTTTTCCGGCTGCGGAGTCCCTGCTGCCTGTACCCCAGCTGCAAAGTATCCAGGGGGGGTCTGTGGAACTGCGAGGGTGGCCTTCACGCGCCATGTGAGGACTCCTCCTTGCTGCTGGCCATCCGCCCGCCTCCAGAGCGTCCACCTGTGTTCTCTGGCCACTCGCCGTCCTCTGATTTCAAAGCCACCTTTCTCCTGACCGCCGCATTCAAGGCCCGGGCACAGAATGGCCCGGGTACCGCGAGGCTCCGTGTGTTCTCAGTCCCCGGCCCTCAGACCCGAATAAATTATTCACGGGACTCTGTACAAAAGACCCAAGAGTGATAATTGCTGCTTTTCACAATTCCTGCTTTTTCTAGCCAGGAACAAGAGCAGACTTTTACGACACAAAGAGACACAGAGAATGACCTCAGCCCCAGAGAAGATAAGAAACACATTCAAGTGAAAAAAAAAAAAAAAACCCTCTGGCACAGAAGCGCTGATGGCTGGAGGGGGCATGAGGGGGGCAGTGCTGTGTCAGGAGGCGCTCGGCGGGGCGTGCGCTGGCCCGGACGGGCCCGGAAGTGCCCTCGCCGCCCCGAGCCTCAGTTTCCCCATGAGAAAAACTGGACTGATGATCCCCACCTCCTGTAGGGCTGTCCGGAAGCTCGGGGTAGCGGAATCGTGAGACAGGAGAAGCGCGTGACGGTGTCGCCCGGCCCGCGGCCCCCACGAGCCGCCCCGTGGCGCCCGCCGGGTCCGCGGGCACTGTCGCCGTCCGTGCACGTGGCCTCGTGCCGCCTCGCACGGCGCGGGAAATGCTCGGATTCCGCATTCCACAGCGGTTAGAAAGGCAGGTGCATGAGGCGCTCCTTTTCACAGTATTTCCTGCTTTGGTACAATTTCTGTTAACTCAATTAGAGGCGGAACTCGCAGGCCTGGGGTCGAGGGGCTGGGGCAGGACAGAGCAGGTGGCAAGCGCCGCGGCCGCGCTCACGGTCCCTGCGTGGGCTCCTCTCCGCGGGCGGCTTGTGCCCGCCTGGGGGCCCGGATGCCCCGCGCCCGAATGAGGCTCGCTCCCCGCGCTGCGGGAACACGCGGCTCCCAGCGACGCCCCGAAACAGAGGCCGCGCAGGGCCCGCGACTGCGCCTCCCGCGGCTCGGCCGGGTCGCGGAGGCCGCGGCAATGTCCCCGTGGAGCACAGAAACGGGGCGGGAGGCGGAAAGGACGCGGGGGACCGCTCGGGCCAACACTCACCCCTGGGCGTGAGGACAGCGAGAGGCTAGATGCCCACCCAAGGCCACCCGGGTGGAGTCGCTGCTTCTTACGCTGCCCGCCGTCCGGACCCAACTGACCACGGCCACGGTTCCCATGGAAACGCAGCAGCACCAAGGTCCGGCCCCGGGCGGCAGGCTGGCTGCTCCCCAGGGAGTCAGGCCATGGGGTGCCACCTTAGAGTCGGGAGCTCCCTGACAAGGGCGGCCGTGGGGGGAACCTGGGCAATGGAGAAGCTAAACTTAAACGAGGACAGCACAGGAACAGGGCGTCTGCTCACTGCCCGGGAGCTGTGAAGGCCGCGCCCTGGGCCCATCCAGCGCCTCCCGCACGCCTGTGAAGACTGAGTCGCCACAGCACACCAGGGGACCATGGGCAATGCGGAGGCCACCGGCCTGACCATCCGACTGCCTCGGGACCAGCCTGACTGGCCTGCTGAGGGCTGGCTGACCGCCGGCGAGAGCCCTCGTCACAGGCGGTGTGGGCCTGCAGCGTCTCTGGGGGCTCTGGAGGTCGTCGTGAAGGTCGTCAAGGCTGCAGATATGACTCTCCTCCCTCCCACGACCACAGGCAGTGCTGGGCTTTAACCGGCCAATGCGGCCACAAGAGGAAGCGGTAACGTGACATCAGGCAGGTCTCCAGAATGCTGGTCGGCAGGACTGGACGGGGACCTCACGACCGTCGGATTTGAACCCTCATCACACCAGGAGGGAAGAGAGGCCCAGAGGGCCAGAGGTCGGCGGGCCGGAAAGAGCGGAGAGGGCGGGGGGGAGGCCCCCATGCGAACCAGCGCAAGGCCGCGGACCGGCCCCTCCGCTCGGGTTTCAGCAACTTTGTCCGCAAGCCCCGGCCGCCCAGACGCCCCCGAGCGCCGGAGAACCCCAAGCCCGACGGGGCGTGGACACAGCGGAGGGCAGCTCGGCCGCCACGTCAGAAGGCCGAGCCCGCTGCTCACGGCGCTGCCCCTGCAACCTTGGCTGACCTTGCGACCGACCGCGGCCCCTGGGGCGCACAGATGAAGGGGGCCCTCTGCGTCCACGAGGCGCTCACTGCACGAGACGGACAGACTCAGAGCCGGCGAGGGCCTCCCGCGAGCGAGCCCTGCACCAGGCTGACGGAGACCCTGAGAAGCCCCCACGGGGGCCGGCACGTGGCCTCCAGCCCGGAAGGGCGAGCGAGCGACATGCCGCCGAGGCCCCGTCCGTGCCGGACACCGCGCGGACAGAGTCACCGCAGGGCCACGTGCTCCATCTCCTGCTCCTGGACTTCGCAGCCGAGCAGTCACAGCCGAGGACGCGGCACGCCGCCTGAGCCATGCTCGCCGCACGCGGGCACCGGTCCTCCCGGGAAACAGCTGTCCGAATCCCTCACTGTTCTTGAAACCAGACAACGCCGTCGCCTGCAAAAGCCGGAGCTCTGACCTCAGGGATGCTGTCCTGCCGAAGATGCTACCTAATTTCCTGAAACCGGTCCCTGGGGTGACCGGCTAACGCCGTAACGTTGTCAGCAGCTGCAGTCCAACGACACCAAATCAACATAAATGAGCCTCGAGTGTGTTTAGGGTTGAAATATACGTGAAATTAATCTCTTATTTCTCCCTTGCCCCCAATACAACATGGGAGGCTGTACGGGATGCACAGCATTTAAATAATGAATTATTCAAAGAGAAAAGGGCCGGGCAGGTACCTGGTGCCAGGAATGCGTGCCTGTGAATCCTTGATCCCTTCTCCGCTGGGACTGGCATTTACGCAGATGAAGGATGTGCTAATTATGCAGAGCTTCAGGGCTGATTTTCTGCGGGGGGCCTTTGCAGATCTGAAAAGCATTAGGCGACAATGAAAACAGATGACTACGAATTTCTGAATTCATAATTTGGTTTCCTTTCCAGTGGAAATGGCATTTTTATTTATGGGCGCTTCACGCATTAGGTGGGAGCTGAAGTTTTTTTTCCTCGCTTCCCAGAGGCACGGCGCTGGCCTCCGGCGCGTCTCAGCAATCACCCTTTCCGAGCAGACGCGGGGAACTCACAGGGCTGCTGGACGCAGAACCAGCGCCACAGATCTGTCCTCCTCCTCTGAGTCCCCACCTGCTGGGGTCCTGGAGCAAAACGCAGAAACCAGAATAACGCGGCTGGCGACAGGGACCAGGTCAGGAGGAGAGGCGTCCGCTCCTCTGGAAACCGCGCGGCCGGGCGGGGCGGCCGTCGTGGCGCGGGGGGGAAGGGTGAGCGCTTCAGCCATCGGTTACAGGTGCGCGGTAAACACCTGCTCACTAGGTACAGGGAACGAACAGGCGCCAGCCATCTCTTCTTAAGGGTGTATCTTTTTGCTCTGCAAGTGGAAAACTTCTTTTTCCTGCTTCTTTATACGATGTTCAGAAACGATGATCATTCGATATGTTTTCAACGACCCAAGGGAAAGTGACAAAGCCCAGGAGACCGCCGAGGCGGCGGCACAGGCCACGTCTCACGCGCGAGGCTCACTCCGTCCTCCGCACGTGACCAGCATCACGTGCTTAGCGCCCACTGGCCGTGCAGCTCTGTGCCGGCGACCTCGATTACAGATTCAAGGTTACTTCTGACACCCAAGCAGACCACATTTGGGGGACAGTCATGCCGCTCCCCCGACTTCCTTGGAGGAGCCAGTTATTCAAAGACAATGGCATTTTCATATTTTCTCTCCAGCACCTGAGTAGATTTTGAATAAAGAAAACCAATGACTTTGTTAGAAAGTACGTTTGGTTTTAATATGCATATTTTGGAGACCAGGAGTCGGGGTGAGGGTGACGGTTGACATGTTAAGGAAACACCAAACTCAATTTGCTATTTACATCTTGGGACAATTTTACCCCAAAGAAAAACCCAGGGTGTCAGCCACCTGCACCTGCGCCCCCACAAAGGAACGCCAGGTGGGGCTGCAGGCCCCCCACGGCACCCCAGCCCCCCACGGCACCCCAGCCCCCCACGGCACGCCAGCCCCCCATGGCACCCCAGTCTCCCACGGCACCCCAGACCCCATGGCACCCCAGGCCCCCACGGCACCCCAGCCCCCCACGGTACCCCAGACCCCACGGCACCCCAGCCCCCCACAGCACCCCAGCCTCCCACGGCACCCCAGCCCCCCACGGTACCCCAGACCCCACGGCACCCCAGCCCCCCACAGCACCCCAGCCTCCCACGGCACCCCAGCCCCCCACGGTACCCCAGACCCCACGGCACCCCAGCCCCCCACGGCACCCCAGCCTCCCACGGCACCCCAGCCCCCCACGGCACCCCAGCCTCCCACGGCACCCCAGCCCCCCACGGCACCCCAGTCTCCCACGGCCTCACAGACGTGCTCGCTGTCACTCCTGGCCACGTTTCCTTCCTTGTATGAATTAATTTTTCAGTGAGTGCATTGAACAAATACCTGAAATTCAGTATTTGTCAGTAAGCTGCCCACAGCCCCGGGGAAACCATGGGACCAGCCCAGCCGATGGGGCAGCCACTGCCCACCTCCGGGCCCCTCCCCCAGCGGGGCGGCAGGAGGGGGCGGCCACAGACCCTCGCCCTCGGTGTGGAGGGCTGGGCACGCTGCAGAGCAGCCTGGAACCAGGCCGCAGCGGCACCGATTGAGGGACCCTGGCCTCCGACATGTGCCCAGCTGTCACCCAAGCCCCACCGTGTCTCATGCCCTGTGCTGCGTCCCAGTCAGAGTCTTTCTTTGAGCCCCAGGGGACCCACTGACTTGGTTCCAAGATGACGACTCGAGGTTCTCTCCCACACACGGAGGGAGCGCGTGTGGCCCGCTGGGCCGTCCCCTCACATGGACACCAACGACCGGAGCGGGCAGACCCCTGAAGTCCCAGTAGGAGCCCCTGCTCCGTGTGACTGTGCCCAGACACGGGACACACCCGCACATGGGTGGTAAGGAAAATGCGGTCTATTCACACGATGGAATATTACTCAGCCATGAAAAGGAATGAAGTTCGGACACTTGCTATAACGTGGCTAAACTGTGAGGACATTAGGCCAAGTGAAGTCAGTCGGATACAACGGGAAAAACGTGCTGCGGGTCCACTTGTACGAGGTACCAGAAATAGCCAAATGCGTGAAGACGGAAAGCCCAGCGGCGGCTTCTGGGAGCTGGGAAGGGGGGAGGGGGGAGTTGCTGCTCACAGACGCAGAGACGCGGCTCTGCGAGATGAAACACTTCTGGAGATGCTGGGGGTGATGGTGGCACACGGTGTGGATGTGCTTAACGTCACAGAACCAGACGCTTCAAAACCAGATGGCGAGTTTTCTGTTATAGGTATTTTAACGCAATTAAAGATCATTTAAATTAAAAAAAAAAAAAAAAAAAGCAGTTCCTGCCCTCATGGCTCTTGGGGTCCCGGTTCCGGGACAGTGACCTCCAAAGCTGGCCTCGGCACCTGCACAGATGTTCCGTCGTCCCCAGGGGCGATGGGAAAAAAGATGGCAACTTCTGTTTCTACGTTCCTCTCCTTTTTCCATGTCTGTACAGAACGGACGTTCTCTATAGCACTGCATTAGCGCAACAGCTCATGCTCACACTCTAAAGATAACCGGACCTACATCTGGAGCGCCCTACAAATGCCCCACTGGTGGCCCCATACCTCTGCAGAGGGCAGGTGACCCTTCCCAGACCTGGAATCCCCTCCTCCTCGGCATGGGTCTGAGTGGCAGCAGGTTGGGGACCGTCATAAGCCAAGTTGTGGTGAGAACCACAAGTGGCTTGGGACACAGCCCTTGTCCGCCAGGCCGCCAGACCTGCCCTGGGAAGGGCGAGTCCAGAAACGATGACCTTCTCCAGTGGGGTCGAGGACAGTTCCTGCATTATTCTCTTTGGGGCCTTTCCCTGCTGCTCCTGGGACTGCCTGTCACCCCGCAAAACCGCACGGCCGAGCCTGGCAGCGCCGCTGTACGTCACCTCTGCTCCTAGGGCCGAGCTCACGCGTTCGCCCCACAGTGGTGGCGAGGGCTGCCCCCGAACCGGAACGAAAGGCTGCCATGAGCTGTCCCGCCGCGGTTGATATCACAGCCCCAGCTCTCAAGGAGCTTGTGGAATGCGTCTCCGGAACCGGGCAGAGGGCACTGCCCAGGGTTGCCTTCGAAGCGTTCCTGTCACCAGTCCTTAGCGGTGTCCTAGGGAAGAAAGGCCCAGCCACTGACCATCCCCCGTCGTGGGTGAGTTCCAATTCCGGCCTGGAGGGAGGAGAGTTTGCGAAGTCTGACCTGGCCACACTGCTCCTGGTGCACAGAGCAGGAAGGGGCTATGACATCCTAACTAACTCTGAGTTCGTCTCGCCCCCGAGGACGAAGCTGATGGCGAGGAAGCCAAAGCGGGCACACAGAAAGCAGCCGGGCCCCCGATGGCACGGAGCAGCCAAATCCAACATCTGCGAAGTTCACCCGACTCTGGCCTCGTCAGCTCCACACACAAATAACTCCCGGACACTATCTAAACGCAGTTTGACCTCTTGCTTGCACCCAGAAGCATCCTGATTGTGCGTGCTTTGATTTAGACCTCACTTCCACTGCCGACTTTGAGAGACCAGGAACTCTCCTTGGCCTTCTCTCCCCGAGAACCATTCTAGGCAGGGCGCGGAGAGACGCGCAAGCGGTCCCCGGAGCCCGCGAGCTCCCCCCTTCATCCTGTGGTCACGGCGCGTCCTTCTGACCCCAATGCCACCTCTCTCCACACGTGACCCCGCCCCAGCCACAAAAGGCCGTGGGAGGGGGAGACGAGACCCTGTGTATTTCCGTGGAGGGAGGAGGAGCGGCCGGCGCCATCGTTTCAAGCATCTCTGTTACTGTCAGTTTCCCACAGTCGCCTCGTCTTCGTAGCTCACCTGCCTATTAGGGGACACGGGGACATTTCTATGTTCTATCTCAGCCAGTCGTGTTCACAGAACGATTCCTACACCCTTCCTCAATCTGATGAATAGGTTTCGGCCTGTTTCATCTGGTCTTGTCCCGCTCTGCTTTCACGCCATCGATCGGGTCATCCCGCAGGAAGTAACCCGACTAACACGGCCCGGCGTCTTCCTCCCCGGCTGCACATCCGGGCCCCGTCCATCTCGCTGCTGCTCCTCCACCTTATTTCTTTCAAGGATTACAGGAACATTTGCACGTGTTAAATCGGAGAAATAGACAGCCTTGTAAGAGACAGCTACATTTGCATAAAATACAGCCACCCGACAGCCTTGTAAACCACTGTAGACAAGACAAGGCTTCAGCGTGAAGTTCAAGGCTGCCTCACCACACGCAGCGGATGTCTTCCTGGAAAACCCAGTGTACTTCAAAAAAATTGTAGTTTGGGTCCTGCTTGAAATACACAAAAGGAACTAGTGTTTACTTTTTTTAAACAAAATAATAAACTGGTGGTTATTTTCTACAGTCATTCCCAAACGGCTTATGGGACATTGATCACTTGCAAAGGTCACTCCTAGTTTGCCATTGCGATGTTTTAAGCAGATTCTAGCTGGCTGATGGCTCCTCTCTCCATAAGAGAGCTCCTTAAACCACATGACCCCAGTGACCACAGATGACTGAGTAAAGGGTAGAGCTTCGATTCAAGCTTAACCCATCAAATTTTCTCAGAGAAGCTTTGTATTTGGGGGGGGGGGCGGTGGGGGAGAAGAGGCTAAGTCAACTAGCAATGCAAGACCAAGTGGGAGGTGATGAAGGCTGAGGGCTGCCATTTTGAGTCGACCACTATAGGACAGGTGCACGGGGTGACCGGAGGAAGCTGGCCTAGAGAGAGAACAGAAAAAAAAACGCAGGCAGACAGCAAAGATGAAAGGAGAGATGCTAGAACATTCTCGTCAGATGTGCCTTAGGATCCAAGGGATACGCTTTCGCTGTACCCACACCCCCCACGTAAGCTGCTCCTGCTGGCACGGACCTCTGTAGCTTGCGGTCCAGCACTCACTCCGGCCAGGATGCCCTGGACCACGTGTGGGCCGCTCACCTCTCCCCATCTCTCAACACGACGGGCTCTCCCAGGCGGTCAGCTTCACTTACTCTGCCGGCTTTCCTTCTTCCTTTCTAGTTTACCAGCTGCTTGTGAACGGCCCCTGGAGAGGGCTTCGAGGACACACTGCCGATTATCTTCTCAGAAGAAACCCCAGCCCTCAGGATGAGAATTCCCCCGGCTTAGTGGCTTAGCACAGGCTCATGCCTTGGTTGTAACAAAACAGTTCTCAGAGTTAAAAGAAACTGTACATAAAGGACCATATGGCCCAAGTTTGCAAGACAATCGCGAATTCAAATACCCTGTTCATTTGTCATTCTATGCTTACTTTTGTTTTGGAAAATGTCCTCCTCCCTTCCTTCCTTCTGCTGGGGGTCAGAGACTAAGTACAGATCCAGCGACTAGTCTCAAGGAGCTCACAGTCCAGTGGAAAGTTGGACAAGGACAGCGGGTTAGGGTTCCTGGGGTTGCAGGTGACGGGGACCTCCTGCGCCAGGCTGGACAAAGTGAGGAACACGTTGTCTCAAAGAAACCTCGGGACAGATGCGAGGACCAAACTGCCAGGATTTATCAGGAGGAACCGGATTCTCCAGCCGGACCCCCTCCCCCCCCCGCCCGACTATGCCACTGAGGCTTAGTTTACTTGTCACCAAAGTGGGGTGACGACGTCGCCCACAGCGCGTTGCAGCAAAGGTCACCACGTAAACATCTCAGACACGTGCCTAGAAGAGCACGACGTAGGAGCTAGGTAAACTTCTCCGGCTCCCCTGAGAGGTGTCTCCCGATAATGATGAAAACGAGGACCAACACACAGAAAAGCCCAAGAACGTACAATTCGCTACCTGACGTGCTTTCAGCGGCATGTCATAGAAAATGGAAGATCGGGGAAAAGTAGGGGGAAGAACGAGATAAAGGAACTTTCGAGTAACTGGAGAGAATCTTCCAGGCGTCTTTGAGTGCAACCGAGGCATTCTCTACTCATAAAACCAGACCTATATATTCACCCTGTCCCCATCCTAGGGCAGCTGCAGAAATTATATTTTCTTGAATTGTGTGTATTTTTTATGAACTCCGTACTCAGAGGGAGAAATGAGGGCTTAATTATCATAGAGCTGATCGGCGGATGTCTTCGTGATCACTCACATCAGCTGTAATTATTGTCATTGATACATGGCCCCGAAATTGTCTGAAGAAGGCATTAACAAAGAGAAAACTACAATTCCTAAGTTTCTCGTAATTGCACAGATAGGTAAAATATTAAAATGGAGCAGCTAGAGATGTGAAAACAGAAATGTATGTATAACGCAAATGGAACCAAGACTCAAAAGTGAATTCGGAATGGCTCTGAGAGACAGAACTCTCTGGAACGAGCGTGGAAGCGGGTATTCGCAAGTCATTTGGCTCCAATCGAGATAGAAAAACTCAAGGAGACAACACGGGACATAAAAGGACCCGGGACAAAACTGCCCTCGTCGCTTTTAGCTAGGACTTTACCAGTACCCCGGCGAAGAGAGATCCGAAGGAAATACTACGGAGTGAGGAAAAATACATTTACTTTAATGTCAAAATGCTAATTATGATATAAAAAAGAAATAGCAGAAATGCCAAAGTAAAAATGAATCTGCAAATTATATAACGAAATTATCCATACGCAGGAAGCTACACGAAGGGAATGTGAGCAGTATTGGCTGGCGCGCTTGTGCGGGGTCAGTGCGGGGTCAGTGCGGGGTCAGCGCGGGGTCAGCGCGGGGTCAGTGCGGGGTCAGTGCGGGCAGCGTGCCTCTACTGCTCTTCCTTTTGGTAATGAATATGCATCTCACGTCATTAAAAACCGTTTTAGGAGAGTTTTAAAAGACGACTTCTCTGACTGCTGAAGGAAAGTCCGTGGAAGGTCAAACTGACGTTGGAAGGGGAGGGGCCTGGAGCGTGGGCCTGGAGCGTGGGCCAGGCGCCGCGCACAGGGCTTCCCGGAGAGCGGTCGCTCACGGGATCCTCACGGCCTCCCCAGGGGCTGACGCTGCGATCCCCCCACTCTACAGGAGGGTGAGCGAGGCAGGGGCAGGCGCAGATGCACAGCCCCCGGGGTGGATTCCGGCCGGTCTGACCTCCAGGGGAGCAAGTGGCCCCAGCGAACCCCTCCTACTCAGATAAGTCGTTCCCTTAACACTAATCAGAAGTCGCTCGTTTATTTCTCAGAACGGTTCTGGGGCAGGTGCAGAAACCACGTTTCAAAGAACTCGGGCGACTAATAAAAAAGAGCGAAATCTTACCATTGGGACGGCATGGATGGGCCAAGTGAGCTCAGTCAGACAAAGACAAATGCCACACTACTGCGCTTAGGTGTGGCATCTAAAGAACAAAAATCGCAAACAATCAAAACAGAGACGGACTCGTAGATACGGAGAACGCACGGATGGCTGCCGGGTGCGGGGGCTTGGGGGCCTGGGTGACAAAGGGAAGGGATTAAGACGCACAGATCAGCAGTCACAAAACAGCCTCGCGACGTGCGGTGCAGCTCGGGGAATCTAGTCAATAACGTGGTAATGGCTGTGCGTGGCGCCGGGCGGGCCCCAGACTCATCGAGGGGCTCGCTCTGTAAATTACATAAAAGTCTAACGACTCTGCTGTTCACCTGAAACCAATATGAAATAATACTGAACGTCAATTGTAATTAGAGAAAAAGGAAGAAGGGAGGCGACCAGCCCCCCCACACAGCCGGTGGGGGGAGGGGTGGATGCCGCCGGCCTCTCCCGGCACGTGGTGGCCGAGGGCTGGGGTTCCACCTCCGAGGGACCCGCCTCCACCTCCGGGCCGCGGTGCTTCCCAGGAACGTCCACAGCACGTTCCACAGGTGTTCATCAAGCCCTTCCGGGGGCTCAAAGACAGCGTCCCTGCCTCGAGGGACACAAACTGCACCGTGGTGTGGGTGTGCACGCTGGGATGGTGGTGCCAGAACCTTCCACGGCAGACCCAGGAGGGCGCCCGAGTGGCCCAGGCACTAAGGGAAGACGCTTGTCTGTGTCCCATGGGGGCCTGCAAACGGAGATCGCGTCCCCTGGTTAACGGGGGCCAGGGGCTCGCAAGTCCGAGACGGGGCCCCGGTGACAGGTGCAGCTGCACGTGGGATCCGGAGGTGCGCCCCACCTTGCTTTCCTGCCCGTCTTCCGGAAATCCGGCCGGCGCCCCGCTCATTTGACCTTCTCACATCGTGTCGCGTGTAACGCCGAGCAGAGGCCCGGGCCCCGCTGCCGGCCTCCCTGCGGGGGCTCGGGCTCCGTGTTCTGACCCCACGCCAGCCCTCCTGAGCCGGGCTTGGCGACAGCCTCCGGCGAACTCCTCTGGAAGCCAGGAGAAAACCAGGAGGCGGCGGGATGAGCGTCGGACGCGAGCCCCGCCGGCCCCGGTCTCTCCGCGCTCCTGCCCCTGCCCCGCCCCTCAGTGGACTCCGACACCAGATGCACCACATTTTATACTAGAACGAGTCTCAGCACTGGCTGTTTCCTGGTCCCTTGTCCCTGCGCGCCTCTAAAGTAGAAAACCACACCAGAAAATGCCGATGTCTGGCTCGAAGGCACCAGGGTAGACGGCACAGTTTTCAAGGCCAGCAGTGACCCCCTCACTCAGGAGTCGGGGCCCAACGGCTCGAGCCCCAGCTCTGTCCCTTGTTCTGTGGATCTGGACAACCGGAGCCTCAGTTTCTCATCCAGGAAAATGGGGGCATTACTCGCTTTCGAGAGTTAAAAAATATATATATTCTGACACTTGTTCCAGGGGTGAGGAAAACTTGATTCAACAGTACTGCAATGGGGAGAGGGATCAAGCTCAACTCCAACTATGACAAGGACAAGTGGGGATTTACAGCTAAGCTGTAGGATGAGCGGCCGCTGGATGGAAAACTACCAGGAGGCGGCGTCTAGGGCTGGGGAATTCTTGCTGAAGTGGCCTGACCGGTTCTTGCTAGAGGCAGGCCAAGGCCTAACCCTTCAAAGGAGTGAGTCGCTGGATCAGATCTCAGGGATGATATCCCAGTCACACCCGGAACCAAGTGACAGGAAGTCCGGCCAGTCCCGGGACCTCACGGCTGCCTCTACTTCCCCGCCAGGCTGTTTGCCGGAAGCGTCACTTGTAGAAGGGAAGATGCTCTGAAGAAAACCGATTTAGGAGAACTGATGAAGTACATCCACGTACATATCCAGAATGTTCTACATGAATATAAAGAAACCCATAACAAGGTTCATCACAGCAGCACCATACAAATCAAAGATATGGAGAAAACTGTTCAAACAGGTGCGAATAGGGAACAATTTTTCCTTAAAAGACCAAGAGGAAAACTAACAGCCGAGCTGTCAACAGACACTACGTGTTCTAGTGCACATGGAAAAAAAAAATCTTTAATGTTCTGCAGGAAAACACTGCCAAACTAGAAGTTAAAACTCAGCCGAAGAAAATAAATAAAATCCTTCAACGATAAAGTAAAACATTTTTGGACTAATAAAACGTGAGAAAATGTGTTGCCAAACTTCACTTAAACCGATATGGAAGAGATTTATTCAGGCAGAAATAAAATGATCCCAGAGAGAAACACAAAATTGTAAGAAAGAACGAAGACCAATGGAAAACATGCACGTTGACTGAAAAAATATAAATGTTGGTTGAGAAGGTATTGTACGAAACGATCACAGTGACTTCTTGTGGGTTTCGAAATACATGTAGAATAAAAATAGATGTACTATTAGATAAAACCACTAATACACAAATTGCAGGGGGTCATGGAGTTCACATGTTCTAAGGTTCTAGTACTATGACAGAAATGATCAACATAATAATTTGAATTAGACTGGAAGAAGGCAAGGTTCATGTTGCGATCTCTAGGGTAGCTAGTGAAAGAACAGTAGAAAACTGTATAACTAACAAGAGAGGGAAAACGAAGTGATAAAAAATATTTTATTAATCCAGAAGAAGGCAAGAAAAGTGACAAAAAAGGTGGGTTATGTGTATGTCATCATAAACCCAAGATGACAGATATGATCCAAATAGATCCATAACTGAATTTAATGCTAAAGAATAAAATAGTTCAGTTAGAAGACCCCGCTGGCCAGGTCGAATTTAAAAAGAAAACTTTATGCTGCCTTCAAGAGTTACACTTAACATTTAAGCACACAGAAAGGTTGAAAGGAAGAGGTTGGGAAAAGGTTAGTCACTCAAGCAATAACCGGAAGAAAAATGAGGTAGTTACACTACATCAAAGCAGACCTTAAGGCTTGAAATCTACAAGTAAGGAGGGATATTGTAGAAGGACAGGATGGTAGAATCACAATTCTTATGCATGTGCGCCCTGTGACATACTTTAAAAATAATGAAGCAAAAAGTTTACAAAACTCAACGAGAAATAGATTAATTCAAAATCACAACGAGAGACTTTAATACACTTCTCTCAATAGTTTGTAGGGAAAAAAGACAAAAATGTACTGAGGATACTATATATAAAATAAAGTGAATGACACAATTAATCAAACTGACCTGACACATGTGAAACACTCCCATCAACAATTATGTGGGGTTTTTTTTTCAAATATTGAAGGCATATTTACCAAAATGGACAATATTCTGGGTTATAAAGCAAGCATTAAAATTGAAATCACTCAGAATGAGTAATCCCTGAGTCATAAAGTCGTAAATTATAAAAAATGCTTGTAACTGTTGATAAAGATACGACAGATCAAATCTTGGGAGATGAAACTAAAGCAGTGTTTAGAGAGAAATTGATAGTCTTATTTTCTTGTTAGTAAGAGAAATTATTTAAAATATATGCTGTGCATCCAACTAAAGAATCTAGAAAAATAAACCCAGAAAGTCAAACGCCAAGAAAGTAAACACATGAGAGCAAAAATTAATGTACTATAAAACAAATGTAAATTTTTAAAAAGCCAGTAATAATTGGTTCCTTGAAATGACTTACCAGAAGAAAAAAAATAGACTTAGATCTATGAGACAAAAAGAGCGTGTTGAAGAGATAACTGCGGCATCGTTCACGGGCGACCTAAGTGTGTGTCGATCGATGGAAGGACAGAAGAGATGTGATATATACACAGAGTGGAATATTATTCCACCATGAACTAGGACAGCCTGCTACTTCTGACCAGGCGAGCCCTTCGGCCTGTCGGTCACCTCCTCATCTGTGAGCGGGGGCCGGACGGGGATCACGGCGCAGGGCACTTCACAAAGCACCATGACGTAGTCCAGCACGGCAACTGCCACCTGTGTGATCGTGAGTTAAACAACAGACTTCCAGTGGTGGACGTGCATTATCACACACAACCGAGCCTCACATTTGCTGTAACTACTACGTACGTACGTTTCCTGCAACGCCTGCTAAACGACCTCCTTTTAGAAAACCCAACGTGCAAATCACGTTCGTTTTCCCAAATGGCCTTAGCCAATCATTACTGCCACCGTTCCCCAAATTTCATGAGTCCCTTGTGGGACCAGCCCTTCCATGACCCTTGTGTTTACCACACGCATGCTCGATTTTCAGGTACAAAATATCTAATAAAGAGAAAAAGCAAGAACCTATCAAGAAAAGCACGGAAGTCTACCCACGAGCAAGGTCCCCGCGGGTTCCTGAAGCTGGCTTAAGACCCCGGATTCCACGAGAGTGGCTTTTCTCCCCCCGAGCAAAGGATTTCCACTCATGCGACTTTCCCTCAAAGCAGGGCAGCCCGACCCTGAGGAAGCAGGCGGTAGTTTCGTACACCTTGGGCTGCGGCGTGTCACCTGTGCTCGGGGACATGGGGACAATGGCATGTGCAGGGGAGGCACGGGTCCTTTGGGCGACTCAGCTCTCGTTGGCTGTTTCGGAAGAAGGAACATGGGGCGCACACAAACACCTGCCTCTCCCCCCCCCAGCTCCTCCCACACCACCCCTCCTGCCCTCCGCTCTCCTCCCGGGGAAAGCTTACCCTCCAGAACCCGGAGGTTCAGAGCAGAATGGGGGGCGGGCCTGGGAAGGGGACGTGCTGTAGAATCTTGAGTTGCTCCTGCTGCATTGACATTTTTATTTCGATTAGCTTCAGACTGTATCCGTTTTCCCACTGGGATCTCAACTTGGACTTGAGTTTCTCTTCTGAAAAGATCGCGGTGCATTTCTGCTTTAAAGTGTGTAAATTACCCACACTTTAGCAAAATGTTCATCCTTTAAAGTGGCCCTCTTGTCCTTGGCCTTCATATTAAATGAAAGTGGGGATTAAAATTCAACTCTTTCCACGGGCGCCGTCTTAAGTGAGAAAACCCAAATTGCACTTGAAGGAGATTCGATAACTCGTTTGATGTCACTTGCCGTGAAGCCGAACCGTGAGGCGCGCGCCTTCCGCAGACACACGTGCTGCGTCCTTTACATGTCTCGAGGGTTCAAATCGCGGGGCGTCTGGAGACACGCGGTCCTTGGGGCTCCGTCCCCCGGGCTGGACGCTGAGTGCCTCGGACTTGCTGTTCCCTCCTGAACCGCTCCCCCAACACGCAGCAAGAGCCCGTCAAGCCCGCGTAAGACTTCCAGAAAGATCCGTGGGTTCGCAGACTTTAACGTGCTTGAGAATCACTGGGGCATCGGCCCCGGGCCCCATCCCCCTCTGCAGAGCCCCCCTCGGCTGGCCTGCGGGCGGGAGGGGGCACCAGGACCTAAACATGTCGTGGATTCTGTGTGCAGTGCAGGTGGCCCCCGGACGGCCCTGTGGGAAATGCTGAGTAGCGGGGTGGCGTGTTCAGGTGCGGGGTGCTCTCCACCCGCCCTGCGGCCATCGGTGTGACCAGCGCCTCGGGAAGGCTCCACACTTACGATCGGCTTCTCTAAAAGCAAACGGAACAGAGAAGATGCTCGACGGAACCAGCCCATTCCAGGTTTTAAGCCTCACGGCAACCCTCCTGGCCTCATACGCCAGGACGCGGGACAGGCGGACATCACGCACCGCTGCGCACTTCATCCCCGTTGGCCGTCAGCACCGGAGTGAACGCGCTTTAGAAAATCACCCTTCGCGCGCCCCGGCCTCGTTCCTCTCGGGAGTCTCGGGACGCCTGAGACAGTCTGAGGAAAGGTGAGCACCAGCAGCCCCGCAACGCGTGAAGCTGGATTTGGGGAACGACCATGCTACAGCTCTGGGGGTTAATGGCTAAGAGGTAGGGAGCCTTCCTTTTGCTTACAGGCTCAGAGTTTTCCCAGCCACTAACTCAAACATTAAACTGGCGATACAACTTGTAACTGCCCGAAAGGTCATTTGAAACATCCTGAGTTTAGCAAACGCTTTGGCCGTGTTTGTCCCTTGCCAGGATTTCTTGAGCAGGGCATTAATGGAACACGCGTCTGCCGGGAGCCAGAGGGACCGGCATCTTTGCCTCCTCGCTGACCATCGGGACCTCCACACCTGTGGGCTCCAGTCACCCGACTTTAGATTTCTTTCCCTTGTGGCTCCTGCTGGTGACACTTCCTAAAAAGAAATGACTGTCCCTATGAGGTGGGCGTGCAGTTTTGAAATGACCATCATGATCGCGTCTTGTCTGAAATGTTCCTGGAGCTCTTAACAGGACCTGCAAGGAAGAGACTGACGAGCCAGCTGCTGGTTCTCAGGGTGGAGGCTCCGCACGGCCGGCCTCAGCCACGGCCGCCCTTCTGTGCGAACGCCTTCCCCTTCCCTGTCTCTCTCTCCCTCTCTTCCTCCTTCCCTCCCCCCTTCCCTCCTTCCCTCCCCCTCGCCCCCTCCCCCCTTCTCCTTCCCGCCCTCCCCCTCCCTCCTTCTCTCCTTCCCTGTCTCTCTCTCCCTCCCTCCCTCTCAACGAGAAGGAATCCATCCTGCTCTTTCTGAATGCCAGGCCCCCCCCCTTGCTCCAGGGCTCCCTGGGTTCTTGTCCCTCTCATAAGAACGACAGGCATCCTGCACGTAACACGCCAAGAGATCAAGGCTCCATGTGGCACTTCCCCGACACCAGAGCGTGGCCTCCCAGGAGCGTGAAGCACGCTTTTCGTAATTCCTACTGACAACGCTCCGACGAGACCGCTTCCTCCTCGCCGTCCCGGTGGATTTGCCGTAGCAGAAGCTTCTGGAAGCAGAGTGGAGGTGCCACATGCCATCTGCTCAGCAGAGGCAACCCCCATCGCGGGCACTGGGCTGGAGCACATGTGCCTGCAAGTCGCGTTTCGCAAAGGGGAACTTCACTGCGGGGTGTTAATCCACTTACGGGACCTCCTCCTCGGGGCTTTCTGAAGACAGTGTGATTTAGCAGGACGCTGTTCCGGGACACTGGACGGGACTCTGGTATAGGGGACTGACTGGTGTCCACCTCAGCTTTAGCACCTACGAGCCTGCCCCTGTAGCTCGTGGACCGTCCACTAACCAACGCTCGGGCAGGTTGACAGGAGAGCTGGGCATGGACGTGGCTCACAGGGCCGCAAGACACATACTCAGATCCTGTAAGGGACCCGACGCCCGGCAGGAAACGAGGGAGGCCGAGCTGTCCGGACCCGGCAAACTCAGACCGGCAGCTCCCATCCCGAAGGCCCCACCACACGGATCCCCCCGACCCAGTGCCGGTGGCCGCCCCGCGGTGACAGATGCTCCGGTTTTTCAAAATAAGCCAGATTCGTGTTTTTTAGGTGAAAGCCACTGAATTTTACTTAATCAACGTAACGCCCGATTTAGTTAGAAAATCAAAGGCTTAAAAACTATGGGGACAGTAAGCAGGTCGGTCGCCAGGGGTTCGGGTTGGGGGCGAGGCAGAACACAAGGACTTCACAGTCGCGAAGCTTTTCTGTACGATGCTGTGATGGCGAACACGTCACCAAACACCCGCCCAACGCCAAGAGGAACCCGAGTGTGAATTGTGGGCTGCGTGTGATGACGGCGAGTCGACGTCGGCTCATCGACTGTGACAAACGTGCCACTCTGGGGGGGGCGGGTGCCGATGGCGGGGGGCCGTGCCCGCGTGCGGGGTGGGATGAGCGAGAGCCCCGAACCTTCCGCTGCATCTCGCTGTGAACCTAAACCTTCTCCACAAAATGAAAACCGAGCACTAGTCGAAGGCGCTCGACGACCGCGGCCCCTCGGCGTCCGCCTCCTCCCGCCGCACCCCGTCTCAGGGACCGCTGCTCCCGACCCTGGACCCTCTGCCACTGTCCTCGGCTTCACTCACCGGAAAGGACGCTCATTCTGCCCTGGGCGTGGAGGTCCTGAACACCCTTTCCTGCGTTCGCAGAGGCGGGCTCTTTTTGTTTGTTTGTCTTTTGGCTCTAACACCTCCCGGCCCTCAGGAACTCGGTGTCACGAGGCCTCAGCTCTGCTGCTGCCAGCACTCGCCCTGGGCCGCCCTGAGCCTTGTCCTGGGAGGGGACCCCTGTTTCCCGAACCCCACGTCTCTTTGATCCCGAGGAATACTTTTTCTAAGCGGGCAGGTGGAGAGTCTGGATGTGCGGCATTGCGCGTCACACACAGAGGGAGCGCACTGCAGTCTGTCCCCCCGGCCGATTGTGGGACCTCACCGGCCAGGCACCCCCCCTCCGTCTGCCCCCCCCCGCACGCAGAACCAGCCCTCCCTGCCCGGGCGCTCTGCCGCCCCCATCCCACTGGTCCACGGTCATTTTTTCTCAGCATTCAAACGTTTCCTCTTTAGAATCCCTCAATTTTAAATAAACTGGGACTGCGTTGGTGGTGCCCACGAACAATGAAACACACAGCGACTCCACGCACTGAAGGACTCACTCCAAGCACTCACGAGGGCTTCTTCGTAATGGCAAAAAATTCGAGACCTCCCAATAGTCTGCCAGTTGACAAACGATGCTGCCCTGTGCCATGGGACTCCACACTCCGTGCTGTTTGGTGGGGCTCGTAGTCCCCAGCACCCTGCCGACCTTTCCCTGACACCACTCGTTACATGTTTGCGTGGGACCAGCGGAGAGCTGGGTTCCAAAGAGGGCCACCGAGCGTGCCAGAGCTGTGGGAGCAGCCGCTGCGGGGGTGGGGGGGGGGTCCTCGCCCATCACTGGCCGACGGAAGGCGGAGGGCCTGCCGGCGGCCTGCTCGCTTCCACGCGACAGCCAGCGGCGTGCACGATGCTGCGCCTCGGCCTCGTCAGGCAAGAAGAGAAGTGGGTCTCGGAGAGCTCGCCCCCCTGTGGGGGCAGGGGACGCCGGGGTCCTCCAGGCCCCAGCCACGTCAGTGTCACAGTGCCCTCTGGTGGTGGTTGCTTTTCCCTGCACTGGGCCAAGCCCCGGTTCTCCGCTTTGCCCCAGGTAGGACCAAGGCAGCAGGGTGCAGGGGATGGCGTGGGGGCGGGGAGGCTCTGTGGGGAGAGGAACCAAGATGCAAGCAGAGCGACCGACGTCTAGAAGCGTGACGGGAATGACGAGCAGGTCCAGGGCTGGCTCCCGAGGGTCACGCCGGGCGTTGGCCACCAACGGACAAGGCAACGGACCCCACCAGGCTCCGGTGACGCCCTCTCCGGATCTGCCGGCGACGGCGAAGTGCCCGGCCGCAAGGAAAAACAGCCCTGCCGAGCGGCAGGACACGAACGGGGGGTCAGAGAGGTGGGGGGGCGGGGGACGCGGCTCCGTCACCTGCTGGCTGAGGGACAGAGGGCAACTCCTTCAGCGTGCACGGTTCTCCGTCTGTGACACGGGAGGAGGAAATGCCGCCTCCGGAGGCCGCCGCCCACGCAGACGAGGCGCCGCGTGTGCGCGGCAGCTCAGGTCAGGGCCGGCCGGAGGCGGGTGGTCGCGGCGCAGTTCACGTCCCGTGCTGGAGTCGTCACGCAAACTGATGAGACGCCGGGCGGCGGCGCCCGAGTCGAAGTCGCGGATGGGTGCCGCGCAGCCGTGGCCTCCCTGCCGGCCAGACGCGGGAGAACCCGACGCCGACGGTCGCCGGCCAGACGCGGGAGAACCCGACGCCGACGGTCGCCGGCCAGACGCGGGAGAACCCGACGCCGACGGTTGCGCGGTCTTTGTTTTTCCTTTCTCAGTTTCCCGTTGCCTCTGGCGCAGCCTCCCAAAATCGGCAGACCCCGATGGCTTGCTCTCACACTCCCTCACAAACCATTTCCGAGTCAGAGGATTCCTACTTTAGACAGCGCGACATGCTCGCGTTAACACGAAGTGTGTCAAGGACTCGAGAGCGTCGGCGACGCGCCCACTGATTTTAAGTGGCAATCAGAGAGCTGTTCTCCGTGCCATCTACGCCGAGCTCGTGTGTACAAAACGTGCGGCCGTCATCACTCAGAACACACCCACGACCTCCATCTCCATGGGGACGGTAGTTACACGAATCAATGCAGTATTAAGCCGCACAGAAACACATGCGGGTGAGTGCGTGTAAGCTGTGCGAGCCGAGTAAGCCCCGTGGGTTGCACTAACGTCAGCTACGCTAACGACACTGAACTCCAGTCACACGAGACGCCGCCGTTGGTTGAAACTGGGTGAAGAGGCCACGGGACCTCTGCATGCGCACTTTGCAACGAACTTCCAATCTGCAATTATTTCAAAATAAAAAGTCCAAATAATAACGTACCAATGAGTTTCCTCTGATTGCCAGCCACTGATGGGCGTAGTGGCTACTATGTGGTGAGGGCATAAGACACTCCCAGTAAGCCATGAACCAAAATCCTGACCGTTTATAGCACCTTTGAAGTCAAGTCTAACATTTAGTTTTCCTTCAGCATCGGCCATACTTTCTTAATTTTAAGTTTCGGCATTTTTTATATTTCGACCTCCTTGAAGTCAGGCTCTTATAATGAACAGCATGTCACAGTTTAATTAGTAGTGTTTCTTCTTGTTGGCACATAAACCGATGGTGCATTGCTGACTGAGGATGGCATTCTAGAGTCGATGAGGTGTAAGGAACGTGACAGCCATCGGTGTCATTTACTGCCTGCTTGCCTCCTCTGCACACGACAGCATCGCACTGAGCTGCCCTCCGAGACGCACCGTGGCCGGGGGGTTGACTCTGGACAACAAAATGCGAACGGAAATGACGTCCCCCCCGGAAGAAAGTCGTTAACTGCCTGTGAGCCGCACGCCCCTCGGCTGCCTCTGTGACGAGCACCGTTGCGGATGCTGGGGTCTTTGTCAGCCTGTGTCCCAGAGGGGAGGAAGCATGCAGAAGGGCCCCGGGCGCCCATGAACCGCGAGGTGGAAATCGAATTCCGACCGTCCCAAGTCACCGAGATGTCGGGGATGTCACTGCGGCACAACGTAGCCCGGCAGCTGATGCGGTGGTGGTCGGCGCGGGCCGCCGCCCCTTACACGGCCACTTCTCACCCTTCTCGGAGGACATGTTCCATAGCACTGCTACGGACGCTGACTCGAGGATTACTGAGCCACTGTCCCCAAAGGAGATTCGAGGTTAGGTTCCTGTGAGCCTCTGGTCACAGCAGTTCAGCCAACTGATTGACACGTGCCCTTGTTTTACCTGTGTTTCTGGGTAAAGACCCCTTATTTAATATACGCTGTTAACTCGTTAACATCGAACTGGTGGCCAACGGCACTCACAGCTCACCCCCGAGCAAAACTTACCCAGCACACGCCTTTCTCCGTGAGGCCCAGCTCAGGCTTCTCGTGCTCAGAAACACCAGACACCCCTTCAGCGCTGCGCCGGGGGCCGCTTTAAACAGCACAGTCTCAACCAAGAGCACAAAACCGGGGCCAAACGCACGGCGCTGGACACGTTGCGTGAAGGACACTCGCTCACGGTTTAGGACTGAAAACGAGAGAGCGGGGGTCACCTCCCCTGCCCCCAGCTGGGAACCCGCCCATCGGGCCGCTCCAATTTAAGCCCCTCTGCGGTGTGTTTCTCTACACATGGCCCCGAACACCTGCTGAGCGTTGAATGCGGGCCACAAATACGTCTCAGTAGGTCGGTGAACTCACACAGATGGAACCTGCGAATAACAAGGATCCACGGCCTCAGAGGCCACCCCCGGGAGGAAGAGACCCTGCCAGAGAGTCTGCGACAGCGAAACGCCCTCGGCAGGATGACCGGACGCTCTCCACCGGTCTCTCCGCGTTGACATTTGCATCGACCGTGCGACCGATGGCGGTGTTTTAACCAGCAGTGAAGGCACGACACCAGCCTGTTCTCGCCCGCACTGCGACTCTCACCGCATGACTCAGAAACGTTCATTCCAGAACATTCTTGAAGAAGCAGTAAAAGTTATTAGTTTTATTTTGTCTCTATCTATGAGGCCACGCCTTCGAATTCCCTTGTGACAGAATTGTCACCCACCCGTAAAACACTTCCATGTAGCACAGGGCAACGGCTGTCTTGAGTGGCGTTCCTGTGCGATCTTTGGCTCACATGTGGACTGGCCTTCATTTCTTCCCCAGGAAACAGTGTTGCTTCTAACAAAGCACAGTGATTCAGACTTGGATAAACGGTGGGTATTTTCTCTAGAGTAAAAGAAGTAAACCTGTCGCCTCAAGGAAAACAAGTGATATCATTTGTTGCCAATGACAAGATTTACGCTTTCAAGTGAAATCACATTTTGGAAAACTTGCATTTGCCCCTGTGAGCTGGACGACCCCCAGCGTGCAAACACTTCCCTGACGTGATTGGTGCCGACAGGAACACCTACGAAGTTTGCCAGTGTCTAATGAAACACATCAGTATTCAAAAGAGCTGCCTAACTTAGCAAACCGGCATTTTCCAAGAGGCCGGTATGCGATGTTGCAAAATCGCACATCGGTAAAAGATCCAAAGTACTAGATTGAAAAATGAATTTTAATACCGCAGAGAAAGAAGAGTTCTTTGATATCATGCCGTATTCCACACAGCAACCAACTTCCAAGAAACTGCTTTCAAGTGCTGACATAGTGTCCCCTCTCCAGCACACGCCTGTGTGAGGCCAGGTGGCCCTCGCATGCTTCGACCAAACATATCACAGAGCATTTCCAATAAGCAGATAGGAGACTGTAGCTGCCTTTCAGTAAACCAGACACTAAAGAGATTTGCAAAAATGCAAAAGAATGCCACTCTTCTGCTTTTCCTTGGAAAATGCAATTATTTCTAATTAATATGTGATTTATGTTAACATGCGGTGGCTTTGTTATCATTTTTAATTAAGTAATGGATAATTTTGAATGCCTCAGTTAAGTTCTGATGTAGTAAATCTCTACAGACAGAACCCGTATTAACAAAAGTTCCTCGGGGTTCTCGATTTTTAAGTGTTTCTGCTTATGCCACATCCCGCTCAGTCGACACTGTCCCCTCTCCTGAGCTCCCGCTCTGATTCTCCCGCAGGGGACAGGATGAAGGTTCTAGATCTCACTCCCAGCGGCAAGGGGGGCAGAAAGAAGCTGGCTGCTTGCAGAACCGGAGGCAGAGACCCCGAATGCGCATCCCCGGCCTTGCAGATTTGAGGCCTCGCCTTCTCAGCTCAGAGCTGAACGCTGGCAGGTAAGCGGCGAAGGGCCCGGATGCCTCCCTGGGGAGCCCAGGGATCTTCGCGGCCACGCAGCCTGCGGGGCCACCGACAGCACGGTCCTCGGGGACCCGTGGCGGAGCGAGGGCTGCTGCCCGGAGGGTCCCGATGCCGTGTCCTCATGAACTCGGACCTCCAGCCACTGCGTCCAGCAGATCCCTCGCCCTGCCTGAGGGACCGTGGACCCTCCAACCGTTCCCCAGGAAAGATGCACTAGAAAGCCGTACCGACGGCCAAAACTTGAAAAGCCACGCGGGTTGCTTAGTGAGGTCAAGCAAGTGCCTCACCTCTGTGAGACGATTCGAAGTCAAAGTCCCACGGCTACAGGCAGCTGCCCCCCCCTAAATCCCTCACGGGGCGGGGGGCAGCTGCAGCCCCCCAAAATCCCTCGCTTCTCCTTCAGCTTTTCTCCCACATTCCTCCTCCTGAAAAAAAATAAAACCCAGCCCATGTTGACTTTAGATCCATCTTTTTCTCTACAAACAGCTCCACGATTTCTTACCTAATCAGTCTAGCTTTCCTCCCTTCTCTACTCAGCACACAGATGGCACAAGAAGCCTCTGAACAAAAAATACCAGGACCCCCCCCAAACCCCCCCAACCCCGGGAAGGGGGAGGGGACAGGTTGAGAGTACTTAGATGCGAACACTTTTGTGCAAATCACTTCTTCTCTAAAGGCAAATGGCATGCAGTTCCCAAGTCTTATTTTTATAGGACTGAGAGTTAGCCATACGTGTTTCTAAATTTGGAGTTTTTACACGGACATCGGCCCCACGTTAGAATTTCCCGAGGATTCTGCCCGGCAGGCCAGTGTCGCTCCTCCTCCCTGTGCAGACGCGCGCTCGGAATTCCCGGCGGTGACGCAACGTCACGGACGCCCCGCCAGCGCTGCCTCATGGTGCCGCGGTCCGGGCTCGCTGCTGGTGTTCCATTTGTAATTGGAAATCTTCATCAGTTTGACTCATCGCTATCACTTTAATTTCTCGCGAGCTATGTGGTTTGTTATATAATGAGACGCCTATTAACATCCGTCGCATTTCGTGCCCATGATTTTGCGCGGCCCAAATGCAGGATGATGTGCAATGGTACAAATATGAGCCCTTCGGACTCCCGTTTTGAGATTTGTGAGACGTTACTATCCGATCGTTAATGTTATAGATACGTGCGTGCGTGCGTGCGTGTGTGCGTGCGTGCGTGTGTGTGTGTGTGTGTGTGTGCGCGCGCGCCATACAAACAATTCCCTAATTCCCTCAGAATGTTTCCGGACAATGAGATTGTGTGGTTACTAAAAGTGTTTATTCAACGGGGAAGGTGGAAAGAGGCAGTTCGGGGCCGGAGTAGCCGCGTCTCAAATAACTAATGTGAAAAACGTGTAAGACGTAGTGATCTGTGGCACACACTGATAATTCTGAATCAGAACCCCTGGCCCGTGATTCCTCCTGGGCTCTGGGGTTCTGTGCAGCCGGCCGGGCTCCACCAACACACCCGTCACCTCCAAAGCAGAAGCCAGCTTCTCACCGCTGCCTCGGGAACGGGCTTCCCCATTCCCTCAGCCACTCGGTCGCTTTCCTCCAGGTTCTCCCCTTGAATCTTTCTCATTCATCCTTTTGAACAAACTTTAAAAATGACCCAACTAGCTCCAGTTTAAAAAGACACTGAGTGATATCATTTTGATTGAGATCGCCTTTCATTTAGAAATAAAACTGTAAGGAATGGACACATTTGTGAAAAATGAGTTTTGCTGTCTAGAACGTGGGATGCTTTTCCATTTGTTCATGGCCCCCAATGTATCTTTCAGGGATGTCTACGTTTTCTGTATAGGTATTAGACATTTCTTACTAAGTTTATGCCTAGGCATTTTATTGTCTCTCTCGCTGTTGAAAATGCAGTTTTCTCTTCCATTATATCTTCTAACTGGTTTTTGTTTATGTATATGAAACTACTAATTTATGTTGTTGATTTTATAACTTGTTAATTCACTCAATTCTTACTATTGTATAGTAGTTCCCCACTGACCCTTGGCTCTGCCACTTAATTATCTATAGAGATATTTTCCTATTCCTTGTAATATCTACTCTAGAAAGGCTTTATTTCACCCAATTGCATTGGCTGGTAATATAACGTTAACCAACAGTGGACATAGTGGTTATTACTTCCTATTCCAGACCTCGGTGGCAAAGCCTCAAGGGTTTTCTTGCCAAGTGACAACCCAGCGCTGGTCTGAGGCACATGTGTGTTTGTCGTGTTATGAAAGCATCCATCAAGTCTTACAGTACTAAGTGTTTATGAGATGAACGGATATCGTTACAGGCTGAATTGTGTCCCCAGAAATTTACACATTGGAGGCCTTGCCCTAATACCTCAGAATGTGATCACACTTGGAGAAAAGGCCTTTCAAGAGGTTATCAGGTTAAAACGAGGCCATTAGGGTGAGTGGCCCTTAATCCAACATGACTGGTGATCTGGTAAGAAGAAACGGGAACACGCCGAGAGGCGTAGCCGCTCACGCACGCACAGGAAAGAGCACGTGAGGCAAAGAGACAGGATTTACAAGCCAAGGAGAGAGGCCTTAGAAGAGACCAGCCCCCCGACACCTTGATCTTGGACTGCCAGCCTCTGGAATTGTGAGAAAATCCCTTTGCTGTTTATGGCTCCCCAGCTACGGTACTTTGTCATGGCGGCTCTACCGGACTAATACGGGTACTGAATTCTGCCAAGGGCCTCTTCTGTATCTATGAAAGTAGTCATGTGATTTTTCACCTTAGCTTTATTAGTGGCATGACACAGCGATGTATTTCCTAATATTGGACCATCCTTGCATTCTAGAGTGGATCTCACTATTCTTAAAGAATCATTCTTTTAATGTGCTATTGGATTACTTCAGATAAGTTCCTACTAAAAAATTTTGCATCGATATTTATAAGATCAGTTTTATTTTTCGGCGCCACCTTTTCCACTTTGAGAATTAATGACATGCTCTGTAAAACATGTCGCTTCACTTATGCTCTAGAAGTTTGGTTGGCACTGGGATTATACGAACTTGGAAGATGCATTTTAGGCCTGATGCTTTTGCAGGCGTTAAGTCCTGCAGTTATTTTCCCATTATTTTCTGTGTTAAGTAGTCTGTGTAGACTTAATATCTTTACTACATTCAAATTTGGTAAGCTTTATTTTTCTAGAAAATTACCCATTTCATCTAGGTTTTCATATTTATTTGCACAGAGTGTGAAAAGTACCCTCTTGACTTTCTAATTTCCTCTATCTCATGAGTTTCCCTTTTTGTCATTTCTGATGCTGTGAATTTCTGCTTTCCCCATTCTTTTCTTGATTTGACTGGTCATCTGTCTATTTTGTTGTTTTCTTAAACCCACTTTTAGATTACTTTATGACCTTTATTTTTTTTTTATTCCCTAAGGTATTAACTTCTTTAGGTTTATTAAATCTTTTCTCCTACTCGTAGTTTGCTATGTCGTTCTTTTTCTACTTTTTGAGTTGGTGTTCAATTTATTTTTCATTATTACTGCTTTCAGTGCTACAAGTTTTCCTCTGATAACTATTTTTGTTGTGTTCCTTAGACTCTCATAGATTATATTTTAACCTACACTTACTTTTAAGAACTTCAGCAATTTTATTTTGCATTTTCCCATTGATCTAAGAGCTACCCAACGAAGGATGTTTATTGTTGTTGTTTTGTATTGATGTGCTTGACTGTATCTCCTTGACTCTTTTAGAGAATCTACATCATAAGGTTGTTGATGTCAAATGCTAGTAACTGGTATCTTGATTGTGATTTGTAGATTTTGACTGTATTAACTGCCTTTTTGGTCTCATAATGCTTTCTGATCTGAATTCTACCTTGCCGGATACTGAGGGTTTTTTTCATGTATTTTTTATCCTTTTTATTTTACTTATTATTTCACATAGTATAAATCTATCCATTCTTTCATTATTAACCTCCCTGAAGCTCTTTATCTTAGGAATCCCTTTTATATAGGACATAGTGTTGGATTTCAATTTGTTAGCCAAAACTTTAAACCCTTCTTTCAGTAGACTAAGTCCATTTACACTTACTGTTATAATCAATATATTTTGCCTGTTTCGTCACACCATATATTTGTATGTATGTTGAAATACATGAAATAGTCTTTCTTTCAGCATGTAGTCTGTGTGTGTGTGTGTGTGTGTGTGTGTGTGTGTGTGTGTGTTTCTGTTATTTGTTTTAATTTGGGGGCATTAAGAAGGTTTGTATTTGTGTGCAAGGGTTTACTTTCATGCTAATACAATTTCATCATACTTTAGTTCCTCCTCATTTAACTTTTATCTACTGATCCCCTCTATAAACAATATCAGAAGAAGCTAGCTGCCTCTCCTTTGCACTCCCGTGCTTTGCAGCTCAGCGTCTAATCAGAAATGTCTTTTTACTCCCAGTTAAGATCAGTAAAGTAATTAATAAGCTTGTCCTCAGAACTGTTAACTCTCAGG
Source organism: Rousettus aegyptiacus (assembly GCF_014176215.1). Lineage (NCBI taxonomy): Eukaryota > Metazoa > Chordata > Mammalia > Chiroptera > Pteropodidae > Rousettus > Rousettus aegyptiacus. The sequence continues at coordinate 57,429,644 of NW_023416309.1, forward strand.
TCCTCGACGTTAGCATTTCCAATGCCTGTAGTCCAGTGAGCTGTTTCATTGGACAGTCCTGCTCTGCAGTATTCACCCAAACCCCTGCATCCCGACTAATATCCAGGCATTTACGGTCTAGGGCTGCCTGTCACTGAGCTCCGAATGTGTTAAACCACAGGAGCATAATGCATGACTCATTCCCTGCACCCCGATGGCCACGCTGCCCTCCAGGTTGTCTTTGGTCATCTTCAAACTGGGATGAAGTCATGGATGCTTACTGAGGGACCATGTATGCCCAGCGCTGTGCTAGGCACATATAAACAATTAGCTCATCTGAGTAAAGGGCTTGGGACAATGTCTAGCACAGAGTAAATCACCATCATCATCATCATCATCATCACCACCACCATCATCTCTGAACAGACATCTGAGCTGACCCTAGGACACTGAATGTCCTGAGTGCGCACATCCTGGCATCCGAGGCCTTTTGGGATCTGACTCCGAATCCACCCTGATGTGGGCATTCGGGCCTTTTCCTTAACCTCCTGGAGTCTATCACCCGTGTTTCCCTCTGGGAAACAAACTCGCACCCCTTGTTGCTGGACGAGACCTGGCCTCATCCCAGAGAATCGGCCCCGGAGGGGAGCCCATGAACAGAATTGAAGCCGGCCGGGGAAGAAATCGCATTCCCTTTGACACACTGGTTTGTTCAACAATATACTCATGGCCACTCAGAGTTAATAGACTCTTTCTAGGAATCCAGGGAAAGACACGCTATTTTCTGCTGGGAAATGTGAGGTCCGGAGCTGTTGCAGCTCTTCTGTGGTCATGAAAACAAAGCCCATCTGGGATGAAACCTTTAAGTGAAACCATGTGACCAGATGGGGAGAAACAGGGTCGAGACCTTTTCTGAGCCACGCCTAAAGCTACTCCTGACTTTTCACTGAAGTGCAAGACCACACACATTCCTTTTGTCTTTAGGGGATGGATCGATGTTGGATTTTGTCATTCCCAGACAAGAGTCTTAACCAACACACGATCTGATCTCGCTTTTTGTGATTTTTTTGTCTTTTATTTGTGCTCCATAATTTTCCATCTACCTGGTTGTTCAAATTAATCCTATTATCTGGGATGCCTTTTGCACATTCCCAAGTATCCAAGTTTTTTATTTTTCGAATGTTGCCTTCTTTTTAAATAATTCCCGGACGTATTCAGAGAAGATGAGGCATCAGCTCAGCAACTCAGATGGTCCAAGAAACCTATGTTCTTTGTGTTACACTTGCAACTTCTCTATAACTTTGTCATTTAAAATTTTTTTTTAATTAAACTTCTAAAAGGCCTAAGGTCTATGGCAGGCTTGTCATCAACAGAGGCAACTTGACAGCAATGTTATTAAGAGCAGTCTGCCTGTCAGGCTTGCTTTGAAATTGCCCTAGACGTGACCAACCTCTTGGACAAGGTGGATGCGTCCATTGTCACGTGAGCTAGGTATTCAGGATCGTCCCAGTCCCGAGCACATTTGAGGCACTCTACTCAAGTTTTCTGAATGAATGGACAGGGATAGATCCTCTACACACGGGCATCAAAGTGTTGATCGTACAGAAAAAACACAGAGCATTTTCTTCAATACTCTATGTGATACAGGAGACGATTATTAGCGTTCTGTGGTCTGATCACTGATTAAACAGAAGAGTAAAAAGGAGATTTCCCATCAAATGAAACAATTTTGCTTCCCGTAGACTGTGCAACGGGATGACTGAAGATTCACACGAACCCGGCGGGTCATCTGTGAGAGGAACAGCTGCGTGGCGGGAACCTGTGATCACTGCTGGACAGCAGCAGCACTCATCAATCAGAAAAATAGATGGGACTGGCTGGCTCCTGGCCCGGCCGCTGCTCTCACGCTAAGTGTGCGTTTGGCACAGCCGAGGGCCTTCCTCGGCTTGCCCCCCCCCCCACTCGCTGGCGCTTCCTGCCTCAGATGGTCAATCTGCACGACTCTGCACATGACTGCAATCACATACACAGTCACAAAACCCGCCCGACCCCGTCACGAGTGTGACGCCTCGGAAAACCCAAATCCCGCTCGTTGGAGTCATTAGTAAAAGGCCATCCTCAGCCTGGCCACTGAAGGCCCAACCCCAAATCCTAGCCTCATATAGATAGATTTAGTTAGCTGGTGATCTCGATATCTAACTCGAAACTTTACAAAAGAACAATCATCCAATTCATACGGAATAACAGAAAAATGCTAAATAAAGGTTTGTGTTTGTGAACTATAAAAAGAGCAATGAAGAAAGAAATGCTGCTTGAATATGTAATTAGAAGAGATGTAGAGAAATTGAAAAGGGATTGCGAATTGGTGCAGCCACTGTGGAAAAAAGTTTGGAGGTTTTTCAAAAAACTAAAAATAGAACTACCTTACAACCCAGCAATTGCACTTCTATTTATCCCAAGAAATCCAAAACACTAATTCAAAAAGATATCTGCAGCCTCATGTTCTCTGCAGCACTATTTACAACTGCCAAGATACGGAAGCAACCTAAGTGCCCATCAATGGACGACTGGATAAAGAAGTTGTGGTTCATATATACAGTGGAATATTACTCAGCCATCAAAAATGAAATCTTACCATTTGCAATGACATGGATAGACCTAGAGGGTATTATGCTAAGTGAAATAAGTCACACGGAGAAAGACAAATACCGTCTGATTTCATTTACACGTGGAATCTAAGGAACAAAATAAATGAACAAACGAAACCAAAACAGACTCATAGATACAGAGAACTGATGCCTGCCAGGTGGGAGCCGCGAGGAAACGAGGAAGGGATGAAGAAGTGCAAATTGGTAGTTACAAAATATCTACGGGGATGTGAGGTGCAGCGCAGGGAATATAATCGGTAACATAATAACCGTGTAGAGTGCCAGACGGGTACTAGACTAATTGGGGATCACGCCTCAAAATGTCTAACCACTAGGTTGTACACTTGAAGCTAATATAAAATACTGAATGTCAACTGTAATTTAAAAAGAAAAGAAAACGTTTAAAAAAAGAAAGAAATACAAGTGGGGCCACTCCTTCTGATTTCTTAATTCCCCGAAAACTTGGGGATTGTGGCTAGGAGACAACTTCAAGAGCTGAAATGGAAGATTTCCACACGTAAAGTGGATGCGGAGAGTCCGGACAGGGTAGAGAGAGCAGAACGGGGCGTGAACCGGGCTGGCTTCCAGGGCTGCGCACAGAATCCCGCGTTTTGTCTGGCGAGCCACTGTCGCCATCATTCCTCATTCGTGAACAAGGAGCCCCTGCGTTGGCATCTTGCTCTGAGCCCGGCAGGGTGTCTAGCTCGTCCTGGTCCGGGGCCTTTGAGGGCAGAGGAGCAGAGGACAAAGAAGCTGAGAAGGCAGCGTCAGCCGTGAGCTGCTACGTGTGTCATGCCACTCGCGTGGGAGGACGGGGAGACTCGCGCTGCTGGCAAAAGTCGCCTATCAGCTAGAAAAGGGGACTTTTCTATTTCGTAAGTCGGCCTCCGCAGGCAATCTTGGAAATGTTTTCCTATCTAGAGGAAGGGGAGTAGAATTCCCCATGAAAATCTTCAACTCGAGTTTTCCATGTGGCATCACCAGACCAATTAAAAATTCTCACATGCAAATGTCTCTGGCATATATGCTCGTAAATCTGTTTACAAATACTCCGGGGTAGCATGTCCTGACTGCAAATTATGCAGCTGCTAGTCTCCTGAAGCCTGTCTCCAACTCGCTTTCAGAAAACGATATCACGTGACCACAAACAGTTTACATCCACAACTTGCGCGTTTTCTTAAATGGAACGCCTCGGTAAGGAGTCACATTTCTATGACTCCTAAGAAAGCGTTCCTCTGTTAATTAGAGGAACTCAGAGACCTACATTTTGTAGGCAAATGCCTATCCAGGAGGAACTATAGGGTTTAACTACAATATTTGCCTTGTGACTCATCTCGGCTTTGACAGTTTGACTACAATAATTATCACTTTCTCAGGAAATATTTAATGAAGATAATAAGACAATCCTGTGCACTGCTAGACTACCTCATTGCATTTTTCTAATCCACTATTTTAATGATAGAAAAAAAATGTAAATTTGTTATTAAGCAAACCTAAGGCTGAATTTTCATATACGTTGCAAAAAAGTATACTTTATGAGATGTAAAGTGCGACGATGTTGCATTTATTTATACAGCGAGGTTTAAAAAACCTTTTAATGTAAATACCGACCCCCTTTTAGGGAGGGCTCCTGTTCCAGTGAGGAAACGCCTAGACAATCTGCTCACGGGGTTCCAAGCCAGACTCTCCCGCTGAACTAGGGTGAAACAAGCCAGAGGGTCCCCAGGGGCTCTTAGGAACAGAATGGCTAATAATTCATTGTTATTTGTAAGTCAGTTTCGTGTCTCCCAACCCTCCTTCAAGTCCGCTGCCCACACGAATGCCCCATGTTTGGAAACAAAGAGAGGGACAAAGTCATCCACCCAGGACGGCCTGGGGCAGAGACCGTGGGGCCCGTAGAAGCTGAAAGGGAATGCCCTTGGGATGTCTCCAAATCGTGGGCGAGCTGGAAGAGGGAGCGTGGGTGGGCCTCTGGGTGGCACTGGGGGAGTCCCTGATTTTAAAACTCCCTGACATTATGTAGCCCGCTCCCCTTATCTTGGGGGAGATGTTTCAAAGCCCCAGGGGACCCCTGGAACGGCAGGTGGTACCACCCCCTGTGTACAGCATGATTTTTCCTGTACACAAGCACCGATGATAGTTTCACTTATAAATTAGGTGCGGTAAGAAATTAACAACAGGAAGCTCCACGGCTCAGTCCCCGAGGGCCCGCGGCCCCGCGCCTGCTGAACAATGCGGTTCCGAATTCAATTAGAGCGATTATCTGTTGTGTCAAATTAAAATAATTAACAACAATAATAAAACAGAATCTACTGCAATAAGGTACCTGGGGTCTCTCTCTCTTTCAGAATGTCTGCTGCGCTGTTCGCCCTTCACGTGATGCTGAGATGGTCCGGTCCACGTGACGAGGTGACGTGAGGCGGAATTTTCCGTCCAACGTTTCAGACTGAGGTCGACCGCGGGGAACCGAAGCCACGAAAAGCAGAACCGTGGGTGAGGAGGGACCCGCGTGCCACTAATTTTAAAGAAGAAAATGCCGTGAGTGCTCTCCCCAAGCGGGAGGCGCTCGGATGTGCGTTTCGATGTTATCCGCCCCTCGGTTCCGGGAAAACCAGCCAGAGGTCCTTCCGTGACCTGCGCCGGCTTGACCGGAAAGGAGGGGTTTGAGAATGTGTGGCTTCGGGGTGCCATGCGCCTCTGCGCAGTCACCTGCGGGGCTCCGTTTGTGGACAGACAGACCGGGCGGCCCTGCAGGGCGCCACGGCAAAGCGCTTCCTCCCAAGCGGGCCGAGCCGGAGCGCGGCCCCCGCGCCCCGTGTGTCCCGCAGGGCAGCGGGGGTGCTCGCACGGTGGTTCTGGGAGGCGTCCTACCTGCAGGCCTGTCCATCACCCTGCCCCCAGAGAGACGCACAAGGACACCGGCTTTGCCTCGGGCCAGCCTGGCCCGCACTGGAGGTGGGGCCGAGGCGCTGGGGCCCAGCTTGGAGGAGTCTAATCACGCCCCAGCGCTGGCGGTGGGCAAAGCGATGGTCCTGAAGACGTCAGACCTGGAGCCCAAACGGCCCTCCTAGCCCTGCGGGCTGGGCCGGCGGGTGTCGGGAGCGGGCGGTGGGGAGGCAGCGGCCGCCTGGGAGCCCGGCTCGGAGGGCCGAGGGAGGGCTCAGCTCACCTCCCCTCAGCCCCGATTCGGCATCGGTATTTTTCTAGGAGTTGGAGCCTGGTCCTCGCTGCGCTGTAGGCCCTGAGGAGCCGGGGCAAGGCTGAGCTCGGGCCTGCGTTTGTGCCCTGCTGCTGAGACGGACCACCACACGCCTCGTGGCTTAAAACCGCACAGTCGTCCTTCCTTCCCGGAGATCGGAAGTTCACAGCGGGTCTCCGGGGACTAAAACCAGGCTGGGGCCTCTCCTGGGGACTCTCCTAGGAGACTGCTTCCTTGCCTTGTCTACTCTCTCGAGGGCTCCTGCTCCCTTGGCTCACGGCTGCGTCACTCCGGCCTCGACGGCCATCCTCGCACCTGCTCCTGCCTCTGGCCTTCTTGCCTTCCTCTTCCAAGGACCCTTGTGGGAACCTTGGGCCCAGCCAGGTAATCCAGGGGACTGTCCCCATGGCAACAGTCGTAACCGCTTCAGCAAAGTTCCCTTTGCTGTGTAAGGTAACGGGGTCACAGGCACCAGGATTGGGACGTGGCCACCTGCAGGAGCCAACACTCAGCCTTCCGGCCCCGGCAGAGGCAGCGTCGGCAGCCATGTCCCACACAGGAGGCCACTCGAGGGGTGCCCGGGGCAGCAAGGCAGGGCCCGAGGGGCAGGGGCCGGGGTGGAACACCGGCTGTCTCTTCAGCTCTCTTTGTTTCATATTAACGACGGATCATTTTTCAGTAGAAATAAAACCCAAATATAACATGAGACATACCAGTACTAAAAATTATTGTTTATCAGATATTCACTTGCAACCTGTATTTTTAGTTGCTAAATCTGTGAGTCCTTGAGGGACTCATGGAAAGTTCTGAGGCAGCTTGGAGGAAGATTCTCGAAGCAAGCTAAGGTCCTAGCGCAAAGCCACCTGAGAGGTTCACTATTGCAATTACATTACACCTAGGTTCATCCGTTTTACAAATTCGATCTTATAAGTTCTCTTAACACTTTATTCCCATAGTCACATTTCCCTGATCTTAATTTTCTAATGTAGGTTTTCTGCATTTTTGAAACGCGGCCAATTTTACCCAGGTACTAAATATAGATTTCAAAAATGTGATTCCGAACCATGTGGCAAACTGAACATTTTCTTTTCATAACGCAGACACCACCTGTCGCCTTCGACAGGCAGATGTGCAGCTCCTACGGTCAAAATCATCTGCTGCCCATGTCATTCTCAGACGTCAAGGTGATCGAGCTCACAAGGAGAAGCAGGTACATTCCTGCACGCCAGGAAATTCCCACGGGTCTTCTTTACGATGGTGAAAGGAAAAACTCTCAAGTGTAGGACAGAATCCCAGGGGTTCAGACTCAACGAATCGGTGGCTGAACTCTCCCTGCCACGTCCCAGGATGTCCCCGCTGCTGAGCAGTCGAGCCCTGGCCCGAGGCTGGACACAGGAGGACCTCCTGGCTCTACCCGCTGGCCGGAGCATGAAACACCCACGCCCTGGTCCTGGGGGGAGTCCCCCCCCCAGCCGTTGCCTCCCATGGCTCTCCAAAGGCGCCCCAGGCGTTCCGGGAGCCCCCAACCTCACTGCCAGCCAGCCTGCGCCAAAAAGGGCCCCTAAAACATGGGTCCGCCAGAAAGAAAGGAAACTGTTTCTTTGCCCAAAACGTGTGTGTTTTTTTTTAAGTCTTGCTCTACTGATACTTCCATTTACACCCTGTAGGTTTTAAACAAAGATAATTAAATGGATCTTTCAAGGCAAAGACCAACCGGTGTGACAGAAAAATCATAGTTAAGCTCACGCTTCTAATTAAAGCACGCAGCTTACCAAACGGCCTCGTTTGTGCTGATGCCAACAGCTGCCGACCCAATTTTCTCCATCGAACACGGGACCGAGGTGGTCGAAGGAGGCCGAGCGAGCCCGAAACGCGCCCTCACGCCGCAGTGCGGCGGCTTTCTCGGGGGGGGGGGGGGGGCTGCTCCCCAAGCCAGAGGCGCGGCCGGCAACGCCGCGCATGCGCGAGGGCACGGGCCCGATGCACGACGCACGGCCGTCCCTCGGAGCCGCTCGGGAGACTGTGCAGACCCGCTGGCCGGCCGTCCCCTCCGCCCGTTCCCCGACCCCTCGCCCACTGCAGCGCTCCTCAGTGCCCGAGACCAGGCTCGCGTTGCAGCTGGCCCTGCCGGCTCCGGCTCCGCGTTTCTCCTCGGCTGCCCGGGAAAGGCCAGAGTCCTCATCTCGCCCACCCCAGGGCCTTCCCTGACTGCCCCGTGGGGAGCGGCCGCTCTCAGGCCGCCTGGCTCCAAATCACTGCGTTTCTGTAGCGGCCACAGGTCCTCAAACACGTCCCTTCCCTTCTCAGAGCCGAGGCTACTGCTCTGTTAGATGGCGGTGAATGACCTCCGCCCCCTCCCAGGAAAATGGGGTGGGGGGTGGCGGGACACGTAAAGCGCTCAGTCTCCAGACGCAAGGCCAGCAAACACGCTGCCCGCGTGCCACGAGCCCCGCCAGCGCCCAGGACAAACACCCCCAGCTGGGCGCAGCCCGCCCTGCTGAGCGGACAGGAGCAGAACCACCTGAGAGGCCACGTGCTGATAAAGAAGCCACGGCCTTCCTGACAGCGCTGAACACGAGGCTGCAGGCACCTGCTGCCGTTCCGGGGGCGGCCCACCTGGCGGGGCCCACCTCGCGGGGCCCACCTGGCGGGAGTCCGGAAAAGTGATAACGGGGCCTGCATCTGTTTCCTATGCACTCATCTGAGTTAAGGCTGCAGGATCCATTTTCAAAATCGCTTTCAGTGGGTGTCTTAACAGCTCGTGTGGCAGCACTGACGATTAACAGCTATTTAAGAAACGCACTTTGTATGCAGTCTTTCCCCAAAATGACATCTGTGGGGAGGAGAAATTCTGGAGGGCATCAAAGGTGACCCCTCATCCTACAGCTGAAGCTCGGAAAAGGTGGGGTGTGAGTCAAGTTTAGGTTCCAATATCTAGGGGTCACGGATACATGTGCCTCTAAGGTAACTTTTACTTGGCCAGCACACGAATCTTATTTTGGTTTGTTTGTTCTCTTACACACGTCAATATTTTCAGTTCCAGGGCGCTGACCATTCGAATGGGCGTTGTCTGTTTTCCCCTAGGCCCCATCACTGCCCAGCGACTCACTGCCCGGCAGATCACCGCCTGGCAAATAACTACCTAGCGACCTGGTTGTCAGCCCGGCTGGGGTCCTGGGGACACTTTATTTCGTGACCTCTGTCAGGTCTCCTGTCTCCTTGACCAGTGACTTTGCTCTTAGACATTTTGAAATCACAGTTTTCCTCTCTGACAGCTTTTCTGCTGCTAGAAACACCCCCAAGGAAACACGGTCCACACATACGTGTACGATACGGGCGCACGGAGTAAAAACTGAAGCACTGGCGGCAGCTTCAACGCCCACCAGCGGCATTAACGTATAATTTATAGCCACCGAGAAGACACGCAGCCATTTTAAAATGATACATGTGCTGTAATCAAATATTTGTTTAATAACATAGGAATAGCATATATTTCCGTGAGAAAATTACACAGTATCTTATGGTGAACCCAGTTTTCTTGGTCACCTTAATCCATGCCACCTACCCCAGGGCCTCAGCGGCTGCCACCGTGAACTCACCTCCTGACCCTGCCTGCTGCCTCAGGCTCCCCCGGCCAAGGCTGGGCTCGGGCTCGGGCCGCGTGGCTCCAGCAACCAGGCCCAAGTTAAAGCCCGATGTAGGCCCTGGGCCGTCCCACCGCATGCAGGTGCGTGCGCTGAGCTGCAGGGGGCGCTCGGCTCTCTCCCGCGTCTAGCTGTAGAGGCCGATGGCAAAGCCCAGGAATGCCAGGAAGTAGACGGCCACAAGGGGAACGCTGACCAATGAGAGGCAAATGACTAGAAGGAGCCCTTGGGTAAGACTCTCTGTCCTCCAAACGCTGACGGGCTGTTCTGAGCCGTGGAGGTGCCACACGGCCCGTCAGAAGACAGCCTCGCTGGGTCTTGCTGTGAAGCTCTTGATAGCTCAATAATGCGCCTCGTCGTATTTGGGGTTTCACCTTCTCTGCCTCCCTGCCTTCCCCTCACTGTCGCTGCCCTGGCTTTCCCAGAAAAACCTTAGAAAATAAGTTAGACACCTGGGCTGAAATGAAAACTATCTCGTAGGTCCTCCGTGTGTGTGAGTGTGTGAGTGTGTGTGTGCACGTGCATGCACATGGGTGTGTGTATGAGAAAACTGTAGTCGTGAGTGACTTTCACCTTTGTTTTTAATTTTCTATAATTTTAAATACCATTATATTTATAGTCACAAAGTTTATTTTTGAGGATGTCGTCTACTGAAAACTTTCACCGCCCCTGCAAAGGTTAACCAACGGCAAAATTAGGGGGTGCACCAGCCACAGGAACGCCCTTATTGCTGATGCTAATTACAGACTGGGGACAGCTCGGAAACCTCGGGTTTGAGAACTCACGCGAAGGATGCAGAACTTAATGAGACTCATGTCACCATCATGGTTACGGTTTATTACAAGGAAGAAAAAAAAAAAAACAAATTTAGATCAGCCACGGGAAGAGGCTCGTGGGCAGAGTCCAGGAAACACAAATGCAGAGCAGCCATGGTCCTCTCTCTGCAGAGCCCGGGACAGCCCTGCTTCCCCAGCGTCGTGTGCGCCGATATGCAGAGGACTGCCTGCCAGCTAGCGCTGCTCGCCGGGCCTCGGCGTCAGGTCCTCACCGGGCTCCATCACCCGCGCGTGACTCACTGCCCGTGGAGAGGATCCACCCAGCCACTCCGGGGGTCTGCCGATACCGCCAGACCTAAAGTCGCCAGCCAGCATCATGCCAGCCTGGCCCAAGGCCCCGAGGAAAACAAACCCTACCCCCCGTCGGGCAGGACATTCCAAGAGCTTAGAGAAGGGCTCCCAGAAGCTGAGAGCAAAGGCCAGGCTTCTGGGAGGGGGGGGACCCCGGGAAGACCTGGCCGCTGCGCGTCTCCGCTGCACGCCCCCTCACCTCGCCCGTCCGCCCCTCCAGGCCCGGATGCTGTCTATCGCCTCCAGGCCCTCACCCGGTCTGTGTCCTCTGCCTGGAACAACAGGCTCACTCCACCTCACGCTCGCACACACTGAGACTTGCATCCTAAGCCTAGGATTCTTACACCCGCAAAGCTTTCTTCCCTACAGGCCATCATCTCTCAGATAGCTGCTCTCATGAACTGATTTTTAGAAATATTGTTTCTTTGGGGAAAATAATAGAAAAGCAAATCGGAGCTGGCGATGGAAGTAAAGCGTCTAAGAAATGACGGTTCTGGCCAGGAAGTGGAGGTTTGGAACAGGTTAAAGAGCGAACTGTCAAATGCGGCAGAGCTCGTGTTTCTGCCTGTTACGGTTCTCGTCTCTTTCCAGAAAAGAAACTCGGCAGTCGACTGGACAAGCAGTTCCGCCACTGCAAAAATTATACATTGAAATAAAGATAAAACTTTAACGATACCCGAAACGACAATTAACCGTGGTGTGTCACTGTGGTTACTAACCGCAGTGGTGTGTTACTAACAGTTGATTTAGTTTATTTACTTAATTCCTTCTTAGAACCTGTCCAATGCTGCCCCAAGCCCTTTAGAAATAACTTATTAAATCCTCTTAATCCTATGAAGTCAGTACTAGTATCATCCGCGATTTGCATAGGAGGAATGACCTACAGGAAGGTTAAGTGACTTGCCCAGGGTCACGCAGCTCATAAAATAGTAGAGCCAGAGTCGCCTCTGAGTTCGGATTCAGTAGGAATGGTGTAATACACTAGGGTATCATCTCCAAGACCCCAAGCACTGAGGTTAATCCGTTCTCTGGTTTATTCCCTGTTTTTAGCATAGTGTTTGATACCTAATACTCAACTAAGATGTGTTGCTCCTTGGTTAAGAGAACTAAATATTTATAATTGTCCATTAATTAATTTATAACCCTGAGGCTCTAGTATATGGAACATTTAATGGATATTTGGAGAAATTAAATTATCTGCCCAGGCAAAGGGACTCTGTCATTCAGAAACTGTTTTGGGATGTAATGGAAAGTAAATGAGTTAGGGGCCCAGCAAAGGCATCCATGGAAGGAAAAAGGTTGAGGGCCCTCTTGTTGCAAATAATTGCCGACAGATGACTTTCTGGGGTGAATATAGCTAAGATACAGTTAAATGAATTTCTTGAATTCTTGAGTGCACCGTTAGGTTCATTAATCAGTGCCCGTAAGGCTTAGGTTGAGAGAATCAGAGAATTTCGAAGATGAAAGTGACCTTAGAGGTCATCGAGTTTAACTTCCTTATTTTGCCTGTGATTTTCATAAAAAGAAACCAAGACTCAGAGTGTCAAGTGGCTGGCTTTCGGTCACCGCTCCCTTTATGTGGAAATCCCCTCCCTCCTCAGAACGTGCTGCTTTGGTACATCCTCCGGGGCTCTTCTCAAGTCCCACCCACCCACGCGGTCTTCCTTGTACCCTCAAGGCCCTCGGAAACCATTTTATCTCCTTTTAACTGCCATGATATGAAGTTTGTAGTACCTTGCAAAGCTTAGCCGTTTTCGGCAGCCGAGTGTTTAATTCCCCCAGGTGGGCAGAGAGTGCCACGGTTACTTTTCGAACGAATGCATCCACGTTCCACGTGGGCTGGCACACCTGGGAGTGCACACCTGGTTTCAGGTTCCATGACGTGCCAGCTCAGGGGCTTGCCCAGACGACACTTCCCCCTGTCATCCAGGAAGTCGGTAATCACAGTGGCTGGGACCATGAGCTCTAGAGCAGATCGCCTGGCTTCCCTTCCTGCTCCTCCACTAACTAGCTGGGTTTTTCTGACATTTACTTAACTTCTCTGTGCCTCTGTCTGTAAAATGAGAATAACTATAAACCGTACCTCACAGGTTTTTGTGAGGATTAAATGCGCGATGTTACGTAAGTACGTAGAACAGTGTTTATCACGTAGCGAGTGTTCGATGGATGTTGGCGAATGTAATTATTAATGTCTTATCATGCCTAGAGTGAAGACTGACTTAGGGGAAGTGCGTACTAAATGGTAACTGCTGGTAGTTCCTTCGGCACCCAGAACCTGTGCCGCCATCTCTAACTATGTTTCAAAATAGAAATTTTCAAGTCATCTGAAGAACAGAGAATTCCGGAGACAGAAATGGAACGGCCCCTCGCAGGCCGGTAGGAGGAGCAGAGATGTGGCAGAAACACTTATCCGTGCAGGAAGAAATGTGCACAGCTACCACGGACTCTTAAAAATTCCATAAAGTTGCATGAGCAATTAGAACACATTAGGGACCAATTCCATATTTGTTCTCAGAGCCAAATGGTGTGATTGCGCCGCTGTACTAAGATCATCACTCCCATTTAGCTGAGGGAGTTCTCAGGCCATCAACACAATGGCTTTGCATCTACCACAGCTGACTGCTATGAGCATAATAGAGACCTAATGACCCAGCCGGCTTAATCAAGGCAAGGAATCTTCTTTCTAGAAGCTTCTGTCACATATATCGTATAATCTAAACTTAAAATGATGGCGCGGCCTAGCACAAGACAATCTTCATTCGCCTTCATGAAGTGCTTAACTCTGAAGATTTAAAATATACTGAGCCAAGTACTTTAAATGGGGGGCAGGGGTAGTCTCCTCAGAGTTAGGTTGAAGAAGTACATCCTTTCCTGTCCTAAAACCACATTTCAGGGATGATGAAGAAGGATGTCACTTGTTGCCCTCGACATCAATTTCTTCCCTCTAATTTAAAACATCAGGCTCAGGTTCCTGTGGCCCGTGGTAAAAACAAGGTACCCAAGTGTTGTCATATTTTCTCATCCTTATTCTATTTCCTATATGTGGGCAACTAATCTAAATAGTCAACCTTATGGGCAGCAGCGCCTCAGCGAGATGTGACAGGCAGCCACCGCCCTGCTGTTTCCCGATGTTTGCACCGGCCTCTACGGAACAGGTGAATTGGCCACAGCGAGAACGTCTTCGTGTCCGTGTTTAGAGGTCCGCCTGGCACGTGAGCCACACTTGGGAGGGATGACAGGAGCAGAAGTCTGTGTCAGAACTAGCGTCTGCGGCCGGGCGTTTCGCGAGAACAAAGGCGACCCCCGGATTCCACTGCGAAGCCGCGCTGTCAGTGACCGCCGGAGTCGGCCTTCTTGTGCTTAGGGAGGCGAGTGGCATTGCGAGAGGCATTGTCCGCGTATTCCTGTCTGAATTTTATTTAAACGCAATTCTTTGCACTTGCAGAGTTTCTTTTTTCTTCCTTGGAAAAAAGCAACCCCGCTGAGTTCCGCCATTCTTTCTAAATAGGAGGGACGTGATCTATGGCTGTGGACTTCCCGAGAGACGGGAAACTCCTTGACTAAGATGGTTAAGGGGCAGCCGAATAGCAAAAGAATTGTAACATCCTGAGGATGGATCGGTGTGAGCCGGTTAAATGAATTATGCATTCGTACAATGGAATGTTTATAAAGCTATTTAAAAGTCTGAGGCATTTCTTGTACTAATGTGGAATATTCTCCAAAACGACACATTAAAAAAGTACAACAATCAAGGTCATAAACAGTGGGTAGAGTGTGCTACAATTCATGGGTTTTTTTGTTTGTTTTTTGTTGTTGTTGTTGTTGTTTTTAAGGAGATATCTATCTTTAAGCTTTGAGTACGCACAATTTCACTGGATTTAGAAATTGATAACGATTTTCTCTGGGGAGGTAACCAGAGAAATAGTATACTTCGATGAACGAGAAATGTACTTTTTACTATATACTACATATAACTTTACTGAGCTATAGTATGAGAGAGAGAGAGAGAGAGTGAGAGAGAGATTGATTTACATTTTTAAAAAAGGTGTTTTGCAAATGATGTTAAAACAACTGTCATCCATATGCAAAAAACTTTGGACCTATATAAAGATTAAATGGATCAGAGATCTAAATATAAAATACAAATTGTAAAACTTTTTAGAGGAAAACAGGAGAAAAGCCAGCAGAGCCTACGGTTAAATGAAGAGCCCAGAGCAGTAACCCGAACCCTGACCTGCTGGGTGATGGCTGACAGGGCGTCAGCAGAGGGCGGGACGGGAGCGCTGGCTCTGTCACTCTCAGCGCCAGCAGTCTGGCGTCCGCTCACGGAAACGGAAAATAACCGATAAACTGATGTCATTAAAACTTCAGACTTGTGCTCATCCAAAAATACTATCAAGAGACTAAAGAGACAAACTAGAGGCTAGAAGAAAAGATTTACACATCACGTACTCCACCAAGGGCTTATGTACAGAACACTTAAAGAACTCTCAAAAGTTAACAATAAGAAAGCAATTTTTTTAACGGCAGGGGAGGGCCCGGCGGGGGCTTTCTGGGGGGCCGGACGCGCTGCATCGCGGTGCGGCCGCAGATGCTACTTGCTTCGTCATTACACAGTCAAGGTTTGTGCTCTGCAAAGTTTGTAAATACTAGCTCAAAAAAAAAAAGAAAAAGAAAAAAGAAAAAAGATCCTGTAAAAATAAGTGAGCGTGGAGAAGAGCGAGTGGAAATACTATGAAAAACCTATGAAGGAGTGTTCGCGGTTATTGAAACCGGGTGCTGGCACCAGGCGGTTCACAGCCCGATTCTGTTTACTCTGCATGTGTCTGAAATTTTGCATAGTCAAAGCTAGAAGTTTAATTTAGGTCAGGATGTGCGGCCTTTCGTGGATGGCTGTTAAACGTCACACGCGCACACACGCGCACTCACACACGCACGGAGGCACCGCTGGCTCTGACGCTGAAGCCGCAGGGGCAGAGTGTCGGGCGGCGGGGACATGCGCCTGCTCCCTCGTGTCTCCTGAGACCTCCGCACCTTCCGGCCACCGCGAGGGCCTGTCCACAGCCGCAGGACTGTCCGTACCGTCGCCCAACACGCCCCCTCCTCTGCCCCACGTGGCCGGAGCCCGCCATCCCTACCTCCACGCCACGGCCCCCGAGGACGTCCCCACCCACTCGTCATGTGACGTCACCGCCCATGACGTTCTGTGACACTCGCCTGGCATTAGCACACGTGACCCCATAAAGTTGACTTTCTTTGGTTAAACCGAATAGCCCCCAAAGGGGATGCCAACCTTAAAAATCATCAGACTCGCCACTTTGTGGTTAGAAATATTTCATTGTGTTCCCTTCAAGCTTCAAAAACAGATGTCGGCATCTAAGGAAAAATGTAAACACGTGACCACTTTCCATTTTAAAACCTCCCTGGACCATCAGGTGCAGCCACGCTCTGGCGGGGGGGTGGGGGTGGCACGGCACCCAGCCGCTGACCACCGCCCAGGGAACCCAGCAGGGGCGGGAGACACCTGTGGCCCCGCCTCCTCACCCAGACTCCGGAGAACTGGGGCCGGGTGGGGGGCTTTCTGACGGAAGATAGGTGAGTAAATCTACTTCCCTCGCCCCTTCCGAGGCCACCCAGACAACACAGAAACGGAAGGACAACGTCATTGTCAAAGGGACAAGGGAAGAGCCACACCTGTCACGTACGACAGGCGCCTACCTGCGGAGCGCTGCCACGCACGGCGTGCCCGGGCCCACCGAGAGGGGTGAGCTGCGTGCTCAGGTTTGAAGCGGCTCACGGAAGTCCATAAGAGTGGGTGTCGCCGTGCTCGAGTCGCCAGCCTTTGACTAGGTCTGCGAATAGCACGGGCCACGCGAGAAGCCCACGATCAGTGGTCAGAGGGGTCGATGGGAAGGAGCAACCATGGCGAGGCACACTGTCCCCCTGAAGGACACAGCACCGGGACCGAGGTCGACGTCCCGGGAAGGAGAACGGGGCCAGCCGTGGCCGGATCACGAAACGGACGGGCTGTGACCCGGGACTTCATAAAAATTCCCCTGACCTTTCGGTTCATGAAAATTCAGGCGGCATTTCTCTTTCATCTCAAAGATGTCACAGGTGCTACGGGCAGAACGTTTGTGTCTCCCCAAAACTCACACGTTGAAGTCTCATCCCCAAGGTGACGGTGTCAGGGGGCGGGGCCTCGGGCACGAGGGGGAAGCCCTCATAAACGGCACTCGCGCCGCGCGGGAGGCTCCGTGCCCCTCGTCCCGCGTGAGGATGCAGGGCGAGGGCACCGTCTGTGAACTAGGAAGCGGCCTCTCAGCGGACACCCCGTCTGCGGCCCCACGACCTTGGGCTCCCGGCCTCCAAACCGTGAGAAACCAATGCGCTGTTTTCAGGCCGCCCAGTTGAAGGTAATTTTATCACAGTAGCCCAAACAGACCAAGACAAGAGGCAAACTGATTCTCTGATATAAGAGATCAAAGGAGAGAGAGAGAGAGAGAGAAAAAAAAAAAAAAAGACTCAAAACAGATGATAAAAAGCACTGGAGGAAGATAAGCAAGTTGGAAGATCTAAGAAAAATAAAAATAATGAAGAATTCAAATCGCATCAGAAACAACGAAAATCAGTGTTCAGAAACAGCAGGGGGATAACAAAATTCAAAAAAAAAAAAAATAATAAAGCTATAAACTTACCAGAATTCTGCCTTCCAGCAATACAGAGCAGCTTGTGTCAGACTAAGCCTTGTGTTGGTTGTAGGAATTATGAATGTTGGACGAAATTTTTAAAATCACACGTTTGAAGTCCCCGGAGAGCAGCCAGAGTCAGGGAGAAGCTGGAGGTGGTTCCGCCCGGAGGGAGGAGCCAGCTGGGCGCGTGGGCGCCGCTCCGCGTGTGAGGGGCAGGTGGATCCTGAGGAAACTCTGTCGGCAGGAAGAATCGGAGGCGACCTTTGGGGCCGCGGGGGTGACCAGAAGTTAAGGAAGAAATCCAATAAAGGAAGGGAGCTCTGGGGTCTGAGTAACTAGCCCCGTTCCTGCAAGCTGCAGGCTGGCCCCAAACCACCTGCAGCCGGTGAGACGCCCATCAGGGGCCGGGCGCGGCGTGACCATGACCGGAAAGCCAGGAGAGACGGGCGAAGTCCCGCGGCTGCCAGTCCCACCGCGAAGCAGGGTCTGCGATCTGAGTACCAAGTTAGAGGAACTGGTCCTCCCCAGGTTCCTATGGAAACCCCAGAAGGACCGCCCCTCGAGAGAAAAGTCCATGTCCCCGTTGACCCCACCGGGAAGCTGGGCCACCAGGGGCTCAAGGCCCAGATCACTGTGTTCCAGCCGCAAGGGTCAAAGGACAAGATGAGGCCAGGCAAGAAGGTGGACGTGCGTCCCAGGTCCCTGTGAGACTCTGCCCGCCTAGGCTTGTGTCATAGGAGGGTCCAAGTGGACTACGGAGCCACCCCACTTATTCCGGAACCTTCCTTCGTGTGACGTGTGGGCTTTGTGTCTCTCTTTTCTCTGAGACGCGACCACTCTGCTTGTCTCCTTGCCAAGGAACCTCCTGAGCCTGGCGGGGTGGGCTGCTGGGCCTCTCCCAACTGGTTCTGTTTGGTTCTGAGCTGTCATGCTGGACCGCCCCTTCCCATGAGACACCATCCCCCGGGGCCCCTCAAAGGCAGGTCCTTAAATGCAGCCCGAATCTTTGACAAGGGCAGAGCCAGACCTCACTGCACGGGCCCGAGTGCGAGGGGCATCGCTGAGTGGTGGTGTGCGCACCAGGACGAGCTGGGCCCGGGTCTGCCCCTCCGCCGCGCGCTGCCCTAAGCTGCATTTTCTCCCACATAAGCGTCTTCCCATCAAACACCAATCGGCCGGGGCTCCTTCTGTGAGCTGTAACTCTCTATGTAAAATACATTTTTCTGCATTGAGCATAAACTGTAGAAAGACGTTTCGGAGCCTTCCGAAATTCAACGTATCTAACGACTTTTAAATGTGTTTCCATGGCTTCACTCTTAAGAATCTGAAAAAGTCATTTTTCTGAGACAACTTATACTAATTTGTTAATTCAAATGTCTGTGCTCTGTTCACAGAGATTAATTCAAAAGACGAGAAGACAAATGTGAATCACACACTTGACTGTGTGACCTTGAAGCTGCTTACCTACTGTAAGCCTCTGTTTCTCCCACAAAGTGACAGATGCGTCTGACCAATAAACGGTGGACGGGAGCGTTTGGCCCTTGGCCGGTACAGAGGAATCACTCAGGAAACGCTAGCTGTCGGTGCGGGTTTCTCTCTATTCACCAGGGCTTGTGGGGGAAGAAGCGGGATTTGAACCCGTGGCTGCCTGATTCCAGCGCTCAGAGCTTTGTCACACTTTCTGTAGTACATGAGCCCACTGCCTGACGCCTGGGTCTGGGGAACACAGTCAATCACAGTGACTGAGGTTGTGAGCCAGGATCCCTGTAGCAGGAGTTCAAACTGTGCCCAAATAAACATACAGATGCACAAAGACCCCCAACACACACACGCACACGCACATGCACGCACACACACTCAGAGTATTTTAGAATGATGAATTATGGCCCTTTCCTTCCCTTTTTTCTTAATTTTATAAAATTAAACACTTGGGGGGAAGGGAACAGTTGTAACTCGTGGTTCTAAGCACTGAGTGGAAAACGCTACAGGCCACTCTGAAGGCACTGAGAACTATGAGGCCCAAGGGTGCTGAGAGGAAATACAGGCATTCGGGTCAAGTCCACGACCACGACCGTCGTGATTCTGACAGGTGACCCTCTTGCTAGATAAGGTAACAAACAAAGAGATAAAGAACCCGAACAATGTCTGCCCACTTCTTTTGAAAGGTTGAGGAATGTACCAATTTGGAGACAGGCGACGGTCATAAAGAATTAAACCTCATTATCGTTTTTTCTTCACTAAGTGAGTATAGCCAGCTCGCACTGACAGTGAACAAGAAGGAAGCCTTGTGAGAAAAAATAATTAATAGTTTAAAAACAAAAATGAAGAGCAAGCCCTCTCAAGTGTCAACAGGGTTCCAAAACCGAGGAAGCCAGTGGGACGGGTTGTGTCCCCCTCCCCTGCCCCCCAACCCGGAAATGCTTCCCACTTCTTGACGAGTGTCTAGTCCCACGCGGCTGGTATTCCCCGAGCACCTACTACGTGCTAGGCAGGCAGTGTGCTGAGCGCTTTTCCAAGGTTCTCATACCTGGGCGTGGTGCTTACTTACCTCCGGCTCAGGTCGGCTGGATTCCAGCACAGGTGCTCACCCCTGCCCGGGTGCAGCCTGGCCGTGGGCCCCGCTCCCCACCATTGCCCCTCACTACCCAGTGCATCCATGCTCCCCCGCCTCTACGGTTGGCTGCTACTGTCTCCTCTGCAAAAGCCCCGCCCCACCAAGGCTGTGGGAAGCTCATCCTCCCAGCTGCCTGGCCGGGGCCCGCAAGCCCCTTGGTACCTGGCTGGTTGTGGAGACACACGACGGACCTCGTCTTGTTCATTGTGCATCTCCCGCTCCGCCCGGGACATGGCAGGGCCTTCGTGACAACCTGTCAAGTTGAACTCAATGCGTGTCTCCCCCAGAACACAGAGGAGACAAATGTTTACTCAGCCTGCACCTCATGATATACATTTTTAACGCACGACTTGTTCAGTTATTCATGTTTGGAAACAGTCTTTGCAAAGAATGTCTACATCTTTGGCAGGGGCTGTGTTTACGTAAATATTTGTTGGGTTTAAAGATTTCGGTGTTTATTGTGAACAGCACTTCCAGACATCATTCTTCTTACTGCTCAGAATAGACCGAATCTCACTTTTCTTATTCTGTTCTTAGTTATCGAGGACACATCTCTGGAGCTACCGGCAGAGAGAAGGAAGTGGAGGACGGAGGAGCGTGATTCTGGAATCCCTGGCCCGCATTATCACGCACCAGTGTGGGATCTTAGCTGAGTCAGCAGATTCGTCTAAGCCTTTATCTCCCAGCTGTAAAGCAGGGACGATGCCGGCAAGGCCCTTGTGGCGATGGTGTGACGTCGTTAATCATGATGACTGGCACTGCCCTGTGGCATCTGTTCGCCAGAGACGGCTCCGGGCTTTGGCCGGGTATCCAGTCACATGGGAAAGCCGTAGTGTAGATGGTTTTTCATGTTTAGCGAGAGGAAGCTTCACAGTTCTATGGGAAACGCATTCGGGGGACTTGCCACGTTGACGCGCACAGGAGACCAGCAATTTCCTAGTGAGTGATGAGTTCGGGCCCTTTTAGAGGAACAGACATTTCCTGGGCATGTTTCTCACAGCGACACCTGGTAAAGGTGGAGGACTATTATTGGATTGTCACTCAGCGAAAGGGTTCCAGGCAGCCGGATTTCCTGCTCCTCGCAAAGCCTTCCTCGGGCTTGAGAAGGCTCAGTGTCAGAGAAGGGCTTCATTGTCTACCGAGCCTCCTCACAGCACAGAAGACCAGGCGGAGGCACTCGTCAGGTGCCGGCTTCGCCCACCTGAAGGGCAGGGAATCCGAGACCCGAGACTTCCCATGATCGTCCTACGTGACAAGCTAGAAGCAGATAACGCCTTTTCTAGAACACAGCGATTCACTTAGAGAAAAGTCCCTAACTAATATACTTTCTTGTTCCAACGTAAATGATTAAGCCACGATTTAGAACAATTAGCACAACCCCCATTTGTCTAATGCTGACATATTTAGCAAATGTGTATAGGACATCCATTACAGGTCTAACGATATTATTATTGATAACAGCATACATTCAAAACAAGAGCAAGAAATTACCGAGGGCCTACTATGAGCCGAGAAACAATTCTAGAGTTTCATGGTCAAAAATGTACTGTCCAGGCCACCAGCCTGGAGATTGGAGGCTGGTCCTCTGGTCCTCTGCCCCTGGCGGGACTCGGGGGTCCTGCTGTCTGTCTGTCTGCCCTGGGTGGCGGAGCAGGAGCGTGATGAAGGCTGGAAAGGTGACCTTGAGGATGGGAAACAGCACCTTGTGCTGCAGGCCGGTACCGCCCAGACTCAAGGTCAGAGGCCACCAGGAGAGGAGGACACATTTGAGAAGGAAGCGAAGGATTATCTTAACGGGAGACGGAGGCCCAGGGTTGACCCCGCACACCCGCCCAGAGCGAGCCTACCGCCGAGTGTCTCGTGGATGGCAAATACCGCGAATATGCACCCGCCTGTCTGGAATCTTCTATCTGACCCGGCCCCGCCCCTCCAAGCCATTGTCCTCACTTACAGGACAGGGATGGCCCGTCCTCACTGCCCCTCCCCCCATGCTCTGCTCGGCAGCCTCAGCGAACCTTCTGAATTGCAAACCTGACTTCCTCGCTGCCGCCAAGACATAAACAGAGCGGTGGTTCCCCAGCGCTCGGGACAAAGGTGGGCGGACTCCACGTGGGGTGCGGAGGCCCCACCGGAGCCTTTCCCGCCAACCTCCTCGGGCTCTGCTCCTCAGAGGCCTTCTCCTCACCCTCGGGCCCACTCGGCCCTTCGAGGCTCGGTCCAGGCCCCTTCCCCCCGGCCCGGCATGAGCCTCGCCCACCCCTCTCCTCTCGCTTGCCTGGCTTGCTCCTCCGTCTTTCCAGCCTCCGTGTCTGTGTGGGTCCCCCATCACGAACCCACCACACTGCCGATCGCTGCCCCGTAGCTCTGCCCGACTCTTGACGACAATCACAGCCCAGTGGAGAGCCCATGGCGGGCCCACGGTGGGTGCTCGGGGGTGCTGGTAGGATGGACAGATTAAAGACAAGAGGCGGAAGACCACCCAAGAAGCCAGTCTCTGACCTGTCAAGACCAACGGCAGCGCAGGGGGAGGACCGTGCAAGATCAGCCAGGCGTCCCCTCTGCCTGGGGGCCACACCGCTGCCGGCGTGGCTTCTGGGAAAGGCCAAGACTGGAAGTCACGGGCTGGAGTTCTTCCGGTGCCAGTCACAGTGACGCTCCTCGCGGGTCGTGTTGACGCCAGCCTCTCGACGTGGCGCCCTTCCTGTCTTTGAAATGACTACGCCATCGTGTCGTAAACGTAGGCGCACCGTCCACTTCAGAGCCTCTCCCCTCGTGAGCTCTGGGACAACCACCTGCAAGGAGCTGCAAGTCCTATTCTCGGCCTCCCAGAGCTTGAGGAGTTTTGGGGGCCACATTTGTGAAATCAAATGATTCTTCCTTCAGCGACACATGGCTCGGTACAACCTCTCGCTTATGTTGCAAACAGAACTTTGATGTCGAGGGGCCCCCGGAAATGAACACAGTCGCCTGAAAGGCCCTGGCTTTGCTGCATCACCTGGCCCGCCTCTCCGCTCACCACGCCTCCCAGGGCCCTGCAGCCTCTGGGCGACACTCCATGCCCAGTTCGGAGAACCCAGAAAATCTCAACGGGGATCTCTGGGAAAATGAATAGACCCGCTCTCTGAATATGATCAAAAAAATTTCCGCAGAAAATACCAACAAAGCTTTGTTTCCTCACCAAACGTAGACCCTTGGGAAATTACACTAGAATGATTTATGGAGTGGGGCCCTAGCTGCCCCACACTCTGCAGCGCCGACGAAGACAATAGTAATGTATAATTGATTCCACTTGGATCCCAGCAAGTCAATAAAGAACTTTGTTTATACATAATTTTGTCGGGCAAATCTCCCAGCTGGTGCTGAAACGTTGCATTTTTTAAGATGCTGGGCTTGGGCCAGGAGAATCATAAATTTTAAGGACAATGTGTCTTTTGTATCGTTACAGTCATCCAGTTGTAATCACAATTATAGTCGCTGTGAAATCCACGTTCTATTTTAGCGTTACTCGCGACATTTTTAAAGCTTCATTTATTTAAGAGCCAAAAGTCAAAATAAGGACTCCAGAACCCTAAAGCTCCACCTGCAAAGGAGATTTTACAAATCAAAAGCCATCACGGAAATAAAAATGTAATATTTTCATAACAGGAATCCGTAGCACAAATATGAACTCTTCCATCGGTTTTTGGTTAACTTTCTCATTCTATAGAAAAAAAGGCGTTCACTGGGTTCCCAGAAAACTAACACTTGATCTCCATGACAATTTTTCACTCTCTGAAAAATTGTGCCATTATGAAAGATAAAATAGTTTCTCTCTCTTATTGCTGCATCACACACAAAAAAATGCTTGCACAGATTATCATGAAATCGAGGAGGTAGGTATGGGATGGCATGACTTAAAATACAAAGTCCCAACTCAGGATTTGCCTCTGGGACCCCAGGCGAATGTGCCTGGCGGGCCGCCCAGCACACCTCCGTCCCAAGGGAGGACGGGCCTGCTTGCTAAGACACTGTGCACGGAGAAGTCCAGCAGGAGTTTCCAAAGCAAGCCCCCCAGTGGAAACTGACCGCGCAGAGGCTCCAGGTTGCAGGGCTGGTGTGTCATTGAGCCTTAATTGAGCTGCTTCTCCCAAAAGCAATGCAGCATCATCTGCTGCAGGTGAGCGGCCTTAGGGGTTTAGGTATCAGAGGGAGGTTAACGATGCCCTCAAGTAAGAGCAAGAAGCCCAGATGCCTTTGGAACAGGGGGGAGGACTCGGGAGCAGGGGAGGCAGACGTGGGGGAAGGGGGCAGACCAGCCGTTCCCAGACCTGAGTGCGTGTCCGAGTGCCCTGCAGGCGCGGTGATCCGGGACTGTACGGCCTGACTCTGGACTGAGCCGGTGAAAACCAAGGTCAGGGCAGGCCTTGCACTGCCGTCGGCTCAGTCCGTTTAGCCCCCGTTTGATAAACACCGGTGGGAACCCGGACTCCTCAGAGGAGGGCGGGGCCTCTCCACGGACAGACACGAGGGGCTTTGGGGACAGGCGAGGAGAGGGGAGCCCGGACCGGCCCTGACCGGAGGTGAGAGGGCTGAGGCATCCTGCGAGGGCCGGTGTAGTCTGGCTCGCCCACCTGGGAGCCCCCGGCCCCCCTCGACCCCCGCCCCTGCTCCTCCCCCGCGGAACCCACGCTCGCTGCACCCACCTCCTCGCACCCACCTCCTCGAGGGCGCGGGCGCGTTCGCCATCACCCTGGTGGGGCCGCCGGTGTCTTGGGTCAAGCAGCAGCCACGGGCTGGTCCTCGGCGCGGGCCCTGCAGGCGGCCCGGGCTCCGCCGGCAACTGCGGCTCCCGCGGGCCTTGTCTCGCTCGGAGCGAGCGGAGCCTGCGCGTCGCCCCAGGTAGACGCCACGCGCCACGGCGGCTCCCCTGCCGATGCCGCACGGGCCGATGGGAAGCGCACCTGTTGTTAACTTCTTCGTTTATACTTACGTAGACTCACTGGTCCCGTACTTGGTGACACACTGCGGCCTCGCCTGTCCCATGCTGTGCCCTGGACAGCAGAGAGGTGGCCTGGGCCAAGCCCAGGGGCCCTGTGCTGGGAATTTCTCTAAAGTCCAAAATGGTGACCACAGGGGTGGGGGGGCATGGTTGTAGAAATGCGTGGGGTGCCCGGGGTGCCCGGGACCCCTGTCCTCATCCTGCTCACAGCGTATGGCACCAGGGCCAGCCGGCCATCTGCATGCCCGAGCTCCAGCCACAAACACGAAAATAAAAGGCATCACGTATAGTACATGCGTCACACTTCGGGAGTCATTAGCCTACGCCAAAGAATGTATAAATTCGTCACCTATACGTCCATCTTCCATTAAGTTTGTAATTTAATTAAAAAACAATTACCTTTGCTTGATATGAGCCATTCTTTGCATACCGAAGGGACAGGCATTCCTGCTTTGCATCAAAAATAACTTTGAAATGTGCCACCTGGATGCCGTCGTCCCTTAAGCCTTTTAAACCATATTCTCTTGGAAAGAACGCAACATTCTCGCCGAAGAGTGTCTTTTTTGCCAATTGTAAAAGAACGTTTTATGTCCTCTAAAAATCAGAAGGATATTTTTACTGTTATGATTTTATTATGCTTCTTTATAGTGTCGTTTGCTTTTGTGGAGTTAAGGCGGTGGAGTGGAAACTGGTAACAAACAGCACATCAAAACTGGGCTCCGTGGTTTAGAAGTTTCCATTCATTTAACTGGGGAGAAGAGTGTGTGTTTGCCTGGATATCTAATTATTGGGAAAGGAGAGGTTCATTTGTCTAAGTTAATATCCCCTAACCAAGTTAAAGACTGGCATACGTCTCTGTAATTACACCTCGGAGTGACAGCGCCACACGCCAGCCACACACACAGGTCACTCGTCATGGTTCCTAGCCGCCCGGCCCACAAGCAAGGACAGAGGGGATGTCCTGACCACCTGCCCGCCCAGCGGACGGCTGCTGGAGGGACATTGGAGTCTCCCCTCAAGGAACCACCAGCTCTCCCTTCCCTATCACCGGCCTGAAGCCCACGTGGCCCTGGGTGACCAGTCTCCCTCAGCATGCTTGGACGGGGTATATTCAGAGCTGTACATTGCTTGATACATTGATGTGTACAATAATTGTCGAATGAATGCATGGGTGAATGAATGAATGAGCAAATGAACGACAGTTTAACAAACACTTGTGAGCCTTCCACTGTGACAGTAAAGGGCATGGAGACTAATATTTGACCTTGGATGCCAAGCGTGAGTCAGCCACCGCGCTCCCCCTGGAGTCTGACCCAGAAGGGGCCTCCCCTGCCGTGGGTTATGTGTTAACTCCCAGTCGCGGGATCTGGAGGTTCCATTTATTCACCTCTTTTTACTGCCAAAATAAGATCTGTATCTTAAGTGTCCAACCATTGAGATGTGTTTGAGGAAATAACAGAATTGCAGTGTACTACCTTTGCTATTTAAAATGATGTTTATACAGTGTTTGTAATAACATGAGAAATTTCTTATGATCTAATATTAGCAGGAAACAAAATAGTCTATGTCATATAATGTTATGTGAAGACTATTATGGCAAATGCCTTTTTTCAAAATCAGAGCATTCTAATATAATACCGGAAGAAAATTGCAAGAACACTGTCTTCGGGTAATGAGTTTATGATGCTGTTTCTCCGTTTTGCTTCCCCATACTTACCAGATGTTCTATAGTGAGCATTTATTACTTCTGTTATATAGAGAAATCGTAACATATTTTTACGAGAAGGGCATCTATAGCTACTCCTTTATCCAAGGCCAGCTTAGAATTGCTATTTTGGGTTTTCCTACAGAGGCGTATCTGGTGACATCTGTGTGTCCAGGGGGCCTTTCCCACACCTGGAGGGCTGTGGGGTCTAAGCTGCAGAGGAACGCCTGGTCCCCGCCCCCACGGCAGCCACCCGCTCCCCGTGACTGAGGACTGAGTTAGTTCCCAGATAACGGGGACCGGTGGAGGAATGGGGCCAGAGTTCCCACCTTTGCTCTTCCCATCAATTACTCAGGCTGATATGGCTCACTGCCTCAACACTACACTTCCAGGGGCTTTTAAAATCAATAACTAATTTATATAAGGTTCTCTAAGAAGTAGGTGTTATTTTTCATCTCGTTAAAATGCAACTTGAGCGTAAGCCGTGGATGACACAGGGACTCATCTCCGGGTGGGGCTCCCGCGATGCAGTGGCCGGGGCCAGGGGGTGAGGGCCGCAGGTGCCAGGGCACGAGGCAGGAAGTGGGGCAGGAGGTGGGAGAAGCCCGGCCCAGGACCCAGGGGAGGGGCCCTTCCGAGCTCCTGCTGAGAAAGGTCCCAGTGTCCCACGCCGTGAAGTCATGTCTGGGGACCCAGTGGCGGTGATAATTCATGCAGAAGCAAGGACTGTTCGAGGGTCCTGTTAGAAGCCCTGTGACAGCCCTAAGCACCCAGCGGTGATGGTGATTCCCACTCATGGGCGCCTCCACCCGACACACCCTCTGAATTGTAGGCCCAGGAAGACCTCACATATTCATATACTTTCTACAATGCTTACTTTTAAAGAGAAATCGTTACGGTTTTATTTAACAGCATCTAAAACATTGCCGTCATGGGAACCTAATCATTTTTTAAATCGCTCACTGAAACGTTAGTCACTTGAGTTCCCGAAGATGATAGAAATTTTTGTCACGGTACCATTTAGTAATAAAAGCACTGGAATCATCTACCTTAAAACGCCCAACACCTATGTCCTTTGACTTGTTGGCATTTCTGAAATCTAACGATGAAACTCGCTTCCACAAGTAGCCGGGCAAACGGACTCTCGGCCAGGGTCCCGCACGCCCCGTCTCCCCAGATCCCGCTAGTGCTGCACTGAGGACCTCTCCTCTCGCACCCCGGATGGCGCCAGGTGCTCTGTCCTCTTCTCCAACCCCTGGCCCTCCCGGGGCTCCGGTGCTGAGCCACACTGCCTTGTCACCTCACTTGTCACCTCTCTCCTGGTGTTATGCGGCGGGCCAGCTCCATGCCAGTCTCTGGGAAGAAGGAAAGGGAGGAACCAATG
Source organism: Rousettus aegyptiacus (assembly GCF_014176215.1). Taxonomy (NCBI): domain Eukaryota; kingdom Metazoa; phylum Chordata; class Mammalia; order Chiroptera; family Pteropodidae; genus Rousettus; species Rousettus aegyptiacus. The sequence goes on from NW_023416309.1 coordinate 57,457,614, forward strand.
TTTGGGAAGTAGACGGTGAATCCGTCAGGTTGGGCATCTTAGGTAGGAGACGGAGGGTGGGAGATCATTCCAGAAAGGTAGGAAGGGGTCACTTCTGAAGGCCCTAGAGTGCCGTGCCAAGGCCCTTGTACTTCATCCTGCCGGTAACAGGGAGCCATCGATGGTTTCCCAGCAGGGGAGCGAGGCGACCAGAGGCTGGGGCTCAGAAGGTCTTCCAGGAAAGGTTAGAGCTGGACAAAAGCGCCTCACCCCTCTGGCCCCGTTTGAGACCCCTCCCATTTCTTCCATTTTCTCTCCAATTAGGAAGACTTCTGTCTACCTGCGGCATGGCGTCTCTGTCCCCACGCGCCTCCCCTCTCCACTCCTCGTGAGCATCTTGCAGGCGGGGTCTGTGCCTGACCTCCTTCCCAGTCAGCACCTGGGCGGTGATCGCCGCTGCCTGTCTCTCTGCCTCGTTTCAAACCTGCCTTATTTCCAGCGATTCGGGCCAAATTGGCGGCGGGAAAGAAATTAGGTAAATGTACAGCTAAATGAATAAATGAAGAAAAGAAGGAATGCTTGAGGGAATGCCACTCTCGTGACCCCAGAGGTAGCAGAGCTGGCCGTGCCCCCGGAAACCTCCGGATGTTCAAGGCCAACTGAGAAGGCGCCGCGCGGGCCCACCGCCCACAGTTCCTGGCATTCTCACTGTCCCCTGAGACCTTCTTCATCCTTCTCATCTCATTGCTAAAGGACAGACACCTTACCGAAAATTAGTAGCTCACGCAAACATCATCACAGCAAAAGGGTCATGCCCTAGTCATGTCAGACCTCCCCTGACCACAGGCCTTCAGGAAAAGAGACACCCTCATCACTCAGAAACCCCCGAGACCGTGGCCTGTAGAGACGCACGGTCCTCCGGCTACGCGTCCACCTCGCGAGTCCACCCGGCCCTGGCACCTGCTCAGTTACGTTCTGCCTACTGTACCTTTCCCAACCGAGCTGAACTCCCCAGGGGAGAAAGCAGATTTTAAAATTCCACCTCCATACAAATATCATCGAAGAAACATGGCCGAGAAGAAATGCGATGTGTATTGGAAAGATAACTAGATGCTGGGTCTCTAAGTTATGTATATTTTAAAAAATAGCCTATACCCAAGGATCTTTATTTATGATACTGAAAAGCAAACTGTTTGGGAAGCTGCAATAACCTTAACTACAGCATAAAGGAAGGTAATATGTAGCCTGATTTGCTTGCCATTATGTTATTTGTACTGTATAGATACAAAATTTTAGAATCAGATGTTTTATGAGATATCATTACAATTCTAAAAATGTGACTGAACTTTTCCTAAATATATAAAAAAAACGGAACAGCTGGTGAGCATACATAATTGAAAACAAAGTTTATGAGGCAGTAGATGTCTACAAATATCAACAGAAATTTAACAAAACGGTGTCACATTTTGTGTTTTGCATGTGACACTTGGAAAGGCATTCCCTGCACGCATGCGCGGTTCCTGCAGGGGGCGGCACCGAGCCCGTTCGCGAACGGATGAAAAAGGATTTGGCAAGAGGGTGTGTGGGGTCTGAGACTGATGGGGCTGTCGCGCAGGCTGTTCACTGCGCACGGCAGGGGACTCGGACAGAGGGAACGACCCGAGAGGCACCTGCTGGAGTTGCACAGTGCGCAACCCGCACAGCTGTGAGGAGTTCTCCACGAGAGGAGCAGAACCCCCTCCCCCCCCACCCGCGTGCCCCCGAAGAACACGGCCAAGAGAGAAACACGCTTCAGCTCTCATGAAGAACCCCCCGAAGCCCGGGCACTGCAGGCGGGAATGTAAATTGGTGCAGCCACTGCGGAGAACGGTATGGAAGTTCCTCAAACCTTAAAAAGGGAACTACCAGCGATTCCAGTCTGGGGATTTAGTCGAAGAAAGTGAAAACACGACCTTGAGAAGATCTGTGCCCCGTGTTGGGCAGCATGATGCCCAACAGCCACGATATGGAGCCAACCTAAGTGCTGGTTCGTCAGTGGATGAGTGGACAAAGAAGACGTGGTGTGTGTGTGTGTGTGTGTGCGCGCGCGCGCGTGTGTGTGTACGTACGTACATGTATATGAATATTATTATTCAGCCATAAGAAAGGATTGAAATCTTGCCACTCGTGATGAAATGGATGGACCTTGAGGGCATCGTGCTAAGTGAAATAAGTCAAAGAAAGACAAACAACATATGATCTCGCTTATATGTAGAATCTTCAAAACTGAAACACAACAAAAACCCACTAAGCTCATAGTTCAGAGACTGATTTGGAATTGCCAGGGCAGGGGCTTGGGGAGTGGGCAAACGAGTAAAGGGAGTCAAAAGGCACAGACTTCAAGTTATTAAAAAAAAAATCTCTCCAGCCATTAGAGCCATGTTGCATTCATTCATTCATTCATTCAGCTCTCAAAGTTGTGGATTCCCCCACTGAGCTCTCACGGGGCTGCTGGGGGTTCCTGCATCGATAAAAGAACGCAGCCCCCCAATCCGCTCTGTCCCCAGCATCCACGATCTCTCCAGCAGGCCAGGTATGTGTCCTGGGAACATCTCTCTCTGACACTGGGTTTGTGCGTTGGAATCTATGCTGCCTTCTGACTGACTAACAACCAGAAAGGTTATTTTTTACCAGTTTTGGATTTGTATGTGAAAAAAGCCTCAACCACATCCTCCCCGTCACATGTGATGGACTACTAAATGCCTGATGGACTATGAAGTGGTTTCTCGGTCCAGGCTCGTGACCGAGAACAAGTCCATGAGCTGGCATCATCACGGCTTTTAAAAATGGCCAGTGGGCCTAGGTGGAGTCAGGGGCCACCAACCTTTGCAGATCTTCGAGCATCTCCCTGAGGGTCCTCCACTGGATCTGGGTTAATGTAACACAGAGAATTTCTTTGCGGACTCTTTCCTGCCTCGCTAGTGTTTAGAGCTATCACACACGTCAATGCATGCTGAATCAGTGCAAGACCTTGAATCTCGTCCAGAGAAAAGAAGTTCAGAAAACTTGGGAATTAGAAAACAAGACCTAAGAGAAAAAAAAAAGTACAGAATTAGGACTCTGTAACCCAGAGAAGAAAAAGATGGCGTGACGGGTCACTCATCTCGGCAAGTTTATGAACAGCGATTCTGCACGGGATCATCGGCTTCCCGCTCCTGAGAGGAGAGGAAACGATTTTCAATTGCATCAGGACGGGTTTAGGTTGGAGAATCAGGAAGAATTTCCAGATGCTGAGAGTTATTATATGCTGACCGATGAGATGCTATAGCTTCACCTGTTTGGAAATGTTTCAGGGATGACAGCTACCGTCTGTCCAGGCGGTCGGAGCAGAGGGAGGAGGCTGAGCAAACCCATCTCCGTGAAGTGCCTTCCAGCTCTACTTGCTGTACTAACAGGGCCTCTCGCAGGAGCAGTTATAATTTCAGGCTTTCAAACACCTTTACTGTCTAGATTACAGAGACCCTTCCTAGAGGCAGAGGGGCACGGGATCCTGTTCCGGCCTCACCTCTGCTGTGGACGCGTCATGGGACCCGCGCTGTGTCAGACCCGCGCTGGGTCTGAATCTCTCAGACCCAGCTTCCTGTCGGGAACTTCATGGACGCAAACGCTGCGACGAGCCTTGTGCTCCAAGTACCAGCTGTCATTTTCATCTTGTGGGCGTCTCCTCCCCTGTATCTGCATCTAGAATCGACTTCCCTAATTGCAGGGGAGGGCGCCCTGCCCAGACTGCAGTGTGGTCCTCTGTCCACCATGACTGGCCCAGAGGTGGGTAGGGAACCTGAGGCAGGCTGATCAGAGCTCTGCCTGAGGGCGTAAGAAAAGGTTTTGGTCCTGGAGGCCAGCTAGCCACGTGGAAGTCCCTCACTGCCTGAAGCCCTGTCTCCACTACCTGGAGAAAGCGCTTTGCCTAAGAATCCTGAACCCGGGAGAGGCCGAGCCTGGAGAGGCAGCGGACACACACTCAGGATTTGCAGTCCGCCTGCAGGCCGCCCTCCGCTATTTCCCCTGGGGTTTTGTGAGTCAAGAGAATATTCCTTCTCTTTTTTATTTTAAGCTAATTTGATTTGGGTTTCAGTCACTTGCAACCCGAAAGTCCTGATAAATACGCAGTAGGAATAAGGTCCCCGGGTGTGGGCGCTCACATTAAGAGCCCAGGACACAGAATCTGGGGCCAAGCTGTTCTGCGTTAGAAATAGCCATTAGCAACATCTACTCCCGCGGAAGCTGAAGCCGGAGAGAAGACAGGGACGGGCAGGGGAGGGAGGAGGGAGGAGCCGGGGGAGGGTGGAGGGCTGGGCACTGCCCTGGGTGAATCCGCCGAGGGTCCCACGTTCTCTGAGGAGGAGCCTGCCTGACGCAGGGTCTTCCAGCACCTGCTGCACCCTCTGCAAACCAACCCCCGCCCGAGACTGTGAACTCCCAGGGGAAGTGGACGTGACCTACGTGCGTGGAAGCTGGAAGGTGAGTGATGAATCGAGAAGAAGGGGTGTGGGGTCACAGTCGGCTCCCCATTGGGTGGAGATAAGGAACCACGAAGGTGGAGTATAGGAGGAAAATTCCTCAGGGCAGAAAATCAAGAATTCCAGTCTGACTTCCTCATGAGAAGACAAGCCGGAGGCCATCTGCAGGAATATCGGGGTGGGCTTTCCAGGGGGCCCAGAATGGGGGCGCAAGTCGCTGTTGTCTAGGCGTCCGGGGACCCTGAGATCCCAGAAGACATCTAGGTTATGAAGGGCTAAGTCTCATTATCAGAGCGGACGTTAAAATGTGGACCAGTCTCTTCAGCCGTTTGATGCATTCTACTTTAAGAAAAGTGTGTGAGGGCAAGTAAACAAGATGCTTTCCTTCGGTGAAATGACGGTGCACCGGGACCCGGACTCCGTACGTGGGCACCGTTAACCACTGTGAAGACAGACCCTTTCTCGTTTTGCGTGAGGCACTTTATAGCAAACAAACAAACAAACAAACAAAAAATGCACGGTACTGAAAAAAAGTCTTTTGGGGAGCCGAACAGGAGGAGGCGTCGCACAGAAATCGAGATAAGGCCAAGGTCAGTAAAGCCAGCACAGCCGTCGCCCCTAAAGCGTGGGACAGCGGAAGTAGCTTTTGGGGGTGAAACTGACCCAAAACGCTGGTGTGAGCAACAAGCCTGCCCCCGTTTTTGTTTTTGTTTTTTAACATGCTAAGCTTATTCCAAAACTACTTTCCCATCACAACAAAGAAGATTTACTATGGGAAAAGCTAAACTTGCATTAAGTCGTTCCAAACTCTCCCGATTCATATTTACTACTAATGATGATTTTGAGAAGCATTTACCCGCAGCCCTGGGCGGGCCGCGCTGCAGGCAAGAGCCGCCCCGTGGAGCCGTCTCCGTGCATAATTGCCTGCCAGCGGGCGCATTACAGAGAAACAGAAAGCTAAGGAGACAAGGCTTTGGTTTGCTGTCTGACTTGAAGACACAAAGCAGAAAACTGGGCTTGAGGAAAATGCCTTCAGACTGTCACATTTACATGAAATTTGGGGGACTTATCCCCTAGGGAGGTGCTTAGAGGTATCAATGGACATCCTCAAAATTCGCAGCCTCTTTCTGGGTAGAAGATCCACGGAGGGGAGGTGATCCCCAAACGTTTAAGAACCACTGAATAAATGTACTTTCACCAGCGCTGACCATTAGGACTTTCCGGAATGATAGAAATATCCCGGATCTGTGCCGTCCAAAATGGTAGCGATTAGCTATGTGTGACTTCTTGGCACAGGAAATGTGGTCAGAGCAACTGCCCGACTGAATGTTGCATTTTATTGAATCTTAAGTTAAATTTTAAAAGGCAAAATTATAGGGATAAAGAGCAGGTGAGGGCTTGGCAGGGGCAGAGGGCGCACATGAAGGAGCAGCAGGGGGTGCATTTGAGAGGAAGGAAATATTTTGCATCTTGATTGTGGTGGCAGGTACTTGAGTCCTGTATTTGTCGAAGATCGTGGAGCCACACATCAAAGGCAGCAAACTGAAAACGAAGTTTTAAAAGGCGGAAATGCCTGCGCATGCTTAGTGGCTACCACGCTGCCCGGGACTGTCACTTAGACGCACGTGCGCACACAGCAGCAGCTACAAAACCGTAGTTTCCTGAGCGACAAATGTGTTGGCTTAGAAATTGCTCCCCAGCCGCTGCGGTGATCGAGGGCACTCCCGCCTCCCGCGTAAGGGCGGCGCGTTGGGCGACAAGGTAAGGACAGCAGGTGCAGGGTGTCGACTGGCTGTCCCGTTCCCTCCCTCCGAATGGGCCCCACCCATCTTGGCTATAGGTAGAGCAATCTTGTCACCAGTCTGATGCCCTCGTCCCAAGTTCCAGTCTCCAAGTCGGGGGCGGAGCTGCTGCCTTTGCACCTCAAGAGTTCCCGCAGGCAGCAGAACGGGCAGGGGACCTGGGAGAGTGGCCGCAGCCTGGACAAGCTCCACGGGCAGTCCGCGCCGTGCTCAGAAGCCCTCCCAGGGGTGTGGGCTCCCGCCGGCCCTCCCCGAGGCGACGCCGGGTGCGCTCATGACTGTGAGTTACCTGGGGCCGCCCCAACAGGCTCTGCAAACTGGGCGGCTTCGAACGGCAGGAGGGGACCGTCTCCTGGATGCCAGACGGCTGGCGCCCAGGCGTCAGCCAGCTCAGGGTCTTCCCCGGTGCCCTGAGGGAGAATCCACGGCCCACCCCAGCTTCCGTGCACTGCGACCTTAACTCACCTGCACTTAATTACACCTGCGAAGATTCCATTTCCCAAAAAGGTCACCGTCACAGGTACCAGGACTTGAGTGCATCTTTTCAGGGGGGACACAAGAGATCCGATCCATCGCCGGGGTAGAACCCCTTTGCCGGGGTGGAGTATTCCGGACTAGATATGGCCTCGCCTCCGGATACCTTTAATTTCATTTGTGTGTGTGTGCGTGTTTTCCATGGTAGTGTTTCCGCCACAACTCGAGTGTCCCATTCATGGCAAAGGGAGGGGTGCCTGGCCGGTGTCCGCCTTCACCGAACCCTTACCGTTCAGGAGAACCCCGCCCCGTTAGCCGAGGGCAGGCCCCGGAGGCAGGCGCGTGCCGTGCCCTGGGCTGGCGTCCCTTGTGCCGGCTGGCGGCGCACCCACGACCGTGGCGTGGCAGAAAAGGGGAAAGCGGATTTGATCACCGAGCGCGCCTCTTACCACAAGCGACGTCGCCTGAGCGACTTCACTTTTGATCCTAATTCCCCCTTAGTCACGTGCGACTGTAATGCCCATTTCTTGGGTGGTTTGATCATTAAATAATATGCACGTCGAGGATTTAGTAGCTAATTGACGAATGTGACTTTCCGAGTCCTCCCCTACGTGATTTTTTTTCCTTCCAGTCTTTTACTCATGTGGGGTAAAATAATTTCTATTTAATATAAAAATGAAGACACGTGTGAAAGATAAATTAAAATATCTGTAATTCCCTCGCCCAGCGATAATAACTATTTAAATTTTATGTATTTTTACAGTCTTTTTTAATGTATGTTTATGCACACAATTTCTTCACAACTGGTTTCGTTCTGCAGAAACTTGTTTTGTAACCACTCTCACTTAACAAGACAAGATCGCACATTTTCATAGTTAATCAAACGGTCTTCCAAGCCTGCTTTGTAACGGCTGCGGAGTGATCCATCGTGGATCAACACATTTCCTTAATAACCTTGTTGGCCGTTTGCACGCTTCTCAATTTTTTACGAGTTAACAGTATCATTAGAGCCGTTCTTACAGATAAAACATCGTGTACCTCCTCGCTCACTCCTTCTAGATGAGTTACAAGAAGTAGAATGACGGGTTGCCCTGGGGAGAGTCCACTTCCTCCCCTTTCCCGGGCCTGTGGGCTGCCACGTCCTTGGCTCGGGGCCCCGTCCTCCACCATCTCTCCCTGATCCTGACCCTTCTGCCCTCCCTTCCAAGGACCCTCGTGGTGACACTGGGCCCACCCAGGCAATCCAGGATCACCTGCCCACCTCGAAGTCCTTAACTGAGCCGCATCCGCAGCGATGTCCTTTGCCATGTAAGGCAACATAGTCACTGGCCCCAGGGATTTCTATGTGGACGTGGCCGGCAGGTCACTACCCCGCCAACTGTGTCTCCCCGCTTCCCCCCAGAACCACCTCCAGCGGGGCCCTGACCTGCCAGCGCCTTGCTCCGGACACAGTCTCCACGGCGCCACGTCCAGGGACCGAGGCTCGGTCCCGCTGCGTCCACGACTCGTGATCCCTGACTGCTATTCCCCTCGCAAACTCCTGTAGCTTCTAGGGTCCCGGAATTCCTCGGCGTTCCCCTTCTTTCATTGCCTCTCCTCCACCTCTCTCGCTAACGTCTGCCCTTCCCCCTGACCCAGGCCTCACGTCTTCGCCTGCCCTGACTGCCCGGGGGCCTCTTGGGTCCCATGGCAGTGAACGTGGCCCGTTTACAGATGGTGCCCACAGCCTGTCCTCCAGTCCCACCTCCCCTCCGAGCTCCCAGACTCGGACGAGCCCCCTGGACTCCGATGCGCCTCTCCAACCTGCCACGCCCAAGATGGACGCAAGGTCCCTGTCCTTCCACCCGCCCGGCGCGTTATTCCCAGCTCAGCTAAGGGCACAGAACACCCAGATGCTCGGGCAGAAAGCACGGATTCATCCTGAGTTTGCCCTTTCCCTCAAAACCAGCAAGTCCCAAAGGCGCCATCTTAACCCCGTGGCCCTGGGTGACCCCTTCATCCCCGAAGCGCCCCCAGCACCATCTCCTCTTCCCTGGGCCGCTGCACGTGCCTGGATGGAGGCCCCCGGCTCCCAGTCCCGCCTGCAGACGCCGGAATGATCTCTAAAATTTGACACCAGACGGCCTCACTCTTGCGCTCGCATCCTCCAGCAGGCATGCGCACACATGGCTGGGCTAGTGGGAGTGGCCCAGGGGCCTCGGCCGTGTGACGAGGGGCTTGGGGACCGTGCCGATGGCCAGTGAACAGGCCGCCGTTCGTCCTGCGGGCAGTGGGGGTGTTCCAGGAAGTGACGGCGAGATGGGGACTTACATAACGGAGGCCCACGGGGCGGCGGCGTCCAATGAGCGCAGGGCTTCGCTTCGGGAAGGCGGGGCAGGCCTGGCGTCGGCAGCGTGAAGGCACACCGCGCTGCCGGGCCACACCTGGACGTGCTTACGACGGTGAATCCTATGTTAGTGCGTTTCACTACAATTTGAAAAAAATTACTTAAAAAAAAAAGCCATCCTCTGCAAAATCCTCCTCTGGTCCCCACGTGGGGTGATCAAGGTCTCCCATTCGCATTCCCATGGAGCACTGACGACCATGGCCACGTAACTACTTACGGGGTGCTTCCTGCAGCAAACCGGGGCTCCTGAGGGGCGGACGCCCTAATTCCTATCTCCTCCCACAGCCGCGGCCCCTGCACGGTCACCAGCACACGGCCGGGCCTCAGCAAGCCTGCCGCTCCGTCAGGGCCCTGGGTGGGACGTCCCCGTGAGGTGTCAAGCCTTCCCCCTTACTCTGGCATGATCTCAGGTCCTCGGAGACGCGACCTGATGCTTCAACAACTGATGAGCCATTTAAAAACCTGGCTCGACAGATGGAACACCTTCCCCTTGAAAAATGGAGATGAGTAGAAAACAAGGAGCCTTGTGAAGAACCGGGTGATTTACAGAGGCATCCGCTGGAGCCGAGCCCCGCCCAGCTCCGCTCGGCCTCGTCGGTGCCTAATCCCCCGGCGCGGTCTTCCCCGCTCGGGGTCCGCGATCCGCAGGCTCATAAACATTGCCGTAGCATATGACCAGGGTGTCAGGGATGTCAGCTGCGGTGACAAAAGTGTCCATCAAAGAAGCCTGAGGAAGTGCTACAGCGAAAGATGGAGTGTCGATTACGGGGCTGGGGTCCAGGCGGAAGGCAGCTCTGGAGGGCAGGAGGGGGGGGGGGTGCCGAAGGCCCCAGAGGCCAGGAGCTGCCGCTGCCCTCCTCCTCCTCCTCAGCTGCTGGCTGCTCTCAGGGCTTGTGCTCTGGGCCCGGTGTCAAGGTGTCACTGGGTCCTGACACCAGCCCGGTGCGTTTTCGTGGCCTCCAGCCTTTAGGCCACCTCTTCCCCGCTGAGGCGTGAACAGAGGAAACAGTTGGACGGGGCAAGTGCCCCAAGGAGAGGTGAGTTACAAACCCCGAGATGCAGGAAGAGAGGGGTCCTCAGTGGGAATGGAGCGAAGGGGTTGGAGGGATTAGAAATGAGACCTCAGAGCCAAGGTCACCCAGATGGCCCAGCGCGACTCGTACAAGACCGCGGGTGGGGGTGGGGGGTGTGAGGTGGATGGAATGAGACTTTGAAAGGGCCCCAAAAGCACGCAGCAAAACACAACGAAAAGTCTCCGTGGACAATGACAACTACGACGTGCCGACTGACTGCTCGCTCGACACCCAGCACTGTGCCGAGCGTTTCTAAATGACTATCTCGTGTAATCCTCCAACGACTCCACATAGTTCAGTATACTCCACTTACCCCTGAAGGAAATTGAGGCACTGAGGGGTCAAATGAGCTGCTCGAGGACCTGTGTGGTGTCTGGATGAGGCCATGTGGGGAGGAGGCTGGACAGCGACCATCCTAATCCTACGTCAAGAGTGAGCTGCAGGCCTCGGGCTGAGTAGCTGGGGAAACAGCCGGGGACCTGTCAGCGGCTGCAGTGGCCCCCAGTCGGCGGTGGAGGCAGGGCCTGAAGGCCACCCAGGCACTGCGCACCCATGCTCCCCACGGGGTAACTTGACACTTCAGTCCAGGGGCCAGAGAGGAAGGGGTCAGGAAGGACGGGCTGCCCCTACCTTGGGATCATGGTGGCTGCACATAGGGCGCCCCAGGGACACAGAGCAGCTCCTGCTGCCAGGGGAGGCAGGCCCCTCCCCCACGCTCCACTCCCACGAGCTCCCTCAAGACCTCGGCCCCACGCAGGGGGTGTCCTGGTCATCCACAGACATCCACCTCGGCAGAGAAAAGGAGATGGCAGCCCCCTGGGGAGAACCTTCAACGCGCCCTGCTCCAGAATCTAATGAAATTACAGACTTAATTTTTAATGATCACTCAGTGGAACTTGCAATGAAAAAGACAAAGCACATTCCCCAGGAGATCCTGGAGGAAAGATGCTTACAATATCCCAGCCCCGGAGGTGTGGCACCTGAGTGAAGTTCATACTCATTTCACACTCAGCAGTGTCTGGCGGGATCCCATGGGCGGCAGGCGCTGCGCTGGGCCCTGGGGCTGTAGCGTCCGCTGAGGCCCGGCCTCAGCCCTCAAGGCAGTCACAGCGTCAGGGGGGTGACGGTCCTGCCTGGGCTGCGAGGAGGCCTGCAGGTGGTCTCTGCAGGTGGCCTCTGCAGGAGCACGGCGGGCGGCGCTGTCTCGCAGTGCGCACCCGGTAGCCGACCTTGACATAGAACTGGAATGCGACCCGCAGTCAGGGACTCTAGGAGGGACGTGAGGACGGTCCTCACGCCAGCCACCCAGGCGCTGAGGGAGCCTCACTGAGCTGGGGGAGCTGGGCACCCGTGTGGACCGCCCGCCTCCCAGGGTCCTGCTGGGGGACACCCGTGTCACTGTTAAGCCCACTCCCCAAGGGCTTCAGTTCCCTGACACTCTGACCTGCCGCCCAGGTGACAGATGACTCTAATGACAGGCAGAATCTCTCCGGGGAGCGGGGAGAGCCTGCCCATTCGGGCACTGGGATGCTGGCCAGTGTGCCCTGCAGTGGTCAGGGCGAGGGCACGTGGCGGGGACTCACGGTGTCCGTCCAAGGGTCATGTACCTCACAGTGACTATTTTTAAGAGGTTTGTCGATACAATAGAATATACAGATGTCAAATGATAATGTACACCTGAAAATTATATAATTGTATTAACCAATGTTGCCCTAATAAACTTAATTTAAAAAAAAAAAAAAAAGGTCTTTCCTCTCGAACTGGAGCATAAGCCTGTCCGAGGACAATGGTCACTCCTAACCTCTTGGCATCCGGTCTTACAATATTGCTGCACACTTGACCGATACGCTCTGCCCCGTGTCAGACCAGGAGGGTGACAGGCTTTCGACCCCCAAGAACTCTGTGCTGCGAGATCATCAGCTGTTTCTCGGAGGAGGAAGTGGGCTCAGCATCAGGAGCGCTGCTCACGGCCGTGGCGCTGTGCACAGCACACCCGCGGGGCGGGGGGCACACACGCTTCTGTGCGAATGGCGCCCCCTGCAGGTGTGCAGTGCACAGCCTGTGTGAGAAAGGTTACAGCCCTCGGCGAGCATCCCACTACTCGGAAGTGACAGAGTGGAACCCTCCCCTGTCTGCTTCAAAGCCCCACCTCCCAGTCCCCATGCCCCCCACATAGGCTGGGGAAGGGGGGTTTCATAACCGCCTCGAAACAACGCAGAAAACCCATCTCAACTCTTTCTGTCCCTCGAGATGCCACTGAGTCACCCAGCCCCGTGGCTTAAAGGATCCGTGCACACAGCCAAGAAGCCAGACCCAGCCGGGGCGGCATGAGTCACGATGGTAAAAGCAAAGAAACAGAAGCGAGGCGGGGAGCGGGAAAGGGCAGCAAGAGCCGAGCTTTCTAGAAGGACAGCGAAGCAGCTTTAAGAGGCAAATGAGACCAGGAAGGAAGGAGGGGTGCAACGAGGGTCCCCCGCCTTCCCGGAGACCCGGCCCCGCAAACGCGGGGGCTTCTTTGTCGCCAGCTCCGGCACACGTGCCCCCCTGCGGGCCTTCGCCAGGGTCCACGCTGTGGCCGAGGCCTCGCCCCACGCAGCGTACGGAGACTGTCTCCCACGGGAAGGTCCGGGACCCCTGGGAGGTAATCTGACCCACGCGACTTCCTCCCCTTTAGCCCACGGTAGCTCCCCAAGCGGCTCGCGTCCTCTCCCGCCTCAGCCCGGCGCACGACAGTCTGAAGGAGCGAGGTTGACCGGAAGTGACGCGCAGACCAGTCACCGGGCTCTGCAAAGCAGGAACCCGCAGGACGGCCTGTGCCGGGCGCGGGGACCGCCGCCCCCCAGCTCAGAGACGGACGCTGCCCTGTGTTAAAGGTGGCCTTCGAAGGGGCCCCCAAAGATGCCCCGCGAACCACCCGATCCTCCGCGGCCGGGCCCACGTCCACCCCTCCCTCCTGCTCCCGGATCCCCGGACGCCGCTCTCGAAGATTCCTCCCAGTGCGGCGCGCCCCTGGCGTCTGGACCCCGCGTCCTTGCGGGGTGGGGCTCCCGTCCTGTCCCCTCCTCTCTCCTCCCCTATCACACGCAAACCTGCACTTGAAGTAGATGTCAAGGTCTCTGACCTCGCTCTGGACATACCTCACAATGCCAATGAGGTCACTCGGGTCAAGGTCACGTAAGCTCCACGTGGCCACTCAAATGGTCCCTCCTCGCTCTGGTCCCAGCTTCTCAGCGACCCGTCACGCAGTGGACGGCAACTTCCTGCTGGCACGCCTACCCCCCCTCCCCCATCAGGACTCCACCCTGCCTGGCGTCCCCTCCTGACCTTTGGGGGGCCCTTCCCGGCTCCCTTTGCTGGCTCCCCTCCTTCCGAGCCTAGCTGGCGGCATCCCCAGGGTCTGCTCTGGGCCCCCTTTCCGCGTCTCTGCACATGCCCACAAGTAACCTCCTCCCGTCACCAGGTGCTAAGTGCCAGCGGTCTGACCCCGCAGTCTGTGTCTCCTGCCCCCATCTCCTCCCGAAAGCCCAGACCCTGAGATCCGGCTGGTGCTTGGTACGGTCGCTTGGCTGCCCCAGAGAACGTGGACTTCACGGGGCAGACGGAACCTTCACCCCCACCCCTTATCCGGAGCCCCAGCTGCCTGCGCCCCCTCCACCTCTATAACCCCCGCTACCACCCACCCAGATCTTAAGCCAAAAATCTAGGCGTCCTCGTGGAGTCCCCTTGGCCCCCACCTGCAGAGCTGGGGTGCAGCCAGCTAGCACGTGGGCCAGGGCACCCCCTTCTCCGGACACCGACAGCGCCTCCTAGCGGTCGGTCTTCCCGCCTTGACGCTGGACCTTCTCGGTCCACTGTCCGCAGTGCGGCGGGCGAGGGTGCTCAGAACAGGGGCTGCGTTTCTCTCGAACCCAAACCCAAGGCTTGCCGCCGCCCCCAGTGAGACCCGAGCCTTCGCCAGGGCCCGCCGGGCCACGAGCCCTCGTCGGCGCCCTCTCCCGTGCCCGTCTGCAGCCACGGGGCCGCGCCTGCTCCTTGAGCTCACCGAGGCCACGGCCCGCCCCGGGCCCCTGCGTTGGGATGTCCCGTCGCCTCACCTGGGCACCGTCGAGGGCGCTCCCCCACCTCTGTCCTCCATCCGCCCCCCCCCCCCCCCCGCGTTAAGTCTCTGCGAGCCCTTCACGCCGTCTCACTAGTTTTCCTGTGTACACGCTTGTTCGTTGGTCTGTCTTCAGTCTCGCCCGCCGTTGGTGCAGTGACTGAGGAGCACCCGAGTGAATTAAGAACGAGCGGATGTTTGAACCGCCGCAAACAAAGGGGAACCAGGCTGTGAAGTCTCTTTCAAAAATGGGAACAAAGCTGCCTACAGCATCAATGGAATTATGGTTCTTCTATCCTCGATGACAAAATGGAATCAGGCTAAGAAGTCAAGGACACATCCTCTAAATCATCTCATGGTTGCAATTAGCATATTTTACGTTACAGAGTCAACCTGAGCTCGAGGTAAATCAATGACGGCAGGAATGGCAGACCGTAAATGTGCCCATGTCATACTCCTCAGGCTCAAACTCCAGAGGAGCGTTTGTCCTCGCTGTGACCCTTAACCCTCGCAGCCGGCCACTCAGCGCCAAGCAACGAATAACAGTTTTGCAATCGTGCCAGTGCTCGACTGCCTGTTTCCTTTCATTGGGATCTGGATTTTTTCTACCATTTTATGTCAGGATTATATTTCAGTAAGAAAACTGATTTGAAGCCTAAAGTACGGGTCTTCGATTTAGACATTAAAAAAACACAAACACAAGAAAGTTCTGTGACTCTCTATCAGATGACAACCGAAGTCGGCGTGGCCCACAGCTGTGCAAAGTGGAATGTCACGCTGCCGTCGTGGCAAGGGGCGAACCCTCTGGGTGTGTGGGGAACACGGTAGGGTAAGGAGAGAAGGACCAGGATTACCGCATGAAAATGTGCAGGACTTTTCCCCTTTGACATCGCTGGCAATCCAGGC
This sequence comes from Rousettus aegyptiacus, assembly GCF_014176215.1. Classification (NCBI taxonomy): domain Eukaryota; kingdom Metazoa; phylum Chordata; class Mammalia; order Chiroptera; family Pteropodidae; genus Rousettus; species Rousettus aegyptiacus. Next base: position 57,472,829 of record NW_023416309.1, read on the forward strand.
CCCGTGCGACCTACGGCGACCTAAATCTTAAAATTCTGATTTTTAAAACGTAATGCATTTTATCACATGCATCGGCTTCAAGATGGATGAAAAAATAGCACTATTCACGTTATATTAAGTCCTAACGATCAACCTCTCAATGTCGCTTTATTCTAGATGTGGGTTCTGTGACTTAAGGATGTGGGTTTAATGGAGCCGCCGTCCCGTTACTCCCCGTGTGAAATCTTGCGTGGGGTCATGACACTCCTGAATAATTGGTGGGCAGTAGTTCACTGCGCCAACAAGCAGAGGTCCATCTAGGAGGGCCTCAGCTCGGGGAGGGGGCGTCTCTTGCCTGACCCCGTCCGTCCCATCGCCCCCAGCCTTCTTCCCCATTCTGGCCTCATCCCTTGTCTGCAGGGGAGGCTCTGCCCAGACTCCTCGCGCTCCAGACAGACACCTTGCACCCGGCCTCCCGCCGCAGCCCCTGCCTCCGTGCTCGAGCACAAACACGGTCACCAGGGGACCCGCTCCACGTGGGGGGTGCCTAAGGGGAGGGCTTCAGCGTGACATGTGAAGCAGCGTGACCTGCGCCGCTCCCTCCCCGGTCTCGTTTCACGGTTCCTCACCCTCCCGTCTCGCCCACAGGCCAGCTACGCGAGACTGCAGGCTTCGTGTCTCCTCAGCTTTGCACACACCCATGTTTTCCCTTCTGAAGGCTGTTTCATCTCCTGCCCCATGTCACTTGTCCTCGTCCCCCAAAGCATGTGTCCCCTGTGCTGGTGAGTCTTCCGAGACCTCGTAATTTGCTCTAGGCCTCTCCTCTGTGCACCCGTCACGTTGGCACGTGCTGTGTCCCCAGCAAACTGTTTGCTGGCCCACCTGCCCCACCTGACTGGTTTTGAGGGCTGGGACAGGGTGCTTCCGGCATGTAGCAGCCACTCAACAAATGTTAATGGAATGAATGTCAAAATGCATGAATGAATGAGACAGGACCTATTTTGACAGTTGTTGCCAAAAGCTTTTTAAACCACACCGGCTCCTGCCACCTGGGCCAGGAGGACCAGTCAAGAGGTCAATGTCCGAGCCTGGGGCAGAGCATGAGCGGGAGGTAGATTAGCTGGTAGGGGCCATCGTGGACTATGTCCCTCGGAACATGCTCTGGCTGTGAATTCTCACACCCCTGGGCCACACGTTTATAATCAGCTCAATCGCTTCTGAAGAGGCTAATTGCCCAATACTTGATTCTTTTTCATTTCCCTTGGGGAGTAATGTCCCAATGATCTCTTTAAGCCTTAGTCCTAAATTCACGGTCCCACACCGTTGAGCTCAAGAATTCAACCCCAAGAATAAAAATGATATTCTGTTAAGGGACTGTTCTTCTTTTCATATTTTCATTCATCATGGACTATAAATGATTCATAACTTGATTTTTCCCATCTGATACAAAATATGAATTTTCGGTTCATTTTAAAGATTAATTTTTAAACTTCAACCAGCCCCTAAAAAACTAGAGTGATGTTTTAAATAATCTTTCAGTTCATTCCAACAACAGAACAAATCAAAACTGACCTGCTATTTCTATTTTAATACAGAGATAAACAGACCTACTCAAGATTTAAGACTTTATCCTTTTACTCAATTAATTTTGCAGAATTAAATATGCATTATTGATATTAATGAAAACTTTAAAAATTATTAAGTATCCCTAAATGACAGTCAAGTCAAAATTTTCACAATTCAGACATGGTACCAAAGCAAACACAACTCTTTTCAGCTCATGATATAATTAGAGACAGACGACCTGCTGTTTACCTCGAGGATTCACCCAGCCACATGATAAGCCGTTAATTTTGAGGAACGTTCAGTTGCCCATCACTCCTGGCTTACACTTGAGCATCTAGAGCATGTTCTTTGTTCTTCCTTTGACCGTAACCGCAAATGATAGTGACAAAATTCTTGTTATCTGCTACCTCTAGCAGGAGAGCAATTATGAAAGGAGCGGACCATAGTTAAAAGCCACCAAAAAGCAAAGGTCAAGGGGGAGTCTAAGAAGAGCACTTGAAATCCAGAGGGGTCTCGCCCCTTCCAACCCCTGGTAACTGTGACGGGACATGGGGAGCTCTGAAGGGGCTGTGAACTGTCCAACTGCCCTGCCAGGGGTCCTTCTAGACCAGGGCACACGCAGAGGGGAAACCTTAGGGAATGCAATTAAAAGGGATCGGACAGGGACAAGAAAGACAGAGAGGTAAGGGAAGATCCAGACCCCAGCGGCGAGGGGGAATGGACCCAGGGAACGGCCAGAAGGCGAGTTGCCACACTCATTCACGATTCGCCAAAGCCACAGAGCAGACAGCTCTGCGGAGTCAGAAAGCTTTGCTGGACACTGCCTTCGAGAGGACGTTCTGGAGGACTAATGCCACTTAAAAACGAGTGGCAGACAAGTGCCAAGGTCAAACCCTGCACAAAGTGGCCACAGACAAGTGCCAAGGTCAAACCCTACACAAAGTGGCTGTAAGAGAAGATGCGTGAGAGGCAGGAAAACATCCCCACAGACAACAGAAGCACACCAGAGAGACGCAACAATGGAACAAATCAAAACCGACCTGTTATTCCAAAATAAGCTAAAATGAGGAAAACTCAGAAGTGAGATAACAGAACTCACAGAAGAATTAGAAGTCAAAAAGTTTATATAAAAAAACCGAAGACTAAATTAGAAGGAAAGCAAGAATGAAAAAACAAAAATAATGCCTAAAAAGAAATAGCAGGGTTTTTTTTTTTTTAATTTAAATCAAAAGAAAGAAAAGATGGTTAAAAAGTAGCAGATATGGAAGATAGGCAAAGAAGATTAAACATGCAGTTAATGGGAGTCTCAAGCCAGTTTTTCTGGGAGGCCTGGGGTGGGAGGCCTGGGGTGCCCTCAGCAGGAGGGAAAGGAGGGCGCAGGGGAGGGACTCGGCCGGGAGACCGGATGGCCCGAGGGCAGTCACTGCTCCAAGGTGAACCACCTGCAGACATGAACTGTGTTCTGCACCTGCCTGCTGGTCCTTGGTCTCAGTCGGGGTGGGAGCGGGGCTTCCCAGGAGGCAGCCCACAGCCACAGCAGGTGAGGTTACCTGGGTGAGCCTCTAGACTTCCAGCAGGAGGCTCCTGCTTCCTGCCTATGGGAGCCTTCCCCCGACCCTCACTGGAGGCTGAGAGCAGCAGAGAGGGAGGACCCTAAGCCATATCTCCAGTATCAGTCCGCAGCTGCCCGGGCTCAGAACCGTTAGCTCTCAGCGGGAGGTGTGCCACTGCCCGGGGAATGAAGGGGGCCTGGCTCCCCACCACCCTTCCGCGGGGCCCCACAGCCCGAGGTGGCCTCTCTGACTCCGTGGCCTTGTCCGCTGGCCGCACGGAGAGTGGGCTCGGGAGACCCCCGCCCCAGCAGCCCCTCCGCCACCCCTGGCCTGCACCGCCCGTCTCTCCCCTAAGGGCGGGAGAGCCCCAAGCCTTAGCTTGCCCAGCCCGAGGAGACGCCCTCACAGGTGCTGTTCTGGCAGAATTCCTCCATTACTATTTTTACTTGAGGAAAGAAAAGAAAATCAAGGGTGCCCGACGTTGGCCAAGAGCACCTGCTTCTTAAAACCATTGTATTCTGCTGATTAAAATAATAATCATAAACTTCAGGAGAATGAAATCTCTTTTTAAGCAGCATTCATCCAGAATAGGAATCGTGTGCATATTGTAATTATGATACAATTACAGTAGTTTGAAGTGGAAATTTTTTATAACATGATAAAAAGCAGGCAGGTCAACTCTGGGGTGGAGGGTCTGGCCCCCCGAGGTCCTTCCGGGAGCACGCTTCTACCCTGCCCCCACCCTGTCATTGCTCATGCTACAATCTGAATGTTTGTGTCCCCCCAAATTCACTTGTTAAACCCTAATGCCCAATGCGACGCTGTAAGGAGCTGGGGCCTTTGGGGTATTAGGCTTGAGGATGGAGTCCTCATGGATGGGACCAGTGGCTCATTACGGAGACCCCAGAGAGCCCCCTCGCCCTCTCTGCCAGGTGAGGACGCTGCGAGATGGGCCGTGAGCCAGCAGGTGGGCCCTCACCCTGCCAGCCTGCCGGCACCCTGCCCCGGACGTCCGCCCGCGGGGACGACGAGGAACGAGCTCCCGCTGCTCACCAGCCGCCGGGTCTGCCCCAGCAGCACGGAGGGACGAGGACGGCTCCCGGCCGCGAAACCCACCGGCCGCAGCGAACACGTGTGCGCACAGGCGCGCCTGCCCGAGGCTCGCACGGCCCCCCGTGCCCTGAGCCCTTCCCCCCCGGGGTCGCCCGCCCATTACCGCTGCAGGGCCGTGCCCCTCCCGCAGAGCCGCCTTCTCCTGGAAGCCCTCCGCTGTCCCGCGGGCCAGGGGCCCAGCGGAGAGCAGTGTCCCCCAGGGTGGGACAGGATCGGGGGTGAACACTTCTTTCTTAAGGCAGTTAGGTTTTATTTTTAGTTACTTTCTATTTCCGGCAAGTAATATTGGTTCTCCTTTTCAAAAACTATATTTTTCCTAATTTTAAGAGAAATTAAGAACAGCACAGTGGGACGGGCCGGCAGGGGCCCTCAGCGCGGCGGGGTGGGGCGGGGGGGGGGGGCAGCCGTTTCTGTCCTCTTAGGCTCCACAGCGTCCCTCAGTAGCTGTTTCCTGGTCTGTCCTCTGTCCTCTGACCGGCCGCTCTGGGGGTGGGGGAGGGGCAGCCGCGCACCGTCTGTGTGTCCCCAGCCCCGCGTGGCGCCCGGCGTGCAGTGGCGTGCCACGCACACTTCCTGCCCTGGGCTGAGCCCGGCGTGCTCCTGGACCCTCTGCCGGGCCAGGGCGGGCCTCTGGCCTGTCCCAGAATCGACTTCCTTCTTGCCTGCGGTCCTAGTGCTTGGGCAGTGGCCGAGCGGCGGCGGAGTGTGTGCCCCTGCCCACGTCCCCACAGAGGTCCTGGCCAACGTGGCTGGCCCCGCAGAGCCTGTGTCAGGGCCCAGCAGGGAAGAGGCTTGTTGGTGAATGTGTTCGCAGGTCTCAGGCTTGTCCTGTTCTGGGAGAGTGTCACGATGCTGAGCTTCAGGGGCCTTGTGTATGGTTAAAACAAGGGTTAATTGTGATAGGTCCTGCAGCCCCAGCGACCCCCCAGTCAGCCTCCTCACCTGCAAGGTGGGCCTTCGAGGGAAGGATGCCTGTCCTGCCTGTCACATCGACTTGCAAAGTCCTGGTCGGTTAAAAGCTTGGGGCCTGGCCTTTGAATGGTCAATTGCGTTTCCACTGCTTTTCAGCTGTGGGCTCTGGGCCAGCTACAGAGCCTTTAGGAGCCTCAGTATCCTCATCTGCAGAACGGGGTAACCGTGACACCGAGCTCACGGTGGTCAGGACAATGCTCTCAGTGCACCAGTGAGCACGTGCTCAGCAAAACCCCTAAAAGCTTCCCAAATCCGCACCCCCTGTCTTTGTGGCTCATTTTCCAGATCCAGTTTCTCCAACCCACAGTCCAGCTCTCCTTCCGCCAGCAGCGTGAGCTTCCCAGAGCAGATGTGGGTCTCACTGGCCTCATGGCCGGGTGGTCACAGCATCGTGCCTCTGGCCCCATATTCTGCCACCGCTCTGTGCCCTGCCCCATCCTCCAGCCCCAGGCACGGAGCACTTTCCAGGGCCATCTGCCTGGAATGGCAGGACATGGCCCTGTTCCACCTTCCCACCCAGGCTATCGCCTCTTCATCTGCTTTCCCTGATGCTTCCAGGTGGTACAAAACTTTCTTTCTCCAGACACCCCAAGCCTGCAGGGTGTGTGTGTGTGGGCCCTGCGCCCCGTGGGCCTGCCTCAGGCCGCAAGTGGCACACCCGGGGGGCTGGGGGCTCCGGAGGGATGTGCGGACCCAGGGAAGGGGCGTGAGCCTTGGAAGAGGAAGAGCTGCCTCTGTGGCTGGAGCCTTCGGAGGCCACAGCTGGACCCTGGAGCAGGGCCAGGCTCCAGTGCTGCGCCCACATCCTGTCCCTGGCTTTTGAGGTGGCCCTGGATGAGGCTGTGTCAGTGGGAAACCTCGGCAGCCACTGGGCGGGGGACGGCAAGGCGCCAGGGAGGGGAACGTCACTTCCGACCGTTCTGGAGGCTGGAAGTCTGAGGTCAAGGTGTCGGCAGGTCGGTTTCTCCGAGGCCGCCACGGGCCACCTCCTGCCTGTGTCCTCACACGGCCCCTCGTCCACGCACATGGGTCCCTGATGTCTGCACGTCCAAATTCCCTCCTCTCATAAGGCTACCAGTCAGATGGGATCAGGGACCACCCCGATGGCCTCACTGTAACCTAACTACCTGTTTCCAAATGCAGTCACTTTCTGAGGTCCTGAGGGTTTCGACGTATGAATTTGGAGGGACACGGTTCAGCACGTAGCAGTGGGTCCACGGAGGACAACCAGGGTAGAGCTGTCTGAAGGAGAAGCGGGGGGCAGGGCGCGGACCCCACAGACACCCACTGTGGCTCCTGACCACCGGCTCACGCGGTTGAGACGCCCCGCGCCCGAAGCGGTCAGCACTTCCAGAACCAGAGACCGGAGGGTCTCACCTGAGTAAGCTGAAAGGAGGCGCGAGAAGCCCAGCACTGCCCAGGCGTGACCGGGCGTCCCAGAGATGCCCACCGTCGGCCCGACCACGACAGTGACGGCCCCCGTTTGCACACGCCCGCCTGGCCTCCTGGCCTTCGCGTCTTTCCTCACCGTCTCCATGTTCTCCTCTGCCTTTGGGGTACGTGGCGCCTACCGATGACACTGTTTTTGAGGGCTTTCTCTGCTGGTTACATTGCCCCTGCCACCTCTGCGTGTTTCCCCTGCTGGATGTCTTCGCTTGCCTGTGGGTCACGTCTTCCGGTGTCTTCGCTTGCCTGGTCCATTTGGGTTGGGTGCTGGATTCACTGTATTCATTTAAGTGACATTACCCTGAGTCCTGGCATGCCGGTAAGTTACTCGGACTCAGTTTCGCTCTTTAGATCTCGCTTTTTGGCTTTGTCATTTATCTGAGCAGCCTTCAGTTCAGGGCCAACGCAGCCCCTCTGTGGTGTCACCTTTGGAGGACTCTACCTGTCCCACTCTACGTTATGACGCCTTTCCACCCCTCCTGGAGGGAACAGTAACCGCTGTGTGAGCTCCAGGAGCTACGCGGGGCCTGCTACGTTCTGCTGTTCTTTCTGCAGCCAGCCCGCGCTGGGCCTTTCGCAGGCTGGTGCTCACCTGGACTCGCCTCGTGGCACTCCACACGTGCCCAGGTCGGCACTGGGACACCCCCGCCAGCCCTCTGCAGGTCCCTGATGTTCTCTCTTCGTGTGGGCGACCACTTCATCCTGGGCTGTCTGACCTGCAAGTCCTAGCAGCCTTGGCTTCTGGGAATGCCAGTATCTGTCTCCATTCAGTGAGACCCCAGGCTCAGGTGAGTTCCCCTTCCTGCCTCCGGGAAGCCAGCTGGGCCCACAGCCATGGGGCTCGCCTCACTCGTCGTCCTCCCTTCAGGAGTCACGGTCCTGCCCTGCCCGACCTCTGATGTCTGGAAGCCACTGTGTCATGTGGAGGCCTTACGCGTAGCTCTGCTACCATTATTTCATTAAATCTTCAGCACACTCTGGAAGTCAGACTATTTTAACAGCAAGGAAACTGGGAGCTGCCAGGTAACCTTCCCAGGGTCAGGCAGCTGCCAACGTCTTGGTCACGTGTCTGGCTGACTCTAAGAATGCTACCCTGCACTGTCTGAGGGTCCTGAGGCCCAGGAGGGACCCCAAGGGCATCCAGCTTCCAGGGACGAAGCCTCCGCCACCTCAGCTGAACCCTGCAACCCAGATCTGGACCCCTTCAATTGCAGGAGGCTCCGCCTCCCGCAGGTGTCCTGCCCGCAGCCCCAGAGCTCATTTCCTTGCGCGCTCAGCGTGGGAAGGACTGCTTGGTCTGCACTGACGTTCTCGGTCGCGCTGGGCCCCGGGCACGCTGGCGCCGCACGCGGCATCCTCCACCGAGCAGCATATTTGCTCTGCTCAGCTGGTTGAAGTTTAACAACCGGCATCTGCTTCAATAGCCTTTGCGGAGAACGCTGAGCAGCGCACCTGGGAGGTGGGGCGGAGCCGGGGCGTCAGAGCGAGGTCCGTGGGCTTTGTCTCCAGCTGGTTTTCAGACTTCAAGCCTGCCCTTTCCCCCACTTTGGGTATATTTTATTAAAAAAATCGAACATATAAAAAAAAGTAGTGAGATGAAGCGCTCACAGACTCATCACCTCGATGGAGCAATTTTGCTTCATTTTTATTTTTTCTGGAGTATTTTAACATAAATGATAAACACAGTGAAAGTTCACTTGTAACACTTCAGCCGGCACCTCTAAAATATAAGGATTTTTAAAAACATAACCGCAGTAATACTGACCTAACAAAATAAATAATAGTTAAAAATATATTTAAAATCCTTTCCAGCCCTTCATGTCTTTTAGATTTGGTTTGTTAAAAGGCTTATCCAGGCAAGGATCATGCATTGCATTTGAATGTCACATCTAAAAATCCAAAACAGCTTTCTCATCCACCCATTCTTTTTCAATAATACGGACTTGTTGACGACCAGTGTCCTATAGAAAGTTCCGCTGGCTAGCTTCGCTGGGCTGTATTTCTTGTAGTTATTTACCTCGTTCCTCAATCTCCTCTATTCCCTGTCAACTGAAAGCTAGGTTGAAGTCTTGATTGTACATTTTTGTGCTGTGTGACGTCGTATGCTGTGACCGCTTGCCCGGTCATCTAATACGATGCCAAGATCTGCCACTGGGTCCAAGGGCAGCAGCTAGAGGCCTCACCGCAAGGCCATGTCACTTCACTTTCAGGTACCGCCGCCCACCCCCCCCACCCGCCCCAGTACGTGCACTGTGCCTTCTGGGATCGCCACCAGGCAAGATCCTAAGAAATTTACCTCCTGAGTCTGCACTGTAAACATGTAAAGTTTTTTGTCAAGTTAAAAAATAAATTAAAAATTTGATTTTTAAAATTTAAAAGTGTACTATCGATTACACTTTATCGTGGCCTGATGTCAAAAGTCCGCCATCCAACACCTCGGGCCGAGCAGCGGAAGCACGCGCAGAGGAGAGAACTTTGACCCCTAGCGGCACCCGGAACCCAAGCGGCGGGACTCGACCGGAACTTGAACACCGGAAGCGCTCCGAGGCGAAGCATCCTTCCGTTGTGCAGGAGGATCCAGTCCTGAAGCCTCTTGAAACAAACGGCAAAGTTCCAGGGTCCTCGGGTGAAAACTTGGCCCCCGAATCCCTGCCAGTGTTTCCGCAGCCTGTTCTCCCGAACCTCTCAAAAACCTGCCCCAAACCCCGGATCCGGGAGACAGATTTGAGCGGGCCTCCTACAAGCCGACTCGGCAGTAAGTAAATCGCCCCTTCTTTTCCTCAGAGCCGGTGTCTCAGTTTCAGCTATGACGCATGACGTCGGGCGGCAGACCCTTGTCGAGTGACAGCGCCAGGAGAGCCAGATTGAAATTGGGCATAAACGAGACGGTGAGTGGCATCGAAATTTGTTTGCCGGGTTTTCTTTGCAGAATCTGCATCCCCAGCAGGACCTAGAAGGTCCTTCTCCTGCAGGCGCATTCGGTGCGGCTTCCCCGTCGTTCCGTGCTGTAGCCGAACCGGCCTTTCCGTTCCTTGAAGGTCTGTGTTTCCTCCACCCCAGGGCCTTCGCATATGCTCTTAGGGGGGCAGTTCACCTGGCCCGTTTCAGCTTATCCTTAAAGCCTCTGTTTGCATTGTTTCCTGGGGGACGCCCGCCCTGACCCAGAGTAGGTCAGGCCACCTTGTGGATTGTCTCGGAGCACGCTACTTCTCCTGCATGGCACCTTCACAGGTGTTTCTCCTTCCAGGGGTCAGTAACCAGGCCATGGGGTTAGGTCCTGAGCTACCAGGTTTCTGCTTTCGGCGGAAGGCTTTACGTGGTTGTGGTCAGGGCTCAGGTCCCTCCCCTCTGAGGGACTTGCGTTACCTCTCAGTAAAACAAGACCCGTGACTCTCTATGAACCTGTAGTTGATTTACCACCAGCTCTCAGGTCACAGGTTATCCAGGGGCTGAGCATCCTCCTCCGCGGTGGCACCCGCCTGGCGTTTCCCACACGGTACCAGGCCCCTCCCCAGCCCTGCCGCCCAGCACGGTCCCTGCCATGGAGACTTCAATCCTTTGATCTTTCTTCTTCCAATTCTTGGAGGCTCCCAGGCCCACTACCATGGTCGCTGGTTCTTGGGGGCATGAGAGAGGGCAGGCAGTGACTATTCCATGAAACCAAATTTACTCCCTTTCATATCTTCATTCTGAGGCTATCTCCTTTAATTTTCCTATTCTTTTTTTGGCATTATGATAAGAATAAATAAGTGTGTAGGTGTTAAGTTTTTCCTTGGAGAAACCTGAAGCCCCAATTTTTACTGGTGAGAAAATCATGAAAGTCTGAGAACTCCCCTACAGGTTGAAGCCCAAATTCCTAAGAAGCCAGAGTGCCTGCTCTAGGCCGGGCCTGCTTCCTTTCCCAGCCCCACCTCTCCTAATTCCTCTCTCCCCCTACCTCCCAGACAGACCTCGAATCCTAATGAACTAGCTGAAGGGGTATCCAGGCCTTACTTAGCTCCCTGGGCCTGACCCCGCTAGGGGTCATCTTCCTGCAAAGCCCTCCCTGACTGGCGCTAAACCATCTCCTCCCACAGGCTTCGGGTGCCCTGCCCAGGCACCAAGAGCCAGCTTATATATCAGTCGATACCTGATCATCACCTTCCCACCCTCTAGCCTGGCTAGTTTGGTGCTCCTGGCACACCCAGGCACTGGGTAGATGCTAAATTAATGTTTGTCAAATAAATGAATGAACCACGTGCTCTGGAAGGCTCCTCCCAGGGGAACCTCCAGGGTTTGCGTGGCTCCACTCTCAGTCAATGCAGAGCCCGAGTTGGGGACGTTACATCAGCAGGCGCCTAACTCTCGTGCGGAGGAAACCACACGCCTCATAAATGGCATAGACGCCCCCTCGGCCGAAACTCCGCCCCGGTCCCCGCAAGGGCGCACCCCTCATTCTAGGACGTCCAGTCCCCAGGACTCACTGAATCAAGGAAACGCCACAGATAATGCAAAGGCGACGCCCCTGCGGGGGTGCCGGGATGCTTTGTTGGGGGTGGCCGTGGGTCAAGAGTGTGGGGGCCGGAGCAGGGGCCCCTGGGCAGGGGGAGCCGCTCCGAGTCCCCGGTCCCAGCGCGAGGGCGGCGCGCAGCCCGCGGCCGTCCCGCCTCCCGCCCGCGCTCCCGGCCTTTCCCATCCGGCCCGCGACGCTCCGCCCGCCCCGTCCCACATGACACCGCCTCCGCCGCAAACTTTTTCCTCCCCATCCTGTCGCGGCTCGGAGGGAATGGAAAATGGCGGCCTAGGCGCGGAGTTTCCTGCGCGAGCAGCGGCGGCGGCTGTCCCGGCGGCCGGGGGCGCGCGGCCCGCGCGGCGCCATGACGCGCTGGGTGCCCACCAAGCGGGAGGAGAAGTACGGCGTGGGTGAGCGGCGCGCCGACCCCGCGGGGCCCTCGCCCCAACTTCCCGGGCGGCGGGACGCGGCGGGACGCGGCGGCCGGGAGGAGGCGTCTGCGCCCCGCGCGCCCTCCCGCGCCGCCCTGGCCCGGGCGCGCCCGGCCCCTGCCCGCTCCGACTCGGCGCGCGCGGCCCCCGCCAGCCGGGCCAGGGGGCTGGGGCGCGGGCCGTGTCACTTCCCGGGCGGCCCCTCCGACATGCCCCTCGCGGGCGGGCGCCTTCCCGCCGCCGCGACTCGCGGTGCGGTTCTGCCCGCGGCCGAAGCCCGCAGGGGGGCCGGGCCGGGCCGCCCGGGTCATTGTTCTCCGCGCCTCTCCGCCCTGTGGCTGGAGTTGTGTTTGGGGCGTGCGGCCCCGGAGGACGGTGTCAAGTTGCAGCGATCAAAGCGAAGTCTCCGCGGGTGGGAGGTGGCCTGCGCGACTCGGGCGGCCCGATCGCGCTCCCGCCGCTGGGGGCCCTGGCCCGGACTGCGCGGGACCCTCGCCGAACGCCCCGGTGGCCCCGGGGCTGGAGAGCGCGGGCTGCGGAGGGCGGGGCCCGTTTTGGCGGCGGCGCTGCTGTTATCGCTTGCTGGGCAGAGTAGGGGGAGTCGGGGTGCCAGTGTACCTTAGACCCGGGGTACATTCCCGGAGCGAGGCCTTCCGTAGCGGCAAAACAAACAGACTCCAGACCCCGCGGTTCTCAGGGGATTTGCAGCGGAGCCCCGCGGTGCCGGGTTCCCGCCTTCTCTAAAGTGCCCACCCTTGTCCCCAGTCTGGCGGCTGCCGCTCCCCGTGTCCCTGGATCCTCCCAGTTGCTTCCAGTCTCTCCTCCTGTTGGGCAAACCCAAGGAGTCTGACCACTTGGGTCTGAGTCTCACTCAGGTCACACTGCCTGACTTAAGGCCTTCTGTGGCCTTGGCTTCCCTTCCCTGCCAGGCCGTGTCCTCCTGGGAGTCCCTGCCCTCCTGTCTGAACCTCGCAGTGCCCCACCCCCCATCCAGGAGCGTCTTGCCCATTCCCTCTGCTGGTCTGGCTCAGTCCGGCCTTTAGGAAGCCTTGGGATGGCTCTTAGTTCCCTGGGTTCATCTTCCTGTGACTCCAGGTGCTTATCTCTGCTGGGTGTCGGGGACATGCAGTGGAGCCCGGGCTTGGACAGTGGCATGGGAACAGTCCTGAGACAGTCCTAGGTCCCCGTCTGGGCTTGTTTCACAGTGGGCCTATGCGTGTGTTGCGGGGGGCGGGGGGAGGCGCTCCTTGATTCAAGGTTATTTCGCGGGGCTGTCCTCCTGGTCCCGTCTCAGGTGAGGAGAGAGGCCCCAGCACAGGTGCAGATGTCAGCGGCAGAGGTGCGCTTGTGGACTCGGGGAGCTGAGCCTGTAAGAAGCACCTGTGCCTCTGGGTGGGTTCAGTCTGGGGCAGGTCCTGATAGAAGCGTCCGGTGAGGCTGCCTCTGGTGGTGTTTGGGGCAAAAGTTCCCTCCATCCGGGATGGTGTTGGCTGTGGCAATTCTGGGGTTCTTGGCTGCCGTGAAGCCGCAGGGGAGATGTGTGTGAGGGGCGAGCCGAGGCCAGACCCGAGGAAGAGCTCAGAGAGACTGTGGGGAGGCCGGGAGCAAGCGGGGCCCAGCACTGCCCAGCTCCCTGCCCAGGAGGCCGGGCGCAGCTCTGGCTCTGGCTGGAGCTGGTGCCCTCAGTCCTGTGCTGCAGGGACTCGTGTGACCGCCCCTGCACAGAGGCTCACCCACACTCACCCACTGGTGACAGTGCTACATGCTGGATCTGAGCCCGGCCTTGGCTCCAGAGCTCAGACACGCCCCCACTGTGGTCCCCAGGAGAAGGGGGACCACACTGGAATACACCTTGATACCCTTTGCTGGCTCTCGGGGTGGCCTGGAAGGTGTCAGTGAGGACCCTTGGGGACATCTGTAGAGTGGCTTGACCGTCACCTCCAGAGAAGACCAAAAGGAAGGTTTGCGAATGGAAGGAGCCGAGTCTGCACACGGGGGGACTCTGCTGCGGCCAAGAGCACAGCCGTGTCCCTCCACGCGAAGTCACATGGCTTCCAGAGCTTCCCTAGCACTCGCTGTGGTGGCTTCTACCATGGCAGCTTTGGCTACTGCTTTGGTTTTAAGAAAACCACGTGTTGGAAGGTTTCCAAAGAAAGTGCCCTGTGGTTTTTCCAGGTAGCTCTAGGAAGGGTGTGAATGGCTGTCAGGGGGAGCAGAGAGTGATCAGTACCGATCAGTTGTGCCCGGTGGAGACGGGACAGCATCTACAGCAGCTGTAAAGCCTGGAGCCCCCGGCGGGCACGGCCGTGGGCCTGGTCTGGGACGGCTGGATTCTGGGCAGAGAGAGTGGTGGGATGCCCGTGCCGGGGGGAGATGGAGGCCCTGGATGTGGGGGTGCAGCCACGTCAGCCAACTGGCCGGTTCAGCCTCGGGGGAGATCACTGGAGGGCCCCCCTTACCAACCGCCGCGTCTTGGGGGAGGCTAACAGCAGGGCTCTGGAGGCCCCGGCGGGCTGCGTGGGGGCCCTGCTTCCACCCCTGCGGCTCACTCGGCGGATGAATGAATCACGAGGGGACAGAAAACGGCCGAACTCCCTCTCGTTTGGAAGCTTGAATCGCAGCTCATTGTTTGCAAGTACTTGGAACCCTTTAGAAGCATTGTCTGCAAGTGACACACTTCAGTTATTTGTTTTGTAAGAATTGAAAAGGAGCAAACAGCTGATCTGTGGCTTCCTTAGGGAAGGCCGGAAATGCTGGTCCCTCGCCCCCGTCATTCCGGCCTGTGGAATTTACCAGCCTTTCAATTTCTCCCCTTGGACTTGAGTTTGGAGGGTCAGTGTGTACAGATCTGGCTTATTAACACAGGCATGACCTTTGACCTAGCAGTCACACCCGAGGTTGGGCCAGATGAACTTTTCCATCAGCCGCCTCCTCGCACCCTCACTAGGCAGAGTCTGCTGTCCCAGTGGCAGTAAAATTGTGTTCCTGTGGCTCCTGTCCTAAGGCGTAGCACGTTCTGAAATCGCACTTGAGGCTGGTGTTAGAGGTCGCATAAGGCCCCTCTTCCTCCTGGGTCTCCTTGCCCTCGTCCCCAGAACCGGGGCAGATGGTATCTGACGTGGCAGAGGGACTTTTCAGATTTGGTTGGGGTTCTGGACCTGAGATGGGGAAATGATCCTGCATTAACCCCATGGCTCCCAAAAGTAAAGTCCTCCCCTGTCCTGGCTGGTCACGGGACGGGGACTCAGAAGAAGGATGTGGAAATGGACTCGGAGTGATTCTGAGCCTGGGCAGGGTGCTGTACGCAGGTGTGGGCTCTGAGCGTCAGGGCCCACTTGCACGGACCAGAGGGAGGCCCCAGGGGCTAAGGGAGGCCCCCCTCCCCCCAGCTGACAGCCAGCTAGGAGGCAGGTGCCTCAATCCTGGTCACAGCTGGATTCCGCGGGTGCCCTGGGAGAGCCGGGCAGCAGATGCACGCCAGAGCCTCCCGCGGGAGCGCAGCCTGCGTGCACCGTGATCAGACCCGGGGCGCTGGGTGTCTGACCCAGGGAACTGTTTGATAAGCAGTGTGGGCCGTTTTGAGCTGTGCAGGGTGTGGTAGCTACGGCAGCGGAGGAAGACCCCCGCACGTGTGGCGAGCAGCGGCGACTACCCGTCCTTTTCCAGCCGTGGGCCTCGTGACGAAGCAGGCCGCACGCCGGCAGCGCCCGCACCTTCAGCTCCTGGCCCTTCCCGTGAGCAAATCGCTCGTGCGGTTCCAGCCTCAGCTTCTGCATCGGGGAGGTGGGGTGACGCCTGCCCACTGCAGAGCAGGGAGGGTGCCCGGGCGGACGCTGCAGGGCGGTGAGCACTGCGTCGCACGGCCGGCCAGGCGCTCAACGGTGCCGCTTTATTAATTTTTTTATTTAATAAAGCAGAGTTTAGAAAGGTGGTGACACGTTTTCTACTCGGACTTATCATTTGCAGTTGCTGGAAAAATGCTTTTCTTCAAAAGTCGATTTCTTCATGCTGTGTCTTGCCCTCATACTGGGTGGGGGGGAGGGAGTGACATTTGTTTGGTGTGGGGAGCATGACTTGGGTGTATCCAGATTAGCTCTGAGTGATGACGCTTGCTGGGGGTAGTGTAACAGCCACATAAGTCTGGGAGTGCAGGAGTTGCAGAGGGATCTATTTTGTTATCTAGAGTAGCAAGTAAGCTGCTACTTTGGGGGAAAAAATTAGATTTGATCATAAGTAAACAGAAATGCAGACATTTTTCGTTCACTAGAGTTGCAGAAAAAACAAATTAGGGCATATTATATTTCTACAAACCTGATTTTACTTTGGAAACATTATTAAAAAATTAAATTTGTTGTTGTGCCAGTGTTTGCTTGAATATCAGCCGTCCTCTCGGGATCGTCTTAGGGCGTGAGAGTGGCTCTTCGTCTTGTTCCCTTGTGAACTCTGAGGATGCAGGTAGTGAAAACCCGGAGAGAGAGAGAGGCCGTTCGTGAGTCCTTCGCCGGGTCCGTCAGAGGACGCCACAGTGCTGGCACCAGGCGCACGTCGCGCTCTCCTTTTGTCCTTTCTGCCTTTTCCCCTGCCTTCTCTTTTTTCATTAAACTTTGCATTTTCAGATAATTTATAGACCCATGAACTTGTAAGAAATAACACAGAGAGAGGCCGTGACCCATTTCCCCAGGGACATATTTTGCAAAACTCAGTACAGTGTCAGGACCAGGACGCTGACAGGTCAAGGTGCAGAGCATTCCCAGCACCCCGGGGACCCTCCCGAGGTCCTCTGTGGCCCCGCCCACCTCCCTCGTCCCTCCCACAGAACCCTTGGCAACCATTAATCTGCTCTTCGTTACTCTGTTTCTGTAATTTTGACATTTCAACAGTGTTACAAGGAAGAGAATGGTGTCGTATGTAACCTTTTTGGATTGGCCTTTTTTTCACTTGGAATAAGTCAGGATTTCCGTCAGGTTCTGCACGTGTGGGCGGTTTGTCCCTTTTCATTTGGGCGTTGTCCCATGGCACGGCTGCACCCCAGATGCCTTCGCTCACCTGCTGAGGGGCGTCTGGGTATCAGCTGCTGTGAGTTAAGCTGCCGCGCCCGCTCGCGCACGGGTGCCTGTGGCACGTGAGGCACCTTCTGCTGGGCCGAAGCGCCACCGCCACGTCGCACGGCGGCTGCACGCCCAGCTTCGTAAGAAGCGGCCGGACTTTCCCAGTCACAGCAGCCACGTATGCGCAGCCCGCCGGCCTCGCCAGCCTCTGCCATGTGCTGTCCCCGCCGTCTGTGTTAGCGCTGCTGCGTCTTTGCGGGTTGGATGTGCGTCTCCCTAATTGTAGCCCTTCCCTGAAGGATGTCTTGGGTTCGTTTGGAGATGACCCCGCGGGTGCGTGCCCGTGCCCTGTCGCAGGGGACGGCCGCTGGCAGAGGTGGTGCTCACGGGAGGGGCCGCCGAGCTGTGCAAGCGTCGAGCTTGTTCACGGAAGGACCCTGAGCCCCCTGGGAAGAGAAAGTCTTGGAGCGGGAGGCTGGGGGGCGCGTCCCCCGCGCCTCACACCACCGGCCCTCGCTCGGCAGGAGGGTCGCTTTTCAGGCCCTCTCAATCTTGAGGAGGTCTCCAGAGAGGTAAGCCCTGAGGAGGGGACCCAGTGAGGGGTCGGGCCATCTTTCGTCCCTGTGACCTGGTGCAAGTGTTTGAACCTCTGAACCTCTCCAAGCTTGGTTCCCACATTTTCAAAACAGGATGATGACGCTGTCCTGTCCCAGGCCAGTCTGGTGGCTCGTGCCTGTCTTGAGGCGTGTGACACGTCGGTGTGCCTGTTTCTTAGGTTTGCTCTCGTTAGTGTGGTGGGACGTGCCTTGGGGCCGTCCTTCAAATCCACTGCGAAGTATGTGTCAGTGCCTTGACAGAGTGCCACAGGCCGGGGCCTCTTGCAACAGGAAACCTTTTTTCTCACAGTTCCCGAGGCTAGAAGTCCAAGATCAAGGTGTCAGCACCGGGGTTCCTCCTGAGGCCTCTCCCTGTGGTCGTCCCTCTGTTTGTCCTAATCCGCTGCTCTTATGGGGACGCCAGTCAGGCTGGATCGGTGACTTCCTTTTGCCTTAATTACTTGTCCAAAGACCCTTTTATAAAATGCTGTCGTTTTCTGAGGCAGTGAGGTTAGAACGTCAGCATCTGAAGGGCGGGAGAGGGGGCACAACTCCGCCATTCTGCTCTGATTCTCGGGCCAGCGGTGACAGGTGAGCAGAGGTGGGAGCTCGCAGCGTAGGCCCCTCCTCCTGCACGAGGCTCATGGAACTTAAATGGTTTCCGTGTCGAAACCTGGAAATTCCTTGTGCTCAGTGACAGGGCGATATGGTCAGGTGGCCGGACTCCCCGGCAGGAAGTACGAGTCTTGAAGGTGTTTACATCGGGAGCGCCAGGGAGGAGGCCCTGCCTCGGGGCAGGCTCAGCACGCTGGTCTTACCTGCCTCACCTGCGTTCCTCGTTAGGACCCCGAGGTGCAGTCACCTGCGGTCCTCGTTAGGACCCCGAGGCGTCCTGCGCGGAGTAGTTTCCAGTTTGTTTCCATCTGTGTTTTGCAGCAGGAGGGTGGAGGGGGTGGTGGCAGGGAGGCCTTTGTCCCCGCCTCGTGCATTCTCTGTCGTGAATTCTCTGTCAGCCCACTGGACACCTCCCTCCTCGGGGGGGGGCGCTCCTGCAGCGCCCCCCCCCCCCGGCAGTCATGGGGACACTTGCGTTTCAGCAAACAGTGGGGGAGGGGAGGGCCTCGGCGTGTGAGATATTAATGACTCAGCGCTTCGTGGTCGTTTACGGGCACGGAGTTCGGGCACTCTGCAGCTCGCCCGCTTGCCTGCACGCAGGTGGGATGCAGAAGGCCGGAAGGCAGACGGTTTCATCCGAGTCGGCTGTGTCAGCTTGTGGAATTTTCATTTAGGGGCCTTGGGGAGAAAAAGGTGTTTTCTCTTAGTATAGATGCCTGCCAAGTAGTCCCAGGTGGGGGTCCTGCAGCTCCCTCTGGGAATCTCAGATCCGTCTCCTACAGCAAGGGGACCTGGACGAGGCGTTCACCTTCAGCCTTCTCCTTTGTAACACTGGCGAGGACGCCCAGCTTGCGGAGCAGTTCTGGGGGGAGAGGTCACTGGGCCACACGTGGCCCCCGGCCTGTGCTCGACACGTGGCACTTTGTGCCATTCTTTCCTGGCTGCAGGAAGGGGCGTGCTGCCGGAGGTCGAATCGGGCTCTGCCCAGCGCCCAGGCTGCTGCCCCCCGTCTCAGGGTGAGGGTCAGAGGTGGCAGAGGCGGCGGACGGCTTCCCTAGAAGTTTAATGTTCCGACTGCGGTCAGCGCCCTGACGAGGCCAGCCGGGGGCAGATCTCAGGCACTTCCCTGGATACGTGTCTCACCCGAAACGTCACGCGGTCTTCCTCCGGGTGCAGTTGCCATTTGCCGCCGCTTTTCCTCAGGAGGGTGCCACCAGGCTTACCGGCCGCCCTGGGCGATCGGGGTCGACGCGCTAGGTGCACGCAACGGCCCCGACTCCTCTCTGCGTTGGGGCCGGCAGCTGGACGTGGTGCCATCTCGCTGCCCACGGTCCTTTGCCCAGAGCTCGGTGCCCGGCTGGAGCTATCAGCCCACGGGGCCCAGTGGTGCGTCCCCTCCGCACGTCCTGTCACGGTCACTTTCCGCTGGCCGGGAGACTCGTGGCGGAGCCCCGGCGTTCGGGCATGGCGCCCAGGGCCGGTGCCTTCTCATCCCTCGGAGCCCCTGACGGCCTCCCGGCAGCACGGACGCCCCGACCCCCGCAGAGACACAACGCGGCGGGCCCACGCGGCCTCTTTCTTCCGTGCGTGCTCTGCGCCTTGGGCCGCAGGCTGCCCGCTGTTCTGTGCGTGCGCGGAGCCGGACGCTGCTTCCAAATGACTCGTCTTCGTGTCTGGCCGCCTCGGTCCTGCCGTTCTGTCAGTCTAAGGTGGTCGCGGCACCCCTAGACCCCATCCCTGTGTCTGCTGAGTTCTTCTGGCCTCAGCGGTGGTGTCTGGAGCCCGGCCCGGGACTCAGTGACTGGGACGCAGGCCCGGGTGCCGCACCTGCTGCCGCCTTACCTGTCCCGGGCGGTGGGACTGTGCAGCACTTCGCCTCTCGGCTGTGCCTGGAGGAGCTGGCCACGCGACGCGGGCGGACGAGCTCGCAGAAGGAGCCGCGCCGCTCAGGGCTGCGCCATGTCCATGTTAAACCTGTTGGAACGTACGCGATTTCCCGCGGTGCTTCGAATCAGTCTTTGATTGGAAGGGTGCAGCGTTGTCGTGAGCTTGACTTTCCCTAAAGTTCCGTAATTTTTATTTTGTTTGGTACTAGACGTTGTCTGGCAATCGATTTACGTGGGGAGCAGATGAGCGTTCTGCACGAGCGGCTAGCGTGGGCCGCTGAACCTGGCTTAGTGACAAAGGTAGTAAGTGTGTCCCAGCTTCCAGGACACACACAGCTGTCCCTCCCTGCAGAGAAGTTGGAGGTAACAGACAAGGTGCCTTCAGACAACCCGTCCCCCCTCCCCCGCTTCCTTCCGGTGTGCTCACCAGTTTGTTTGGACATTCGGGATCCAGAGCCACCCTCACGGGGCTTATATTCTGGGCCAAGGTCAGCAGTCCCCTCTCTGAGCTTCCTGGGGGCGGTATGTCCTGGAATTCAGGTTTGTCTCAACGTGGAGAGAAGGTCTGTACCTGTGCAGGCGGCTCATGCCCCAGCAGGCTGGGCCGCGCCCCACGTCCAGACGCGTATGGCCACCATGGGTCCCTGAGCATCCACCTGTGAGGGGAGTGGCTAGTCAGTAGCCTCACCTCCACCCAGCTCAGTTTTTGCTGTAAAACCTATGGTTTTGGGAACTTCGGGGACTTGCAGGGGTGTGATGTTTGATTTTCTGTTTGATCCTTTTTTCCATGGTTAAACCGACAGCTCGAGTTTGTTTCTCAGAGTGGCTCAGCCCTCCCCGCCCTCTGGTTTTCTGGTCAGCTCTCTGATGGCAGGGCCTGTCAGCGGCTCGGGGACCTTTAAAATGACCTTCCTGGCCTCATTTCCTGCTTTACTCGCGTCCAGCGGGGGGCCAGCCTGGCTGGTCGCAGGCCTCAGTCTGTGATCCCCTCTCTCCTGCCCTGGCTTCTGGGGGTTCATGCCTCTGCTCCCCAGCATTGTAGGCTTCGTTGCCCCAGCCTCCTGACTCCTTCCGGAAGAGGCCGCCCCTTTGTTCCCAGCCCTGGGGCTGTGAGGGCACAGTGTGTAAGGGCTGAGGGCTCAGAATGGCCCCCCATCCCCAGGGCCTGGACATCTGGAGGCAGAGGGGGACAGGGGAGGGGAGAGAGCGGGGGAGGGAGGGCATCGAGGCCCAGGGACGGGGAGTCGGGGTCGAGGAGAGCCGACCAGCTGTGGACTCGCAACTTCTTTAATAGAGTCCTCTGAGCCCGACTCTGGGCTGAGGGCGCTATGTGGCCTGGAGGGCGAGCTCTGTGGCCTTAGCAAGGGGCCTGCCGCGGCCGGCCCTGGGTCTGCAGTGCTGGCTGGTGCTGCCGGGAAGGGACTGTCTGAGGCTCAGTGCCTTGTCCCTGCACGCATTCGGTGACATCACTGCCAAGAAGGTACTTCCGGGAGGGGCGGCCTCAGCACGGCCCTGGCTGTGCTGCTCAGGTTGGGACACGCGGCGGGGGGCGGGGGGGGGACCTGCGTACTGGTGACGGCTTTCCGACCCGCATGGGCCCTGGGCACGCGGGGCGCCTAGCAGCACCCGGGCTCCGCGTTGGCCCCAGTAGCAACCCCCGTCCCTCAGTGGTGACAACCACGGACAGCTCCCGACGTTGCCACGGGTCCCCTGGCGGCAAGAGGGCTCCCCTTCTAGGCCACCGACCTAAAGCGCTGGGCGTGGCTCCCAGTTCACAGCCATCACGCTCCGAGGTTTTCACCGTTAGCGCTGTGACCATGCTCTCAGAAGCAAAGTCCTTCCTGTGTATTTGGGAGGGAAAGTTAGAACCCTGCAGGACCTGATTCCTGCGGGTGTGTTTGGGGCGAGAGCATTAGGAGGAGGGGACAAGAAGCCTGGGGGGTGGCGTCTCGGGCTGGCGTCTTCGCTGTCTGAATGGGGCAGGAGCCTCTGTGTGTCTTCTTCCCAAGACACAGGGCAGTTTTGGGGTCAGGTCCCAGGAGGGCTGCATAGAGTTCCGGGGCCGTATGGACACCCCAACCCCCACGTGTCGTCAGGGAAGCTCCATCCCCTGGCTGCTGTGGCCCCGTCATGAACATAGGAAGCCAAGCATGCATTCGCTCCCGGAGTTTTATTTGCTGGCATAAGGGCGCTTATCAAGCCTCCTTGTTTATTCTTTCTAAAACAATAACTTACTTTCTTTAACATAACCGACTTTACCAGGGGCAAGTCATGATTCGGCAGGAGGGAATGCGGTGGTCTGTCATCCAGATTGCCGTGCTCGTTGCCGTCACAGGGTTTATCTTCAAGTCCTTCCGCCGTCTCGTGTGTTCTGCCGCCCACTTTTCAAAGGTAGCACGGCTTCGGTCCTCCAGGCACCCTGGCCAGGCTGCCGAGCGAGCCTCTCCAGGTTGTTCTTTTTGAGGGGGAGGGTGTTGGGGAGGCCACGGGGAGGGAGGTGGGGCGGGGGCCCGTGCGGTGCGTGGCCCTTCCGTGCCCAGGCTCTGCGGCGCTCGCCGGCCTGCCCGCGGCCTCCGTGCCTCTGCGTGCGCTCTTCCGGCCGCCTGCAAATTCCACTCACCTGCCACCCGTCTCGCTTTTCCAGGCTCAGCTCCCCTTGTAAACCTCTCCAGACTCACGCGGGCAGAATGAGGGGGCCTCCCGCACGCTGCTCTGGGCAGCTCCTGACCGTCTCTGGGGAGAAGGCGTCCCGGCTGGGCAGAGGGCCCTGGGGACAAGGCTTGGGTTGTTTCCTTTCTCTATTCCCAGCACCTGGTGTGGCCCTTGGCACACCTCACTGTACGAAGGAACTGGGACGGAGAGCTGTCATCCGGGCAGAGTGACGGGAGCCGCGAGAGTCCTGGGAGTGAGTCCCCGTTGCTGGGGAGTCACACCGTGGGCGGGTGGCCCTTCCAGGACATTCCGTGATGTCAGCGCAGGAATCCAGTGAGTGACTGAAAGCAGTGGCCTTGAAGCGCTCCACCCCAACGGTGGGAGGCTCCCTAAAACGGGGCCGCGGTCCACGCTCGCGCGGCTGCCGGGTCCCATGCCGCGGGGGTATTTGGAGGTTACGGTGGCCCAGGCAGGTCACCCACACACGCTGGTCACACGCTCCTCAGACCACGGGGGCATCGCCAGCATTTCCGTGACTATTGTCCCTAGAACTTCTCCCTAACTTCCCCCTCCTCTTAGCAAGTGGACTGTTCGAATGACCTGCTTTCGGGTCCAGGTGTTGGTGGAGTTGGCTGCAGGGCCCGGACCAGCAGACGGCAAGGGGAGCGGAGGAGAACTGGGGTGGGAAGGGAGGCGGCCGAGCCCTGGCTCCAGCTCCTGGCGGTTCTGGGACCCCGCGGAGGCTCGGAGCAGCGTCCGGCGCAGGTCACTTGTGCATGGGCGGTCTCGCCACCGGCGATGAAAAGTCAGTGACATCGACGTGGATTACGTGCACCTCTGTGGAGGGCCAGGAACAGGTGCCCGAAGCTTTGCAGGCCACGGGGCGAGCGCGAGGGTCCCCTGCAGGCATTACGTGGGCATTAAAAAAAGGCGACAGCCGGAGAGCAGCTCGGCCGCTCCTCGGAGGTTACGTGGAGCTGCCGTCTGACCCAGCAGCCCCGCTCCTAGGTCTGCGCCCAGACCTGAGGACAGCAGCTCACCACACCCGTCAGTGGACGACGCTCGAGTCCCGGCTGGCCCGTCCACAGTCCGCACACGGAGTGTTGCTCAGCCGTCACGGTGAGCTTGGCACCGACACCTGCCACGGCCCGGGCCAGCCCGGAGCACACGTGCGTGAGGGCAGCCGGCCGCCAGGATGCCCCTGCCTCCCGGCGCGTTCCGTGTGGAGTGTCCAGCGGAGGCAAATCCATAGACAAAGCAGATCAGTGGCTGCCGCGGACAGGGCGTTTGGGGAGCCGGGGGACCGTTTACTGGGTCTGGACCTTCCTTTTGGGGGATGAAAACATTTTAGAACTAAGCCGTGGATATGTGAAATGCTGCTGAATTGGGCACTTTGAAAGGGGTTCGTTTTTTGTTATGTGAGTTTTACTTCAATTTAAAAAGAGTGATGAAACCTTTCTTTGCTTACGGGCTGCACAGAGCCATGCTGGCTGCGTTTGGCCTGTGGGCCGCAGCGGGCGGACCCGTCGCAGGGTCTTAGGATCTTTACACTTCAGAGAGATGACTGTTAACTGTCGCAGTGCCGTTATGTGCTGATTATGAAGAGAATGCGAGTCTGTGGAAAGCAGACGGAAACGCCTCCCGCCAGTCAGGCCCCGTGCAGAAGTAGCCCGTACGGAGAGAGGAGACACACGGGGGTTCATAGACGCTCAGTCTCAGGCAGCGTTTTTTCTAATTGCGGAATCGGGGGCTGCTGGGTGCAGCTGAGATGCACCCGGCTCCCTGCCCCCCGAAATGCCGTCCAGGGAGTTGATGAACCCAAGGCCCCCTGAAATGCTGGCAGTGGTGGCGGGGCAGGGAAAATCGAGTGAAAGGTTGAAAAAAAGTGATTTAACAGAAATCCAATTCTCCAGGATTCCTGCCTCTTCAACCGTGGCGCCTCCCGCTGAACAGAACATGAAATCTCCATTTCGCACTTCTCATCTGACCAGCGGCCCCCACCGGGGACCAGGCGTGGTCGCGGGCGCTAAGCGACTGTCCGCACGGCTCCCCCGCTCTGATCTCGGTGACTTATGGGCAGGCACGTGGGGGTGGCCCTCAGGGGCACGGGGCCTTCAGAGCCAAGACTCTGCTGCTTGGAGGTGCAGGCTCGGGGGGTGGGCTCCGTCCCTTGAGGACGGCGCGGTAACAGTCGGCGGGCGCAGTGCGGCCTGGGCCCTTCCGTCGTGGGAGTCGGCGTCTCACGTGCCGGCCAGAGCCTGCGGCGTGCGCGCAGATGGGGCGCTGCAGGTTTTCCTCGGTCGAGCCATTCGGCAGCGGGTCTTTCACCCAGGGAGGGAACGTTGACCGGGCTTCCGCCTTCCGCGCTGACCTCGCGGCGCCTCCTCTCGGGGCCGGGCGCGCGTCGTTAGCGCGGGGACGTGGCGGGCCGCTGCCGGGGCTGGCTCTCAGTCTGCATTCACGTTTCTTCTTTCACACAGCCCGCCTCGCACGCTGCTTACGTTCCAAAATGCTCTCAGTCATTGCACACGCGCGCACACGCGAGTCAGCGCGGGCGGGGTCCTGCCGCTCCCCGGTCTCCAGCACCTTCGCTTCGCCCATCACTCTCTCCGTGCCTTTCCTCACCACTCGGGGGGTTTGCGGACACGTGTCTGAGCACACGCGGTGCTGAGTGTGTCGTAAGCCGCCACGCTTGCAGGGGCTCGCGGCAGCCCTGGCACAGAGGGCCGGGGCAGGAACGGGTTCGGGTTCGAGGCAGGGTGAGCAGGCGTGTCTGGGAGCCTGCCGTTTGGAAGGTGGGGCGCGTGACCTCTGCCCCTGCGCCCCGCCCCCGGCAGCCAGGAAACCGATGCTCAGAGGTCGTGTTCCTCGCCCTTTGGTCGTCGTTTTAGGAAATGATCCAGAGACTAAGGTGGTAATGAACGTGCCAGGTATGTGATAAAGTTGGTAGATTTTGGTCTGTCTCCGGTCTACTTTTTTTCTTTCAGTTTGGACTTTACGTCAAGTTTATGGACGCGAACTTGAGGTCCCTAGGAAACGCTTCATTGACCGCCAAACGGGCATCAGCGATTCTCGTGGCGCGGTTGACGTGTCCCTTTATGCGTGGGTGATCTCCTTCCCTCCACAGAGCATGTCTGGGAGCCACGTCATTCCTTCCTGCACGTAGCAGTTGACTCCGCGTCAGAGACACCTGCGTGGCAGTGAAGGACAAGGCTGACTCGTGTGTGCCCTCGGTCGCTGCCCGTCCAGTGGGAAAGGTGGACTTGGGACTGGGAGGTTAAGACGTGCACGGCGGGCGCTTTCAGGGTGGGGGCGCCTACCCAGGGTGACAGTCTGGGCGTGCTGCCCGGAGCGAGGGTACGGGGGTCAGGGGCCTGCAGAAGCCCGGGGGGCGGAGAGGGGCTGCGTGTCCTCAGCCGAGGGGGCTGCCTGCGGAGGCTGGGAGGGGAGGGGAGGGGCGGGGCGTGGCGGGCCGAAGCTGGAAGGGTGCGGACGGATGCCGCGAGGCCACTTCCTTCCTGGATTCGGAACGGAAGCCCCGAGTGGGGCGGAGGACCCCGCAGGTGGGCTGCAGGGGCCTGAGAGCAGTGGGGGGCATCGACCCCGTTTCCCCCGCGGGTCCCCCTGGGCGGCCTCTGCCTGGCCCTCTGCCTTGACCAGCAGCAGAGAGCTGGGTCCCGAGAAGGCTGGGCTCTGCCCCCGGGGTCTGGGCAGGGCCGCGGCCTGACTTGTCAGCTCACACAGCGTTATTAAGTCTCCGAGTCCCAATTTACCGGAAACGAGGAGAAATGGACTTCCCCTCTGCCGTTTATAAGCATTATTTTGTAGTTGCGCGTGGCCAGTGTCGCCGTGAGCCAGAGGCTGATCTATTGAGTCTAGACTGGTATTACAGCTCAGTGCTTAATCAAGTCACTTTCAGAGGCTGGGCTGTGGGCATTTCCAATCTCTTGAGGCATTTTCATGCATCTCACTTGAGGATGGTGTCTGTCCAAAGGACCGTGGGGAAGAAGATGCCCAAACATGCAGGCCGGCATGGTCGGGGGCGGCAGGAAGGCCTGGAGCTCACCGCACGTGTCGCTTGGTGGGGACAGATGAGAATCCGTGAGAGTGTATTTGCGTCGGAATCGATTCTTCATCACGTCGTCATGTCCAGCTATGGGCCGGATGGCTGTTGGCCTCTGCCCAGGAGGGCTCAGAGGCCCGTTGCAGTTGTGCTGAGCTGGGGGTGAATCCTGGCCTCACGCCTTGCAGGCGGCGTGAGGCTTAGAACTGACTTCCCCTCCATGCTGTGGTTTACTCGTCTGTCACCTGGGAACGATGCTCCTTGCTGCCCCTTCATGCTGTCTTGGCTTAAAAAGCTGCCCCCCGGGTCACGTGGTTCCTTACTGGCCTTGCTCTCAGGGGTCTAGCGGAGCAGGGCACCGTCCCGGGGGACCGTGTGCAGAGACGGGGATGCAACGTGTGTGTTTCTGGCCTGAAGAGGGGTCTTGGCACTGTTGTGGGTGGTGGCTGTTTGGGCTGCTTCCCTGGTCTGGGGGGTACTAGGGACAGGAGGGAGGGGGGGGCGCCCGGTGGCTCCTCCCGGGCTGCAGCGTGGGAGGTGGGCGGCCAGGGGCCTGGCCGGCTGGGAGCTTCGTCCCGACGCCCCAGGAGGGGGTGCGTAGTGGGGGCGAGGGAGGCAGAAGCTCTCCAGGGGCTTTTGGGGAGACCTAGAGATTGCTTTTGAATAACTTCAACCCACAGGGTGACAAAATTGCTAGCAAAGCAAAAGTCACAGCATTCCAGTCTGTCCTAGAAGCGGGGGGGGGGGGGCAGCCTGGCCGGGAGGTCGAGAGAAGAGACGTGAGGACATGTGCCCGGTCGCTCGGCGTGTGCCCCAGAGCAGCGGCGGGGCCTGGTCCGGTGGCACAGGGGAGACCAAGGCCTGGGGCGCAGGCTGGGGGAGCCGGAGCTGAGCTGTACTGGGACACTCGTTGGGCAGGTGAGGGGCGCCCTGTCCCCTGGAGCAGCCTGTCCCCAGGGGCCCCCTGTCCCCTGCCAGTGGAAGTTTGAGGCATGGAGCTGGCGTGACCCAGAAGTCCCAGGGGGATGGAATTTGAAGCTCTCCAAGTCCGTTTCTTCCTGAGACTCAGTTCGGTTAACGCAGGTGTTGGGGGAGCTTTTTTGGAATGGCAGGTGCCCAGGAGTGAGGTCACGCTGGGGTCGCTGGACGGTGTCATCACCGGGCTAAGGACAGCACCTCCTTCCTCTCCAGGGTTTGTCACATAGGCGCTCTCGTCCATTTTCCATGGCCGGCTTGGAGAGGTGCTGAGTGTCCCCGCGGGCATTTTCATGGCTGGCGGAAGCCAGCGAGGACCTTGGCTTGGGACAGCGGGAGGAGGGGGAGGCGCGGGGGCCAGGGGCTTGGGAACGCAGCCCTGGCGGTGGGCTGTCCTCCAGGAGGCCGCCATGGGATTGTCTGCGGGCTTCCGCCTCCCACAGTTGGGGCAGATGCTCAGGTGGGGAGTGTCGAGGTGTGCGAAGCTCTCACAGGGCCGTTGAGGTGGAAGTGTGGCTTTATTTGGGGAGAGACGAGTGGAGCCCGTAAGATCGGCTCCCGTCGGCGCTGCGGGCGCCAGGTGCGTTTGCAGCGCCTCGTGCTGACAGTGCCTGCGTGGTGAGCCGTCCCCGAGCGGCCTGCCGAGCCGCCGCAGCGACACTGCCCTTCCGGGAAGATTTGTCTTCTGCGTGCCAGAGGGGCACGCGGGGGGCCCTCGGTGTTCGGGGGGACAGGCCTGCTTCCTGCCTGCTTTAGGTTAAGGGTTTCGACTATTGAAGATCACACAGCGATTCTGTGAAGACCTCTGGCCCCCCTGGGTTTTGCCTGTGGCATCTGCCGAGGGCTGCATGACCTGGCGCTGGCCTGAGCCTGGGGTCAAAGGGACGGGCCCCGCCCCAGGGGGCTCTGCACTGGCCTGGGGGAGCAGGAAGACAGCAGGGAAAGGGGGGGTTTCATCCAGCCGTGAGCCATGTCCCCGCAGTTCATCCTGTTTCCCCCTGAGAACTTCCCTGCTCTGTAGGAGGCGATGCTGGCTGCAGGGCAGGTCGAACCTCCAGGACGTGGCCTCCCGCAGCGCTCAGACCCGTGACTCTGAAGTTACGCTGTTTACTCTTAGCACTGTGGCATTCGGTGTGTCTTATGCGGGACATTTGCATTGTTTCTCCATCTTGATGAAATGAAATGTAGTTTTTCCTTGCCAAAAAGCCAAAAAAAAAACCAGCCTGCTACTGGCCTCGTCATTTGCACTTCTGAAAAAGGGACAGCGTCCAAGTCGTAAGCCAGGGCGAGCGAAGCCTTCCGACGATGAATGCAGATCCTTAGCTCAAGGTGACCTCGGCAGGGTGTGTGCGCCGTGGCCGCCGGCCGCACCGCGGTGGCCCCCTTGCCGACCCTATCTCTGGCGAGAAGCCCTGCCCCACTCGATTTACTTTCTCCTCATCACAACCCTTGGTGTTCAGGATCCGAGCCCGATAAATCCTGCGAATATCCGAAGATGAGCTGTAACTTTATCTTTAAAAAAAAAAATCACTGTTCCCTGACACGGAGCAGTAGATTGGAGAGCAAGACCGGGCAGTGGCTTTAAATCCACACTGCGGGTTCCTGGGGGCTCATCCTGCTTGTGAGACAGGTGTCAGCTCTATCTGGCTTCCCACCTGCTAGGAGTTGACTTTGTATGTGGCTCAGGATCATGGCTAGTTGTAGCCTGTTTGGAATTTATGGGGTTTTCGTTTTTCGTTTTGTCTTGGTGGAGCCCTTGTAGGCATAGGGCGACGCTAAGGATTACGACAAATATGAAATCTCTCCTTTGAAACGTGGACTATTACATTGTAGCCATGTAAAAAGCCTCAATTGGAATGTTGCTGGTTTTCACCTAGAATTTTTTATTAAGGACTCCAGGAAGTCGAAGAGTTGTTATCCCGTGAATACATTTCATTGGTTTCTGGTTAACGACCGCGTCGCTTTAATCTAGACAGTGCTCATGTGTGGGGGGCGATTGCCTGACCTCAGAGAAATCCCCGCCGCCTGCAGGCCAAGGCACCTGCCTGGGACACGCATCGTGGGGGCTGGTTCTTAAGGGGCCAGCGGGGCTCTTTGGGCCTGGCATGGCCTCTGCTGCTGCCCCTGGGCACCTCGCCATCGCTCTCGAAGGCCGGCCAGGCCGAGCTGTATCCTTGCAGCTTTTGGAAAGCGAAGGGGTCCTGCCGTTGTCGACCTGGAGTGCACCCTCCTCACCCAGCCCCTCTTCCTCCCCTCGCTTCTCTCTGTCCTCCTTTCCGGTTCAGAGTCCCCCGAGACACTTCCCTTCAGACCGGCTAAGGCGCCTGCTCTGTGCCGCCCGCGTAGCCTGTGTATTCGCGTCCGAGGTTGCAGGGCTGTGCGGCGGCCGCCTGGGCACCGTGCTGTCCCTGCCGTCCTCCGGAAGCTCCGGGAGGGAGGGGTGGCGCCTGCCCGGCCCGCCGTTATGTCCCGGGTGTCTGGCGCTGTCCTTGGCATGGGGCGGTGGTTAAATATATTGTCGAACCCACGGGGCTGAGATGTTAAAACTCCAAAACCTTTGGATGATTTGTGGCAGGGCTGTTGTGGGTCGTTTGAAATTGGGGCTGTTCTCGAAAAGACTTGGCAAGCCTTTTCCGCCGGAGGCCGGAAAGCGAATATTTTAGGCTTCAGCCTGTGCGGCGACCACTCGTGTCTGCCGCCGTAGCCCCGGAGCGGCCACAGGCGGGGCGACGGGCGCGAGCCTGGCAGCATTCCAATAAAGCTTTATTTATGGACACGGAAATTCGAATTCTGTGTAATTTTCGCAGGTCACGAAGTGTTCTCGTTTCCATTTCCCCCCAGCTACTTGACCGCGTCGCAACCGGGCGCGCTCCCGGCCCGACCCGGCGGGGCGCAGCCCTCCGTTCTCCGTGGTTGCTCTAGATTAGGGTTGTGTTTGAGTTCGTTCCTGACGTGGGCAGAATTCCTGCTTAAAAGAAGTAAAATGAAAACAAAAAGATTAGCGTCAAATTGAAGAAGAATAACAAATAATTACTGTTTTGGGACCTGTCGTCCTCTGGAGGTCATGCCCAGGGGCCGGCCTGGGCAGCGGCTGGAGGAGCTGGTGCTGCCCCGGGGCAGCTCGGGAACAGCTGTGAGTCCAGCGGGAGGCGGATTTGAGCAGAGGCGAGAAAGAGGAGAAAGTGGGCACAGTCTGTGCTTCCTCCCAAACGCCTTCCTGTTCAAAGTTCTACCTGTATGATATTTTTGCCTATAATTTGGACGAGTCTCTGTAGTCGTAGTAACCTGCAAGAAATCGACCCAGTGAATTAAGCATGTTTGTAGGAATGGCAGCAGACCACGAGGCATTCGAGGACTTGCCTTCTTCCTAATCGTGGTTAATGCGCTGGCAGTTGATGGAGAATGATTTGGAATAAACCCCTCCTGAGTGGAGGCGCTTCCTGCCACCCTTCTGCTTATTCTCTCAAACCAGGGTGATTTTCCAGTTTAGATAACAGGAAATCTGGGGCATTTCATACTCAGTATAATACTGCAGAGTACCTATTTCAGTAAACAGACTCTTCACTCCAAATAATTCAAAAGAGTGCCAGCTTTTGTAGTTGGCCAGGGTTTGTATAATTAGTGTATCAAATAAAATGTGATTCTTATTGAGGAGAACTGGAATTGCAGTGACAAACAGTAATTGCAGAGTCTGTATCTTATCAGGGAAATCAAAAGTGTCTGTTGAATTATAGTGGCTCTATTATGTGATTCTGTGAACTCACCAAGATCATTCTTTTGAAGGTGATAAAATGTGATCATGAAACCATACATGTGAGAAAGCAAACAGATGGATAAACAACCAAAGTAATTATCAGTTGTACATTTACATTTTTCCATCACAGTAATTCCAGGACCTGCTGGTCCAGAGTGATCTGCTGGGTCATTGTCTGGAAGGGCATGCTTCAAGATCTTGCTCGATTGGTTTTTCTTCCCGGCCATGTGGCCGGAGGGCATTTCAAAGCAGTTTACCCTCCCAGAAACCGCTTGGAGCATCACGGTTTTATTGGTATCTAGTGGACAGGGAGGAAGAGAAAATTGGATGGTAAGCCTTCTGTGGTTGCGGAAGGAGATGCTATTCTGTATAAAGAAGCCCCACAAAGAAACACGATGAAGGAGGTGACATTTTGTGGACAGAGTTCCATATATCTGAATCCTAATGAAAATTTTCACTTTATGGTCCTACTTTTGATTCCAGTCATCCTTTAAAACACAAACACAAAATGAAATCAGTCAACCCAACAGTAACAACCACAGCGAAAAACAAACAAACAAAAAAGCTGGCAGATTCACTGAAACAGGCTTTGTGGGTTTTACCTGCCTGACTAATGTGTAATCGCCTTTCCTGGAAAACTTCCTCCTTTCTCCAGCGGCCTTTCGCAGGCGGGGCGCTAAGAGTTACAGATCTCCGCTGAAGGTATTGTGGTTTTTTCGCGTCTTTTAAGCGGCTCTGTTTTGCGTGTTGTGGATGTGGATGCTGAGGTCGCACGGTGCGGAGCCTGGGGTCGGAGGGCGCGTGCTGGCCCTCTGCGCCCTTTGCCCATCGTCCCAGTGCCTCCGGGTGGCGAGGAGCGGGCACGGGGCCAGGTGGGCTCCGCTCCTCTCCCTAGTTCCTTTCCGGTGGACCGAAGCTCACCTTCCAGTTCCGGTTGACGTGGTGTGATAGATTCATCTGGGAGCGGGCTGCCCGATGCTACAATGGAAAGGAATCTTGAAATACCGACAGGCGTCAGAATCGAAGAGTCGTGGATGAATTTGCTGCTTGTTTCTGATCTGCAAGATGCCGCCTTACTGGAATGAGCCAGCCTCCGGGGCTCAGCCCTCTCTGGGAACCTGGGTCCTGTGATGAAGCAGAGACATGTCCTGCACGTTTTTCCTGTAAATACGCTCAGCGTTACCAAAATTCATTAGCAGATAACTGCG
The DNA here is from genome assembly GCF_014176215.1 of Rousettus aegyptiacus. Classification (NCBI taxonomy): domain Eukaryota; kingdom Metazoa; phylum Chordata; class Mammalia; order Chiroptera; family Pteropodidae; genus Rousettus; species Rousettus aegyptiacus. The sequence goes on from NW_023416309.1 coordinate 57,505,178, forward strand.
GTCTGTCCTTTTGGGAAGCCTGTAATGGAAAGTAGGAGAGAGCCGATTAGTCCTCTTGCCGGGTATTTATTTACAAGGCATTTCTTTCCAGAAAATACTTAAATAGATTATGTGTTTCACAATCTTAATGTCAATTCTTTAGTTTTCATGAGCACTTGGCGATTTTAATTACCATCCTAAAAAGTAATTGATTTTCTTTCCTTTTTCATCTAGAAATGATCATTACGAACAAACAAAAGGTTCAGGACTTCCTTTGAGCGTGACCGCTTCACTTTCTCTGAAGGGCTGGTTTTTCTGGTCATGAGTAGGAGCTGGAGTGCCTGGTTTCACATCTAGCTCTGGCAGGTGCTGGCTGGGTGACTAGAGAGAAGCCAACCTCTGCATGCCTCAGTTCCACTGTCTGTCAAGTGGAGATGATAACAGTTGTCATGGCAACAGGGGTGAAGTGATGGTTAAAAGAGTTCGCATGTGCAAGCACCGACTAAGTTCAGGTTTGCAGTCATCAATGGATTTTGGCTAAATTCATACATTCAGTAAACATTCACCAAGTGCTAGTCATGGGGCTAAGCTCTGGGGTACCATGTGGTGAATGCTGGGAGGGAGAAAGAAAGTCTATCAAGGAAGACTTCCTGGAAGAAGGGACATTTAGGGGTGACTCAGACCGGGTATGAATTAATGAGATGAAGAAGGGAGTTGCATAAATATATCTGAGGCCCAGAGGTGCAGAGGGTGATTGCGATGCTGAAGTTCAGCGTGCCTCTGAGGGTGGGAGGGAGAGGCAGTGGGGTGCAGGTCGGTCCTCTGGGTCCTCGTGGGCCTCCCGAGGAGTCTGGCTTTCCTCAGAGCAGGGAGTGGGTGCTGAAGGATTCAGAGCCAGAGAGCTGCCTCGTCAGATCCTGTTGGTGGAAGACCCCGTGGGCAGGGGTTCCTAGAGCGGGAGGGAGGGAGGGAGAAGGGGAGGTGCGAGAGGGGACCGCGGCAGCGATCCAGGTGAGAGACGACGGTGGCCCAGAGGCCCGGGTGCGGGTGACGGCCGTCCGAGCTGGGAGAAGCAATGGACTTGGGAACCGTTGGGGAGACAAGGGGCACGATGTCGTGACTGCTTGTGCGGGGAGAGGGACAAGGGAGGCATCCAGCTGGATGGATGGTGCTGCTGGGGTCCGGGGTTGGCGGTCGTGGAGAAGGGCGGGCCCCGGGGGGCGTGGGGGGGAGGTGTGGGGGCGCAGGGCGCGTAGGGGGAGGGGTGCGAGCGCGGGGGTGTCGAGGGGGGCGGGCGGAAATCCCGGCTCTGCCAGCTCTGCTCCGTGTGGGTCGTCAGGGGTCACGCCCACACCTGTCATCTCACACCGCGGGTCAGGGGTCAGGCTCTCGCGAGGCCACATGTAGGGCCAAGCACCTCTTGATGGGGCGGGATCCTCTTTGAAGCCCACATGGTGGTTGTGGGCAGGACTCCTCAGTGGCTGGTCCCTGCAGGCGACCTTGTCACAGGGGCTTCCCCATAGGGCAGCTTAATGACATGGCACTTGGTTTTGTCAAAACGAGCAATCGGGGACTAGGGGGGAGGGGGAAGCCAGACCTTCTTATGACCTCATCACAGAAGCCACATCTGTCACCTGGCGTATTCTTTTGGCTGCAAAGGCATCACTCGGTCCCGCCCACACCCAGAGAGGGAGGGGACCACCGGGCCGTGCGCACCATGAGGTGGGGATCAGGGTGGCCGCCTTGGGCGTCCACCCACCTCAGTCTCTGAGGTTTGAATCCTTGCCTTTGGGACGTCCTGGCCACCTCGTCCCATCGGGCTGTCGCGGTCGTGCGGGAGGCGGCAGCTCGCTGTGGGGGACCCTTGTGGCAGAGGTGCAAGGCGAACAGCCCCCCGAAGGTTAGACAGTGTGAGTGAAAGACGCCCCTTTGGAAGGCAGAGATCGCATTGTGGGAATCTGTCTCCCATGTGAACCGTCGCACACTGCCTGGGGTTGGCGTGCGGGCACGGGGCGGGGTCGTCCTTCCTGGGGCACAGGTGGGGCCGTCCCGCTGCAGGTCACATCGGGCGCGTTTGTCAGGAGCGCCTCGCCTGGCCCTGCCCATCCTGACCTGTCCTGTCCTGTCCCGTGGGAAGGAACCTGTGGGTGTGGCCAGGACGGACGGAAACGCTCCCTGGCCTGGACGCCCTTGGCTCCTCGGCACCCGAGGATGTCCCGGGGCCCTCCAGCTGTCCCCTGGAGGCGTCCTGCGTATTCTCAGAACCACGGTTTGCATTCTGTGGGACAACCACCCGACTCTCCCGTTGTACTGTAAATAAATAAAAGCCGTTTGCACAGACTGGCATCGGGCCAGGTGGCCTGTGGGCTGCGGTTGCTGACTCCTGGTCTGTGGAACACGCCTTGAGTGCTTTCCACTGCTGGTCACGATACGTGTTTATAGTTTTCTGCTGTTTTATCGCCCATGCTCCAGGTAGCAGGCTGGGCGGGTGGAGGTCGGAGGGGCACTTTTGCAAGGCTCTGGGGCGTGGTGGTTCAGGCTCTGCTCTCTTGACAGGGCTGGTGGCTTCTAGGCTGTGCGGCCTCAGATAAGTTACTTCACCTCTCTGGGCTTGTTTTAAAAATCGAGCTTTCCTTCTCCCTTCCTCACTTCCTTCTGGTGTGTAGCTGGACTTCCTTTTGCCTTGGGAATCTGGAAGTCAGGTTTTCCTTGCTGAGGTTTGTTGGACTTCCTTTTCTGTCGGGAGGATTCCCACCTCTAAGCAGAGCCGGGAATGGGTTTTCTGGTCCAAGCGATGGCTGGGGTGGCAGAACCCTGGAGGGGGTGAGGGAAGCGGGCAGGACGGGGACGGAGCCCCGAGCCTGACCCCACGGCGAGCAGTGCGAGGAGCACCTGGGAGCCGGTCCCCGCTGAGGCCCCGGGCCTGGCCTTCTGCATTCTTGTGTCAGCCAGTCCCCGACCGTGGGTCATCCTAGGTGGAACCTTCTTGGCTGTTCCTGGCAAGGTGGCCCCCAGTGCAGAAGGCAAGCTGGCACTGCAGCAGTGGGGTGCACGTCTGCGTGACGCCCCCTCCCCCCACTCTGCACCTCTGCCCCGGCGTGCTGTGCCAGGCTCCGGGTGGGGACCATCTGGCCCTGTGAGGGCCCTGCGCCCTTGCCCATCAGGCAGGGAACCCCTGTACTTCACAAGAAGGTGAGGCGGAAGCTCAGGCGCCAGAGAGATCCGTCTTCCCTTGGCGCAGGGAGCCGGGCCAACCCCAAGGCCTCTCCTCCAGAGTGGGTCAGAGAGATGACGAAAACGAAAAAGCCTTTCCTCTTGCAGGCGGGTTATTGGCCATGTTCTCAAGTAGTGGGGCGCAGACCACGTTCGGCTACGGTAATTTGCTGGGTTTCCCAGGACGTGAGTGCAGCGGAGCCTCCATCTGAGCCTGGACGCTGAGCTGTGTTGCATCTTCTGCGCTGGTCCACGTTTCCCGTCTTATGAGGCGCGTGGCCCTCGGGTCCTCTTGGGTGCTGGCCAGGGCTCTGTTGCTGGCAGGTTGTTTTCTGCTGGCCGTTGGAAGCTTCTGGGGCTTTGCTGGGGAGGCGGGGCCGCAGGGGGCGTCAGCGGACGCTCGCCGGGGGTCGCATCCCCGGCACATTCATTGAGGGTAAGGACCTGCGTGGCACGCCCTTGTGCGCAGGGTCTCGCCTGCGGGGCTGGGCCACCCACGCACACACACTTGTCATCGGGACAGGTTCGCTGAGGTTATTCGTGCACCGTGCCTCACGCTCGCTCAGAGTGTGCAGTTCCCTGTGATATTAGCATCGCATTCTTAATTTACAAAAAGCTGCGGGTACATATTTTTAAGGTTATTTTTATTTCTAATTTTTTTTTTTTTTTTTTTACATAGGTTACTTGTGCCGTTAGATTTAGAAGGGTGATGAGTGCAGAACGTGGCAATGGAGCATTAGGACATTTTCAAGCCTTGCCCCGCACTGCCGCTTAAAGGTGCTATCGAAAGCGTAGCCGTCCGGAGGAAGCCCGCAGGCCCCGACTGGGCTTCCTGCGCTCCCGACGGGGAAGAAACGGAAGCGTCTGCAGCGTTTGCTCAGGGCGTGCGTGGGGGACGGCTTGCCGCAGATGCGCTTCCTTCCTCGGAGTGATTGGAGCGTTAAAGGCGGGGTCTAGGGGAGCACCGCTCCTTTAATAAGGTGAATGGATTTCCAACCTTCCTTAGCTTAAAAATTAAACTACATGAGAAATTATATACGTATAAATACGTGTATAAAGCTATGTATGAGTCTGCACACACATACGTACAGACATCTATACGTACATACAGGGTAAACTGTCCCTAAATGCAGTGGGGTCAGGGGTGGCGCACCAGAGGCGGTCCCTCCGGAAGGACTCGGTTCCGAGTTGGAGGTCCGGTGCCCTGGACCAGAGGCCCTGTGTGCCTGGAGTCTGAGCCCCTTAGAAATCCACAGTTCCTGAGTCCCGATTCCCAGCTGCGATCAACCCCGAACGTCCCCTCCCTGGTGGCCTGTCCGAGCTCCTGGCCCTCTGCTCTTGATTTTCCATCCTCTCCCTCGCAGGGAGCCCTGCCCCCCGTCTGCACCCCCTTAGGTATGGGTTGTGTGCAGCTGGCCTCCCCTGGTCCCCAGAGCCGGCCGGGCACTGCTGGAGGCCGAGTGTTTGCCAGCGGGCCAGGCGGGCAGGTCCCCTGCCTCTCACCCAGGCCCCCGCCCTGCACCCGCCCTCCGGCCCTGGAAGCCGTTCCCTTCGGGACAGCACTGTCGCCTTCCCGTGGGACTCTGGCCACCCCTGGCATCTGCTGGGTGGTGGAGCAGGTCCCGACGGGGGAGGGGAGGGTGGGCTTTCCTTCCCTGTTCGGGGCCCCACCCTCTGCCCCCTGCCTGGCGCCCCAGGTCCCCCTGCACGCCTTTGCTGACCAATCCCACCTGAGTCCTGGAGACATTCGTTGCATTCCCACTATGTGCTGGACCGTCGGGACCTGCCGTTAGCGGCCCCCACTCCTCCTCTCTGGGCCGGGGGATCTTCAGGACGGCCCGTGTGCCATGCTGTGCCTCCGAGAATTACGGAAGGATGTGCCTGGGGGCAGACGTCCTGCTTGGCAAGCAGCAGGTGGGCCAGGTTTCGGCTCCTGCTTTGGACCTGAGCCTTGTGCAGTGGACAGCCCAGCCGGCTGCACGTGGCCAAGGGCTATTCCTGGGGTGGGATCTGCCCTTGTGAACCCCTTTTCTCCCCAGGGTGTTTTATTTCAGAGGAGCCGGGCAGCTCTGGGGCACAGATGGATCTGTCTGTGTGACAAGAGCATGGGGCAGCGAATGTCCTTTTCTCGCAATAACTATAAATTCACTTTAGACGGGAGAATGTAGGCGTTTGATGCAGGATGAATCTGGAGGGGGAAAGTATTACTAGAGAATATTTCACCTAAAAGGGACTCGGTGACAAGGTTTGCTTGTGACAGTCCTCGTGTGATGCCAGATGATATTTTGGGAGACTTTTGTTTCGACGTCTTTCCCCCAGGCTGTGTGGGAGCTGCCCAGGGGGGGCCACGGGAACACGGCCGGGGGGGAGGGGCCGTGCGGCCCCGAAACCCGACGCTCCCTGCCTTCCAGACCTGAGACCTCGAGCGGGCGGCTTGACATCCCTCCGTTTTCTTACCTGTGGAATGGGAATGACCACAGTCACCCCCGTGTGGCGAGGTGCTGAGGGGATCACGTGTGGTAGCCCCTGGGCCGCATTCCGCCGCGGCGGTCCCTGGTCACGGGCCGCCGTCCGCCGGTCCCGGTGGGTGCGCCGTCTGCTGGCCTGGCCTCCAGGGCGCCTCACGTGCGGCCGTATCAGTCCCATCTCCGTTTTTGGCCCGAGGGAGTGGTTTGAGGTCGTGCGCTTCCCTGGCCCAGGAATCTTGTCCCGTGAGTCTCCACCTGACCGTCGGTGCACGCCTGGTCTCGGGGGGTGCGTGCGCCCCCTCTGCTGGGTGGCCGACGGTCGTAGAGGCTCTCGCGAGCGCTCGCCTGCGGTGGACGCTTAGCCCGATGCGACACAGAGGCAGTTTCTCCTCTAGAGTGGGGTCCCGTCCATGGGATGAATGGAATTGCCCTTTCGTTGTGTCTCAAGTGGACGCTTAGCCCGATGCGACACAGAGGCAGTTTCTCCTCTAGAGTGGGGTCCCGTCCACGGGATGAATGGAATTGCTCTTTCGTTGTGTCTCAAGGGCTTCCTGGAGCTGGGGCCGTGGGGCTTCGGACGCTGCCCGCCGTGGTCGCAGCCGCCGTGAAGCGCAGCGGGGCCGCTTGTGCGGGAGGCACCCTGAGGCCTGTGCTTGTGAAGCGGCAGCCCGCTCGCTCTTTGTTTCAGAGGCACAGGACCGCCGCGGGGGGCCGTGCGCCCCCCCAGAGGCCACGTGGCGCCCACAGCCCCGCGGGCAGCTCGGGCGCCTTCCTGTTCATGCTCGGGGCCTTAGTGCAGAAACGGGGAGGCTTTTCGGACCCACGTCATAGCGCCAGTGAGGGATGAAACCGGGAATGCAGGAAGTCGCACGCGGGCTGTGGCCGTTACCATGGCGCCGGCGATGGTGGAGATCCGATGCTGGTGGTGGTGTTGGGGGTGGTGGTGTCTGGCGGTATCGGTCGTGGTGAGGATTGTGTGACGGTGTGGGTGGCGATGGTGGTGGGGGCCAAGCACCCCACTCTTCTCACCGGATATCTTTGGGGGATAGGCGTCGTGGGAGCAGCGTGAGTAGGACAGCCCGCATTCGTGGTTGGGGTTCTCCCAGGAAGCTGTTTCGGTGGAGGAAACAGGTTTCTGTGTGGGGAGGGTCGAGGGCTCCGTCGTGGCGTCTCGCTGGTCAGCTGCGGTGGTATCTGGGCGCGTCAGACGGAACATCAGGGGACTGCAGGGAAAGCGCCGTTTTCGGATGTCAGATCTGGGGAGCTTTGAAAGTAAACGGAACAAAGGGACAGAAATAGAGAGGGGGCCCAGTTTTCGCTCAGTGCGTGAAAGAAATTCTGGGCGGATCCCGACTGTCAAGCATCGCGGCGGACACGCCGCCTGCGTCCTGCGGTGGATTCGTCCTCGGCTTCCTCATCGTCCTCCGCAGCACCTCCACCTGCAAGCGGACAGGTTTTCATAGCCTCTTGCTAAGTATTTCCACCACCGTGCAAAAGCAATTTGATTATGTGGCGCCGTATTTTTCTAGTCAATTGAAATGACTGTTAGAGTATAACGAGGCCCGTCAGGCTCACAGTGGCTCGGCTGGGGCAGCCCTGCCCGTGAGGAGCGGGCACCTCGTCGTGGCGAGGGAGACCTCTCGGGGGCCAGAGCTGGACTCGGGCCTGCGACTGTGCGGCCCGAGGACACTCGCTGACTTCGTTTTCTTTTCTTTTCATTTTTTTTTAATTTAAATTATGGTAAAATATGACTAACAAAATTTACCATTGAAGCCATTTTTAAGTGGCCAGTTCAGTGGCATGAAGTGCACTCACGTTACTGTACAACTGTCACCACCATCTCCAGAATTTTTTTGTCTTGCAAAACTGAAACTCTGTCCCCAGTAAACACTAAGTCCCAGTTTTCCCGTCTCCTCGCCCCCGGAAGCCACATTCTCCTTTCTGTCCCTGAGAATTTGGCTGCTCTAGGGGCCTCGGCTAAGTGGGCTCGGACGGCATGCGTCCTCTTGTGCCTGGCGGCCTCCACGTGCTGCAGGGCGCTCGGGGTTCACCCCCGTCGTAGCCCGTGTCAGCCCTGCCCTCGCTCTCGAGACTGTGTATGTTCCGTGGCAGGAACAGGCCGCGGTGTGTGTGGCTGGTCGCCCGGCGACGGCCGCTCGGGTCGCTCCCCCCTGTCGCTGCCGTCAGCCGTGCTGCGCTGAGCGTGGTGCAGTTACTGGCGCGGGCGCCCGCGCTCAGATCCGCAGGTGCAGACCCAGAGTGCACTTGCCGGGTCACATCGCCTTTCTGAGGGGGCGCCCAGCCATTTCCGCGGCTGCCCCCAGGGCTCAAGGCGTTCCGTTTCTCTGCGTCCTTGCCAACACTTGTTGTTTTCTTTTTTGGGGGGATGAGAGCCATCCCGATCATCTTGAAAATAAGTGACTTTCAAAAAAGGGACTTCGTGCTTGCATTTGCACCAGGCTCTGCAGATTGCGTGGCCGGGCTGCCGGGGACCGGTGCCGGGCGTGCTGTGGGTGCCCAGCCGCCAGCTGCCCTCCAGCTAACACACGCCGCCGCCTCCTGTCTCTGTGCCCTGACCCCGGAAGCCACTGATCAGCCGTCAGCTCGGGAGGGCTCATGGCGGGTCCTCCGGGAACCGACGCCGCACCCCGGGCGGCTCCCCCGGGAGCGCCGGAGGAAGGCCTCGGGTCCGACGGGTCCAGGTGCCTGACCAAGCAGACACGGGGCCGGGGGCCAGGTCTGGCTGGGTGGGCCCTCAGCTCCCTCCTGCAGGCTGGGCTCCCCTCCGCTTCCTGGCTTCCCCTGTGGAAATGTCCCTTCTCCCCACGCCCTGCATGGGGACCGCACCGCCGCCGCCAGGGTCCCTGCCCCCCTCTGGGAGCAAGTGGGCCGCGTCCGGGCGGAGGGGTGGCACGTTGACAGTTTGCATCCGGAGTGCGCAGACAGCTGAGCAGGTCCCCGCCCGGCGCGGCCGTCCTGGGGAGACCAGCTGAGGCCGCGGTCTGGCCTTCGGTTTCCGCGGTAAATAAACACAGCACTGCCCTGTTCTCAGCGGCCTTCGGGTCTTGCTGCCTCGAATTTCTCTGTCGACTCATCGAACGATTGACTCCGCCAGCCTCCGCGCCCCCCTGGGTGCCGGCGTGGTTAGGCGTGGGTGCAGAGGCGGTGCCCGGGAGAGCTGCCTGCACGCAGGAAGCTGGCCGGGGAGCCCTTCTCTCGGCTCCACTTGGCGAGCGGGCCCTGGGCGCCCACACGTGGTGGGCACACCCGGCAAAGGACAGTGTTCCATGGCGTTTCGCCAGGGAGGGCGGGGCGTACCCCTAACTCCCTCTCAGGGCGGAGGTCACGGGGCCCGGGGGTTCACACAGGCGATGGGCCCGAGAGGATGAGCCAGGCGAGGAGGGGGAAGAAGGGGCGTTCCGGAGAGAAGTCAGCGTTCGGCCAGGAGCCCGGCGTGGGGTGGGGGGCTGTGGGGGCCCCTGGTTCAGTTACTGGGAATTTCTCTGCCTACATTTACCCAGTGACAGAGGCGTCCGCCAGACCGATGGCTGGCTTTATTTGTGAATGTGTGTGTGTGTTTATTTTCTTTGCCATTAAGAAAAACAAAGTCACCTCGTACTAGAATGTTCCCTGTGTCCTTCCCTTTATTAGTCACCCTTGGTGTTAGAGCGAATGATTTGAAACGAGAGGACAGAACGCGGCTTCGTGTTCTGCGTTGGGGACTCTGCGTTGGAGGCCAGGAAGGGGGCGGGGCCTGGAGAAGTGACCTCCTCATTTGGCACCCCAAATACATGCGCCAGAGCCCAGTGTTCCTGTCTCCTTTTCCGCCTCGCTGTGTCCCCCGTCCTGGGCCCTGGCTCGCCCCTTCCCCTGTGGGTGTTTCCATCGTGTCCTTCAGGTGGAACCTGTCTGACCTGCGGGGGTGGGGCGGAGCACAGGGCCGGGCCAGGTTTACAGCCGGGGCGGTGAGACCCGCGCCAGAACCGGCACCGGGGGCCGCGGCCGCCTGTGCTCACCGGAGCCCCACGGGGACCGGCCAGCCCTGCCGTGGCCCCCTGCGCGCTCGCCCGCACGGCTAGCTGGTCTGGGGATCCCGCTCCAGCTGGTCATGGGGGTGAGCTGTGCACGTCCCCGGGTCACTGTGAGGTCCCCGTGGCCTGGGGGGTGGGCGCCTGTCTGGCTCTTTCACTAGCATGTATTGTCCTAAGTTGCAGTAACCTTTCTGCCTTAAAGGAGGATGATTAAAGAGATTAAATCTTCTCCCCCATCTCCCGCGCTACACCTCTGTGCTGCTGAGCAAAATTAAATGCCAAAATAGATAATTTTCAGGTCAGTTAAGTCTTTTCTTATTTGTGGGTGGATCTGCAAAGATTCTCAACAATGAGGTTGATGGCTTCATGCTAGCACTGACTTTGTGAAAGACAAAAGTGTCGAAAAGTAAAGTCTTATTTTTCCTGCCATGGAAAAGCAATAAAGCCAGCATTCATCCACTCCCCAGCGTATTTCCCAAGAAACCGGCATGTTTTGGGCACCGTGACCTTTTGGACTAGATAAAAATAAGATGGTTGCTGGCTAGTCGTGGATAAGGCACACAGTGGTATTTTATTCTGAAGAAAGATATTAAAATAATGTTTGAATCGTGTCTGTCACTTCAATTGGAGTTTGATAAAAGGCTCTTTTGTATTTCTCTTTGCACACTCTTATCTTCACCATCCCCCACACCTGCTTCCATCCGAAAGGCAAAAAGAAATGTTGAGTACCAGATGACGGCTGCTTTATCTTACTGTGCGCCGCTCCATTTTAGGAATCATTTCGACGCGTTTCTCGGTTCTGATGTCCAGATGTCATGTCCTGCCACAGGGGGTTTTGCCGGGAGAGGAACGGTCTCTGCTGTCCTAAGAGAGACAGGAACGCGACAGAAGTCGCTCTGTGACTTTGAAAGTGGCGCCCCTCTTAGAGACGGGTATTCTGTCGGCCACACACGCACACGCACAGGGGAGAGAGGACTGGCCATGGTCTCTGACCCCGACGCAGCGCCCCTAAACCCCGTTGCTTCTCCCTCTGGTTCGACCCTCCGGGTTGGACCAGGGAAGGGGAGCTGCCGGCCCCCCGGGGCGTTGCATGCGGTGCCATTGAGGACGTCGAGGCTCAGGGTGGTGGAGACGCTGACTCCCTGAGGAACTTTACTCATTTACAGGCCTTCGCTTTTACTCGCTGCGTCTTTTCCATTGTTACTGTAAAAGAGACATAACGTAAATTTACCGTTTTAACCATTATTTGGTGTTCAGTTCTGTGCCGTTCAGCATGTTCGCATGGTGCAGCCATCAGCACCGTCCACCTCCAGAACTTTTCTGCCTTCCCATCGAAACTCTGCCTTAAGGTTAAGCACTCAGCCCCGCCCCCCCCCAGCCCTTGGCAATCGCCCTTCCCCGCTCTGTCTCCGTGGGTCTGACGGCTTTGGTCCCTCGCATACGTGGGCTTACACAATATCTGGCCTTTTGTGACTCGCTCGTTTCACGTAGCATAACGTCTTCAAGGTAGCACGTGCCGGAATTCCTTCCTTTTCCAGGCCGGGTACTAGTCCGCGGCTCGTGTGGGCCACATTCTTCCCTTGGCGGACGTGGGAGTCGCTTCCCCAGTTGAGCCGCGGTGCACGACGCCGCCGTGAACGGGGACGCGCAGGATCTGGCTGAGTCTCTGCTTTCGGCTTTGGTGGACGCACGCCCAGAAAGGATGCGGATAACCCGACGCTTTCCAAGCTGCACGTCCCGGGGGGGCCCAGCGTGTGAAAGGCGGGTCCTTGGGGACCGGGCGCTGGCGGCGTTTCCCCCCTGGGCTGCACTGTGCTCGGCCCGTCCCTCCAGCCCTGGCACCAGCTCCGCGCTGCCCCAGACGGGAGGCCGCTGGGCGCGCAGGGCCTCCTGCCGTTGGCATGGAGGACAGAAACACGTGCTGGGTTCACGGGGCCCGGGCACAGCAGACGGCCGGCCCTTCAGAGCGAGGCCCCGCAGGGGTGCAGGCAGAGCTCGCCCGGTCCCCTGGGGACATGGTTGGCCCTTTGCCCAGCCCTGAGAAGACGCACACGCTTTCGAGCATTTTTTTCTTCCCATTGAAGGCGAGACAGGGAATGAGAGCACAAGCAGAGCCATTAATTTTCACAAACTGACTTTTTAAAAGAACTAATTAACTTTTAAATTGCTACTTGAGATCCTGAAGTCATGTTTTGAGAGGACAGTCTGTGGGAAAGAGAAACTGAGCCGAGCAGATTTCGAGAAGCGATGTGGGGTCGCGCTCAGGCCTCAAGTGCGCTCGGGAGGCTTTGAACTTGAGTGATGATGGCGGATCGCCGCATCGCGTGGGAGCGGCCGGAGCAGAGCCCGGAAAGCTAACGTTGTGTCTCGCGATCTTATTGATGGAATCAGTCTTGGGCTCCCATGTCTGTAGCAGGCAAGATCATTTTGAAGAGGGACAAAGGATACAGTTTTGGCTTTCGTCCTGTTACCGACCGCGCAAGAAGGACTACTTTGCGGTCTGGTTAATTTCAGTGACTTCTCATTGAGCGCCTGCGAGGCATGGTGTTAGCTACTGTGGGGAACGCAGTGATTAAGAGATGTTTATTTCCCCCACGGAGGCTGGTCTGGAAGAAGAGGCAGACAGAGATGTGGGATGTCTCAGAGTTTATGGGAAGGGTCGGAAGCAAGCGAACAATTCAGGGGTGAGCGTACCTGTTTTTGGTGGGCGGAGAAAGTCAAAATTCAGTAAGGATCGGGAGAAGCTCCAAGCTTCCTGTACCTAATACAGTCGCTTCTTGTTAAAGAGTCACCATAAAATGCTAACTAAACCTAACTAACTGCTAAAAACCATTTACATCAGCCGAGGACATTAAATTTTTATAAATTTTGGTGGAAATTAGGGAAAAGACCTGCGAAAATGAAATTGTCCACCTGTGCACGACCTTTGCTGTTTTAGGATTTTTGCGGCATGTGGTAGTGGGCTCGCTCTGGCTTTTTAAAAATTGTTCCGGTATCAACAGCAGTGTTTATTGCAGTAAGAGCAAGTGCTCGCAACCACAGTGAGAGCTTTTACCATTTACTGACACCCTCGTGCCAAACAGCCAGATCTGCCAGCGTTATTTTCTTTAAGACACAAAATGCACACAGTCCTACGGGGCGTAGGTATCAGTATGCTTATTCTGCAGGCAGGAAGCTGAAACTTGCGGGGGCGAGGTCATTGGATGGAGGCCAGCCAGGTCTTCATGGGTAGAGGTCTTAGTCACCCCGCATTTTGACCATGAATGTGAAAACGAGGAAGGCTGCACAGGCCTGGGAATCTAGAATGCTGTCACGGCCCGGGGTGGCCGGGTCACTGCCGGGGGTGACTGGGAATGGGGTTGGGAGGGCAGACAAGCGTCCTGGGACCTGACTTCCCAGAAGACGGGGCGCCTGTGGGAAGACCTGGTTGGTGAGGGGAGAGTGAGCAGGATGGCCCAGCTTCTTCGTTCCAGGGCGGGGGAGGGGACAGGGACCAGGAGTGCGGGGTCGGGAGGAAGCGAGGGGGTCGGGGCGGGGGCAGGTCCGCCGCGCTCGCTGGGGGAGCTTGCGCGTGCCATGATCGAGCAGGTTTTTAAGACAACTACAGTAAAGGTGTCACTTAAGTGGGGCCCAGTCTGGCGGGGTGTTCGGGATGGGCGAGGACTTGATCAAGGGGTTGGAGGTGACTTCTTCCAGCGTGACATTGTTTTAGGAAGAATCCACTGGGAAGGAGGACCATGATCCTCTCACTGTGGTTTTTTGGACGAGAGTGGGCTAATCGACTGATTCTTGAGTCTCGAATACTTCCTAACCTCCTTTTTTCTCCCACTGATAGTTGCCTTTATCCCATAATGCTTGGGCACAAGTGAGGTCTGGATTTAAGGGTCTGATTTTTTTATGTGCTTATCTGGAATAGGAACTGCTTGATGTCAGGATAAAGATTTGGGATTTCAGAGATTTGTCAAGCAGTGCCGGTTTTAAGGACTTCTTATGTTGGACATATTTTTTGCCTATTTGATTGTAATGTAGCTTTTTGGCTTAATATCAACATCGGGTATCTGATATATATATATATTTTTATCAATTTGATTTCCAAAGAGTATTCATTCTGTCCACATGTAAATGATTCATAGGAAAAAGTCATCTAGTGAACAAAATCTACTAATAGAAGGATAAGATGGTATATGAAGTGATAATTAAAATGTGAACAATATCCTCACTTTTCCCTGTATTGTACAAACACGATCCAGTCATAAAAAGAATGAAGTCCCGATACGTGGTACAAGCCTTGACAGCGTGGTCAGGGAACGGGCCGGCCACGGAGGGCCAGTGCCGTCGGGCTTCACGGACTGAGGCGGCTGGGGCAGAGAGTGGGTCCCCGAGCTGGGGGAGGGAGGGGCGGGCGCCACCGCGTCAGGGGCGTGGGCGCTCCGGCAGGGCGAGGCGGAGTTTCGCGGATCGATGGTGGTGGTGGCAACGCGGCACTGTGGTCGTCATCGGTGCCGCTCAGTTACAGCCTTCAGCGTGGTCGGAAAGGCAGGTTTGGCATCGTGCGTGTTTACCGTGTGTCGCGAACAGTTACGAATTTCTAGCACTTTATATTTGTCTCTCGAAAGAAAAGGCTGTTTTCGTGGGCATCGAAGGGTTGATCTAGGCAGAGGCCGAATGCATTTCAGTGTGAGACACAAGCAGGGATGACTCAGCATTGTGATTTCTCCCTCCGTTGACATCTCGTCCCTTCTCTTCCTTCTTTGCAGCTTTTTATAACTATGACGCCAGGGGAGCCGATGAGCTTTCTTTGCAAATAGGAGACACCGTGCACATCCTGGAAACGTACGAAGGTGCGTATGCGTTTTGATGTCTTTCCTTTCCTGGTTTGGGGCAGTCGGCATGCTTTCCCTGTGCCCAGTGGACGAAGCATCACCCTGTCGAGGGAGCGCGGGTACCCACGTGCCTTACTCACGTGACCGGCGTTCTTGCCTGGTGGACGCCCGCTCAGGCGAGGGCAGCAGCGGGGCTGCCCATGATTTAAAATGCGTTATGAAGATGAAGTTAAAACTAAAAATTCCTGTTTTTAACCTCTGAAGTTTTCTGTTGAAAAAGCTGTTTTTATTAAAAAAAAAAAAACAGCAAAAAAACCCTCATTGGTTCCTATTTTGCAAATGTCTGTAAATCCTGACTCTCAATAACTGACCACTGGAAAAAACCATTTAAAAAACCCATTCAAGATATTTTCGTGTTTAAGTCCTTGTTTTGAGGTGTTTCATGCGAACGGTGAGACTTTCGATGCTCACATTTAGGTTTGTTAATAACACCTCAGAGGAACGAAAATGGTCATCTTCACATTTCCTTTCTTTTTAAATCGTGGCCCCATTTTCCTAGGGGTGAGCAGAGATGGTCACAGCCACGTGGGCCGCGGTCCAGAGAAGCGGTTGTCGTAATTATCCGACGTCCGCAGTGCTGCTGCGGTGGTTTTCAGACAGCCGTTTTCCGTGTTCAGTGTTTCTGCGGACGGTGTGAACGGGCCCGCCTTTCATTTTGCACAGGAATAAAGACAACAGGTTAAAAGTCGAGAATTTCAGCAGCAGAACTACCATGGATTGTGTTTCGCCAGGCCCTTCTGGGCTGGGGGCGGGGGGCGGGGGGCGGGAGGGGCATCGCAGACACCCCGCAGTCGCCGACACCAGCATGTGGGCCGTGACTCACGCTCGGCCTTCCACGTCCCCGCTGCACGGCAGTGAGGCCACGCGCGGCCTCCGCGCCGTGCGGGCGGCCGCGAGCCCCTGCAGACACCCACGCCCGCAGCCTTGGCTTCTCCACGTGGCGCACGCGGACTTAGAATCGCTCCCAGTTGCGCCTGTGCCTTACAGAGGTCCCCCTGGAAAGCAAGGTGGCGTTAGCAGGGTCGTGCCTGGAAGCGGACGGCACGCGGCGAGGACCAGCCGGGCCCTGGTGGACGGGCGGCTGCGACGCGCGCCTTCCGCCTCTTCCAGATTCTGCAGCCGAGGGTCGCGCCCTCCCATCCGCTCCCAGGGTGTACTGCCAGTGGCTGAGAGGACACAGATCAAGTGGAGGTTAAGGATCGGCCCCCTCATCTCAGACGCGCCTCTGATCTGAAGGGAAGACGCTCCATCTCTTCCGTTTTTGCCCCCGGGTCCCTTGAAGCCGAGGTCCTGGTTAATAAACCCCGGGCGATGACATCATTCCTGAATAGATGGCAATTTCCTGTGCAGCCCGGGTGTGTCGGCTGCAGCTTCTTGGCCTGGCTTCTTAAGAATGGTGTCTTCTTTAAAGCAGTGGGACCCTGAGGCCAGTCAGCGATTCCCGATACACATTTGACTTAAACATAAGCCGGATAGCGGGCCTTTGACCTTTGGGCCGGTGTCATGAGAAAGGGCCCTTCAGCAGTGTTCGCTAGCTGGGCTGGTCAGTTTTCCAAAGTTCCATTCAAGGGATCCAGTCTTTCAAAGACTCTTTAATGTGGATGAATTCCCCTTATTTAGAGTCTGTCTTTCGCTTCGAACCGGAACTTGGTCAGAGATCAGAGAAAGGCCTCCGGACTTGGTCTTCGAGAACGTGGCGATTTTATTACCATCAGATGTAAATGGAATCGCGGTTTTTCTCCTCTTTCCTCTCGTCCTGTGTGAACTTCACAGATCGTGTTAGAGTTGCACAGTTTCTTCGCGCGTCTCCTCCCTCCTCACTTTTCCTCTAAGAACATTTACTTCTATCTGTCAAGTTTGGTTTTCCTCTCCTGTGTGATCCTTTTCAGGATATTACTGTGATTGCTCCAGAGAATATGATTTCTAGGGGTTCATTCTTTGTCTTAAGGTTCAAAAAATATATTTACCTTCAAGTTGTGGTCAGTTCCTCTCTCCCAGACTCCCCCAAGGCTTGGAGCATAGAACAAGGAACAGGAAGTTGACCAGTCACCGTGAGGATGGAAAGAGCTTCGAGGGGTCGGTGGGGGCGCCCTGCCTTTATGCAGTGTCCGGGGTCCAGCAGGCAGAGGTGGCCTGAGGTCCCGGTTGTTTACTAGTGGACTCGCTAGTGGCCAAGCATGTACTCATTTCCTAAGGGTCTCCGGGGCCGCGCGCTGTTCCGAGGGTGGCCACAGGTCTTGCTCGAAGACGTGTCGCTTACTCCTTTTCTTAAACCACCGCCTCTGACCCGCAGCAGGGCTTGCGGTTTGCCCCCTGCCTGTCTGAGGGAGTCTTCCAGACCGTGAGCTCTGGGAGGACAGAGATCGGGTCCCATCTGTTTCCGGATTCGCTCTGCCCGGGGTGGTCTCTGGCCCGCAGCGTGTACGCTCGGCTGGTTGAAGGAATGACACGTGCAAAAAGCCTCGGGGAGGGAACCCGCGGGTCTTCCTTCCGCTTAGGAAGGCCGTTAGAGAAGAGGCTGCACCTGCCCCCGTGACGTGAAAGTCAGCACGAGCCTTTCCTCCTCCGCGTCTCACAGGCGGCCCTGCTGCCGCGTGTGCAGGGGGGGCGAGCGCGCGGTGCCCACGTGTGTCGGTGAGGCCGCGGCTTTCGGTTCCCACGTGTGTCGGTGAGGCCGCGGCTTCCGTTTCGTTCTGTTTCCGACCTGTGACTCGGCGCCGTGTTGTCAGGTGCCTCCGGTCGCCTGTGGCCGCTTGGCCCGTGACCGTCACTGCTTTGCGCACCCCGCCCCCCAACCCCCGAGCTGGGGGTGTCCCCACCGCCCCCACCTCCCGACACCCGGATGGCACTTCCGTGGCGTCCCGTGTCTGCCACGCGAACACGGATGGGGGTGCCGACGTCCTTAGGGCGCGCTCCCAGGCGGGCGGTTGCTGGTCTCGGGGTGCGGGGATACAGACCTTCGCTGTGCGGGCACAGCTGCTCCCACGCTGACGGCCACAGCCGCCCAGCCAGTGCCCAGCGGCGACCGCGTGCGGGGCCGTCACGGCCTCCAGCAGTCCGATGATCGTAATGTTGTGCATCCAGTTTTCATGTCGCAGGTTACATGGACTCGGGGCGTCCCTCTGCACCCCTAAGTCTTGTGAGTGTCTTCTTCCACGTATCGTTTATAAACCCTCCTTACCTTTTCCTCAGTTCCTGTTGTTTGTGTGCGTCGCTTGGCAGCGTTTCCTCATCTGTGCTAGGACATGAGCCCCCTGTTGGTTTCAGAAGGGCAAGGCCGTGTTCCAGCTGAGAATGCAGGCGGGCCGGGGGCAGGACGGAGGACAGTCCTTCATGCCGCGCGGCTGTGGCTCAGCGCGACTGCACTGGCTGCCCGCCTTCTCCACGTCGCCGTCCGCGAACGCCGCCCGCCTGGGTGCCGGGTCTGGGCTGGCACGTGGGGACTGCCGACGTGGACCCCGACGCGCCGCGGAAGCCCGGACGTTCCGTATCTGCCCCTGAGCGGCCTGCACGGTCCCTTGTCGTGGCGGAAGCGGGTTCGGTGGGCCGTCCCTCGGCCTTCGCTCGTCCTTGCCCGGCGCCTGGCGCTCCGCAGCGTCCGAGTGCATAGGAAGCAGCTGCCGAACGATCCCTTGAGGATCTTGCTCGTTTTGAGGCCATCGTTTTCAGGTGTTCACGGCCTCTGGTTGTGAAACGATTTCTCTTTCAGACGGGCGCTGCCGTGGCTGCAGTGTTGGCCCGTGTTCGAGGTGGCTTTCTCCGCTCGAGGCGGCCGAAAGGGACTTTATGACGTTCATGACG
Organism: Rousettus aegyptiacus; assembly: GCF_014176215.1. Lineage (NCBI taxonomy): Eukaryota > Metazoa > Chordata > Mammalia > Chiroptera > Pteropodidae > Rousettus > Rousettus aegyptiacus. The sequence continues at coordinate 57,523,553 of NW_023416309.1, forward strand.
AGGACACAGCCGCTGGCGTCTTGCTGCGCTGGGGCTGCGGGGGGACCGGTGACGGGCCGTGGACCCGTGGCGTTCGCAGGGACAGTTTCTGCTCTCGGCCTGAGGGGCCGTGCTGTGGGTGGGGACGGTCTTGTCTGTCATAGAAGGGACCCTTCCATTCTCACAGCTCGTGCTGACAGGTCCAGCCTGTGCATCTTCTCCTGCTGTTGCCCGGCCCTCCCACGTGGCGGGAACGTGAACTTGGGCCTGGGCCGGGCCCCGGGGGAGGCGGGCCCTGCGTCTGGGCTGCCGCTTCCCGCCCAGGCCGTGTCCTGGCCCCAGACGCTCGCTGTGAGCTGGGGTGGCCCCAGCGCCCGGCCGCTCTGTGTGGGGGAGGGCGGGCCTTCGCTCTCAGTAGGGCCTCTGAGAGCGGACAGCTCCTGGTGGTCTGAGGGTGCTGGCGTGTGCACTTGGCAGTAATTTCGACCCACATCAGGCACCAGGGCGGACGGGAAGATGCACGTGCAAGGCGCCTGCTCAGCGCCCGGCGGTCCAAGGCCGTTCTCCCCGTCGGGCCGCGCTGCTGAGCGCCACCCTGATGCCTTTGAGGCCGGGGTCTCTGGTCGGGCGGCCGGCCAGGCCTCGAGCACGGATTCGAGTCGCTCTCTGCGAAACCCCACGTGTGTCTCCGGAGTGCTAGGATGTCGGCTTTGGTCGCAGGCCTGCCAGGCTCTGCGGAGCGGCGTCCACGCGGCGGGGATGCGCCGGGAGGGCCTGGGCGTCCTCGTGCTGACCTGTCCCCTTTGTCTTTGTTTAGGGTGGTACAGAGGCTACACCCTACGGAAAAAGTCTAAGAAGGTGAGTCCCACCCCGGGCGCCCCCCATGAACCACCACGTGGGGGGACGCGGCCCTCGCTCCTCGGCGTCTGCGAGTTTTCCTCGCACGTCTCCACCTCTGAGTCTCAACAGCGTGTGGGCCGAGATGCGGGCCGCCCCGCAGCGTTCGGTTCCCAGCCGCACGCGCACGTGGACCCTGCAGCTCGGTTCCGGGAGCGGGGCGCGGGCCCGTTCACGGACGGCGGGGCCTCCCCGTGCTCGGGTGGAATTCTGCTTCCCGTTCACGCACGGGCTGTGTAGAAGGGCGACCTGGGCGTGATGGCTTGAGAAAACGAAAGCCCCAGAAGCCCGCTCGTGGTTTCCACTGTTACGTCGTCCTCGGCGACCAGCTCTGCAGAGCTCGCGCGAGCTGCATTCCCTCTTGCTTACGACTGTTTTTCCGCCTCCCGGCGGCCTGCAGAGAAGGGAGGTTCCGCTCTCCGTGGCTCCTCGCCTGCCTGGTCATTTGAATTCCCGAAGCCCAGACCTGTGCTTACGCCTCGGCGCTTGTGGTGACTGCTCCCATGCACGCCTCTGCTGGGGCTTTCTCTGTCCTTAGCTCCGCAAAACCTAATTAGGGCTTTTCTGTCTCCTTTTATGATTTTGAAGTCATGTCTATTCTAAGCTGTGGTTAGGCCGTCCACGGTAACTTATACGCCCTAATATCTAATTATGCTCGACAGATGGTTCATTTTACTTCTGTTTCTTAACTCTGCCTCTCATTATCTCCCTGTTGGCATGGATTCCTCTCGTGGTCCTGAGCCTGTAACTAAGGCTTCTAAAGTCAGTGGCTCAAGGAAGGACCTCCCACCCCTCCTCCGCCAGGCCCCGGCTGGGCCACGGGCCTCTACTCATCCAGTGCCCTGGGGCCTTGGGGTTTGAGGAAGGTGGATTCCGCCTGGCTGGCTGGCGGAGTACCCCTCTCCAGGGCAAGCTCTGTTTCGCATCGATCGCCCTTCTGTAACGAGGAGTGCCTTCCCGCGGACGCACCCCTGGGTTCTATCTGAGAAGGCTGCAGGCGAGGACTTTACCAGTGAGGGGATTAGGGTCAGGGGCCACCAGGGACCGTCCTGTGTGTTGCCTCTGTGTTTCTGCCCCTCTCCTTTCCTCTCCGTGACGATTCTTCTGCATGCGACACTTGGCCACACTCCTGGACAGGGGAGCCTGAGTCCCTGGTGCCCCCGCCCTTCCCAAGCATGATAAGTAGATGTGGCTTCTGGACAGGCTGCCCAAGTCCGTGGAGGCCGGGTCCCAGAGAGACCCAGGCAAGGCTCCTGTCCCCACAGCAGGTGGCTTGAAGCCACGGGAGCCACTGACTGGGTTTCTGCTGCGTGCACTGGCTCGGCCCCGGCCTTGCCGCCCGCCCCGCAGGTGCCCTCGGCTGCTTCGCCCCGCTGAGGGAGGCGTTTGCTGGCCCCGGAGGCAGGGCCGACATCCTGGCCCTTCCTGGGCTGCGCCCAACGCCGAACGTCTCGACGGCCCGCCTCCCGGGCACTGGTCAGTCGGGCCCGTGCGCGCACTGCCCTGCGCTAACGTAAAGTGGCATGCCCCCCAGGGGTAGTGCAGGTGGGCGCGACTCGCCCCGTTTCTGTATTTTATCAGACGCGCCCCCCCCCCCGCCCCCGTTTGGAGATTGATGAGAAGTCAGGTAAGTAGTCAGTACTTACGTGATGGCAAGCGACGTAAACGAGCCTGCGGTAACACGGACAGCGCTTTGACAGGAGGAGCCCCGAGGCCTCCCTGTTTCCAGGCCGACAGTGAAGGGCGCGGCGGGGCCCGCGGGCCTCTCTGCCAACGGGCGCCTCTGCGCTCTTCAAAGAAGCCGCCGCGGCCTCTGGACGTCTTCGTTTCCTTTGCCGTACGGGACACGTAGCACAAGACCTGCAGAACTGACAGCGACCCAGTCGCCCCACCCCTCGCGCCCCCCGACCTTTCTGGGCACAGTCGTTTGATTGACAGTCAGTGTTCATATCGGTAATACAAACCACTGTCTCTTTTTTCCCCTAAAGGGCATATTTCCGGCTTCGTATATTCACCTTAAGGAAGCGATAGTCGAAGGAAAGGGGTGAGTCTGGCCTCGATGTTTGCATGAAGACCGCGGTGGTCCCATCCGGCCCCCGCCCTTCCGTGGCGTCGTAGCAGGGCCGATGCGTGGGCGTGACTGACCACGACGTGGCGGGAGCTTTGGGAGGGACAGGGGACTTCTGGTTCTAGCCGTGTGCGGCACGGCTCTAAAGAGGCCGAGGTCAGCACGGTGGCTGCGGTCCTTGTCCTTGGACCTGATGTCGATTCTGGAAAGCATCCAGGGTCCCTGGCGAGCCACCCCGCGAGGCGGAGCCTGCCCGGCCCCCCAGCTCCCAGCTCCCCACCTCCTGCTCTGGAAGGCTTCGCGGGCTTCGATTTAAGTGGAGTTGAGGGTGACGCAACAGTTGTTAAATTGGGACGTGTGAAATTTGCATCTCGTCTAATTGTGATGTGTGTTCCTTAGAGGTCATAAAAGTGATGTATAAGATCCATTAAAAGTGCATGTGCAGAACAGGAGCCCGTTAGGCAGGGAAGGCAAACGAGCGGCCAGGTGTGAACCGGGGAGAAGGAACATTCACACGTTCTCCTCGTTTGTCTCTGCTACATCTTCACACTCAGTTAAATATGTAAATTATAAAATTACTAATCATATGATTACTGCATAATGGCGTCTCTTTGGCTGATTACAAAATTGCCTTTCCAAGCACTGTGCCTTTCACACGTGGAGAGGGCTAGCTCAAGTCCCGTAGGTTCATGACACGTTGATAAAACGAAGAGAATGACTTGGAGGTGTAAATGGCGATGGCCTGGAATATGGTATTTTTCCTACAGATAAAACGTTTTGTATGTAGAGTTTTAGAGGGAAGAAAAATAGGGAAGTTTTACAGCTCTCGTCCTGTTGCAGAAATCCTTGCGTAAAGTTTACATTTGGTCTGTTTTATATCCATCTCTATCAGAATCAGCGTAGGAGTCAGACTGCATATGATTGATTTTTTTAAAAAAACACTTTGGTCAATCCAAACGAATATACGTAGCACCTAATGATGAGGTGTAAGAGTGAAGTGACCAAGGGACTCTGATCCTCCATCTGTTGACTCACGGCCGGCCAGGTAGACGGGCCGGTGTGCGCAGGCAGAGACGCCGATCCCGTCACCGGGCCTAGCGTGAGGTGCCCCAGTGCGGGCCGGGTGGGGCCGACGGCCTAGAAGCAGCTTCCCTGCCGAAGCCTCCGGGGTGGCGTGCCCGTCCCCGTGGCCCTGGGGGTCTCCCCTCTGCCGCCGCTGCCGCCAGACCCACCCGCCTCACCTCGCTCACCCGGGTCCTCGCCGAGAACCTTCCGCCCTCAGACCTGACAGGCGATCTCGCTCCCCCTTCCCTCCGTGCACCTTGCCGCTGCCGCCTCCTGGTCCTGGCTCCTTTCCCGTGCGGGCCATGCCTCCGCGCGGCCCCCGCCGGCCTCCTCGCCGTCCCGGTTCACTATTTTCTCTTGCTCTCTCTTTCTCTCTCTCTTTCTCTCTCTCTCCCTCTCCCTCTCTCCCCTCTCCGCACCGGCTTCCCTGCTCCCTCACACGTCCCAGATCGTTACTACCCGACGCGGCCACCGATTCTGCGCTGTCCCCTAGAACCACGGCTCTTCCCATTTGTCCCCTCCCCCATTCCCACATGGCCACCGGGCCCTCGGATTGCCGGACTTACAGGGTCTTCTCGGTTCTCTTCCGGGCTTTCCTGCAGCATCGGACGCTGTGGCCGTCCACGGCGCTGGAGCTGCTCGTTTACGGGGGCGTTATCTGTCGCTGTGCCCGTTGCTGCCTTCCCCCGCCCGCCCGGTGCCCGCCGGTCTCAGGGTGCTGTCCTCGGCCCCTCCTCTCCATCGCCCCTGCCTTCGCGGCGGCCTCTGTTCTCACACCTTCAGCAGTTCCCCTTTGCGGGTGCTCGGGTCCAGCCCCCCAGCCCCGACTCGTCCCCTGAGGTCTGGTTCCATCGCTCAGAGCCTCGTAGCTGACGCGAATCACCACGGCTGGCCAGGCGCTGTGTCCCACGCACCCCCCGCCCCCTGCACGATGTTCTTCCACGCGGTCTTACGATGGCCCCGTGTGTCTGGCACTGTTGGGTTTGTGTATCGCTGACCCCCGGCGGGAAACAAGGTGGTGGTTACAAGGATAACATGACCAAGCCACATCGAATACGGGAGAGCCAGCCGGCACGTCGGCCCAAGGGACACAGATCAGGCCTGTCGAAAGGGAGACGGTGAGGGGGGTGCAGAGCTGAGGACGGGGCGTGGCGCACACGGGGGGCCGTCCGCGAGTTGGAGCCTCTGTGAGCCCCAGGCTTCCGCCAGCAGGGGGAGGAGGCGGAGGGGCTCGGCAGGAAACTCAGGGTCTGTGTGGTGAACACAGCAGGCGCTGGCGCGTGCAGCCACGGCGTGGCGGGAGAGGGCCCCCCCGCCCTGGAGGGGGTGCTACCGCGCACGCCACACTGTCGTTGGCCTCCGTGCCCGGCAGCTTGGCGACAGACCTGCAGGGCCGTTTCTGCAGGCACGTTTCATCGTAGACGCCAGTGATGTCCCACCTGAGGTTAATTCCTGAAAGCGATTTCGTTGGGGTTTGGGGGGTCTCGTGTGCACCCCTCCCTCCAACGTCTGGTCCCTGCTGCTCCAGCTGGAGCATGTGGCCGGACCTCTCCACAGAGACTGATGCTCAGTCAGGGGCTCCACTGTTCCTGCCTTTGCCCTCTCCCCGTCATCACTAAGTCACTGGAGGCCTGAACCCCAGTTGCGAGCTAAAGTCAAGTCCCAGCCCACAGTTCCGGGCCTGCACAAATCGGAAGTGTAGGTGCGACCCGTTTCAGCGTCCTTGTACGTGCCACGCGGGTCGGCTCGTCTGTTCAGGACCTTGGGGCCAGGTGGCCTAACTTCACGAGCCACAGATTGAAACACCTCCGCAGTCCCAGATATTAAGTGTCCCATGCAGTACAGAGCATGTGGCTGGAAAACAACGGTTGATTCGATTAAAAAAGTAAAACCCAGCAATGAACACCTCGGTCACGAGTTAAGAGCAAGTCAGAGGCTAACCGGCTGGGGTAGAGAGAAAAGAGAAGGGGTGATTGGGTTTTGGGATCAAGTCGAGAACCCGTTTGCTAGCTGCGCCCTCGCTCACAGCTGGTCACGGCTGCTTCACGCAGGATGGAAATGTAAAAGTCGTCGTAACCCGAACCTGCATTTTAGTGCCACACGGATCAGTGTGATTTGTGGCACGTGTGAGAGCGACAGGCACACATATCATGAACGTCCTTTCCCGGGCCTCTGTGTTCGGAAGACTTTAACGGGGCATCGTCTGCCTCCTCCCTCTTGGCTTGCCACCGGAGGTGGACAGCTTCCACGCAGGGCAACGGACGGACATTCTCAGGCTCTGCCCAGATGTTACTTGTTACGCTTAGGGATGAACATTTTCGCGTGTGTTTATTCAGTGCTATTTGTGTATTTTCTCTCCTCTTGTTTAAGTATTTAACTCTGTGGCCTAGGTTCGGAGTTACAGGTGCAGCTCGCAGAGACTAACAAAGCATGAACTCAGCTGTCCTTTCCTCCTTCACCTCCAGGCAGCATGAGACAGTCATCCCGGGTGACCTCCCGCTCATCCAGGAAGTCACCACCACGCTCCGGGAGTGGTCCAGCATCTGGAGGCAGCTCTATGTGGTGAGGACAGGATGGAGCTCGAAACCGAGGACGGCCTTGCTGGGCCTTTTGTATACCATGAGGATGCTTTTTCCTGGGGACCCCAAAAGCAGGCCTTCTGGGACCAGACGATACCCAGAAGGACCAAAGAAAGCACCATGACTCAAAATTCTGCTCGCCCTGGGGAACTGTGTGCCCTTTGACTTGCTCTGGGTCAGGGTGCAATGCCGCTCACCGCGATAAAGTGGCCATAAAGGACTGGGTCATGGTTGTCACCTTCCTCGTGGTGGAAAGGAACCTGGGCAGCATTAGGACTTTTGATTGCTCGGTCTGCATTGATATACCCTCAAAGAAAACAAAAACCTATCCTTAAACCGTGTAGGTGCTTAAGCATGGCGGTGACTCCTGTTTAGTTTTTTGCCATTGTCTGCCTGTGGATAATGCCTCTCATCAGTCAGGAGGCGTGTTTGTCACCGAGGTGGGGAGTAGCTCACGTCCTGGCGTCAGGCACAGTTGTCCATTCTCCAGATCGCCCCGACCGGGCAAGAAACCTAATTAACAGAGAGAAGTTGGGGCTGCGACAGCTCCCGCCTCATATTCATTCCTTCGGGGCGTTTTTTTTTTTTTTTTTTTGCACAAACACTTATATTTGCAGAGATTCCCCTTTGTCAGCCTGTGGTTCTGTCTGAAGTGTCGATTTCTCACCCGCTGCTGTCGGTGCACGTGGGGGCCGCGCCGGGAAGTCGGCACGTCTGATTCTCGGGGACGCAGGACACTTTTTAAAGTCCCACAGCTGCTCTCTGGGCAGCTTTGTTTTTGATTATACAGTGGTTTCGTATAAATGCACAGTAATAAGCAGTTTCAGTAATTGTTCATCAAACATTCTCCAAAACCTAAAAACGTAAAGCTAGCTGTGAATGCTTTGTGTAAATCTGAGCAATTTTGATGTCGATATTGCATGTTCGACTTAGCAATTTTTAAACAAATATGGCAGCAAAGCAAACAGGAGTCGAGACCGACCTGCTTGAGCTGTGCAGCCCCGACGTGGGCATTTCTAAGGAGCGTCATCTCCTTTTAAAAAATGTATTTTTGCCTTGGAGGGACTTACGTTGTTGGGTTTGTCCAAAGCCAAAGAGAAGTGTTCATGATACTTTTATACTTCTTTTTTTTTTTTTTTTTTTGCACTGCTGTGTGGTTGTAACAAGTTAGCAAAATATTCAGGATTTTAGCTATTTGACAAAACCTCAGAAAAAGGAACAAGGAGAATTCTTAAGAGGGAAGCAATTTTCCAGTAAACCACAAGTTTCAACCATTTAGTTTTCAATTAAAAATGAAAGTTAGGGTAATGCTGTAGAGAGATCGAGGGCTATAAGACAGCTCGTGAGGCTATGCGACAGCCGTGATGAGTGGCAGGGACCTCAGAAATTCCTGGAAAAAAGCTCAAATACTGTAAGTAGCAGGCTGAGCGTTTCAGATATGTGGAAGAGACATTTTATTTTTTAATTAGATCTATTGGGGTGACATTGATCAATAAGATCATGTCGGTTTCAGGGATGGGGTTCAGTAACGTGGTCCACGTGTATCGCACGGTGCGACCCGGAGTCGAATCTCCTTCCGTCACCATATGTTCGACCCCCCCCCCCCCTTCGCCTTTCCTACCAGCCGCCCTCCCCCCTCATCCGGTCACCAAGAAAGAGATTTGGTGTTTTAAAACGCGACAATGACCGCATTCACTTTTTCGAGGGAACCATGATTTTTAGAATTTTATCACGTTAGCTTTCTCCTGGATTTCTTTTCACGGAAAGCAGCACTGGGTTCGTTTTCTCTTCGGATAAGTCCTCATTCTTAGCTCTTGCAGTTGCAAAGCCATCGCTTTGTACCGTTGCTTGAAATGGGTACAAAGTGAACACAGGTGTGAACTTTGCGTCTCGTTTGCCTTTTCCTTTTGGCATAAATGCACCCGAGAGCTTGGGGACTCAGATTTGGCTGAGTGAGCCACAGTGCTCCAGGGGCCGGTGCCGTGTCCTCTCTAGCTCTGTGACAGTGAGGTCTTGGGGTTCAGTGTGTCGGTGTCCCCAAGAGATTGTGAACACCCGGTAGGTGAGCTCCTTAGGCTCAGCCGATCCTGAGGGAGTGTCATTGTTTGCCCATTCATAGCCCAGATACCGGAAGCTCATGGGCCGCCTGCGAGGCTCTCAGTCCAATCCTGCTCTGGTCAGCCTCTTGGTCAGCGTTGGATGGAATATTGAGGATTGAGCATTGTTACTCTTTATCCTTACGAATTCTTAGTGTCTGATAGGAATCAAATTCCATATACTCTGTTCCAGCTCCATGCTAAAAACATCTCTTAATTTGACGTAAATTGCATCCTATCCTATAAAGCGTTTCCTGCATGTGTATTTGAACGAAAACTCACAGTGCCATTTCATCTCCCCCCACACAGCAAGATAACAGGGAGATGTTTCGAACCGTGCGGCACATGATCTACGACCTTATCGAATGGCGATCGCAGATTCTTTCCGGAACCCTGCCGCAGGATGAGCTCAAAGAGCTGAAGAAGAAGGTCACTGCCAAAATCGATTATGGAAACAGGTTCGTTTATTTAAGGATGACGTCATGCTTGAATCATCCAATGTAATAACATCAGCGTGAGCCTGGAGGAGACTGAAATCATATTTTATCCTAAAACAAAATTTCTAATGTTAAAATAATGGCATGGTCTTTATTTTTAAAAAGAGCGAGGTATTTTCTGTTGCATCCTGACGATAGGTATTTTCTGAGTCATCGTTGAAGCCTATTCCTGTCTTTAAGAAGCCAGGCAGTCTGTCATTTTCACTCTTCCCGAGGGCACCCCGCAGTGTACCCCAAACAAGGGACTTTCAACTTTCTGCTCACCGGATTTGACTTTGAGTCTAGATGAGAAGGGACTTTGTTCAGTAGTCAGCACCTGGTTTCCTTCTGTGGAATCCAAGTTTCGAGAGTTGGAAGGGACATCAAAAATCACCTTAAAACTTGTCATCAGCATAGAGATGACACATTTGGCAAACAAAAATAGAGCCGGCTAAATTTGAATCTCAGATAAACAACGGATTATCGCTTTGCGTAAGTAGGGCCCAGGCAGAAGTTCCCACGCACCCCAGCCTGCACCCCAGCCTGCACCCCGCTCTGCCTGAGCGCCTGCAGCAGTGGCGTGCTCACTCCTCCGCCCCCCGCCCCTCGCCCCCCGCCCCGCGCCCCGCACGTGCGGTCCAGCGTTAGCGAGCGCCTCGGACCCTGCACGGAGAAGAGCTGCTTTATCCCAATTCTGCCGGGGCTGCAGCCAGAACGAGGCTCTGCTCTTTCCCCACCGGATAACTACCTCGTTGTTCTTCTAACGTCAGAGCTGCAAGAAGCCTTTCACGCGATCCGGTCACATGACTCCCCAACGCTGGCCGGTATCAGAATCACTCGGAGAGCTTTTAAAACGCTGGCTCCTGGGACTCACTTCTTAAGATTCTGCTGTCTGGAGTGCTGCCCAGGGATCTCAGGTTTTAAAATTAGAGCTGGGCCGTGATGGACAGCAGACTGCGGAGCTTCTGGCTGCATCTACCCCTCACTTAACACCTCAGTACGTGAGCTCCGAGACTAGCACAGGTTTGTCTCCAGCCGCTCAGCAGGAGAGAGCCCTGGATAAACTAAAAAACCTTTCTGTAAAATCAGAATCATAACATAATCTCGTTTTCTAGTAAATCATACTTTCAAGTATAAAAAGTTTCTAAAGACATTATTAGTTTGATGTAGCGTTTGGATTAGAAAGGCTACAGGAGAAGTTTTTTTTTTTTTTTTTTTTTTGTCCCAGAAATCCGTGGACTTCTGGGTATAGGATATTTGATACTGTTGCAGTGAAACCCATTTGAAGACCACCTGCCTGAGAAGCCAGACTTTTGGGGCTCTGATTTTATTTTCTACTGGAGTATTGTATTTTGAACTAACATTCAGAAATCACCTGCTTCCTTTGGCTGCACGAAGCTACCAAAATACATCACGTTGTGGACAATCTAGTTAAGAAAGAGTTTCTAAATGTAATTTACTACTTTGATAGGAAATACAGTCCTTAATAAGACAGTTTTTTTGCCCGAAGAACTCAAGTGTACTGCATAATTTCTCTAAAGCTCAGTTCCTTCTTCGGAAAAAATAATACACCGTAAAATCCCAGTGTCGAAAGTTCGATTTTAAAGTGGTTTCTGGGAGATGTTTGAGAATGTGATTAAAGTCATGGACCGTCTTTCTAGAAACATGCATGTGCACAGTTCACACACACAGTTTTGCGTGGAATTTCGGGGGTGTTTTCCACCTCCCTTTCCTCGAAGGTGCTTTGGGCCCCCGTGGGATTCGTTGCTAATGGTCAGAGCCTCTTGCTCTGCTGAGCCGCAGCCTCTTGACGGAAGCTCACGCTGGATTCAGAACCTCAGAGCAAGATTGTTAAAACAGCGCCAAGCATGGCCGGCGTGAAGACACTCCATCACAGGCCACTTCCTGTGAGGGTTTGCCTGCGGCATTCTGGAAAGGGGTCTGGCCCAGAACCCAGGCTCTGGGTTCTTCTAGATGTTTCTCTTGAGTTTAGGTTTCCTCCTTTGTAAAGTGGGCCTGCCTGTCTCTCTTGGCAGGACTGAGGTGAGGAGGACATGGCAGGATCTTCTCCTGCGGACAGCCTGGGCTGCTGCTCCTCAAGCAGCCTGCAGGACCTCGGGTCAGCCCTCCTCAAGCCAGCCCCGCCCGTTCCCACGGGGCTCCGCCCACTCCCACAGGAGCTCCGCCCACCCAAACAATCCCCTCCCCACCCTCATTTGCGTTGGCTCCACCCACACCAACACTGACTTCTGGAGGCAGGTTCAGGGCTGGGATTAGTAGTGATGTTGGGGAAACATGTTCCAGAGACAACGAATGAGAGCTTAAAAGGCTCTTTAAAGAAAGGCCTTCTCCCCCTGAGGTGCCTGCACAACCGCTGCCAGTCCCGAGGCTGCTCTCATGCCGGGCAAAAGCGTCTGTTTGCTTCAAAGCCTGTTTCCCCACACGCTCCTGACGGAGGGCCCAGTGGTTCCGCGGCGCCATCAGCGAATTTGCTTAGTACATGTTAAAGGGGGAAAAAATGAGGTTTCTGCGATGGCCTTCCAAATGTTGCCGTGGTCCGGCATGACCTTCAGCATGAAACCTGTCTGACACGTCTCCGCCTCACGCTCAGCTTTAAGGCGAGCGACCTTCAGGGAAGTCGGAGATAAGTGTCTGGATGGAGAACATGGTCCAGTTGACGTTCCTCTTAAACTTGCAACTGTTACAGATGCTAATTGAAATTTATCTCTCTTTGTAGGGTGGTTTAAAAAAATTAAAATTCTCTGCTTCTATAGACTTGCTAATAGCAGGCAGGAAACCCAAGGGCAAAACATAAGACATCTGCGGCCAGTACCCTCATGTCTTATTAAAGAGAACACACCACCATGGCTCAACTCTTGGTTTTTTTCTTTAACTACCCTTTTTTTTTTTTCTTTTAATTCTTTAAATAAAAATTGCAGTAAAAATCACCCAGCAGTTTTGCTGGATTTGGGGAGACAGAATGTTGCCGAAAGCATCCCCAGGTACAGGTGGCCGGCGTCCTTGGCAGGCGCTGCTCCTCTGTCGGGTTGGCCGCTGTCTGAAACCATCTTGACCATCCTGAGCCACCTTAACCATCTGGCCAGAAAGTCAGTGTCCATGGGGATAGCTCCCGTGTGTTCGGTGTGGAAACACAATAGAGCGTTTTTATTGAAAATCTTCTGATGGGCTGATGTAGGGATTAGAACTGAGTCTAGGGAGAAGGAAAGCTGTGCAGTGGAACCTTCCAGAGGCTGTGGGGAGTAAGCAGAATGGTGGGTGTGAGGACGCTCAGCCTGTCCTCTCTCCCGCAGTCCCCAGCCCTGTGATGTCAGAGCCACTAGCTTTGTGTATTTGGACATGGGGTTTGTATGTGACTGCACATGTGTATGTACATATACATACACATGCTATGTGTGTGTGTTTGTGTGTGTGTGTGTGTGTATGTACTGCCTCCCAAAACATACAGCGTGTGTGTGCTTTAAACTACCCATACCGCTCATATAGGAATTAATAACGCACATGTCATTTGGGCTGTGTTAATCTGTAAAATTTCTCATTGTAAGACAGAGACCCTATTGCAATGAAAGCAAGAACTGAGTTTTTAAAAAATTTCCCGCGGGATACGTTTTAAGTTAAAGAAAGTTGCGTTGCAGAATTATGGCCCCTGAACATTTGCGGGTGACCCCAACTTTCTGTGATGTTTTCGTCTGCTCAGTCGTCAGAAGCGAAGTTGTGCTGGAGAATTCAAGGCCTCGATCTGTGTCCATGAGGTTCTGAATTCTTGTCGTTGCAGAATTCTCGATCTGGACCTGGTGGTGAGAGACGAAGATGGGAACATCCTGGACCCGGAGCTCACCAGCACGATCAGTCTGTTCCGGGCCCATGAGATAGCGTCTAAGCAAGTGGAGGAGCGACTCCAAGAAGAAAAAGTAGGTTCCGCTCGCCGCGGTAGGTCCGCCACGTCCAGAGCACCTTTCCTCAGTAGCGATTTTCAACACGAGTCAACAGACCGTCAGCGCGGCCTGGAAGTTACACTGAGAAGGACCCGAACAGGCCCTGCCACGCGGCGCGTTTCACGCAGTGGCGAGTGGGATGCAGCCTGCGGTCGAGACGCCGCCGATGACCCGGAGCGTTTCGTGCCTCGGGGGGTGGCGGTGTGCAGTGCCGGGAGGCAGGATCTTCACGGCGTTGGCTTGTGTTCTCATCTCGTGGGAGACGACATTTGATTCTGCGCATCCTCTTTGATGTGCTCGGGGGTGACACACTCTAAGCTCGATGAGGGCAGAGAACACGTGCCTCATTGATATTTTTCATCTTCCATGGCCTTTGGGGTTATCTCGTGTACAGTAGGCATTCGGGGATCAGTTGCCTGATTGAGTCTGCCACTCATTCAGCAAGTTTTTATTGAGAATCTACTACGTGCCAGGTACTGAGGACATAACGATTTATAAGACCGAGCTGTCCTCGCAGGGTTTAGCCTCATGGGAGAACCACAGATAGAACAAGCAGCTTCGCACGCCGCCACCATTCCGAAGCATCGGTCGGACAGTCGGACGTTTCCATCTCGGGAGACGATGCTCGGCGTGCACTGTTCCGGGCTCCTGGCCGTCGCGTGGGCGTCTTATTTTTGGTTGGGTGCTCGCATACGTATTTGAGAACTCGAAGTGGGGACAAGGCGGCGACTGCACGAGCGGCCGCGCCGCGTTACGCCGATGGCGGTGCTTGGTTTTGTCCCTTCCGCAGGGAGCGAAGAGAGCGGGGCTTGGCGGTGGGCCTCACTAATGCAGCTCTCTGCCCCGCTTCCCTTTACAGTCTCAGAAGCAGAACATAGATATCAACAGACAAGCCAGATTTGCCGCCACCCCTTCTCTGGCCTTGTTTGTCAACCTCAAGAACGTGGTTTGTAAAATAGGAGAAGACGCCGAAGTGCTCATGTCGCTTTACGACCCTACGGAGTCCAGATTCATCAGGTCAGTGGCATTGTCCAATTGCTCGCTGTCTTTCCTCCTGGGTCAGTGTTAGGGAGAGGACGTCGGAACCTGCAAGAGCGCTCCCGGGGGACCAGCCGGCCGGGCTCCGCCCCGGCAGCCTCGCCCGGCACCCTTGTGGGACAGCTGGCTTGGATCGTGCCCAGGTTCAGCTTTCTGCACGGACACGGGTGTTTGATTGTTGAGTTTTAGTCTTGTGACGTTTTAAGGGACCGAGCAACTAAAGATTGAAGTAGTGTTTTGTTTCTTGTGTTCATAGGATTTCGTGTATCCAGATTCCCCAAATAGTGCTCTTCTCTTTGCTTTGTCCAAACTTTTGTTCCCCATAAATGTCCGTTCTGGACCTTTGCCACGAGTTCCTCCCCCAGTGTGGTTGGCTGGAACACGGCGCCCAGAGCAGTCAGCACTTGCTGAATAAAACATCGTCGCTCTCGCCGGCCGCCCCTGTCCTTTCCGAGGCGGCGCGCTCTTGGCTCTTGCTTTTGTCCCTCAGGGTAACTTTCTCTTTGTCTAGATGGAAGAGTGATGCTTTAAACTGTGTGAGGTGTGTGTGTGCGCGTGTGTGTGTGTCTGTGCAAAACTCCAGTGTTTTCACTTTCATTAGTCGGAATTTAAAAGTTTAGTATATGACAGAAACCAGAACAAATAGGTGAATTTCATTCTCACTTCCGATAAGGATTCTATTTCTTTTTGAGATCGAATTCAGTTTGTGTTTTTAGGTCATATTCGGTTGGTCTTAGGCTCTGAAATAAACGTACAGTATCTTATACTATAAATGAATGAATGATGGATTTTAGTTATTCTAAACGAACAGATATGCTTTAAAAATACTAAATGCTGAAATGCCATTTTCAGACACTTCCATCGTAATTATAACCCTCGACAGCTAAAATTAAAACCCGCGAAGGATTTTGTAGAGGAGGCGTCGGCCCCGCCATGCGGGCAGCGACTCTGTGTCGCGTTAATGAGCAGCCGCTCTGTGATCTTAATTATAGGTCAGTGTGGATGCTCATTCTCTGCCCTGTGACATTTGGAAAATGAATTTGTTTTTCTTTCTTTTTCAAGTGAAAACTACTTGGTCCGCTGGTCAAGTTCCGGATTGCCTAAAGATATAGACAGATTACATAATTTGCGAGCTGTTTTTACGGTAAGTGCCTCCGGAGGCGTTCAGTTGAATCGTTTGCTTTAGCGATGACTTTTTCGTGGTCACCCCCTGACCTCTCGCCGCGCTGGTGCGTGGGTTTTGGGGTGCCTGCATGTAACACGTGGTGATTTTGTCGTAGTAACACCCTTCTCAGAGTCTTCTGGGTCTCTAGCTTCCCTTAGAATCTGCAGACCAAAGACGTACTCTGTGACCATGAACTCAACTCACTTGTGTCTTACGTTCCCTTAACGTTAATGGACCGTTGTCGTTCAGTTCCTTTTTGTCACGCGAACAGTTTACTAAGATGCTAAAAACTGGTCAGAGAAATGTGTCTCCATGCATCTCTTCACTGTCTGTTCATTGAACGTGCATTGGATAACGGTGTTCTGAAATAATCATGGAAATTAATATTTCTAGGACCTCGGAAGCAAAGACCTGAAAAGGGAGAAAATCAGTTTCGTTTGTCAGATCGTTCGAGTGGGCCGCATGGAGCTGAGGGACAACAACACCAGGAAACTGACCTCGGGCCTGCGGCGGCCCTTCGGAGTGGCCGGTAACCCATGGGTCTCCCTTTCCTTACGAGTTTCAAGGGCATTGCGAGCACCCTGAACAGAGCTGCTGCAGAATACTGGATTCATCCGCTTTTCTGTGGGAGGGAACCGAATCCTACTAGCTCTCTTTTGGGTGGTTTCAATTCCAGGTGCTGCTCAGGATGCAGCCTGGGCTTCAGATGCAAACCATATAGTTGATTTTAAAGCAGGTCACCTCTCCTGGGGAGACCCCGGCCCGCATTCTCAGCCTGGAGGGGAGCAGTCGGTGGCTGGAGGGGTGTCGGGGTTTGCGGACTTGGTGGTTGACTGGTTTAGGGGTCATTCCGCGTGGAGAGGTCAAGGTGATGGAGAGGCAGGAGAGGAAATTCGGAGGATGCAGCTTTGCCACCAGCGGGGCCGTTGCGTCTGCACGTTCATGCTCTGGTTCTGCTTGGTGGTAGTTGGTGACGGCGCAGGAAAAGGGGCGCGAGCTGGCACCGTGCAGGCAAGACGGGAGCGCCCCCAGGAGGTTCTGGTCACGTGACCTCCTTCGGCGTCGCCCCTTCTTCCCCTTTTTGGGAAGCGACTTCCCCTCACTGTCCGGTGGCCGCAGTGGCGTGTCGTCACACGGACCTCGATTTGCTCTCGTCCTTTCTGTGACCCCGGGACCTCCATGTGTGCGGGGAAAGGCACGCGTTTCTGACGCGCAGGTGGAGTCCTCGTAGGAACAGCAGTCGAGGACCTTTTTACCTTGGCCACCAGGAAACTCAGGGTTTATTTATTTGTTTTAACTCCTTTGAAATAGACTTTATTTTAGGACAGTTCTGGGTTCCCAGCAACACTGAGCAGAATGTGTGGAGATTTCAGGGGTCCCCCCCCTGCTCCCCACACACACACGTAGCCCTCCTCGCCATGTGCCTCCTGCACCGACCGGAAGGCTTCCTTGTCACAACAGATGAACCCCCGTTGACGAGTCGTCATCGGCCAGGGTGCGCACACCGGGCCTCACTCTCGGTGTCGTACAGCTCGTGGACCGTGACCGGTGTATAACGGCTTACGTCCCACGTCATAGTATCATAAACAGTTTGCACTGTCCTGAACAATCACTTGCGCCCCCTGGTAGCTTTTAGAAAAACATGTCAAACCATTTAACTAAATGATTGACTACTTCATTAGAATTACGTAATAACAGTGATAGAGGCATTAGGAGAAGGAAGCTCGGGAATTGTTTACCCCCATTTACCAGCAGGGCTGTAGAATGGGGTACACTTCCCCTTCGTGAGATTCTGAGGGCCCACGTGCCTCGAGAAATTCTCCCACGTTTTCATCCCTTGTGACCTGAGTATGTGCTTCAAAATCACTCCTCTCTTTTTCAGACGCTAGTACCTTTCATGTGTAATCTGATATCATGGTTGAAACACCTGGCATTTTTCAGGGTTCTTTTTTCCTCTTTCCTGGCTCTGTGGTAGTTTAAGGAAGTGTCTTATTTTTACCTCAGGGGTGTCGGGCTCTCCGTGAGTGACCAGAGCAATCTTTGACAATGTGTGTCAGCAGCACGTCTGTTCACACAGATGCAGTAAGTTCTCTGGTTATTAGGGCACCAGTAAAGTGGTGAGTTCTGGACTGGGTGCTTGTTAGCATGGATGCGTGCCTCTCTCAAAACTCACGGGAGCTGTATTACAATCTGTGTGTTAAAACATTTTCTTTTTTTGTAATGGTAGCAAGCAGAAAAAAGAAAAAAAGTCAGTTCAGAGCATGGTTTCCCGTGTGGCGTTTCCCCCGAGCCCCACTTCTAACCGGCGAGTCACATCCCCTGGCCCTGTGTGCCCACAGCACCAACTACAAACTATTTTTTTTTCTTAAACTATCTCTGGCATGGCTCGATTTTTTTTTTCTTTTTCTTTCGACCCCCTTCCCCATTTCTCCCTCCCACTCGCTGCCTCTGGCCACCACAAATCTGTCTCTCGATCAGTGAGTTGTTGTTTTTTTTTAGATTCAGCGCTAAGAGATGATATGGTATTTGTTTTTCTCTGTCTGACTTAGAAAAATGGCCCTGAGGTCCAGCCCTGTTTTCTCAAATAGCAAGATTTTATTCTTTTTCATACGGTTTCATTACGCGTGTGTATGCAACCATTTTTTAGCCATTCACCATCGGTGAACACCTACGTTATTTCCACGTCTTGACTGTTCTGCTGAAATGGCGATGGGGGTGCACACATCTTTTTGAGTCAGTGTTTTCGTTTTCTTCAGGTAAACACCCAGACGCGGGATCGCTAGATCCCATGGTGTTTCCGGTTCTAATTTTTCGAGGAGCCCCGTCCTGGTTCTCCTAGCGGCCGCACAGCTTATATTCCTGCCAGCACTGCACGAGGGCTCCCCGTTTCTCTACATCCGCACTAGTACTTGTCATTTCTTGTCTTTTTGGGAATAGCTGTTCTAACAGGTGTGTGGTGATTTCTCACTGTGGTTTTGATTTTCATGTCCCTGATGATGTCGAGCATCTTTTCATGTGCCTGCTGGCCTTCCTAGGGAAAATGTCTAGTCAGATCCCTCGCTCAGTTTTTAATTAAATTTATTTATTTGTTTTTGCTATAGAGTTGTGTGAATTCTTTATATATTTTGGATATTTAGTCCCTTATCAGATATATGATTTGCAGATATCTTCTCCTGTTTAGCGGGCTGCTTTTTCATTTTATCGATCGTTTCCTTTGCTGTGAGAAGCTTTACCATTTGGTGTAGCCCCACTTATTTATTTATTTTTGGTGTCAGATTTCAAAATCTCATCTTGGCCAAGACTTATGTCAAGGAGCTTACTTGCCCGTGTTTTTTTCCAGTTTTATGGTTTTGGGTCTTGTATTCAAGTCTTTTATTTTATTTTTTTGTGCCTGTAGCACCTGGTCTTCCCAGGCGGTCCCCCATCCAAGTACTAACTAGGCCCGACCCTGCCTAGCTTCCAAGATCAGAAATCAGGCGTGTTCAGGGTGGCGTGGCCGCAGACCATGGACCATGGCTCCCCTGGGGCGTGAACCCAGGACCTTCTGCGTGTAAAGCAGATGTGCTCACTGCTGCACCATGGAACCGCATTCCTACATTTAAGCCTTTAATCCATGTCGAGTCCATTTTCGTGTATGGCGTGAGACAGTGGTTGAGTTTTATTTCTTTTGTCAGTGGCTGTTCAGTTTTCTCAAACCATTTATTGAAGAGACTGTCTTTTGCACATTATTCTTGGCTTCTTCGTCATAAATTAATTAACCATACATGTGTGGTTTTATTTTGGGGCTGTCTGTTTTCTTCCATTAATTTATGTGTGTTTTTACACCAGTACCATATGGTTTGGATTTCTTCAGCTTCGTAGTGTAGTTTGAAATCAGGGAGCATGATACCTCCAGCTTTGTTCTTCTGCTCATCCCTTTGCAAGTACAATTTCCACATAAAATTTAATTTTGAGGCTCTATTCAGAGTAACTTCTGCATGTTCGTGTCCACAGAGTCCAAATTATCAAAGTGTTTGTTGATGGACTGTGACACTTACCATTTTTAGCCTTCTACTGAAAATATTATGTTACATTTCTTTTTTATGACGTAAAAGTGATATAAAATTGCAAAATTATGAAAAAGAAAGAAAAATTAAAACATAGGCCATTCATAATTCTAGCCAGCGTGGTACCTCATGATAATCTGATATTTCTTTCTAGCTTTTTTCTCTCTCTCTGTGCTTTATAATTTTTTAAAATACATCAGATCATACTATATCTGTTTTTTTTTTTTTTTTTGGTCTGCTTATTTATTTACTCTTGGTCTTTTTAGTCTTTTTTATCATTTAACCATTTTTAATGTACAGTTCAGTAGTGTTAAGTTTCTTCACATTGCATATTTTATACGTTTCGATATTTTTCAAAAGCGTCCCATTGTACACATTTCATTTTATCAGCCGTTCTTCCAAGGTTGGGGTTTCCAGGGGCCGCGGTCTGTGGCCGCGTCGTTTTTCCAGAGCCCCTCGCCGTGGGCTGTGGGTGTGCTTCCGGCTTCGCGGCATGGAAGGTTTGCAGCGAATGCCCTTGAACTCGGATCTCTGTGCCCCTCTGACTGGGGAGGGTGGCGCCCTGGAGCCGGAGGGCGTGTGCGTCTGAGCCGTCTCGGTGCCTCGTGCCCGGTGCTGCGAGCGGGGAGCCCCGAGTGGCGTCCGGAGCCTGGCCGGCCCCCTCCTCCGCTGTGTGTTTCTCTTCATGGGCCTTCCTGCTGTCCGTCCCCTGCGGTCCCTGGTCGCCGTCAGCGCTGCCCTGACGGCACCCCCTCCCGCCACCTGCCGCGGGCCAGCATGTGCGCGTCCGGTCAGCCTGCCCCTCGCCCTCCATCGCACAGCCTCGCCGTCCGCGTGCAGCCGTGCTCCTGGCTTTCTCATGCCTGAGCGTGGAGACTCTGGGCTCTCAGAGTGCGGGCGACCCCCCGCCCCCGTTCCTCGGTCTTTCATTTCTTCCAGCAGGGATCTTTTGAGGCCAAAGTCTCAACTGCGGCGAGAACTCCTTGGCACCGGCCTGTGTGCTGGAGGAGGGTGGGGGAGAGTCATCGGGAAAGTACTCGATGACCGATTTCCGTCGGTTCTGGGAAGTTGTCACTAGGCTGCTTTCAGCATTGCCGCTCAGACTGAGGTCGCCTGTCTGGTGCGCCTGCCACCTTCCCGGGAGGCGCTGCCGGCCCCCTGCTGTGCTCTGGGGCTGGAGAATGGGGATTTGGCAGGGGCGTCGTGTGCTCAGGGAGATTCACAGTCACCGGGTGGAGTGAGGCCTGTGATGGAAAAGACAGGTCTTCAGGCGCTTAGGAAGGCCTCGCACCATGGACGGCGGTGCTGGGGATGGTCCCCGAGGGTCATGCAGGCTGTGTTCTGGGCCGTAGTGGCTGGCTGGGCTGTTGCTATGACGCCAGACGCTGCTTAGCCTTAGACTATAAAGGAAGCCAGCGCTGTCGCGGGATTCCGAACTGCTGGGAATGTGGTCTTGGGCGCAAGGGCATCTCACCAGTGGGTGGGCGCTGTGGTCTGTGCTGATCAGCCGCCCCCAAGGGCGCCTGAAGCTGGGAGAGTCTTCTGCTGGGCCGAGCTGGAGGCCGGGCCGTTTGTCTTCTGAGCAGCCACAAACGATGCTCCAAACTTTGTGCGCTGCTTTGAGCTGCGTCACCGAACACTTCTGTAGCGCTCTGCTCTCTGAGTAGCGCTGGTTCGTCGTGGTGTGGGGGGCGTTTTCCCAAGTGCACACTGTGTGGGCTCCTGGGTCCCCCAGCCGAGCCCGGGGTTAGGAATGCTTCTGCTCCGGTCCCACGGGTCCCTCCTCTGTTTCTGCGGGGGGGAGGGGGCGGTGATAGAAATGAGATGGCCCACATTCTCAGTCCATCAGGGAGGGGGTTGTGGAAAAGGGAAGAAGCGAGGCCTGTCGCTCACGCACCAGTCGGTGACAGCGTCCGGCGTCACCAGGGGCTGCCCTTGGGCTTCCTCGCTGTCTCGGTCCGAGCTGGGGCCTGGAGACCTCCTGGCCCTCTGACCTTGGGGGGCTGCAGTGACCAGAGTGGGGCATTGTGCAGTATGGAAGCCACTGGCCACGGGCGGCCACTTAAATTTAAATGAATGAAGTCGCAGTAAGTGTTTGGTTCCCCCACACTGCCCCAAGGGGTGCTCGCTGTTACCTGACATCGGGGTCCTCACACGGACCTCTCTCGGGAGGGGCAGCTCTAGAGTGCTGGCCAGATAATAGGGAAAGGAATTTATTAAATTTACTGCATGGAACTCTGCCACGTGAGTCCCAACCCCGTTTCGGCCAGTGTCTTCAGGGAACTTAATTTGTCTTTCAAACAGGGAAGTAGTTTACTTGAATATAAGAATGCCACCAGGCAGCTTACACTGTTGTCTGCCAGAGGCATTGTGATGCTCCTTTGTTTGTTTGTTTTCTGTGATTATAGCACATAAGCAAAGCAATCTCTGTTCTTTTCTTGTCCCCAGTGATGGATGTAACAGATATAATAAATGGAAAAGTAGACGATGAAGATAAACAGCATTTCATTCCCTTTCAGCCGTAAGTATGGAGTAATCAAAGTGCTTAACTGGATATAATATGGAAAACGTATGTTTGTAATAATTATCTTCCTAAGTTTCTAAATTCAGCATAAACAGGGATTGCTTATTTTATACTAATGAAAACTGTTCCATCATCACCGTAACGTGGAATTTTTGCCGCCACGAGAACCTGGATGAACGTCGGTCGGGGTCCCGCGAGCGGTAGACCTTCCACGTGGCTCCGGAATTGCCGCGTCACGTAGGCCGCACGGAGTCGCAGTTCCGCTGTGGGCGCGGAGGCTTCTCCGCATAATTGATCTATTCTAGCAGCGATGCGCATTTTCAAAATACAGCACTTTCGCATCCATCACAGGAGGTTGTCGTTTCTAAAACAGAACACCAAGCAAATGGCTGATGCGTTGCTTCGTAAAGCAAGAAACAACACCCCCCGGGGGCTGCGCTGCCGCTGCGTGTGGGCCGGGTCTGTGCCGGCCGCGGGAGGGGTTCGTCCGCGGTCGGCCTGGTCCGACGTGAAGTCCGCGCGAGCCGTGGGGAGCCGGGACGGCAGCTGCACCAGAGCCTTTCAGTGGATGCTCTGAGTCGAGGGCAGGTCCCGTGGAAAAGGCTGGAAGCATTGGTGCTGTTTCAAGCCAGAGGGTACCGCGATAATGGCCTGGGGTCACTTCAAGGTCACCGCTACACCTCGGACGGGTGGCGAGGGACAGAAAGAAGAATGAGACTGTTGTAGGTCGGTGGGAGGGGACGGCCTCCTGGGCCGTGAAGTCGTGGGAGGAGAGCACATCACGGGCGCGCGAGGACAACCTGTCGGAGCCCCTGTTCTGTCTTTCCCCCTCATTTTGCTTTTGACTTAAGTGGTTTAAGGCTTGAAACAAATTTTGTTTTGAAAATTTTACATCATGTCCAGGTGCTAGTTGAGCAGCTTCGGAGGCTGGGGATGCTCAGTGGGGGCCGAAGACGTCCTGTCCTGGGGTTGGGGTGGGCAGGAGATGTGAGGTCCACGCCCCTCTGCACCCCGCATCCTTGCACGAGCAGACCAGCCCACTCAGCCCTGGCGTTGAGAACAGAGTGGTTTGCTTTGCAGGCCGGCGACCTGGTCAGGCAGTGCCCTGACGCGCGGCTCCGGAGAAAACCCCGCCCTCTTTCTGGCCGTAGATACCTGCGAGCCCTGCGTCATCGAGCTTGAGGTTGGGGTTCAGTTTCGCGTGTCTTCCCACACGCAGCCGGAGGCCGAGGTCCTTTGGGGCAGCAAAGCTTTAGATTCACCCTTCTGCCCAGTACGGGAACCACGAGCCGCGTGGGGCTGTTTCACTGAGTGACGCGTGGCCACCGCACCGGTCAGCGCGGGCACAGAGCGGCTGCCTCGTCCCCGGGGTAGGGCAGCTTCGGAAGCGCGCGCAGCGGGGACGGCCAGGGACGGAGCGCGTGCTGCAGAATCGGGAAGCGTCCTCCGTAAACGTGCGAAACGCACGCGCGGACACGAGCGGACACTGAGGCCATGGGCGGAGGCACCTTCACAGAAGGAAAACGTCGGGGGCCGCTTCTGCCCGTGGGGAGTCGTCGGCCCGGCGCGGTTCTGACCTCGGCGGTCCCGGCTGCCCGCGCGGGCCACTGAGCTGACTCTCACTGCCCGTCGCCTGCCAGCGTCTTCCGGGAAAAGTCGCGGGAACGAACGACCTGGGTCACTGTTTGAAGAGTGGGGGGACGCGCAGCTTTGGGTCCACTCGCAGCTTCACTGGGACACGCGATGAGCCGCGTGAGGTGGCGCGTCACGGCCACCCTTCCCTCCCTTCAGACGCGTCCCCGCGAGGAAACACCGCGCGCTCAGCCCTCGCTGTGCTTCGCAGCTCCGCGCCCCGCTAAGGGAAGACGATGCGCAGACTGATGTTGGCGGCGCTAGAAACCCAGCAGCAGCATGACCCTCATAGCAGGATAAGCAATGGAACCGGTTCTTTGGGCAGTGCCGTGCTAAGGACACCGTTTTTTGCTCCATTAAAACTGACTAATTATATCGCAGGAAAGGTTCGGGGAAGGAAGCACTGCATGTGGAGAAGTCTGCAGCTCTCCCTCCCTCTCTGTCTTTTTTTTTAACTTGGTGCAGTAAACTGAAACAAGCCTCAGTTCTCCCGAGTAACGGGGGCTCACGCGACGAGTAGCGGACACTCGTCTCCGGTCCCAGCGGTGGTCTCAGCGGCACGTCCGAGGCGCGTGTGTCCTTGCTCGTGCGGACTGCCCCGTGCTGTGCCGCACGCATGTCGCTGTTCACATTTATTCTCTTGGTTCTAGTGCAGCTTCTGTTAAAAGCTCCCAATCCACGGGCCCCTCCCCCCCCAAATGTCGATGGTTTACACTCACAGTTGTGTCCCAGTTGCACTTTTCAGAGATGGTAGTTTATTCTCCAAAGGCTGCGCCTTTCTTTTCACGTTTAAGTAGCCGAGGCCGCGTCGAGTGCGCAGCCTGCTGGAGGACAGTGGTCACCGGCCCGGCTTCCCGAGGCAGTCGGTTCGAGGGATCCTTTTGTTTTGGCGTTTTTGCTTTTCCCTTACAACCACCTGTCTCTCGGCCTGTGCTATGGTCAGAAACTATGGAGACTGAACTGGCCATAAACATTCCCCAGGATTAAATGACGTCCAGCCACACCGCTCTCAGATACGGTCCCCTTTTTACTGCCTGGGGGGGCGGAGTGCAGGCCTGGTGCCCACGGACTCCCGGGGGGGGGGCGGGGCGGGCCTCGTTGGCTGTACTTTTCCCGTGTGGTTCAGCATGTTCCTGATCGATGCTCTTCCCTGTCTCTCTTGTCACCTATCCTGTCCTCTGTCGTGCGTCGACTCACGACGACCCTCACGCTCGGTGACGGTGCTCTCTCGTGTTTCCTTGTTACCGTGCCCTCCGGGTCTCTGTGCCCCTCTGTCTCCTGTGGTCGTGGTCGTCCCGTGCCCTCCAGGCTCGCGTTGGACGACGCCATCCGACACAAGCCGCTGAACATGTCATCCCGTTTTTCACCCAGGGTGGCAGGGGAGAGTGACTTCCTTCAGACTGTTATAAACAAAGTCATCGCTGCCAAAGAAGTCAACCACAAGGGCCAGGGTACGTACTCTGCTGTTTTGTTTCTATAAATGGCCACTCAGATGACATCGGGACAGTGCCGTGTGGCTTGCATTTTGTTTGATGGTGATCGTGACGGGGGTGGTGGTGATGGCGACGGTGGTGATTATAGTGATGAGAACGGTAATGATGATGCTGATGGTGGTGATGATGGTGCTGGTGGTGGTGGTGGTGACGATGGTGGTGATGATGGTGATGATGCTGATGGTGGTGATTGTGATGATGGTGGTGATGATGGTGGTGATGATGGTGATGATGCTGATGGTGGTGGTGATGGTGATGGTGCTGGTGGTGGTGATGGTGATGGTGCTGGTGACTGTGATGATGGTGGTGATGATGGTGATTATGATGATGGTGCTGGTGATCGTTGTGATGGTGATGGTGGTGATGATGGTGGTGATGATGGTGCTGGTGATGCTGGTGATGATGCCGATGGTGGTGGTGGTGGTGGTGATGGTGATGATGCTGATGGTGGTGGTGATGGTGATTATGATGATGGTGGTGATGGTGGTGATGATGATGATTATGATGATGGTGCTGGTGGTGGTGGTGGTGGTGATGATGGTGGTGATGATGGTGGTGATGATGGTGCTGGTGATCGTTGTGATGGTGATGGTGGTGATGGTGATGATGGTGGTGATGATGGTGGTGATGATGGTGATGATGCCGATGGTGGTGGTGATGGTGCTGGTGGTGGTGGTGGTGGTGGTGGTGATGATGGTGGTGATGGTGCTGGTGATGGTGCTGGTGATCATTGTGATGGTGATGATGCTGCTGCTGCCGCTGCTGGCAGTCTTAGATCACGGTGCATACTTGTCATCTGTACAGCATATGGAGGCGTGTTTTGCTCATCACCTTTGTCAGCCATACTGAGGGCCACCGTCCTGGGTGAGGGGGGCGGCCGAGTGGCACGCGATGGCGTGTCCCGAAGCCGGCGTCGGGGGGACTGGAAGCAACGCGTTTTTCGCCTTGCGCAGTCTTCCCAGCCGTCGCCTCTCGTCCTGAGCCTTTTTGGAAACACTCGACTGACTACGAGAGACCACGGTTCCCGTCCACCGGCTGTCGGTTCACCTTCTGTTCCGAGCATCGTCGCTCAGCACGACCATCCATGCTCTCCGCTCCGCGTTTCCTTGCCCGCGGTGTCTAATCACTGCCACATTGTTTCCCGAGCCCTCCCTCCCTCGCGCCTGAGAAGGCGGCTTCGTCTGCGCACTCATTTCCTGTCGGCTTTGTGAGCGAAGGGCATTCTCTCCCCCCACTCTCATCTTGCTCTCATCTTCGCTAATCCCAGGCTGGCAAGTCTCTGAGCAGCTGCCTCTCTGTTGGCAGAGGCAACGATTCAGTCACCTTGGGCTGGTGACATTTGGTATTCGTGCGGGCCAGGAGGGCTGCCAGGAAACGACGGTGTGCTCAAGTCCTGCCCCCTGCCCGAGGGAAGTCACCTTCAGAACCCCCGGCCTCAGCCTGCTTTCAGCCTGGTGGCAAAACCCACTTCCGAGTCCTGACGGGATGCAGACTTGCCGTAGACTTGCAAAGCTCAGGTGAACAGACCTGGTTCATTGTCTAGTTACCGTATGTCACTGGACTTTTGAGAAAAGGTTACCTTGGTTCCTTTCCCACTGTGCTAAAGTAGACCATGAATGAAATCTGAGGAATGTTCTGGAGGAGTGCCCCAAGCCTATGCCTCTGCAGGGACTTCCGGTTTTCTTTGGGTGTGAAATATCAGCCTCCCTGGCAAACATCAGCGAAACAAAAACCCTGACCCAAAATGTTAATGAAATGTAACCTGTGTGTACAGCACAGTCTGACGCTGACCTCTCGATTTGCACTTTCATTGAAAACCATGGGAGAGGTCCGGGAAAAGCTGATCAGGTCGGGGCTGCTGCTGGGTCGGGGCCCCCGGCCACGCCCAAGCCACTGCCAGGCCCCTGGCTCCCCTCGGGTCTCCCGACTCCTGCAGAATCATCAGAGTGTTGATGAACTTTTACGGTGGCATCACACAGGAGAAATGGAGATCGGAGATCGGGGTCAGGCCAACAGGAAGTTTCTCGGAAGGGGGACCCGAAGCCTGCCTGTCGGTCTCACTGGTACTGTGGCCAAAATCTGTGACACCATAGGCCGACTTACTGATGACAGGGGGCCCAGCTCCTTGAACTGCAAGGGC